>NC_023752.2:48564581-49945831 GCF_000499845.2 Phaseolus vulgaris
TAAGGCTTGCCCTTTTTTCCCTTTTCCAAGTCCTACCCCTCTTGCTTGTTTTCCAAAGCTCCTTCACCTATAAACAGGAGGCCTACCTATTGTATTTTTCAAGTTGAATTTGAATTAAGTAAAGAAACTCTGCACAAATTGTGTGAGCTCTTAGTGAGGCTTATGTCCTCTTAGATTTGAGGTCTTATCTTGAGTAATTTGGGAAGCTCTCAAGTGGCGGCCAACACACTCATCTTGGAGCACATCACATTCCAAGTGGCGTGACATTTCTTACTTACCATCATAAGTTTTCTCATTCCATTTTCCTTTCCATTTCTTCATTCCATATATTAACAGATTTGAAAAGGACATCGAAAGCATCAGTGTACGACAACATAGGTTCAGCAAGAAAAACCAAGAGCGATTTCTGTAGTTTAATTAAACTAATCAATATTTGCACATTTTTGTGGTTTCCCAGTCCTCTAACATTCCAAAAAAATGAAGAGACCTTCATTGTGACGTTGTAGAAAGAACTGCCTTAGCGATTTTTTTGGATTTACTACTCCCCTTAGGTGGTCTCCCTGATTTTCTTTTAGTGCGAACTATTTCTTCCCCAGTATCACTGGCATGCTCCTCCATCTCAATAGGATCAGTCCAAAATTTGGAGACAACCCGATTTTCAACAGTGATATGGTCATAACTAAATTCAACAATGGCAGTCGGAATAATTGAAGGGAGGTATGACGCGACGAAGATGGTACAATCACAATAGCAGAGACCTCCACATGATGACCATCAATACGAGTCTTAATTGGTGCTTTAGTATCCCCAGGTGATTTAGCCCTCCAAGAAGAGGTAGGACGCGAAGGAGATGGTACAACCACAGGAGCAAAGACCTCCACATAATGATCATCAATAGGAGTCGTAATTGAATGTACTACAACTGTGAGCCCTTGGCTTGCATAACGCATGTGAATTCTTGACCATCCCTTGTTCTGAAATATCCAAAGTGGGAGTGAACAACCCCTGCCTGGGTGAGGACCTATCATGATCTAAGGCATCCTCGAGAGGAGGCATATCTGCAAAATCATCCGCCCCTTCATCTATTTTATCAAAAGCATAGTGACCCAAGAGTGACCCTGCATTAACCCCGCTAGAAGCATTAGTTTTCAATTTATCAATAGGGCCTTCCACGAGCTTCGGTTGTGAATCTTTCTTTCGATACTCTTTACGTTGTTTTTTGGAATTGTGACCCTCCCCTATTCCCATTCATCAGGAGTTGTCTTCTGAGAAATTTTATGTTGAGGTCCAGGAACACAACCCTGATCATGAATCACACGACATGCTCTTACAGTGAGAGCAAAATGGAGAGAGCCATTCATATTCCACATCAACTACCAAAGCAAAGTCTGGATGTTCAACCAAGAGGTGATCGGGAAGACGAGACAAAAGATCAATATCCATCAACATTCTAGCAAACAAAATCCTATTCTTTCTCATGGTATGATCATCCAAAGATAAAGGAGTACCAAGACCTCTAGTGATGGAAAATATCGCCCTTGGTCTTCAATATTCCAAAGGCCAATGGTAGATTCTAACCTAGGCCTGAGTTTTAGTACTCTTCACAGTAGCTGAAACAAAGTCTTTTGTCCAGGAAAACAATCTCAAGAAACCAGGAGATAACTACAATGAACACATCCCGAGGGCCCATTGCATGTCTTCTAAAGAAGCAAACTCAAACTCATAGAAACCCTAACCAAGAGGAAATGTTTTCAACAGCCTAGGAGCCTTCCACACCGGCTACAACTTTTTAGTTAAATCAAGGTGTGTGAGAGGTTTAACCCCCTTAGATAGAATAATCTGACTATGTAAATAGGTCTTGCAATCCTCAAGACCAACCAACTAATCTGCCTCATCAACCCGAACAACAACCATGTCTCCCTTAATACAAGAAGTAGGTAGTTGGGACAAATGAATGTCACATTTATTTCCCAAAGCCCGAGTAAATGTCCTCTTTTGGCCTAGCATAGTAGAAGCTTTCTTATTAGGAAACATTTCTCGATCCATAAAAAAATCCCATGGGACAAGGAAACCTGTAGAGGCCTCCGTCCTTCTCAAAGGCTAACAAGTTGTCGACCAGCCCACGCTAGTCGCCACCATCCCACTAGCAACACCACCTAAAAATCTTGACTTTACCACAAATTAGAATTGGCTACATGAAAAAGGTGGCAACTTTGGTTGCATGCAATAGAATTTCCTAAAAGGAATTTAAGGAAAAAATACACCTTGGATGCAGATGTAGAGAGTTGTCGCGCCACCACCAGCGTCTCGGGAGACTGTCACCAACCAACACCCACGACCCCTACGCCACCACCGTTCACCACCAAGCTGGAGAATGAACGACCACCTAGACAAACCCTAGCCGCACCAAAACCTTTCGGAGGAGAGAGAATAGAGCAAAAATCTTATCTCCAAAGAGATTTGTTTCAAAATCCACATCAATAATATTGATAATATTAATAATATTAATAATATTGATAATATTGATAATATTAATAATACTAATAATATTTAATAATACTAATTGTTAGAAAAGATGGCTTTAAACTAGAGGGGGGTGAATTGTTTAAAGGGGTTTTCGCAAACTTTTCAAGGCTAGAATGAACTTATTTCAGAAACCAATTGATTCAGCAATTCAGTTAGCCAAAACAGCAAGCAAAACTGTAATACTAGAAAAAACAATCGGTTGTTTATACCAGCAAACAACAAACAAACTGAAATTAAAGAGTTAGGGATAGAGAGATTGTACACAGTTGTTTATACTGGTTCACTCCAAACTAGAGCTACATCCAGTCTTCTCAGAAACCCTGAGGATATCCACTAAGCAATCACCACTTGATCACTTACACCACAACCAAGAGAATGACCTTGAACACCTCAAGAAACACACTCTCCTTGGCCAACACTAAGATTGCTGATCTTGAACACCTCAAGAACACACAGCCAATCTCAGCAAAACAGACACACGAATTGTTCAGCAGTTTACAAAGATTACACTTGTTACAGATGAATATCTGAAATCAATACAAGCAGAATCCTATTCAGCACCTTGATCAATCTCTCAACTCTTAAGCAATCTCAGAACTCTTTGAAAAACTCTTCTTAGATTAAAACTTTGTTTCAAGATTCTTAAAAACATTAAAACAGTTTTTCAGAATATATCTAAGAATATAGTTTGTTATCAAATCTTAACAAACTCTTAATTGCATTTAAAACAGATTGGTCAAAGCATTTAATGACTGGAGCGTATTCAGTTAAAGCATTTAAAGTTCAGTCAAAGAAAACAGTTTTTCTGTTATGGTTTCAAAACAAACAATCGATTGTTTCCTCGAATCAATCGGTTGTTTTGTTACTTAACAAAATCACCATTCAAAAACAGTTTTCAAACTTTCTCAAAACACCTAAGTGTAAACAATCGGTTGTTTCGACAAAACAATCGGTTGTTTCAACTTAGTTTGAAAAACATTTTGCTTTGATAAAATTGAGATGCTAATTGCTTTGAGATTTAATCTAAGGGTTGATTACAACATTGAAGTACCCCAGAACAAAGCTTAAACCAGCACAGCAGCATCAAGCAAAGCAGAGGCTTCATCATCCTTCAAAGGATTTGGATTCTTCAAAACATTGAACACCACTTGGTTCAACACTAATAATATTAATAATAGTATTATGAATAATAATATTATTGTTATCATGTTATTATGAAGATAACACAAATAATGTTAGTAATTTGAATAATAATAATATTAATGAAATTAATAATATGAATGATATTAAATATATTAATAATTTTTATATTATTAATTATATTAATATTTTTAATCATACTAATAAGTATAATAATAATCATAATATGACAACAAAACTTGACTAGTGTAATGATTAAATCTTCTTCGGTCATTCAAGGGACTTGGCTTCGAGTCCCACCCTTTCTCATGAGAACCCTATAATTTGCTCTCGATGAGGCCGAATATCTTGATCTATCAATCCCAATTTCAAAAAGGATTCCCAATACAGAATATCAACGAACTCTCCTAGTCCATCAAAGTTTTCATAACATTAAACTCAACCACCTCTGCCATAATCACCATTGGATCATCCTGTTTTGGATTTATAGTTTGGAAATCCTTATCAATGAAAGTTATGGACAACATACTTCTTCTCAAAACACAAAGTGCACCATTTCAGCTAGTCTAAGATGTTTCTTTCTAGCAGATGATGATACTTCTCCTCCAGCAAGTCCTCCCGATATTGTATTAATAAATCCTCTTATCGACCTTCCAACACTCCTCTCTCAGCTTTTTCTTTTTTGAGGACTTTGACGAATCCTCTAGTTTCCCTCTCTTCTCTCCAACCTTTCATTACGCATTTCCTCTCTTCTATTATTGTATCTCTCTTCTCTTATATCACCATATCTCATTTCTCTCGGTTTCAAACTTCTTTCTTACCCCGCCATACCTTCATCCATCCCAACAAAATGCTTTAATTGTCTGGCCTGGATTAATTCTTCTATTTGATCTTTTAACGCAACACATTCTTCTGTGCTATGGCCATGATTTCTATAACATTTGCAATGTCTGTTGTGATCAACATTTTCTGGTGTTTTGACCTTCCTCGGCACAGGTATTAATTCGCTCATGAGTGCTTCTTGGAGTATTCGGGTTTTGTTCATGTTGAGTGGTGTATATTTTGTAAATATTTGTCCACGATATATTTCTCTTGTCTCTTGTATTGTTGGTCTCCTTCTCTTTCATTATGTTTCTTTTCAACTCCAACTTCTGCCCTAACTTAATTTTTGAAGTCTCTCAGATCCTCCATTTGAATGAACTTTGCATCTCTTTGTCAGAACTCATCTAGATTAATGAATGGCTTCTTATAAAAGTTGCAGGTAAATGGTATTTGTCTTAAAGCAATGATCATATGGTGCATTGGCATTTCTAGGCTAAGATTGTGTATACTTTGTTGAAGATGGATGCTGCCCCTTCAAGACAAAGTGTTTGATGAAGCCAAATGTGTATTTTCCTTAGTGTTTGTATTTTCTTTAAGGATGTCTTAGGTATAGATTAGAGGTTGTTTAAAGTAGGCTTTTTTGCTGGGTAATCCACCTCTTAACCCCTGACCATGTGATAAGAGCAAACACAAGTTTTATGGAAATGTTTTTCACATGTTTTGCAAAAATATCCTTTACTGCATAGAAAATGAATATGTATATGTTATTTTCTAAATGAATAAATTCTTTTCTTAAACTGATGCCTTGATTAAGTGTTTTTTGAAAATCATGTTTTATGCATCAAGTATCTTAACTAAGTTTTCATTCCATCAAAACGACTGTGTTTCACTTGTTAAAAGTTTTTGTTATCGTTTTGAAAATGAATCTGTTCTTATGTAAATGAATAGATTCTTTTTAGTCTAGTGCCATGTTTCTCTTAAAAGGTTTTTCACAGTTTTATCCTTGCACTAGGAAGTTTGACTAAGTCTCCTACATATAACAAAATCTCTCACTGCCTTTGAAAATAAATCTGTTCATTTTATTTTCAATCCGTTCTTTTTGTAACAGCTTTAACTTTTTTTTGAAAGTTTGTTATAAAATGTTTCCTATAAAAAGAGAGTTTGTTCTGGATTTAAAAAGTTGTTCATATAGTTGAGAAAACTGTTTTTTACAATTGAGACAAAAAGAGATTTCAGAGGATTAGCACGAGTTCTTGAAAGATTTTTCAAATCAAAAGTGTGCTTGTTCTTGGTTGGTTCTAAGGCTTGGCTAGAGGTGTTGTAACTGTGTGAGCAATCTGTTCTACTGGTCTAAGGCAAATTTCTACATTCTCTATCAGGTGTATTCATTTCATATCTCAATTACTTGTAAAGTGTGTTTGTAAAACTCTTCTTGATAGGGTTTCTTGAAGAGTTGTGTGTGCTGGAATAGTATTTTTCAACAAAGTGTGCCAAGTGTCTTGTAGGGTTCAAGAACTGTGGCTGTGTAAGTGTTTTGATTCGTGTGTTTAGTGGATTTCACCTTGAATTAGGTGAGACTGGATATAGCTAATTTGAGTGAACCAGTATAATCGTTGTGTGTTCAATTTCTCTTCATCCCTGCACTCTTTTACTGCTTTATCTGTTAATCTGTCAGAAATTGAATCTGTTCAATTAAAAATAAATTTGTTCTTTCTGGGCTTGTTCGTTCTGTTCTTGATTTCTAGAAAATCTGTTTTGGTTCTTTTAAAAAGTGTATGAACTGTTGAATACAATTGGAACCGTTTGATTTGTGGAAGTTTACCCAGTTAATTGTCAAGCTTGTAATTGAACGTTTATCACTTGCTTTAAAAGTTGAAGTTCACTGATTTTGTTTTCCATTGTTCCTCTCTAAAAATTAATGTGAGTGTAGCTTGCGAATCAATCAGCTTAAAATAAAAAATCACTCAACTGATATAAACGTCTTAATACATAAGCAGTATAAAAATAAATCTGTTCATTGTTAAACTAAGGTTTCCCAAAACACTCCATGAACCTTAATGATTCCCCCTTTCTCCTTCCGTATATTAACTAAGAAAATTGATGTGGGTGACTTGTAGCAAACTGCGCGCCAAACTTCTCGACCAACATATCAAAATAGTTGATAGATAACGGTGGTAGCCATGTAAACCAACTCAAAGCAGCTCCTTTTAATGTTGTCGGGAAGACTCGACAAAGAACAACATCATTCCACATATATAAACTAACTTTTGTTGTGTAGATTTACACATGTTCATCAGTATCAGTACTCTCATCATATTTATCCATTACTGGATTTTTCCAGTTGTCAATTAATAAGGTTTACATTATAGTTTCCGAGAATGGGTGTTTCCTCATAAATGCCCCATAAAATGTACTTGAGGTATCTTGTTGCCTTCTATGTGATGTTCCAAAACTTTCTTCATTATATGTGCTCTAGTGAATGCGTCTGCTTGATCTAACAATTTCCAAAGAGGTTGTGATTAGAACTATTTCATATGCCTTAAGTTTCTACTTCATATATGGGTTTTCGACCCTTAGCATATTCATTTTTCTACAATCTTTTCTCTTCAAAGCTTCAAATTCTTCCAACAACTTCATTAACATGGCTACTAATACTGCCTGCTTTGTATTATTCTCCATTCCTCCTATCTGAATTCCTCATCTTGTTTTCACTTTAGTTAAATTATCTCGAGTCCCACGGTGGGCGCCAAAATGTTCTTATAGGGCTTTCACCAAGATGAATTTAACTGCTTTTTCAACACTTCACGTCCTTCCTCCCCTTATACTTCGGTGTGTCCCAAGTGGTCTCTTTCCTTCACGACTTCTTGATTATGTCGGACAGGTGGTGTGTACTTACAAGGTGCTCCGATGATAAAGTCAAAATCATTTTTAATTAAGTGATTATCTCTCTAAAAACCACTCTACTTACCTGTTAATTAAGTCACTTATTTATACGGTAAATTATTGGGCCTTAGCAGCCTTATTGGACTTTTACTATTTGTATGTATTGAGTTCAGTCCTCATATTTTGGGCTTAATCTTTGGGCCTTAACATGATTCACATAGTGTTAATAACATACTGGTTTTGTGCTTTCACACTTGTAATCAAAATTCTATTAAATAAAGTAGTTATCAAGACGAGAGACCTTTTGATTTGACAACCTTTCAACGTTTCAGCCTTACCATTGTTCTTAGTTGACTGGATAATTCAATTGGTATTTAAAATATATTCTATTATTACTAAAATTTATAAACTAGTTTCTAAATCGGTATCTAATTAGCTACCAAGATTTTAGCTATCAATTACTTAAGATTCTAAAGTTAATACTAATTTAGAAACTAGTTTATAAATTTTATTATTAATAGAAACTACTTTAAATACCAATACTTTTTTTAATCTTTAAAATAGTATTTAAGTTAGTCAATAAATGACTAATTATCTTTTATCTCTAAAATCGATTTCTATTTAATAATTTTCTTAATGATTTAGCGAAACTTCGTATATATTTTTTGCAATAATAATAATAATAATATAAAAAATTAAAATCGCACGTAATCGAAACTGAATAAAAGAGTACAACTAAATGACGGGTTTATAAACTAAAAACTTCTTCAAATATATGAATTACTCAAAGGAATTATACAAGACTTGATTGAGGGACTAATGCCCTTTCTCGAATCAACACAAAGAATCAAATCTTCTCACAATTGATTAAACTTTTAGAAAAATTATTAGAAAGAGAACAAAAAATTTATCAATGTTTAGAAGGTAATGTCGTACGATAAATCATGTGTTGACATACATTGGATTTAACATGTTAGAGTAGCTTGTTTAGAACTTCAAAACCATTATTTCTTGATGTGCAAATGCTTAATTGTAGGCTTTTAAAATAGTAGTGACCCACCAACATATTAATAAGTCCAATCATATTGTCATTCATTCACAAGTTACAATAAAGAGATCTTTAATTTTATAATATTAAGTTCACACATTAATTAACAGATAAAAGACATCCACATCGTATGAATTTGCAGAGAAGGAAATTATATAGAAATACTTTCAAACCTAAAATTTTCTAATAACTAAAGGCCAAAGGTTTTCATGTACCTTCCAAACTAAGGAACATTTATTAAAAGAGATACTCCTTCCTTTTAATGTCTCATTCTTACAAAGTGATTGAATGAGAAGATTATATATAAAAAAAATAAGATTCATTTATCTTACTTTAATTTTTTATTTATTTTCATTTATAAACCTTTAAATTTAATTTTAATTCTCATTTATTTTTACTTATCACATAATTAATTTTTTTATTCAGCTTAGTTTTCTCTTTTCTATTATGTGAAGATGGCAAAATTGTCTATTTAATTGAGCTACAATTTTAAGACAAATCCTCTACCCGGGACCAACAATCACCTTGTCTTATTAAAAGAAGTAAAAATATAATTTTAAATAAAAATAAAAATACATACTATTAAAATTTAGGTTATATTAAAAAAAGTAATTTAATTTTTATATGTAAATCATAATATATGCATAGCCAAAAAGTACTTTTATTTTTAAAATTAATTATTTTATTAAATGATTAATTCAATTAATATCATAATTTTTTATTTTTTTATTTGATCTTATCCGTTTTTATGGTTTGTTCTTATATGATAGATATATTACCAAATTTGAAATTAAGAATTTTAACTAACTTTTTTATATTAAAATAAAATAGTTGAGTTTTATTTTATTTTATCCCTTTTATCATGCTTTAAATTAAATATACATATGTAAATTGATTAAAAATAAGTGGAAAGGTAAGAATATAGTTGATAGAAATAATTTACATTAACAACAAATGAATATTTTTCTTCTTCTTAAAACTTGATACAAGATACGGAAAGAATATACGATATTTAATTTATGGTTCTTTTTTTCTTATTTATAAAAGAAGTATAATTTAATGCATAATGTATTTAAAAGCAAATTGGATAGAAAGAAGCAATACAAGGCTTGAAATTAAAGTCTTTTAACTGGAAATGGTGTAGAGTTGTAGAGACGCACGTGCATTTTACGTAAGCGAAGGAAAAGGTCCTCTTTGATCCAAGAACATCATCGATTAGCATAAGCACAAGCTTCCTATTTATAATAAACCATGTCATTGATGATGCTAAAGATAAGGATGAATGTGAATAGTTGTAACAAATAACCAAACATTCCACGCTGCAATCCAAAAACTAAGGTAGATGATCATGATTCACGATTCAGTGCTGCTTCGTATCTTCATCTTGCTTTCAACAGTAACATGCAATTGATGTTCTTATACTCAAATATCACATGCTCACAATTACATTCCAAGCTTTTTGTTCCATCATTGACGTTTTAAGATTCTTGCAATCATAAAGGTTCCACGTTTTAGGGTGTGGTAGAGTGAAATTATTGGTTTTTGGGTCAACTCAATCTTTTGTTGTAGGTAAAATATTCATAAAACACAAGAACACAAAAAGAGGAGGTGCCACATTTCAGTGTCATGGTTTTGTTGTCCATTTGTTGGTATGGCCTGCCTCCCAATAATACTCTTTGGGCCTCATTGTTTTCATATAAGAACAATACTCTTTTCTTTTTTCACCCTATGACACTTCCATAGTTTAGAAAAAGATAATAGTATTTGTTTTTCTTTTGTGCTTTTTTTTCTTTCTATGTGTCATATTAAGCTTTTAAGGATTCAATTAATCTTTCCAGTTTTATAATTGTATTATAATAGTACATTAAATAAAAGGAGAGAACTGAACATAATACAAAGAACACATTCTTTGCTTTAAAAATTTATATGAGAATCTAATCTATTAGTGTTTAAAATAATTAGTCACTAGTTTATTTAGAAATTAATTTAAAATTTAAAGTAATAAGTAGTTAAAATTTTAATATTAATGTTAAATATTATTTTATAAATTTTTATTAATAATAAAAACTAGGTTAGATAATCAATAATTTTTTAATTTATAAAATAATATCTAACTTAATTAATATAATAATTAATTATTTTTTATTTTTAAATTAATTGATATTTTGTTATTTTCCTACAATGATATGATAATGTTTGATATAAATAGTAAATAACTTATTAATATAGAATCTCTTTAATTAATTTTTTTAAAAATCAATATGTTTCAAATTAAATTATTAAAAAATGTACAAGTACAATAAATTTAGAAGAGTTGATAGTGTCATATTGGTCTCTTGCACGACCTACTAGTTACACACTCCATTTGAACTTAAATCCTAACTTTTACTATGCAGTAACTATACTCCTAACATATTGTAGCATACTTATTTGTATATAAATTGTTGGGTCATGGCCTAGTCCGATGTTTGGTTATTTATGAATCGTTTTTCGACCTATGTATCTAACTATGAGGGAGTACAAATCAAGGGATCTCAATCAATCAAACTTAATCATCCTTAATGACTCAATTAAGACAGGATCATGACTAAAGGTGGAGAGGTTGCAATTCAGTCTATATATACCTGATTATACTCTACAGAAAGACATAATCTAAACATCTAATAAACAACACAGATAGTACTCTCAACTCCTATTTCATATTATACTCATTATATTTATACTCTTATTCACTTGAGCGTCGGAGTGCCATCGCAGGATAAATCCCTCTCGTTTCTATAAAGCCTTTGAATGGAGACCACAAGGAGCTCATCCAGATTCCGACCGATCTTAAATTGGCTAGAACATAAATATATTTTTATTCCATGTTATCTTGTATAAACAACTCATAATGTTCATGAATATCCCAAAAAAATCCCAATACGCTTGTCTTCTATCCATTGTCTCAGTTCTGGGCCAAACGACGATTTTGTGTTTGTGGTGGGGAAGGAGAGTGAAGGTTTTGACTGGTCCAGAAACAGTCAGCAAAAGATTGTGGTGACAATGATGACTTGATAAGCCAGTTTGGTGGAGCCATGAATGAAGGGTTCGTGCTTGAATGGCTCAGTTCAGTGTGAGGCTAGTTATGGAATCTGTGGCTACAGTTACACCGGGAAGAAGGTGATGTGCTTTTGATAGGATGGAAGTGCAAAAAGAAGAACATGAAATTGTATATGCTAGTTTCCAAATGGTGGAATGAACTAAATAAGAAACTATTACATGAATGGGCACTATCATGCTTCCAAAAATATCATATATAAATTTTGTGATAATTATAGAATATATTTCTTGTAATATTTAATAATTTTAAAATATCATTTTTGTTATATTTATAATGTGTAAAAAATTGAATAAAGTATTTAATTTCCAATTAATGATAGAACAAAAAGAAAACTGCAATCCTTATGGTTCTTCCAAACTCTCACTCTCATTGTGGGTGGTTTGGTCTTGCTTCTTCCATGCTCTCATTCTCATTATAAGTGGTGTGTTTTTTTTGTTCTTGCAAGCCCTCCCTCTCACTGTAGATGGTCTTTAGATATTTTCTTTCTGGGTGTGAAGCGTTGGACCAAGAAGTCCTATTTAGAGGCACCCTATAGGCATTCTACCATCACGAAAGCATTTACTAGTAATTATCATAACAACGACGGATAACGGTGAACTATCTGGTCGGCTATATCTCAAACAGTCACATTTTCTTGGTATATAGAGTCTATAATACTAAAAAAATCATTAAATAGAATAAAATTTTAGAGACAAGAAAGAATTAATTGTTATATTAACTAAATTAAATATTATTTTAGATACTAAAAAAATTATTAGTATTTAAATTAGTTTTATTATTGATAAACAGTTTCTAAATGGATATCTAAGTTGATATAACGGTTTTAGTCTATAGAATAATATCGAATTTAGTCAATACAAATAATTATTTTTTTGTCTCTAATAATTATATTTAATGATCTTCTTGTAGTGCGGGTTATTGCGTACCTCTTAATCATAGTTTAACAATATGATTAGATTAATGGGTAAAACAAAATAAACACTCCCATTAAAATAAAATGACTTTAAGCACTTGGGTTGTATTGGGCTAACCTTAATCATCTAAACCTAGGATAATCACTATATATAGGAGTCAACCCCCTCAATAAAAGATAATGAAACTTTGATCCCACATATATCATCTACTCTACCGACACTAACTTGAGTGTCAAAGTGTGTTCACAAGTACCCCTACCGAAACGAGCGTGTGAAGAATCGAAGGCCAAAGAGTCAAGATCGAAGATCAAGAAATCAAGGACCAAATAGGAGATAAATAATCATATTCAAGCTTTGTAAAAACATTTTTGACGTCCACCATGGGATCGAAAGGACACTCCACTGAATCCAAATGGTAACCAGTAGAAACATGGCAAACAATGACAAGCAAGTACCGGATGAAGTAAATAACCACCAAGAGGACCCCACAGCCATGATGAGAGAAATGAGTAGAGAAATGGAGACCCTCAAGGAGAAGAATGTGGAGAAGATAACCACTATGGAAAAGGAAGAACACAAAAGGTAACGGTGACCTTAGGGAAGAGAACACGTACATGAGGCAGAGACTAGATAACAACAAGACAATCCTGGTTATTAAGGACAAGTAATTGGATATGTCGTAATCCCACCAGCAAACCTTACCGAGAAACCAAAAGGCCATCATAATTCCAGAAAAATACCTATTGGCTCAGCCAATATACTCAGGGCATCCTCTCACCAGAACCCGTTTACCGAAGTCATCATGGATGTCCCCCTTTCGATCACTTGGAAGAGCCCAACCTTGGACAAGTATAATGACATGATTAACCCTGGCGAACACATGGATGCTTATGTAACCCAAGTAATCTTATACACCCCAAAATATGCACTTTTATGCCAAGTCTTATCAACCTCGCTTAAAAGAGACACTTTGAGCTGGTTCACTCGTCGTCCAACCCAATCCATTGACTGTTTTGACACCCTAGTCACCAAGTTTGAAGTATAGTTTGCCTTACCTCCATAATGCTTATCAACATGCATGTTTATGGAACGTTTTGGAAAGGTGACCCTCAACATTCGTAACTTGAGCCCCGATGTAGTAATGCACCACATGGTCACAACGTTGAAACTCGGTCCTTTTTTGGATAGTCTATGCAAAAAAATCGACCTTTGACTTAGATGAACTATGCTAGAGGGTGAAAAAACTCATGAAGTTGAAACAACTAAAGTAATGTCAAATTAAAGTGATATCACCCAAGGAGATAGACTAAAAAGCAGTCAAGAAGGACCGAGGCAAACCCCCATCTCACTAAAAAAACAAAGAAAATTCCCTCGGCCGCAACGCCTTATGCATTATACTCCCCTTACTATGGATCAGGCTCAAATACTTGAGGAGGCACTCAATGCCGATTTGATGTCCAACATGAGGAAAACCCACATGCTCGCCAATGTCGACCCGATGAAGCATTGTCGATACCACTGTAACTACAGGCATACCACAAAAGAATGTGATGGAACCCTGAGAGATATAAAGCAGCCACTAAGCTAGCCCAACCTTCCAGAAGGATGTTTAGGAGGATGACACAGGACCCAGGGCTAGGTTAGGATCAGTCCATAGCCAGTGCTACAAAGCCTATTATTCCTTAGACGATTACCAGGAGCAAAGCCCACATAGTTGGAACTGAGCACTAGCTAGTTTCTTTACTTTTAATTTCAATAAATTAAGGTGTAATTATTATAATTTGGGCTTGTGTCAAGCTCATCTTCGCCTAGCTTCTAGAAACACTCATGATCGCCCCTTTTGACTCATTCTTACCCTAGTTTCTAGAACATTGACCTAGCTTGGGCGACACACTAGGTTTGGCTTGTTTCTAGAAGGTCTCTTGCCATTGTCGCCCCTCCTCTCACTCTTACCCTCCAAGGCACTATCTCCTATAAATAGGGTGTCTTGACTCTTGTATTTTCACATTGATTGAATATAGTAAAAAAACTTTGCTTGCATGATTTGACCTTGGGTTCTTAATTAACACAAATTCCTCAATCAATTTCATTCTCTTTTATGATGTTACAAAAAATAGAAGTTAAGCAACCACAACTGTCAATTCATCAGTAAAAATCTCAAAATTGTTTTAAGGTTCACACATTCACTTGGTTTAATTGGTCTCATTACTTATTGTTTTGTCATTCTCTGTCTAATCAATCATCCTGTTAAATTTTCATGTATCACAATTTCAACTTCATTTGAATAGGGATTCAATCATATTTTCTATTCTAACCTGTGTCTAATTCATCTCACTTTCTAATATTTAAACACAGTATTTTTTACACAATTCAATTTTAATATTGCAGTTCTTTTTTATTTAAGAAAAATAAAACTAGAAAACTACTAAACAATTAAATTAAAACTGAAATTTATTCAAGAAAAATAATTCAAGACATAAAAATAACCAAATAAGCATAACACAAAATTATTCAAGATACCAATACAAAAAGCAAATAAAACAAACTAAGAAAATAAGCAAGTAAACACAAATAAACAAATAAAGCTAAAATAATTAAAAAACTAGAAAAATAAAAAAAAATTTGAAAAGAAAAAAAAACAGAAAAATAAATCATATTTTTGCTTAGTCATCCCTTCCTAAGAAGTCATTTTTAGCTTTGTGTTAAAGTCTTTATCTACAGTTGTAGATGATTCTGCTTCATTTGCTCGATCTACCCCCTGAATAATAGAACTTCTTCCCAAACCTAGATACATAGGCTTCAAACTTATCGGTAGGCATGTACAGATTGGGTTGCCTTTGAGAATTTTATTTTTATTTTTTATTTTTTTTAAATTTCGCCTAGGCGAGATTTACTATGCCTAGGTGAGATTCCTTGTGAGAATTCTCAAATTTACATAGTCAAACTCGCCTAAGCGAGACTTATCTTGCTTTGGTGAGATGACTCTATATAGCACCCTTTGTTTGTCTGCCTAACTCACCTAGGCGAGATATATTGTGCCTGAGCGAGGTTCCCTGCACAAAATTCCAACTTTACATCATTAAACCCACCAAGGCGAGACATTTGATGCCCGGGCAAGTTTTTCTACACAAAAACATGGTTTTTAGAAGTAAAAATAAAAACAAAAATAACAAATCATAAAACTAAAATGTGTATTGGGTTGCCTCCCAGTAAGCGCTCGTTTAACTTCATCTAGCTAGATGCCTATTTATCTCAAGGTGGACAAATGTCTTTGGAATATGATGATGTTTACCTTCCTCAATTAAATTTAAGAGGTCCAATTACCTATTTGTGTCAGGAAAGGCTTCCCTTGGTGTATCTTTTTGTAAACATTCCTTACCTGCATTAGAATTTTTTAAATCATAAAAAAGATTAAAAGTTACCTCATCATCTTGAGTTCTTACTTTAAGCTTTCCCTTATCAACGTCAGTTATAATTCTAGCAGTCTTCATGAAAGGTCTGCCAAGAATAAAGGGAACTTCGTCGTCTTCTTTTATGTCCATCACAACAAAATCCACAGAAAATATGAATTTATCCACCTTAACAAGAACATCTTCAACCAACTATAATGTCATCTTGGTGAGTTTAATCTACAAATCACTTATTTTCTTCATCATTGCCAAAGAAATTAGATTTATGCATGCCCCCAAATCCAATAAAGCCTTGGATTTTTTAGACAAGTCTTTTTGAATAATGGCACTACATTCAGCCTCCAACTCTAAATTTCTCTTTGCAATATAGCTCTTATTCTTCATAAATCTCTCAAATGTTGACTTTTGCTTCAGATTTCCTGCAAAATCATTTTTAGGGAGCAAATTATAAAAAAAAAATATTTTCTTCTCTTATTTTGAAGGAGTATGAGGATATGATAAATATATTTCAACAACACCTCTCTCCTTATTTTCACTCTTTTATTTACTTTTTTCTTCCTCACTTCTGCTCTTTTATTTCTCTTTCTCACCCCCCCCCCCTTCAGTCTCATTTTTTTTCTTTTTCAACCACTACATTATTATCATCCCTTTCTCTTGTCATTTTACCGCGTTCCGTGACAATTGTATTGCAATGCTCCTTTGGGTTGGTTGAAAATTGACCACTTTGTCCCTCTGCTAATTGTTTGGCAATCTATCCCACTTGAGTTTCTATAGTTCTGATTGTCGCCATATTATTCTCCAAGGTATCTTCAAGTTTATTCATCCTCTCATGATATAATTGGACGACTTGTAATTGTTGGGGAAATTTAGCCATTTGTGCAGTTAAAGTCTCAATCTGCAATGTCAAAATTTTATTCTTAGTCAAAAGTGCATTTGAAGTATTCAACTCTAACAACCCTTTCTTTTGAATACCTTGTCTATGAAATAAAAATACAAATCATCAATCAAGAACAAAATATTATGTTTATATATCACCTCAATACATAAGAGTTTGAACAAATTACTCTCAATCCCAAAGGGTAGAATTAGCAACACATGATGGTTGTTGCAAACAGGGAGAGCAAAAAAAGAAGAACTAGGATGTTTCTCCTTGACAGCTGCCTCCTCTAGGGTTTCTAACACTTCCTATTCTCCCAATTGGATTACAATTCACTTAATGGTGTTTTCCTCTCAGTCATGCGTCTCTAGGGTTGTGCCTCAAGCCTCCTATTTAACCTAATTGGCTTGGGCTAAGTGACTTCTCGCTTGGGCGTTATTGGGCTCGCCTGAGCAAGTTGCACAAAAAAAGCCCAACATCGCTAGAACAATCTCTCTTGTGCGAGATCCTCTAGGGGAGTTTGGCTTATGCGAGTTTTGGTGAGTACTGGTGCATTCCAACTTTCCCTTTTTAGCTTTGTATATTCTCCTTTTGTTCGATCATCTCTATTTGTCCCTAGAATCCTGAACTTAACACAAATTTAGAAATATATCGTTCTTATTAAAATTAAAATAACAAAATATGTAAAAATGTATAAATTCATAAATTAGGGGTTATTTTATGTTCATTTTATCAATTAATATCCATAAGTGCTTGTATTTTAATATAAAATATTATTGAAATTTGACACTTATCAGAAATAAAAAACGTGTTTTTTGACATAGTTTAGTAGTTTTCTATTGTATCCGGTTCTTTATTCAAGAAAAAGACACACACTCCTCAAATAAAAAGAAGTGAGCAAAAGCCTAAACAATGAGAATTATGGTGAAACATTAAGATAAAAAATTGGCAACTACTAAGTTACTTGATCCTTAATTTGTGAATACAAAACCAACACACTCATAGTAGCGAACATTTATGCATTTAATCCTTTTCTTACTTAATCAAGAAACAAAGAAAACATTAATCATATTCTTTAGTTTTATTTTGGTTTTTCTAATATACTTTAGAGCCTTTCATCAATCTTCTTTTTAGTTCCTACCTCTACTTTAGGCTTCAACTTTAGTTTGTGTAATTTGTAACTTTTCAAATTGACATTTTATTACTTTATTTCCTTTCCCTCTTGAGTGGAACTTTCTTTGGATTGAAATGCTTCTATGAGAGAACCTAACTTCACAAGGTTGCATTATATGTGTTTGTGAAATCTTAAGAAGGACTCACTCCTCTATTGACAGATTAAACACTTAGAGAGGCTTGTTGAGAAAGATTGAATATCAACAATTTGAAATTTGTATAAAATTAGTAGAAACCGGATTAGTAACCAAATCTAGTGAGGGAAACACGTAGCACCTTATCTCAATCCATGGCAAACAAATTTTGTTACCAATTCTTTTTCCACTTCATTTCAATTATTTTATGTCACCATTTGAAAGTGTTTTTTTTTTTATTTATCTTGTAAATTTGGCCATTTATTTAGGTGTCTTGGAGAACCCTTGGTGTTCTCCCATCTCCCATTAGCGACTTCCTTGGTAAGTCATAAGTTCTTATAAGCTTTTTCCTTAGAAAATGACTAGTTTAATCTTTTGTAATCTAAATTTGTGTGCTTATGTAAAGTAATTTAGTTATTTCCAAAGGCTTGTATTGTTATTTCCAAAAGGATTTTCAAATTTAATACAGGAACTTAAGTCACTAAAACTATGGAGAAAACAAGTAGCAAGTTTGAAAGAAAATAAAAATAATTGAAAGAGAAGGTAGTCTTGTTATTTTGGAAGAAGAACTTGTGATGTTAAAGAAAGAAAAGGAAAATTTAAAAAAAATAGTTTGAAAAATGAGGGAGAGAAAACTTAATGAAAAAGAGGACAAGGAAAATAAAGAAAGAGAAAAGAAAGAAAAGAAACTTAAAAAAAAAATTGTTGGAAAATAACAAAGAAAAGTAAGAGTCATAAAATCTTCTAGTAACATAGTTGAGAAACAATCCTTCAAGAAGAATCACTAGACTTTGAACTCTTCTTCTATTCCAAATAAATATAACTCTTCTTCTAAATTGAACCATTTTATTTTGTTGCCTAAAAAAGATGTCTATCAAAGAACGATGGCAACAATAAATGGAGTATTAAGAATCAATAAAAGTATTCTCAATAACATGCTTATTTGTTTTTTCTTTGATAAAATATGCATGTACATTAAAAGACAATTTTCATTTACGTGTCTTTAAAGGTTTCTCCTTTACATTCCTTATGAATATACAATTTGTTTTACTATAATTTTTGTTTACTAGAGGTTGGTATTTGACCCTAGAGGAAGGAAAGTCAACCTAACACAAACTATTGTCACTAAGGACAATCATCTAGATGGAAGGAATGATGGAAACCTATCTAGTCACATTAATCAAGAAAAAAGATGATGGAAGAATAATAAGTAAGGAATCAACCATAAGAGTTATAACTAGAAGAATCCAAAAAGGTTGGACCTCTATTGAAGATAGTAGACCTAAGACACTCCTATATGGACCACCTTTCAATGGGCTAGAACATTGGGCCTCTTCTTCGTATAGAATAGGAATAAATTGGGCTTGTATTCAGGGTAAGTATTTTGGGTTATTGGGGTTGTATTTGGGTAAGGTAATATAGGTTATTGGGCTTATATTTGTAAAAGAGTCCAATTAAAGTTTAAATTAGATTTATCCAAGCCCAATAGAAATCCTAGTCAGCCATGGGATCAGACCATAAGGCTTATTGTCACATTTAATATGTGCAACACATGCAAAGTCAGATCCATGTGTCTAGATCCATAATATGCATCCATTTTCAAGAAACGTATGGGGAAATTGAATTTAAGTTTCCCTCCCATTTGCTCTAGAAATTATTTGTCAAGACTCCTATAAATAGGACCACCCACTCCTTATACTTTCACCTTTACATGAGTAGTGCATTAATGTCAAATTTGCATCTTCTCCTTATTCAATAGTCATCTTAAGATTTCTCTCCTCTCTCGAATGATAAATAAGCCATCCAACCACAACATCCACATTATAAGGAGATTGAAGATCTAGAGCCTTGTTCAAGAGCTTACTAGCAAAATGGGCCTTTATCTATCCTTTGTGGGTCAAATAAAGAGGACAACTCGGGATGAAGAAATGTACAGAGCAACTTGTAGAAGACCTCCAAGTCGTGGAATAACAACTAGAGCTTTGACCGCGAGAATACAAGACTAAGACTCAACTGACCTCAACAGGCCCAAGTTCTTATCATCATGGTCTAGGCTCTAGTTTGTATATATTAGAATAATAGGATTTCTTGAGTCATATGTATTGGGCCAAGTAGTTTAGAATAAATGGGCTTTTTATGGGTCTGGTAGTATTTTCCCACCTTATTTCCTCTTCAAATGGACGTCGAAGTAGGTTATAAATAGGAGTGTTCCCTTCATGTTTTCTTAACTTGGAATTAGTAATGAAATGTTGTCCAATTGCCATTCAAATTGTTCCTAAGTTCTCCCTAGATTAGTCTTCTTATAGACTTAGCCTAGATCCTTTCCTAGTGAGTTGGTCTCACCTCTCACTTGCACATGATAATCTCTCCGATTTCAATCACTGAAAACTGCTCTTGATTTTTACAATGAGTTTTACAATACTTATGCACTTGAATTCTCCTCCACACTCCGTTCAAAAAATAATCTACAAAGAAAACTACGAGATGAAAGCTTTTATCATTAAACTTCTCACAAGGCATCTTCCTTGTGAAGATGACTTCTCTAACTTCTCTTCAAAACTCCACATCACTCCTACTTATAAATCATTCTCCAACATCAAGCTTTGTGTCCAATCTCCATTCAAGAATTAAGTTCAACATACAAACTTATCCATCTTATATAGTAAAATTAATATTTTTTTTTCTATTTTAAAATAATTTCTATTTGTTTGAAATTATTTGTGAATGTTTGAAAAATATAATCATTGATTAAAATTTTCCCTTATATGTTTGAATCTCAAATTGATGGAATTTAAAAATACTTTTAATTGTAAATATAGCCTGTTTTATCTTATTTTATGTCTCCAAATTTGAGAATATATTTGGAGTTATCAAATATATGCTTTTTATTTCATGCAAACATAACTTCTATTGTTCTCTTTTGTATTCTCTAACGGTGGAATAACAAAACATTATAGAGCAAAAGCTAATTTAAATAAACTCTTGTTTTTCTTCTTTGTAATTGAAAATATAAATGATATTTTTTTCAAAACATCATCAAAATCACCCTTACTTTTATATATATGGGTCTTCCATTTCCAAACCGTCCTAATGATGCAACCAATTGCATATTGATTATCTCAAAATATTTAAATTTATTAACTCCAATTAGTAGCATTGGAATTTTTGTAATAATCACTTCACAAATTACAAAATTAACATAGGTATTAGTCAAGCGGTTTCTTCAAAGCTGAAATATAATTCACAATATAAGCCTTTTAAGAAAAACTTTCAAACGTATATGCCTTTACATGATATATATATATATATATATATATATATATATATATAATCATGAATATGTTAACATTTTATACAACCATTCTATTACTATATGTTTACCAATTTTTTTTTTCTTCATCCATGTGTCCCTCACATGGTTTTAAGTTTGTCCCACCACGAATCCCTCACATGGTTTCATGTTCATCTTCTAATTTAGTTACTTTCCTTTTTATTTTTAAAAATTATTTACTTATCGAGGGGTTTGAAAATACGTTTTGAAATAAACCTTTGAAATTTAACGGAAGTTAATTTTTTTTTCATTATTTAAATCCATTCCTAATCTTTTATTAGTCTCTAATAAATAAATCCGGTTAAAATATTTTTTCTTTTATAATGTATGTTTACTATGTATTGATTTATTTTTCCTTCATCCACGTTTCCCTCACGTTATTTCAAGTTTGTCCCAGCATGTATCTCTCACGTGGTTTCATTCTCATTTTGGCTTTCCTTGCTTTCTTTTTTGTGTATTGTTTTGAAACATTGCTTTTTTTGTATTGTTTTCTAGAAGACAAATTTTTGAATTAGATTTCTTTCTTCCAACTTTGTCTTGGTTCTCTTCTCATTAACAATGTTTATATTAAAGTTTTGATCTAATTCTTCTTGTGTTATATTGTTTCTACTATGCATCATTTCTTGAGTATTGTTAGGAAGGTATACCATTTACTGTATGATATCAGAGGAGGTTGAAGAATATGTGTCTGTGAAAGGCTGTGTTAACACTGGTTTGGTGTGAATAATATGATTCCCTATGTGGAAACAACTGTTATAGTCCAGGGACTTACATGGTTTAGAGTGGTTATGCCCAAGAAGCTGGTGAGGAGATCTGTTTGTTTAGGCCTCTCTGCTCTGTTGTAGCTTCTGCAGGGTGCTCCTGGAAGGAGATGGCACGAATGGGATGCACAATGGTAGTTGGAGGTTGTGGAGGTACCCCTAGTCTTAAGTGTTTCTTGGCCTGCATGTTCTTTGCCTTAGGGGTAGATTAGAGCATTTTCTACTGTGGTTGTGGTTTCTGTTGTGAAGCAAGCATGGGGTTGGTAGTTAAGTGGTGGTCTGTATTTAAACAGGAAGTGTATGAAGGGTCTAGTGGGCAAAAATGGATTGTGGGTGACGTTATCATGCGGGTATGAGAGTGCAAAGATTGTTTCAAAGAAGTAGGTGTCCAAACCGGTTCGTGTTGGTGTTCAAAGGTCCATGTTTGGTCTTTGTAATGGTGTTCTGGATTGTTGTGTTGTTCCTCTATGATCTTTAGCAGGTTTACGTATGGAGCTGAGGAGGTACACATTTATATGTCATGCATTGGAAATTATGAACCACTTGTTCCAGCACTTGCTGTTTCCTCTGTTTTGTTCTGCGTGAAAGGTTCCTTTATAGGGGAAGCAGTCTGGTTATACTGGTCTGGCTGCGGATGTAGGTAGCTCCTGTTTTGGGGTTCTAAAATGCCAAAGTTGGAGGAACTGTTATCTAGGGATGTAAACTTCTGGTGGAGTAAAGTATATGCTAGTATGGACATGGATTATGGTAGCAAGAGTAAAAAAGGGTTGGAGTCTTGATATGTGAAGCGGATTGTAGTTGGAGGGTCTAAGGCCTGGATGTCTGTCACGTTTTTTGAGGAAACCATAACAGAACCGAAGGCTCTAAGCTGGTTTATGTAGTGAGAAGTATGCTATGGTAAGGGTAGGATGATGGAGGTTTTATGGTGCAACATGGTCGAATTTAAGTGCTGGACCTTAATCCTGGCTTGGCTGCTGGTATGTTCGAGCTTCAGTGCTTGGAAGTGATAGACCAAATGTGTGAGGGGTATGCACGACTGATCCCGTAAGCTGTTCAAGTTGTGGGGCTGAATATTACTCCGCTATGCTGAGGAAGTGGACTTTTGACCCGTGCACTTTTATGTTTTGTTTTTGAGCCCAAGTGTAGGAGAAAAGCTTAGGCTTGGCTAGTTACTAAGCAGGGTATCTTTTGTCTATCATGCTTATTAGATTAGCTGTTGGTGTTTGTATAAGGGTTGAGATACCCCTAAAGTATCCCTTTAATTTACTTAATTCTTTATTGATAAAAAAAAAAAATCATAGGAGGTTGAAAAACTTGCTTTCCGTTCTCTTTGTTTCTATTTCTTGTTCTTCTTCTTGATTTTTGGATCTTTTTGTTTCTTGTTCTTTTCTTTCTGGTTTTCTTCATTTTCCCTCTCCATCCATGGATTCTTCAACCACCGAGATTACACATGGCATATATCCTAGTATGAATTCCTCTAGTGTGTACTATTTACATCTCGATAAAGATCCTAGAGTTATTTATTGCCATTCCTCATTTGAATGCACAAATTTGTCACTCATGGACCTAAAATATGAAAAGATCTCTTTTGTTAAAGAACAAATTAAAATTTGTGGATGGTAGTATTTGTATGCTTGAGTGTGGAAATCTTGTGTTTGAAGCTTGGGAGAGGTGCCATGTCATAGTTTTGTCATGGATAAATCGCAGACTATCAACTCAAATTGTAGAAAGTGTGGTGTACATAGATATGGGCAAGAACCTATTAGACTATTTAAAGGAGCAATTCTTGAGAGGTAATCATTTTCGCATCTTTGATCTGCTTCAATAACATAACTCAATCAAGGTGAAAGGAATGTTACCCAATTCTATATGGATCTAAAACCATTTAGGAAGAATTTACTTGAGACCCACACAAAGATGCACTTGTGATATCACATGTAGTTGTAATATGTCAAGGTCATTTGCTGGATATAGAGACTTGGAGTATGTGATGTACTTCTAATAGCATTGCCTTCATTACCGATTTGATTTCTTGTAATTTTGTCGGAGTTGGCAGAAACTTGATGAAGGAGGTGGAACAAGGAGGGCTCCAATGAAGCTATGGGTTCCTTGAAGGTGCATGAAGATAGGGAGAGTGATTGGTTGAGCCATATCACATGGAGAGGTGAAGGAAAATATCAAGGTGTCTATCCTGGAGAGGTCTAGACAAGGGAGTGAGAAAGCTTGCAAACTTGGCAGCAATTCACTCGTCTATTTGATCTTAGAAAAATGAGAGCCAACCACCCCAATATATAGTGAGGAGGTCTGACTAAGGTTATAAGAAAATGGGTGGGAAAATTCAAAAGAAATAGGTTTGAAATTGGTGCCTATTTGGACTCACAATGCAAACATGACCAAGGTGTGCTTCATGTGACTCTTTTTAGGTTAATGATCGACCTAGATTAAATTAAGGGTCTTAATGAAACTCTAATTTAATCTAGGTTGGTGTTTAGATGCCAAATTCAACCCTAATTACAATTAAAAAAATTTACAACTATTTTTCCTACTCTACTTTTGAAAGAAAAATAAATTCTACTCTAAAGAAACTATGCTAGTGGTTGGTCCTGAGCTTGGCCTTCTTCTATCATCCCATTCCTCTTGAAGAGGATTTGTCCTCAAATCACATGCTTCTGCCTCTTCATCTTCACTACCTACAAAAGGTGTTAGATCCATAACATTGAAGGTAGCATGTACTCATATTCCTCAGATAGGTCTAATTGATATGCATTATTATTGATTTTCTTGAGGACTTGGAAATGACCATCTCCCCGGGGACTAAGCTTAGACTTCCTCTTACTAGGGAATCTATCTTTTCTAAGGTGAAGCCAAACCCACTTTCCCTCTTCAAAAATCATCTCTCTCTTTCCCTTATTGCTATGTTTTATATATTTCTCTGTTTTTGTATTTGGTTTTTTAATCCTCTCATGCATTTTCTTTACAAATTCGGCTTTTGTTACTCCTTCCTTATGCACAAATTCTTGTGGATTAGGCAGAGGTAACAAATCGAAAGGAGTAAGAGGGTTAATCCATATACAACCTCAAGTGGAGAAATATTACTAGTCTTATGAACTACTCTATTATATGCAAACTCAATATGAGGAAGGTAGTCATCCCAAGATTTGTGGTTTCCTTTCATGATTGACCTAAGTGATGACTTTTTACAGCAAGTGCACTGTGTTGTCAGAAGTAATAATTTGTCCCTAAGCCCTAAGGACGGATATCGATCCCACAAAGAATAGTGAATTATCAAGTACAATAATCACTAAATATAAAACAGAACAATAAAAAGAGTGTTGAACTAATTGTGTTGGTAATGATTAATAAGAAAACAAACAAAGAATTGATTGCTTCAATTGGAAAAATGGGGATTATATTTCATCTCTCTCACTCTCATGTATTTTAATTAGTATGTCAATATTAAGTTCTTTGATTAAAATTGATGCCCGTAGAAAATTCATTAATATCGATGTCTTGCATATAAAATTCTTAAGAATGTTTCCTAAATATCATTTTCTCGCATTTTTATAAAAACAACTTAAAATCACACTCGGGCGTTAATGACAATTAACATTTCAAGTCTATTTCTAGCACTCAAATATGTTAAGTATTGTTGTTTAGGTCATAACCCTAAATATACCTTTCAGTCATATATAAGATTCTCAAACTTGTCACGACTATTTAGAAATAAAACAACAGTACAAATAATCACTCGAGAATTGAATATTATAATATGTAAATATCACCTCAATACATAAGAGTTCGAGCAGATTACTCCCAATCCCAAAGGGTAGAATTAGCCACGCATACTTCTAGCACCTTCCATTCTCCCAATTGGGTTACAATTCACTCAATGGTGTTTTCCTCTCAATCTTCCACACTAGGGTTGTGCCTCTAGCCCCCTATTTAACCTATTTTTCTAGAGTTAGGTCGCTTCTTGTGTCGCATTGATGAGTTAAGTGATAAAACATAAAAAAAGGCTCAATCTGTTTGACACATTCTCGCTCAAGTGAAGAATTCTCACTTGAGCGAGAAAGGCATTGTTTGCCAAAAACAGTCATGGAGCATTCTCGCTTGAGCAAGATACTTCTGTTGCAAAAATTGGCTTTTTCGGCGCTTTTCTCTTTTTAGCTCAAATCATTCTCCTTTATTCCAAATCTTCAATCTTCCCTTGAAACCTGTAATTAACACCAAATCTAGGAATAAAATGCTCTTATTCAAATAAATATCATAAAAAATGTAAAATGGTATAAATTCATAAATTAGGGATTATTTTATATGTAAATTAACAATAAATCCTCATAAGTATGTATATTTTAATATGAAATATTATTGAAATTAGACACTTATTACTAAGCATAGTGGAAAGAAATCTATTGTTAATTTACAACTTTGGTTTACAACTTTGGTTTTTCCATCCGTTTGAGGATGACAAGAAGTTGAGAAGTTCAACGTAGTCTTTCCTAAAGAGTTCTCCAGAAATGGCCAACAAATTTAGGATCTCTATCTGAAACTATGGTCTTAGGTAAACCATGAAGTCTTACCACTTCTCTAGACAAGAGTCTAGAGATGTTGTTAGCATCATCCTCTTTATGGAGGGTATAACATGAGCCATCTTGCTAAATTTATCCACTACCACGAAGATGGAATCAAAACCTCTTTGTGTCTTAGGAAGTCCTAATATGAACTTCATGCTTATATCTTCCCAAGGAGCACTAACAAAAGGTAAAAGAGTGTAAAGTCCATGAGGCATTGTCTTAGACTTAGCTTTTAAGCATGAGATGCATCTATGACAATATCTTTGAACTTCTTTCCTCATGTGTGGCCAAAAGAATTTCCTTTTAAAAGCTCAAGAGTTTTATCAACTCCAAAATGGTCCATGAGTCCTCCTTCATGTGATTCTTTACATGGAGTTTTTTATATGTTACTTGAGGTATACAAATTTTTCCTTCTTTAAATAAGTACCCTTAGAAACATATAAACCTCCTTATGCTCTATGTTGGAACTTAGCAAAAGTGGGTGCAAAATCCTGATCTTCTTTGTAAAGTTCAGGTATGTTTTCAAATCCAAGAATTTGGGCTCCAAGTTTAGAAAAGAAGGCATGTCTCCTAGATAGAGCATCTGCCATAGTGTTTGTACTGCCCTTCTTGTATTTGATAACAAATGGAAATGGCTCAAGAAATTCCATCCACTTTTCATGTCTTTGCATGTGTTTTGTTTAACTTGTGTTGACCCTTCAAATATTTCAAAGACTCATGATCACTATGTATGACAAATTCTTTTGAAACTAGATAGTGTTCCCAAGTCTGCAGGGCCCTCACAAGTGCATAGAGCTCTTTGTCATAGGTGGGGTAATTGAGGGTTGTACCATGAAGTTTTTCACTAAAATATGAATTGGGTGCCCACCCTGCAACAACACAACACCTATTCCTACTCCCGATGTGCATCGCACTCTACCTCAAAAGTTTTTGAAAAGTTTGGTAAACCTAGAATAGGTGCATTAATGAGTTGAGTTTTCAACCTTTTAAAGGCTTGCTCATGCTTCTCCGTACAACGAAATGGAGTGTCTTTCTTCACTAACTCATTGAGTGGTGAAGCTAGACTTGAGAAGTTAGGAACAAATCTTCTCTAGAAATTTGCTAAGTCATGGAAGCTCCTAACATCTCCTACATTTTGTGGTGTTGGCCATTCTTGGATGGCTTTGATTTTCTTGGGGTCAACGTGAACCCCAATTTTGTTAACTATAAACCTAAAAACACTACACTATCTACACAAAAAGGGCATTTATCTACATTAGCAAACATATTATTATTCCAAAGGACTAATAGAACAACCCTAAGTTGACTTAGGTAGGACTCTAGACTTTGACTATATACTAATATATCATCAAAATAAACTACTATATATTTACCTATACAATCCCTAAGGACATGATTCATAAGTCTCATGAAAGTGGTAGGTGCATTAGTGAGTCCAAAAGGCATCACTAACCACTCATATAGTCCAAATTTGGTCTTAAAGCAATTTTCCACTCATCACTCTCTTTGATTCTTATTTGGTGATATCCGCTTTTGAGATCAATCTTGGAAAATATAGTGGACCCATGCAATTCATCAAGCATATCATCAAGTCTAGGAATTGGATGCCTATATTTGATGGTGATATTGTTGATGGCTCTACAATCACAGAAC
Organism: Phaseolus vulgaris; assembly: GCF_000499845.2. Taxonomy (NCBI): domain Eukaryota; kingdom Viridiplantae; phylum Streptophyta; class Magnoliopsida; order Fabales; family Fabaceae; genus Phaseolus; species Phaseolus vulgaris. Next base: position 48,592,928 of record NC_023752.2, read on the forward strand.
ATTCTCCTCTTGACATCTTTCTTGGGCACCAACAAAACAGGTACAACAGAAGGATTAGTTCTGTAAGCCGGTCTTTTTGGTAGACTAGCTCTCGGAACTAAATCTATTAGGTGTTCTATACCCCTAAAAGGTGGATGTCCAATGGGTCCTTCCTTAAGGAATACATCACCAAATTCTTTTATAAGATTTTTGACTTTAGGAGGTAGCTCACTAACTTCAGAAAGTGTGGCAGTGTATGTAAGTGCTCCTTTACACATAAGGAGGCCTGAAGGTTGTCAGATAAAAGTATTTTTTTAACTTCATTTTTTTCAATTCTTTGTTCTATCCAAATGACCTTGTGGGAAAGAGCACTCTTCTCCCACGCCTCAACATTGTCCCTAAGAACTTTTACTTGATTTTTTTTTTCTTTTCATTTTCTCCTTTTTGTTTCATTTGCACTTGGTCCTTTACCACTTGTGAGGGTGTTAAAAGATAAAGTACAAACTTATTTTCCCTATGGGTAAAGGTGATCTCGTTGCTAAGACCATCATGGATATGCTCCCTAACTTTTCTCTTTCTCTTCTTCCCCGCTAGACTCGTCATCTTGGCTACTATATTCATCCCTCCCTCTTAAGATCATGGTTCTCCTATTTGGGCATTGGAATGTCATGTGACCTCTACCAAGACATTTAAAGCATTGTATGTCTCTACTGCAGGTTTGTGGGACAGACACATCGTTTCTAGGCTATTAGGAGTTCTACTTTGGATTTATCTTTTGAGAAACTATCCTCCCTTTCCTTTTTGTACTCTTTCTTGGGGTAAGAGTTAGAGTAAGGACTCTCCTTGCGACTTGACCCTTTTCTCAAAATGTGTTGTTAAACTTTTATGCAAAGTTGGATTAAATCATTCAAGTCCATATAAGGCAAGAGTTCCACATTATCTCTTATCTCAAGATTGAAACCACTAAGGAACCTAGTTATGGTGGTGGTTTTTTCCTCCCTAATAAAGGCTTTCATCATGTAAAGCTCCATATTTTTCCTATATTCTTCTACACTCATGCTCTTTTGTTGGAGTCTTTGGAGCTTGTTCATCAAATCCCTATTGTAGTAAGAAGGAGTATGGCGGCGTCTCAAGGCTCCCCTAAGGTCATTCCAATATTCTATGGGAGGGTCCTTGTGGAGGTGCCTATCTCTCTAGGGCTATCCACCAATATATAGCATTTGCTTGAAAGCTTAAAGTGGCTAAGGGCACCTTCCTTTCCTCACTAACATGATAGGAATCAAAAAGTTGTTTTAATTTCATTTCCCAATCTAAGTAAGTTTCAACATTTTCCTTCCCATAAAAATAAGGTAGGTCTACCCTAGTCTCTTGAGGTTGGTTTTTTCTTCTAGTTCTTATAGGTGGAGGTTGATAATATTCATTTACTCTAATACTCCCCTCATGTGAGTCACTTAACCTAGAACTCGATGCATGTGATGATTTTTTCAATTTTATAATGTATTCTTCTTTTTTTCTAACAATTTTCAATTCTTCTTCAAGAATTGCAATGTGAGCATCTCTTTCTTTCTTATTTTCCAAAATTTGAGCCTCATGTTGCAATTGTCTTAGCGATAGTGATTGAAATCTCTAGCCAATTGTTTCAAAAGAGATTTTGTAGATTTCCTATCACTTTCACTATGACTTGAAGAATGAGTAGACATGTTTAGAGTTATGTGATAAAATTAATTCCCAAAGAGAAATATAGATGGAGTGAAGTAGGTAATTTCCCAGGAAAGTACCAAGCCTTTCCTTGTCAGATACTATCCCACAACACTTTCACAAACCTTTCTCTAAGCAATTTACTTAGAGCACAATCAAAGATGAAAACAAATTTTCTTTTTATGCAAGAAAATATGCAAAACAATAAAAGACACAATTTAAAATTGTTGTCTAGAAAGCTTTAAACTAGGTGTTTTCCTAGGTGAGGCTTCTTGGAACTTTGAACCTTGAAGACACACTAACCGAACTAAAACGAATTTAATCCACTAATTAATCAAAGTTTTGCAAATTACAACTTAAAGAAATACAAAGAAAATTAGGCCAACAATTTTATGCACTAAAATTAAATTGCCTATTCTATGCACTCCACAACTTGTAGCTCCTTTTGTCCTTGTATTTGGTATATAATTTGTGAAGTTATTTCACCTTGTTTTACCTCTTTAGGATATTCAACCTTAGTATATAGCTTGCACCAACAATTTTCAGCTCCACAACTCACCAAAGCAAATTAGGTTACTTCCACCAAGAGAGGTCAATTGCAAATGGAGTTGGTAATTCACATGATTGGAAAGGGTATTCAAGAATTTGACAAGCAAAAAATTAAAGTTCACAAGAAAAAGGTAAAACACATATTGAATCCTAGAGAATGGAACTAGAATAGATGAATAAAACCAAAATAGCACTACAAAAATTTTGTTTAAATTTTTTTTGAACTTGCGGAATTTATGCTAGACAGACTACTTCAAATTATAACTTGAAATTTTAACCACAGAAACTTCGATGTTTAAGCTCACATTAGGCGCTAGAATTTCACAAAAACAGTGTGCCAACTAATTGCAATAATTTTTTCAAATTCACTGTCGATTCAAATTTTCTAGAGTCAGATTTTTTACAGCAAGTGCACTGCATTGTCAAAAGTAATAATGTATCCCTAAGGACGGATATCGAACCCACAAGGAATAGTTGAATAATTGAGTAAAATATATGCTAAGTATAAAACAAAATAATAAAAATATATTGAAAGTTGTTATGATTGCAATGATCAATCAGAAAACAAGGCAAATAATTTGTTGCTTCAAGTTGGAAAAATAGGGATTAGGTTTCATCTTTCTCACTCTTGTGTATTTTGATTAGCATGATAACATTATGTCCTTTGATGGATATTGATGCCCACATAAAATTCATTTATATCGATTCCTCACATATAAAATTATAAAGATGTTTCCTAAATATCGATTCCTCACATATTTATAAAAACAACTTATGTTTAAGATTAGACGTTGATGGAAATTAACATTTCAAGTCTATTCCTAACACTCAAATATGTTAAGTATTATTGTCTAACTCAGACGTTATTAGCGTTATCTCGCTCAAACGAGATTCCACTCGCTTGAGCGAGATCCACTAGTGGCATCTTGGCTTTTTTGCGAATTTGGGCAACTTTGGTGAATGTTGATGTATTCCAACTTTCTCTTTTTAGCTTTGTATATTTTCCTTTTGCCCAATTATCTCCACTATTCCCTATAATCCTGAAATTGATAGAAATTTGGGAATAAATCGTTCTTACTGAAATTAAAATCATAAAATATGTAAAAATGTATAAATTCATAAATTAGGGGTTATTTTATACTTATTTTAGCAATTAATACTCCTAATTGCCTATATTTTAATATGAAATATTAGTGAAATTTGACGCTTATCAACTCTCCCCGACTTAGAATCTTATTTGTCCTCAAGCAAAGTAAATGAATATATTTGAATTTAAATTAATTCACTAAACAACAGATCAAATAAAAAACTTATGATGCTTCCAAATTTAAATATAGAAAAATATAGATACAATCAACTTCTAAAATCAAATCAAAACAATAAAATGATAATTCATCAAGGATTTTCTTCTCATATGCTCAAAGGTAATTTTTTCTCTCCATTTTTATTAAATCATAACAAATCATAATTGCTTTTCATTTCATCTTCATATCACAAACAAATTAGAAACATGAATCTTGAGGTCTGTACCGTCCCGTCCCCGGGCGTTGACCAGAAGTCAAAGTCAAACACATGGTGGGACCTCTCAAGGGACCCAAGGAAGAAAAGCCAACAGGTCGACCGCTCGAGGCATCGCCCAAGAGAGACATCGCCCGAGTAAGACGTCGCCTAAAGTAAGACATCGCCGAGCAAAGACATCGCAATGAGGCTTCGAGCCTCGACAGTCCAGAACAGTAGAAAGGAGAAGAGAAAGATGGCTTCAAGGCCATAAGTTTAGCACCAGAAGGGGATATCCTGACTTGTGAAGTATCCACGCCACTGCTGGGAGACCCTGGTACAGATACGACCCATGAGAGGGCCATAACCAGGGGAGAACCACGTGAATGGTACGAGAGAAAGGTAGATACACCCCCAGGGCAAGTGACTAGTGATTGAGGCGCATGAGTTGGCACCCAAAAAGTCAACCCACGTGACAGAAGCACTTCGCAGAGAAGAGGGCTCACACGATGGAAAAACCCTAAGTTGGGTGACGGCGCTGTGGGACCCTTTACTCAGAATAACGATCAAGTCAGAGGGGCACGTGGCAATGCCCACGTGCTCATTAAAGGTTTCAGGGAAAGTTTGCCAAGGTACGCGTTAAGTAAGTTAAGATTCGTATATTCCAAGGGATGTTTTTATACGCTTTCAATGTGCTTTAATGCGCTTTAATGATGAGAGGTGTATAAAAAGGGACCTTGGGAGCATTTGAGAGGGACGAGAATTTTAACCTTATACACATAGATACACAGAGAAAACCCTAGTTGTCTTCGCGGCGCACTCACAGTGAGCACAAGGAAATTTGGGCAACACAGTTCTGGTTACACAGTTTCAATCGTTCAGTACAGTTTTTCGACCACCTCCCAAGGGTGTGTCACCTTTGATGTTTCTCGTTAGCTGACTTGATCGTCGGAGTGCAAACAGCCGTGAGGGCGCCCCTTTGTTTACTTCTTTCAGGTACTTACAGACGGAGCAAAACGAAGGTGCCCTAACTCGCAGGGACAGGCCACGCATAAAGACAACCCAGGTCAACCGACGGGAACAAGGTCTTTTCTAGGGTTATAAAGAGGTTGAGCTTCCAAAATGTATTGGTTTTTCAGATAACAAAATGCACATTTTAAAGAAGAAAAACACATACCTACAATCCAATTATAGAACATATGTGTTATCTAATCACCATTTTCTTTTGACTCCACACTTTTCCTCATTTTTCTTTTCTCTTTTTTTTTCTTTCTTTTTTTTCCCTTTTTTTCTTCATCAATAGGAATATATTCTTCCTATTTTCAAATATTTTGAACTTTCACAATTAGAACCGACCATTGTCTTTTCTATGAATATTGCATTTGTGTTTTCCTTCTTTAAACATGCTAAAGGGTAGGAAACTACATCATTAAAAGTTTAGGGAGCAATAATAAAAAAATTCTTGGCTCAAAGGGGATATATAAAAAAATGAATTATAATAAGATCAAGTTTGGCTATTTGGCCCTGGGTTCCTAATTAACACAAATGCCTTAATAATCTTCATGCTCTTTTATGATATAACAAAAAATAAAAATTAAGCAAACACAACTGTCAATTCATCAGTAAAAATCTCAAAATTGTTTAAGGTTCACACACTCACTTGGTTTAATTGGTCTAATTCCTTTTAGTTTTGTCACTCTCTGTCCTAATAAATCATCTTGTTAAATTTTCATGTATCACAATTTCAACTAATTTGAATAGGGATTCAGTCAAATTTTCTTTTCTAACATGTGTCTAATTCATCTCACTATTTAATATTTAAACACAATTTTTTTCACAATTCAAAATTAATATTCTAGTTCTTTTTTATTTAAGAAAAATAAACTAGAAAAATAAATAAATAAAAACTGAAATTTATTAAAAAAAACTAATTCAATACATAAAAATAACCCAATAAGCTATAACAACAAATTTATTTGAAATACAAAATAAGCAAATAAACAGAAAACAAAACAATCGAAAAATAAAATAAAAAAATAAAACAAAATTTAAATAATTGAAAAGAAAAGAAAATTAGAAGCATAAAACCATATTTTTGCTCAATCCTTGCTTCCTAAGAAGTTATCCAGCTTTGTGTTAAAATCGTCATTTGTAGATGATCCTGCTTCATTTGTTGGATCTGCCCCCTGAATAATAGAACCTGTCCTCAGGCCAAAATACATAAGCTTCAAACTGATTGAGAGACATATAAGGATTGAATTGCCTTTGAGGATTTTTTTTACAATTTATTTTTTCAAAAACAAATCGGTCAAGCAAGATTTTTCTCGCTTGAGCAAGATTCCCTGCAAGAAAACTCCTTTTTTTGGCGTCAAACTCGTCAAGCCAAATTTTTCTCGCTTTAGTGAGATTCCCTGGAGGAAAACTGTATTTTACGGCATCAAACTCGCTCAATCTCGCTTGAGCGAGATGACTCTAGAGAGCACCCCTTTTTTCTTCGCTCAACTCGCCTAGGCGAGATTGAACTCGACTAAGCGAGAACCCCTAAAAGAAAACCTGGTTTTTGAAAGGTAAAATCAAAACAAAGATAACAAAACAATATAAAACTAAAATGTGGAATGGGTTGCCTCCCAGTAAGCGCTCGTTTAACGTCATCGAGCTTGATGCCTATTTATCTCAAGGTGGACCACTCCCTTTGTTGCATCCTTTTGTACACATTCCTCCTCTGCATTAAAATTTTTTAGACCATAAAAAATATTAAAAGTTACCTCATTGTCTTGAGATCTAACTTGAAGTTCTCCTTTATCAACATCAACTGTGATTCTAGTAGTCTTCCTAAAGGGTCTGTCAAGTATCAAGGGAGCCTCCTCATCTTCTTTCAAGTCCATTATAACAAAGTCCACAAGGAATATGAACTTATCCACCTTCACAAGAACATCTTTAACCACACCATAAGGATATTTGGTTACTCTGTCAGCCAACCTTAATGTCATCATGGTGGGTTTAATCTCCAAATCACCTATTTTCTTCAGCATTGCCAAAGGAATTAGATTTATGCTTGCCCCTAAATTCAGTAAGGCTTTGTTCAAAGATAAAGCACCTATAGTCACGGGAAGATTAAAATTTCCTGTGTCCTTAGATTTATTAGGCAAGCCATTTTGAATAATGGCATTGTATCTATCCTCCAGCTCTATATTTCTCTCTTCAATATAGCTCTTATTCATCCAAAATCTTTCAAAATTTGAATCTTGCTTCAGATTTCCTGCAAAATAATTTTTAAGAAACAAGTTGTCAAAAAAAAATTCTTTCCTTCTTTTTTTTTTTTTTTTTGAAGGAGCGTGAGGATATGATAAATCTTTTTCAAGAACACCTCTCTCCTTATTTTCACTTCTTCTCTTTATTTATTCATCCTCACTTCTTTTCTTCTCTCTTTCTTTCTCATCTCTCTCCCTCTCAGTCTCATTTTTTTCTTCTTTTTCAGCTACTACATTATTACCATCCCTCTCTCCTATTATTTTACCACACTTGGTGGCAATTTCATTGCAATGCTCTCTTGGATTGGCTTGGGCGTTGGCTGAAAACTGGACACTTTGTTCCTCTGCTAATTGTTTGGCAATCTGTCCCACCTACATTTCTATATTTTTTACTATTGCCATATTATTCTTCTAACTGGCCATAGTAGCTTTCATGAATTTCTCCAGGGTATCTTCCAATTTTTTTAACTGAAGGATATAGGGGTTAATGTTGTTGTTGGAAAAGGACCTTGATTATTGGATGGACTACTATCTTGATTCCACCCAAAATTTTGATTTTGATTGCATCTTGATGAAGATCAAGTAGAAGAGGATTTCACTAATGTAGGAAGAGGCCATCCACCTAAGCATTTAACGTTCTTCCTTCTAGTCTTCTAAAAAATAAAGAAGAAATTAAATAAAGAGAGGACCAAGCCTAAAAGAAGACTACAAACATTCAAGAATGGGCTCCAATTAACATCTTTCTTTGTAATTTCTGTTAGAATATATGGCCTTAAACGAGAGGGGGGTGAATTGTTTAAGAAAGATTTTAGTAAACTTTTAAGCTTAGAATGAAAATTCTTCAAAAGAACTTTGATTAAGAATTCAGTTTTTCAAATCAAAACAGCAAAAGCACAAAGTTGGAAAAACAATCGGTTGTTTTAGCGAAACAATCGGTTGTTTATACCAGTTTCAAAATATCAAAACTGAATTTAAAGAGTTAGAGATAGAGAGATTGTACACAGTTGTTTATACTGGTTCACTCCAAACTAGAGCTACATCCAGTCTTCTCAGAAACCCTGAGGATATTCACTGAGCAATCACCACTTGATCACTTACACCACAACCAAGAGAATGACCTTGAAACACCTCAAGAAACACACTCTCCTTGGCCAACACTAAGATTGCTGATCTTGAACACCTCAATAACACAACCAATCTCAGCAAACACAGAAATGAATTGGTCAATGGATTACAAAGATTACACTTGTTACAGATGAATATCTGAAATCAATACAATTAGAATCCTATTCCAGCACCTTGATCAATCACAAAAACTCTTAAGCAATCTCAACACTTTTAAAACTCTCTTAAAAAAACTTTGTCAAAAGATTCTTAATTCTTAAATCTGTTTTTCTGAATATATTCAAAGATATAGTTTGTTATCAAATCTTAACAAACTCTTAAATTGCATTAAAAGATTGGTCAAAGCATTTAATGACTGGAGCGTATACAGTTAAAGCATTTAAAGCTCAGTCAAATAAAACAGTTTTTCTGTTATGGTCCCAAAACAAACAATCGGTTGTTTCCTCGAATCAATCGGTTGTTTTGGTACTTAACAGTTTCAACTATTTGAAAACAGTTTTCAATCTTTCTCAAAACACCTAAGTATAAACAATCGGTTGTTTCGACAAAACACTCGGTTGTTTCAACTTAGTTTGAAAAACATTTTACTTTTATAAAGATTGAGATGCTAATTGCTTGAGATTAAATACAAGGGTGGATTACAACATATAAACTACCCCAGAACAATGCTTAAACAAGCACAGCAACATCAAGCAAAGCAGAGGCTTCAACATCCTTAAAAGGATTTGGATTCTTCAAAACATTGAACATCACAAGGTTCAACAATCTCCCCCTATTTGATGAAGACAAATCCCTGGTGCTTGTGTTGTACCTGATTAAATCTGAAGCAGTTCCTGCAGAAAATAGTATTTATACTATCCAAAGTTTCTTACAGTAGCAAAGCAGTTTATTGCACATTCAAGGTATAAAACATGATAAACAATCAGTTGTTTACACGAAACAATCGGTTGTTTCTATCAGCAGCAGCAGAAAACACTTTTTATATCAGAGATTTTAACATTTTATGCAATACCAGATAAAGATATACAAGAACCAATAATTCTCTCACTATTTGTCTTCACAAATAGACTTTAACATGTATCAAAAACAGATTTAAGAGAGATTATTAAGATCAAGAATACGTAACTCATTTCTTAAGAAGAAAAACCTTTCTTTTGGTAATGGTTTTGTGAAGATGTCAGCTAGCTGTAGTTTGGTCTCCACAAACTTCACTTCATAGTTTCCATTTTGCACATGATCTCTGATGAAATGATGTCTTATTTCAATATGTTTGGTCCTTGAGTGCTGAATCTGATTTTTGGTAAGATTGATTGCCCTTGTGTTATCACACATCAAGGGAACCTTGCTGATTTGTAAACCAAAATCTGCAAGTTGTTGCTTGAGCCATAGAATCTGTGCACAACAGCTATATATTCAGCTTCAACAGTAGAAAGAGCAACACATGCTTGCTTCTTGCTATGCCAAGAGATTAGGCTTGAGCCAAGAAGATGACAAGTGCCACTTGTGCTTTTCTATCTAGCTTGCAACCAGCAAAGTCAGAATCTGAATAACCAATTAAATGTATTGCAGAGTGAGAAGGATACCATAGTCCTATAGATGATGTTCCTTTGAGATATTTCAGAATTCTTTTTGCAGCTTTGAAGTGTGACTCTTTAGGATTTGCTTGATATCTTGCACATAAACACACCGCAAACATGATGTCCGGCCTACTAGCTGTTAGATAAAGCAAAGATCCAATCAAGCCTCTGTATTTTGTTTGATCTATACTCTTTCCAGCAGCATCCGCATCTATGTAGCAGCTTGATGGCATTAAAGTGCTTGCTTCTTTGCAATTCTCCATTTCAAACTTCTTGAGAATCTCCTTGCAATACATTGATTGACTTAAGAAAATTTCATCCTTTGTTTGTTTAACCTGCAATCCAAGAAAGAAAGACAGTTCTCCCATCATAGACAGTTCTCCCATTTTAAAAGATTGGTCAAAGCATTTAATGACTGGAGCGTATACAGTTAAAGCATTTAAAGCTCAGTCAAATAAAACAGTTTTTCTGTTATGGTCCCAAAACAAACAATCGGTTGTTTCCTCGAATCAATCGGTTGTTTTGGTACTTAACAGTTTCAACTATTTGAAAACAGTTTTCAATCTTTCTCAAAACACCTAAGTATAAACAATCGGTTGTTTCGACAAAACACTCGGTTGTTTCAACTTAGTTTGAAAAACATTTTACTTTTATAAAGATTGAGATGCTAATTGCTTGAGATTAAATACAAGGGTGGATTACAACATATAAACTACCCCAGAACAAAGCTTAAACAAACACAACAACATCAAGCAAAGCAGAGGCTTCAACATTCTTCAAAGGATTTGGATTCTTCAAAACATTGAACATCACAAGGTTCAACAATTTCTTTTGTATAAATTTGTAAAACATATACGAGTAGTGTTTAGGAAGGTGCTAAGAGGGAAACCAAAAAGACACCTCTTTTGTAAGTACTTTAGGCGTTAGTTTTTTAGGAAAGGGCTAGAAGAAGTGACTTTTCCTTCTCTTGCTCATTTAGGCACCAATTTAGGAATAAACTAGAAGATGACTCTTCAAAAGTTCCTTCCCTTGTACTCTTGGCCGGTCATATGTCTCTATATAAAGGCATGATAGGCACCTTCAATAATAAGATTGATTTTTTAGAGTAAAGAACCTCTACCAAATTGGTGAGTGATTGAGAGAGACTTGCGTCTTCTTCTCTTCTAGTCTTATCTTGAGTGAATTCTTGGGCTCTCAAATGGCGCCAACAACACTCATCTTGAAGCCAACCATCCTTCAAGTGGCGTGCACAATTCCAAGAGCTCTAACCACATAAGTTTCCTTGTCCTTTTCATCTTCTTCTTCCGTTTCCATTCCAAAAACAAACTCTAAAACATGTCTTTGTTGTTTCTTGTTGATTCAATCGGTAGAACTTGTTTAGTTTGTGTTTATGTTTGATAGTTTTTCTTAGTTTACTGTTCTTATGGTTTTAATTGTGTTTCTTGAAGTTTCAATCGGTGCATTTGTGTTCTTCTTTGTTTCATTCGGTTCATATGTCCAAAAATGGGTTTCTATGTGAGTTTGGATTGGATCTTGTGATTTAGTGAGTTCTTGAATGATTAAGAACATTGATCCAATTCTTAAAAAGTGCCTAATCATATTCCAACTCTTATTGAATCCATAACATGTTCATATCATATCCCTATCATGTTCTTGATATCACATCATGTGGTATCATGAGTCTTAGGTGTGTTCTTGTGTATGTTTGAGTTGTTTTGGCACTTTTAATTCAAGAACTTTACATTCTTGTCTTTACCTTTCTGTTTTAGGTTTATTTTTGGGTATTTCTTGCTGTTTTCTTGTTCTTAATACATTGTGTTTGTGCCATTTTGAGTTTTGTCAAAGTCATGTTTCTCCAAAAATGTTATCAATTCTATGTAGTCCTTTTGTTGATAATTTTGGTTTCTTGATTTTGTTTTGAGTGCAGTTTTATGTGTTTGTTTTCTTGATCCTTTGGTGAATTTTCTTTTTAGATTTGAGTTCTTACTTGTAATTTCGATCTATACAAGTTCTTGAAACATCAATTCTATTATGTCTTTTGAAGTTCTCAATTTAGTTTTTCATTCCAATTAGGTTTTCTCTGTTTTCTTGAAAATGTGCTGACTGAAAATTTCTGTGATTACTGGAAAATTCTAAAATTCTGGATTTGAGTTCTTGAGAGTGTTACAAAAAATTAGAAAAAAAGAAGTACATCAAAATTCAATATACAAAAAAAATGATAAATGAAATACGTACAATGTGTAATTATGGTACAAAAAATACGGTAAAGTGGCAATAATTTTGCAAAATTTATCACAAGTAATTGGAGCACTATTTTTGTGTGATTCCAGTGCCATTGTTGAGATAAGATCTTTAAATTTCATTGGTTTAAATTTCATAATCCAGTTTGATTTCTTCAATTCCAGATAAATCTGTAAAGTCACGCACAGTTTACATAAAATTTCAGTAGTTCTGTTTTTTGTTTTCTTCATCTACTCTAGTGTTTTTCTCTAGGTTTCTTTTGTGTCCCATCTTTTAATTGAGTACCTTATTTTTTCTTGATTGTCCTTTTTTCACTATTCTTTGAGTTTGTCAAATATCTTGTATTCATTTTTGCTATAGCCTTTCTTGTTTAAACCTTTTCTTGTTTGTCTTTTATTGTTCTTTAAGTTTCGTGATGTATTGGCTTTAAGAGAGAGTGCTTTGCTTTGACATATTTCATTTGAGAGTACCAAAACCTCAAGAGCAGATTGGTTGAGGGAAGTATTCTTTCTTGGAGTGATTTGAGTGTCATTTAATTTTCATTATAACACTATTAATTGTTCCTTTTTCTAACCTTGTTTTTCTTGAAATTGTTTGATCTTGTTCTTGTGTTTGCTGTTTTCTTTTTTTAATGGCTGCTTATTCAAGTGGTGACTCTTCCAAACCACACTCTCCTCATAGAGCTTATATTCTTAATGAATTAAAAGAGGCAAAACGCGCCCTTGCTCTAAAGGATGAAGCTATGAAAAAGTTGAAGGAAAAATTACAAAGAGTTGGATTGAAGCAAGATAGGTCATCCGCTTCCATCCATGGAAGCCACCATTCTCATAGACATTCTTCAAGAGGTTCTTCTAATGCTCACGGCCATGAAGAAGAACATAGAAGGAGGAGACATCACCATCATTCTCATGGAGATAGACATCACCATGAAGCCAAGTCTCATTTATCTTTTGTAAAAGTACCTAGCTTTAGTGGTGATAGTGATCCTAATGTGTATTTAGATTGGGAGGCTAAATGTGAACAAATTTTTGATGTACATGGGGTCCAAGATGACCAATAGGTGAAAGTAGCCTCTTTAGAATTCTTAGATTATGCCATGAAATGGTGGCATAGACTTGTAATGGACATTGGACTAAACAAGAGATCTCTTGTGGTTTCTTGGGACGATTTGAAAGAGTGTATGCGCATTAGATTTGTGCCACCACACTTTAGGAAAGACCTATTGTAGAAGCTCCAACGACTTCAACAAGGCACTCTACGTGTGGATGCTTACTTTAAAGAGTTAGAAACGCTTTTAATTAAAGTAGAAATGCATGATAGTGAGGAAGCTAAGATAGCTAGATTTATGAGTGGTCTTAGAAGGGATATTCAAGATGTTGTTGAACTTCAACTTGCCATCAAGGTTGAATCCCAACTTGCAAAGAAAAATGTTTTCAAAAATACTCATAATAATGACTACTACAACAACTCTTGGAAGAATAAAAACAAATCTTTTTCAAAGTATCCTCCTAAAGAATCATCTTTCCAAACTAGAGATTCTAAGCCTTCAACTTCTAAATCACCAACAAAATCATCGTCTAATAAGAAATGTTTTAAGTGTTTAGGATATGGTCACATACCTTCTAATTGCCCTTCTAAAAGAAATATGTTTATACATGATGGGGAAGTAGTTAGTGAGCATGATTCTGAAACCTCTAGACATTTCTCACCTTCTAGATTCCCGAGTGAGATTAAGAGCGAAAGTCCTTATGAAGGTCACTTATGAATGATAAGGCGAATGTTGGGAACAATTCCAAAACCTTTGGATGATACTCAAAGTGAAAATAGTTTCCACACCCGTTGTCTTATCACCAACAAGTTATGTTCCTTGATTATTGATGGGGGTAGTTGCACTAATGTGGCTAGTACAAGAGTTGTGGAGAAGTTAGCCTTACCCACTATCTCTCATACCAAGCCTTATAAATTGCAATGGCTTAGTACCGAAGGTGAAATCATGGTTAACAAACAAGTCCTCATTAACTTTGCCTAAACCCTAAACCCTAAACTATAAAGATGAGGTTTTATGTGATGTTGTGCCCATGGAAGCAACTCATCTTCTTTTAGGAAGGCCTTGGCAATATGATAGACATGTTTTACATGATGACCTATCCAATACAATGTCTTTTTCCTTCCAAGGGCGCAAAGTTACTTTAAAACCCCTCTCTCCCAAAGAGGTTCATGAGGACCAAATAAAAATGAAAACTAAAAGAGAAAATGAGAAAGCAAAAGAAGTAAGTAATAAACCGAGTCACCATACTTTATCCACTAAATCAATCATGCTTGTTAGAATGTATGGCTTTAAACTAGAGGGGGGGGGGGGTGAATGGTTTAAAGAGGGATTTCAAAAAAATTTAAGCCTTGAATGAACTTTCTTCCAGATTCAGTTGATAAAGAATTTAGTTTACCAAAACACAAAGCAAAAAGCACAGCACCAGAAAAAAACAATCGGTTGTTTATACCAGTAAACAAATATCAAAACTGAATTTAAAGAGTTAAGGAAGAGAGAATGCACACAGATGTTTATACTGGTTCACTCTAAACCCAGAGCTACATCCAGTCTTCTCAGACACCACTGAGGAATTCCACTAAGCAATCAAACCTATATCACTTACAATACAACCAAGAAAGTGACCTTGATCCCCTCAAGACACACACTTCTCTTGGCCAACACACCAACACTAAGAATGTTGATCTTGATCCCCTCAAGAACACACAGCACTTCTCAGCAAATACTCAGAAGAAACTTGTTCAACAGATACAAGGATTACACTTGTTACAGAAGCAAATCTAAAATCAATACAAGTAGAAATCCTATCTCACACTCTTTGATCAATCTCAATCTCTAAGCAATGTCAACTCTTTTAAAAAATCTCAAATTTGTTCTTGTTAAAAACCAAATCTGTTTTACTGAATATATTCAAAGATGTTTGTTATAAAATCTTAACAAACTTATTCATTGCATTTAAAGATTGGTCAAAGCATTAAAGACTGGAGCGTAATCAGTTAGAATCATTTAAAGCTCAGTAAAAACAAAAACCATTTTTCTGTTATGGTACCAAAACAAACCATCGGTTGTTTCTTCGAATCAACCGATTGTTTTGGTTTTAACAACTCAACCATTTGAAAAACAGTTTTCAATCTTTTCTCAAAACACCTAAGTATAAAACAATCGGTTGTTTCGACAAAACAATCGGTTGTTTTTCACTTGGTTTGAAAAACACTTTTCTTTTAAAAAGATTGAGAATGCCTATGCTTTGGATTCAATCAAGAGTGGATTACAAAACAATCTACCCCAGATCCTATCTAAGACAACTCAACAACAGCAAGCACAACCAAGCCTTCAACATCCTTCAAAGGGTTTGGATTCTTCAAAGCTTGAACACCACTTGGTTCAACAATCTCCCCCTATTTGATGAAGACAAATCCCTGATGCTTGTGTCTGATCTGATTGAATCTGAAGCAGTACCTGCAAAAATAGCATATATACTATCCAATGCTTCTTACAGCAGCAGGTCAGATTTTTATACAATTAAAGCATAAAACTTGATAAAAAATCGGTTGTTTACTCGAAACAATCGGTTGTTTTTATCAACAGCAGCACAAACCAGTTTTATATCAGAGATTTTAACATATTTAAACAGTTTCAGATAAGAATTCACAAGACCAATTAATTCTCCCCCTATTTGTCTTCACAAATAGACTTTAACAGTAACAAAACATATTTAGGAGAGATTATTGAGATCAAGGATACCTAACTCATTTCATAGGAAGAAAAACCTCCCTTTTGGTAGTGGTTTAGTGAAGATGTCAGCTAACTGCAGTTTGGTCTCCACAAACTTCACTTCACAGTTCCCATTGTTTACATGATCCCTAATAAAATGATGTCTTATCTCAATATGTTTGGTCCTTGAGTGCTAAATCTGATTCTTGGTAAGATTGATGGCACTTGTGTTATCACACATCAAAGGAACTTTGCTGATCTTTAATCCAAAGTCTGCAAGTTGTTGTTTGAGCCATCGAATTTGTGCACAGCAGCTACCAGCAGCTATATACTTAGCCTCAGCAGTAGAGAGAGCAACACATGCTTGCTTCTTGCTATGCCATGAGATTAGACTTGAGCCAAGGAGATGACAAGTCCCACTTGTGCTCTTCCTATCTAGCTTGCAACCTGCAAAGTCAGAATCTTAATAACCAATTAAATGAATTGGAGAGTGAGAAGGATACCATAACCCAACAGATGATGTTCCTTTGAGATATTTCAGAATTCTTTTTGCAACTTTGAAGTGTGACTCCTTAGGATTTGCTTGATATCTAGCACATAGACACACCGCAAACATGATGTCCGGCCTACTAGCTGTTAGATATAGCAAGGAGCCAATCAATCCTCTGTATTTGGTTTGATCTACATTCTATCCCGCAGAATCAGCATCCATGTAGCAGCTTGATGGCATTGGAGTGCTTGCTTCTTTGCAACTCTCCATTTCAAATTTCTTGAGAATCTCTTTGCAATACTTTGATTGACATAGAAAGATCTCATCCTTTGTTTGTTTAACCTGCAAACCAAGAAAGTAAGACAATTCTCCCATCATAGACATTTCAAACTCACCTTTCATTGCAGCCACAAATTGTTCACACAACCTATCTTGTGTAGCACCAAAGATGATGTCATCAACATAGATTTGCACAAGAATTATTTCTGAATTTGACTTTTTGATTAAGAGAGTCTTGTCTACCATTCCCCTTTCATAACCATGAGATAGCAGAAAGTTGCTAAGCCTCTCATACCACTGCCTTGGAGATTGCTTCAGTCCATACAAAGCTTTCTTCAACTTGAAGACATGGTTGGGATGTTTATGATATTCAAAGGTGGTTGATCCACATAAACTTCCTCATTGATGTAGCCATTTAA
This sequence comes from Phaseolus vulgaris, assembly GCF_000499845.2. Lineage (NCBI taxonomy): Eukaryota > Viridiplantae > Streptophyta > Magnoliopsida > Fabales > Fabaceae > Phaseolus > Phaseolus vulgaris. The sequence goes on from NC_023752.2 coordinate 48,609,793, forward strand.
GAAGGCACTCTTGACATCCATTTGGAAGAGTTTGAAACCACTCATACAAGCAAATGCCAGCAGCAGCCTCACAGCCTCCAATCTTGCAACAGGAGCAAAGGTTTCACCATAATATATGCCCTCCTCTTGATTGTAGCCCTTGGCAACTAACCTTGCTTTGTTCCTTGTGATCACACCATCTTCATCTAACTTGTTCCTAAAAACCCATTTCGAACCAATAATGTTCATTTCATCAGTTCTAGGGACAAGAAACCATACCTCATTCCTTGCAAACTGATTTAACTCCTCATGCATAGCTTCAACCCATTTCTCATCCTTGAGAGCTTCATCAATTGACTTTGGCTCAATTTGAGAGACGAAAGTTGTGTGCCTGCAGAAGTTTGAGATGGAGCTACGTGTGGAGACACCTTCCTTTATCTGCCCTATTATGTTTTCCACTGACAGATCTTTAGGAATCCTCCACTCTTTGGGCAGCTCACTCTGTTGCAGAATTTCAATCGGTTGTTTTTCTGCACAGATTTCCAGCTTCTCCAAACTGATGCTCTATTCATCTTCTTCAACACTAGTCTTCGGGATTTGGATGTTTTTATGATCTACCTCATCAAAGACAACGTGAACTGACTCTTCTACAGTCATCAACCTCTTGTTGTAGATTCTGTATGCATGACTTGTGAGAGAATACTCTATGAAGATGCCAAGGTCAGCTTTCTCATCAAACTTTCCCAAGTTTTCTTTTCCATTGTTGAGAACGAAGCAACTGCACCCAAAAACTCTGAGATTGTTGATGTTAGGCTTCCTTCCATTGAAGAGTTCATATGGAGTCTTCTTCAGTATAGGCCTAATAAGCACTCTATTCATCACATAACACGAACTGCTCACTGCATCCGCCCAAAAGTACTTAGGAATAGATGATTCACTAAACATTATCCTTGCTAGCTCTTCAAGAGACCTGTTCTTCCTCTCTACCACACCATTTTGTTGTGGAGTTCTTGGTGTAGAGAAATTGTGCAGGATCCCCATCTTCTCGCAGAACTTGCTGAACTTCTCATTTTGGAATTCTCCTCCATGATCACTTCTAATTAAGCCTATGTTGCAGTTCTTTGTATTTAGCAGCCTTCTTGCTAGCTTCTTGAATGCAGAAAAGGCATCACTCTTTGATTCAAAGAAAAGAGTCCAAGTGAACCTGGAAAAGTCATCAACAATAACAAGAGCATAATAATTTCCACCAAGGCTCATAGTTCTTGAGGAACCACAGAGATCCATGTGAAGTAGCTCAAGGGGCTTTAAAGAGGAAACAACATTTCTTATTCTAAAAGAGATTTTCACTTGTTTCCCTTTTTGGCAAGCTTCACAAATGTGATCCTTCTCAAACTTGAGCTTTGGTAGCCCAATCACAAGATCCTTTGAAATTAACTTGTTCAAGTGATTCATGTGAATATGAGCAATTCTTCTATGCCAAAGCCAAGATTCATCTTGCTTGGATAGAAGACAACCAATAGAACATGGTGAAGAGATATCTAGAAGATATACATTATTGACTCTCTTACCTACCAACATTACCTATGTAGAAAGATTTCACATGTGTTTGATTTGAACATCACTTGATATCCCTTGTCACATAGTTGGCTAATGCTCAGCAGATTGTGCTTTAGACCTTCTACATAGAGCACATCATGGATGACCAAGATGTCTTTGTCTCCTATGGATCCTCTCCAAAGAATCCTTCCCTTGTAGTTATCTCCATAGGTGACATGCCCTTCTTGCTTAAAGGAGATGCTCAGGAACTTTGATTTGTCCCCTGTCATGTGCTTGGAGCATCCACAGTCCAAGTACCAGTGTTGCTTGCTCTCCTTCAAGATTTCCTACAAAGAAGATTTTCAAGTACAAAGATTTGGTCCCCTTATAAATGTGGGTCCATTTGGTTTACACTCATCAATAGAACCTTTATTGCACTTAGGAATCCACTTCATAAAGCCCCTAGGAACATCATATTTTCAGATTTTACAAAACCTCACAGAATGGCCTCTTTTCATGCAATAGAAGCATGTAACAATCGGTTGTTTCGATGGTCCAATTGATTGTTTTTCTGGCATTTTCGAAAATGATTTTGAAAATCTATCTTGTTTGTTTTGTGGGTTAAAACCCAATCCAGCTTTTCCAAAAACACAGTTTTAGATGCCAAGACATTCTCAAAGTTGGATTGGCCTTTAGAAAGTTTATCCACAGTTTTAACAAGATAGTGGACCTTCTTTTCAAGATTTTCGCAATTTTCACAAATTAGAGCATCACACTTGCAAGAGAAGTTTGTGTAAATAATTTCAAGGTTTTCAAAATCTGTTTTTGAATTTTCTAATTCCTCTTCTAGTGATTTGACTCTGTTTTCAAGCCAGTTATTCTTTTCTTTTAACCGATTGTTCAAGAAGGCCAATCGGTTGGTTCTTCATGCGTTTCGTGAAAGGCTTGAAGCAATTGACCATAATTTCAGAGTTTGATGAGTTAGATGAACTTACACTACTTGAGTCATCTTCCTTTCAGACCATGAAGCAGAGGTTGAGGCTTTTCTTGTTTTGCCTTCTTTTCCTTCTTGCATGGCTTTTTGACCTTGCCTCCTTTGGTTCATTGTTTCCATGAGCAACCTTGAGTGTGTTCCACATCTCTTTAGCAGTTTTCCATTTTGACACCCTGAAAAACTCATTAGTATCAAGTGCAGAAGCTATTATGTTTTGAGCAGAACAATCAAGCTTGGCCATTTTACATTCATCATTGGTCCATTGAGATCAAGGTTTTGCAATGAAAGAACCATTCTTTTTAAACTTTGGAATGTAAGGACCATTCTCAATTGAATCCCAAATTCCTTGATCAATAGATTCCACAAAGATTTTCACTCTGGCTTCCCAATACTTGTAATTCAATCCACAGAATAAAGGTGGTTTGTAAATTGAAGCACCTTCCTCAAAAGATTGTTTTCCAGCCATAGAAAAAAGGATTTTTGGATCAACTTGAATAACTTTCAAGAACCAAGCTCTGATACCAATTGTTAGAATGTATGGCTTTAAACTAGAAGGGGGTGAATGGTTTAAAGAGGGATTTCAAAAACTTTTAAGCCTTGAATGAACTTTCTTCCAGATTCAGTTGATAAAGAATTCAGTTTGCCAAAACACAAAGCAAAAAGCACAGCACCAGAAAAAAACAATCGGTTGTTTCGCAGAAACAATCGGTTGTTTATACCAGTAAACAAATATCAAAACTGAATTTAAAGAGTTAAGGGAGAGAGAATGCACACAAATGTTTATACTGGTTCACTCTAAACCCAGAGCTACATCCAGTCTTCCCAGAAACCACTGAGGAATTCCACTAAGCAATGAAACCTATATCACTTACAACACAACCAAGAAAGTGACCTTGATCCCCTCAAGACACACACTTCTCTTGGCCAACACACCAACACTAAGAATGTTGATCTTGATCCCCTCAATAACACACAGCACTTCTCAGCAAACACTCAGAAGAAACTTGTTCAACAGATACAAGGATTACACTTGTTACAGAAGCAAATCTGAAATCAATACAAGCAGAAATCCTATCTCACACTCTTTGATCAATCTCAATCTCTAAGCAATCTCAACTCTTTTAAAAAAACTCAAATCTGTTATTGTTAAAAACCAAATCTGTTTTACTGAATATATTCAAAGATGTTTGTTATAAAATCTTAACAAACTTATTCATTGCATTTAAAGATTGGTCAAAGCAATAAAGACTGAAGCGTAATCAGTTAGAATCATATAAAGCTTAGTCAAAACAAAAACCATTTTTCTGTTATGGTACCAAAACAAACCATCGGTTGTTTCTTCAAATCAATCGGTTGTTTTGGTTTTAACAACTCAACCATTTGAAAAACAGTTTTCAATCTTTTCTCAAAACACCTAAGTATAAAACAATCGGTTGTTTCGACAAAACAATCGGTTGTTTTTCACTTAGTTTGAAAAACACTTTTCTTTTAAAAAGATTGAGAATGCCTATGCTTTGGATTCAATCAAGAGTGGATTACAAAACAATCTACCCCAGATCCTAACTAAGACAGCTCAGCAACAGCAAGCACAGCCAAGCCTTCAACATTCTTCAAAGGGTTTGGATTCTTCAAAGCTTGAACACCACTTGGGTCAACAATGTTGACTCGTGCTATGCCTCAACTTGAGCCTCAAAGGTATTCTTCTTCTTTATCTTTTTCATAACCAAAGGTTCTTACTTTACCACCATCTTGGTTAAAGAATGTTAGGGATGATTTTTCATACCTCCTAATGGTTTTCACCATTTAAGAGGACTTTTTCCAAAAAATATCATCATTCCCAAACAATTTTTTCCAACTTGGTCTGTATATAGGACCTCCTTTGTTGAACTCCCACTGCTTACAAATTCTAAGTCATGTTTGCCCTTCTCTTATTCAACCGTTAATTTTGACAGTAAACTGACTTTGTTATATGCAGGGATTCAGAATTCGTGGACGAATTCTCTCCAACTCGGAGAGTATGATGAAGATCAAGTAGAAGAGGATTTCACTAATGGAGGAAGAGGCCATCCACCCAAGCATTTAAAGTTCTTCCTACTAGTCTTCTAAAAAATAAAGAAGATATTAAATAAAGAGAGGACCAAGCCTAAAAGAAGACTACAAACATTCAAGAATGGGCTCCAATTAATATCTTTCTTTGTAATTTCTTTTGTATAAATTTGTAAAACATATACGAGTAGTGTTTAGGAAGGTGCTAAGAGGGAAACCAAAAAGACGCCTCTTTTGTAAGTACCTTAGGCGTTAGTTTTTTAGGAAAGGGCTAGAAGAAGTGACTTTTCCTTCTCTTGCTCATTTAGGCGCCAATTTAGGAATAGACTAGAAGGTGACTCTTCAAAAGTTCCTTCCCTTGTACTCTTGGCCAGTCATATGTCTCTATATAAGGCATGATAGGAACCTTCAATAATAAGATTGATTTTTTAGAGTAAAGAACCTCTACCAAATTGGTGAGTGATTGAGAGAGACTTGTGTCTTCTTCTCTTCTAGTCTTATCTTGAGTGAATTCTTGGGCTCTCAAGTGGCGGAAACAACACTCATCTTGAAGTGGCGTGCACAATTCCAAGAGCTCCAACCACATAAGTTTCCTTATCCTTTTCATCTTCTTCTTCCATTTCCATTCCAAAAACAAACTCTAAAACATGTCTTTGTTGTTTCTTGTTGATTCAATCGGTAGAACTTGTTTAGTTTGTGTTTATGTTCGGTAGTTTGTCTTAGTTTGCTATTCTTATGATTGTAATTGTGTTTCTTGAAGTTTCAATTGGTGCATTTGTGTTCTTCTTTGTTTCATTCGGTTCATATGTCCAAAAATGGGTTTCTATGTGAATTTGGATTGGATCTTGTGATTTGGTGAGTTCTTGAATGATTAAGAACATTGATCCAATTCTTAGAAAGTGCCTAATCATATTCCAACTTTTATTGAATCCATAACATGTTCATATCATATCCCTATCATGTTCTTGGGTTCATATCACATCTCCAACCTTGAGAATAATTAATTTTGTTGGAGAAACCACGTTGCCTTCCCTGATCACCCATGTAATTTACTTCTGCTTCAGATGAGTTGTTTTGATAGAAATAATGACCATTGGGATTATCACCTCCACAAAAATCACACTCGATTGATTGACTCTAGCTCTGAGATAGTTGCACAACTTGTATTGGTTGAGGCAATTTAGCCATTTGTGTAGTTAATGTCTCAATCTGTTGTGTCAGAATTTTATTCTGAGCCAAGAGTGCATCTGAAGTCAACTCCAACAACCCTTTCTTTGGAATACCTTGTCTATCATGCTAGGCTTGAAAATTCATCGATGCCAATGCATCAATAATCCTTGCCGCTTGTTCTGCATCAACAATCATCATGTTGCCACCATCTGCAGCATCTAGGAGCATCTAAGTGTCAGATCTGAGACCATTAAGAAATATGCTCAGTTGGGCAATATATTTAAACCCATGATTTAGGCATTTTCTCAGCATCATTTTAAATATCTCCCATGTCTCACAGTAGGCTTCTTCTAGTCATTGTCTGAATATAGAGATTTTAGACTTTGCTTTGATGTAAAGAGAGATTGGGAAAAATCTTTGCAGAATTTTTTCCTCTACATCCTTCCAAATAGTGAGGCTCTGATTTGGAAGTGAGTTGAGTCATTCCTTTCCTGTTAATGAAAAAGGAATCAAGCTCATATAAACATTTTCCATATCATCATAATGAAAGCCCATTGTTCCCACCAATTCATAAAATTTAGACAAATGAGAATATGCATCCTCATGATCCAGTGTTGTAAATTGATGGGTACTGATGAGAGTGTGAAAAGCGGGTTTCATTTCCAAGGTCTTAACGGTATTAGGCATTGCAATACTAGAAAAAATCATTGGCCTTTGATACATGACATAATCTCCAAGTGTCCTCCTAGGAGGTGGTGCTTGCTCTTCTGCCATGTTGCTTTTCTCGTGAAAAATATTAGTGGGAAAAGAAAAGTGGTTGAAGATTTCTCTCTAGTGTCTCCTTGTCTTTCTTTTGTATTTGTCTTGTTGTTTCTTTTGGCTACCATTTCAACCTCTGCTTCAAATAATAATTGGTCTTTAGGAATTTGAGCTCTCAATATCATATAAGACAACAAATTCAAGGGTTAGCAGAAGGATAAACTAGCAATAACAAAATATTTTTTTTTTCTAAAAATTAAAAATAAACAAATAAATAAATTCTAATAAAATAAATTAAAAACAAATAAAATAAATAAATTCAAAATAAATCTAAAAATAAATAGAAACAAATAAATTCAAAAATCTGAAAATAAATTAAAGTAAATAAAGCAATAAATTCAAATTAAAGATTAAAACCATAAAACCATATCTACAAATAAAAATAAAATAAACTAAAAACAAATCGGTAACAAAATAAAACAATTTTGTAAATAAAGAAAAATAAATACAGTAACAAATATAAACATAATAAAGAAATATAAGCAAAAATTAAGACTACTAACAAAAATAAAAGCAGTTAGAATATCCACAATATTTAGGAATTTATACTCAAAAATCAAATTGTTCCCCGACAAAGACATCAAAAACTTGATGACTTTTTACATGACTTCATCTTTCTCACTCTTTTGTATTTTGATTAGCATGATAATATTGTGTCGTTTGATTGATCTTGATGCCCGTATAAAAATCATTCGTATCGATTTCTCGCATATATATAAAAAAAACAACTTATCATTTAAGATTAGACATTGATATGAATTAATATTTGAAGTCTATTCGTAACACTCAAATATGTTAAGTATTATTGATTAGGTCAAAACCCTAAAAATACTTCCAGTCAAATTTAAGATTTTAGATCAAGAATTAGAAGCAAAACAATAATACCAATAATCAATCAAGAATATAATATTATGTTCAGATATCACATCAATACATAAGCGTTTGAACATATTACTCTCAATCCCAAAAGGTAGAATTAGCCACTCATGATGACTATTACACGCAAGGAAAGCATGAAAAGAAGATCCAGGATGTTTCTCCTTAATGACTACGTCCTCTAATGTTTCTCACACCTCTTATTCTCCTAATTGGGTTACAAGTCACTCAATGGTGTTTTCCTTTCAATCTTGCACATTAGGGTTGTTCCTCGAGCCCCCTATTTAACCTAATTTTCATGGGCTTAAGTGGATTCTCGCTCAAGTGAGCTCCCTGGTGGTGAGATGGCTCTTTTGCACGTTTGGGAGGCTTTGGTGAGTGTTGATGCATTCCAAATTTCTCTTTTTAGCTTTGTATATTTTCCTTTTGCATAATTATCTTTATTATCCCCTAAAATCCTGAAATTAACACAAAATTTGGGAATAAATCGTTCTTATTCAATTAAAATCACAATATATGTACAAATGTATAAATTCATACATTAGGGGATATTTCATACTTATTTTAGCAAATAATACTCATAAGTGCCTATATTTTAATATGAAATATTACTGAAATTTGGCACTTATCAATGATAAACATCAATTCATCATATTCTTTAGAACTAACATGTTTGTGTAAAATGGCCACTTAATTCTTTTGTTACTACCAATTACATTGGAGTTATAAAATTTTATAATAAACTTATCATTTATATTTATAATTTTCTATATATACCCGATTTTATTTTCAATCTGATTTCTATGCTTTGACTAATTAATGATTTAAACCGCAAGTTGATATTATGTTATAAAATGTTATATCGTTTTTGTGATTCTATTTGCTTACCTTGAAAGAAATATCTAATGAATATCATTGTTTTGAACTACATAAACAAATATATTAATATATGACATTTTAGACTAGGTCATCCTTCAAACTATGTTACTAAACAAATTTGCATATTCTGAAAAATTGTGTGATATATGTCATTTAGCCAAATAGCATAAATTTCCTTTTTAGTTGAGTAATAGTAATATTGTGAATGTATTTGATCTCACATATATGGATTAACGGGGCCTATAGCCATTAACTCCCTTCATGTTCTTAAATGTTCATAAGTATTTTCTTAGTGTGGTTGATGATTTTTCAAAACACACTTTGATTTTTCTTATGAAAACTAAAAGTGAAACTAGGAATATGTTATACAATATCAAGGTCACTTCTTTGGTGGTGTTGTAAGTAATCTAGGGTTGATTGTGTTCCGGCCGGTTGACCTGGGTCGTCTTTATGCGTGGCTTGTTCTAACGAGCTAGGGCACCTTCGTTCTGCTCCGTCTGTGAGTACCTGAAAAAGAAGAACAAAGGGGCGCCCTCGCGGTCGTTTGCACTCCGACGATCAAGTCAGCTAGCGAGAAACACCAAAGTGACTAAAGACTGTATGATTATCTCAATGACTGGAACTGTGTTGCCCTAATTGCCTTGTGCTCACAGCTGGGTGTGCCGTCAAGAACAACTAGGGTTTTGTGCTCTGTATAACTATGAAAACGTACCTTACTAGGGCTCTTCGTGCCCTTTATATAGGTGAAAACTAGGGTTTACCTTTGTGTTGCTGCTATTATCTAGGGTTCCTTGGAGAAGGTCCTTGCGCCGCTATCTTTAGGATCTTAGCGTATCTGGCCCATGGACTTCCCTTATCTGGAGTGCAATGTATAACCTTGCGGCCACTTGGGCTTTAACTTAAGCACTGTATCTCTCGCGCTATGTTGACTATGTTGACTATACGGCGACTATGTTGACTTCTTGACCACCTACCTTTCTCTTGTCCATGTCATCACACCCGATGACCTGGACGGTACAGATTGCTTATTGGATTTCCCAGTGGTTTCTGGGAAGACTGGATGTAGCTCTTGGTTAAGAGTGAACCAGTATAAACCTCTGTGTGCATTCTCTCTATCCTTAAACTCTTTAATTTCAGTTTTATATTTGTGAACTGGTATAAACAACCGATTGTTTTTCTGGTGTTGTGCTAATTTGCTTTGTGTTTTGGCAAACTGATTTCTTAATCAAGTTATTCTCGAAGTAATTTCATTCTAGACTTAAAAGTTTGCGAAAACCCTCTTTAAACCATTCACCCCCCTCTAGTTTAAAGTCATACATTCTAACAATTGGCATCAAGAGCTTGGTTCTTGAAATTTATTCAAGTGTGATCCTAAAACTATTTTTTTTTAAATGGATGATAGACTACCTTTTGGGGAAGGTGCTTCAATCAACATACCACCTATGTTTTGTGGTTTGAACTACCAATTTTGGAAAGTCAGAATGAAAATCTTTATGGAATCACTTGACAAAGGAATTTGGGATGCAATTAAAAATGGCCCCTTTGTTCCAAAATTTGAAAAAGATGGATCTTCCATTGAAAAACCTTAGTCTCAATGGACTAATTCTGAAAGCAAGAAGGCCAAATTTGATTGCATTGCTAAAAACATAATAACTTCTACCTTGAATTCAGATGAATTTTTCAGGGTCTCTCAATGCAAATCAGCAAAGCAAATGTGGGACACCTTGGAGGTAAATCATGAAGGTACCAATAAGGTGAAAAGAGCTAGGAAGCATACTCTAATCCAAGAGTATGAAATGTTCATAATGCTCAAGGGTGAGGCAATTGCTGAAGTTCAGAAAAGGTTCACGCACATCATCAATCATCTCATGAGCCTTGACAAAACCTTTGAAAAAGAAGAGCTAAACATCAAGATCCTCAAGTGTCTTGATAAGTCTTGGAAACCTAAGTTAACTGCTATATCTGAATCTAAAGATCTAACATCATTGAGTATGGCTTCCTTGTTTGGCAAGTTTAGGGAACAAGAGTTAGAAATGAATCGACTCAATGTTCAAGAAAGAGAAGACAAGCATGTAAGGAGTATTGCCTTAAAAGTTGTCAAGCACAAAAGCAAGCAAGAATCCAGTGATGATATTGATGAAGAGAACCTTAGTTTGCTATCCAGAAAGTTTAGCAAATTCTTGAAAAGTAACCGCAACTAAGACAACAACAAAGAAAGGTAAGGAAACAAAAAATCCAATGATTTTAATTCCAATAACTATATTTGTTTTGGTTGTGGTGAGCAAGGGCACATAAAGGCAGATTGCCCAAACAAAGAAAGCAAGGAGAAGAAGTCAAGCTACAAAGAAAAGAAGGGAAAGACTAAAAGGGCCTACATAGCTTGGGATGAGAATGAAGTCTCCTCATCAAGTTCATCATCAAGTGAAGAAGAAAGGGCAAATATATGTTTGATTGCTGAAGGAGATGGTGAATCTTGTAGCTCAAGTGAGGTAAGTTCATGTGCTTCTTTAAATGAACAAAACTATAGTGAATTGCTTGAAGCTTTTCAAGAAACACATGATGAAGCTAATCGATTGGTTCTTTCAAACAACCGATTGAAAGATCTTAACAGTTGGCTTGAAAAGAGAGTGAAGGCACTTGAAGAAGAGCTGGAAAAATCTAAAAGGGATTTTGAAAAACTAGAAACACATTTCAAAAACTCTTCTTGCAAATGTGACACTCTCATTTGTGAAAATTGTGAAAACCTTGAAAAGAAAGTGCATTATCTTGTAAGTACTGTGGATAAGCTTTCTAAAGGAAAATCCAACTTTGAGAATGTCTTGGCATCTCAAAATTGTGTTTTTGGAAGAGCTGGATTAGGTTTTAATCCACAAAACAAGCAAGATAAGTTTCAAAAAGTTTTTCAAGAAAGCCAGTAAAACAACCGATGGTTAAGTCGAAACAACCGGTTGTTACATGCTTTTATTGCATGAAGAAAGGCCATTCGGTTGTTCCCAGAGGCTTTATGAAATGGGTTCCTAAAGGTTGTGAGGTTTCAAATGAAAACAGTAAACCATGTGGACCTAAATTTGTAAGGGGACCAAACCTTGTTGCTTGAATTCATGTTTATGCAAGGAATCTAGAGGAATATGTGGAACTGAGTCATCTGATCAGGTTTTTGGAAGAAAAAGATTAACATTGAAGCTGAATCAATGTCATGTATCAGTCCAAGGCTCTCAATAGTTAAAAGAGGCTTCTTGATCAAAAGGCATATGACTCATTGAAGGAACATAAAAAAGAATAAGAACTTTCTTATCTCTATCTTTAAATTCCTTTTTAAAATTGATATTCATGCTTAAATATCTCTCTTAGAATGTTCAAATACATCTGCTTTGAACCCTTTATGCTCATGATTAAAATTTCAAAATTTGTTTTACTGCTGCAGAAAAACAACTGATTGTTTCCACGAAACAAAATCAGTCAATTGTTTCAATAAATGAATTGGTTTTTTATGTTGAGTTTTTAACAAGAAATGAAAACAATCAAATTTTTTTAAAAAATCAATTAAGTGATTTTAACAAAATTTTGTTATTATTTTCAAACTATTTTTAAATATTTTTAACATATTTCATTTAATGATCAAACTGTTTTAACTATCTTTTAAAGTATATATAAAGGTTGTTTTCTGATCATTTTAAAAATAAGAAAAGAGTTTATTGAAAACGTTTTTCAAGAGAGAAGATCAAAGAGCTTTAAAAAGAATCTTGTCATCCTGGATCATTACTTCGATGTGAAATAAGATTCTAGGTTATTTCATCTTCTGTTCTTCAATTTCGTAAAGCCAATGTGTATTCTAATTCATTCTTTTTATTTTGTATTGTGTTGTAAAACAGTTTCAGATAGTGTTTCTGGAAACTGTGGTTTTGTTGAGAATGTTGTGTTCTTAAAGGGTTCAGGATCAACACTCTTGACTGTGTTGTAATCTGTTTTTGATTACTTAGTGAATTCTCAATTGAACAGATAAATCAATTAATTGATTAAACTAATCTTTTCCATCTAACTTCAGTCTTTGTGAAAATCTTGCGAAAACAATTGACCTTACCTCTTGTTTCAGCCATACATTCTATCAACTGGAGATTATGAATATATATTCTCTAACTTGAGTGGGTATTGGTTTATTTTTCCTCCATCCATGTCTCCCTCTTGTGGTTGCAATTTTATTCTACCACATATTCCTCACATAGTTTTGTGTTTATCTTATACTTTTCTTTTCATTTTTCCCATTTTATCTGATTTCGATATAGGATTTTGAAATACAACTTTTAGTTTACTGTTTTGAAGCACTTAACTTTATGAATGTGATTTATTTCGTGCAACTTTGTTTTGATTCTTTTCTCAAGTGCAATTACAATGTTTATATTTAAGTTGTGATATAGTTCTTTATATTGATACTTCTTGATCTTGATGTGTCAACTTTATGAATGAGATTTCTTTCTACAAATTTTATTTTGATTCCCTTCTCAAGTGCATGTACAATGTTTATATTTAAGTTGTGATCTAGCTTTTTATCTTGATACTTCTTGATCTTGATGTGTTATGTTATTTCTATTGTAGATCATTATTTGAGCATTACTAGGAAGATATACCATTTAGTTTACTATGGGAGAGTGCAGGAGGATGATAGGTGGAAATAAGGTGGCAACTGATGCCCTCCACGACAATAGTCGTAAACCACAAAGATCATCAAACAACCATACAACTTTTTTCTTCTCAAATTTCCCGAATAAATTTGGGGAGCACAATATGATCAAGATATTCCAAAGATGGGCAAGGGTTAAAGAAGTGTTCATCTCACGTAGGCTGAACGGGTGGGAGAGAAGATTTGGGTTCATGAGGTTATTTGAAGGGGAAACGTGGGGCGACTAGAGAATGAGCTTGATCAAATTTATATTGGCAACATGAAACTACATGTTAATATCCCAAGATACCGGAGGAATGAGCTTGGCCCGAACAGATAGGTCGAAAGAGATGTCAAGAACCCACATAAGGAAGAACCAAGGGATACCAGGTATAGGGGCTCGGATGAACCTGTGGCGAATAGGAAGAAGAAAGGTAAGGAGGTGTGGATGGAAAAGAAGGGGGAAAATCCTTTGCTTAGGTAGTAAGAGGTTTAAGTGGAAGAGTCCCATATAAAGACCCAATAGCATATTATGTCGTGGATGCAAAATAGCATAATTGGCCAGTTCTTTGCACAGTTGGATTACGATCAGCTGTGTGAAGAATTTATTAAAGGGGGAATGAAAATTATAAGAGTAAGGTACATGGGTGACAACTTGGCTCTACTAACACCAAGAGAAGGGGAGAGGATAGAGGACTTAATCATGCTTAATAAAGAGTGGTTTGACAGCGTGTTTGATGTTATTGATCCTTAGTTAGAAACACATGTAACAGGCCACAAAATTATCTGGGTAAGGTGTTATAGCCTACCCATATCCCTCTAGAACAAGGATTGCTTCTCAAAAGTGATAGGAGAAATGGCTAGGTTGGTGTCAGTTCATAACTCTACAATGACATGGGAAAATCTTGAGTATGCAAGGTTGCTAGTTCAATTACTCGAGAATTGCAATGCCAGAATGATGAAGAGCATGCAGATCAACGGTAATGTGTATAGTATTCATATTGAAGATAAGTACCCATGCGAAATTGGAGGCTAGTGTAAATGCCATTACAACCATTATGCCTCTTTTGAGAACACTTTGGAGGGCATTATGTTCTCTGAGAACAATTGTGATGAGGAGGGCAAGCAAGGGAAAGGGGAGGAGTGTCAGTCAAAGGGGGATGAGGAGGGAGGCGTGGAACATACCTTACAAACGAAAAATATGATGCTAGATAAGGAATCCTCTATGAAATGTTATGAGAGGAAGAGGAAAGAAGGTAAGTCTTACTCTAATAAGGAAAAGCAAGGTCTGGACAACTCATAAGGGGTTACTTTTACTAAACATGTCGCCCAAGCCTCTGAATCCGCATGCAATAACCGTTCTGCCAACTCAGCATTGGCTAACCTAATTATAGTTGTGGAGGTTGATAAGTGTCTAATTTCAGTAATATTTCATATTAAAATATAGCCACTTTTGAGGATTTATTGCTAATTTACATATAAAATAATCCCTAATTTATGAATTTATACCTTTTTACATTTTTTATGAGTTTTATTTGAATAAGAGTATTTTATTCCCAAATTTGGTGTTAATTGCAGATTTTTAGAGAGGATTGAAGATTTGGAGTAAAGGAGAATAATTTGAGCTAAAAAGAGAAAGTTGGAAGGTCCCAAAATGGAAAAAGAGGCAGAGAAAGATTGGGCATTTTTCCTGTTTTATCACTTAGCCCATTAGCGCCACACAAGAAGCGACCTAACCCTAGAAAACTAGGATAAATAGGGGGCTAGAGACTCAACCCTAGGGGTGCCAGATTGAGAGGAAAACACCATAGAGTGAATTGTAACACAATTGAGAGAATGCAAGGTGCTAGAAATATGCGTGGCTAATTATACCCTTTGGGATTGGGAGTAATCTGTTCGAACTCTTATGTATTGAGGTGATATCTTATATTAAAATATTCAGTTCTTAATTGATTATTGGTATTGTTGTTTTACTTTTAATTTTTCGTGACAAATTGAGAATCTTAAATCTGACTAGAAAGTATTTTTAGGGTTCTAACCTAAATAACAATCCTTAATATATTTGAGTGCTAGGAATAGACTTGAAATGTTAATTGTTATTAAACATCTGAGCTTCGTTCTAAGTTGTTCTTATAATTATGCATGGGATCGATAGTTAGAGGACATTCTTAAGGATTTTATATGCGAGGAATCGATATAAATGATTTTTATACGGGCATCAATTTCAATCAAAGAACTTAATATGGACATGTTAATCAAAATACATGAGACTGAGAGAGATGAAACCTAATTCCTAATTTTCCAACTTGAAACAACCAATTCTTTGTCTGTTTTCTTATTGATCATCGCTAACACAACAACCACTTTCAACACACTTTTAATTGTTTTGTTCTATATTTAGCGATTATTGTACTTGATAATTCACTTTTCTTTGTGGGGTCGATATCATTCCTTAGGGATAGTTATTACTTCTGACAAGCGTGGTGCACTTGCCGTAAAAAGTCACCAGAGGTGTTCAAAAAACACAGTTGATGAGCCCATCTTGACTTCGACCCTGGACAAAAGCTGGAAGAGAACGCAAGCCCAATTGGAAATGGGAGTTTGTGGGTCGTCCATGGTGGTCATTGGGTCAGACAGTGACGAGTTAGCAGGGAAATACGTGAGGCAACGTGTACAGAGCCAGAGATGAGGGGGAATTTGCATCCACCTTGTCGCTCATCAACAATGGGGTCTGGGAAAAGGATTTCGTGGGGAAATTGCATCCACCTTGAATCTCTCACATATCTTATGTAACGAGGGAGCCATTGTAGGGAGCATTTGTAGTACTCCTCCATGTCATCGAAAACAGAGAGGGTTATGGGAATTGGGGGAAACAAGCATCTTACCAAGACGGAAAGTGAAATCAGTTGCAGGATCATCTCAAGATGGGAACAATTCCTTATCCAAGTTAGGTGCTACGAAGATGACCAAGGAAGCAAAAGACAAAGCACATGGTGAACAGTCATCTCAGCAAACAATTCATAACCCCACCAAGGATCATATGGACCTCACCAGAGGAGTTGAGCATAAACCAACACATCAATTATTCTTCATTTTGGTCTTCTTATAGGATACAAATATGTTGTAAATAATTTGGGCTCTCTTTAGGGGTCCAAATAGCAAAGATAGGCTAAAATAAGGTAGCTTTAGCATAATAGTGGGTGTAGTTAGCATTTTAGCTTGTTCCTAGCCCTTTAAGAAGGGATTTTGACCTAGTTTCTAGAGGGACAAGCCTAGGGTGCGGGTTTGACTTAGTCAAACCCTAAGGCTTCCCCTTTTTTTAGTGTTTCCCATCCTACCCTTCATGCTTGTTCTCGAAGGCTCCTTCACCTATAAATAGGAGGCCTACCTCATCTTGGAGCACATCACCCTCCAAATGGCGTGACATTTCTCACTCACCATCATAACTTTTGTCATTCCATTTTCCTTCCATTTCTCCATTCCATTTTATGTGTTTGTCTCTTAGTTTCTCTTCTTTCCTGCTCTTGGGTTTCACTCATAATCATGAGTATGGTGCATCATTTGGGAGGCCATGACCACCATTGATTTTTACCTTGTGCCCATTTTCAATTCCGCAATTGCATCTCATCCTCACCATATCTTCTTTTTCATTTTTGCCTCTGTGAAGTGAACCTTCACACTTACTTAACCACTTGGTTAAGTTCGTGTCCAGTGGGAATCTTCCTTACGTCCTCACACTTAATTGTTAAAATCCCAACCTTAAGTAAAAGTGTCACCATAAATGAAAACATCTAAAATCAACTCACATCATAGGGGGAGCACCAAAGCTAGATATCTTAGACATACTATTGCTTGTGAGGGTGTAGAATTTTTGTGTCAAAAACAACTATTTTTTCGAATAAAAGATGTTCTTCAATATGGGGAGATAACAAGGTTGCATGGATTCACAACGCAAGGATGGACGGAGCTGGGAGTTTATTATTGTACCGGTCAGGTCATTGGGTGTGATGGCGTGGACAGTGAGTGGCTATGTGAAGCATGCCTGGAGGGACACGTGGTCGAGAGAAAGACGAGTAGTCAAGAGGTTAACATAGTCGCCATTCGTTGAAGCGGCGTTCTCTAGTGTACATAGTCGGTTGTCGCTGGAGTTTCATATCATCGCCGTGTTTGAATAGAAGATCAAGTGCTCAGGGATCGCCGTAAGAAGCACATCGCCGGATGTTTCAGTAAACTTAATTAAAGCTGTTAGGAGGTACAGGCGTGTAAACATCAGCACGGAACATAGAGGTTAAGATACGAGGTGATCATGTCCCAGCATGAGAAGTGAGTTAGAGGAAGCAGCTTGCTCATCGGTGATAGGGTTTCCCATGATGGACATTCATTGATAGCGAGGTTTCCTTAGCTAGAACATGCATGGCGTCTCAGTGAAGAAGGTGGAACTTGCAGCAGGCGGTACCACAGAGGTGGTGTACTCAGTTGCATTCTGGTACTAGCCTTGTCAAGTGTGCATTCCAGAGTGCGTTACGTGCTAAGTTACTCCTTGTATGGGTAACTTAGTCGCGTAACGAGATACATAGAAATGACGATTGAGTTACTTTAGCCCTAGATGATGACACATGTAGAGTTGGATACGAGCCACGTGTCCAAAAGTGTAACTGTCTGGAGAGAGAAAATGCATAGGTATAAAAACTGAACTTAACAGAATTTAAAGGGAGATTCGGTATTACGATTCATTGTCTAAGAGAGAGTACTTGAGCACGGTTCCACATAATCCAGTTTCTCTGAGCTTTTGGTGTTCCTGCTGTTGACTTGACTGTAGGAGTACACCGACCGCAGTGGCGCTATTCTGTAATTTCAGTTTCTCAACCGAGGAAATTTGGAACGAAGACTTGAAGTACGCGTAGCGTTGAAGCTGGTGAGTATAGATCGTGACGAGGCAACATTCTTGTGTTTAGTCAACCGGCTGGATCATTTGGCGCCCACCGTGGGGCCATGTAAAAGGTGATTCCCAACTACAGTTCGAGTTTATTGAAGTTTCGGTGCTCTCTGTTCGATTGTTTGCTGTCGCAATCGGTTTTCTGAGGTTTTCACCGTTTGTTTGGAATTTTAATTAGTGAATTGGAGTTTCTTTGAGTTTGTTGGAAGAGTTTGGAGTTTCGTACTGATTTCTTGAAGGTTTTATCGAGCCGTAAAGCATTTTCAGAATTTTGGTTTAGAACGTTTGCGATTGTACAATCCTGTGAACATAGTGTGATTTTCTGAAGTCTATTGAGAAAGGATGAGGACAACACGATCCAGTTCAGTCGAACCATCGACCGGGAAGGGCGCTGTGACTATGGCGCAGGTAATGGAGATGATGCGGGCATTGCAAGAGAACGTGGCTGCATCGCGTGCTGAACAAGAGAGAATGCACAAGGATCTAGTGGCCTCTCAGGCTAGAAACGAAGAGCTTAACAGAGTCAATGAAGAGTTGCGTAAAGCCTTTCAGGAGCAGAAGGAGCGTGCAAACGTGGACAGAGTTGCACCGCCGTCTCCGCCGCGTATTTTTCCAATGCCGTTTTCTCAAGAGATCATGGACACGGCGGTTCCTGCGAATATGGTGGCGGTGAAAGCATCCTTCACCGGTGTATGAGGCATTGATCGCCGGAATTTTGTTGGCAAAAGAAATGGGAGCAAAGGTGCTGGTGGGCAAGAGTGATTCGTTTTTGGTCACTGGGCAGGTAACTGGCGAGTTTCAGGCTAAGGATTTGCAAATGGCGGCTTACCAGGAGTATATACAAGAGTTAAAGGGGTCCTTCGCCTTGTTTGAAGTGGTACATGTGCCAAGAGAGCAGAATGTCCGTGCTGACATGCTAGCCAAGCTCGCCAGTTCGGGCAAGGGGGGCAGGCAGAGGACCGTCATACAAGAAACTTTGAAGAGACCTCAGGCATTTGTGGTAGATCATCAGGTTCTTCAAGTAAGCAAGTTGGCGAAGGGAATGGCAAGGAGTCATAGATCTTTGACTAAGGAGACTTTGAAGACGCCGAGAATTAGAGCACATCTAGTGGGAGAAGTAAAGATGATGCAAGTTTGTACTATCCATGAGCTAGATACATGAATAACGCCGTACCGGCGCTACTTGGCGGATGGCGTGCTCCCACTGAACCCGACAGAAGCTAGAAAAATAAAGAAGAACTCCAGCAGGTTTACCCTCATTGATGGCGAGTTATACAGGTTTGGGTTTACGCATCCTCTTCTAGTATGTGTACACGAAGAGAAGTGCATGAGAATTATGGCTGAGCTCCGTGAGGGGATTTGTGGAAGTCACATCGGGGGTCGAGCCTTGGCAACGAGAACTCTCCGTGCAGGTTACTATTGGCCCACAAGGAGGGAAGATTGCAAAAGATATGCCCAGTGTTGCAAACAATGCCAGCAGCACGCTGATTGGCACAAGGCGCCTCCGGAAGAACTGAGGTCAAATTACAGACCTAGGCCGTTTCACACATGGGAAATTGATATTCTGGGACCCTTTCCATTGGCAATTAGGCAAATGAAGTACTTGGTTGTGGCAATCGGTGGCCCAGATCACCGCGCACAAGATTCAGAGTTTCGTATGGAAGAATATTGTGTGTCGATTTGGCGTGCCTAAACGTTTGGTGTCGGATAATGGAACTCAATTTGCAAGTTTCCAGTTAAAGAAGCTGTGCGAGGATGTTGGAATACAGCAGGTGTTTGCTTCTGTGGAGCACCCACAAACGAATGGGCAAGTTGAGTCTTCCAATCGGGTTTTTTTGAGAGGCTTGAAGAGGAGGCTAGAGAAGGCTAAGGGGTCTTGGGCTGAGGAAGTTTCCCATATAGTATGGGCGTATCATACCACCGAGCAGTCAGGAACCCATGAAACCCCGTTTAGTTTGGTATATGGGTGTGATGCAATGATTCCAGTTGAAATCTAGGAAAGTTCGCCGAGATTTCAGAATTTTGTGGCTGAAGATTCGAATGAAGAAAGGAGAATGAATTTGGATTTGCTGGACGAAATTAGGGAAGAGGCTCGGGTGAAGGTTGGAGCGGTGAAGAGAAGATTGGAACGCAGGCATAACTCTAGGATAAAGCCAAGGCAGTTCAGAGATGGCGATCTGGTGATGAGGAAGGCCCACCAGCACGAGATGGAGAATAAATTGTCGCCCAAGTGGACAAGACCGTTCAGAATAACCGAAGTGCTCGGAAACGGCGCCTACCGCTTGGAGACGTTGGAGGGAGAGGCGATTCCTCGTACTTGGAATGCCACCCATCTCAAGTTTTATTACAGTTAAAATATGGTAAATAGTGATTAATTTGAACAGTTTTAAACAGTTGGTATTCAGTTGAAACAGTTTCAAGGGGGCACTCTTTTTTCCCTCAGGAGGGTTTTTAATGAGGCCACCCAATAAAGAAGGTTTCAAAGTTTATTCAGTTTGCATGTTTATCATTCTAAAGTTTTTAGAAAAATACCTTATCACTCTTGTATGATTTAAGGTAACAGCTATTGCATGCAATCAGTTTAAAGTTTAAAAGTCCTCATCGCTCTTGTGCGATCGGAGGCATTAGTATAAAGTTTAAAAGTCCTCAACGCCCTTTTGCGTTTTGAGGTGATAGAAAGAAGATTGAAAGGTCTTCCTCGCCTTGAGCGGGTGCGGCAAGAATAGATTGCAAGACCTCTTTGTTGTAACCCAGTTGAGGCAAGTTTGAAAGTCCTCAGTGCATCCAGGAGGGATGAGGTATCACACCTGGGCAAGTTAAGGCACCAGAGAAAGTCCTTCTCACCCTCGAGTGAGTTCAGGCAAGTTGAAACTGAAAAGTCAGGGGTGTTAATGATCTTAAATGTGGAGGAGGAAGGTTGATGGAAAACGCCTCCTCTCTTTAAGTGAAACATCAATATTGGCCTAGTAAGACCAGTTAAAGCTTCCGCGTTTGCGGGCGTTGTGAAGATAGATAAAATCTTTCTCGTCTTGAACGAGTTCAGGTGCGGTGTGAAGGGTGGAAGAGGTTAAAGGGTGGCTGAGGTGGGTACGTAGTGAACACCTCACTGTCCAGAGCATTTTTTAAAACTTGGGAAGGTAGAGGGGAATCCATAAAAGGCACCTCCCTTTCTTAGATAAGTGGATGGTAGTAAAAGATTGAAAGCTCAGGGAGGTAGAGAGAGATATGCAAGGCAGCTCTCCTCCCAGATGAGTAAAGATGACCACTCAAAGCTATGGGGTAGCTCCATAGAGGACGCATTTCCAGTTAAAAGAAAAATAACATTGCCAAAAGCCTGTGGTTTTGAGATTGAGATGGCAAGAGGATTACACGGCGAGAACAAGATCAGCGGAGTTTTGGGCGATGACATAGAAATACCCATTTCACTTGACAGATCGAACAACGGTATCTAAAATACTAGATTGACTTGCACCTACTGCCCAGCAAGAGATTTTACGTTAAATATTATTGTTGTAAGTTAACAGTTTATTTAGGATAAGTTGATTTTCAGAAAATTAAGTGTCAGTTTGTGCTAAGTTATATTGGTTAAGCAAATTCAGCCAGTTACATCGGATAATTGCACAACAGAAAAAGGTAAAGATATACAAAGCTAAGATAGATTGAATTGCCACGAACAGGTGATGCCGCGTATACAAAAGTAGTTTATACAAGATGAGAGTTATTACAGATAAATCAAAAAGTTCAAAATCAGAGTTTTCGAGATAATAAGGTTGAAGTGGCGGATGAAAGCAGTTAAGTCGAAGGAGCGATCTTGCCATCCACCACTTCATTGTACACAGAGAATTTAGAGAGGTCGAGATTGGGAAATTCACAAGCAAACTGCTCCAGAGCGGCCCCAAAGCCTGAGGTGAGAACATGGGCGGCATTGAGTCCAAGTTCGTCGATCTTCTTCTTAAGCTCATTGTTCTCTTCATGCACTTGGGCAAGCTCCAGGGTCGTTTTGCTTAGTTCTTCATATTTTTGATCCCGTTCTGTTTTGACTTGTCCTAGAAGGTTTTCTCTCTCAGCTGATCTTTCCTTTAGTGTAACCATCTCAGCCTTGTCGGTTTCGTGGGCCTTCTCCAGCTCAGATGTTTTGACCTTCAAAGAAGCAAGCCCATTCTCTAACTCAACAGCTTCTTGGAGCTTGGCATCCAACTTTTGGCGCAGATCAGCATTATCTTCGCGTAAACTTCGAAGCTCAGCGTTGAGGGCATTTTCTACTCGCGAGAACTCTAACCCTTGCATCGTCATGTCACGTCTAAGCTTGTCGGCTTGAGCTCTCGCGGTGTTTGCCTCTTCCTGATAAAGGCGGTTGTCGATTTCATACTTGCTCAAGGAGTCCTTCAGAGCTTCACCAACAACTTGGGGAAGGCGTTTCTCCAAATTTTCAACAGCTATGGCACTGAAGTGTGAAGTGAAGGACTTCAAAGCTTCTTGGAGAGGAGCTGGATGCGTTCGAGCTGGAGGAGGAGTTGTTGGTTGATTCTCACCACCACCACCTTCATCAGGTTGGATGGTAAGAGCAGTTTCAGGGTGTGGTGGTGATGAAGGTTGCTCAGCTGCAGGTTGAGGGGATGTTTGGGTATCAGCAAGTTGCTCTTGATAATTCCCAGCAGCGGAGGCATTTGAAGGAAAAGCGTCGTCAGCAGATCCAAATGGTGTGGAGGCGCTTGGGGGGTTTTCTGTGTAGTCGAGGGTGATGCCTTCATTCGCAGATGGTTCAACAGCAGTTGCTCTTTTCCTTTTAAAGGCCGATTCTTCTTGAGGGATCTCATCCTCTTCCTCATCAGAGATCACCCTAGCAGCTTTTCTTTTGGTCTTTTTTAATGGCAGCTCTCTTTGTACAAGGGCAGGGGGAGCTGGGCCAACTGTCGGAGATTTGCCACGTGCTGCAGCAGTTTCTGCAACGGAGTTGGGAACAATTTGGGAGCCCGCCACCAAGTTGTGTAGTTTGGCAATGGAGCGCAGTCTGGCCATCTGTTCTTTTCCCAAGATCCTATCTGCATAAGAGGAACAAGATTTACGAACTAGCACAGAGAATTTTGACAGTTGATAGTATGCAGAAAAGCAAGTAAGAACAAACGCATGAGTTAGCTAGTGAAGACTGAGTGCAAACCAGAATAACACAAACAATGGCGATAAAAGATAGAATGATTTGGGACACAGGGAAAGGGGAATTTGGAGAATAGGGGAAAACGAACCAATATGGAAGTCTAGTTGATCTTCATGGAATTCAAAGGTAATTATGGAGGAGGTGGGCAAAGTGATGTTGGAAGAAGCGACTCCTTTCCAGAAGTTGCACAAGTCTTTATCGAGGTCCCTCATCTTCTCTGGACTCCTTGCCCTTCTAAAGTTGTCTTTAGATTCTTTCTTTCCCTTATTCACCCAATACAAGGGAAATTCGTCGAGGAGGGTAGGGTCTTGATCGTTATGGCAAACACGAACGAATTTCCCTTTCCAATCTTTGTAGGACTGCTGGAAGATGGAGAGGATGGACCTCCCTGCAATCCCAATGAGGCTAACCCATAGTCGATCACCTGGGTTCTTAGCCCCAAATGTGCGCACATGATTTGATAGGCCCTAACGAACGCCCAGTTGTTGGGGTGTAATTGGGCAGGGGCTATGTCCACTTCAGTTAGGAGCTCTCTTTCAAAGTGGGTGAGGGGAAGGCGAAGTTTGACCTTCTTAAAGACGGTAGTATAGACGAAAAAAAATGGTCCACCGTTGCTCCCTTGGCCATCGGTGCATACGGGTTCTCCAGGAAAGCAGGGGTGAACGGTGACCTTGTCGTCATGTTCTTTGCTAAATGAAAGGTGAGCCTTATCGCCTCTCTTGAGACGCAGAACGGCGGGTTCTGTGTTAATGGAGGAAGTTTCACTCAGCAATGCTGAGGTGGCCCAAGGATATAGTTTTTTGTAGTCATAAAGGGATCTCACAGATTCATCAGTTTGTGGTGGAGTTGGTTGTGGTTGGCTGGGTTGAGAAGGTGCGGGTCTCTGGTTGAAGGGATAGTGGAATCCCTCGGTGGATTGCGAGAGGAGGAAGGGTTTTGTGAAGGATTGACTCTGCGAGTCTTTGGTGGAAGGTTTCGGGAAGACAAAGGTGGGTTTGGGATGTTTCTTTTATGAGCCATTGGAAGAGCTGCAAAGAAGGTAAAAAGGGAAGAGATGAAGGTTTATCAACAGAATGATTTGATTGAAAAGAAGAAAACAGCATAAACAAGGGGGGCTCGCAGAGAGAAAACGTAATAGAGAACCTAAATACAGGAAACAGAGCAACCCACAACGTATGCTTCAGAACAGTTAATGGATGATGCAAACCGATTAAAATACAGTAAATGTCGGTGGGAGAAATAAAAACATTACCTTTTGATGATCGGAAGTGCTTTGAGAAAGGTGATGAGTGAGGGAGATGAAAGGTCCGCAAGAATATTTTGAACGCAATGAGTAAAGAAGAGGGTAATGAAACAGTGAAGTGGCGCGAGGGTTTTAAGAGTTTTGAACGATGCCAGAAGCGCAAACGGCAACAAATAATGGTCGTTGATAAGTCCACGTGTGGGCCGATTGAAGGGGGTTGAGCAAATGTCAAATCAGTAAATAGTACAAGTGTTAGCGCGCAGAGCCATGTAGATCGCCGAGAATTCGACTTCCTAGTCTTTTCGCTGGACAAGTCACAGCTTAAGACTGGGGGGCTTGTGTACCGGTCAGGTCATCGGGTGTGATGGCGTGGACAGTGAGTGACTATGTGGAGAATGCCTGGAGGGACACGTGGTCGAGAGAAAGACGAGTAGTCAAGAGGTTAACATAGTCGCCATTCGTTGAAGCGGCGTTCTCTAGTGTACATAGTCGGTTGTCGCTGGAGTTTCATATCATCGCCGTGTTTGAATAGAAGATCAAGTGGTCAGGGATCGCCGTAAGAAGCACATCGCCGGATGTTTCAGTAAACTTAATTAAAACTGTTAGGAGGTACAGGCGTGTAAACATCAGCACGGAACATAGAGGTTAAGATACGAGGTGATCATGTCCCAGCATGAGAAGTGAGTTAGAGGAAGTAGCTTGCTCATCGGTGATAGGGTTTTCCAGAATGGACATTCATTGATAGTGAGGTTTCCTTAGCTAGCACATGCATGGCGTGTCAGTGAAGAAGGTGGCACTTGCAACAGGCGGTACCACAGAGTTGGTGTACTCTGTTGCATTTTGGTACTAGCCTTGTCAGGTGTGCATTCCAGAGTGCGTTACGTGCTAGGTTACTCCTTGTATGGATAACTTAGTCGCGTAACAAGATACATAGAAATGACGATTGAGTTACTTTAGCCCTAAATGATGACACGTGTAGAGTTGGATACGAGCCACGTGTCCAAAAGTGTAACTGTCTGGAGAGAGAAAATGCATAGGTATAAAAACTGAACTTAACAGAATTTGAAGGGAGATTCGGGATTACGATTCATTGTCTAAGAGAGAGCACTTGAGCACGATTCCACAGAATCCAGTTTCTCTGAGTTTTTGGTGTTCCTACTATTGACTTGACCGTAGGAGTACACCGGCCGCAGTGGCGCTATTCTGTAATTTCAGTTTCTCATCCGAGGAAATTTGGAACGAAGACTTGAAGTACGCGTAGCGTTGAAGCTGGTGAGTATAGATCGTGACGAGGCAACATTCTTGTGTTTAGTCAACCGGCTAGATCAATTATCAATGTGGCATAAAGAAGCTTTATACTATGAGAGTCATTTGGAGGGCAAGAGTTTCATTACTATTTTTGGCTTCCACCTTACATCTAAGAAAAGGTGTGTAGTGGTTAATGTGTATGTTCCTTTTATCTAACATTAAATTGGCACATCAAGACTTGGCGTGGTGCTTCTGTGGTGATTTTAATGTTGTAAGAAGTATAAGCGAAAGGAAAGGTGTTAGTGAAAGGGGAGATCAATCTAGTGAGATAAGTAGTTTTAATAGCTTCATATACAATATTTTTTTGCTGAATTTGCCTATTGTGGGCAAGAAATACAAGTGTTCAAGTCAAATGGATCAACTAAGAGCAAGTTAGATAAAGTGCTAGTTTTCATAAGAGTAGCTACAAATCTGACCAATGTGCAAACAGTATGTACAACCGAGGGAGGTCTCAAATCATTGTGCTATAGTGGTGAAATACTTGGTCAAGGATTGGGGTCCTAAACCCTTAAGGATTTGGTGAAAAGTTAGTGGAGGTCGTACTCTGCACAAGGGAATGATATTACAAAATTCAAAGATAAGTTGAAGATATTGAAAGATGACCTAAAAGTATGGAACCACAAAATGTTTGGTCATCTAGACTCAAACAAGAAGAGAATTTTGAAGGATATTAAGGAACTTGACTACCAAGATGTTAATGGAGAGCTTGTGGGAAGTGATAGGCTGAAAAGAATGGATCTTGTTAGCCATTTAAGGGTAACTAATAAAAACTTAAAATCTCTTATCAGTCAAAAGGCGAGAGCAAACTGGCTTAAGTATGGGGATTCATGTACAAGATTATATCATTCTACTCTAAGATGGAGAAGACTAAGGAATGAGGTCAAAGGATTTGAGGTTGGGGGTCAATGGAGTGAGGAACCCGAAGTGCTCAGAAAAGAAGCACATAAGTTGTTTGAAGACAAATTTGTGGCAACAAAAGACTTTGGGGTTAGTCTTGGTGCGGTAGAGTTTAAATCTCTCTGTTTGGAAGATAACTTAAGCCTCATTGTTGACTTCACTGAGGAAGAAATAAAGGAAAAGGTGTGTCAATGTGATGGTTCAAAGAGCCTTGGCCCAAAAGGATATAATTTTAACTTCATCAAAAAGAGTTGGAATGTTATGAGAAATGACTTTGTAGCAGTGGTGGCACATTTCCAAGAAACGGCCAGCATCCTGAAAGGTTGTAATGCATCCTTTATAGCCTTAGTACCTAAAGTGAGAGACACAACAAGGTTGGATCAATATAGACCTATTTCCTTAGTGGGGGCCTTATATAAAATCATTTCAAATGTGTTATCAGGTAGGATCAAGAATGTCCTTACCTCGGTTATTGACTAAAGTCAATCGGCATTCCTGATGGGTAGAGGGATGTTAGATAATGTCCTTATGACCAACGAAGTGGTAGAGAAGCTCGAGAGGTTTGGAAGGAGTGGGTTGTGTTTGAAGGTGGACTATGAAAAAGCGTATGACTCAGTAAGGTGGGAATTTATTTATGATATGCTGCAGAGGTTGGGCTTCCATATTAAGTGGATTCAGTGGATTAGAGGATGCATGGAATCTACATCGGTTTTTGTTCTAGTAAAGAGTAGCCCTACGAAGGAATTTAATCCAACAAGAGGGTTGAGGCAGGGTGATTCACTGGCACCATTCTTGTTTATTGTGGTAGATGAAGGCTTAGCTAGATTAGTAAGACAAACATTAAAGGCCAATGCACTTTCAAGAGTGAAGATTGGTAGGAATGAGATAGAGTTGTGCATGCTCCAATTTGTGAATGATACATTATTTCTATGCGATGACTCCTTTCATAATGTGGTTAGCATGAAGGCTATTCCAAGGGGATATGAACTTGTTTCAGGACTGAAGATTAATTTCCATAAGTCAAAGCTAGTTGGCATAAATGTAGAAAGGATTGCCCTTGCGTGCTATGCAAAGACTCTAAATTGCACACAGATGGGGGTACATTTTAAGTATATGGGGCTAGAAGTGGGAGGTAACCCAAAAGTTCTGGGAGCCAATCCTAAATAAACTTAGAACTAGACTTAGCGTGTGGAAAGGGAGATTTCTATCGTTGTAAGGAAGAATTTGTCTTATTAAGTCTATAATCAAAGGGTGGGTGAGGTAAGTGTGTGGGAAGAGTCAGAATGGCGATGGAGGTTAAGGTGGAGGCGTGTAAGGTTCGAGTGGGAATCTACGATGGAGGAAGATCTCCTAAGGCACAAATCTAAAACCAACATGAATAGGGATGTGATGGATTTCCAAGTGTGGGGGAATGAAGATACAGAGGTCTTTTCTGTGAAATCAGCATATGAATGCTTAGAAAATCATGCTAGAGGCACTCATAATAACTTTTTTCAAATGCTTATGGAAGGTAAAAGCGTTACCTAATATACTAACTACAACTTAGAGGGTCTTGTTGAATAGACTACCAACAAGAATGTGTTTGAGTAGGAGAGGGTGATGATAACACTAGCGCAAAAATGCTAAACAAGGGTTGTTGTTTTACATTTACAAATGGGGCTATAGAGCCGCATTTGATCAGCACGCATTCGTAAATCACAGAGATACAAATGCGGCTATATTGCCGCATTTGTAAATAGTATTTATAAGTGCGACTATTTTTGGTAGCCGCATTTGTATATGATTATGAATCAGATGACAGGGTTAGGGGTATAGCATTTACAAATGTGGCTATTACCATATCTGCATTCGTAAATGTGATTTACAAATGCAGTTATTTACCAGAGCCGCATTTATAAATCACATTTACGAATGCAGCTATGGCAATAGCCGCATTTGTAAATCATGCGCTGGATTTACGAATGCGGCTTTGGTAAATAACCACACTTGTAAATAGTGGTTTTTCTTAATGCAATTTGTTTAGTGTTAAACCCATATAAATTAACCTATACAATTATATATACCCAGCCAGACAACTACATAAATTCAGAGAATCAAATATATATTGATCAAAATGTACATTACAAACAAGTAATCAAATTACATATAATCCCTACACAATTGATCAACTATCCTAAAGTTATAAAAATTTATGAAATATGTGGACCAAGAATGTCTCACATATGACATGGCTTCCGAATTCATTGGTATTTCTTCCGTGAATAACTGCATTGCAAAATATAGTTGACATAAATTAGTTTAAAGATACATATATGTTCAAGAATTATAAAAATGATTTAACATATCATGTTACCTCTTTCCAACCAGTTTTAACACCTAGTCTTACAATGGTAATCATCAATTGCATAATGTAATAGCCATACTCATAGCATCCTGGTTGTTTATTACACTATAATTCAATAAAAAGTAAAAGTTAGTATTTTGATAAACAATGATAAAAGAAAGAAAAAAATTACAAACCTTTATTATTATCCAGTTCAAATTATTTGAACTGGATAGACCTTTTAGGATGTTATATTCATGCCATGAACTGGTTAATACAAAAAAACTCGTTAGTAGATGGTTAATTAGTAACATACAAAGTAAAGTTTATAGTGTACTTACGTATCAATGATATTCTTAAAGTTTGTGGGTATCTTCTTGTGTAGGAAACAGAACCACACAGCAGTCTTATCAACCATTGATAAGAAAAGTAACTGCCAATGATGCCTATATCATCCATGAAAAAAGTTAGTAAATATTTAAAACATGAAATAGTAATAATTGATGACATATAATTAAACTTACTCATTAATATAAGGACATAAATAAATTTGTTTTCCCTCTTTTTCCAGGGTGTTAGTGATGTATGCTTGGGTCTCATATGACCTTGGTCCAACGGGATTAGTATGCAGGATCTAAGAATCCATACACATTTTCCTTCTCCTCAGTGAGACAGACTCTATGCAAAAACCTACAAGTTATTAGTTAAAGCATAATCAATAATAATTTAACATAAAGTAAATATAAAAATAGGTAAAGATACCTACATCATAAAAAATTGAATTATATTTATATTGAGCTCCTGATTCCCAGCTACAAATTCTAATAAATCTGTGTTGTACATCATCAATGGCAGTTCAATGTTTATTTGAAAAAACGTATCATCCCACGGAACTTCAAAAGGTTGATTACCAATCTGACTAGTAATTAGACCTAAAAAAGCTATAGGATCGTCAACTGGAACCTCACGCTTCTTCTCCGGACTTGGTTTCCAAAGAGGTTTCTACAAGATAAAGAACATTTGTATTAAATTATATGTAATATTTAAATATAAATAAAAATTAATATAATGAAATGAAATTATTACATGAGGTTTTGGCATAAATCGAATGAGGTGTCTGGGTCAGGCAACGAATGTCTGAAATGCATCGGCCACAGTGGTTACCTCATCTGAAGGTAGTGGAACACGAGCATCAGGTACTCATACTTTTTCAACTGTTACCTTCGCCACATCAGGGGAGAGAGGAACATTATGTAAGGTGGTGGCCTCTTCATAGACTTTTCCAAGGGCCACCACCTGAGGAAGTTTGTCGCCCGCTACTAGTAGCTCACATTCCCTCGTCTGCCCAATGATAGAAACTCTTGTCGCATTCGATCATTCTCCTTTCTCATCTCTAGCCGCATGAGATCAGTCTCCTTTCTCATCTCCTCCATTAATTCTTCACGTATCTTAGTCTTCATTTCTGTTTCGCTCTCTTTGGGGGAGGAGGATGACTATCGTTGTGAAACTCCAAAATATAGTTTTATTCCAACCCCTTGTCCAGCTGCACGGACACGGCCATAGTGCTCAGGTCGTCCAATTGCTTCAACCAGGATATCGTGACGACCTTCAGCAACAAAATTACCTTGGGATTCCAAGGAATCCTGCAAGAGACAAAAATCATATCAGTTTTTAATATAATTAATGCTTTAAAATAAATGAAAATAACTAAAAATAAATTACAATTTGTTCGATGATAACCCCGGATTGCTCAGAACTTGGTGCACCCGACTATTTAGTTCGGGCCCTCTTCCATTTTACATGGCGAAAAGGTGGTGATGGAAGAGAAGTGACCCCTGTTTCCACATTCTCAGACGACGTCCATTGTCTAGATTGCTCCTTTTCCACCATCAGTGATTGCTCAAGTTTTTGATACCCCGAACGAGAGAGTACGTGCAGGGTAACATTCTTCAAAGCTATCTCTTGAGCTTTCTTCCGACGATCTTGTCATAATTGAAATAAACAAAGTGAAGTAAATATGAAAAACGTATTAATGTTATATAAATAAAAAAAGTTAAGTTACTTCACTTACCATCCAAACCTCATTTTCACGGCTTTCCTTAAAAAGACGCCATGTTTATTCATCAATATGTTTTGTACTTTAAACATGGATTTTCGTCTTTAAGGTCACCAAAAACGTATCTCGAAGTCAGTCTTGACTTAAAGGTACAAAATTTAAGTCCAATATTGGATATAATCTTTGATCGAAGCGGTTTCACATCAGGAATTTCAAAGTTTGCCTGGAAAATAACATCACCAAATTAAAATTAATCAATGAATATTAAAAAGCATTATATGGTAACAATAATAATGTAAAGCTTACCAAAACATCCTCCCAGATCATGTTCCGATCGACCTCTGACACCTCATCCCATGAATTAATCAAAATGGAGAGCCTCTCATGAGAAACAACTCCAAGATAGCTCATAAACTCGTCTGCTTTAGGACCAAAAGCCACTCCAGTGTTGACATCAATGTCAACACGTGTCTTTTCACCAACACCATGTCTCAATGCGAGATGCTTCAATCTAGTAGGTCCTCTGCTGCCTCGTCCAGATCGAGGTCTGATTGGAGTCTGATCGTCATCCATGTCTCTGTTAAAAAAATTAGGTAACAAACATTAGTTAATCTACATCGAATTAAAATCATACAAAAATAATACATAAAATTCTAAATGCTTATTTATGGGTTGCATGTGGGTTGAATGTTCATATGTAAATTCCTTCACTGTGGTCTTTACGGGTTGCATGTACATCATCAAGTACATCGTCATCTTTATTAATTATCATTGGTGTGAATGAACGGGGTCACCATTTTCAATGTCATCTATGGCCTCCCCTTGTTTTTTTCCGTGTAAAACGACATACCAATGTTCTGACGTAGGATCTTTCACGTAGAAAACTTGAGATGCTTGTTGAACCATTATAAATGGCTCATCTCGATACCCTATCTTTCGAAAGTCCACTAGTGTGAATCCTGATTCATCAATTTTAACCCCACTTTTATTGTCAACCCATTTACACTTGAAAACTGGAACGGAAAACTTAGTATAGTCAACCTCCCATATCTTTTCTATAAACCCATAGTATGCCATTGATCCAAGTACTGGATTTGTATCTTTCGAAGTAAAAAACTGCATTGACTCGGCTTCAAGAGTAACACCAGAATTTTGAACTGTACTCTTTTCATCCATGGACTTCGTGTAAAATATACAATTATTCACTTCGTACGTTGTACATGAGATGACATCAAACTTCAATCCAACACCCAACCAGGTCAAGGTCTCTGATGTTGTTGAATCCTTGAACACCTTGTCTTTAAACCAAGGCATGAAAGTTCTATTATGTTCCATCAAGACCCATTTCTCTGCTTCTCTTGGGTTATTTGCCTTCACAATGGCTTTATGAGCTTCTATGTAAGGTATAACTTCATTAGTGTTATTCAATATGTACAAATGTGCTTGCAAGACTTCTGATCGAGATTTGCTTACAATATTCACACCACGTAAACATTTACTTGTAGAACGCCTGTGGTGCCATGAATTAGCTGGAAGACCTATTGGATTTTCTTTTGTCATGTACTCTGAACAAAATTCAATACTTTCTTCAGCTATGTACCTTTCAATCATTGAAGCCTCTGGACGATAATGATTTTTCACATAACCTTTCAAAATTTTCATATACCGCTCAACAGGATACATCCATCTTAAGTACATTGGTCCGCACAATCTAACCTCTCTTACCAATGCACCATTAGATGAACCATGATGTCAAAAAAACATGGAGGAAAAAACATCTCCAATTCACACAAGATAACAACAATTTCATTTTGAAGTTCAACTAGTTTTAATGGATCAATGACTTTACAACAGATGGAAGAGAAGAATGAGCACAAACGAGTTATGGTATGTCTAACATTTTTTGGTAAGATCCTACGAATATCTATCGGCAACAACTGTTGCATCAAGATATGGCAATCATGAGACTTCAACCCAATTAACTTCAAATCTTGAATTGACACCAGGCTCTTCACATTTGAGGAATGTCCTTGTGGCACTTTCATACCCTTTAGACATTGACAAAAACTAATTTTTTTCATCTTTTGACATTGTGTAACAGACTGGAGGCAAATATGTACGCTTACCCATTTCTATGGGTGCCAACTCGTTGCATATGTTCATCTCAATTAAATCTAAACGAGCATTTAGGCCATCCTTCGTCTTCCCGTTAATGTTAAGAAGTGTACCAATTAAGCTATCAGACACATTCTTCTCAACATGCATTACATCTATACAATGTCTGACTTCTAACCTCGACCGGTAGGGAAGATCAAAGAAGATTGATTTCTTCTTTCAAATGTTTGTCACGGATGACTTTTTTATTGACTTACCGAAGGTGTGGTCTATGTTATTTACCTTTTCATAAACCTCAACACCGATTAATGGAGTTGGTGGACCACTAGCCTCTTGGTGTCCAATAAAGGCTTTTTTCAACCTCCGGTAAGGATGATGACTTCTAAGAAACCTCCGATGTCGAAGATATATTGTCTTCCTTCCATGTTTCAATTGTTGAGGAGCAGTGTCTTATTCGCATATTGGACATGCTTTATTACCCTTAACACTATAACTTGATAAGTTACCAAATGTCGGAAGTCATAGATGGAGCAAAATAACATGGCATGAAGCTTGAAAGTTTCATTAGCAAATTCGTCAAATACTTCAACACTCTGGTCCCACATTAACTTCAAATCTTCAATTAGGGGACTTAGATAAACATCAATATCATTCTCTAGCTGTTTCGGACCGAATATCATCATAGACAACATCTTGTATTTTCGCTTCATGCACAATCCAGGAGGTAAGTTGTAAGTAAAACAGACCATGAACTGTGATTTGTACTCATATTACCAAACGGATTCATTCTGTCTGTAGCTAAACCAAGTCGGATATTTCTTGATTCTTTACCAAACTCTGGAAACTCATCATCAAATTTCTTCCACTGAATAGAATCAGCTGGATGTCGGTACATGCCATCACATTTCCTCTCATCTACACGCCATCTAAGATTCTTAGCATTGTTTGGGTTTGCAAACAAACGCTTCATCCTTGGAATGATGGGAAGATACCACATAACCTTCATTGGGGGTCCATGTTTTTCTATATCTTCAATAGTATCATCATCTTTTTGTTTCAAATTATAACGTGATAACCCACACCTCGGACAACTTTTCAACAATTCAAAATCTTTCCGGTATAATATACAATCATTAGGACATGCATGTATCTTTTTATACTCCATACCCATTGGACAAAGAAACTTTTTGGCCTCATAATTACGATTAGGTAAAGTATTTCCCTCTGGAAGCATATCCTTCAACAATTGAAGCAAATTTGTGAAGCTTTTATCAGTCCATCCATTTATTGCCTTCAAATTCATCAATCTTAACACCGCCGACAACCGTGTGAAGTTAGTTGATCTAGGATACAATGGAGTCTCTGCATCGCTTGACATACTTCCATATCCATGCACTTTTGCAAAAGACTCAGCTCCTACATCACGAATTATGTCCTCCAATCGATCATC
Source organism: Phaseolus vulgaris (assembly GCF_000499845.2). Lineage (NCBI taxonomy): Eukaryota > Viridiplantae > Streptophyta > Magnoliopsida > Fabales > Fabaceae > Phaseolus > Phaseolus vulgaris. The sequence goes on from NC_023752.2 coordinate 48,644,232, forward strand.
ATCTACATCATCGTGCACTGCTTCATCCATGGTGGACCCCACATATTCTTCAGTTACGGAAACACGTGGTAAATTTAATAATTCACCATGCCATGTCCGAGTTGTATAAGATCGAAGAAACCCATCACATAACAGGTGCTCCCTCATTAACATCCATTATCCTTCCATTCAAACAGTTAACGCACGAACACCTGATCTTTGCTCCATCATGACCACTATTAATCGCGTTACGTTGTGCAAATTGTATAAATTCTTCTACTCCTCTTTCGTACTCATCACTTATACGTACAGAATAAATCCAATTTCGATCCATTATATTATGCAATAGTCATTCAGAATCAAGGTTCTATCTCACATGTTTGTCGAGGGTCGAACACCCCCGGACTCAATACCATTACGTATTATTGTCGAGGGTCGAACACCCTCAGACTCAATACAACCACGATAATTCTATTCTAAACTAACAACTAACATAACATAAGTACAAATTATAATACATAAAAAAAATTCATAACATTAAAAAAAATCAAAAAATTTAAAAAGCCACCAACCTTGTGTGAGAAGGCTTCGTTGGTGAAGAGTGCACACGGAGCGGAAGCGGTGGCGGCGGCGGAAGCGGTGGCGGACAATGAAGTTGCAACGGAGCAAAGAGAAAAACCCAACAAGAACCCACACGAAGGCAATGTAATAGTACTAACCATATAAGAAACCAAACCAAAGAAAAATGAAAAACATTCGGTGCAGCACAAAAAGAGGTCGAAGAACTTACCAAATGAATGAAGTTGCAGAAGAACAGATGGACGCGAAGCGCAAACGTGAGTTGGAACGGAGCAGGAACAGTGCAAAGGAAACGCAAAGAGGAGAAAGAAAGTATGAAAGAATGTGGCGCGCTCCAAATGTTAGGGTAAAAAATATTTACAACTGCGGCTATTAAGTAAAGCCGCATTTGTAAATCAAACGTATTGATTTACAAGAGCGGTTATTGCTAAAACCGTACTTGTAAATCCAAACACTTTGATTTGCAAATGCGGTTTTTCTAATAGCCGCACTTGTAAATCAACATAATTTCAAAAATGCCACTGCGTTTTTTACGAATGCGTGTAAGCGCAAAACCACACTAAATAAATAGCATTCTTTTCTTCATTTTGCACTAGTGTAAACACATCCACTTGCGCAATGTGTCAGGCTATGGATGAATCAAGTCAACATCTGCTTTTAGAGTGCGAATATGCTCAGAGTGTTTGGTTTATGCGCTTCAAATGGATTGGCATCTTGTTTGTGCAACACAATGACTTGAAGTGCCACTTTGAGAGTTTTCATCTGGCACAAGTTAGTAACAAACAAAACTTGGTATGGAAAGGTCTTTCGACAGCTATAGTGAGGAGCATTTGGAAACAAAGGAACTGTGTTGTATTCAAGCAAGGGTTAGTTGATGTAGAAGAGATTTTTCATAACGCTTAACTCAAAACTTAGTTGTTGATGAAACATAAGGTACATTCATTTACTTATTCCTTTGTGGATTGGGTTTTGAAACCTTTACCATGTATTAGAAGCTATAGATAAATGTGAAAGGTTAGAGGAAGCTTATTCGGGTGGCAAAGGGTGAAACAAGATGAATTTCAGTAAGTGAAGGCCCATGTTGGATGTTCCTACTGCAGCGTGGTAAAGGGCGTTAGGGTGTTATGGTTATGAGAGGGTGAGTGAGGAGTTAGGAAGCCTAAAGGCAGGGGTTATGAACTCAAACGTTTTGTGTTGGGAACAGTTGCAATGATAATCCAATCCAGTGTAAAGGTTCATCAGAGCAGCTGCTGTGAAATTTTTCCAGCAACCATATGTACCTTTAGAACCAGGTAATTACCTCACCCCTACAGTGGAAATAGAAAGCATAATTGGTAGAGGGGATTGCAGATGTAGGAGAAAGTAACAAAACAGTTTGAGGAGAAGGTCCTAATGAAGATTGAATTGGCTATCACGTGTGGATTATGCAACATTACTGGAACTTATGCAGTTTTACTGCATAATGTCTTGCTGCATAAAGTTGGAGTTGTGACTTGGACTGCAGTAAAGTGTTGGGGGATCAATGAAACTGAAGTCGCAGAGGTGGATGCACTGTCAAGATTGCTACGTTATGCAACTTCAATTTTTGAGTTTTTGATTTGTGTGTGCCTCTTATACGCTGTTGCGGCCAATTCTGATGCAGCATAGACTACATTCATACCAACTTTGTCTGTATTTTATAGGTGGAAGTGCTCTATGGTTATTTTATTAGGAAAGATGCTTAGAACGTTTTGCTATTGTTATCATGTTAGCTCTTCTTCTATGCAGTTTGGGTTGCGATAAAGGGTCTATTATGATATTCTGTTTTGTTGGAGAGGAAGATAAGATTAAAAAGCCTAAGCTTATAGGGGTGATGACCATTTGTAAAATGATGAGAACACCCGAAGTGTCTTTTTTAATTTACTTAATTTTTTGTTTATAAAAAAATATTAATTAATTAAATAACTATTATATTCATTAAAGTTCTTTTAATAATGTTAATTAATGTATAAATGAATAAATTGGAACTAACACTAACTTGAAATTAAAACTCCTTTTCAATTAATTTGAACATAAATTTTAATTATGGCAAGAATTTTATTTTCTTGTGTGGGTTTATGACTCACCTTTACCGTTATCTTGGCATAAATGGGAGGTTAATTGCCACAATCAATTGCAATCAATAGGAGGTTAATTGCCGCAATCAATTGCAATCAATGGGAGATTAATTGCCGTAATCAATTACAATCAATGGGAGGTTAATTACCATTAATTGTATTTATTATTGTTGTCTCCTAGAACCACTATATATAGTGGCTTCCTTCAAGCAATGAAACACACTACAAACAAGCAACTCACACTTGCTTCCTCTCTCTTTTCATATACTCTCTATTTCTGTTCTTGGGTGTAAGTGTTTAACCCATATAGAGAGGATTTGTTTTAGGGCTATTTATCTATTAGTCTGAGAGGAATTCATTGTACTCCCAGTATCATTATAGTGAAAGTTTTGGCTCTCTCGCCGGTGGTTTTTTACCTCTATTTAAAGGGGTTTTCCACCTAAAAATTCTGGTATCATTCTCACTTTACTTGTTACTTTAATTTCTCATAATCTTTGGTTGAAATTATCACGCTTCCGCACACGATATCCCTACAAATTGGCATCAGAGCTTTTCGATAATTCCACCAGGATCTATTGTTCAATAATGTCAAAATTGGATATTGAGAAATTTGATGGTAAAATCAGCTTTGCTATCTGGCGAGTCCAGATGCTAGCTGTTCTCACCCAGAATGGTTTAAAGAAAGTTCTGGCAGGTAAAATGATGAGACCAACCACCATGACGGAGGAGCAGTGGGATGAGATGGATGAAAAGGCATTGTCTGCAATCCAGTTATGCTTGTCCCGTGAGGTGTTGCGTGAGGTCATCAACGAGAAAAGTACAGCAGGCATATGGAGTAAATTGGAGTCTTTATACATGACCAAAAGTCTTGCAAACAAACTCCGGTTAAAGGAGCGACTCTTTACACTCCGAATGTCTGAAGGTACTCCCATCCAATCTCACCTTGATGAATTTAATTCCATCATAATTGATTTGGAAAATTTGGATGTTAAAATTGATGATGAGGATAAAGCTGTTCTACTTATTGTTTCTCTACCACCCTCGCATCGACAATTCAAAGAAATTATGTTATACGGTAATTATCTTACCTTAAGCTTTGATGATGTCAAGACTAATTTACTAGCCAAAGAAAAATTTGATACTCAAATTCATTCTGAAAGTTCTGGTGAAGGATTAGTAGTTAGAGGGAGAAACCAAGAGAAATGTAAGAACAATAAGTATAAATCTAGGTCAAAATCTAGAGGCAAGAACTCCAAATATTGTCGTTATTGCAAGAAAAAGGGACACGAGATCTCTGACTGTTATAAATTGAAAAATAAGCAAGATAGAGAAGATAAGGGAAATGGTAAACAACCAGAAAAATTTGCCGAAGCTAGTATTGTTGAAACTGAATCTGATGGGGATTGTTTTGTAGCTTCCAACACTGAACAAAGGTCTAAAAATGAATGGATTCTTGATTCTGGTTGTACTTTTCACATGTCTTACAATAGAGATTGGTTTACCACATATGAACCTGTTTATAATGGTCTTGTTTTGATGGGAAACGATGCTCAATGCAAAGTTGTTGGTGAAGGAACAATCAAAATCAAGACACATGATGGAATTGTTAGAACTTTAACAGGTGTCAGATATGTCCCTGAGTTGAAACGGAATCTCATTTCCTTAGGCACCCTTGAATCTCATGGGTGTAGATACTCAGCTGAAGGTGGAGTTTTAAAAGTGTCTAAAGGAGCTCTTGTGTTACTAAAGGCAATTCGATGTGATAGTTTGTATGTGCTGCAGGGTTCAACTGTTACAGGTTCTGCAGCTGTTGCCTCACCCAACAAAGATAACACCAAGTTGTGGCATATGAGATTAGGCCACATGAGTGAGAAGGGAATTCTAATCCTCAAGAAGAAGGGTCACCTTGGTAACCACTGTACGGGAAAGGTTGATTTCTGTGAACATTGCATTTTTGGTAAGCAGAAAAAGGTTAGTTTTTCTAAAGCCATACACAGAACCAAAGGTACTTTGGATTATATTCATTCGGATCTTTGGGGTCCTTCAAAAGTTCCCTCCAAAGGTAAATGTCGTTATATGATGACAATTATTGATGACTTCTCACGAAAACTGTGGGTGTATTTCCTTAAACATAAGAATGAAGCATTTTCCACTTTTAAAGAGTGGAAATTATTGATTGAGAATCAGACTGGCAAGAAGATAAAGAGGTTAAGGACAGACAATGGCCTTGAGTTCTGTTCGAATGAATTCAATAATTTCTGCAAGAAGGAAGGCATTTCCAGACACTTCACCATCCCAAGTACTCCACAACAGAACGGGGTTGCAGAAAGAATGAATAGAACTATCCTGGAGAGAGTTCGTTGCATGTTCTCTCATTCTGGTTTGAGCAAATCTTTTTGGGCTGAAGCGGCTTCAACGGCATGTTATCTGATAAACCGCTCTCCTAACAGATCAATTGATTGCAACATTCCAGAAGAAGTTTGGTCAGGTAACCATGTTGATTATTCTAATCTTAAAATATTTGGTTGCCCTGCTTATTCTCATGTAAACGAGGGAAAATTAGAACCTCGTGCTAAGAAGTGCATTTTCTTGGGTTATGGCTCAGGGGTTAAAGGCTATCGTTTATATGACCCAGAATCTCATAAAGTAATTCATAGTCGAAATGTGACCTTTAATGAAAATGCTATGCTTTCTTCTGCAAAAGATACTGTTATTTCCTCAATTGATACAGGTGACCAGGAAGATGCTCGAGAGAAGGTGGAGTTTGAGATTAAAACACCCGCTCATGAGGAAGACGTTCCCAATTCCTCCAGTACTCAAGGTGATCAAGTCACTGTTACTGATGGTACAAATGAACATTTGAGTCCACATGAGCAATGTCCACCTAAACGACGAGGATTACCACAGCCATGGTCTATGGCTCAAGAACTTCCACAACAAAGACCAAGAAAACCGACTCAAAGATTAATTACAGAATCAGCCAACATTGCTTATGCTTTAACTATTGCACAAGAGATGGGTGAAGAAGGTGAACCCAAGAATTACTCTGAAGCTATCTCTGGTGACGACTCAACAAAGTGGATTGCTGCTATGCAAGAAGAAGTTGAGAGTCTTCTCAAAAACGAAACATGGGAATTGGTGAAGTTACCAGAAGGAAAACGAGTCATTAGTTGCAAGTGGATCTTTAAGAGAAAAGAAGGGATCCCTGGTGTTGAGAGTACAAGGAATAAAGCAAGATTTGTTGTAAGAGGTTTTGATCAAGAGAAAGGTATTGACTTTAATGAAGTTTTTTCTCCTGTTGTTCGTCATACTTCAATACGTATATTACTTGCTTTAGTTGCCTTGTATGATTTGGAGCTGGAACAGTTAGATGTGAAAACTGCTTTTCTTCATGGTAATCTTGAGGAAGAGATTTACATCCAGCAGCCTGAGGGCTTCGTTGTTCCTGGAAAGGAGGACCATGTATGTCGTTTGAAGAAATCTCTATACGGCTTGAAGCAATCACCAAGACAATGGTATAAGAGGTTTGATTCTTTCATGATTGGACATGGATACTCCAGAAGTAGCTATGATAACTGTGTTTATTTTCAAAAGACATCTGATGGGTCTTTTGTATACTTGTTGCTATATGTTGATGACATGTTGATTGCTGCAAGAGATAAATTTTTAGTTAACAAGTTAAAGGCTCAGCTTAGCAGTGAATTTGATATGAAGGACTTAGGTCCTGCCAAGAAAATTTTGGGAATGGAGATCAACAGAGACCGTCAAGCTGGAAAACTTTTTCTATCACAAAAGAAGTATGTTCTTAAGATGCTTGACAAATTTGGAATGCGAGATTGCAAAGCTGTTAATACTCCAATTGCCGCCCACTTCAAGTTGTCATCAGATCAGTGTCCAAAATCAGACGAGGACAAAAGACGCATGTCACATGTCCCGTATTCAAATGCAATTGGAAGTCTCATGTATGCAATGGTATGTACTAGACCTGATTTAGCTTATGCTGTTAGCATTGTTAGCAGGTTCATGCATAATCCAGGCAAGGCACACTGGGAAGCCGTTAAATGGATATTTCGTTATCTGAAAGGTTATCCAGATCTTGGTTTGGTATTTGATCAACATAGAGCCGATCCCGGAGGAGCAGTTGGCTATGTTGATGCTGACTATGGTGGTGATTTAGATCGGAGAAGGTCACTTTCAGCTTACATCTTTACCCTATGTGGGTCTGCTATCAGTTGGTATTCTTCACTTCAAGCAATTGCGGTTTTGTCCACCACTGAAGCAGAATATATTGCTGCTACAGAAGGTATGAAAGAGGCTATATGGCTTCGAGGCTTGGTAAGTGAACTTGGTCTTCAACAAGATGTTCTTGTTATATTTTGTGATAGTCAGAGTGCTGTCCACTTGACCAGGAACAGTAAGTATCACTCAAGGACCAAGCACATTGAAATCAAACACCATTTTATCCGAGACATTGTTGATACAGGAGATATAATTGTTGAAAAAATTCATACGACCGAAAATCCTGCAGACATGTTGACCAAGCCACTTCCATCGGCTAAGTTCGATCATTGCCTGAACTTAGCTGGTATTATCCATACTTAATCAAGGCTTCATGGCGAGAGAGTGTTCCAGTCAAAGGCAAGTCAAGGTGGAGATTTGTGGGTTTATGACTCACCTTTACCGTTATCTTGGCATAAATGGGAGGTTAATTGCCACAATCAATTGCAATCAATAGGAGGTTAATTGCCGCAATCAATTGCAATCAATGGGAGATTAATTGCCGTAATCAATTACAATCAATGGGAGGTTAATTACCATTAATTGTATTTATTATTGTTGTCTCCTAGAACCACTATATATAGTGGCTTCCTTCAAGCAATGTAACACACTACAAACAAGCAACTCACACTTGCTTCCTCTCTCTTTTCATATACTCTCTATTTCTGTTCTTGGGTGTAAGTGTTTAACCCATATAGAGAGGATTTGTTTTAGGGCTATTTATCTATTAGTCTGAGAGGAATTCATTGTACTCCCAGTATCATTATAGTGAAAGTTTTGGCTCTCTCGCCGGTGGTTTTTTACCTCTATTTAAAGGGGTTTTCCACCTAAAAATTCTGGTATCATTCTCACTTTACTTGTTACTTTAATTTCTCATAATCTTTGGTTGAAATTATCACGCTTCCGCACACGATATCCCTACATCTTGTACTACTACCTTCTGTACGAATTCAAGCTATAAAATGTCTAGTTGTTGTTTCTCTTTATTATTATTTTTTATTTTTAACTGATTGTTGATTTTATTAAATCTTATTTGAAGAAAAAGAATCCATTTCCAAGAAACACTTTGTCAGAAAATGCTTTTAGAAAACATTAGCCCACACGTAAATGCATGCGCTTCATAAAATTTTATGTATATCTTAAAAACACTTACCGTAAATAAAATATTTTTATAAATGTTGATTTAATCAATTCAATAATTGAACAATAATTCTTATAAAGTTATATAATATGTTTGTGATGGTCAGTATAAAAGTGTTTATCCATCCACAAATAAAACATATGTTTATAGTTTTTAAACTAATTAAAGATTACAAAACTCGACTAATATATCATACACAAGATTAGATGAGAATGTAAAATATCGTTACTCTGTATTTTTTTATTTTTAAATAACATAAAATCGTGTTTATGAAATATGTAGAAAGTTAAAAGGACTTGATCTAATTTAATATTTAACTTTAGTGAAATATCACTACAAGAAAATCATGAAATAGAAATCAATGTTTAGACATCAAAATAATTAGTTGTAATAGTAACTAAATTTAGAAACAATTTTAGAAACTACACAAAAAATTGGTTTATAAATTACTCTCTATTATTGTTAAATAGTTTTTAAATTGGTATCTAATTAGCAACCAAGGTTTTAACTACCAATTATTCAGTTTCTAAATTTGGTTTCTAAAACTTTGGTCGCTAATTAGATATCAATTTAGAAACGATTTAACAATAATAGAAACTAATTTAGAAACCAAATTTTTTATTAGTTTCTAAAATGGTCTCTAATTTAGTTACTATTGCAACTAATTATTTTGGTCTCTAAAAATTGGTTTCTATATCATGATTTCCTTGTAGTGTTAGTTCGATTAAATTGAGTTACGATTTTATGTATCACAAACATTGACACGAATACGACACGGACACAGACACGAAGATATGTATAATCTCTAAAATGTAGGATACGGGAACACGGATCTATATATTATATAATTATGAATTATATAAATTGACAATAAATATTTATGTGCACAAGTATGTTCCAAATTATTTTTTGGAGTAGAAAGATGTTTTTCATGACTGGTTCAAAAGGATTTGTTTCTTATTTTTATAATCATAATAAAAATTTATACAATAAATTTGAATTCTTATAAAATTATGTTAGAACGTACTAGAATTTTGAGAAATCCAACAAATACTTTTTGAATTGGACAATTCATGAATACATGTCCTACAAGTGTCATATGAGTGTAGGTGTTCGATACGAGTATCCAACACCGACACACCATTTAAGAGAAGTGTCTGAGCTTCATAGGTTACAATTAACTTTCTATCAAACAACTCTACCCTGTTTTACATTAATTACTTATTGAAAAATAGAAAACAACTAAATACTTAAAATACAAGTTCGTAGTTCAAATCAAACATGACTTATCTATTTTCAAGATTACATATACATGTTGTTGGATGGCGTAATTAGAGTGAAGAAAAAAAAAGGAAAAACTGAAAATGAGTAAAAATTAAAATAATTAAATTTATTATTCACAATTTTTTATTAATTGGTTTAATATTATTTTTATAATTTTTTATCAGTATTGTTATTATTACTATATAATCATTAATAATTAATTATGATTTTCAAAATCAACATGAATATTAATAAAATATTTAGATATGATAATTATGTTATAACTGATGAATATAAATGGTTACGTCACAAATATAATCAATTATATTTTGTGTTTTCTATTTTTGGGCAGAAAATTGTGGGACACTTTCTTTTTTCTTTTATGTCTCTCTTTCTCGTTTTCTGCATTTTTTTCAGCCCATTCATTTTTGTAAATGAAAGCAAATACGATGTAAAACTTATTTTATAATTAATATTACATGTAGGTTGAGTGGTTAAATTATTTGATTTGATTTTAATTAAATTCGTCAAAATAAGCTTACCATGATGACTCATATTAACCTGCTAAAATATAATCAGGTTGGTTTAGGTAGAGAAAGTTTTCATGTAGATTCCAGCCCTCTCTTACTTGTATACCTGAAAACAAAAACTAACAATATACATACATAATTTTTTTGTTGTTGTTTATATTATATTTGTAAATATAAATGAATTTAATGTATTATACTTACTTATCAAAAGCTTTAATGAATCCAATTATTAATATTTTTTCAATATATATATTTTAATAAGATAAGCAATAAGGATAATAAAGTATGCACATTTCATTGATAAGTTTATCTTTTAATTGGTTTTAAGCCACCCACTGATTTCATTATTTTCTTTGAGACTCACGTGTACTAATCATATTAAATGACTAAAACGACAAATATTGAAAAAAAAAGAAATTTAATATTATTTTTGAAAAAGAAATAGGTGATAGAATAGGGCTTTGAAGTGTGTGTTTTTCCCGCTAGAAAAGTTATAGGGGTTAAATTTAAGCACGTTGGAATGTTGCATGAAAACTCTATCAACTTTAAATGAAATGGAGTTTAGGAAAGGAATATATAAGTTTAAAAGCAAGTGTGTGTGTGGATGGGCTTGAGGTATAGTAAGATTATTAAGGTGGAAAAAGAGGAAGAAGATGTAGGTAGAGGCAGTGTGGAAGAAGGTTGATGAGGTCAGCAAAAAAAATTGGTTTCCCTAGTTCTTTGGTTCTGCTTTCCCTTTCAGTTTTTGTGTCTTGAATTTGAATTAGGTTAATGAGTAAAATAATTGATGTGTGGATAGCTTTTTGGCCTTGTCTGGGTAAAAGTTTGCATAGTTGCATCCACACAACACATAACACATAAGACATCCTTTTCGGGGTTTCACATTCACAACCCCCTGCCTCTCACACTGTCCCTCTCACCATTCACTTTGAGTTTGACCCCTTGCCAGCCACCGCCACCACCTCTTTTCTCTCTTCCCACACCCTACCCCACCATCCACTCTCTAGAGGATCTTCATCTTCCAAACCCCTCCCTTTCCCCTTTTTCATTTTTCATTTTTCACTTCTCTCAAAACCCTAATTCACTCACACATCACTAAACTAAACTTCTTCTTACTATTATTATTATTATTATTCTCTGCAGTGCTCCTCCTTCGAGGTTGGCCTTTTTGTAATTTACCTCCCCACCCTCTCCTCCTCCTCCTCCCCTACCTAGCCACTCTTATAAGCGAGATCTACATGTGCCTATGCGTTTTTTTCTCTTCTTTTTATACAACACAATAACCTTTTCCCCCGACTGAAAGACAAGCAAGAAAAGATTTGCTTCCATTGCAGTGCAGGTCAGGGATTCCATCCAAAGATACGCTTCTTCCCTTTTTTTTTCAAATTCCCACTCTCTCACACACAATTCATTCATTCTTTCATTCATCCTCATCATCATGGATGGATAACCAGCGCCACCTCTCTCCTTTTCCCTTTTTAATTCCTCTCACCACTTCTTCTTCCTTTTACCTTTCTTCCCCCACTTTTGCTTAATTTCCAAGCTATGGATTCTGGCAATAGTGGAAGTATCTCTTCAAGTGGCGAGGAAGAATACGATTCACGACCTCATCACACACTGCTCCCTCCAACCTTCCTCAATATTCACCCCTCCCAATTCGGCTCCATCTCACACCCTCTTCTTTCTTCTTCTCATTACCAACACCACCACCCTCATCCTTCTTTGTTTGATCTCTCTTCACCCTACCTCCACGCCCTCTCTCAACCAAACTCATCCAACCCAAACTCCTTCCTGCACTTGGACACCGCCACCACTTCCTCCTCCCAACCTCCAAGATCTGAACCCGATTGCACCCACCCTTCAGGAGTTAACGTTACCTCCTCATCCCAAACACCTACAAACATAAACCATTGCTTGTTGGGTCCTCAAGTAGGCCTCGCCACAGACAATGCCAGATCACAAGAGGCAATCTTGCTTGAACCAGGTAGAACGGTTAATAACGTTGGACGCAACTCAAAGAAGCGAACCAGAGCTTCAAGGAGAGCACCAACTACGGTTCTCACCACGGACACTTCCAATTTCCGAGCCATGGTTCAAGAGTTCACTGGTATCCCTGCACCACCGTTTTCAGCTTCCTCCTCCTACTCTCGGAGACTCGATCTTCTCACTGGCTCCTCCTCCTTAAGAAGCAGCTCTCACTTAGACTCAACACCGGGTCCTTTCTACCCTTTGCGTCCTTCGCCACAAAAGGTAAATCATCATCATCATCAAAACCCATTGCTTTTATCTTCCTCATCATCACCCTATAACAACATGGTTGATGCTATAACTTCCACCACCACCACCACCAATAATTCTTCATCGAATAGCCACAACAACAACAACCCCATCAACTACCAACAACAACTTCCTCCTGATTTGGGTATTCCCTATCACTACAACCCACAAAACATCATGCTGGGCATGCAGAACCATCCCACCCTTGCATTTAATCATCCTCCACCCCATCTTCACCCTTTTGGCCATGCAGGGTTTAGTGCAAAGTTACCATCAATTGAGGATCTGGGTATGAGCCATGGTCAGGTTAATAATAATGCAAATTTTGTGGCAAGTGGGGTATCGGTGCCACTGAGGAGTGTTAACGACGATGGAGGAGGGACAAGAGATGTTTCGTTAAGGTCAGTGGATGGTGGTGGTAGTTGCAAGTTGAACTTTGCAGTGGCCTCTGCATCCACTAGCTTGAACCGTGAGAATAGCACCTTACCGAATAACAACAACAATAATAACCCTACTACTAGAGGGGAAGGTACCGTGGATTCCTGGATTTGTTCTTCTGATTAGACTAAACCGGGTACAGAAACTTGTTATCATTACATGGTAGAATATGATGCTGCAATGAATTAAGATCGTGATCATGATGATGTTGATGATAGTGGGTGTTGGTGGTTAGAATTTGCAGCTAACATCTTTCTTCTTTTCTTTTCCTTTCTTTTATTTTTCCTTCTTTTTTTTTTTCTCTCCCTTTGGTTTAAATATTTTGATATTGTCAAAAAAAATCTGTAGCCAACGGTACGAGATTAATTTAATCATGTATGATATATGTGTAAATTAAATATATACTTCCTTTAATATCTATGTATATCGATGATGACCAAATGATGTTTAATGTTATTGCAGAAATATATATAGTGGTGGCTAGTTGTAGCATATGATTGTACTTTGATTAGTGTTTGATAATGATACTGATCATAGTAATTATAAGGGTGGGTGGTGATAATTTTATGGTAGCAGACTATATTGTAGAGTAGGTTATTATTATGATTATTGGGAATCCATAGTTTAGAATAGTTTAATGCTAAAGCGAATCTGTGGCTAAAATCCCCAATAATAAGAAAACCTGTTCCTCGTACGAACCCTTGTCTAGTGCTTGTTATAAGAAAACATTAAGAAGCACACTATTCACGAATAGATAAGTCGGTGAGTGGCCGAGTGCTGCCATCAACTAAGAAGCATCATCAATTAAAGGAGAGAGAAAGAAAGAAAGAAAGAAAGAAAAAGATAGAGATTGTGTTTGCTATTCGCAAAGTTTCAGGTTGATGTTGCTGTGAACGCTCCCTTGTATTTCGGGTTCTAGTTACTGTCCCAGGGTTGAAAGTTTGGGTGTGCAATCTCTCTTTGTCTTTGTTGTCCAAATCTGAAATTTTCCAAAGGTTTGTACCCAACTTTTGTCTTCGTCTTTCATTCTCTTCTGTTTCTTCTACCTCTCACGTGTCCCTCCAATGTGAACTCTTCAGGGTTTTGTTCAATGTTCAATTTTCTCTGATCGTTATTTGACGTGAGGATAATCAAAAATTAATGCGAAAATGTCTACTTTCTTGCACCACTATTACTTGCGTGATATCATTCAATCCTAACGGTAGCTATGTATGTGGCTGTTCATTTTCTATAATTCTTATCTTATGAATATAATATTATTTTATATTGTTTATGGTTTTCTATATCTTATATTTTTCTATTTGTGAAAATAAGAATTGCATATACATAACTTTGCTTTCCCCTGTAGGGATTGGACTTTGTTAACCTTTCTTCACATATATACTAAGATTAAATTTAAGTAAACTCAAACCTCAGTAACTATATTTTTAATTTTTACTATTGAGTATTTGTCCCTGAAAATATAATTTAACTTATTATATTGTTGCTGCTCAAGTTTATTTATACACAAACACACACGAGTGTCTGTGTACTAATTTTAAATAAATAACAATGAGATGACTGAATACACATTTGAACTTTTGTTTCATCAGCGAAAAATTAATTAAAGAAAAATGTTTTATCAGCGAAAAATTAATTAAAGAAAAAATGAGTACTTAAGGGTACTCTAATCTTGTACAAAAAGATGAACAAGCTACTTAGATATCTTTATCTATACCCACATAACCAAAGATAGACAATTTGTTAAATAATGCGTTATGCTCTACAAAATATACAAAATAAAACAACTCAATATGGTCTAAATAAAACATTTGAACTGTATATATCATTAAATGTTTGACCTTTGGAAGAAGGTAATAAATTTGGCAATAACTCTAATATGGTCTGTGTCTTGGTTTTGCTCTTTTCTGTTTTTTAATGAATAACACTTAAATAAAGAGTTTTAATCGTTATTTTTTTAATTGAAACTCAAATTTTACTTCGACAATAAATTAAATAAAAGTTAAAACTAAAATTGAAATTAACTATTAAAATAAAACTCAAATTTTCACTGGTGAAATTATTACATTTAAATTTTGTGATTTTTAGTTCCTCATACTCCCTACGTGGTGGTTTTGTACTACTTTTCAGATTTCATCACAAACGCGGAAGATACTTGGCAGGAAAAATATTCCATTAACAATAGATTATCTATTCCGTCGTACGTTTTTGTGTTGCTACTCTTTCCTTGATTTTAATGTATTTTGTCTTACTTTTCAACTATGAATGATATTGCTTGTGGAGCAATTGGTGGCAAGATTAGTGGCTTCTTTTACCTTTCAAACCACAATTATAAAATTTCATACATGCCCTTCACAACTGCTAGACCTACAATATTAATATTTGCAGTGGATGCATATCATCACAACCTAATAATTTTTACAGTAAAATTTGAATTTCCCAAAAGAAAAAAAAAATTATCATAATGTCATCTATATGAAATGTAAACCGTCAATGTGAAATCATGGTATTTCATTATCAAAGAACATGTTCATATGATTGCAAAACTGTTTTATATGAATTTTTTATATAAAAACATTTCCATTCCAATCCGTAAATACAGTGTAACATAACGACATCAACGAATTGTCACTTCCTTCATAAGTCGTTTTTGTATTTGAAATGATCGAGGGACAAGTTTTATCTATTGAGAAATTATGGTGTACAACAAGAAAAAAGAAACTGAAAATGGTGACATTAAGAATTAACAGTATTTTCTTACAAAAAAAATGTGTGGTCGTCTTTAACTAGTTTTAGAAAATATACCAAAAAAGTGTTGACCTGAATGACACACTTGCCATTCATATAATTTGTTTATTGGAGCAATTCGGGGTAAACTTCTGGCAACAAAAGAATAGTAAAAATTTGTGCTTATAAAATTATCTCCCTCAAAACAAGTTACACAGCTTAATCTATATGGATAATGACATATACAGACAAAGACTTGTTTTATGTTTTCTTCGTACATTACTTTTCTTTTTTTTTTAAATGGAATAAAAATGTAGCTAAACAAATGATGTAAACAAAAAGAAAAACGGAAAGCAAATATACATTTAACTACACATTTAGTACAAAATAGAAGTCATTACAGAGTTAGAATTTGACCTTTAAGGCATAGTTCTCCATAAAAAGCCAAATAATTTAGAATTGTCTAAACATCTACTGCTTCTAATGAGCATTTCTTATTCACACAGTTCAATATTATGTGTTTTTGTGACTCCTTATCGTATTGTACGGTACAGATGAAGTTGAGTTAAATAATGATACAACACTTATGCCCTTTTTGTTTTAGGATATGAGCGTTGTATGCGAAGACAAATTTAAGGGTATTATTCACCTGTGGATGATGTGTGAGGGAATGAAAGTGAGGATACGCAGGAAAAGAGTGGTTGTTGTCCTTTGCAAGAGTGAAGAGAAATACGAAAAAGTAACATAGTAAAGTGTAAAATGACTGAATTATCCTTGTTTTTTTCAAATGTATGATAGAGATTCTTGAATGCAGAGATTCTTGAAATGACATAGGGTTAGAGATTCATTAAAAACTTGTAAATATTGTTTTTAGTTCACATTGTTTGTTGTTCATCCTTCTTGTTTCGTGCTGGTATGTTTGGTATCAGTTAAGTTCATCGTTGTTGTTGTGTAAAGAGGAATTTGAGGTGATTGGTTGCTAGAAGTTAAATAAAAGTGTTAGTTGAGCTGGTTTGGTGGTGTTGAGCTGCATCCATAGAGTAACAAGATTAAACATGGTTTTCTAAATGCAACAATCACTACCTAATCGATTATGGACTAAATAATCGATTATGCTTAAAAGGGGGAAGCACATAATCGATTGTATGTGCTTCCTTTTGAAGCATAATTGATTATGCAACCCATAATCAATTAGCGAGCTTTTTTATTTTCCAGTTGTTTTTGTAGTGTTTTTCTTTGGTTTGGTGGTGTTGGGTTAAGAACCTTCGTAAGTGGACCAGATCTAAAGATTGTTGGTAAGTTCTTTACATTTGTCATGATATATGAAAATGCATCCATAGAGTAACAAGATTAAACATGGTTTTCTAAATGCAACAATCACTACCTAATTGATTATGGACTAAATAATCGATTATGCTTAAAAGGGGGAAACGCATAATCGATTGTATGTGCTTCCTTTTAAAGCATAATCGATTATGCAACCCATAATCAATTAGGGAGCTTTTTTATTTTCCAGTTGTTTTTGTAGTGTTTTTCTTTAGTTTGGTGGTGTTGGATTAAGAACATCCGTAGGTGGACCATATCTAAAGATTGTTGGTAAGTTCTTTACATTTGTCATGATATATGAAAATGCATCTATAGAATAACAAGATTAAACATGATTTTCTAAATGCAACAATCACTACCTAATCGATTATGGACTAAATAATCGATTATGCTTAAAAGGGGGAAACACATAATCGATTGTATGTGCTTCCTTTTGAAGCATAATCGATTATGCAACCCATAATCAATTAGGGAGCTTTTTATTTTCCAGTTGTTTTTGTAGTTTTTTTCTTTGGCTAGAAGTGTAAATGAATCATATATTTTTAACCATGTTAGGTACTTGATTGAAGGAAGGTCATCTATTTGCTTTCATTTAGACCTCATTTTCATAATCGGTTTTGGTGTAATCTCCTTCTTGCATTCTTCTAATCATCTCCTTGTTTGGCTACATTTGCATGGTTTGGAGGTAGCTGAAGCTTGACCTGTAAATTTATTGTGGTTAAAGAACATGTTGGTGCGTTGTTGTATGTGTCTCAAACATCTTGTGTTTGATTCATTGCATAGATCATTAACAAATAAGTTTTAAACATTATCTATTATGCAGAAATGTGTTTTTATATGAAATAATTTTTGGGAAATTTAATTAATTACAAAAAATTAAATTTTATGATATGTGAAAGACATTTTTGACATGCATAATGATAGAGATTGGTTTGTGTATTTCGACGACTAAGTGATGGATAACAATGTTGTTGATGTGTAGACTTTAATCTAATTTCACACCTACAATAACAAATGCAATTTCGTAGGAAGTAGCAACACGAAAGATCATTTGTATTGTTGTTTATGGATTGAATATGTTGTGTTTATCAAGTGGTACAAAAAACACTATTAGGGAGTTTGTATCATAAAAGAGCATCGTCTGCAGGAGTTGACGTCATACGTAGTGCACACTAAACAATGCCAAAACATTATTCGCATGGGACTATAAAAAATTCATTAATTTATATCAGCGATTAAGGGGAATTGAGTTCGTAAAGGATGCATTTCATTCAATAGTGGGGAACCAGATGTTAAATCTCTTCATCATAGGACATAACATAAAGAATATAAGTTTTTAATTTTTTTTCATCGGTCCAAGGAAACAATCTTTTGTCACTTTCATAATATGTTGAATGCAATTTTGATGTTGGAGGGAGAATTCTTAAATCAACCATCTGGGAGAGAGGAGTAATCTCATAACTTAAACAATAACCGATTTTACTCATACTTTATGGTAACATTGGACAAACTAAGTTTCACTTGACATAAATGATATATGACTTGATTTTTAATTTTACTATGATTTTATTACCCCTTAGGATTGTTTAGAGGTCATAAAATACACTCATGTACGTGTGAATGCCCCACGATCGGATGCTCCTTGTTTTCGTAGAAGAAAATTTTGCCAATTAATAATGTATTTGTAGCTTGTGACTTCGATATGAAATTTACATATGTTCTACCTGGGTGAAAAGGAACAAAGTTTGATTCAAGAATATTGAAGGATGCACTTATATGAGAGGATTCATTGATCATACATGAAGGTTAGTTGAAATTATTTTTGTGTACTTTATGCCAAGTGGTGAGTTAGTACTTACTGCTAATAAGTATAAATTCAATCATTGTAGAAAAATATTACCTTGGGGATGCCAACTTTATATTAAACCATAAATAATAACATTGTACCACAACGTTAGATAACATCTGAAAGAGTACCCGTGAAAAAGTCCACATAATTCTCGAGAGTTGTTTATTCATCGTCATTTTTCACTTAGAAATGTAATTAAAATACATTTTGTATGTTGAAAAAATGTATAGCTAGTTGAATCAAACCCCATTACTTGTTAGATACGATGATGAATATAGTTTTAGCATGTTGTATTCTTCACAACTTTCCTCGCAGGGTGGACAACAATTAGTCATTAGTTGATGAAGTTGATTGAGAGTTGATGGAACAAGACAGATGCCTCATTCTCCCAAGATCGTGAGAATGATTATAGGCTAGACTCACGTATTAAAGACATTATAACTAATGAAATTGGATAAATTATGAAAACAATTAAGAGTATGTAATAATTTGTATTCTAAATGAGAATTTTGGTTGATTTTATGTTCACTTCATAACTAAATACCTGATTAACCAATTATATATGTTTTGTCTTATCGTTATTGGATGAGTTGTGTTTGCAATAGGTAAAACATGAATCAAGGAAATTGTGTTGTACTGGAGTCATCCATATTATTCGTGAGTTAATGAAATGGATCATGGAGATAGACCTATGACTTTTGTCAGCAATGATGGACAAGGCAAGATTAGGGAACAAGGACGATGGAAGTTGGACCTACAATAACATTGTTGATGCTTTCTGACAATCTGGTTTGGTAGGGATATGAAAACACAATGTAAAAAATAGGCAAAAGAGTCTTAAAGATAGACGACGCAAGGTCCATGATCTATTTAGTGGACTTAGTATATTTGCACAGAATGAAGCAATGAAACTTTTAGAGGCTGAAGAGGAAACTTGGGATGACTTGATCAAGGTAATGAATGAACTTTAGTAAATACTTTCATCATTCACAATTAAGGAGATCTTAATGTACTTGAGCATGTTTATTTTCAGGGAAAGCCCTATACCACTAAATGGAGGGTTAATCCCATCACACACAACGACTTAATAGAGGAATTGTGAGGACTTGATTGTGCCACAAGTCATGGAGTAAAGACATTCTGACAAGTTTGATGCCACATCCACAAGCAAAGTTTTCATTGTGGACCTAAATGATGACATGGAATACAACCCGGAGGAACTTACATTTGATGTTCCATATGAGCACGCTCCTCTATAGCCACAACAAATGGATTCTTATAGTTCATGTTTCACTCAATTTGGTTTATTTGCTCCATCTGATGGTACACCATCATTTAAGGGTTCAAAAAGAAAAACCCTGATGGTTGATGTCATGGGCACACAGTTTGACAAGCTTACAACCAAGTTGGATGTATTTGTTGATGAAATTAGGACAGGAAATGCCTTGATAGAAAAATTGTCTTCCATTGTTGAAAGACAATTCATGGCATTTGAACGAGTCTTTGTGACATCTGAACGACAAGTGCAATACTCTGAACGACAAATCCTTGCAATTGAAAAATGAAATGAACTTTTTATTGAACAGGTCAGCCTGATGCATTGTAACTCAACATTTCAGTACTTAGAATCTAACATTTGGAACTTATTAGTTGATATAAACATACAAGATGAGTAAATTATGGAACAATGCTACAACTTCATGTGCATTGAGTATAAAAATATGTTTTTTACCATGATAATTATAAAACCTAAGATCATGAATTTCCCATTCTTTGCACAGTTAGGCTTTACTTTCACCATCATTTACTCTTTCAAGGTTTGGAACAATTTCTCATGCTGAAAGCTTGGTACTTTGAGGATTTGATTAAATTTTTTTATTCCAACCTAAAGATAACAAACCTTGGTAACCTCTATATTGAGGTTAATAAGAAGAAGATTAAAATCACACTTTCAAATTGGTTGACATTGGCTAATTTGAAGTATCAAGGTAAAAAAATCATCATCTTTAAACATCCTTGAGGAACTCAACTACGATCATGATATGACATTGAGTTACATGATCAGACCAGAGATGCAAGGTCAAAATGAAAGGAATATATGTACTTTGAATATTAATGATAAATTAATGTATTATGTGTTCATGGACTAATTGAGGCTGCAAGCCAACAATTTTGCTAAATAATTGCATGGAGATGTTTTTATGTTATGAAAAATAATATATTGATCAATTGGTCTAACTACATCATGCAACACATGATCAAATGCAGGAACAACAACATGTCTCTTCCATACGACATTTGATTACACAAATCATGGCTCACTATGGTGTGAACTTATCCATCAAAGCATCTGTGAAACTAGGATGGTCATACTATTTCAATCGAAAAAACCTTGAACCAATTAATATCGTTCAAGTCAATGATATCTAGCAACATGGATGGGTGAACTATGATGATAAACAAGACGACCAAGAACCACCAATACCCGACAACCATGTTGAAGACATTGGACCTTAATCTCAATCCCCTATGATGCTCAAATGCTTTCCCATATTTAGGGTGATATTCAGGAGTTGTAGTAAGGAGTAAATACTTTGAACATCAATATCAACAGAGATTTTGAGAAGGTTCATCAAAGAATTGACTAGCTCTAACAAAGATTTGATGACTTCTAGACTCTTTCAAATGATAATTGTCATCATATGATTATTATGATTATTGTTTTTTTATTCGTCTAATTGTTTTAATTTAACTCTCTCTTTTTTTCATCATATTGTATTTTACGATTCTATGTTTAAAATTAATTAGGCATTGAATTTTTGCACCAATTTTAGTTTATTTTATTAAGTTTTTACTAAATTTATAATTCCGCTTAAATCTTTTACAATTATTTTTGTTCAAATTTTATTTAATTTTAATAAAATTCATTTTCAACCACTTTGTATGTATCCATGTCAAATAATTCATACTTTTTTCAATTGAGTTCATGAAGTATGAAAAAAACAATGTTTTAATTACACGAATTTTATGTATCAATAAGTAATCATGTTTCATTTTAAATTAATTTTAATCATAGAGACAAAATTATAATCTTACAATATCATCAATAAAAAAAATTATCAATCATACTTTATCATATCCATTATAAACTTTTATAAACTTTCTCTTCTTTTCTCTTCACCTTTTACTTTCTTTCCCTTAATTAAAAAAAACATCTTTTTACACTCTCTTCTCCTTCAAATTTCATCATTTCTCTTTCTTACAGATCCATCGCTCAGTCCAAATAAAGCATTAGGAATACCATAAATAGAGAAACAATAAAAAATAGGAAGATGCAATGACAGAAGCACAACAATAAGCTATAATTGGCAGAGTGTAAATAAACCTGAAGGATCGTGATCCACACACGCCCTCGTGTTTCTTTTTCCTCGGAGACCGGAAAAAGAGAAACAATTTTAAACATGGGTTGAATAAATAAATAGACACATGATACTAGTGGTGGTGAACATCTCTTATCTTTGAAGTAGTTGAAGCCCCAGTGGAGAAGTTGTGAATTAAAAGAGAAAATGTTTGTAGTGCTTAGAAGGGTTGGGTAGTGATGTGGTAAGAAGGTAAAATCCTAAGGTAAAGGTGATTGAATTAGAAGAGAAGGAAAAAGGAGATGTTTGCATTAGGAAATGAGAAAAGGAAAAGGGTAACAAAGAATGATGATGATGATGATGATGATGATGAGGGTAGAGGAATATGAAAGAATAGGAGAGAGTGAGAGGATTTGGTGTCATGTGAGTCTTGCCCTATTGGAATCATGGTGGTCCATGCCAGAGAATAATCTGGTGTCTTGCAATCATGATCCCCCCTACCCTCCTCCAACTTTCTCCCCCTAATTCTTCTATGCAGTAGTACTCTGTTCTGTTGTTCTCAGTTTTCAGTGTCATGTTGTGTTCTGTAAGAGTGAGTGACACTGCAATCAACACATGCTGAATTCCTACTAATTGCATCTCATTCTCCACCCTTTTCATTTTGTCCTCTATCTATCAATTTTTAACACCCTTTTCTTTTATCTATTTTCTTTCCTCTCCCATGTTGTCATTCCATTATTGTCGTTTTGCCCTTTTAACTCACTTCCACACACCAAACTAGTTTCGGAATTGCTTCACTCTTTTCTTTTTCATGCATTCATTATTGCCCCTCTCTCTATATCTTTTAATGTACTTTTTTTTCTTTTTTCATTATATTTATTAATAAAAAACATACATTTATCATATTTAATGAGAATAAATAAACAAAATAAATTTAATATTTCACAAAAATAATTAACTATATCATAAAAAATATTATCATTTTTTTCTTTCTAAACTATATATAACCTTATGTTCAATATAGGAAGGAGTATCATTTAAAAAGTGTCACGAAAAAGTAATATAAATTCTGTAAATAAAAATAATATAAATAATTATATGTACATAATTACCTCTTCTCTATTTTTTTTTTTAGTTTTTCTTTAAGTTTGGGGAAAGAAAAGTTGTTTTTATTATGAAATCAAAGTACATTTTTGTGCATTATATTTTATTTCTACCAATTTCTATTACTATAAATGGTATTGTATAGTATGCATTCAATAATAATTAAAAGAAAAATGATTCTTACTACACGTATATTTTTTAATGTAAAATTATAAATCACGTCTTTTCTCTCAGACTTGGACAAGGATTCCATTCAATTAATTGGCTAGTGTATATTAGCCCTTTCATCTTCTCTCATTTAGAAGAAAAATTACTTTTTAAAATCCGAAAAGTGAGCAAACATTTAATTTTTTTTTCTATACATAAAAAAAAAACTTTTACAAAATGAATTTTCTTTCTAATTTTAATTTAGTAGTATTTTAACAATTTTATCAAAATGAATAAATTACTTTCCAAATTAAATATGATATTTTATATTTTTAATAAATGCTTTTGAGGTAGAACTTTCCTCCAACTACTCCACTGATAATTATTTAGAGCATGAGTTTCCCTTTCTTAATTAATTTTATTTTACGTGTTAGAATTGGTGTGATTTAGACTTGAAACAGAAATAATTTTTCAAAGTCAAATACTGCCTGAATTTGTAAGTAAAATTATTTTGTTTGACTTATGGATGCAAAAGTTACTTTAGTTTTATTTTCAAATAATTATGACAGTTGGTGTGGATTATGCATTACATTAAATATACTTAATGTAACAAATTAATGATGATAAAATATTCCTGTTGTTTTGCACGATATATTAATATAGTGATTTATGCTCATTTTTTTTACCAACAAAAACGTATCATATGTCTAACCTTAATTAAAAGCTATTCAGGATTTATCATACCAAAATCGTATTATAAGGTTGTCATATATATTGTTAGTGAGATATTATGTTTAATTGTTTATGCCTGTGTAAAAAAAAAATTACTATAAAAAAAATAAACTTAACCTAATTATAATTTTGATTCTTATATTTACAAAATCCATAATTTTAATCTCTAATTTTCCTTACTTTTATTTTTTATTATCCATAATTATATTTATTTTTTTATTTGAAAATATTTGATGATGCAACTGAAGTTTTATACATATCAATTTTTTTTTTCTCACTGTTAAAATTGTGTAAATTTTTTAGAGTAGTCAAAATTACGGAGTTTATAATATATATATATGTGCGCGCGCAAAATTATAATTAATCCATGAAATTTTATATCATATTATTTTGTTAAAGTTTATAGATGTTTTTATTTTAATTTTTAGTTTATATAAAAGAAAAAATAAATTTTAGTATTTATATACAATTATATATCTATTTTAGTGAATGCAAAAGTTTAATATCAATTTTAGTACTAAAGGTAATTTATAAATATTTTCTTTTCTAAACCCATCAAGAACTTTTTTTAAGATAAAATTATGAAAGCAGATAAAACCTTTCTTTAAATAATTTGAAATCAAAACATTTACTAAAAGGAAGACTTAGATCACTATTTTCCTTTAATGTTGGTTAAACAAATTTATTCCAATGTCAAAAAGGTTTTACATTGCTTAAAAGTTCAAGAAGATATAGTAAATACTCTCAATCTACAATTAAATATTTTTTTAGGAGAAAATAAGAAAGAATAATTGAATACGAAAGCAAATAATACCTTAAGTAATAATGATAACGGTATTAGCAGATTTAAAATTGGAATATCGATGCCAAAGGAACATTTTAGATTGTCACACCTCTGTAGTAAGTTAAAGCTGAAAATATGAAAATATGAAAATATTGGTTTCATGAATTGTGGGTGAACATTGTCCGTAAAGATTTATCTGTAATATATTGTTCAAGTCTTCCATGATATAATACAAACTTCTCGGATAATACCAAATATCAGAACTAGCAAGTAAACTCCTTTAGAGTAAGAACTCAAAAATATCAATTTTTTTTAAAAATAAGATAAAAGAATGAATGAGTGAAAATAGAGAAAGCCATGAATGATGTTTTAGAGTAGTCTCGTGCCTCTTATTTATAGACAAAGAGAGAAGTTCAAAAACCACAAAGAGAGGAAATGAAGAAGTTGTTTCGACGGTTCAGAGGTGACACCAGAGATGACGCTGGAGACGTTGTCGGAAAAGGTGGGAGATCACCAGAATAGGAGGAATGTTCCAGAGGTTCCTTCCTAACTCAAAGGCACGAATTGAATATGAAAATAGATGAAAAACGAACCACCATAAAAAAACGCAGGAGTTTCCGCGGCATTTTTCGATATGCAAGACAAAACACCAGAAACGACACTCTTCTGCAATATATATATATATATATATATATATATATATATATATATATATGCATCGTTTTACAACAATCCCTCCACATATTGCAAAAGATAGAAGATAGAGAGAAGAAAGAAGGAAATCTTGAGTTCGAAAAAGATGTAATGCATCAAAGTTGGTATAACAAGTTATACGAACCAATCATAGATTGATGAACTTAACACACAGTTTAGTTGGTATAGCAAGCTATATGAACCAAGACACTTAGTATGCCTTAGTGGTTTATCAATCACAATACACCCCCATTATTCTTGTTGTTAACGTTGTGTTGCACTTACTAGGCCATGCGCTTGTCCAATATTCATGAATGCTATAGAGATCTCACCAAGATCTCATGCAAGCAGCCCCACTTAACACTCATATAGGTGATTTTATCAAGTGTATGCTGCAAATCATACACCACCTATAAGACATATGAAAATCATTAAAACTTTGTTAATCATTAAAACTCTTTTACCTCGGAATTTTAACCATAAAGTTTATCCTCTCGATAATGCAGTATCTAGCACTTTCACACACACACCATAGGAATACTAGCAAGTGACTTGTTTTTATCCATATAAACATTATTCATGGGATCTCCAATTACAAAGGTTGGGTTTCCATCACTTGTTTGTTTGCAAGTGGCTTAAGTACTATTCTCCTTGATGTTTCTAAAATAAGTTTTCTCCCTATGGGTTTTGTCAAAGGATTTGCCAAATTCCATTCTGACTTGACATAGTTAATAGAAATCGTTCCACTTTATAGCATCTGCTTCACTAAATTATGTCTCAATTGTATATGTCTCTTCTTTCCATTGTAAGTGTTATTTTTAGCTATAGTCATTGCTGATTGGCAATCATAATGCATTGATACATATGGGGTTGGTTTCATTCTTAACAAAATGTTTGCTGAGAAGTTTTTCAACCACTCAACTTCACCATTAGCTATTTTGAGAGCAACAAACTCATATTCCATTGTTGATCTTGGAATAATAGTTTGTCTAGCTGATCTTCATGTAACTGAACCGCCTCCAAGTGTAAATACATAACTACTAGTTGATTTTGCCTCATCTGAATCATAGGTCCAGTTAGCATCATTGTACCCTTCTACCACAGCTGGAAATCCACTATATTCAATGACATAATTCATTGTAACTCTTAAGTATTTCATGAGTCTCACAAGCACATCCCAATGATCCTAACTAAGACATTGAGTGTATCTACTTAGTCTACCTACTACATATGCAATATCTGGTCTAGAAAAGCTCATTAAATGCAATAAGCTTCCAATTATCTAGGAATATTGAGTTTAAGAAATAGATTCTCCTATGTTCTTCTTTAATTTAGAGTTAGCATCATAAGGGTTGCTCACTATAGTAACCAAACTTCTTAAGAAGTTTCTCATAGTATTTTTTTGAGATAGTAATATACTCTCTCCCTTCCTTATAATTTTAACTCTTATAATCACACTTGTTTCACCCATGTCTTTCATCTCAAACTTAGATCCAAGAAAAAAATTTGTTTTAAAAACAATATCATCGCATGTACAAAAAATTAGCATGTCATCCACATATAAAAATATAATGACACATTCATCATTTTCATATCTAGAATACACATATTTATCAGCATCATTCGTAGAAAAACCTTCACAAAGTAAAACATTATCAAGTTTTTCATGTCATTGTTTTGGTGCTTGTTTCAAACCATACAGAGATTTTATAAGTTTGCATACTTTTTCCTTTTGACCTGGAACTACACATCCTTCAAGTTGAGTCATATAAATTTCCTCTTTTAGTTCACCATTCAGAAAGATTATTTTAACATTCATTTGGTGAATTACTAACTTATGGATAGATGTTAGGGCTAGCAACACACAGATAGAGGAAATCCTAGTAACAGGGGTAAAAACCTATAGGCAACACTATGTTCCGCATATCCTAAGAACACGCAATTAGATGTTTTAGAGCCTATTTTCCTTTTCTTAGGATTAGGTAACATCACTTTAGCTAAAACACCCTCACACTCTTAGGTATTTTAGATTAGGTTGATATTCTTTCCACAACTCATAAGGTGTTTTACCAGTTTTCTTATGTGGTATCCTATTTTGCAAAAAAACATGCGATAAGCAGGGATTCACCCCATAGATTATTAGGAGCATTTTAACTAATAAGCATGACATTCATCATTTCTTTAAGAGTCCTATCTTTCCTTTCAGCTACTCCATTAGATTTAGGTGAATACGATAAGGGTACTTCATGAATAATACCTTCTTTAACACAATATTCATTAAAAAAATATATTCATCACCTCTATCTGATCTAATTCTTTCAATTTTGATATTCAATTGGTTTTCTACTTCCGCCTTATAAGTTAAGAACATGTCAAAAACTTCATCCTTATGTTTAATTAAATGCACTTTGGTGTATCTAGAAAAATCATCTATTAATGTTTCAAGATAATTTTTCCACCTCTAGACATAGTTTGTTTTAAATCTACAAGATCGATATGAATTAAACCAAAAAGTTCAGAATGACGTTATACAAAATGACATATTTTGTTTGTTTGTTATGCATCTTGATTAATCCTAGTCGTTGCAATTTCATAACATATGAATAATTCACATGTCCTAATCTAGAATGTCACACATCAAACGAACCAACAATATAAGCAGAAGATCCAGATTCATTAATAACTTCATAAATGTTCAATAAAAAAGATCTTGATCACAATATCCCTTCACCACAAAAAAACATTGTTTTTTGTCATAACAACCTTTTTAGATTCAAATGACACTTTAACCCCCAACTTTTCCTAGCAATGCTACAAAGATCAAATTAAATCTAATTGATGGCACATGTAGCACATCACTCAAAGCCATAGTTTTACCATATGTGAGTTTTAAAAGAACCTTTCATTTTCCTAGGACAGGAGTTGTCTTGGAATCACCAATATTAACTTGTTCTTCTCCATACCCCCACACTAGTGTAGGAGGTGAACACATTTCTATTTGCACAGATGTGTTTGGTAGCCCTAGAGTCTGTCACTCATTTACTCACATTGGTTACAAGATTTACTTGTGAAACGACTGCAACAATGATATATTCCCCTTCGATTAGATTTGCCTTAGGAAGATAGTCTTTTTTGGCCTTATGTCTGCACTGAGGTGCATGATGACCTGACTTTCCACAGAGAAAGCAATTTCCTTTTTTCCTGAAAGTGGGGTTAGTTCCATTGGGACGAGAGAATTTATTATTATATTTTCTTTTTTTGTGATCAAGGTTTTCTACTACCTTTTTGTTGCTAGTTTGTCTTCTACCATGTTTGCTTTGACAGACAAAGTTTTGGCCCTAGCAGCACAACAGACTCCTTTCTGTTTGTTTCTTCAATGATGATGTGGGTGATCAGATTTGGTAATGACATTTATTTGTGTTTGTGCTTCAGATGTTGTTTGTAATCAGTCCAAGATTGCATAAGCTTTTCTATCAACAGTTCTAACACAAATTCATCAAGCAATGTTATGCTCTCTACTTTGATATCTTCAAGCAGCTTGTGGTATTTGTTTATCTGAATTTTTATGTCCTTGTCTTTAATCATCTCCCAACGATAGTAGCTTCTGATCATGAATTGATACAAACCATCTCGACAAAGAGATGACTAAGGACACAAAAGACACTTCATAATTAAGTCAATCATCTCAGCATCCAAGATAAGACCCCACCAAACTTCAGAAGGAACTCAGCAAAAGAAGAATTGGACATAGGTCAGAGCATCTAATGTTCTTTCTACTTTTCCTTTTAAAAGAAAATTTTATATAAATAAATTGGGCTCACTTTGAGGGTCCTAGTAGAACAATAAGTTGGAGTAGGGTATACTTAGTAAATTGGGCTTGTGCCAAAACCATCTTTTATGACATGTGCACCTAGGTTTAGGGTTTATTTGACCTACCTTCCAGAAGGT
This sequence comes from Phaseolus vulgaris, assembly GCF_000499845.2. Classification (NCBI taxonomy): domain Eukaryota; kingdom Viridiplantae; phylum Streptophyta; class Magnoliopsida; order Fabales; family Fabaceae; genus Phaseolus; species Phaseolus vulgaris. The sequence goes on from NC_023752.2 coordinate 48,673,482, forward strand.
TTCTCATAATTGACACCCCTACCCCTCGACCTCTTGCTCCCCAAGTCATTCTCTCTTATATAAAGGGTGTCTTGCCTCATGTATTTTTATAATTGAAATTGAATAGAAAAGAAACTTTGCTTGAGTGATTAGTGAGCTTTGTCTCCTAAAGTTCTTAGGTCTTATCTTGAGTGTAATGCACCTCAAGTGGCGGCTCCTCACCACTCATCTTGGAACCATCCACCATTCCAAGTGACGTGATTATTTGCTCTATTTTCCATAAGCTTTCTTCGTCTCTTCATCTTTTTCCTTTCTTATTTGCGTCATTTCCATTCTTTTTTATGTCCTTGGGTTCTTCCATCTTGTTTCTTTCTATTATATGTTTTTATTTTTGCACCTCATCATGATCAACACCATATAATTATGTTTTTCTCTTTGCCCTCTAGAAGTGAACCTTCACACTTACTAACCCACTTGGTTAAGTTTGTGTCCAATGAGAATCTTCTTTGGGTTTCTCACCATAATTGCTAATTGAAAAAAAAAATCCTAAACAGAGTGCAACCCATAAAATGTGCAATCCTAAAATCAACTCACATCATGTGGTATCAGAGCATGTTTTCTGAGTTGATTTTTTACTATAAAATTCCAACACATTTCAATTATGTCTTTACCTTCCAACAATTTAAATTCCGCCTTTATCTTTAAGCACCTTTAAATTCGCCTTTAAATTCTTGTCATTTACAATTTCGTTTTTTTATTCATTAAGCACTTTAAATTTTTCTTTTGAATTACTTTGTGTCAAATTTTTTTCCTTACCTCTTTTGCTTTAGTCTTATGTTCTTAGTGTTCTAGGAGTCTTAAATCCATTATGCTTATTTTGATTTTAATTGTGAAAAACTAAAAAAAAACAAATTAGAAGTTGTTTGAGTATTGTTGATTTAATTCCAAACATAGAATGCAAGTGTTCATATGAATTGAATCACAACCCAATATCTTTTTCAAAATTTGAAAAGTGAATTGAAATATGCAAGAAAAAAAAAGAGAATATTTTGAATGCATAAAAATAAAGACAAAAACAAATTGAGTGCATTCACATTTTAAATTTCAAATTACTAAAGAGGATTCTAAGTATATGGCAAATTGTTTGCATTCTTGTGGAATTTAATCCTTCTTGCTTTCACAATTTCTAAGGACATTAAACCTTTATAGTTAAAGTCTAAGTAAGTATCTTTGAGTCTTCATAAGTGTTTTTCTTGTTTGTCTTGTTAAAAGTTTTGTCATCCTCTAATTTCTAAATTTTTTTTAGCTTTCTTTCATTTATCTTTTCTTGTTTGTCTTCAAATCTTTCTTTAGTTTTGTTGGGGGTTCTTTGGTGAGCGAGTGATAAGAGCTTTGACCTCTTTCACTTGAAGTGTTGCTACCAAGTGTAGACCTTTTGGAGTTTCAATCTTTCTTGAGTGAATTATTTTTTTTTCATCCTTTACTAAATAGTCAAGTGATACAAGTGACTGAGTGGATTATACTGTTACTTTCACTAATTTTTTGGTTTCTTTTGAGCACAATCATGGCTCATTTATCTTTGGGAGAGTCCTAAAAAATCACATCTTATGGGGGAGCTTGTGAATGTCAAGAGAAGCTTGGCTCACAAAGAAGAGGAAATGAGGCAACTAGTGGAAAGAATGCAAAGGTTAGAAGAGACTCAAGAGAGATTAGCTAGAGAAAGGAGGCGGGAACCTAGACACACTACAAGATATCATATGCACTATGGGAGTGAAGAAGAAGAAGAAGAATAAGAAAAAGAAGAATGGAGAGTACATAATGTGGAAACTAGGCGCCACCAACACCAACTACCAAATCCTTCTTTTCCTTTTGTTAAATTGCCTAGTTTTAATGGGGGAAAATGACCCCAACTTGTATTTAGGATGGGAAGCTAAGGTAAATCAAATTTTTAATGTGTATGAGGTTGAAGAGGACCAAAAAGTTAAGTTAACTTTCCTAGAGTTTTTAGATTATGCTATGCAGTGGTGACATCAAATTGTAATGGACATTGGTTTGAACAAGAGGTCAGTCGTGGTCTTTTGGTATGATTTGAAAGAATGTATGCGCATGCAGTTTATTGAAAGTGAAGTGTAGACTAGTACTTTAAAGATTTGGAAGTAACTTTGACTAAAATTAATATGCATGAAAGTGAAGAGTCAAAGATTGTTAGATTTGTGAGTGGATTACAACGATAAATACAAGATGATATAGAATTATATGAGTGTATTTCTTTGAAAAAATTGGTTCATCTAGCCATCAAGGTTGAATCACAAGTTTTGAAGAAAAATTCTTTTAAAAATACTCATAATGATGACTTTTACAAATCATCTTGGAATGAGAAAAACAAATTTCAAAACCAAGATTCTCCTTCCAATTTCTCAAACGAAACCACCCCACATCATAAAGAGTCTAGAGATAAACCTTCTACTCCTAAATCACCCACTAAAACCTTAAGTAAAAAATGCTTTAAATGTTTAGGTTTTGCTCACATTGTTGCTAATTGCCCAAGTAAACGAATAATGATGGTTAAAGGGGGAATAGTTGTGAGTGATCATAGTTCAAAAACATCTAAAGCTAGTTACCCTTCCTCTTCAAAAACCCCAAGTGAGGACGAGTGTGAAATACCATGTGAAGGTGATTTGTTAGTAGTAAGGTGCATGTTAGAACAACTTCAAAACCTTTTGATGAAAGTCAAAGGGAAAATATTTTCCATACCCGGTGCCTTATTAATGACAAATTATGTTCCTTGATAATTGATGGGGGTAGTTGTACAAATGTGGGAAGTAAAAAAGTGGTGGAGAAATTTGGATTACCCACCATTTCTCATAACCAGCCCTACAAATTGTAATGGCTAAGTGAAGAGGGTGAAATAATTGTTAATAAACAAGTACTCATATCTTTCTCAATTGGAAAATATAAAGATGAGGTGTTATGCGATGTTGTGCCCATGGAAGCAACCCATATTCTTTTAGGAAGACCATGACAATATGATAGGAAAATTTTACATCATGGCGTAACTAACAAGATTTATTTTCACTTCCAAGGCCATAAGATCATACTGAAACCTCTATCTCCAAAAGAAGTAAATAAAGACCAAATAAAAATGAAACAAAAAAAGAAAATCTGAAAAAAAAGATGACGAAAATAACAAAACGGGGCTCGTCACCTCACCAAACATGGTCAAAGCTGTAATGTTGATCCGTTCAAAAATAAATATTGTCAACACACTTTGGTACTCTCCTTCCTTCTCTTGTTTATCTATTCATAGCTCTAATTACATGCAACATTTGTTAGAGAAATGTGGGAATATTTTTCAAAATCCTTCTAAAGGTTTATACCTTATAAGAAGCTTTTCACACCAAATTCCCTTTGATCATACACATTCTTTACAAACATTACATGTAACTAGAACAATTCAACCCAGACTCCTAAAATTCAATGAACATAAGTTTGCTTCACAGCTCACATATATAAATCAAGTGAACAAACTAACTATGTTATTTGTAGGAGTTCTAAATTCGAGGTCGAATTCTTCCTAACTTAGAGGGCATGATACAAACCATCTCGATAAACAAATGACTAAGGACACAATAGACACTTCACAATTAAGTCAGTCATCTCAGCAAAAGAAGAACTGGACATAAGTCAGAGCATCAAATGTTCTTTCTTCTGGTCTTTTTAAAAGACAAGTTTATATAAATAAATTGGGCTCACTTTGGGGGTTCAAATAGAAGAATAAGCTAGAGTAGGTTGTGCTTAGTAATTTGATTAGGGTGTGCTTAGTAAATTGGGCTTGTGCCAACCCCACCTTTCATGACATGTGCAATTAGGTTTAGGGTTTATTTGACTTACCTTTTAGAAGGTTTCTCACAAATGACACCCCTACCCCTCTCACTCTTGCTCTCCAAGTCACTCTCTCCTATATAAAGGGTGTCTTGCCTCATGTATTTTTACAATTGAAATTGAACAGAAAAGAAACTTTGCTTGAGTGAGTGAGCTTTGTCTCCTAAATTTCTTGGGTCTTATCTTGAGTGTAGTGCACCTCAAGTGGCGACTCTTCACCATCCATCTTGGAACCATCCATCATTCCAAGTGGTGTGATTCTTTGCTCCATTTTCCATAAGCTTTCTTCATCTCTTCATATTTTTCCTTTCTTATTTGCACCATTTCCATTTCTTTTTATGTCCTAGGTTCTTCCATCTTGTTTCTTTCCATTATATGTTTTTATTTCCACAACTCTGTTGAACAAGATGTTTTGATGTCTCCAAATTCAAAAGGAAAGCTTGAAGGCCTTGTTGCTGGGTGTGTGTGTGTGTTGTCTAGTTGTTTGAAACTTGTTAATTCACTCCTTAAGATGATCCAAGTTCATTTGAATCTTTAACCTTTTGAAAAAAATGTGTTTTCTAAAAAGCTGTCAAAAATTCAACAGGTTGTTTTACCTTAGCTGTTTTTGAAAAACTTGGTTGACTTTGCTGTCAAACCAAAACAATCGATTGTTTCGACAAAACAACCGATTGTTTTCCTGCAAACCTTAACAGAATTCTGTTAAGCGGTTTTAATATGTTTTAAATGATCCTAACTAACTTGGCTCCTTTATTAAATGCTTTTGACCACTTGGTTGGTCTATATAAAGGTGGTTTTACGGTCCTAATCTTGAAGTAACAGAAAGAGTTTATCAAAACAGTTTTTCCAAGATTTGAAAGAGCTTTGGATCATTCTTAAGTGTGTGGAATAGGATTGGGTTGTAATTCTGAACTTTAAGCTTTGTAATACCCAGGTGTATTCTATTCCCTTCTTCCTTGATTATTGTATTTCTGTAGTTGTGTTGCCAAGGAGTGTTGTGTGTTCTTGAGGGGTTCAAGATCAACATTCTTGGTGTGGTTTGCCAAAGGTAGTGTGTTTCTTGAGGGGTTCAAGGTCACTACTTTGGTGTGTGGTGTTTGTAATCTGGTTTTGATTGCATAGTGGAATACCCAGTGGTTTCTGGGGACTGGATGTAGCTCTTGGTGTAAGAGTGAACCAGTATAAATTGCTTGCGTGCTTATCTCTTACCCTTAACTCTTTAAATTCTGTTTTTAAGTTGTTTTTTTAAACTGCTGATAAAAACAACCGATTGTTTCGAAGAAACAACTGATTGCTTTTCTGATATCATCTTAAAACAATTTTGGGTATTTGTTTCCCTGATTCTTTTTCTCTCTGTAATTCAGCATTGATTTTCATTATATCTTCAAAGTTTGCGAAAATCCCTCTTAAACAATTCACCCCCTTCTCGTTTAAGGCCATATATTCTAACAACCTCATCATCATCAACACCATATGATTGTGTTTTTCTCTTTGCCCTCTAGAAGTGAACCTTCACCACTTAACCACTTGGTTATCTTTGTGTCTAGTGGGAATCTTCTTTGGGTTTCTCACCATAATTGCTAATTCAAAAAAATCCTAAACAAAGTGCAACCCATAAAATTTGCAATCCTAAAGTCAACTCACGTCACGAACCTTTGTCTAATGATGTTTTTGACAGTGTATTTGAGGACAAGGGAATCCCATATATCTTTTGCTTCCTTCCTTATAAGAGAAATGGACATTGAACAAATCATTAGATAACGCATTGAGTAAGGTGTGATAACATACCTTATTTGCATGAGTCCAAACATCAATTTGTTTCGCAGGCGTGCTTGAGTCGGGTTTAGAAGTCGTAAGTGCAAAAGCGACTTCGTACATGTCCAACAGGTGGACACACGTTCTTGCTAGCGTCGAAAATTCTGACCGGTGAACACTTTAATTTTCTATATGTCCAGAAATGGCTTCACAAAAATGATTTGTGTTGCGGAAATAACATTTGATGTCTCCAAAGTAGAGTTCTTGTTCTCCATATTGTTAGCCATAAGTTCTTACGTTGTAGTAAGTTAAAGTTGAAAACATGAAAATATTAGTTTCTTAAGGCGAGGGTGAACACTATCTGTAAGGACTTATCCGCGGTATATTGCACAAGTCCTCCAGGACACAACAGGAACTTCTCGGATAAAACTGATAATCAGACTAGCAAGTAAGCTCCTTTAGAGTAAGAATCCAAAATTACTAAAAAACTTAAAATTAAGAGAAAAGAATGAATGGGTGAAAATAGAGGAAGTCATGAGTGATGTTTTAGAGCAGTCTCATACCTCTTATTTATATGCAAAAGAGGCTCAAAAACTACAAAAAGAGGAAAGGAAAAAGTTATTACAACAGTTCAGAGGTGACGTTGGAGATGACACCAGAGACGTTGTCAAAATTGGAAAACTACCAAAAAAGAAGGAGGAACGTAGAACAAGGCTTACAACGTTCCAGAGGTTCCTTTCAATCTTAAAGGCACGAACTCAATCTGAAAACAGATGAAAAAAAAATACAAGAATTTCTACGACATTCTTCGATCTGCAAAACAAACCATCGAAAATAACGCTCTTAGTTCAATCTGCTAGAGTTTTTCTTTCTGCAACAACACCCATTAGTGTCGATTGGAAAGAGTCTTTGTTTCATTAGACCAACACTGTAAAGTAATTTTAGGATTATATATCAATAATAATTTATGAACAAATAATATGTTGCATTATTACTATTAATAATAATAAAAATGAATGAAAACCTTAATTCTAAAAGAGAGATTTAAACTATATTATAATCTCGCACAATTTAAAAGATAGAGTGAATGATAATTTATAAATAAACAATATCTACTAGAGTCATCGGACATCAAATTTGAAAATATGTCAATATATATTTTAATTCAGAATAATATCTTTAAATAGTTTTTTGCGTTGCTATTTAACATGTACCACTAACTCTTTGACATTATTAAAAAAATAGAATGTTTTAGGAAGAACTAAAATTTAAAATAGAGAAAGCATATGAAAATAAAGTGAGTAGTTGAATGTATTATGTGATGATAGGTGTAGATATATAGAATTAAGCATGTGGGGGAGGTTTGGAGTAAGAATAGGAAGTTTGAGTTGAGTGTGTGTAACAAAAAAGGAAAGAAGTAAGAAGTTTTTTTTAATTAAAATTAAAGTGGGAAAGACTAATAATGTTCTAGAAAGAGAAAGCATCCCCTTTTCACCGTTTTTCCCGTTTCTTGTCCCTCCTAGTTCCACCATCTCCGTCTAATCCTAACATTTATGTCAAACTGATCGAACTATATTAACCTTAAATGCCTCTACCAAAGCTGTTTATGTTTTATTCCGATTTACGACGCACACTTCTTACAATTTGAAAACAAACCCTGTGCTGGCCAAGGGTTTTTTGGAGGAATTATTGGTTTTCGAAAAAATATATTTGAATTACTTTTTATTTTTAAAGTACTTTAATTGAATTTTGAAACTAAAAAGGGTATTTTTATTTTCAAAATTTTACTGAGAAAAATAATCTTTCATTTTTTTTTTTAAAATACTCACATTCTAATGTTTTTGCATAGGCATATGTTATTATTACATTATTACAAATAAAATTTATATATAAGCATATTTTTGCATATGTTATTATTATTATATTTATTATTGTTATCATTATCATTACATTCTATTATTATTATATTTGTAATTGTTGCTATTTTATATAGTTTGCTATTCTTTCATTGTCCTCTTCAACTACGTGATATATTTTTCTAAACTTTATTAATTGAATTTAGTAAGAATTTTAGACTTTCATTATTATGAATGTTCTAATATATTGATGTAGACTTCATAATGTTGGTTTTATATATATAATTTGAAAATTGTAGTGAGTAATGATCCTAAAATATCTTAGGTATCTCTCTTTAATTTATAGATCTTGACTTGGTCTAATTTTTTTAATTAATTAAATATAATTCTTTTAAAATATTTGTTTAAATCATTTGTTTATAAAATGTTTATCATTTCAATGACAATTAACTATGGTACTTCTTCTTAATAGATAAGATATTCTTAAACGAATTGGATTAACTTAGTAATATGAGCCAATCTCAATCTATTTAGTGAAATAATTAAATATATATAATTAAAAATTTAACTTAATTTCCCTTTGGGTTTGTAAGAGGTGAGGGGGTCTTTGGTAATTAAAGTTTTTGTTGCACTTAAAATTTTGTTTTGCAGAGCCCTTAATCTAGAGAATAATACATTTAAGGGTTGAGATACTCCTTAAGTGTCTCATTTTGTTTTATTAATTCATTACTGATAAAAAAAAATTAACTTAATCTTTTATCATAAAAAAGGTTCGAGAATATCTATTCCTTAAATGGTAAAAAGGTTAAGATGTTGTTATATTATGCAATTCTTTCATATTAAACTGTATATATGACTAAATTGATTATGAGAGAAAGAAATTTAACATCAACCTTGATTATAGGCCCATCATATCCTAGGTAAAGTATTAAAGAATCATGTTTCTTGGTCACTGAGTGTAGTTATACACATAAAAAAATTTAAATTTGTTTGCTTATTATCACATATGAATAGATACTCGTTAATAAATTCATGAATTATTATTCATGGATCTGTTTCTGTCGAAAATTCAACATTCCATAAAAATGATTACTAAATATAATTTATAGATAAATTATTCACAGATCTATATCTGTAAATAAATTACATATGATTATTACACACATAATAATAACAATAGTAATATTAATAACATTAATAATAATATTAATAATAATAATTATAATAATAATAATAAGTTATATATTTATTCATAAAACCTAGGTTCAGTTCCTTAACACCTCAATTTCACTCACTGGATAGAACATTTGAAAGAGATATAAAATATCTTAAATTGAAAGGTTAAAGTTTCTTGAACCGTCTCAATTTAGTTATTGAAACGTATATATTGACATATTTTATTTCACTTAAATTAAATAACATACTTATTTTATTTTATCTTGATTAAAATTATTTTCTTAAATAACATTGCAATTCATCTTGTCCTACAAGTAATCAAGATTAGATTTAATCCACAAATCTACCAGTTTGTTACATTACCAAAAAATTTGTAATCTTTAAAATAATTGTAATACATTTTTCACCATAACTAATTTATTTTAGTTTTAACTCTTCTAAATTATACTTTAAAACCAGTGAAAAGAAGATTATTTTTACGAAGAATACTTTTTATTCACTAAAAATATAATTATTAGCACATAAAATGTCTTTCTATCATACTATAATATTATCGTGAATATTTTTTTTTATGAAAAGTGCTTCCTAACACATCTTTTAGTACAGTCTTTTAATACACACATACTCGATTAAAAACTAAAAATTTTGTGAGGAAAACTATCAAATAAATTATATTCATAATCTTTTGTAATTTTTAATAAAGTAAACCAATAAAAGACAATGTATAAAAAAAATGTTGATAAGGTTTTTGGGTGTAAACAGATGAGAGAAAGCATGATTGTTGGTAAATTTAGCCATAATTAGTAATTACTTACAGCGAAACTGTTGTTAAAGTGAATATGAGTGAATTATTGAGAAATGGAGGTTACATAAATGTAGTGTTTTAGTGTAAGGTAATTTAAAAATATAAAAGAGAATTGTAATTCATGACTTCAACAGCAGCATCTGAGACAGGAAGATCAAAGACATTATCTTTGTCAGCCCCCAACCAACCCGGAATGCTTTTCCAAACCCCACTTGTACCCCACTTCTCATACTCCAACAACACATACCTGCATCTTTTCTTAATACTTGTTCCTCAATAAACTCAAACTCAAAGAGTTATGTGTGAATTAAAATAGTTCACTTCCTTTTCTAATCTTCTTCCACTAGATAAGGATTAATCTTTGAAGAATGGTTTTTAGGTAGAAGAGTGAGTTAATAAAAGCTACATCAAAAAGCATGACATGTCGGATAAGATGCCAATGTCTAATGCTTCAAAACATTTAGTAGGCATCTATAGCCTAGACAATTTCTGGATGTTAAAAGCTGGCTCACACCTGTTCTAGTGGGGATGCTTTCATTACCACTCTTTTAATACTCTTTATAGTTTTTCTTTTCAAAAAAAGTTACGCATATTTAAAATATTCAAAAACTCTATTTTATATTACATTGTTTTATCATTTATTAATATATCTTTAAAAAGTTACTTTTATCACATATTATCATAATCGTCTATCTTTCTTTTAATCTTGATAGTGTAAAATATGTATAAAGCTTTATTGAAGAAGAAGGACATTAGATTAGAAGAGAAGAGTGGCAAGTTATATATTTTTAGAAATTTTATATTTCATAATACAAAGAAAATGTGGTGAAATAACTGAGAAAAATATTTTTTAAAAAATAATAAATGATAAAATAATTTATGTTTTGATCCAATTATCTAAAGGCACAAATCAATATCTGCCTAATGTTACATTTTTCTTAAATCATAAAAGCATAGAATGTAAGGGTATTTGTGAGTAAGGTTGGGTTAGATTTCATCCAACTTGATTAAAATAGTTTAAGATGAATTAAATTTGGCCTATGTCATTATTTTACCAAATCCAATCTAAATTAAATCAGTCCAATCAATAGTAAGTTGAATGGGTCAATGGATATTCACGAATGAGTATTTTACAATTTAAAAATGACATTATTTTTCAATTAATTTACATTATAATTTTTTGAATGTTTATAGTGTATACGTATTTTAATTTAAGGATAAATTAAATCAAAATAAATTTAAAAAAGAAGAAATTAATATATAGGTGGAAAAATGTGGAAAACACTTTATCAATTATTTAAAATTAAGATAATAAAGTATGAAAAGTGGCGTAGCTCACAAGGAATGAGAGTAGTCTTGATCTTCCAATTTTACAACAAGAAAAAAATCTTTGAGAGGAGAGTCAAGAATCAACGTTATTGGTGATTAAGAAATATATTATTCTATATAATTTGTTCACGTCAAGGTAAAGGTGGTGCACTAAGAGAAAGAGAAGTTTGTCACACTACTCCTATTGATCAAAATTTGTCATGGTTATAAACTTTTCTTTTATGACTTTTGTGGTTATTGTTTGGTACTATGTAAAAGAGAAATTTAATTTGTTAATTAAGTAATTGGATAGCGATTTGAAATATGGCATGAAAGTTTGAAAAAAAAAGTAGTTTAAAAACTAACAAAGAGTTCTCCAATAAAGACGTTGCAAGGAAAATATGGAAAAATAAAATACTAAAGTTAAAGAAAGGAAAATGGTGTTGAGTGAGAAGATTTACTACCTTAATTTGAAATATAATTTTATTTCCCGTTTCGTTGAAGTGTTGTGGCCTAAGTAGTATGGATACGGACATTGACACGATACGGATATGGATACAGAGATACAAATACGTATAATCTCTAAAATGTATGACACAGGGACACAGATCTATATATTATATAATTTTGAATTGTATAAATTGAAAATAAATATTTATGTGTAAAAGTATGTTTCAGATTCTTTTGAGAGCAGGAAGATATTTGTCATGACTCGTTCAAAAGAATTTGTTCCTTATTTTTATAATCATAATAAAAATTTATACAATAAATTTGAATTTTTAGAAAAATATTGTATTAATACCTTTTAAAATTGTGTTAGAACCGTACTGAAATTTTACAAAATTCAACAAATATTTTTTGAATTGAACACTTTACCAATAAGTGTCATACGAGTGTCCTACGAATATCAACACCGATACGTGTGTCCGACACGGATATGTCATTTAAGAAAAGTGTATGAGTATCAAGTAAAGTGCCCACACACGTTCTAGACATATTTGAATTTGGTCTCGTGGCTCAAACAATAGTGTTTATCACTTGTTGATTTTTCTTTTAAGCACCTACTTATAAAGATAACTGTCATTTCTTTGCTTCAACAGATTTTTGGCCCTCTCGTCAAGGCTTTTGTTGATATTTTGCACATTTTTTATTTTCTCCTCTTGATTTTTTTGAAAAAAAAGACCAAATACTAAGATAAAATGTATTTACAACATACATTAAGACTCACATTTATGTTTATACTTTTTATAGAAATTAAATTAATTGAATGTTAAAGTACCAAAACTAATTTCAAATTTACTTAAAATTGACATTGATCCCTTTTAAGCTTTTATGGACAAAGAGTCTATTCACAAAAAAGGCAAGAGACATTATTGGATCAAAGACCATTGACATTTGCATTCTGAGCAGAAGTATAAGAAAAGAAAAGAGAAATTTGCTACAGGATACTATTTTATTTTAGGTTAGAGATAATCTACCACTAGAGGTAAATAAGCATATTATGTTACTTTATCAACTAAATGTTTAGTTGGTGAAATGCATTAAATTTTATCTTTTATGTCCTTAATATAAAGTAAATGATACAACTTGAAGATCTCTCAATGATTATCTTTCTGCAAACTCACATGTAAAACATGGAAGAGGATTCAAACAAATGATAAAAATTAATTTTAAAGATGAAAAAATAATTAATTATTATATTAATTAAATTATATATTATTTTAAAAACTAAATATATTATTGATATTTAAAGTATTTTTTATTATTAATAAATATTTTTTAAATTTATATTTAATTAGTTATCATTTTAAAAACTAATTAGTTGGTAGCTAAAATCTTGATAATTAATTAAATATTAATTTAAAAAATTATTTATTAATAATACAAATAATTTAAATATTAATATTTTTAAAATTTTAAAATAATATTTAATTTACTTAATATAATAATTAATAAATATTTTTAAGATTAATATTTAATTAGCTATTAATTTTAAAAACTAATTAATTGATAGCTAAAATCTTAATAACTAATTAAATATCAATTTAAAAATTATTTATTAATAATTAATTTAATTAATATAATAATTAATTATTTTTAATGATTTGTTTTTTAGTTAACTCAACTAAATCTCTTTATAATATACTTTGTAAGAAAATGTATCCTCTACTCTAGTTTTTAACTAAAAAAATAAATTCATCCTCTCATTTATTTATAAAAAAATAGTGATTTGTAAGAAACTTTCTTATTTATTTGAAATAATTACAGAGCCTATATAAATGACTCTGTATAGAATACTTTTAGTAGTTACTTAGAGAAATAAGTAATATTTTTACTAGAAGTAGCTTCAAAACACACTTAAGGTAAAATTATCACTCTTAATCTTTTTCTCTTTTTTATTTTGATAGAAAAGTTATTTCAAATTTTTTTTTAAAAGAATACACAACTCATCTTGTTTTCCTTATATATGTTTACACTAATAAAGATAAATATAAGTTGAAAGGAAAAAAGTACACAAATTTTCCTGTATCTATTTAGATGGGTATAAAAACATAGAAAATTTATAAAAATTTATAGAAATAAAAGAATTAAGTTAACTATGAAAATATTTGAACTCCTTATTTGTTAAACTTTTTCATTTTTTTATTTTGAAAAAATTATTCGATTCTTAAAATTTAAAATCAAAATAAAAAAATCATCAACCATTTCCATATACAAATTGCATTTCTCCTCAATTTTCTCTTATAATTCCATTTTCACGGCATCCGATTAAATCAAATCTTTTAAGAATAAAATATAGCATTTCTTACAGTGATTAAAATAGAAACTCGGTCAATTTAGAGAAACTAAAAGTGCCTTTTTAAGAAAAGTGTATTACTTTTTTGCATGTGCTTTACTAAGTCTTAATTCCTAACATCTCATGTGGACCTCAGCATTCTGGGCTTTCCAGGCCCATACTGGCCCATGACAAACCATACCCGGGCCCGTAGAAGAAGCTTCTCAGTACCCGAGCATGAAATTTTAGAAATTTTAGAAGGAAAAAGAAAAGAAAGAGTATTGGATAAGCAAAGAAAAGAGGAAATAAAAATAAAATAAAAGAATAAAGAATGATACCATGGAATAAAGTTGCGAAAGATTGACCAACTGCTTAGTATTTGTTTGGATCTTACACGTACTCCAATAACGCCTCGCTGGCACATCCGAAACTCCGCCACGTGGCCTGAGCTTGAATTCCGACCTAGTATTAGGTTAGTGTGGAACTTGGAACATGGAAGAGCGACAACGAACGAGTGACGAAGAAACCACACCGTTCAACAAGTAATAACTGACATCATAGTCATCGTCATCGTCGGTTCAGAAGTAGAATGAAGCATAGTTTGTGTTTCTGAATTGTGAATTGTTTGTCAGTGGCGGAGATGAAGGGAGAGACGGCGACGCTGGTGCTGGTGAACCTGGCGGGGATAATGGAAAGGGCGGATGAGTCACTGCTTCCGGGAGTCTACAAGGAAGTGGGAGCGGCGCTGCACACCGACCCCACCGGCCTCGGTTCCCTCACTCTCTTCCGATCCATCGTTCAGTCCTCCTGCTACCCTATCGCCGCCTATCTCGCCGTCCGCCACAACCGCGCGCATGTTATCGCCCTCGGCGCTTTTCTCTGGGCCGCCGCCACCTTCCTCGTTGCATTCTCCTCCACTTTCTTCCAGGTCACCGCTGTTTCTTACGATACAAGTTACAACTCTTCAATTCATAGGAACGGGAAGAGTGTTTCTAAATTAGGGATGTCAGGGTAGTAGAATCAGTAATCTAGGTCTTTCACTACCAAATGCATCACGAATCATGAATGTGTTGGAATATTTGCGGATGTTTTCTTTAATATCTCGTCAACTATTTTTTTCAGCTTATCTACTTGAAAGGACTTCAATAAAGTGGCATAAGTTATTTTAGTTGATGAGAGAAATTCAATTTATTTTACTTTTTTACGTGTTTATAGAAAAAATTTAGCTAAACAGAATCATCTGAGATGATTTTAGCGTGTCCTTTGTTAATGGAAGTTTGTCTAGACTTTAAGCCTCACATTTCTGGTAAAAGCATTGAGTTGGGGATATCACCTTATAATTTTTCTTTTGTTATAACATGTACCGTCTTTGCTACCATAATTCTGAATAACTGATATCTGTCTGTGACATAATAAGTAAGACCAAGAGGTTTAGTACTTTTGAAGGTGAAGGTGAAAGGAACGAGCGTCAAACCACATTTTACATGTTACAAGATAAGAAGAGCAAAAAATAAAAAGAAGGAAATTTGTTTTATCACACTGAAGTGTGCTTAAAAAATGTTACGAAATTGGTGTTGAAGACTATGTCTCCGGTGCCATCCTAGTGTCATTGCATACCTTTTTGCCTTACAAAGAAATAGTATTCAAGACTACTCTAATTTCCGAAAGCATATATTTGTTCATTGCCATTTTTCCTTTTGTATTAGGCAGTAGGCAAACGTATGAAGTCCTTGAAGCAATGTCGGTCTAACTGTTATGCTATTGTAGCTATATGACTGATTGTATTCACTTTGAACTTTGAAGTCATTGTATTATAGGTAGCTTTGTCACGAGCATTTAATGGGATTGGCCTTGCGCTTGTAGCACCTGCAATCCAGTCTCTTGTTGCTGACTCAACTGATGATAGCAATCGTGGCATGGCTTTTGGATGGCTTCAACTAACAGCCAATGTTGGTTCAATTATTGGTGGCCTCTTCTCAGTGTTGATAGCTCCAATAACGGTGTTTGGAATCCCTGGTTGGAGAATTTCCTTTCACATTGTTGGACTAATAAGCATTATAGTAGGTGTTTTAGTATACCTCTTTGCCAATGATCCTCACTTCTCAGATAATGGTACAAATGATAGAAGGCAAGCTCCAAATAAAACATTTTGGTCTGAAGTGAAAGATCTGGTTCAGGAGTCCAAGTCAGTTTTGAAGATTTCGTCTTTTCAGATTATTGTTGCACAGGGTGTCACTGGCTCCTTTCCCTGGTCTGCTTTATCATTCGCACCAATGTGGTTAGAGCTTATTGGCTTCACCCATAACAAAACTGCTTTCCTCATAGCTCTGTTTGTCGTTGCCAGTTCTATTGGGGGATTGTTTGGAGGTAAGATGGGAGATATTCTCTCCAAGCATCTTCCAAATTCTGGGAGAATAATTCTGGCTCAGATAAGTTCTGGATCAGCCATCCCCTTAGCAGCACTTCTTTTGCTTGGTTTGCCAGATGATCCCTCCTCTATAGTATCTCATGCTTTGGTTCTAATAATTATGGGACTCCTGATATCTTGGAACGCTCCTGCTACAAATAAGTACACATTTTAAACTATTCTTTAGTTTGTCTGTTTATTTAATCATCTTTCCCTTAATAGGTATAGTATTTGCTATAAACAGTCTGGAAATATCTTGCACACCTTCCAACTTTTGTTATGATGATTCATCAAACTTTTATGTTATTGAATGTATGTTACAGTACTTACATTGCTGATTTGTTAAACTCATAAAGTCCTCTCTACTTAGGCTAGTGACATCTTAATTTGGAATGATTTCCATCTGAAACTTGCTTACAAACGTGGTTAGAGCAAACTGACTTGTAGTATGGTTATTAATAGGTACCTTCAATTAGCCCTACTAAATATTCAACAGCCGAATAATTTCAAAATTTTCAAATTTGCTTTTGAATTCTGAAATATATTAAATTTTCTTTGGGTTTTGTGCATAACCGGAACAAGTTTTTATTACTTAAGTGCAAACTATTCTGCATCTTCCTGTGGCAGAAAGATAGTGCTAAACACAGCATAATTTATTGCTTTTGTTGTGATCTAGAGCTGAAAGATAGCTGTGTGATTGTAGAAAAGATTGTTCAAGTTATATGTTTATGCATGGCTTAATTTGTCCCCTGTATGGACATTAGTCCAATTTTTGCAGAGATAGTTCCAGAGAGATCCCGAACAAGTGTATATGCCTTGGACAGATCTTTTGAGTCTATACTATCATCTTTTGCTCCCCCTGCAGTGGGGATTTTGGCTCAGCATGTTTATGGGTATAAGCCCATTCCTGAAGGGTCTAGTGAATCTCAAGAGATTTTAACAGACAGAGAGAATGCTGCATCATTGGCTAAGTCTCTTTACACAGCAATAGGAATCCCAATGGCTATCTGCTGTATAATCTACACATTTCTTTATAGAACATATCCAAGAGACAGGGAACGAGCGAAGATGGGGGCTTTAATAGAATCAGAGATGCGGTTAATTGAATCAAGTGGTTTAGCCATTGATAAAGAGTTTGAGTCACAAGAAGTATCTATTGCAGATTATGATGGTGATGGCGATCTTGATGGTGAAGAGAACACATTACTCTACCAGCAGTTGACATTTTCCAAAGAATAGACACATCACAATTTTAGAAGATTTGCCAAATGATATTTTAGGTCCCAACAAAGACAGGTTTCAAGTATATACTACATGGTGAAGAATTTTCAGGACTACATTTTGATAATTTTTTTGCTTGAATCATACATGAACAATCATAGATGAAACTGTATACGCTTTCATAGTTTTTGTCTTTCTCTCTTTTGAGGGAATAGTTCCCTGTTGTATGCAATTCAACTTTGTAAACTGTAATAGGTTGGATAACACTGAATTTAGATTTATTTGTTTTGGCTAATGTAATTGACATTCTAATTTCTTAAATATCTAGTGTGGTGTGAGTTTTCTCAGCAATTCAAAATACAAATACGGATCACACATTGACAGGGAGAACTAGAAGAAAAACAAAAGTGGAATAATATAAAAGTAACTTTCATCTCCTAAGAATGTAGGCATTTTTTACCAGTAACTTTCATTCTTGAAATCAGTTATATGTAATTTTTTGTTAAAAGAATACTAAATATGAAATTTTTTCTTGTTGTTTCATGAAGTTTTTTTTGCATTCTATAGAATATAAAAGTATAAATATTTATAATATTTCATGTCTGTTAGAAAATTAGAAAAGAATAAATATATTTTATTTTCGAAAAAAGACATGTTCTGATATCTATACATTTTATGTCCACGAGAATGTGGGAAATTACCTTTATTCCATATTCTAAATTATTTTACAATTTAAAAATATTTCTAAGAATGTGGAAAGTTAGCCAAATAAGTTTTATTAGATATACCTAAAAGTAATATTATTATAATATTTCTAGAAATGTGAATAATGTGAATACAACATCATAACTTCAAATAAAGGTCTTTTAGTTATAATCTTCATCACAAATATCAAATCGACAATTATGTTAAAAATGTAAAAGTAATGATTAAGAATCAAAATTATTTTAAAAAGAAAAAAATAAAATTTACAATTGAAGATGATATGTAATGATTTAAAAACAAAGAATTACGAACATTCTCAACATTCACAATTTTTTGTTACTTCATAATAGACATTTAATGCCAAACAAGAATGCTGATTTTTATTTATTCCTTCTTCTTCTTCTTCTTTTCTTTCACAACTTTTATTTTCTCTCTTTTTTTTTTATTTTATTTCTAATTATCTTCGTTCCTTCACCACAATTGTTTATGGTTGTGATTTTTAATACAGTTTGTGAGATAGGTATAATACAGAAGGCTTGAGATGCGATTTCCATTTACAGAGCTGTAAAATCAAAATATCCCGAAGCTCATGGGCCAGACCCAACTCCTATAATGACGGGCCTCTCATTTTGACCCATTTACAAAAGGATTTTTTTTGGTGCACTCTCATACTTTTCTTCTGCACCCATAAATATTAAAAATCCCCACTTTTCCCTTAGATTTAAAGTTAGAAATCTCTTAAATTATACAATCCAGAACTTAAAATTTTTAATGGATTACATGATCTGAAAAAGTAGTTTAAAAGTTAATTTTAACTTATAAATTATATAATATAAAAAGTCAATATTGTATTGCAGATTATACCATTTAAAAATTCTTTTTTATTAAAATAATAAATTCCAGATTTCATAATCTGTAGCATGTTGCTGCTGAAGTAAAATCTGTAGCATGTTGCTGAAGTAAAATCTAAACATTTTTTTTTGAATCCACGACATAACACATGGCCAACAGGGTGGCAAAAACAATAAGGAACAACAACAAAGAAGTGGTTTTATGGGGATGTGAAAATCATGAGATGCAAAACAAAATAACTCTTAAAAAGAGGGTTAAGAAAATCCCCTATTTCACATAAGCCTATATTATAGGATTAGGGAGAGGGTTTGAGTGGCTTAGTCCATAGAATATTTTTACACTACATGATTACTTTTGGATGTTAGTTAGTTGCATCTTGTTTTACAGGTAATTGCATTATGCACCCTCATCATTTGAAGCGACTCCATGTAAATTTGAAATTTCAATTTTATCTTTTGGATTATACAATATGAAATCCATAATACACAAAGATGTATAATTGATTCTTCAATCTGAAATACATATTTTATGAATTTTTTAATTTTGTTCAAGTTGCTTAAATACAAAATCATTATATTCCAATACAAAATTAATTTTGTAATAATAAAAATATTTCGATAAATTAAGCACATAACAAGGTTGTTATAAATAATCATGTCATATACTACTTCTAAAAGTTCACGCACTACATATTTTAACTTAAAAATACAAAACCTAAGTACATAACAAAAAATCCTCCTCCCTCATCCGTGATGTTGTTGGGATAACTACAATGCACTTTGGGTTTTTTTCCATCCTGGAGTACCTTCCAACATATGTCCACAATCAATAATGTGTTGTAGGATGTCAGTGATCCTTCTAAATTACATTTATTGAAATGAAATTGGTCATTTAAAATATAAAACAAAGAATCATGGTAAAATAACAATAGATACAAAAGAAGATAAATTACTCACCAGACAAGCATAGTCATACTAAGATGCAGGTCATGTCTCACCATCATTCGAACTATGCGACTGATGATGTGGTAGTACAAACGATCAATCTTCGTCCACCCCATGAAGTATGTACAAGTGTGACATTGATCTCAACTAGTGCATGTATCCGATTGCACTTGATGATGGATGTGAAGCCACTCTCAGACCCATAACAAGGTGGTTAGTAAAGTGCAATCATCGAGCATGAATAACAACCACTCCTTCCAATGGTGGGAAGGTCGAGGAACCGTTTGCTCGAACCCAAACTGCCGCAATACACGCTTTTGAAAATGACCATGAGAGCACATCCCAAGCCAAATATATTTGAGAACATGAATATCACCTCAAACAACCTATTAAGACTATGGTTGTCATAAGGAGTCCATATCACCCCAACATGGATAACACCATCTAATTTAACGTGCACAACACCGACTATACATATATGGTATCGATCACATAATATACAAACTTAGGAAGAACCTTTTGATATGTGAGATTGATATACCTCCTTCCCATTCCTAGGAAGTTCTCACATGTCCACCTATTATGTCATCAACAAAACATATTCATATATTCAACTGAAAATAAATCTAAAATTTTCAAATTCTATATATTGTTTACCTATAAAAGTATGACATAACCACCTAGTTACTTTGTTTGGACAAAGTATGCATCCCTCAATCGGTCATACATGTAGGCGAGCGTGGCAGCTCCCCATGCGTATCCACCACACATCTTCAAATTGTTGAACAACGTCAAGTACAATACGTTAACATATGTTGCACTTTTATGAGCGAATATTTTGTACCCAACAAGATGCAACAAATAAGTATGAGTGCCAAACTCCACTGGCTGAAATGAAAACCTTATCAACGATCTCATGGCTAATGTTGCACAATGGAAACAATCTGATGTTAAGCACCGAGACCTCAATTTAAGGATGAGAGATCCCAAGTTTACTTAACTTCCGGTCGTGGGAGACCAACTTCAACTCCACTTGATCCTAAAAAAAATATGGCAATGTTTCTAATTGCAAACAATAACACATGACCAAATATAACTAAATTGTTTATTCCTTACTTCTCTCTCCCAGAGTCTTAAGGTCACGTGATCAACATAACTCAGTAGTAAAAAGGTATCAAAAGGCCTACCAGTGAATCTGTGATGCTCATAATGTCTTCTTGCAACTTTTGGCAATATATCACCACCAATGTCAATGGAAGTTTTCTCCTAGTCTCTTTTTGCGGATTGACGTTGTTGGTCCCTGTCTAGCTTTTCCTTAAGATGCTTCATCTTTAGTCCTAACAATTTCTCAACCAAATGCCAAAAAGGCCAAATGATTCCATTAAGAGTAATTTTTTTTTAAAAAAAATGCATTCCAAAATATGCATTCTAAAATTTATTAATATATTCCTGGATGCACAATCTAGAATGCATTTATGGATTTGAAAATGTATTTCAGATTGTGCATTTCAGAATGTACACAACACATCAAAATAGGTTAAGAATTGTGTAATCCATAATTTTCTAGATCACTCAATCCGAAATAAACCACCACCAACAAAAACAAAGAGAGATTCACGAAAATTAGCCTCTTCAAGTTGTACAGTGGGGCATCAAGGTCCGAGGCTATTCTTCAAAGGGAAACACTTTTCGGCAAAACCTCTTATACAAACAACGCAGGAAATGAAGTGAGTGAGGAGAAAAGAAGTAGGATATTTTATAAATGTGAAGCATAGTGTTTTGGACAAACACAACTTCACACCATAGGGTTGTAGAATGCAATGACCTATACAATTACATCATATAAATAAATAAAAAATTAAAAAAGTGTTTGTACATTAAAATTTGATTGATGTGTTATAATATCAAATATTTAATGAAAATATTTTTTTTTATTCAAATTAAGGCAATTCATGGATTTAACTAGAGGTCGAACTAAACCTTTCACTACAAGAAAACCATGAAATAGAAACCAATTTGTAGAAATCAAAATAATTAGTTGCAATAGTAACTAAATTAGAGACTATTTTAAAAACTAAAACAAAAATTGGTTTCTAAATTAGTTTCTATTATTTTCTATTATTGTTAAATAGTTTCTAAATTGGTATCCAATTAGCAACCAAGGTTTTTGCTACCAAATTTAGAAACTAAATAATTGGTAGTTAAAACCTTAGTTGCTAATTAGATACCAATTTAGAAACCATTTACAATAATAGAAAATAATAGAAACTAATTTAGAAACCATTTTTTTTTAGTTTTTAAAATGGTCTCTATTTTAGTTCCTATTGTAACTAATTATTTTGGTCTCTAAAAATTGGTTTCTATTTCATGATTTTCTTGTAGTGATTATGCTTGTTTAGACATTAGGATACCTTATGCAGAGGAATAATTCTGGTCAACTTTTTAGTGGCAGATTTTTTTTAAGTTATTTGTCATTTTTTTTTTATAGATTGTCCAAGTTACTTGTCAATTTTTTTTTGTTGGTAGACTGTCCAAGTTAGTAAATATTTTTAACAATAAAATTAATAAATTATCCAAATAACTCATCTATTACTGCATATAGATGTAGAATTATTTCTTTAGCCATAGATTCATGACTGTTAACAAATCTTAGACTTAAGTGTTATTTTCTTATTTTTCTTAAAATTCAAAGTGTGGTTAATTCCTTTATTTGATTAATTGATAATGGTTTTATTTGACTTTCCATGTTAATTTCACTCTTTCTATGGATTTGGAATACTACCAATTGTTAGTTTGTAAATGTAGGATAAAATAGTAATTTAAATTTTAAGTATAACATTAGATTAATAATTAATTTATAAAAATAGAAGCAAATTATTTCTTGATTGAGATAGTTAGAAAGATAACACAAAAAAAAAAAACATAGCCTTACCAAAGAGAAAAAAAGGAAGACTAGCCACTTGCCAAAATAGAGGTATTTTCATTTCTTTGCATTTCATTATTTGATAAATACATTTAGACCAATAATTTCTTTATATTGTTATGCATTTGGTTACTGCATTATATGTTAAATGTATGGTTCCATATTTTTAGTTCACTCCTGAAGTTAAATGAAAGTGTAAGTTTTATAAGAACAATTATATTAGAGTAATTTGTTCTTATTTATTAAAGAATAAAAAATGATATCAAAGAAAATTTACCAATAACATATATTTTTTATATAATGGTATATATATATATATATATATATATATATATATATTCTTTCTTAATTTCAATAAAAATATATAATATTATACCAAGATGTAATAAAGTTTTTAGTTTCCAAATAATATTTAATTTATTTAATATAGTAACTAATTGTTTTTTATTTTTATTATTTTTTTAGTGTATAGTAACTTTTGTATATAAAAGTTAATTAATAAAAATTTATTCAGTTGATAAAGATCAATTTATATCTCATAAGGATATACGAGTTTAAATTTTGTCATATAATAGTCTCACTAGGATATGATAATCTTTATTAATAATATGTAAGTGTCTTTATAATTGTCAATTGAATCTTTAAATATATTCTAAAAGTAATGAATTTGTAAGACTTAATACACATATATTTTTTAATATATATATATATATATAAATTATAAATAAACATATTATTTTAATAGAGATTCTATACACATGTTTAAATTTAAAGAAAATTTCTTATAAACTTAGACAAGGTTATTACATAAGTAATTAAGCTTCTTCAGCTTAACCAATTTATATTAAAATAATATATTTATTTTTAAGCTTACTCTAATAAGTAACATTCATCGGAAATATTTTTACAAATCACCAATTATATTTTTACTTTTATCCATCAAAAGTATTCTTATATCATATATATAATATTCAATAACTAAGAATAAATTGTAAAAGATGAAAATTAATAATATCTGCCCGTCTAGCTCAGTTGGTAGAGCGCAAGGCTCTTAACCTTGTGGTCGTGGGTTCGAGCCCCATGGTGGGCGATTTTTTTTATGTTTTCTCTTTTTTAATTTTAGGGTTTTTTGTTTTCCTCTTTTTTTAATTTCTTTTTCCTTATAGTTTTTTTTAAATGTACTGTTAATGTATTTTTATTTTCAATTTTATATTTAATATTTATTTCTAAAGATTATGCATTTAAAAATGTTTTTAAATAGTTTTAAATTTAGTAATCAAATATTAAAATTACAAGATACAAAAAGATAATAACACTTATATCTCAATTTAAATGTATATTTTTTAAATATAATAATCTTTTTAAATATGATTTTATTAATTATAATAAAATATACTTCTTAGAAAAATAATAAAAATGATTTTATACTCCAAAATAATTTCTAAATATTATTTTTTATAAACATATATTTTATAATTAAAAACAATTTAAATTATTTTTTAAATATTATTTTGCTGTATATATATATTTATTTATTGAAAATTATACCTTTATTTATTTTATTTATAATAATACATTTATTTTGTTAACCCAACTTCAGTGACATTCTTAAAATTCTTAACCTCTCACTTCATTGTCCCCAAATTTATCAGAAATTTAAAAAAGAAAAAAAAAATGATACATTTCAAACAATTATGTACAAAATTCATAGTATAC
Organism: Phaseolus vulgaris; assembly: GCF_000499845.2. Lineage (NCBI taxonomy): Eukaryota > Viridiplantae > Streptophyta > Magnoliopsida > Fabales > Fabaceae > Phaseolus > Phaseolus vulgaris. The sequence goes on from NC_023752.2 coordinate 48,697,787, forward strand.
AAAGTAATTATAGTAAATGTGTAACTTTAAAAGTATAATTCTGGTAACTAGATAATAAAATCATGAGTTACAAAAGATGAAACACTTATATCTCATGTAATTCCTTCTAAAGATACATTTTCATACAAGAAAGGAGAATGCGAGAAATATTATAATACTACTTTTTAAATATATAATTATTTTTTACAATTATAAATCATGAGGTATAAAAGATAATAACCCTTATATCTCAATTAACTCCTTTTAAAATTAATTTTTATAAAAAAGTAAAATATGAAAAATGTTTTAATACTATATATACTATTCAAAATGTATAACAGAATTCAGTCATATATTTAGTGTGATTCCTTTAATTTTTCTTCGCAACATAAAATAATATAGTAAAGGTTAATATTTTTATCCTTTTATAAATGTGGCATTTATAGTAATTAAGTGTAAAACTGATTGATATAATTATCACGAAAGCATAATTTTAAAGTATACTTTCTGGCAACTAAATAATAAGAGCACGAATTTAAAAGCATAATAACACTTATGAATCATTTTATTCAACCCATTAATATTTTTTTTTTTAAATTAAAAGGCACCAGTAATTTTTTATTTATTTAAATTGACAACATGAGTATCACTCTCGAACTAAAATTAGAAAAATTAAAGTATTATATTTTGTTTCTGCATTATGTCAGAACGTATTACCTATATTTCAAATATCAATACCGAAATAATTGACTGAAAATAGAAAATACGAGTCACTCGTTTGTACCACAAGAATATATAAATAAAAAAAGTAAGATAATAATATTGAGATCTTGTTACTTCAATGAAAAGATTCGCATCTAATAAATATACATTATAATTATTTATAATTTTTGCATCTGACAACTTTATTATACACATTATTTGTATATAAATATATCACGTAATTATAGGAGTTTGAATAATATATATTCCCATTTTTTTTCATACATATAATTTAATATATAAATAAAAATAATTCTGATTAATTTTAATATATTTGATATTTTTAAAACTTTTATACATCTATTTTAACATGTGGAAAATATCTTCTGAAAATCCACATATATATTATCCTCTTTTGGTAATTCTGTTTTTAGTGTGTAATTTATATATATATACATATATTATATATATATATATATATATATTATATTATATTACATGTTTAATATTTTACATCATATATTATATATATTTTCAATAAGATGGAGATATTTTTTAACATGATGTTCAATGAATATTATTAATTAAAATATAGTTAATAAGATAGTGAAATTCATAGTTACTTTTTAATGTATAATATAATTGTCACACTAAGATTCTTGTTATACAATGACTTTTGCGAGATACATCCTTATTATTAATCATATTCTATTAGAAACTGATTATAGGTTAGGGTAAATATGCACCTATTTATCTAAGTCTAATTCATAAACTTTATATAACTTTTCACTACCTGATGTCTTAATCTACATGATCAAATAATTAATAAACCTTTACTTAATAAGCTAATATGTTTGATATCTCGTCACATAGGCCAACACTTTCACCACACATGTTACCATCCAAAGTATCCAATGCACATCAAGAAAAGGGTGACATGTCATATATATATATTATATATATACATATCATATCTCACCTTATCATTATCATCACATACATATCATACATTAATCATATATTTCAACACATATATAATTAGTTACATTTATTATATATTATCATCATTAATAATATTTGAATAATAAACCATTGAGCTCCTTTTGTTCAAGTGCATTCACTTCCCATTACTCAGAAATACCATCTCTCTTAATCACCAATCTCCATGCTCGAGTGTCCATCCCTTAAGTGTCCTCATCACCCTATTGTAATACATACCTATTGGACTTTTTCCAACAAGGTCGAGAGGTTCATGCATTGTTATATCAATGCTTGAGAAACTATTTCACCACTTTAGTTCCCTAACTTGGTTGCATGATTCTCCAAGGTTTTAGAACTCATGAAACACCGCCAATCATCCTCACTTGAGTGGAAGCCTTCTAAAAGAGAAAGAGTTTCTCTAACCGCTCTTTCACTCAAGCGACAAGCTCTCACTTGAGCTAAACACTCAATCACTTGAGAGTTCACATAATCGTTCAAGCCATGGTGAGTAGTGTGTTAAGTCAGTAGATGATCTAATACTCATAAGATGATCTAATGATATGAGTGTTTATGTGTTTTGATGATAATAAACACTATAAGATGTGTTACAGTATAACAAAGTTCACTCATATGCAGTATAAGTTTAAAACATTAAGAAAATGAGCAAAGACCAACAAATGTTAACACATTAGACAATACAACTAGCAACAAGACGTGTTAAACGAATGTCACATACTCATAGTAGAAAGACTATCAGACAATCCAATATTGATCTTAGTATAGGACAAATGTCTAAGAGCTTATAAAGATAACATTCAAAGAAGAAAAGACGCGTAAAATGATATACATAAAAAGCTCACGTCAAATGATCTCATTGGAATGCATAAGATGAACTCATTAAGAAGATCTCATCACAAGATCCTAGTGCACGTGGAATCATTAGAAGATCATCACACGATCCCCTTGAAGATCATAAGGCAAACGATATCAAAGCACTTGTTTACAAGCAATCGGACGAACACTAAAGATTGCACATATCAGATGATACAAGTATCTTCTACTCTTTAGACAAACCACTTTGTCATGGAAGTGGTCATATTAAACTTTTACCTTCTTAGAAAGTTTTATGACATTATTATTACGTTTTCAAATCTTATTTGATATCTCTAAAACATAGAAAATATTATTTTCAAATAAGATTAATGATTAAATGGTTTTGGAAAGATTTTGTATTTAAGAACGTAACATAGAAGAATTTGAAAATCTCAAATACCTTGTGTTTAAATGTTTTGTGAATGGAAAATACTTTCTTGACTATAAAATATTTTCAAATACAACTTTGCAATTAGAATTAAATTTAAAACTATATTGGAAAGTTTTTTAATGAAAAATATTTCATTATAAAGTCTTAGAAAATGAGAGCATGAAAGTTTTACATTCTTAGAATGTTTTATGACATTACTTTTATGTTTTCAAATCTTATTTAAAATCTCCACAACATAGAAAACATTATTTTTAAATAAGATTAATGATTAAATGGTTTTGGAAAGTTTTCGTATTTGAGAACATAACACATACCCCCTCCGAATCTAAAACACTATAAGAAGAACTATTGTTGTTGAGATCCCAACCCAATCCCTTTAAATGATTGGGGTTGAAAATATGGTTTCTTCTTATTGTCCTAACCATTCTATTTTTGGCCTTCAACCCCTCCACCACCTTGGATTTCTCAAACGAAGCGAAAAACTCTTTGATAGATAACAAAATCACAATCTCTTTTATCTCCTATCTTAGGGCATGATGTGAGTTGATTTTAGGTGTTTTCATTTATGGTGACACTTTTACTTAAGATTGGAATTTTATCAATTAATGGTGAGGACCTAAGGAAGATTCTCATAGGACACGAACTTAACCAAGTGATTAAGTAAGTGTGAAAATGCACTTCATAGAGGCAAAGATGAAAAACAAAATATAGTGAGTATGAGATGCAATTGCGAAATTGAAATGGGCACAAGGTAAACATCAATGGTGGACATGGTCTCCCAAATGATGCACCATACTCATGATTATGAGTGAAACCCAAGAGCAACAAATAAGAGAACTAAAAGACAAAAAAACATAAAAGGAATGGAGAAATGGAATGAGAAAACTTATGGTGGTGGGTGAGAAATGTCACGCCACTTGGAGGGTGATTTTCTTCCAAGATTAGTGTGTTGGCCACCACTTGAGAGCTTCCCAATCACTCAAGATAAGTCCTCAAACCTAAGAGGACATAAGCCTCACTAAAATGATACATACACTCCCTCTTATGCTAAAGGCACCTTATTCTAGCCTATCTTTGCTATTTGGACCCCTAAAGTGAGCCCAACATTATTTACAACATATTCTATCTCTTAAGAAGACCAAAAGGAAGAACAGTTGGTGCTCTGGTTTATGCCCATCTCAACTGGTCGAGCCCATGAGATCCTCGGTGGGGTCTTGAATTGTTTGCTGAGATGACTGCTCGCCATGTGCTTTGTCTTTTTCTTCTTTGGTCATCATGAGAATATGGCTATTGCACAAATTTTTTATTTTTATTTTTTTTAATAAGCAATAAAGATTTAATAAATAGAAGTACTAGGGGTACTCCAACCCATTTACACAATTCCTTATACTAAAGAAATGAGGTTTCCAGATAACATGCCTAAACATACACATATATATGCTAATCTTAACCTCTTTAAAAACAACAAGATGTCAATACATAAACCAAATTAGCTATAAAGGAATCCTACAACTTAGTCCAATTCCAGACTATAAGCGTATCAACTCAAAAGAAAGACTTTGTCTCCTTGCTATCTATTGCATTTTCCAAGCATCCATTATGATTATAGTTGTACCCCAAGGGCATTCCTCTCATGCAAACTAAGAATCCAACCAAAAGCAAAGAAAGGGCGTTAATCATCAATGTATTGATTTTAAACATTCATATACATTAATACACCAATCAGAATAAGAGAAATTTGACTTTGGAAATTTATAACTTACCCATGTCCACGCCTTTACTTGGGCCAAAGCAAAAATTTCAACAGGATCCACCACTGCATTATTGAAAATTATCCTATTCCTATGATTCTAAATTCCCTAAATAATAGAAATCCACATACATTTCCAAACACAATTTCCCAAGTAGTTTAGACCCGTAAAACCTATTTGTTCGAAATGTTGAATAGCATTATCACAATGTACAAAAGCTCTACCAGCCCAAGCATCAGACATACACCATACTTTAGAAGTCACTTTACATGTGAAGAAAATATGATTTACTGTTTCAAGCTCAGACCCACACATGACACACATTCCCCTTCCAACCTGAATTCCTCTATGTACTAAATTATCATATGTTGCAATTTTACCAAATAAAACACGCCAGGCAAAGTAATGTGCTGATGGTAGAGCTTTTAGGCTCCAAAAAGAATCAAAATTGAAAGCAGAGCATGAATGTGACTGCAAATTATTTTGTTGGCAAAGGATTTTATAAGCAGAATTAACAGTAAAACAATTTGAGATATCACCTACCCACATCCACTCATCATTTCTACAAGCATCTATTTTAATAGTCTTCAATTCATCCATAAATTCATTTATAATTTCATTTTCCCATAAAAACCACTCTCTTCTCCATTCTATTTGCCATACCCACTGATTTTCTTGCCATACCCCATATTTATCTACAGAGCCCTATTTAAGCACTGAGTTTGAAAAAATTCTGGGATATCTGTTTTTCAAAGTATCATTCCCTATCCAATGGTCTGTCCAAAACATAATATTACTCCCTGCACCGACCTTCCACCTTCTTTAATTATCAAACCAAGAGTTTGAGTTTCCTCCGCACTCCTTCTTGATATCTCTCCACCACCAAGATTCAGTATTTGACACAACACTATCATCTAACTCTCTCCAAGACCCATATTTAGATTCCAATACCTGTTTCCAAAGTCCTGATTTTTCACAACCAAGTCCCCATTTCCATTTCCCAAGAAGAGCCATATTAAACAACTTTACATCCTTAATTCCCAGTCCTCCTTCCGATTTGGATTGACATAGAAGGTCCCACTTAATCCAGGCTATCTTCCTTTTATCACTTCCCCATCCCCATAGAAAATCTCTTTGTAATCTTGTGATTAAATTCCCAACTGTTGTAGGCATTTTGAACAGAGATAAGTAATATAAAGGGACAACTGAAATGACAGATTTTATCAAAGTAACTCTTCCAGCAAAAGATAAAAATTTTCCTTTCCAACTAGAAAGCTTGCTTTTAATTTTTGTTATCATATCATTCCAAAACACTTTTTTCCTATGATTATCTCCCACAGGAACCCCTAAATATTTAAAAGGAACTTCCATTTGATTACAATTTAAAATCGCAGAGTATCTTAGAATTTCAGTATGTTGTGCACCTATACCTGCGATTTTACTTTTTCGAAAATTCACCTTCAAACCAGACACAAGTTCAAAACATCTTAGAGTACATTTAATTGTGTTAATGTTTTTCACATTATCCTCACAGAAAAATATAGTATCATCAGCAAACTGTAACATACTAACCTCAACCTGATCCAAGCCTACTTTAATCCCATCATAGAGTCCTTTTTGTTGGGCCACTCTCATGACTCCAGCCAAACCTTCAGCCACTATAAGAAATAGAGATGGTGCTAAAGGGTCGCCCTGCCTTAGGCCCTTTGTCGGTTGGAATTGTTCAGTAGGACTTCCATTGACAAGTATGGATATAGATGATGATTCTAAGCAACTCCTAATCCATTTAATCCATGTATTTCCAAACCCCATCCTTTGTAACATATAAAATAGAAAATTCCAATCCACAGAGTCGTAGGCTTTCTCAAAATCAGCCTTAACAATGATACACTTACTCTTCTTCTTTCTTACCTCCTCTATAACTTCATTTGCCACAATTATGCTATCAAGAATACCCCTTCCTTGAATGAAAGCCGTTTGTTTATGATCAATGATTATATGCATGATTTTCTGCAGTCTTCTAGCTAAAATTTTTGCTATGATTTTGTAAAAACTGCCAACTAAGGATATTGGTCTAAAGTCCTCTAATCTAACAGGGTTAACAATTTTAGGGATGATTGTGATGAAAGAGGCATTACATCCTTTTGGCCATCTCCCCCATTTTTGAAAGCAACATACAACTTTATATAATTATATATTTATAATCTCCCAAAATTCTTTAAAAAAGCTAAAATTAAAACCATCTGGTCCAGGGGATTTATTACTACCACAATCCCACACTACCTATTTCACTTCTTCCATAAAGATTACCTTTATCAAAGCCCTATTATCCTCACTGTTAATATTTGGGACGGGAACATTGTCTAAGAGCAATTGAATTTGTCGTGAGCCCGTGAATCTTTCTTTATAGAACCTTAGAACTTCCCCCTTTACCCTTGATGGTTCCTCACACCATTCATTCCCTACAAACACCCCGTTCAATCTGTTTTTATTTGACCTCCATTTTATAATCTTATGAAAGAGTTGTGTATTTAGATCTCCTTCTTGCAGCCATTTAATTCTTGATGAGATTGTTTTATAATTAAAGCACAATGATCAGATACCGTTCTATTTAAAACATATTGTTTACATTGTGGCCAAACATCCATCCATTCCAGGGAGAATAATGTCCTATCCAATCTTGATTTTGCCTCCCCATTAGTTCTATACCAAGTGTATCTCCTTCCTACCATAGGTATGTCAAATAGTTCCATTTTTTCAATGAACTCATTAAAATCTTTCATTTCCTTTTTGTATGAACCCAAAGGTTGACAACCTATTCTCTCATCTTGTTTTCTCACGACATTAAAGTCACCAAGTATACACCACAACTTAATTTGATTTTGTTCTTTAAAATTTAAAATTTCCTCCCACATTATTCTTTTTTCACTTAAACTACAAGCAGAATACACATTTACCACAACAATTAATTGATTTTTATCAAGCATTATCCCTTGAACAATAATAAAGCCATTTCCTATGTAATGATATTCTAATTTAAAAGCATTATTATCCCAGATGGTAAGGATTCCCCCTGCACCATTGTCAACATTCTTATGTATCCAGTTTATGTTCGATTTCCCCCACATATTTTGGCATATCTCAGAATTTATATTTTCCATTTTAGTTTCTTGTAAGCATGCAAATTGTATAATATTTTTTATGTATGTGCGTTTGTGTTGTGAGCCTAACCCTCTACAATTAAAACATAAGATTCTCATTAATCAACAGTCTCATTCCCTTCTTTTCTAGACAAATTACACTGTTGGTCCCTATTTTCCAGAAAATTTATTTGTTTTATGACATCGTCCTCATCCCCAGAATATGTAAACCCCAATTTTTTCGCAAGATCCCATAATTTCACCGCATCCATAGGGCTATTTTTCAACCAAAACATCCTATTACAATTTCTAATTCCAGAATTAGAGACATATATAAATGGTTTTTTATTTGCTAACCTTTTGGATGTTCTCTTCACCCCTCCATTCGGTGCATGAGTCGATTTTCTCCTTTTTCTACTGGATTCACCAATGAGCATGTTGGACCGCTGGAGCAAGGAGCTGGGATTGATTTTAGTTTGGTTGATAAGGGACATATGGTTCTGCGCAAAGTCGGAATTAGAAGTGGGTTGCATAACCTCTTTTCCTTTTATCACACGATCATTCTTTGCATCCCTTGTTGCTATGCCTTTCGTTGTCCAACAAATTGTGATCGTTTCATCCTCCCATTGATGACTCTTACAGCCGTTAGAGTCATTCTCGTGCAAGCACTGAAAGACGTGAGGGTTGAGATCAATGTCCATTAGATGGGCTTCAAGTTTCTGATTGGGCTGGCTAGTGCGTCCAGATTCCAACGATATTTTTCCATCTTCACTCCCCCTCCCCCGCCATAGGTCCACTACCGCCTCATTCGGCCCACAAAGAGTATCTGACTTATGGCTGACGTTGGATGGTTTGTTGTGAGCCGCACACATGGGTGACCCTTGATTGTTAGGGCTAACTTGGATATTATCATTATGTGGAGCGCATATGGGCCACGAGCACAACCCATCCTGCAAGACCATTTCATCTTCAAATTCCGCGCATTCCCGTCTCTGGGCTTGTGACTCGTTTGGCCCATTTGTTTGGGAAATTCTAGGGTTTCCTTGGATCATGTCCGTTGGAGTTTTGTAGCCGTTGTCTTGGGAAGCTGAATCTGGTACCACTGTGTCAGAAGAGCAACTTTTCAGAGCTTCTCTCATCGTAGGTGATTCGTACCTTCCCTTCGACGTCGTCTCTAGCGAGATTCCGATGTTCATCTCCGCCACCATTTTTGAGTTCGTAGACATCAACTTTTCAAGCTCTTTTGCATTTTCGTAATCAGATACGTCTTCCTCCTCACCAACGAAAGATTCAGAATAAGATACTTCATCCGTATTCATCTGTTTGAGATTGTCACAGCAGATAAAGTCTTCTTCTATGCGTATTTGATATACAGATCTGTTGATCATCATTCGTTTTGAGGAACGAGCTTCAGCTACGAGTGGTATGGATACGAGAAGACGTGCATATTGTAGTTCGTCATAGTTCTCAGTAATTTTATCAACTGCGAGAAGATTTTCGATATTGATTACTGTGTTCACAAAGACGGACATTTCCCAGAGATTAAACGGTATCCCCCAAACTCTGACCCATACCCTTCGTTTTCCAACCGTGACAGAGTTATCCCATGGTCTAATAATATCAAAAAACTCCTCTAGCCATTTTTTTATTTTCCTTAATCATATCTTCCACACTAGTTTCTCCCTCTGGTGTGAGTAGCATAACATTATCACCCAAATATCTTAGACGTATAAAATTTGCTCCATTTAGAAAAAAACAGTTTTTGATATCTTCAAAATTTGTTGTTTCATTTAGATACCCAACGTAACTTCTCTTCATCCATTCTTTGTCTTCAATCCTCACCTGAATTATTTGCCCCGTCCACTTCTCAAAGGAGTTTTTTGTGTCTGTACCATTTTTAACAGCTTGAGCGTATGACATTTCACCTTTTTTCCTCCATACTTTACTTACTCTCGGTTCCATCTTCTTTAATCCGATATCATCCATGCGGTTTCCTTGGCCTCTATTGGTTTCCAGTCTACCCCCTTTAAGGTTTCTTCTGTATCTCGGTTTGTTCACATATAATTTGGCGTTTCCGATCCATATATTATCCAGTTGATATTCAAGTCTATCTGGATCATTGATTCCAGTGAATCTTACAAAACCAAATCTGTGCCCAGTTCTATTCGTTCTTCGGGGGTATAAACACTTCCTGCACTTTCCCCATCTTCGAAAGATTTTCCACATTTCGTACTCCCCAAAGTTCGTAGGAAAATGAGAAAAGAAGAAGGAGACAAGGTGCGTCTGGGATTGATAACTCATATGGACGAACTATCTCAGAGGCAATGGTGTTAGACCCGACGACGACAATCAGAAAGCAAAAGGGAGTTGGAAGTTGTCCACAACACCTCGTGGTGTTGATGAAGAGGCGAACTTTTAGAAGCTGTTTCTCTGTGACTTTCTTAGTTTGTTGAATGTGCGTACTCTCAGTCACAAATTGATGAGGACATGAACACTAACCAAAATGGAGACACACTACATAAATTGATGATTTGAACATACCACTGAGGCGATCAAATAGACAAAGAAAGCCACCAACATATCTTGCATATTTTCAAACTGATTTGACCACTACAAATAGTGTAAGTACCAAATATCCCATTAATAATTTTATTTCTTATAAATCTTTATCTCCTGCTATGCACTACTCTTTCTATTTCTTTCCATTTGGAGCCTCACACTTACAGGGAAGCTTCAAAGCGTACTTGCTGGAAACAAGCTATGCAAGAAGAGTTGACTGCTCTTGATGCCAATCATACTTGGCAGGTTACCACTCTTTTGCCTGGAAAGATGGGTATTGACTGTCGTTGGGTTTACAAGATAAAGCACAAATCGGACAGGTCTATTGATTGGTATAAGGCATGTTTAGTAGCCAAAGGGTACACATAATTAGAAGGCCTTGACTTCATAAACACCTTTTCCCTTGTTGCAAAATTGAAAACATTGTGTCTTCTACTTGTTGTTGTTGCTTCCAATGATTGGATTCTTAAACAAGTAGATGTCAATAACGCGTTTTTACGTGGAGACCTCCTTGAGGATGTGTATATATAGCCACCACCTGGCCTCACTCTCCCCTCTGCTAAACATGTTTGCAAACTCCAAAGATCTCTCTATGGTCTTCGTCAAGCTAACCGACAATGGTATGCCAAATTATCTAATTTCTTACTTTCACATAATTACACATTGTCATCTGTTGATCATTCGTTGTTTTTAAAATGCACCATACTAAAATCACTGCTCTTCTTGTATATGTGGATGATGTTGTACTAGCTGGAAACGATAATGAGGAAATTGCTCATATCACTAAGTTGCTGGATCAACAATTCAAAATTAAGAATTTAGGGGACCTCACATACTTTTTGGAACTGGAAGTGGCACACAACAAATCTAGTCTACATATCAGTCAAAGAAAGTACACCTTAGATCTCCTCCATGAAACGAGAATGCTGAATTGTGCCCCCATGCCTACACCCATGCCTCATTCCTCTCGCCTTTCTTCCACTAACAACATCAAACTTAATGAAGAAGAATAATCTACCTACCACAAACTTATTGGACAACTGATGTATCTCACCAACACACGGCCTGACATAGCCTTCAGTGTCAACAACTTAAGTCAGTTTGTTTCTTCTCCTACAAAGCACCATCAATAAGTTGTCTTTCGCATTCTAAGGTACCTGAAGGGAAATCCTGGCTCGAGAATCTTTCTTCACAAGAACAATACCAACCAGCTCCGAGGTTATAGTGATTCTAATTGGGCAACATGCCCTGAAACTAGAAAATCAGTTACTGGTTTCTCCATTTTCTTGGGTGAGTCTCTTATATCATGGAAGTCCAAGAAGTAGCAGATTATCACACGAAGTTCTTCGAAAGCCGAGTGTAGAGACCTTACATCAACCACTTGTGAAATTCAGTGGCTGACTTACATTCTTAAGGATCTTGGCATTCCTTACATTGAACCTGCAATCCTATACTATGACAATCAATCAACAATTTATATTGCCTCAAATCAGGTTTTTCATGAACGCACCAAACACATAGAGATTGTGATATGATTCCAATAACAAGATAGAGATGTTTCATAGACATGTTATGGAGTCAACTTGAGTTGGAATATGATTAGGCACTTTTTAAGAATTGGATCAATGTTCTTAACATTCAAGAACTCACCAAAACACAAGTAACCAAGCCAAACTCACATAGAAACCCATTTTGAACAACAAACCCATGGATAGAAACTCAAGAACACAACATATAACAATTATACCCATGGAGGACGTGACAAAAACAACAAGAACAACCAATTTGCACCGATTAAAATTGAATATAAGTGCAGCAAATGAAAGAGGACATCATAAGGAAGAGATTGCACCGATTGAAAGTGAAAACAAACAAGTAGAACAAAAATGGGTAATTTGGAATGAAGGGAAAATGGATGAAGAAGATGAAATGAAATAGGGAACTTATGTGGTTGAAGTTCTTGGAGATGAACACGCCACTTGAAGGATGTAAGGCTCCAAGATGAGTGTAGATGCCGCCACTTGAGGTTCCAAGATGCACTCAAGATGAGACAAGAAGAAGAGAAGACACAAGTCTCTCAATCACTCACCAATATGGGAGAATTTCTTTACTCAAAATATCAAATTTGTATTAGAAAGACTCAAGCCCTCCTTTTATAGGAGAAGGACCGGTCATGAGTGTACAAGAAGCTTACAAAGGAAGCTAACCAAGGTTACCCAACTCTTCCACTTCTAGCGCCTAAAGTGGAGAAGGAAGGGATACCTTTCTAGATTTTTCTAAAGCTAATATCTAAAGATGCTTTACACAAGAGGTATCTTTAGGTTTCCTTCTTAGCACCTACCTAAATACTATTCTATATTATTTACAAATTTATACAAAAGAAACTATAAAGAGAGATATTAATTGAAGCCCATTCTTGAAAGCTTGTAGTCTTCTTTTGGCTTTAGGCTTGGTCCTCTCTTTATTTAAATTCTTCTTTAATTTTTTAGAAGACTAGAAGGAAGAACTTCAAATATTTGGATGAATGACCTCTTCCTCCATTAGTAAAATCCTCTCTTATTTGATCTCTATCAGACTGACTACCACATTGTCCGAGAAAAAGTTAATGTTGGTCTTCTCAAGTTGCTTTCCATCACTTCCTCCATGCAAACTGTCGATATCCTCACCAAACCACTGGCTCCTTCCATCTTTACTAATCTCAAGTCCAAGCTGGGAATGCAAAATATCTATTCCCAACTTGAGGGGTGTTAGTTAAAATGATTATATATTCTTAGGTTAGTTATTTTTTTTGTTTGGGCCTTGGGCCTCCTTTACTCTTTGCCACCATGTATTTTAGGCTCAGTTTATTATTACATAACACTTCTCTAATTCATTTAATCATAATCAATTACAGAAGATACTTTTCATGTTTTGCTATTTCTCTGGTTTCACTCTTTCAATGCTTTTGGGGTTTATCTTGCATTCTTCTCTTCGTCTTTCTCACCACAAGCCTCTATTCACAGTCAACGGTGTTCTTCTCAATTAACACAAAAGATTTTTTCTATTAGATGTAATTTACTATGTATATATATATATATATTTTATTTATTTATTTATATTTACATTTATAATTATCGTGACATATAAGTTTAAATTATATTATTTATTACAATATTTAATTCAATAATATTTATTTTAATACTTTATAGGATATTAGTTATAATTTCAAAATATTATATAATTTTGCTAAATTAAATTTTTTTTTTTAAATATATGTAATTTTAATAAAAAATATCATTTAAACATACACTGATTTTATATTATAATATTATTTAATTTATTATTCCGTGTATATTAACTATAAGATATGAATATATCATGTCCAAGTTTTTGGCAGAATATATAAGGACATGAAGACATTTTTTTACACATCCTGGTACTAATATTGTGTGTGTGTGTCAAATGATTGAATGATCTAAAGATATCAAAATAACAGCTTTTTGTTGAAAGCATAACAAGAAAAGGAAACAATCAGAATTTGTAATGGCAGAAAAGAGAAGTTGTTATGGCCCTGCACCTGCATCTGCAGACCCTTGTGTTGTGTCAAGAACGGCTTGTGCAGTGTAGTGCCGATTTTGTGTGAACCGTACACACTACTCTGTCAAACTAAATAAAAAATCAAATACCTCCTTCTGCGATTCTTCCTCCTTCACTTTCTCCTAAGAGGAAACAGGTGGATTCAAACACCATACTGCCACCTGTCCCCTTCCCCCTTTTCTATTCCCATTCCCCTTCTCTTCTCTCTTTTCCCTTTCATCACAATATCCGCAAACTACGCCATGAGAAACGAAGAGGTTGGAGCTTGGTTGAATGGGTTTCCTAACCTTCACCATGCCAACGTTACGCCACAACCTTCCACTGCTCCCACCAACGCCTTTCCGATGTGGGGCCAAAACAACATCATCAACCACGACCATGATGTTGATGTCTTCCTGTCTAATGATTTTGCTAGAATGGGTGTTTTTGGTGAACAAGGGAATGGCGCTAACAAAACCAGAGGATATGGCCATGGACATGGACATAGATATGGTGTTGATGTTATGGACTCATCGTACACACATGCATTCCCACCCTCACACCCATACTCACACTCAAACTCACACTCACTCTCACTCTCACTCTCACACACACCTCGTAGTTCTTTGGATGGATATGCACATGTTGGTGAAGAAAGGGGTGCCCTGTCGTCTGCTTGGGGTATGAAGCCTTCTTCTGATGTGAAGGGACACAGTTTTGGACCCCCAATGGAATTTAACCAAAGGAGGAACACTTGTTATAGAAACCTTCAAAGGCAGAACCCGTTTCATGCTAGAGGGCCATTTGCAATGGATTGGGATATAAGGAGTCCCTTTATGCTCCCTCAAAGTTATCCCTCCATGCAGCAATCCAAGCTTACTACGAATGTGAACAATCCATCGCCTCATTTGTTCCCTGCAGTGAAAGAAAGAGCACCAACAAGGGTGGTCGTAGCCCCCAGTGGTGAATTTTCGCATTCTAGAGGGGACCCTGTGGCCTTTCAATGTGATGGTGGGTTTAACATGCAAGAGAAGGATGTAAAATGGTGTGTTGGAGGTAAAGGGTGCAAGTCTTTGAGGGCTTACAGAGGTAGTTTACCTTCGCCAGCTCAAACAGTGCCAGATGAAGTTCCTCAATTCATTCCTTCTCGCGTTCCTACTAGGCATGAAAATAATGGCATTCTTGCAAGTGATGTTTCTCTTTCTCCGCGGCCATTGTTCAATTTTCGTCCTTTGGTTAAGTTCCAAGGTTACATTTATCACCTGGCAAAGGATCAGAACGGTTGTCGCTTCCTACAGAGGATGGTTGATGAGGGCACCTCTGAAGATGCACAAATAGTGTTTAAAGGAGTTATAGATGATGTTGTTGAGCTTATGATGGACCCTTTTGGGAATTACCTCGTGCAAAAGCTGATTGATGTGTGTGCTGAAGATGAAAGATTTCAGATTGTGTCAATGTTGACTAGAGAACCAGGGCAACTACTCAAAACCTCTTTCAATACCCACGGGTATATGTATCCTCCCGTTGAACTTCAACATTGTTGTATTTTTCTAAATCTTAATGCACCTGTTTTCTTTTTCTCTATGACATGCTGAATTGATAGTATTGTTATTAGAACTCGGGTGGTTCAGAAATTGATTGCGACTGTCAACTCTAGAAATCAAATTGCATTGCTGAGGTCTGCCATTCAACCTGATTTTCTTGATCTTATTAAGGATCTCAACGGAAATCATGTTATACAACGTTGCTTGCAGTACTTTAGTTGTAAAGATAATGAGGTATAATACTTCTCTCTTTTGCTTCTTGTGTTACTTTTAAAGTGGACAACTAATAGTTCTCCTCTGGTATTTAATTGAACAATATGTAAGAACTATATTACACTGTAGTGTTGATGAGGTGATGAATATAGGGAAAATAAACATACATCAAGCGATTGAGATTTTATATTTAACCTCAAATTTTGTTCTAAGTTGTATGGAGGAATCATTTCAGATCTTGATTGACATCATCATCATAGCACAAAATGGCCTATAATTAACACCACTTAGAGCATAGGGAGGGCATTCCTGTTTTTGTTAAAGTCTCACAAAATGGTTTCATTCAGTGAAGTCTTAGCTTCTTAGTGTGAGCTGTCATACCTCACACATCAATTTTTTCAGTGTCAACTAGAATTACATTTCGGAGTCTCAAATCTTTCACTTTGTTGAACCCTTTTTTATCTACATGGTAATCTCGGAATCTAAGTTATACACTCTATTTCAAAATATCATGGTTTTATCTTTATTTCTGAGATTTGTGTTATATCTGGTCACTTCAGAAATTTCTGAAAGGTAAGTCGACTGTAGAAAAAATTTCGGGTGGGAGAAGGTTGAGTTCTCTCCTAAGACCATAATGCTGAAGCATGATCTACTTGGCCTGAGTAGTTTGTTTTTCTTTTTCTTTCCCAACTAGGAATGCTCAAAAGGCTAATAATCTACTAGATAAGAAGCTAGTGAATAAATATTTTGGTTAAGTATTGAATATATACCATTGAGCCGGGCCTAAAAATGTTACTTACAGTAATAGCTTCGGGTCGTTTTGTGACATCCTCTAATAATGTAAAATATTTTACTTGTTGCCATTAAAATGTGCTTGGACAATCTCACACACGCGCGCATATATAAATATTTAAATAAAAATTTAAAAATAATCTTGTTTACTCAGCCGATTCATCATTTGTTTATCTAGAAATGTGCACGTGCCTTAACATCCGATTCTTCATTTGTTTTTCTCTCCCTTAAACCTACTGGATTTGACTGAAAGTTTCATCACACTTGTTTCCCTCTATCATTTATTGCAGTTTATCTTTGACGCTGCTACAAATTTCTGTATTGACATAGCTACTCATGAACATGGATGTTGTGTACTCCAACGTTGCATTGATTACTCCACCGGAAAGTACCAAGATAAGCTGATACAGGAAATATGTAGACATGGGCTTATTCTTGCTCAAGATCCATTTGGGTAATTAGCCTGAACTTGTACCTGTCAATATTCTGTTTTGATATTTATACATTTCATATTTGTTGGTCTAAGTTTAGGATGCCACAAACACAAGTTTTGAACTTTTGGATTTCATAAATCCTCTCAATGTTTAATCTTGGACAACACGTACTTTTGACCAGTATTTATAGCTATTTTAGAAATTGGCATATAATATTTTATTCCACGATCCTTTTGCTTTGTATTCACAGTTTTTTTTCTTCTAAATATGTGAAGAGAATTAAATTAATGCATATCTTTAAATTTAATATTTGTAAAAGTTTAAGGTTGTGGGTTGGTTTTGGGGTTATATTCAAAATGGGGTTAGGGTGGACTCCTAGGAGAACGTATTTATGCGAATGTATGCGATTGTTAAGGATTAGGGACTTTAGCAAGGTAGACTGGTAAGATTAGAAAAAAACTAAAATATAGAGTTAAATTTTCTTCAGTAGATATCTCACTTCAAAAGAAAAAAGAGTAGATTATCTTACTAAACAAACAACATTTGACTTGTTTGAGTGAAACTTTGCTAAAACATCCCTAAAATCAAAGTCATGGATTATTCCACTCAAATGGAAAATCTTGATGAACCCATTTTCAAAATGATTTTAATTGGATCTCCCGTAACCTTGCCAAGCTTTGAAATTTCTTTTGTTCTGTATTTGGTTCTTAGCATAGTGTTCTTCCATTAATGACGGGTAAATTAAAATTCTTCTTATACTCCTGCTAGGTATTTCAACTTCATTTATTTTCCATTTGTATTAATATGTTAGCTTTCTTCTGTGACAACATGCACTAATGATAGTTAAAAAAAACATTGGAAGCATAGTTTGTATTTGATTAGTTACATCTTGGATTAATTGTTTATTTATATTACTTTAAAACCAGTCTCTCAAAGCAAACTTTTCAATATGTTGCACTGCAGAAATTACGTTGTTCAATATATTATAGAGATGGAGATCCCAAGTATCTCATCCACGCTGCATTTCCAGTTCAAAGGGAACTACGTAAACCTTTCCATGCAAAAATTTAGCAGTCATGTGGTTGAAAAATGCCTCATGCATATTGCAGAGAGCAGGTCCGGAATAGTCCAAGAAATGTTATCTTTTCCTCACTTTGAGCGGTTGCTACCAGACCCATTTGCCAACTACGTTGTTCAACGTGCTCTCGGAGTGACCAAGGTTTGAAACCCAATATACAATAAAGAAAAGGCTTGTAATACATTTTCTAACATATACTGTTTACTATTATGAATTGAAATTTATAAAAGAATCACTATAAAAGATGAGACTCACTTCCTTTATATAACTCATGAATAATGAGTGAGTCTCACTTTCTTTCGTAGAACTAATGAATTCTAGGGAATCGTAAAACAGGTATTGGAGAGAAAACATCAGAGGGTGATAATATGATAATTTGAGACTATTTCTTCTGTAGGACGAAGCTTCCACTTTTTACTCTAACGCACTGACACTTTTTTGTCACATTTACCTTACCACTTTGTTAGTTGATTTTTATTAAAAACTATGAAACTATGGATTAGATTAGTTGATTAAAAGTGAAACTCACAAAATTTTGACTTTCAAAATTTTAACTAATGATAAAGAATGTATTATTAACATCTCTTGCACTCACTAACAGCTCTACCTCAATATCTTGCTTTATTATTCATTTCAGTATTGTGATGCTTTTTTTTCTTGTATCTTTTTCTCTGAAATAGGGTTCTCTGCATACATCTCTAGTGGAAGCAGTTCGACCCCACAAAATCTTGCGCAC
The DNA here is from genome assembly GCF_000499845.2 of Phaseolus vulgaris. Taxonomy (NCBI): domain Eukaryota; kingdom Viridiplantae; phylum Streptophyta; class Magnoliopsida; order Fabales; family Fabaceae; genus Phaseolus; species Phaseolus vulgaris. The sequence goes on from NC_023752.2 coordinate 48,716,515, forward strand.
CAACCCTTATTGCAAAAGGATTTTCTCAAGGAACATACTTAATAAGTGATGAATGACTGGCAGCTAGACAAGATATGTTGTTGTCCTCTTGAGTTTTTTTCACTATTTTTCTCATAATTAAGTCTCTCTTTGTTTTATACTTCTATTATGTCCTGGCCACTAGCATATGTTGTATGTATGCCTACTTGACTGTATAAGAATCTGATTTGAGCCTCCTACTGATTTTCCCATGTGATATAAGGCTCTGAAAGCTCAAGGCAATTGTTTTCTAGATGCATATAATGCAGGTTTATACTGCAGTATGTTGTGCTATGGATGTATGATGTACGATACATCCTATGATGTTCTTTTTTTTTTTTGTTTTCTACGTAGAATGATGTGTAGATTTTGCTGGATGTTCTATTATATAATAATACTTTGTTGGGAGTTTGGGTACTTGGAAATTTTATGTCCTTGTTGGGAACAAAATGGCTAAAGTGATAAATAGTCTCTTCTTTAATGGATTGGATGTATTAGATGGTTAATAAATTTATTATGATGTTATTAAATTTTGTTTTTGAAAGATTGGTGATAGATTGAGAATCCTACACCAGAATATAACTAAAAAGAAAATTAATTTTTTGTCAAATGTAGATCTAGGTGAAGAGATCAAATAATTTTGAAATTACATTGGATCACACAAAAAAAAATATGATGAATGTTATTTATAATAATTGTACAATGAAAGACGTCACTTTACAAATTGGGGTGTAATACAATATAATTGCAAAATTGTTTTATCTCTTCAAGTGGGATCTAAATTCACCAAAAAGTTATCTCTCATTTTCGTTGTAATTTTGGTGCATAGTTATCCATATATGACCACTATTTTATCTAAGAGTTATATAAATTTAATTTGTATACATTTTCCAGCAAAAACATTACAATTTTTTCTTTGATTAATTAATTAATTAATTTATACTATCTTTTATGTTAAAAGCAACTTAAATATACCTTTAGTTATTGAAATATGATTATTTGAAATTAATTTACACTACAAGAAAAACATGAAATAGAAACCAATTTTAGAGACAAAATATAATTAGTTGTTATAGTAACTAAATTAGAGACCATTTTAGAAACTAAAAAAAAAACATGGTTTCTAAATTACTTTTTTATTATTGTTAAATGATTTCTAAATTGGTATCTAATTAGCTACCAAGGTTTTAACTACCAATTATTTAGTTTCTAAATTTGGTAGCAAAAACTTTGGTTGTTAATTAGATACCAATTTAGAAACCATTTAACAATAATAGAAACTAATTTAGAAACCAAAATATTTTTTAGTCTCTAAAATGGTATCTAATTTGGTCACTATAACAACCAATTATTTTTTGTCTCTAAAATTGGTTTCTATTTCATGATTTTCCAAGCATACATCTATTATGTAACATCCCTCCTTAAACTTATGGGGGGTATTATTAACAACCATAAGTTTGTGTAGAAGATGATGAAAAGCTAAGCCAGAAAGAGGTTTGACGAGAAGATTCTCGTTACTTGAAATTGTGAGGGAACATGAACAAGAAGAAGACACTTGCTTTAGACATGATCATGGAAAAAATGTAGGTCTAGCTCAAAATGTTTGGAATGAGAGTGTGATACAAGATTAACAACAAGAAGAACATCCCCCAAGTGTTTTGAGTAGATAGTAGGTGTAGACGGTGAGACATGCAACTCAGTTAGTAAGGACTCAATCCAGAGGATTTAAGCCAAAGTTGTTGCCACACTCCTATATTCAGCCTCAGTACTACTTCTTGAGACTACTTTCTGCTTTCTCGATGACCAGGTAACGAGGTTGCATCCAAGATAGATGAAGTAACCGGTGGTGGATTTGTGGTTTTCCAAATCAGTTGCCCAATCAGAGTCGATGAAGCCAATGATAGAGAGGTCATATGAAGGTTGTAGACGAAGACCATGGTTGTTCCAGCTAAATATTGAAGAATCTGTTTAACAACATTCCAGTGACTAAGTTGTGGTTTATGCATATATTGGAAATTTTGTTTACAGAGAAAGAGAGCTCAGGTCTAGTAATTGTGGCATATTGAAGCGCACCGACAATAGAGAAATAAAGAGTGAGATCTTCAACCAAAACATAATTGTCAACGGTTAAACACAACGATGAGACCATTAGAATGGACTGGGAATTGGAACTAAGCATATTTGTTCTATGAAGCAGATCTTTGATATATTTAATCTTAGAGAGATGAAGAATATTATCTTTCAAACAAGTAGCTTCAATTCCTAAAAAATAGTGAAGAGGACCAAGATCTTTCAAGGTAAACTTTTGACTTAGTTGTGTGATGAGGGTTTGCACCAGGGTAGAAAATGTTCTTGAAAAGAAAATATCATCAACATAAATGAGCATGAAAAGAGTTTCCTTGTTGTGAAACCTGATGAAGAGTGATGTATCTCTTTTCGAAGCTGTAAACCCCATGGAAGAAGAGTATGAGACCATTTTTAAAACCAAGATCGAGGAGCCTGTTTGAGACCATAAATTTCTTTATATAGTTGACAAACAAGAGTTGGATCAGAGGCAAAGAATCTAGAAGGTTGTAGCATATAAACTGAAGTGTCTAAGTCACCCTAAAGAAACATGTTATTGATGTTAATATGATGAATCAGTCATGGGAGGACAAAGCTAACATGAGAACAACGTGAATAATTGTAGGTTTGACTACGAAACTATACGTATCTGTGTAATCCACACCTTTAGACTGATGAAAGCCTTTAGAAACCAATCTAGCTTTATAGCGTTGAAGAGTGCCATTAGCATTGTACTTGCATTTAAAAACCCATTTGCAACCAACCAAGTTTGCACCAGGAGGAAGATGAGTGAGGGTCCAAGTGTTATTTTGGAGAAGAGCATCATATTTCAAACGTATTGCATTAAGCCATTCAGGGTGAGTCATAGCTTACTTGTAACTAAATGGTTCAAAAGAGTCATTAATAACATATGTATGTAAACTTTTAGGTTTAAAAATACCAGCCTTCGCACGAGTGATCATGCACTAGTGCAAAAAGGACTTATTTCGACACTACATTTAAGGTGTTTTTACGGTCAGACGTTGTCATTCAAAACACGGTGACATTTTTGAAATTATCTAAGAGGGAAACTTTACCTCATAGTCACCTTCTTATACAAAACACTTTGTTGTAAGAAGGCGGTTATACCAAATAGTCGCCCTCTTAGACTCTTTTTTTACCCTAACTCAGAGTGCGCCACTTACACTTTCATACTTCCTTTCTCTAGCGCTTTATTTTCTCTCTTGCTCTTATACTCTGATGCTTCTTCATCGTCTTCCTCAAGCCTGCATTGTCTTCTTCATGCCATAGGTAAGTTGGTTTCGAGCTCTCTACTTCTTCTTCACCATTGTTTTTTTGTTTTTTTTGTTTCTCTTTTTTTTTTAATTTTCTGCCATTGATCGAAGGTCACCATTCGTATGGTTTCATTGCCTTCAATGCTGGTGTTTGGGTTTTACTGTGCCCCATTTGCTCTGTCGCCACTACTGCTGTTGTCGCACCGCTCTTCACCTCCATCGTTGCCTTCACACACAAGGTTGATGGTCTTTTAAATTTTTAAATTTTTTTTTTAATGTTATTAATTTGTTTACTTTTTATTTTTTATAATTTGTTTTTTTTTTAAATTTATATTATTTTTGTTTTTAAGTTAGAATAGAATTATTAAATTATTATATGGTAGATAGATTTATATTATTTAATATTTATAATTAATTTAATGATTTTTAATTTGTATATTTTGTATTTATTATAATTTGTATTCATTATTAATTTATATTATGTTAGTTGTTAGGTTAAAATAGAATTATCGTGTTGGTATTGAGTCTGAGGGTATTCGACCCTCGGCAATTGATACATGTTGGTATTAATGGCGAGGGTGTTCGACCCTCAGCAATTGATACATGTTGGTATTGATTTCGGGAATGTTCGACCCTCGGCAAACGTGAGATTTCACACTCATTATTAAATACTTGAATGACTATTACAGAATATAAGGGATCGAAATTAGATTAAATCTGTTCGCATAAGTGATGAGTACGAAAGAGAAGTAGAAGAATTTATACAATTTGTGCAACGTAACACGAATAATAGTGGTCATGATGAAACAAAGATTAGGTGTCCATGTGTTAACTGTTTGAATGGAAGGATATTGGATGTTAAGAAAATCAGGGAACACCTTTATGTGATGGATTTCTTCAATCTTATACAGCTTGGACATGGCATGGTGAATTATTACATTTACCACGTGTTTCCATAACCAAAGAATATGTGGGGTCCATCATGGATGATGCAGTACATGGTGAAGTACATGATGATCGATTGGAGGACATGATTTGTGATGTGGGAGCTGAGTCTTTTGAAGAAGCGCATGGATATGGAAGTATGTCAAGCGATGGAGAGACTCCGTTGTATCCTAGATCAACTAACTTCACGCAGTTGTCGGTAGTGGTAAGATTGATGAATTTGAAGGCAATAAATGGATGGACGGATAAAAGCTTCACGAAATTACTTTAGTTGTTGATATATGCTTCTAAGGGAAATACTCTGCCTCATCGTAATTATGAGGCCAAAAAGATTTTTTGTCCAATGGGTATAGAGTATATAAAGATACATGCATGTCCTAATGATTAGGAAAGATTTTGAATTGTCGAAAAGTTGTCCGAGGTTTGGGTTATCATGTTATAAGTTGAAACAAAAAGATGATGATACTATTGAAGAGATAGAAAAGCATGGACCCATAATGAAGGTTATGCGATATCTTCCCATCATTCCAAGGATGAAGCGTTTGTTTGCAAACCCAAATGATGTTAAGAATCTTAGATGGCATGTAGATGAGAGGAAATGTGATGGCATGTACCAACATCCAGTGGATTCTATTCAATGAAAGAAATTTGATGACGAGTTTCTAGATTTTGGTAAAGAATCAAGAAATATATGACTTGGTTTAGTTATAGAAGAAATGAATCTGTTTGGTAATATGAGTACGAATCACAATTCATGGCTTGTTATTTATAACTTACCTCCTGGATTGTGCATAAAATGAAAATATATGATGTTGTCTATGATGATATCCGATCCAAAACAACCAGGAAATGACATAGATGTTTATCTAAGTCCCCTAATTGAAGATTTGAAGTTAATGTGGGATTAGGGTGTTGAAGTATTTGACGGATTTGCTAATGAAACTTTCAAGATGCATGCCATGTTATTTTGCACCATCAATGACTTTTCGGCATATGGTAACTTATCAGGGTATAGTGTTAAGGGTCATAAAGCATGTCCAATATAAGAAGAAGACACAGCTTCTCAACAATTGAAAAATGGAAGAAAGAAAGTATATCTTTGGCATCGAAGGTTTCTTAGAAGTCATCATCCTTACCGGAAGTTGAAAAAAGCCTTTAATTGACATCAAGAGACTAGTAGTCCACCAACTCCATTAACTGGTGTTGAGGTTTACGTAAAGGTAAATAACATAGACCACACCTTCGGTAAGTCGAAAAAGAAGTCATTTATGACAAACATATGAAAGAAAAAATCAATCTTCTTTGATCTTCCGTACTGGTCGAGGTTAGAAGTTTGACATTGTATAAATGTAATGCATGTTGAGAAGAATATGTATGATAACTTAATTGGTACACTTCTTAACATTAACGAGAAGACGAAGGATAGTCTAAATGCTCGTTTAGATTTGATTGAGATGAACATGCGAGGCAAGTTGGCATCGATAGAAATGGGTAAGCGTACATATTTGCCCCCAGCCTGTTACACCATGTCAAAAGATGAAAAAAAAAATTGTCAATGTCTAAAAGGTGTGAAAGTGCCACAAGGACATTCATCAAATGTGAAGAGCCTAGTGTCAATGCAAGATTTGAAGTTAATTGGGTTAAAGTCCATGATTGTCACATCTTGATGCAACAGTTGTTGTCGATAGCTATTCGTGGGATCTTACCAAAGAATGTTAGACATACCATAACCCGTTTGTGCTCATTCTTCTCTTCCATCTGTTGTAAAGTCATTGATCCATTAAAATTAGATGAACTTGAAGATGAAATTGTTGTTATCTTGTGTGAATTGAAGATATTTTTTCCTCCATCTTTTTTTGACATCATGGTTCATCTAGTTGTGCATCTGGTAAGAAAGGTTAGATTGTGTGGACCAGTGTACTTAAGATGGATGTATCCTGTTGAGCGATATATGAAAATTTTGAAAGGTTATGTGAAAAATCATTATCGTCCAGAAGCTTCAATGATTGAAAGGTACATAGTTGAAGAAAGTATTGAATTTTGTTCAGAGTACATGTCAAAAGCAAATCCAATAGGTCCCCAACTAACTCATGGCACCACAAGCGTTCTACAAGTAAATATTTACGTGGTGTACATATTGTAAGCAAAACTCGATTAGAAGTCTTACAAGAACATTTGTATATATTGAATAACACATATGAAGTTATACCTTACATAGATGGTCATAAAGTCATTGTGAAGGCAAATAACCCAAGACAACCAGAGAAATGGGTCTTGATGGAACATAATAGAACTTTCATGCCTTGGTTTAAAGATGAGGTGTTAAAGGATTCAACGACATCTGAGACCTTGACTTGGTTTGTTGTTGGATTGAAGTTTAATGTCATTTCTTGTACATCTTACTGTTAGAATATATGACCTTAAAACGAGAGGGGGGGGGGTGAATTGTTTAAGAGGAGTTTTTGAACACTTTTTCAGCTAGAACAAAATCCTTTGTGTGAATCCAGATCAGAATTTCAGTTAGCCAAGAAATTAAGCACAAAACAGCAAAGCACCAGAAAAACAATTGGTTGTTTCTGCGAAACAATCAGTTGTTTATACTAGTAAAGCAATAACAACTGAATTTAAATGAGTTTAAGGGAAGAAAGAGATACACAAATAATTTATATTGGTTCACTCTTAAACCAAGAGCTACATCCAGTCCCCAGAAGCCATTGGGCAATCCACTAAGCAATCAAAACAAATTACACACAAACCACCAAAGTAGTGACCTTGAACCCTTCAAGAAACAGACTCACTTTGGCACAATACACACCAAGAATGTTGATCTTGACCACCTCAAGAGCATACAACACTCCTTGGCAATAACACCAAAAACTACAGAATATTCAGAATGAATTACACTTGTTTACAGAACAATCTGAAATCAATACAGATATAATCCTATTCCACTCCTTCTTGAGAAAACCCAAAGCTTGATGTGAATGTTCAAAACTTGAAAGCAATCTTTCACAACTGAAAAACTCAAATTTGTTTCTCTTGTTTGTTATAAAACATAAACAAACCATTTATACTTTTCAAAGATTGGTCAAAGCATTTAATAGAGGAGCGTATTCAGTTGGAAAACATTTAAAGCACATTCAACTAACAAAACAAAATTCTGTTAGGATTTTCAAAAAAATAATTGATTGAAACCACGAAACAATCGATTGTTTTGGTTTGACAGCAAGTCAACCAACCAAAACAGTTTTCAACCTTTTCAAAAATACCTAAGAGTAAAACAATCGGTTGTTTCCACAAAACAACAGGTTGTTTTTCACTTAGTTTGAAAAACACTTAATTTCAAAAAGATTTTAAAACACATTAGCTTTAGATAAAACAAAGAGTAGATTACACATTTAAACTACCCAGATCCTATCCTAAACACAACAGCAACTCCAGCCTTGCATCAAACACGTGGATTTGGATTCTTCAAAGCCTTTAATCACTCTTGATCAACAATTACGAAGTGAACAATTGTATACTTTACACGAAGTCTATGGATTAAAAGAGTACAATTCAAAATTCTAGTGCTATTCTTGAATCCGAGTCAATGCAGTTTTCCACTTCGAAAGATACAAATCCTCTACTTGGATCAAAGGCATACTCTGGGTTTATAGAAGAGATATGGGAGGATGACTATACTAAGTTTTTCGTTCCAGTTTTCAAGTGTAAATGGGTTGACAATAAAAGTGGGGTTAAAATTGATGAATCAGGATTCGCACTAGTGGACTTTCGAAAGATAGGGTATCGAGGTGAGCCATTTATAATGGTTCAACAAGCATCTCAGGTTTTCTACGTCAAAGATCCTTCGTCAGAACATTGGTATGTCGTTTTACATGGGAAAAACCAAGGGGAGGCCGTAAATGATATTGAAAATGGTGACCCCCGTTCATTCACACCAATGATAATTAATAAAGATGACGATGTAGTTGATGATGTACATGCAACCCGTAAAGATCAAAATGAAGGAATTTACATATGAACATTCAACCCACTACGGTAATAAATTTAGAAATATTTTTAATAATAAGAATTTAGAATTTTATGTATTTGTGTTATATGATTTTCTTTCGATGCAGATTAACTAATGTTTGTTACCTAATTTTTTAACACATATATGGTTGACGATCATACTCTGATCAGACCCTGATCTGGACGAGCCAACAAAGGACCTACTAGATTGAAGCGTCTCTCATTGAGACATGCTGCTGATGAGAAGACACCTGTTGACATTGACGTTAACACTGGAGTGGCTTCTGGTCCTAATGCTGAGACGTTTAGCAACTATCTTGGAGTTGTTTCTTGTGAGAGGCTCTCCATTTTGATTAATTCATGGGATGATGTGTATGAGGTGGATCAGAGCATGCTCTAGGAGGATGTTCAGGTAAGCTTTACATTTTATCGTTATCATATAATGCTTTTTAATATTCATTGATCAATTTTAATTTGATGACATTATTTTGTAGGAAAATTTTGAAATCCCTAATGTGGAACCGCTTCGATCACAGATCATATCCAATATCAGAATTAAATTTCGTTAGTTTAAGTCAACACTGACGACAAAATATATTTTTGGCAAGTATAAAGGCGAAAATCCTTGTTTAAAGTACAAACATATTGATGAAGAGACAAGGCGTCTTTTTGTTCAAAGTCGTAAATGTGAAGCGTGGATGGTAAGTGAAGTTACTTAACTATTTTTATTTATATAACATTAATAACTAATATTATTTAATTCACTTTGTTTATTTCATTTATGACAGGATCGTTGGAAGAAAGCTCAAGACATAGCATTAGAAAATGTTACCCCGCACGTATTGTCTCGTTCGGGGTATCGAAAGCTTGAGCAATCACTGATGGTGGAAAAGGAGCAATCCAAACAGGGGATTGGGTCTGAGATTGATACAAGGGTCACTTCTTGATGTGAGTTAATTTTTAGATGTTTTCATTTATTGTGACACTTTTACTTAAGGTTGAGATTTTAGTAATTTATGGTGAGGACCTAAGGAAGATTCCCACTGGACACGAACTTAACCAAGTGGTTAAGTAAGTGTGAAGGTTCACTTCATAAAGGCAAAGATTAAAAACAAGATATAGTGAGGATGAGATGCAATTGCGAAATTAAAATAGGCACAAGGTAAACATCAATGGTGGACATGGCCTCCTAAATGATGTACCATACTCATGATTATGAGTGAAACCCAAGAGCAACAAATAAGAGAACTAAGAGACAAAAACATAAAATGGAATGGAGAAAATGGAGTGGGAAAACTTATGGTGGTCAGTGAGAAATGTCACGCCACTTGGAGGGTGGTTTTACTCCAAGATGAGTGTGTTGGCCGTCACTTGAGAGATTCCCAAATTACTTAAGATGAGACTTCAAACCTAAGAGGACATAAGCCTCACCAAGAGCTCACACAATTTGTGCAGAGTTTTTTTACTTCATTCAAATTCAACTTGTAAAATAGAATGGGTAGGCCTCCTATTTATAGGTGAAGGAGTCTTGGAAAACAAGCAAGAGATAGGATGGGAAAAGGGAAAAAATGGGCAGTCGTAGGGTTTGACCGAACCCTAGGCTTGTCCTTCTAGAAACTAGATCAAATTGCCTTCCTAAAGGGCTAGAAACAAGCTAAAATGATAACTGCACCCCCAATTATGCTAAAGGTACCTTGTTCTAGCCTATCTTTGCTATTTGGACCCCTAAAGTGAGTCCAAATTATTTACAAACATATTCTATTTTTTAAGAAGACCAAAAGGAAGAACTTGTGATATTCAGTTTTATAGCTTCTTCTTCTTTTGTTGATTCTTTCTCGAGGCTTGATGGAGCCTGACTTTGTATCTTGAGATGACTGACCCTTTTGGGAAGTGCTTGTTGTGTCCTTAGTTATCTTTCGATTTGTATCACTTCTCCTTCCTCACCACTGATAAGTGTCTAATTTCAGTAATATTTCATATTAAAATATAGGCACTTATGAGGATTTATTGCTAATTTACATATAAAATAATTCCTAATTTATGAATTTATACCTTTTTACATTTTTATGATCTTTATTTGAATAAGAGTATTTTATTCTCAAATTTCGTGTTAATAGAAGATTTTTAGGGACGATTGAAGATTTGGAATAAAGGAGAATAATTTGAGCTAAAAAGATAAAGTTGGAAGGTCCCAGAATGAAAAAAGATGCAAATAAAGATTGGGCCTTTTTTATGTTTTATCACTTAGCCCATTAGCGCGACACAGCAAGCCACCTAACCCTAGAAAATTAGGATAAATAGGGGGCTAGAGGTTCAACCCTAGTGTGCCAGATTGAGAGGAAAACACCATAGAGTGAATTATAACCCAATTGGGAGAATGGAAGGTGCTAGAAGTATGCGTGGCTAATTCTACCCTTTGGGATTGGGAGTAATCTGTTCAAACTCTTATGTATTGAGGTGATATCTTATATATTAATATTCAGTTCTTGATTGATTATTGGTATTGTTGTTTTACTTTTAAGTTTCCGTGACAAATTGAGAATCTTAAATCTGACCGGGAGGTATTTTTAGGGTTCGGACCTAAACAACAATACTTAACATATTTGAGTGCTAGGAATAGACTTGAAATGTTAATTGCTATTAAACGTCTGAGCTTCGTTCTAAGTTGTTCTTATAATTATGCGAGGGATCGATAGTTAGGGGACATTCTTAAGGATTTTATATGCGAGGAATCGATATAAATGATTTTTATACGGGCATCAATTTCAATCAAAGAACTTAATATTGACATGCTAATCAAAATACTTGAGAGTGAGAGGGATGAAACTAATCCTTATTTTTCCAATTGAAACAACTAATTCTTTGTCTGTTTTCTTATTGATCAGTGCCAACACAATTAATTCGAAACTCTTTTAATTGTTCTATTTTTATATTTAGCGATTATTGTACTCGATAATTCACTGTTCCTTGTGGGATCAATATCCGTCCTTAAGGACAATTATTACTTCTGACAAACGCGGCGCACTTGCCGTAAAAAGGTCATCAACCACCTTTCCGCCACGAAGAATGGAAGATGGCTCGAATTAAAAAGTCGGGTGCATTTAGTTCTGAGCAATCACGGGTAGTCTCAGAAAAAATTGTAAGTTATTTTTATCCTTTTTTGCATTTATTTTAAAGCATTAATTATATTAAAAACTTATATGATTTTGGTCTCTTGCAAGGTAATTTTGTATGTGAAGGTTGTCGCGATATTCTTGTTGAAGTAATTGGACGACCTGAACACTATGGTCGTGTTTGTGCAGCTGAAAAAGGGGTTGAAATTAAACTATATTTCAAAGTTGCACCACAACACTCATCCTCCTCCCCCATCACAGAGGCCAAATCAGAAATGACGAGTAAGATACGTCAAGAATTAATGAGAAGATGAGAAAGAAGATTGAACAAATGTGGCTAGAGTTGCGACAAGAGTTTCTATCGCAACAAGTTTGTGTTGAGCCGGCTGAGGCGCTTGTTAGTCCAGCTCCAAGAGCACAAAGGGGAGTTGTGTGGCTCCTACAACATCAAGGGAGGATATCATTGGCCAGACGAGCCAATGTGAGCTACTGGTAGACGGCGACATGCTTCCTCAGGTGGTGGCCATTGGAAAAGTCTATCAAGAGGCCACCACCATACATAATGTTCCCCTCTCCCCTAATGTGGCGAAGGTAATAGTGGAAAGAATACGAGTAGTTGATGCTTGTGTTCCACTACCTTACGATGAGGTAACAACTGTGGCCGATGCATTCCAGACATTCGTAGCCTGGCCTAGACACCTCATTCGAATTATACCATAACCTTTGGTAATAATTTCATTTCATTATATTAATTTATATGTATATATTACATCTAATTTAATATAAATGTTCTTTATTTTGTAGAAACCTCGTCGAAAACCAAGTCCCAAAAAGAAGTATGAGGTTCTGATTGATGATCTTATAGCATCCTTAGCTGCAGCTGCAAGAGAGATTGGTCATAACTCTATGGACATTCAATGGGATGATACATTTTTTGAAATAAACACTGACATTCCATTGTACATATGCATGTCAGATTTGTTAGAATTTGCAGCTGGGGATGAGCAGCTCAATATAAATATAATTCAATTTTTATGATGTAAGTATCTTTACCTATATTTCAATTTACTTTATGTTGAATTATTATTGATTATGCTTTAACTAATATCTTGTAGGTATTTGCATGGAGTTTGATGGTAATGAAAATGTCTATGGATTCTTAGATCCCTCATATACTAATCCCACTGGAACAAAGAAATGTGAAACCCAATCATACATCACTAACACCCTGGAAAAAGAGGGAAAACAAATTTATTTATACCCTTATATTAATGAGTAAGTTTAATTATAAGTAGTCAATTATTACTATTTCATGTTTTAAATATTTACTATCTCTTTTCATTGATGATATAAGGGTCATTGACAGTTACTTTTCTTATCCAAAATTGATAAGACTGTTGTGTGGTTCTGTTCCCTATACAAGAGGCCATCCACACATCTAAAGAATATGATTGATAGGTAAGTACACTATAAACTTAACTCCGTATGTTACTAATTAAGCATATTCTAACGCGGTTTTTTGTATTAATCAATTGATGGCGTGGATATAAATCTTAAAAGGTCAATTCAATTCAAATTATCAAAATCTGAAGTGGATCGCATTAAAGGTTTGTAATTTTTGTCTTTCTCTTTTCATTGTTCATCAATATTAACTTTTATTTTCTATTGAATTATAGTGTAATAGACAACCAGGAAGCTATGAGTGTGGCTATTACATTATGCAATGGACGGTTACCATTGTAAGACTAGGCCTTAAAAGTGATTGGGAGCAGGTAACATGATGGTAAATTATTTTTATAATTCTTTAACTTATATGTATCTTAACACTAATTTATGTGAACCTTATTTTGTTATATAGTTCTTTATAGATGAGCAAGCAATGCCTTTGGCCGTCATAAAATATGAGACAAGCTTGGGCCCCATATTTCCTAATTTTTTTTAACTCTAGGATAGTTAATCAATAGTGTAGGAATTAGATAGATAGATAGGAATATATGTAAGATATATGTTATTAGTGGTTGTAATACATTTTTATCAATATATATAATTTGATTATTGAATTTATGTATTTTTCTGGTTGGGTTATAATTGAACAGGTCAATTTAGATAGAAGTTAGCATTAAACAGAATGTACTAAAAAAAATACCATCTACAAGGGCGACTATTTACCATACCCGCCCTCTTAGATTCAGCGGAAAACTTTATAAGGGCGGCTATGGTAAATAGTCACCTTCTTATATGCTTCATAATGCTTTATAAGGGCGATTGTGGTAAAAGTCGCCCTTTTACACCTCATGCATAGTCGCCCTCTTTGTTTGAATGCGTACAACTTATGAGGGCGGTTTTTACCACAATTGTCCTCTTTGTCTGAATCTAAGAAGACGACTAAATAGTCGCCTTCTTCTCTGTTGGACATAAGACTACATGTACATCAAAGGCGGCTAGAAAGCCACCATTTTACAGTGAAAATAGCTACCGTTTTTAATCCTTTCTGCACCAGTGATGTGATGAGTGTTGGTTATAGTGTGATTAGTGGTAGGAAGAGAAACTTGATCTGCAGAACTTGGTAGAGAAGGAGCAGAAACAATGGCTTGTGAAGGAAATGTATAGGTATAATTGATAATAGTAGTAGAAGGACAAGTAGACAAAATAATAGTTAAAGGTGTATAATGTGAGCAAGAAACAGAAGAAGTCGTGACATTAATATTAAAAGGATTGTCAGGCATAGTATATGGAAAAAGATATTCATTGAAAATCACATGACGAGAAATAATGGTCTTACCAGACAATGTAACTTTTATATGTGTAATTATACCCTATAAACAAAAACAATGAAGAAAGAAAATCAAACTTGTGTTGATTATATGGATGTAAGAGGAGGTAGCATGCACAACAAATTATTTTGAATAAAATATAATCATTTTTTATTGAGAATAATTTTTCATAGGAGCCAACATTGTTCAACACAGGTTTTGGAAGTGCCTTTATTATATGTACAACAAAAACAAAAGCCTTTCCCCAAAATTTAAGAAGAGGAGAAGAAGCGGACACGAGAGCCAAACCAGTATCAGCCACATGTTTGTGTTTTCCCTCAATGGATTATGTTCGTGAGTGTGTGGGCATGTCAGTCTGTGATTAATTCCATTACTATGTAGAAATTTTGTTAATGATAATAACTCCTTCGCATTATCACATTTAAGACATTTTAAAACGCAACCAATTTGTTTTTCAACATATGATTTGAAGCGTATAAAAAATCCATAAGCTTACATTTAGCATTGATGAGATATAGCAAAGTATATATAGAAAAAACATTAAGAAAGACAATGTAATACAAAGAACCATTAATAGTAGTAACATGATCCGTAGATATCTACAAAAACTAATTCAAGAGGTTTAGTGTAAACAAAGGAAGAAAAAGGAAGTTGGTGAGACTTCGCAATGACGTAGAAATCACAAAAAGTATTATGTTTGTTACATGGTATATGATTCATACGCATAACAAATAATAATTCTAGAAGAAGCATGTCCCAACCGTTTATGTCACAAATGATATGGAGTCATTATAAGATTGCAAGAGATATTAACATAAGAATGTAGAAAACTTTGTAAGGAAAGGAAGACATATAAACCATCATGTATTTTTCCTTGGAGGATTATCTCCTTGGTCTGGATTTTTACAAAAGAATGATTAGGATAGAACTCAAAATAAACATGGTTGTCCCAAGCAAATTATGATACACTAAGAAGATTCTTGTTAATAGATGGAACATGTAAAAGATCATGTAAAAGAAAAGACTTAGACAATTGAGGATTTGAAAAAGAAGCATAACCAATATTGTGAATAACCATACTTGAACTGTTACCAAGCTTCACAATATCAGTACCACTGTAATTAGTTTTCTTGGAGAAAATCATTGGATCATGAGTTATATGGTGGGTTGCACCATTATCTGAGTACCACAAAGGATCGTTTATAGTGGAGGGAGCACCTCGTATGGAGGACATAGAGTCATCCATAGACAAAGACTGAAATTGAGATTTGTTAGCAGAAATAGAGGAGGAAGTAGTGTTATCATACAGATGTCAACACTTAAGAGTTGTGTGACCGAACTTGAAACACAATTGACATTAGACACGCGATTGTTGTGAAGCGAAAGAAGGAAAAGAATTGTTCCGAGAATTCTTATTCTGGTTTCAAAACTCAGGTTGACGTCAGTTGACAAAAGACTATTTTGATGAACCACAACCACCCTGAGTATTATTGTTACGAAAAGATGATCTTGAAGGCGAGGAAGTACTCCATGGAGTGGACATAACATTTTCTTGAATAAGAAAAGGTTCACCGAATCTATGTTTCTCAAAACACGCCTCTTGAGCAAGAAGAAAAACTTCAATATCTTGGACGATGCAGGGATCAAGACGCAATATGACAAAAGTAAGAAAGGAATCATACTCCTCAGGTAGATCGTCGAGAATAGCTTCAATATGATCTTCAGATGAAAGCAGAGACCTAGTGACAGTAAGAGAATCTACAAACTTCTTGATATCAAGAAGATACATAGAGACAGACCAATCACGTTTAGGAGTCTTTAATTGGAGTTTTGGGTCTTTGATCTTCGCACGAGTATGAGAGACATAGTATACTCTCAACTTTTCCCATATCTAATACGTGGAACACAGAGACCCACCATCTGTGTAAGAAGAGGCGTGGACATGGAAGCGAGAAGGCAAACAACAATGAAGAAGAAACGCTTTTTTTTAAGAAAAATTTTCAGATGCAGAGGAAAGAAACTGTTTAGGTGGCAGAGGATTTCAAGAAATGAAGAAGAAATGGCAAGAATTTTTGACGCCACACAAGAAAATTGTTATCATCAAGTTTGAGAGACAAAAGCATGGAAAAAGTATGAAGTTGAGAGAATGCAGGAACTTGCACAATGACAGCAGTACAAGAGGAGGAAGAAGGAGAAGACATTGTGAAGGAAAGAGTAGAGGAGAAAAAAAAATTACTCTTTTATACCATGTTAGTGTATCAGATGACAGAGAGAGAACATAAAAAAAATGCAAATTTTTTTATTGAATTGTATATGATACACATATAAGAGAATGTATATATAAGAGTCCAACAAGCATACATGTCTAAGATTCTTCAGGATGAAACCATTCTAACTAATTTTACATCTGGAATATTAAATGTCAATCCAAACATACACTTCACGAAAAACTTGCTTGATCCCGATACTTGTATTAGATCAAGGTACTCTTTATCATTACTATTAATTTTATAAATTATTAGCTGAAACACAAACTCGTGTGCTGCATTTCTTATGATAATATCTTTTTTATAAATATATACATATAAATTATTTTATTTATGAGATTTTATTTATCATATTAAAATAAGATAATTAAATATACTATTATTATAATATATACTATACTAAAGTTATGTTTTAATAAACAAGTTTAATTGTATGAAATAAAATACTTATAATTATAACTAAACAGTAATAATAAAGTTAGAGTTGCACTATTTGTTAATTTCTTTTTTGGTTTTCCATGGTTACTTTTTGTTTTTGTTAAATCTAGTTGAAACTTTCTTTCCATTATTTATCAGTTTCTTTCTTATTTCCTTTTTTTTCTATTATAACTTAATTTTCTTTTATTTTTACATTGATACCATCTATAAATTTTGTATTATAACTTTAAAATATTATTAAGAAAAATAATTTGTACACACTAGAAAATTTCGATTATATATTATTATAAATGTTATAAATATTTAAAATGAATTTTTTTTAACCTAAGATTTTTATATTTGCAATATTGTTGTCTTAAATATTTATTTTTAACATTATTTATTGTTATCATTATTAAAATACTTTTATGAATGAAATTAATTATATATATATATATATATATATATATATATATATATTCTTTTATTGAATGCGAGTTAATCAGTTTTGAATAAAAGAACAATTATAAGAAAATTGTCAAATAAAAGATTATTTTTTGACCTAAAAAGCAGTTTTTCTTTTTATAAATTTTTACTTTCAATTTAAAAGTAGCTTGCAAATTAAATACGAGTCATACAAGTAATAAACAAGTTTTTTTTAACTTTAATCTAAAAAAGGACCTTAAAATTGAATGTGTCATACTGACTTTGTATGAAGATACGGTTAATTTCTAGATACCACTAACAGATTTATCAAATCTCTGTAAAATGAGTAATATCTTAAGACGCAAGACCAATACCAACAATCCTTATCTATGTATATTTATTTAAGTGAAGTGACCCTAAAGTCATGGTGATCTACAAAATCTGAGTGTCACACAAGTATAATTGCTGGAAGAGTGCCATGAATAAGGTGAGTGCTAGAAAGTGCTACAAAAAGTATTTCTATCACCCTCTTATATGTATGTTTGGCACTCAGTCGATTCTCTTCTAGGGCTTCAAAAAACCCACCCAAGTGAGCCAAGGTGGTAGTATATTTTATTCATCTCAGCAAGACATAATGCTCCAAAACACATGGAACAAGTAAACCATCACACTGAATACTATTTAGTACCTCTGCCACAAGTACACACACAAAGGAATATAGGTCAAGCATCACCCTGTCCTAAAAGCGCCAAAAGCATTTTCTCATAGTCACCAGAGGTGTCCTTGGCAATGGCACGTTCAAGAGGGACACTGTTCCTCCTTTGATACTCTTCTCCAATAATTTTCAAATCAACTTCGGCCCTGGTGACCACCACTCTTGTAAGGTTTTCTTCATTGGTTCCTTGCCCGCCGATAGCCAAACGAACAACCTTCGCAAAGTACTTCTCAGGATGGATCAAGCACTTCGTAGTTGCCCTTAGTAAAGCCAGGAACTCATTCTTTGGATCAGCCTTAAGGTCCTGCAATGCAACATTGGCTCACAAAATCCACATCAGTCTAACCAGGTTCCATAAAACCAATGGGGAGCTGCCAAACTTCAAGGCTAAGCAAGAAGTGAGGTGCATAACTCAGATACATTGTTTCTTTTTCTCATATTTGAAGAGTCGCAAAAGGGAGATGAGAGAAAGGAAAGTAGGAAGCATGTAAGGAATTTAGAGTAATGCAAGATGAGCCATATTACCTTGTTGATATCTTTTCCAAATTCATCTTTGTAGTGATTAAAAGCAGCATTAAGTTGTGCTCTGCTCCTTGTAGCGAAAATCTTGATGAAGTCGTCATCGGTATAAGCCTTTTTTGAAATCTTTTCATGCAGCAATTTTGCCTCAGTTTTTGCCAAGCTCAAGTCGACCTCATCTCCTTCATATCGATAAGAACTAACCAGAAGTAGTAGGAGCTAAAGAAAACAAATGTTAGCTAATTTTGTCTCTTGGAGTGAAAGAGAGTGAGAGAAAAACCAAATTATATTAAAAAAAAAAAAACACAAACAAAGCAACAATTTTCTGTTGGAGAACCCAACAGTGAGAACACAATGTATCAGAGAAGTGGTCTAATCAAGGGGTGTGGAAGGAGAACGGGATGAACATTTTCCTTGTCAACATTTATTTTCCATGTTATTATCAAGGGAAAGAAAGTTATTGAATGAATTAAAGGAACTAAAAAATAATAGCCACAACGTAATATGGTGCCTTGTGGGGGACTATAATTGCATAAGGAGATCTGTCTAAAAGATATGGTAAGGGGAAAAGTGAAAATGATTAATTGGGGAAAGTAGAAAATTAAACCTCTTTATTGATGAAATGGAGATGGAAGACATCCCAATTGTTGGAAGGAAATTCACATTATATAAACCAAATGGATAGATGAAGAGTAGAATTGATAGAGTGATGGGGACAAGAGAGTGATTTGATACCTGGCAAGGAAATGCACAATATGTTCTCCAAAGAGACTTATCCAATGTTCCTTTATTAGTAAAAACCTCAGATTAATTGGGGGCCAAACCATTTAAGGTACTAGACTGTTTGAAGACAGGAGCTTTCAACATAGTGCGAGAGACATGGACAAGATCATTATGTCCTTGGTGTAAGAGGACAGAGGAAATAGAATCCCATCTATTCTTCGTATGTGAAAAAGTGTGACCAATTTGGCAACAATGTTGTAAATGGATGGGGGTTCAAACTGTTTTCCCGAAAGAACCATAAATTCATTTTTTTCCCAACATTCTCTTTGCAAGTTAAAAACTTGAATGCCAATGCTTGGAGGAACATGTGGTTTGCTATTACATGGTGTATATGGAAAGCAAGGAATGCTTTCTTAGAACGTCCGATTAGATGCAATCTGGCCGGAAGCAATTCTTAGAACATGGATGTGGCTTAGGAATCTAGGAAAAAACAACCTCACTATATGTCCTCTGGTTGAGCAATCCTGCTGCTTGTCTTACGTAGTGGTATACTTTCCTGGCTATGCACAAGAGCAACACATGGTGGCAAATGTCATAAGCAACAGTAGGAGCAAAAACTACTCAATGATACAGTGGCATCTAGTTGGATAATAGGTTGGTGGAATTGGGTGGGAACAAACATACTGAGATGGAACTATGTGAGAAGAGAGGGATGAAAAATTATTTTGTCATCGGTTATCATGCATTTATAGATCACATGGAATAGTGGGGAGACCCTATGTATTGTTTGTAAGTTTTTTTATGGTACTCAGGTACCAATTAATTTTAATACACCCTTATTTGCGGACAGAAAATAAACACTACTGAGAACCAGCTAGATGGGGAAATAATGCAAAATCATCTAATTCATAACAATAAAACAGGACTCTAAAATGTTTATTTCCACTAATAACAAGGTTAGGCTCAAGAATCAGTACCTTACGGAAGTCCCCTGTTGTGCGATGTGCAACATCCTCCTCAAGAGACTTCTTATAAAGAACATGGTAAGCCCTCCTTGCAGCAAGCAATTGTTCGGAGGACCTAGCGCAGGATATTTCCACCAGAACCCGATTGCTTGAACTCCACTTTTTAGCGGCCTCATTTGCCAAAAATGCATCACGTTCAGCAGAATCAAGTGCCCAAAGATGAACCAGCCTCTGGTGAGGAGAAAAATTCAAAATGCATATCAGTTTCAAACACACCAATAAAAGATATGCATATTATTCCAACAGAGTAGTTTTATTATCCACTTTTGTTACCATCCATTTTGGCGGCAAGTCATGCTCCCCGGTTAATCAGCTTAATACATTACTTTTTGACACCAAACACAGGCTCTAACTAGAACTGTGTATTTAAATTTTAAAATTAATCAAAACTCAGACAAAACCAGCGTATGCCACAATCTCTTGAATGGTGCTCATTTAAGTATACATGCAAACACCGTAGTAGGAACATCCTCATGAATGAATGGAAAGGATACGACCATCATACCACGCGCATATTATGGGTACAAATACACTTTTCATCACTTTTTATATTATTATTAGAGACCTCCTTTCTTTTAAAGAGAACCCAGCATTTTATACATGATCCATTGATACGTCAAACGATACACGACTATTGAGAGGATTGTGTAATTATGAAAAAAAACTATATTGCTGCACTGACCTCAAAATCGCTCGTGAGTTCTTTGTCCAAGACCTTGAGGAGATCTTCTCCATAGGTCTTGGCATAAGTTTCTCGGATAATCTTCCTCTGATCAGCACGTCTATGACCCAAGATGGATATGATAAGCCCCTCGTTAGTCCCCCAACCTACAATTACATTTGATAAATTGAAAACACATCTAAAGTGACATCAAAGCAAAACCAATCTATAACCCACGACACTATCCTCAACTGAAAACAAAATCACAATCTATAAACGGCATGATTTTACAATAACTTGGAAAAGCATAATCATAAAGCATGATCTTGAATTAAATAATTCTGACATTAGATTATCATGTATCACTTGAAAAGTCTTGGATTAACTATTCCTATATAATAATTAATAGAGTATTTAAAATCATCCTTTTCTGTCTTTCAATCTAAAAATAATCGCATGACAGATAAACAACACCTTCCATTATTGTTACCTTTACATGCACAGATGAAATCACAATAAGAGTAAAAGGCGCAAGAAGGCATCAAATAACGTGCTTAAGGTTAATTTACACCGATGGTAGCAGATCATTAAAATTTAAAACATGAATTGAAGAATGAAACCTGCGAAGGCTTTTCGGAGCTGCTCACAGTCATCGGCAGCAGAGGGAACAGATTGAGGCACCTTCAACGTCGACATTGTTGTTTCACTTTTTTAAGCACTCTCTGCTCTGTTTTGTAATGTGTTGTGGGAATGAAACAACTGAATTATTATTATATGTGTCCCACATGCAATTTCGAAGCGGAAATACCTGTTTTCTGACTTCCCTACGCCACAACTTATCCTCATTTCACGCTTCTCCTTTTCAATTCAATCTCTTTGGTCTATCCAATGCTTCCATTAATGGATGGATGGAGAGTGATGACGAATTTCGATCGCGAGACAATGCCAAAATTTTGTGCTGCGTGCTGCTCAGAACGTGCCAAATGGGTTGCAAATTTCCAATATCACTCAACTTTCTCTCTATCTCTGAATTTAGTTACTAATTAGAAAATTGTTAATAGGTTTTTCTTGTTTTTTTAGTTGCTTTTGTTGTGACTTATTTATCATGTATATAAATATAAAATTATTTATTCTTTGATTATTGGGGTAGGGAATTTTGTGATAAAAAATTAATTCTCTTTTAGATTCAGAATATATAATTCTCAATTTCTGAATTTTTTGAAAAAGTCATCTTTCTATCTTAATTCTGAACATTTATGAGATGTTGCATTTCCAACTTCTACTCTTCTTCATTCGCTCAATTCTAAAATATTTACTAAATGATTTTCAGAAATTATTTTGCTTTTTTATCTCACTAACATTTATGTTTATTTTAAAAAATTTAACCTTAGGAAAATAAAAATTATAAAAATATGAAAAAATATTACTATAAAATCTAAACCTATTTTTTTATGAAATAATTTATTAAAATATCTAATCAAATTTTATTAGTTTAAATTATTAAAAACTAGAAAGTTATGAGTACGTAACGCAACATACTAGGTTAAACATCAATTTAGGCGTTAACTAAAATTCTTATAGTAATAATATTTTTAAGGTTATTGTTAGTAATGATGATAAATAGAAAATTTATAACAATAAAAATTTTACTAAAATATTAATTATACATACATATGTATTTTTTTATTTTTACTATTATAATATGTATATTTATATTTATTTAAATCACACTCTTTCAAATTCTTTTAAAAAATCACTGAGTGTAAAACAACCACAGATTAAACCGATATTTTAATAGGTAGAATTTTCACTTTCTTTAGCAAATATATCTTTTTCAAAAAAAAGATTAAGATTCAATCAACCCTAAATCATCATAAAGAGTGGATTAACACATTCAAATACTTCTAGACACACACAACAAGGTCTTCAAGCAATCTTTTTGAATTTGGAGATATCAAAACATCTTGTTTAACATCCAAGATGAATCCAGCTAAAAATATTATGGCTAAAGTTCCATTCCGATATTGCATTTATGTTATTGTTTTGTCTCAAATCATGTTTTCACTATAATATTTGGATTTTGAAGGTTCAACTCTAACGGGTATTCAAGGAGGGGTTTCTCATTCGGATGTCTGAGGAAGCTTTGGTTGTGCCCTAGATTCACAGCTTGAGGTCAAACTTCTTCTAAATTTTATGGAAAGTTGATATCTTTTGGTTGCTTTCTTTATAAAAACAAGAGAAGAGGAACCTGTAGATTGAGCATGGACCCAAAGAAAAGAGAGAGAAGAAATTCAAATGGGTATGTTAAAAGCATTAGAGATAATTAATTATGAGAATTAAAGTATTATAAGAAAAAATTAATTAGTTTTCTGTTTCTAATTTAACACACTTATTGCATGAGATTGGTTAACTTGATTGAAAAATAATATTTATGATCCAGGATTTTCAAACTTACTAAGAAAAGGACCCCCAATTCAGAGGCAGTTTCAAATCCAACTAGAAGCTTACATGTGCTTATTTTACTACATGATTGTTTGGAGATACTTTAGTTAACTGAAATACAAATACCTTGTTAGGAATACATTTGGTTTTAGTTGACCACAAAATATAACAAATCAAAATAGTAGGTGGTCATGGATTTGGATTTTTCAAATCTATTTAGATTTAAAATCCATATCCACTTTAACTAAACCAAATATATTTGGATATTTTTAAATTTATGGAATGAATCTAGATTAAATCCACTTTGTTAAATCCATTTTGTCAATTACATTAAATTCATTTTGATATGGACATACATTAACTTGGCTCGAACTGGGCTTAAGCCGACTCAACCTGGACGCACACCAAAATCGACTCGGGCCTGGACGACTCGACATCAACCCGGGCCCGGACGACTCGACATCGGCCCAGGCCCGGACAACTTGACATCGAACAGGCCCTCTCAACTCGACATCGGCCCGAACCCAGACGACAAGACATCAAGCTCGGGACCGGACAACTCGGCATCGGCCCGAGCCTAGACGACAAGACATTAGACCCGGGACCGAACAACTCGACATCAGCCTGGGCCCGTACGATTCAACATCGGTACGGGCCCCTACGACTTAACATCGGCCCGGGCCCGTACGACTCGACATCGGCCCGGGTCCATATGACTCGACATCGGCTCGAACCCGTACTACTCGACATCAGCCCGGGCCGGTACGACTCGACATGGCCTAGGCCGGTACGACTCGACATCGGCCCGGGCCCGTATGACTCGACATCGACCCGGGCCCGTACAACTCGAGATCGACCCGGGCCCGTACGACTCGACATCGACCCGGGCCCGTACAACTCGAGATCGGCATGGGCCCGTACAACTCGACAGCGGCCCAGGCCCGGGCCCGTACAACTCGACATTGGCCCGGGCCCGTACGACTCGAGATCGCCCTGAGCCCGTATGACTCGAGATCAGCCCGGGCCCGTACGACTCGAGATCGACCCGAGCCCATACGACTCGAGATCGGCCTGGGCCCGTACGACTTGAGATCGGCCTAGGCCCATACGACTTGAGATCGGCCCGTATGACTCGACATGGCTTGGGTCGGTACGACTCGACATCGGCCCGGGCCGGTACGACTCGACATCGGACCGGGCCGGTACGACTCGACATCGGACCGGGCCGGTACGACTCGACATCGGCCTTGGCCCGTACGACTTGACAGCGGCCCAGGCCCGTACAACTCGACATTGGCCCGGGACGGTACGACTCGACATTGGCCCGGGCCCGTATGACTCGAGATCGGCCCGGGCCCGTACGACTCGAGATCGACCCGAACCCATACGACTCAAGATCGGCCCGGACCCGTACGACTCGAGATCGGCTCGGGCCCGTACGACTCGACAATGACTCGGGCCCGTACGACTCGAGATCGACCCGGGCCCGTACGACTCGAGAGCGGCCCGGGCCCATACGACACGACAACTGCCCCGGCCCGTACGACTTGAGATCGGCCTGAGCCCGCACGACTTGAGGCCTGTACGACTCGAGATTGGCTCGGGCCTGTACGACTCAAGATCGATCCGGGCCCGTACGACTCGAGATCGGTCCGGGCCCATACGACTCGACATTGGCCCATGCCCGCTCGGCTCAACATCGGCCCGGGCCTGCTCGGCTCAACATCAGTCTAGGTCCATGACAACGGCCCAAGCCCGCTCGACTCGACATCGGCTCGGGCCCGCTCGACTTGACATCAGCCCGGGCTCGCTTGACTCGACATCGACCTAGGCCCGCTCTGCTCAATATTGACCTTGGCCCCCTCAGCTCGAAATCGGCCTCGGCCCGGACGACTCGACATCGGTCCGGACCCGGACACTCGACAACCCCCGGGCCCAAATGACTCGATCGGTTCGGGCCTGCTCTGCTTGATATCGGCCCGGATTGTCTTGGCTCAACTTGGATCGGGCCAAGTCAAAACCCAACCCAAAATGCAATTTGGATCATGCAAAAATGTATCCAATCCATATCCAATTAAATGGATAGGATTTAAAATCCAAAAATATGGATTTGGATTTAAGATAAATCCATTTAAATGGATTAAAACTAATATGGATTTGGATCCTTATGGATTGGATTTGGATCCTTATGGATTGGATTTGGTAATTTGGATTTTTTGCCCACCCTTATAAAATAACAAGCGTAAACCAGAGCTAACCATTTAAATTTCTTTATTTTAAATAATATAATAGGAGTAACACAAACCATGAAAGAAGTCAATAATATCTCAACACTATAGTTGTCAATAAATATGTACCTATGTCAAAGAGACCTTATTGATTGCCACCAAATCATAAATGAGAAATGAGGTATCTTCTCTCTTGCTTATGTGTGTGTGAGTTATCATTTAGATAAATCTAAAACAAAATTTATAAAAGACAAGACACAACTTCCAAATTCCTGAGGTAGATAAAACTCACTTGATAACAAAGTAAATTGAATAAACATATATACCCCATTTGAATATCTGCAAGGAAATCACATATTGATCATTTGGAAAATAAAATTTGTCAATCAAATAACATCCATAACAAGTAACCAGCATCATATATCGTGTCCCATCAGCTTTCCATGTGGCATGGTAGTATCGTTGTCTCAAGAGTTGCAGATTGTCTCTGCAAAAGTAGAAAACAATGATCTAAAGTAACAAAAATAAAGAAACTATTGTACCCTTGTGTCAGACGACTTCTAGCTATAAGAAAGTTTACAAAATACAAAGAAAAATTAAAAACGCATCTCAGTATCCAAACACTATTGAATCTAAGAACCAACAGTTCTGGAATGGGGATAACTAAAAAAAAGTTTGAGGCAACCAAAAAGCCAATAACCAATAATTCAAAAATTACAAGACATAATATAGTTAATGCTTTCAAATTAAGTTCCATTCCAATTTACGAATGAAAATGCATGTACGAAATAGGTTGCCTTACACTTTCACCATCAACCTGCAGAATAGTGGATTGATACTGGATGCATGACATGGTTGATCCCTCAAGGAGACTTAAGCCACGATTCATCAACGAAGTTCATGAATTTGTTTCAAAGGCAATGAAGCAAATTTCCTATATATACACAAGATGGAGGGATAAGGTGTCCATGCATTAAATGTATTTGCGAGAAAATCCTTAAACTTTCTTTTTTTAGGACTCAATTGCTACAATATGGATTCAAACCCAAGTACAGAATATGGGTTCATCATGGAGAACATGGGTCAAATTAGGACAACTTATGTCATGCGTCGAGCAACTATGATGATATGAATTATGTTGATAAGTTTGGGTCAGTACGAGATATAAGAACTCAATATGAGAACTTGGACAATGATGGTATGTTTGAAGAATAGTCTCCTAATGCATTCGCGCAGATGTTTTATGATATGTTATGAACCAATTTATGAAGGAGCAACAAAGTCAAAATTATCAATAGTCATTCGACTTTTAGCTACATGAACCAATTGTCATGCTCCAGAGAAGTGTTTAGATTACATCATAAAATTGTTAAATGATGTAGCTCCAAAAAAAAATTGCATACCTAAGAACTACTATGAGGCCAAAAAAATTGTGTCAAGTCTTGGTTTGGAAGTAGAAAAAATCGATAGTTGTGAAGGTGGTTGCACGTTGTATGACAAGGAGGATATCTATTTAATTGAATGCAAATTTTATCATCTTCCTTGTTATTTTAAATCAAAGGGTGACAGGGGAAGATATAAAAATATTCCAAGGAAGAGAATGTTTTATTTGCCAATCATCCCAATATTGCAAAGACTATATGCATCAATGGAATTTGCTAGTCAAATGAGATGGCATTTTGAATATAGAAAAGATGATGGGTTGTTAAGACATTCATGTGATGGGGAAGCTTGGAAGCACTTTGATAAGATATATTCAGATTTTGCATCTGACCCCCGACATGTGAGGCTTGGTTTATGTCTTCGGATGGGTTCACTCCTTACTTCCAAGCTTCAATCTCCCCATAATCTTGTTGGCCAATATTCATTATTCCGTATAACCTACCCCCTGAAATGTGTATGACCAAACCATAGATGCTTCTAACTTGTCTCATACTAGGGTTACCTAACCCAACTAAACAAATAGATATCTACTTACAACCTCTTCTTGATGACATTAATAAATTGTGGAATGAAGATGTATTCACATATGATATCTCCAGAAAACTTTGTCATGCGAGCTTGCTTGATATGGACAATAAATGATTTTCCGACTTATGAGATGTTGTAAGGATAGGGGATTAAAGGAAAATTAGCATGTCCTTATTGTATGGAGGACACAAAATCTTTTATGTTGAAATATGGTGGTAAAAATAGTTGGTTTGACTGTCATCGACGATTCTTACTACTTTGATGTCATGCACATAATTTTTTTTTATCATGTGTTCAATATTGTCATGGAGGTCAAAGGTAAAACAAAAAAACAATCACAAGGCAAGAATAGATGTTGCTAAATTCTGTTTACGTGGGGACTTACAGATGGTTCAATTACAAAATGGGAAGTTAGCAAAGCCAAAGGGAAACTACAGTTTCATCACAAAAGATGCAAAATCAATTTATAAATGGATTACAAAGTTAAAGATGCGAAATGGTTATGCTTCTAACATCGCAGGGTGTGTAAATATTGATAAAGGGAGTATGCATGGAATGAAAAGTCATGATTGTCATGTTTTCATGAAGTGTTTACTACCAATTACATTTCGTTCATTACCAAAATTTGTCTGGAATGCCATTGCTAAAATAGTAAATTTTTAGAGAATTATGTTCTAACACTTTGAGGATGAATGATTTAATTCATATGAAAGCAAACATACCAATCATTATTTATAAACTGAAAAGAATCTTCCCACCTGGTTTCTTTGATTCAATGGAATACCTCGTTATTCATTTTCCAAGGGAGGCAATAATTAGAGGTCATGTTCAATATAGATGGATGTATCCTTTTGAAAGGTAACAACCTTCTACTCAATTTACATGCTCCTAACCATTGTATAATGCTTAAAACCTGTTGTTTATTGTAGGATGGTAGGTGATGCAAAACAAGTAGTGGCTAATTTGACAAGGGTAGAAGGACTAATATATGCATTCCACTGACACTGTGAAGTAACTTATTTTTGTTCCCATTATTTCAAACATGCAAGTTTGTTGTCAAATGCAAATTTGAGAAATTATTCTCGAACTACGACAAATGAGGGAGTAGAATCATCATTCTCAATTTTTGTCAAAAGTGGTCGCCCAACTGGATCATGCAAACAATTTTGGTTAACTAATGATGAATCTCGTTCAGCCCATGTACATATCCTCATCAATTGCAATGAGGTCAAAAACTATACTTGAGTAAGTTAAATACCACATTTATTTTTAATCATCATGTTTGAATTACACTGGTGTGATTGATCACATACTTTTATGAAGATTGTTCTCACAAGTTTACTCCAACAACGATGAAGAAGCATCAATTTGTATACATAAGTATTTTTTCAGAGTGGTTTAAAAACTATGTAAGTGTTATTTTATAATCGGTTGATTTTAAACCTATACTATAATGAATTTACATGTAAATTGTGTTTATGACTAATTCATAAGTTGTTGATGAGAAAAATGGAGTGATCGGACCAAACATGAAGGCAATAGCTTGGGGACTTGATTCATCTATAACATTGTGGAATAAGTACTTTGTTAATGGGTACAAGTTCCACAAAAAGACATAGAATGAAGGTAAGAAAACCGCAAACTATGGGGTTCATGTAAAAGGTGTGACAGAAGGAGGACAAGATGACTGTTGTAAAAACAGAGTATTGCAAAATAACAGAGTATTGCAAATGAAGATTCCATAAACAGAAATAGAGGATGCGCAGAAAAACCCTAACTCCTTCATAGTGCCGTTGGAGGAAATATCGGAAGCATGGGTGAAGTGGAGACAGTTTCCAAGTTGAAAATCAAACGTTGCCCTTTCAACCTTGGATCGTGGCCGCACGAATCGGAAGTTGGGCGCCTCCGAACTGCTGGATTTTCGAACGTTGTAGATCGTTACGAGAGGAGTGGGAGGTTGACTCCTTCCTTCACGCTGGTCTTCCCTCTTCTGCGGCGACAACCTTGAACCCACTAGGGTTTGAAGAGGCGGCACCTTTGGGGGTTCTCCATCTATAAATACCGCTTTCCCCTCTTCAGAAAACGGAACTCTCACTACTTCATCTTCTTCCTCCGCTCACCATCTTCTTCTTTCCCCAATTTCCACTTTTCACTTTCTCTCTCCTCTTTATTTTAATATTATAATATTTTTGGGTTCTATTTGGTATTACTCTTTTAAAGAGAAACTTGCTAGTTCTGATCCTCGGAAATTACCGGGAGGTTCCTGTTGTATCCTGGGGGACTTGCGCAATACATCGCGGATAAGTCCTTACGGGCAGTGATTACTCACGTCTCGGGAAACTATTTTTGTTCGTTTTAAAGCCATTTTAACTACAATCGTAAGGACTTATGGCTGAAAATCCGAACAACAACGACAACACTGCTCCGGAAACATCAAATGTTGTTTCTGCAACACAAACCATTTTTGCGAAACCATTTCCGCACGTCTCCAAAATTGAAGTCTTCACCGGTCAGAACTTCCGACGTTGGCAAGAACGCGTGTCCACCCTATTGGACATGTACGGAGTTGCTCATGCACTTACAACTGCCAAACCCGACTCAACCACGGCTGCGAAACAAGTTGACGACTGGATCCATGCGAATAAGGTATGTCGTCACACTTTACTCAGTGTGTTATCTAACGATCTGTTTGATGTTTATGCTTCTTATAAGAATGCGAAAGATATTTGGGATTCTCTTATCCTCAAATATACTGCCGAAGACATCGTCAGACAAAGGTTCGTAATTGCAAAATACTACCGCTGGGAGATGATCGAAGGCAAAGACATCAAAATCCAAATAAACGAATATCACAAGCTGATTGAAGATATCAAAACTGAAAGCATAAAATTGCCAGATGAATTCGTGTCCGAACTCTTGATCGAAAAGCTTCCACAGTCTTGGACGGATTACAAACAACAACTGAAGCACAGACAGAAACAGATGTCTCTATCAGATTTGATCACCCACATCATCATTGAAGACACAAACAGGAAGGAGTGCGCTGCTGCAAAGGCCAAAGCTTTGTCTGCCAAAGCAAACGTGATAGAAGACAAACCAGCTCCAAAAAGGTACGAGAAAAAATTTGATCACAAAAAGAAACCTAATAACAAATTCTCTCGTCCCAGTGGAACTAACCCCACTTTCAAGAAAAAAGGAAATTGCTTTGTCTGTGGAAAGCCAGGCCATCATGCACCTCAGTGCAGACATAGGGCTAAAAACGACTATCCTCCTAAGGCAAATCTAGCCGAAGGGGAAGATACTATTGTGGCAGTCGTTTCACAAGTAAACCTTGTGACAAATGTGAGCAAATGGGTGGTAGACTCTAGGGCTACCAGACACATCTGTGCAAACAGAAATGTGTTCACCTCCTACACAAGTGTGGGGGATGGAGAAGAACAAGTATATCTCGGTGACTCCAGGACAACTCCTGTCCTAGGAAAAGGAAAAGTTCTTCTGAAGCTCACATCTGGTAAAACTCTAGCTTTGAATGATGTGCTACATGTGCCATCAATTAGAGTTAATTTGGTCTCTGTGGCATTACTAAGCAAAGTTGGGGTTAAAGTGTCATTTGAATCTGACAAGATTGTTATGACAAAAAACAATGTTTTTGTGGGAAAGGGATATTGTGATCAAGGCCTTTTTGTATTAAACATTTCTGAAATTATGAATGAATCTAAATCTTCTGCTTATATAGTTGACTCGTATGATATATGGCATGCTAGATTAGGACATGTGAATTCGTCGTATGTTATAAAATTGCAACGACTAGGATTAATCAACATGCATGACAAACAAAGTAGTAAATATG
Organism: Phaseolus vulgaris; assembly: GCF_000499845.2. Classification (NCBI taxonomy): domain Eukaryota; kingdom Viridiplantae; phylum Streptophyta; class Magnoliopsida; order Fabales; family Fabaceae; genus Phaseolus; species Phaseolus vulgaris. The sequence continues at coordinate 48,747,961 of NC_023752.2, forward strand.
ATGTATGCGTAGAATCTAAAATAACGAAGAAAACATGTCACTTTGTAGAACGTCAAACTGAAATTCTTGGTTTAATTCATACCGACCTTGCTGATTTAAAACAAACCATGTCTAGAGGTGGTAAAAATTATTTTGTAACCTTTATAGATGATTTTTCCAGATACACCAAAGTGTATTTAATTAAACATAAGGATGAAGCCTTTGATATGTTTTTAACTTATAAAGCGGAAGTAGAAAATCAACTTAATAAGAAAATTAAGAGAATTAGATCAGATAGAGGTGGTGAATATGTTTTATTTAATGACTATTGTGTAAAAGAAGGTATTATTCATGAAGTAACCCCACCATATTCACCTGAGTCTAATGGAGTAGCTGAAAGGAAAAATAGGACTCTTAAAGAAATGATGAATGCCATGCTTATTAGTTCTAATGCTCCTGATAATTTATGGGGTGAATCTCTGCTTACTGCGTGTTTTTTACAAAATAGGATACCACATAGGAAAACTGGTAAAACACCCTATGAGTTGTGGAAAGGTTATCAACCTAATTTGAAATACCTAAGAGTGTGGGGGAGTTTGGCTAAAGTGATGTTACCTGATCCTAAGAAAAGGAAAATAGGCTCTAAAACATCTGATTGTATGTTCTTAGGATATGCAGAACATAGTGCTGCCTATAGGTTTCTAGTTCTTAATAGTGATATAATTGAACGCAACACTATAGTAGAGACGAAAAACGCTGAGTTCTTTGAACACATCTTTCCTCTAAAGAGTAGTGGTACATCTGAACAACCTATAGATAGTGCTAATGATACCTTGAGTGAGGATGTTAGGAGAAGTAAAAGACAGAGAAAGGAAACATCTTTTGGAGATGACTTTTATACTTATCTAGTTGAGAATGATCCAATAAGTTTTGTAGAAGCTACTAGTGCTCCTGATGCTAAACATTGGGATAAGGCCATTAAAACTGAGCTTGAATCAATTAAGAAAAATAATACGTGGACCTTAGTAGATCTGCCTAAAGGAGCAAAACCCATTGGTTGTAAATGGATCTTTAAGAAGAAGTACCATCCTGATGGATCCATAGAGAAATATAAGGCAAGATTAGTTGCTAAAGGGTTTACTCAAAAACATAACATAGATTACTTTGATACTTTTGCACCTGTTACTAGGATTTCCTCTATTCGTGTATTGCTAGCCTTAGCATCTATCCATAAGTTAGTAATTCACCAAATGGATGTTAAAACAACTTTTCTGAATGGTGAATTAGAAGAGGAAATTTATATGACTCAACCTGAAGGTTGTGTAGTCCCAGGTAAAAAGGAAAAGGTATGCAAACTTTTAAAATCTTTGTATGGTTTGAAACAAGCACCAAAACAATGGCATGAAAAACTTGATAATGTTTTACTTTGTGAGGTTTTTCTACCAATGATGCTGATAAATGTGTATATTCTAGATCTGAAAATGGTGAATATGTCATTATATGTTTGTATGTGGATGACATGCTAATTTTTGGTACATGCAATGATATAGTTTTTCAAACAAAATTGTTTCTTGGATCTAAGTTTGAGATGAAAGACATGGGTGAAGCAAGTGTGATTCTAGGAGTTAAAATCATAAGGAAGGGAGATAGTATATTACTATCCCAAGAAAAATACACTGAGAAACTTCTAAAGAAGTTTGGTTACTATGACTTTAAGTCAGTGAGTACCCCTTATGATGCTAATTCTAAATTAAAGAAGAACAGAGGAGAATCTATTTCTCAAACTCAGTATGCCCAGATAATTGGGAGCTTATTGCATTTAATGAGCTTTTCTAGACCAGATATTGCTTATGCAGTAGGTAGATTGAGTAGATACACTCAATGTCCTAGTCAGGATCATTGGGAAGCACTTGCGAGACTCATGAAATACTTGAGAGGTACAATGGATTATGCCATTGAATATAGTGGATTTCCAGCTGTGCTAGAAGGGTACAGTGATGCTAACTGGATCTCTGATTCAGATGAGACAAAATCCACTAGTGGTTATGTATTTACACTTGGGGGTGGTGCAGTTACATGGAGATCAGCCAGACAAACTATTATTGCAAGATCAACAATGGAATCTGAGTTTGTTGCTCTAGAAATGGCTGGTAGTGAAGCTGAGTGGTTGAAAAACTTCTTAGCAAACATTCCTTTAGGAATGAAACCAACCCCATCTGTATCAATGCATTGTGATTGCCAATCGGCAATAGCTATAGCTAAAAATAAAAGCTATAATGGAAAGAATAGACATATACAATTGAGACACAATTTGGTGAAACAGTTGTTAAAGAGTGGAACGATTTCTATTGACTATGTCAAGTCAGAACGGAATCTGGCAGATCCTCTGACAAAACCCCTAGGGAGAAAAATGATTTTAGAAACATCGAGGGGAATGGGACTTAAGCCACTCGCAAACAAACAAGTGATGGAAACCCAACCTTTGTGATTGGAGATCCCATGAATAAGGTTCATATGGGTAAAAACAAGTCACTTGTTAGTTCTGCTAGCACTAAAATTGATTTTAAATCAATTTTGTCCATTCCTATGGTGTGTGTGAAGTGCTAGATACTGCATTATCGAGAGGATAAACTTTGTGGTTAAAATTCAGAGGTAAAAGAGTTTTAACGATTTACAAAGTTCTAATGATTTTCATATCCCTTATGGGTGGTGTATAATTTGCAGCATACACTTGATGAAATCACCTATATGAGTGTCAAGTGGGGCCGCTTGCATGAGATCTTGGCAAGATCTCTATAGCACTCATGAATACCGGGCACGCGCATGGCCTAGTAGCGCAACACAGCGATAACAGCAAGTAATGTGGGGGTGTATTGTGATTGATAAACCTCTAACACATACTAAGTGTCTTGGTTCATATAGCTTGCTATACCAACTACACTATGTGTTACGTTCATTAATCTAAGACTGGTTCATATAGCTTGCTATACCAGATCTGATGCATTACATCTTAGATGAACCCAATTTTTTCTTTCTTCTTCTTATCTCTATGTTTTATCTTTTGCAATATGTGGGGGATTGTTGTAAAAACAGAGTATTGCAAAATAACAGAGTATTGCAAATGAAGATTCCATAAATAGAAATAGAGGATGCGCAGAAAAACCCTAACTCCTTCATAGTGCCGTTGGAGGAAATATCGGAAGCATGGGTGAAGTGGAGACAGTTTCCAAGTTGAAAATCAAACGTTGCCCTTTCAACCTTGGATCGTGGCCGCACGAATCGGAAGTTGGGCGCCTCCGCACTGCTGGATTTTCGAACGTTGTAGATCGTTACGAGAGGAGTGGGAGGTTGACTCCTTCCTTCACGCTGGTCTTCCCTCTTCTGCGGCGACAACCTTGAACCCACTAGGGTTTGAAGAGGCGGCACCCTTGGGGGTTCTCCATCTATAAATACCGCTTTCCCCTCTTCAGAAAACGGAACTCTCACTACTTCATCTTCTTCCTCCGCTCACCATCTTCTTCTTTCCCCAATTTCCACTTTTCACTTTCTCTCTCCTCTTTATTTTAATATTATAATATTTTTGGGTTCTATTTGGTATTACTCTTTTAAAGAGAAACTTGCTAGTTCTGATCCTCGGAAATTACCGGGAGGTTCCTGTTGTATCCTGGGGGACTTGCGCAATACATCGCGGATAAGTCCTTACGGGCAGTGATTACTCACGTCTCGGGAAACTATTTTTGTTCGTTTTAAAGCCATTTTAACTACAATGACTTCTTTGGCATCATCGAACATATTTATGAAATACTATATCTTGGATTAAGTAAGAAGATTCCCCTTTTCTGCTGTCAATGGTTTGATCCAACACAAGATAGAGGGACCAAAGTTCATTCAGAATATAACATTGTAGAAATCAAGATGTCTGGAAGATGTATTCTGTATGATCCCTTCTTACTTCCACAAAAAATAAGACAAGTTTATTATGTTTCCTATCCAAACATTTGTAGAAACTTGCATGGTTGGTGTGTGACAATTTGAATACAGGTGTCCAACCATAAAACAAATTCAACTAAAAAAACATATATATAATCATGGTTGTTGCACAAAGTGTTGTCATACACCAATTTAGAACAGAATTAGTACTTTAAGTGTTGATCTAATGTGATTCACTAATAAAATAAAATAAAAACAGCAAATGTTGGTGAATACAACGACAATGACTATCAACAAAGCCATTGTCATATGTCAAATAAACAATGATATTTCTTATTTCAACTATTGTCTAAAGTGACCCAAATATAAATGAAAAACAAATATTATGAGGGGTGATAAGTTCCAGATTTTAGTAATATTGCATATTAAAATACTGGCACTTATGTGTATTAATTTCTAAAATAAGTATAAAATAACCCCTAATTTATGAAATTATACCTTTTTACATATTTTGTGATTATAATTTAAATAAGAACGATTTATTCCCAAATTTGTGTTAGTTTCAGGATTCTAGGGAAGAATGGAGATAACTGCGCAAAAGGAGAATATACAAAGCTAAAAAGGGAAAGTTGGAATGTCCCATCATCACCAAATTTGCCCCATACTCGCATAAAGTCAAGACGACACCAATTGATCTCGCTCAAACAAGCTCATTCTCGCTTGAGTGAGATTGCTCCAGTAACATTGGGCCTTTTTACATTTTACTCGCCCAAGCGAGCCCATTAGCGCACAAGTGAGAAGTCACTTAAGCCCAAGAAAATTAGGTTAAATAGGAGGCTTGAGGCACAACCCTAGGGGTGCAAGATTGAGAAGAAAACATCATTGAGTGAATTGTAACCCAATAGGGAGAATAAGCACTAGTGCAGAAACATAAAACAAATGCGGTTGTTTTGAATTTATAAATGCGGTTTTATAACCGCATTTGATCAACACGCACTTGTAAATCAAGAAATATAAATGCGGCTATATAGCCGCATTTATAAATACCATTTACAAGTGCGGTTATTTGCTTTAACCGCACTTGTATATGCCGAATCATTAAAAAAAATAAAAATTTTAAAACATCGTCAATCTTGTGTAAAGCCAAGATTGATGAAGAGTCACGGGAGCGAACAACGGTGGCGGCAACAGAAGCGACGACGGACAGGAAGCAGCAACGGAGCAAACCAAAAAATCCACAAGAAACCACGAAGACAATGAAAGAGTGCTTCGAGACCACTAATGCAAGGAAAAAAACATATATAAGAAAAACGAAAAACATTTATGCATATATTTGTGAAGATGAAGAGGAAAAAAGAGAGTTCAAGAAACTTACATTGCACAAATGGAATGCAGATGCAGTAGAAGGAGACAAACTCAGAGTGCAAACGCGAAACGAAGGCAAAGACGAGAAATAAAGTTTGAAATTGTGTGTGGCGCGCTTCAAAATTTAAGGTAAAAAAGGATTTACGAATGCGGTTAAAGGTAAAACCGCATTCGTAAATCAAAGAATTTTGATTTACGAATGCGGTTATTAAAATAACCGCATTCGTAAATCAAACGCTTTGATTTACAAGTGCGGTTATTCAAATAACCGCATTCGTAAATCAAAATAATTTCAAAAATGCCACCGCGTTTTTTTCGAAAGCGGGTAGCGCAAAAGCCGCATTAAATAAAGCGTATCCTTTTCTTCTTTTTGCACTAGTGAAGAGGTGTAAGAAACATTAGAGGAGACAACCGTCAAGGAGAAACATCCTGGATCTTCTTTTCTTGCTCTCCCTGCTTGTAACAGTCATCATGTGTGGCTAATTCTACCATTTGGGATTGGAAGGAATTTGTTCAAACTCTTATGTATTGAGGTGATATCTAAACATAATATTTTGTTCTTGATTGATGATTGGTATTATTATTTTGTTTGTAATGCTTGGTTTACCATGATCTAGAATCTTAAATTTGACTGGAAAATACTTTTAAGGTTTTGACCTAAATGATAATACTTAACATATTTGAATGCTAGGAATAACTTTGAAATTTTAATTGCTATCAACGTCTGATCTTAAAGACAAGTTTTTTTTTATAAATATACGAGGAATCGATATTTAGAAAGCATCTTCATAATTTTATATGCGAGGAATCGATATAAATTATTTTTACATGGGCATCAATATCAATCAAAGGACACCATATTGTCATACTAATCAAAATACAAAAGAGTGAGAAAGATGAAACCCAATCTCTATTTTTCCAATTGAAGAAACAACCTTTTTGACTTGTTTTCTTGTTAATCATTGCCAGCATAGCAAATCCCAACAAACTTTTATTATTCTGTTTTACATTTAGTGAATATTTTACTTGATTATTCAACTGTTCCTTGTGAATTCGATATCCATTCTTAGGGACACATTATTACTTCTAACAACGTGGTACACTTGCTATAAAAATTCATAGGGGGGATACATTCACGATAATTACTATCAAACTCATCAAAATAACTCAAATAAATGATGACACTTGTAACCTTTTTTTTCCGTGTAGTTTTTAACTATAATTGAATTAATGACCTTAAGTTGTCTTTATAAGTTATTTTTAACCATTCTTAAAATATTTTCTTTAGTAGTAAACTAACATAATTTGTCACCTCCCCAATACATTTAACTTCTTGTTGTTTGTGATCTTTAATATCCCATTGTTTTCCTTCTAAATCATGGTGATAAAAAAAGGAAAGAGACATGAGAAGTTTTATGCATTAATGGTTGTGCAAGGTGGTTGCGAGCGATAAAGGAAAGTGTTCTTTATGGTTTTGACAAAGAGAGAGGGAGGAGAAAGCATAAGAAAATACGAGGTCAAAAGGGATACTATAACAAAAGGAGGTGAAAAATATAGTCTTAGCGTTGAAACAAATATAAGAGAACAAACATAATAATTGTATACTAAATAATTTGGTTTAATAATTGTGTTCCATTTTATAACGACTTCATTTTTTTTTATCGGCAAAGAATAATATAATCAAATCGAACCATTTAAGGGATGTTTCAACCCATGTATAAAAACCTAGGTTCCAATACTCCCCACCCAATTACCCTTTTCCCAAACTAAAAAATACTATTTCATGCCTAGTTGCAAAAACATCTATACACCTACCAAATGTTCCCATCATTCAAACATTCAATACATTAAAAACACTTTAACAAAAGATTTTGTTGTGGTATGTGTTCCTTGTTTTTAGCCCTATCTTTAAATTTATCAACATCTTAACAAAATAAGCCATACAAATTGCATAAAGTACAACCAAGAAAATACAATATCTGCATACAATAAGTCGAATAAATATTGTAGAGTTGTTGAGCAACTTCTTGTTCAAATAACAAATCCCACAATATTCTCTATTATCTTGTTGCCCTATGTATTCTCTTTCCATTACATTTCATCATGCTTCATTCAGGTCTGCCATTTCTTATATCACTTATAACTGTGTCAGGGTTAGCCCAAGATACATATGCTTCCCTTGAGACGAGCTTTGTAGTCTCCAAGTGTTCCAGTGAGTTGAGAGTTGTATCCGTGTTGCAGACAAGTCATAATCGGTGCAATTTTTGGCAAAAAGATCCTTACTTTTTCACATGCATCTAATAAGATTTCCAGCACACAAACAAAAGCATATACTATATGTACCCCATACTAAATTTGACCAAAATTATACTCATAGAGATATTAAGCAGAGCTTTGGACATTGCACCCAGTCGGAGTAGGAGAATCTAGTTTTAGGTATTTTATGAGTCATTTATAGTCAGGCATAAAGTTATGCCAAGCAGAATATCTCTTCTACTTCCATCTTACAATTGTTGAACAAGATGTTATTTATAAGTTTCCATAACATCCAAACTATGGCAACCCACATTCCTTTCCATATCTTATTTTGTTTTGCATTCAGATTAAATAGGTGGAATTTATGAAAATAGTGCATTAAATTCATGTGATCGACAAACTATATCCCTACCCACTTATCGCACATCTCTTAAACACTTTTTGATTTCATACACCCTAGAATAATGGGTTTTACAGTTTCCATGTCTAAGTTACAGAATTCACATTGGGTGTTAAGTAATGTAATCCCCCTATAGACTAGTTGTGCCTCAATAGGAACTCTCCCTTCTACAAGCCACCAAACTATATATTGAGAAGTAGGGAGCACTTGGATGCTCCAGAACATAGAATACAAGGTACCACTCTACCCTACATTATTTTCTTGCACACAAAGATAGGCAGACTTAATCGTATATTCCCCTCTATCTTCTCTCTCCCAGACCCATGAATCATCATCTTCTTTGTTGATTTTTATGTATCTTATAGTCTTCATAAGATGTGCTTCTTGTTGTATCTCCTAAAAAAACTCCTACGTCTCCAATCTAAGTCTCATTGTCATATTTGACCCTCTTATCTCCCTAGTTCTGCAATATGTCTCCCTTTGCATTCTAAAACTGCATATGGTCTAGGAAAATAGGTTTTCAGAGGTTCATCAACAATCCAATCATCCTCCCAACATTTAACCTTATTCCTTTTTTCCTATATTGCATTCTATATGTCTATTAAACAAATTCTCAAATTGATGTTCCCCATATACCTTCCTCAAGTCTCTCCACCACATCAATTCCTCTTCAAATTTTTCTATTCTTTCTAGACACCTCCATGATCCATATTTGAAGCCTAGTACTTCCTTCCACAAACCTTATTTTTCCACCCCCAATCTCCATTTCCATTTAGCTATGAGAGCCAAGTTAAACCTTTCTATATCCTTAATTCCTAAGCCCCATTTTTCCTTTTCCTTACACAAAACATCCCATTTAATCCATGTCATTTTCTTCTCCTCTTTACCCCATCCCCACAAAAAAATCCTTTGTAATCTTATTATTCTCCTAACAATTTTGGGTAATTTGAACATAGATAAATAGAATACCATAAACAATTGACATAACAAATTTTATGAGGCCCAGATAATTGGCAATCCATATTATAAAGATAATTAAAAGCTAAATAACATAGTCAATAACTGAATTAATTAAGTGTATATATATTTTAGATGTAAATAAAAATTGATAAAGATAAAAGTGTTAAAATGTATGTCTTTAAACTAGAGGGGGGTGAATGGTTTAAAGAGGGATTTCGAAAACTTTTAAGCCTTGAATGAAATTTTTTCAAGAATATCTTGATAAAGAAATCAGTTTTTCAAAACACAAAGCTGAAAGCACAGCACCAACAAAACAATCGGTTGTTTCGCAGAAACAATTGGTTGTTTATATCAGTTTACAAATATCAAAACTGAATTTAAAGAGTTAAGGGAGAGAGAATGCACACAGATATTTATACTGGTTCACTCTAAACCCAGAGCTACATCCAGTCTTCTCAGAAACCACTGAGGAATTCCACTAAGCAATCAAACCTAGATCACTTACAACACAACCAAGAAAGTGACCTTGATCCCTTCAAGACACACACTTCTCTTGGCCAACACACCAACACTAAGAATGTTGATCTTGATCCCCTCAAGAACACACAACACTTCTCAACAAACACACAGAAGAAACTTGTTCAACAGATACAAGGATTAAACTTGTTACAGAAGCAAATCTGAAATCAATACAAGCAGAAATCCTATCTCACACTCTTTGATTAATCTCAATCTCTAAGCAATCTCAACTCTTTGAAAATCAGAATCTTGTTGTTCTAAAAAAATTGTTATTTCTCAAATCTATTTTACTGAATTTATTCAAAGATGTTTGTTATCAAATCTTAACAAACTTATTCATTGCATTTAAAGATTGGTCAAAGCATTAAAGACTGGAGCGTAAACCGTTAGATTCATTTAAAGCTTAGTCAAAACAAAAACCATTTTTCTGTTATGGTACCAAAAAAAACAATCGGTTGTTTCCTCGAATCAATCGGTTGTTTTGGTTTTAACAGCTCAATCATTTGAAAAACAGTTTTCAATCTTTTCTAAAAACATCTAAGTATAAAACAATCGGTTGTTTCGACAAAACAATCGGTTGTTTTTCACTTAGTTTGAAAAACACTTTTCTTTTAAAAGATTGAGAATGCCTATGCTTTGGATTCAATCAAGAGTGGATTACAAAACTCAAACTACCCCAGATCCTAACTAAGACAGCTCAGCAACAGCAAGCACAGCCAAGCCTTCAACAACCTTCAAAGGGTTTGGATTCTTCAAAGCTTGAACACCACTTGGTTAAACAATCTCCCCCTATTTGATGAAGCCAAATCCCTGATGCTTGTGTTTGACTTGATTGAATCTGAAGCAGTACCTGCAAAAATAGCATATCTACCATCCAATGCTTCTTACAACAGCAGGTTAGTTTTTCACATATTTAAATCATAAACCTGATAAACAATCGGTTGTTTACTCGAAACAATCGGTTGTTTCTATCAACAACAGCAGAAATCAGATTTATATATGAGATTTTAACATATTTAAACAGTTTCAGATAAGGATTCACAAGACCAATTAATTCTCCCCTTATTTGTCTTCACAAATAGAATTTAACAGTAACAAAACAGATTTAAGAGAGATTATTGAGATCAATTTAGGAAGAAGAACCTCTCCTTTGGTAGTGGTTTAGTGAAGATGTCAGCTAACTGCAGTTTGGTCTCCACAAACTTTACTTCACAGTTCCCATTGTTTACATGATCCCTGATAAAATGATGTCTTATCTCAATATGTTTGGTCCTTGAGTGCTGAATTTGATTTTTGGTAAGATTGATGGCACTTGTGTTATCACACATTAAAGGAACTTTGCTGATCTTTAATCCAAAGTCTACAAGTTGTTGTTTGAGCCATAGAATATGTGCACATCATCTACCAACAGCTATATACTCAACCTCAACAGTAGAAAGAGCAACACAGGCTTGCTTCTTGCTATGCCATGAGATTAGACTTGAGCCAAGGAGATGACAAGTCCCACTTGTGCTCTTCCTATCTAGATTGCAACCTTTCATTGCAGCCACAAATTCTTCACACAACCTATCTTGTGTAGCACCAAAGATGATGTCATCAACATAGATTTGCACAAGAATTATTTCTGAATTTGACTTTTTGATGAAGAGAGTCTTGTCTACCATTCCCCTTTCATAACCATGAGATAGCAGAAAGTTATTAAGCCTTTCATACCACTGCCTTGCAGCTTGCTTCAGTCCATACAAAACTTTCTTCAACTTGAAGACATGGTTGGGATGTTTATGATCTTCAAAGCCCCGTGGTTGATCCACATAAACTTCCTCATTGATGTAGCCATTTAAAAAGGCACTCTTGACATCCATTTGGAAGAGTTTGAAACCACTCATACAAGAAAACGCCAACAGCAGCCTCACAACCTCTAATCTAGCAACAGGAGGAAAGGTTTCACCATAATCTATGCCCTCCTCTTGATTGTAGCCCTTGGCAACTAGCCTTGCTTTGTTCCTTGTGATCACGCCATCTTCATCTAACTTGTTCCTATAAACCCATTTTGAACCAATAATGTTCATTTCATCAGTTCTAGGGACAAGAAACCATACCCCATTCCTTGCAAATTGATTTAACTCCTCATGCATAGCTTCAACCCATTTCTCATCCTTGAGACCTTCATTAATTGACTTTGACTCAATTTGAGAGACGAAAGTTGTGTGCCTGCAGAAGTTTGAGATGGAGCTACGTGTGAAGACACCTTCCTTTATCTACCCTATGATGTTTTCCACTGACAGATCTCTAGGAATTCTCCACTCTTTGGGCAGCTCACTCTGTTGCAGAATTTCAATTGGTTGTTTCTGCGAATCAACCGATTGTTTTCCTGCACAGATTTCCAGCTTCTCCAAACTGATGCTTTGTTCATCCTCTTCAACTCTGGTCTTCGGGATTTAGATGTTTCTGTGATCTACCTCATCAAAGACAACGTGAACTGATTCTTCTACAGTCATCAACCTCTTATTGTAGATTCTATATGCATGACTTGTGAGAGAATACCCTATGAAGATGCCAAGATCCGCTTTTTCATCAAACTTCCCCAAGTTTTCCTTTCATTATTGAGAACGAAACAACTGCAGCCAAACACTCTGAGATGGTTTATGTTAGACTTTCTTCCGTTGAAGAGTTCATATGGAGTCTTCTTCAGTATAGGCCTAATAAGCACTCTATTCATCACATAACACGAAGTGATCACTGCATCCGCCCAAAAGTACTTAGGAAGAGATGATTCACTAAGCATTGTCCTTGCTAACTCTTCAAGAGACCTGTTCTTCCTCTCTACCATATCATTCTGTTGTGGAGTTCTTGGTGCAGAGAAATTGTGCAGGATCCCCATCTTCTCACAGAACTTGCTGAACTTCTCATTTTGGAATTCTCCTCCATGATCACTTTTAATAGAACCTATGTTGTAGTTCTTTGTATTTTGTAACCTTCTTGCTAGCTTCTTGAATGCAGAAAAGGCACCACTCTTTGATTCCAAGAAAAGAGTCCAAGTGTACCTAGAAAAGTCATCAACAATAACAAGAGCATAATAATTTCCACCAAGACTCATAGTTCTTGAGGGTCCAAAGAGATCCATGTGAAGAAGTTCAAGGGGTTTTAAAGAAGAAACAACATTTTTTATTTTAAAAGAACTTTTCACTTGTTTTCCTTTTTGGCACGCTTCACAAATGTGATCCCTCTCAAACTTGAGCTTTGGTAGCCCAATCACAAGATCCCTTGAAATTAGCTTGTTCAAGTGATTCATGTGAATATGAGCAATTCTTCTATGCCAAAGCCAAGATTCATCTTGCTTGGATAGAAGACATCCAATTGAACATGGTGAAGAGATATCTAGAAGGTACACATTATTTACTCTCTTACCTACCAACATTACCTCTTTTGTGTTGGGTAGACAGATTTCACATGTGTTTGACTTGAACATCACTTGATATCCCTTGTCACACAGTTGGCTAATGCTCAGCAGATTGTGTTTTAGACCTTCTACATAGAGCACATCATGGATGACCAAGATGTCTTTGTCTCCCATGGATCCTCTCCCAAGAATCCTTCCTTTATTGTTGTCCCCATAGGTGACATGCCCTTCTTGCTTAAAGGAGATGCTCAGGAACTTTGATTTGTCCCCTGACATGTGCTTGGAGCATCCACTGTCCAAGTACCATTGTTGTTTGCTCTCCTCCAAGATTTCCTACAAAAAGGATTTTCAAGTACAAAGATTTGGTCCCCTTATGAATGTAGGTCAATTTTGTTTATATTCATCAATTGAATCTTTATTGCACTTAGGAATCCACTTCATAAAGCGCCTAGGAACAACATATTTTCTGATTTTACAGAACCTCACAGAATGGCCTATTTTCATGCAATAGAAGCATGTAACAATTGGTTGTTTCGATGGTCCAATCGGTTGTTTTTCTGGCATTTTTTAAAATGATTTTGAAAATCTATCTTGTTTGTTTTGTGGATTAAAACCCAATCCAGCTTTTCCAAAAACACAGTTTTGAGATGCTAAGACACTCTCAAAGTTGGATTGACCTTTAGAAAGCTTATCCACAGTTTTCACAAGATGGTGAACCTTATTTTCAAGATTTTCGCAATTTTCACAAACAAGAGTATTACACTTGCAAGAGGAGTTTCTGTAAATGATTTCAAGATTTTCAAAATCTGTTTTTGAATTTTCTAATTCCTCTTCCAGTGATCTTACTATGTTTTCAAGCCAGTTGTTCTTTTCTTTTAACTGATTGTTCAAGAGGGCCAATTGGTTGGCTTCTTCATGCGTTTCTTGAAAAGCTTGAAGTAATTGACCATAATTTTCAGAGTTTGAGGAGTTAGATGAACTTACACTACTTGAGTCATCCTTTTTTCTGGCCATGAAGCAGAGGTTGAGGCTTTTCTTGTTTTGCCTTCTTTTCCTTCTTGCTTGACTCTTTGACTTTGCCTCCTTTGGTTCATTGTTTCCATGAGCAGCCTTGAGTGTGTCCCACATCTCTTTAGCAGTTTTGCATTTTGATATCCTGAAAAACTCATTAGTATCTAGTGCAGAAGCTATTATGTTTTGAGCAGTACAATCAAGCTTGGCCATTTTAAATTCATCATTGGTCCATTGAGACCAAGGTTTTGCAATGAAAGATCCATTCTTTTTAAACTTTGGAATGTAAGGATCATGCTCAATTGAATCCCAAATTCCTTAATCAATAGATTCCACAAAGATTTTCATTCTGGCTTCCCCATATTTGTAATTCAATCCACATAATAAAGGTGGTTTGTAGATTGAAGCACCTTCCTCAAAAGATTGTTTTCCAACCATAGAAAAAAAATTGGATCAACTTGAATAACTTTCAAGAACCAAGCTCTTGATGCCAATTGTTAGAATGTATGACTTTAAACTAGAGGAGGGGTGAATGGTTTAAAGAGGGATTTCGAAAACTTTTAAGCCTTGAATGAAATTTCTTCAAGAATATCTTGATAAAGAAATCAGTTTTTCAAAACACAAAGCTGAAAGCACAACACCAACAAAACCAGCAGTTGTTTCGCAGAAACAATTGGTTGTTTATATCAGTTTACAAATATCAAAACTGAATTTAAAGAGTTAAAGGAGAGAGAATGCACACATATGTTTATACTAGTTCACTCTAAACCCAGAGCTACATCCAGTCTTCTCAGAAACCACTGAGGAATTCCACTAAGCAATCAAACCTAGATCACTTACAACACAACCAAGAAAGTGACCTTGATCCCTTCAAGACACACACTTCTCTTGGCCAACACACCAACACTAAGAATGTTGATCTTGATCCCCTCAAGAACACACAACACTTCTCAACAAACACACAGAAGAAACTTGTTCAATAGAGACAAGGATTAAACTTGTTACAGAAGCAAATCTGAAATCAATACAAGAAGAAATCCTATCTCACACTCTTTGATCAATCTCAATCTCTAAGCAATCTCAACTCTTTGAAAATCAGAATCTTGTTGTTCTAAAAAAATTGTTATTTCTCAAATCTGTTTTACTGAATTTATTCAAAGATGTTTGTTATCAAATCTTAACAAACTTATTCATTGCATTTAAAGATTGGTCAAAGCATTAAAGACTGGAGCGTAAACAGTTAGAATCATTTAAAGCTCAGTCAAAACAAAAACCATTTTTCTGTTATGGTACCAAAACAAACAATCGGTTGTTTCCTCGAATCAATTGGTTGTTTTGGTTTTAACAGCTCAGCCATTTGAAAAACAGTTTTCAATCTTTTCTAAAAACATCTAAGTATAAAACAATCGGTTGTTTCGACAAAACAATCGGTTGTTTTTCACTTAGTTTGAAAAACACTTTTCTTTTAAAAGATTGAGAATGCCTATGCTTTGGATTCAATCAAGAGTGGATTACAAAACTCAAACTACCCCAGATCCTAACTAAGACAGCTCAGCAACAGCAAGCACAACCAAGCCTTCAACAACATTCAAAGGGTTTGGATTCTTCAAAGCTTGAACACCACTTGGTTCAACAAAAAGTTGCATGAACTCGAAAAATAAAGGCATATTTTAACAAAATATTCTTGTTGATGAAATTGTTGAAGAAATATTTATAAATGGTGTTAAGACCCTGAGTAAATGTAAGTTTTATGAGGACTCTACACTGATATAGATTTTATTCAAATAATCATAGTTTAAATACTCTCACTAACTTGATCATCAGAGTGTGATCAATAGGTGGAACCCCCTTCCTCACAAAGCATTGGCATCTCGGTTCAACAATACCAAGCAAAGTCGCTTCAACTCAGAGTCCACTTCCAAGTCCAACCAAGGTCAGCATGCGAGAACATCTTTATTAAGTCTTATATTTTTTATCAAATTAACTAAAACACTATTAAAAAGTAATAACGTGACAACTATCTTGTATGACATGTAAGTGAATTTGCTCGTGCAACTAACTTTGATATGGTAGTTCAAACTTATGACTACCTACCATTCTAATGGTTTGAAGATTTCGCTCAAATTCGCTTATACTCACAAGCTATGCATGTGTCATAGTAATTAAGTTAAGATCTCTGCTTTTTAACGAATTGATTTTATTATTTTTAAAAAGATACGTTTCATAGTGCAAAAAAAAAAAAAATTTAATTGCATATATTCTTATAATTAATCTTATTTATTGATAATTGCAATTATATTATTAACTTACTTTTAACTTTTAAAGGTAGTTTATGAATCCGTCTCCCTGTGTGATAATTTTATGTTTCGAATAGTAATACCTATTAAATTATGTAAGGTATTCCTTAAGAAAATTAGATAAATTGATTAAGTAAGATGTCTAAATTATTATAGACTATCTTGTACGTGTTCAACTAAAAAAATTATATAAGTGTTCACATGAAAATATAAGTTTAGAAGAAAATAAATTTGGAACTAACATTAGTAAAAAAAAAAAAGAGACTTTTCGTGTTGATTTTTAGGCCTAAATTATGTCATATAACTAAAGTCTGACGTAAAAAAAAGTCTATTTAGGTCGAATTTATAATTTAACGTAAAAAAAATGCTTTTACATCAAATTAGCAACAAAATAATGTAAAAATAAATATGTTTTACAACGGATAAATCTTGTCTGATGTAAATAGACTTTAAAGTGGTTTTAGTGTCAATTTTTATATTGAATATAGTTAAATTCCACCTAAATTTACATTAGGTGTGGTCAAATTTAACATAAATTTATTGACAATTATTTCTAAAATTTGGTTCGTTTTAACTTGAATCCAAAATTTGTAATACAGAAAACACAACATAACTACAATAGTCCAAATATACAAGATAAAATAAGAAAATGCTATATAAGATTTCCATGAAATAATCTCATCTAACTTAAATGACCTAAAACACAAAATAAACATAATTATACTATTTATATTAAAAAAGATAGACTATTCATTGTTCTCTTGTTTGTTGCATATATAAGACAATGAGATTGATTTTTGAAAGATATAAAACATAATCGTACAAACAATTACTCTCATCCAGTATAGGATGTAGTAACCACATTCAAATGAATTTGTTTGTCTATTACACTAAAATGAGAGATGATAAAAAAATTACTAAAATGAGAAACAATTTATTTTCAAAGTTTATAAATTAAATAATTAGTGTGTATTAAAAAAAATTGTTTAACCTTAAAGTAAATGAATTGCATTGATCTTGCTTCTTCCACTTAAAATACTTAACCAAAACTCTGATTAAAGTAACAAATTAAAGTAACAATGAATGTATGGAAATATATATTTATACTTTAAAATGTAATGAAATGTTATCCTTGTAATAAGTTTTTGATTCATTGGTAGGTTTTATTGGCTTTGACAAAACCACACCACAACATAATTTCTAGGTATAATGACAATTAATTAGGAATAGGAGTTACATTTAGGGGGGTGTGTTAGTAGATAGGTGTAGAAGTAGAATAGGAGGTGCCAAAGTGAAGGAAGGAGTCACACCTTCCTCATGGCTTGAAATAGGCGCCGGTTTTAGCTAGCTTTGGGAGGGAAATTTGAATTGTTTTAGCTTGCATTTTCAGCACCTTAGGCTATATATAGAGGTGCTCTCTTTGTAAAATTCAGATTGGAATTAATCTAAGAAAACTATACTCAAATTTTGAGTGACCTTTGGAGAGCTTTTGGAGCCTTCTTCTCTAGTCTTATCTTGATGGATCCATGGAGTCCTCAAGTGGCGGCATCACTCTCATCTAGGAGCATTCCACACTTCTAGTGGCGAGATCATCCATCCTCCTTCCATCTTCATGAGCATTCTCTTCTCCTTCCTTTCTTCTTCTTCTATTGTTCATGTTGCCTTGTGTTTTGAGTTGTTTTAGTTTCGGTTCTTCCATTTTCCAGCACCTATATTCTGTTTTGTTTCTTAATTCTGTTCGGTTCAATTGAATATTGGTTTATTTCTGTTCGGTCTTTTCAATTTTAATCTCTTTGTTGATTCAATTTGACAATATTTGGTTCATCCAAATGAGTTCGGGATTTGGTACTAGTAATTGGTGAGTTCTTATCTTAGAACCATGATCCAACTCTAAGAAAAGTGCCTCTATATTTTCCAGCTCAAGGTCATTCCTAAAAATGTCAAGAATCTTGTTCTATGTGACTAGTGGAATCACATCAACTAATGTCACGTACATCATATAAGTCTTTGCGAGTCATTTATTCATTTCATGTTTGTAAGTATTGTTGGATATGCACCTTCATGTTCTCAAACTTCTTAATGGTTTGAGGCTCAACAAATCTATGTATTTCTAATTTCCTTGCTCCACTCTCAAATTTTCAATGTAGTTAACACAATGGCTATTGGTTAAATGTAATTATTATAATATCAGAAAATATAAATGAAAATATGACTTATATAATCCATAATTGTGTGACTGAAATGTTTAATGCAAAGATTTCCCTTAATAATTTCTAATGTGTTATAAAGAAACAACAAAAATGTCGACTCTCAAAACTTCGTTATTCCACATGTAAGAACTTCCTCCTCAATCTTGGATATTCACTCAAATCAAATTAATCGAAACAAAATCCAAAACAATATATGTTTTCAAATAAAAAAAGACATGTTTCCAACTACGTTAAAAAATAAATAAAAATAAAGACAAAGAATCATTTGATCTTGAATAAATAAAGAAAAAACAAAACAAAAATACCTAAATATAATGAATAATATATTCTATATTCTAGCTTGTTTCTATATTTACAACACGAAAACTCTTTAAGAAAATGCAAGCTTTTATCCAACATTATTCACGAGCAATACAATATCAAACTTATATATGTATAAAAATTTAAGAAACTATTTTATCAAATACAAATAGATATCATCTCTAAAATAACACAAACAATGATCATATTCTTGAATATGTATATAAAGAAAAAAAGCTTCTAGATGTTGATACCAAGAACTACCCAGCTAGCATATATAGTATAGTAAAAAAGCTTTGTATGTAATTTTGTTCGTAGCATAAGAGTTTTAAAGCTTGCCTTATTTGATATCTTGTTGAATGTATGCCTAAGGTATTTATAAAACGAAGTAAACATTAATTGTACATATAACAAGAGTTGTTATTATCTTTTTAGTTATTTCAATTAAACTTGTTATGATAGTCCTTGCTGAAAGTTGACCACAATAAAAAAACATAAGCTCATAATTTATATGATGATTGTTACGAAAATCGCCTGTAACTTACAGATGCAAATATAACAACAATTCTAAATTATCATCAAACTCCTTTCTTAATTACATAACTACACTTTACAAATCAAGTTTACGAGACAAAGTATTCTAATCGGTAATATATTACCAACTTATGGAGATTCAGGTATAGAGGTAGAGATATCATAATACTCAATTTAAAGATTAAAAAAAAATTAATCAAAAAAAAATTAAATAAATTAAGGTGCATGGTGAGCCCTAAGAACCAACTAACTGAGCCTATGCTTCTAAAGGAGACTAGAACATGACAAGAAGATAGCATTACTCCAAAAAAAAACAGGTTCCCGAGCACGCTTTCTCAGCAAAGCAGCATATTTATCCCCACATCACCAAAACATGCTAAAAAAATTTCTAAACCAGTATGTGCAAGAACCTGCAGGTCAAAGCAGCTTGCACGTGTTATTTGGACCAAAACATTGCAAGCAACTCCTTGTAATAATGATGAATTGATAACTCTTTTTTCCATATAGACCTAATCAATAACCTTTTTATAATAATATAATAAAAAATATTTGAATTAAGCAATAACATTTTAATAAATAATAACGTAAATGATTGTATAAATAATATTAATTGCGATACTCTGAAAAGATTTTCTAGCCATATAAATTTTGATGACCGGTATGTGTTGTTGTGATGCGTGTCACTGTGTGTATTCTTTTCTTGAGTAGAAAGGAAAAAGTAAACGGAAGCCCCACTCACCCTATTTAAGACTATAATTGCTGATGGTCCTTACACAGGGGCTAACAGCTATGTAGCTGCTCAGAAGCCATAAAATAAACGGAGAAGAAAAAACAGAGCCGCTAAAAAATGGCCGTTGGGGCATTCTCCGTTGATGCTTCTTCACCCAGGAGCTTCGACGGTAAGATCACACTCTCCGTTCTCATCACTTGCATCGTTGCTGCATCCAGTGGTCTAATTTTCGGATACGACATCGGAATCACAGGTACTTTCATCAAATATTTTTCCTATTAATTTCTAATTTTTTTCACCTCTCACCCTTCTTTTAGTTATGTTCGTAACAAGAGTATGTTTTTCTGTCCCGAAATTACGAAGCAATAAACTAGGTTACAGTGCTTTTGCCCATTCATGAGTTTAATTGTTTTTTTCCATGGCAATTGGAATAGAGAATGATAAACGATGAGAGTGTTTGGTTTGGTAATGGCACGGACCAGCTGGTAACCCTTTTTTTTTTTCCTTTTCTGTTCTAGAAGTCCAGAAATCATTAATTCATTATTTTTGTCTACTCGTCAACTCAAGTCAACTTTTGTCTACTCGTCAACTCAAGTCAACTTTTGTTGATTTATTCTCACTTTACAACCAAATCAATTAATTGCGTTTCATTAATTTGCCTGTAATTCTTACTATTAACATTTTAATTATCAATGCTGCTTCCAACAGCAACTACACGTGGCTAATTTTTGTTACTTTAGCCTGCATTTTAAGTTTGCCCAAACCCTTCTATTGAATTTAATTTATAACAAGAGAATTTTTGAATAATTTTTTCTCTTGAAACTTTTGAATAAAAAAATAAAAATTAGTTTTAATTTGTAGAAAGTGTAGTATAGTTTATTTAAATTTATTTATAAACTAAGTTTAGTTTTAGAAAATAAATTTATTTTATTATATTTTTAAAAGGTTAAAAGTATGATGATTTGGGAACAAAGGAAGAATTAATTGAAAACAAAACGGTGACATGTGATTTCAGGAGGTGTTACCACGATGAAACCATTTCTTGAAAAATTCTTCCCATCAATACTGAGAAAGTCTTCTAGAGCTGAAACAAACGTGTATTGTGTGTATGACAATCAGTTGTTCACACTGTTTACGTCCTCCCTTCATCTGGCGGGATTCATATCCTCTCTCTTGGCCGCTCGTGTCACCACCGCGCTGGGTCGGAGAAACACCATGACCTTTGGTGGTTGCATCTTTTTCGCCGGTGGTGCCATCAATGGTGCTGCTCAAAATATTTTTATGCTCATCTTAGGTCGTATCTTACTTGGCTTTGGCGTCGGTTTCACTAATCAAGTAAGTAAAATTTGGATTATATATCATATGTTAGCAGTTTTAATTTTTATCAAGTACTTGATCATTGATGCATTTATAAAAAATAGGTTTAATTAGGGAATTTCATTTTAATAGGTTTAACTAGTTGGTACTTGGTTCGAGTTACGACACTAGGTTCAATTCAATTACCATGACAAGTGTTCTTCCTTCTTCCTTCTGAATTCCTTTATTATAGTGGTGACACGTGAGGCATTTTACAATGCATAGTTGGTTTGAGTGTGTAATTATAGGAGTTAACACGGATTCCCCTCTTTTCCCAATTAAGATTAGCTCAACAAATGTACAAAATGTTGTTTTAGGTGTGCAGTTCCGGATCCTCCACTCCATCCACACTTATCCAAAATCTTAACTATTTATTATATTCTCTTTCCTATTCAAACACTTTGTAACAATAAAATCAATGGACTTTGATGTTGACGGCGTCATTGGATCCAAACTCCTGCAATTGAATCCGGATCCTCTGCAAGTGCATCATCTCCAACCATATTTGTCTTCATGCAAAATCTCAAACCTTCACCACGTTCTCTACATTCTCTTCAATTATGTTGTGTAATAACACAATTAAGGCTCTTTCTTTTTTATTTATATAGTTGTTTTTTAACATATCATTCTTTTTAAAATATTAAAAATACTTTTTAATATTCTTTATTTTTGGAATAGCTAATCCGAAAAAAACTATGAATTATAGAATTCATAAGATATTTTTTATTTTAAAAAAACCTTTCAGATTCTATAATTCATGAAGAGTTTATTTTAAAAAATACATTATGAATTATAGAATTTGAAAGATATTTATGAATTAGAGAATCTGAAAGGTATTTTGCATCCAGGAATACTTTTTGAATTCTGCAATTCGAAATGTATTTTTTTCTTAAAAAAATATTATTAATTGTAAAATTGAGAAGATGTTTTTGGATCTGAAATTTCACTCTGAGCAGTGTAAGTATAAAAATAATACATTTTTAGATTGTAAAATTTGAAATATATTTTTTAAGAATAAAATAATCTTTTTACCTTACATATAGGGTGTGTAATAAGAAACTATGGAGATGCAAGAAGAAACAACCCACAATTAATTGTTTAGATGCTGGTTGGACCAAATAAGTTGGAGAGTATCCAATTGAAATCGGATCCTTTACAGTTTCTCCGACCACATTTTCTTCATCTAAAATCTCCTTCATTCATCCTTCATACTCTCTTTGATTACAATGGGTCTACGCAGACATGTAGGTAGTATCCACTGTTACCCTGTCTAAAAAAAATTATCCTATAATTCATTTAATACCTGTACCTGGATAGGTTGAGGGCCCATATAGTACCTGTGATTGGACGTACAATTGTTGACGTGTCGGTGATCTCCAAATTCCTTTAAGTCTCCTTCCTTCAATATTGATGCTCGGTCGAGGGGTTACCTGCGAATTGCACTCCAACGTTTAAGTAAGTATTATATTTTAAGCGTGTTTTGGTAGAATATGAAAAAGGTACCTTATTGCTGCACAAAGGGTCTCTATTTTATAGCATTGGTTTATGGGCCTTAACCCTAATGGGCCGAACATCAGTTATTAACTGATATATGTATAGTGGTTCCTTGATATCAGGAACGTGTATCTTTTAGTTATTCAGTTATTTCCACATATTTCGGGTTGCACATTGACTCATTCAACGCTACTTGTAACTATCACTACTTACAGTATTTCCTATGTTTTTTGACTCGGGCAGTCGGTCAATGAGACCGAGACTGACTTGTCCAGTACCGACCGGTACACTTGCCTCCAGGCTCGAAGAAGTTAATTTCTGAAGAGCCGAAGATGACTGTTGGAGTTCCCGATGTTAGACGTGATGGTTGGGCGCATTCGATCGAGGTGTATTCTGTTTGCTCCTTATACTATGTCCTATAAGAATTTCAAAGAAAGGTATTTTAAAACTTTCGTCGAGCCAGACGGTCGACCTTATTTTTATGATTCGAAGGGGAAGACTAAGTTTCCTTTTCAGTGGATCCAAAATCTCACGAAAATTACTACCTGGCCAAGGTCTTCGAGGACTCCATGGGATAAGGAGGCTTTATTTGTTTTTTACCAGCTCCCTTATAAGTTACCTACTCTGGAGTTAGTAGCGTTGTACGGGTCGTCTCGGAAGTGGGCGAATTTTACTGGTATGTAGATTTCTTATATACATGGTTGTATTCGTTATGTTGATTGTGTTTAATTCGCTTGTGCTTTGCAACCATCATGACTTAAAGGGACCCGACTCTTGGGGATTATATGACCCAATTGCGACGTCAAGTGACCAATAAAAATATTAGTATCTTCGAGACGGCCGGGAACAGAAACTCGACCGTCCCTATTGACATAATTCATCCACAAGTTTTTGTTCCCCCTGTGGTTCGAAAGATGGGTCAGCCTGTTAAGATGCAACAAAACATAGAAGCAGACCCTTCCTCTCCACAACCATCTGTGCTCAATCCTCATTTGCAAGTGGCTTCAGGTGTACAAATTTCAATATCACCTGAAGATGAAAGCGTGTTAGCCGCGATCCCCACAAATAATTTAATTTCAGAATTAATG
Source organism: Phaseolus vulgaris (assembly GCF_000499845.2). Taxonomy (NCBI): domain Eukaryota; kingdom Viridiplantae; phylum Streptophyta; class Magnoliopsida; order Fabales; family Fabaceae; genus Phaseolus; species Phaseolus vulgaris. Next base: position 48,771,790 of record NC_023752.2, read on the forward strand.
GAGCTGCATAGTCTATCGTTGCTGGTTAGCCGTGCTCTCCAAGAAGAGTTGGAAAGGACCACGACAGTAGTGGTGGCTAAGTTGAAAACCGAGTTGGCGGAATCAACTAGCTCATTAAAGATAACATTGGAAACGATGGGGCCCTTGAAGAAAAAATGCGCCAAGTCAGCTTTGAAGCCGAGGAGGAAAAAAAGGCGTTAAGGGTCGAGCTAGAGTGATGTGAATGCAATAGCAAGAATACAAGATTCTTTGACATTCTTAGGAACAACTTGAGTTGGTCATGAATTGGCACTTTAATTAGAATTGGATCAATGTTCTAATTCAAGAACTCACCAAGACTTTGCACCGAACCAAAGCTCACATGGAAGTCCATATATTGTCAAATTGAATCAAGCAACAAGAATGGAAGAAAACATAATTGAACTCAGCCAAAAACAGAAAACTACCAAACAGAAATTGAAGAATAAGCTAAGAAACACAAATTCAAACGGTGAAAAGGATGAAGAACACTAAAACAATGGAAACTACCGATTGAAATTGCAAGAGATGAAAGAATGAACACTTATTGAATGAAGCTTGCTGGATTTGAGAATTTGGAACTGCATTCACGCCACTTGGAGTCTTGTTCCAAGATAAGTGAAAGGTTGCCGCCACTTGAAGCTCACCATTGGCACACAAGATAAGGCAAAGGAAGAAGAAGACAACAAGACTCACAATTTCTCTCTAAACTTGAGTATAGTTTCTTTACTTCTAATTTCCAAATCTGATTTGTACAAGGGCAACACCTTTATTTATAGCCTAAAAGGTGCTGAAATGCAAAGCTAAATGTGCCCCTAATGACATTCAAATTCGGCGCCAACTAGTGCATGAAGGAAGTGTGACTTTCCTTCCTAGTTTGGCACCTCCTAACTCATATCTACACTCCCCCTAGCATCCCTTACTAAGTTCACACCTATTTATTAATATCCGCACCCCTACTCTACACAATAGAAATAAGAAGAGTCATCTTTTGATACTCTTGTCCCAAAGCTCTTGCCAAGCTCCTAGTGATTCGTTGGGCTTGGGCCCCTTGTTGGGCTTGGGCTTCATGGGCTTGAGCGTCCTCTACTTGGTTTCCATCATAGAGGCCGAAAGGGCCAAGCATGCAAAGGAACGAGCGAGGGAGAAAGTTGAGGCTGAAGAGAGAGAGAAAACATTATCCGTCGAGGTGAAAAAGTGTCAGTCTTTAATGATGCACATAAGTGAAGACTCTTTCTACTAAGGCCTACATCAAGCGACCTTCTTCCACGACATACCTGTTGAAGACTCTAGGTATGACATCGAGAAAGATGTCGTGGGAAGAAAGTTAGTGTCGATCAACGGAGGTGCCGACAAGGTGATGAAGGAGGTCGACGGTGACGGAGAAAATGCCACACCCCGCAATGAGCCAGAACCATCCTTCGAGGAGTTGTTTGAACCACTTTGATCGAATATATCCTGGAGCCAGGATGTAGGCCTAAACAATGTTTAAATTTGTCTTAGTTTAGAACTTTATAATTTCATGCTTGAACATGTTCGCTTTTTGATAGACTGGTAAACATAATATATGTACATTATTTGTTCGTAGCCTTTTCTTGCTCGTTTTCATAAAAAATTGGGTTGACTGAGACTATACTTCTTTCAAGCATTTAGTTATAAATATTGAACGTTAAACCGATATAAGGGCAACAACTGATGGTTGACCGTCGAGCATATAGAAAGATAATTTTGCACTTAGTTAATTTAAGTGATTTAACTCGAAATAAAATTTGATCGATTGAACGGTGGGCAACAATAAAATGCTAACACTTTGATTGAAGAGAATATGGCTTGAACAATTTTGACTTTGATTAACCGGTAAAGAATTATTTTATATCGATTGTCGGATGCGAATTTTATTTCGATCGCTCTATACAATATTTATTTCATTCTGGTTGCTTGACGTGATATTTATTTCATTCTGATTGCTCGACGCGATATTTATTTCATATCGCTCGCGATATTTTATATGGTTTGGATTGAATCGTTGTTAACGATGATAATTGTGTTCGGTCGACCCTAGATGGCCTATTTAGAGTTATTCTAGTTAACTTAGAATAATGAAGTGCGCGGGTCGAGGTCAGACTCTCAATGAAGACGATTGGAGTTACAACTCCTTAATTTAATTTGGATTGTTATGTGTGTTGTTCGGGCCATGTGTGGTGGTTTAGTTGAACTGATTGAGGGGTTATCCTTAATGGTCAATACAATAGCCAGCCGCCAGCCACTATGTCTACAATGCGAAATGGTCCTTCCCAATTACTTGAGAACTTACCATCTTTCTTTCGGGCGTCACTGCGCATTCACCAGACCATGTCTCCCTTTTGAAAGTTTCTTGGCTTCACCTTAGAATTATATCTTCTTGCCACCCACATTTTGCACGCTTCTTCTCTTATTCTACTTTTGTCTCTAAGTTCATTGATAAGGTTAAGGGCGACCCACAAACTTTCTTTATTCAAATCCAAATCCAATGTTTGTCCTACCTCGGCCCTACGGTGGACGCCAATTGTACCTGTATAGGTTGAGGGGCCCATAAAGTACCTATGACTGGACGTACAATTGTTGACGTGTCGGTGATCTCCAGATTCCTTTAAGTCTCCTTCCTTCAATGCTGATGCTTGGTCGGTCGGGGGGTTACCTGCGAATTGCACTCGATGCTAAAGTAAATATTCTATTTTAAGTGTGTTCTGGTAGAATATGAAAAACGTACCTTACTCCTGCACAGAGGGCTCTATTTATAGCATTGGTTTATGGGTCTTGACCTTGATGGGCCGAACATCAGTTATTAACTTATATGTATAGTGGTTCCTTGATATCAGGAACATGTACCTTTCAGTTATTCAATTATTTTCACATACTTTGGGATGCACATTGACTCATTCAATGCTACTTGTAACTGTAGCTACTTACGGCATTTCCTATGTTCTTTGACTCGTGTGGTCGGTCAACGAGACCGAGACTAACTCGTTCAGTATCGATAAAAAGTATTCATAGATTTCGATACTCACGAATAACTTTTTAAAAATTAAAATTATTTTGAAATATAAATTCAAATAAAATTTGATCTTAAAATATAATTTAAATAAAATTATTTGACAAAATATTAGTACAAATAAATATAGTCTTTATAAACAAAATTCAAATAAGTTAGTTCACAAAGTATAAGTTAAGAAAATAATTTCTTTAAAAACACTTTAATTTCATAAGTTTAAATAATTTATAAAATCAAATTATAAATAAATTTTTTATTATTAATTTTTCTTTCATCAATACTTAAAGTTAAAGTCCTTCTTTGAACATTTTGATTGATACCTCAAGTTCAAGTGAGATGTATAAAAAACAATAATTATGTAGAAAGATACCAAGTTCACCAAAACTAAAAGTTCAATAATCTTAACAAGTTCAAGACCTAGGTTTTTACTTAGTAAAAAAATATATTACTCAAAATAGCTAATAATGCTCATTTTGACACTTTAAGCTTTACTAAAAAAACTCATGTAATCATCTCCATCCATCTATTTCAATTTCAATACAGAGACTATCAATTCAATGTCAATAGCAATCAACTCAAATCAATAATTCAATGTAGTTTGAAAGAGTCTCACTTATTTGGAAGTTGTAATTACCAAATCATTCTAAGAATGTTAGAACTCAAATAATATATTAAAAAATTAAGAGATATTTAGAATAAAAAATTATTCTAAATTGAATGTTTTCGGATGGAAATTATCTAAACTCGTCATCTATTTCGGATGAGAATTGTGATAAAAAAAATGGACAGAGAAGGATGGAGATGAGAAGTTTTGAGAGAGAAGAAGGAATCAATGGAAGAAACAGTAAAAACAAGACAGAGAAGAAAGAAACAAAAGAAAAAAAAAAGGTTGTTTCTCCTCCATCCCAACAAATGACTTCTTGCACTCCATCATTCTCACACAAAAGACCATTTTACTAACTTTTGGATTATTCTTTCTAGAATATTTTCTGGAACATACTTTCCAGAACACATTTTGTGAATTCCATACCATTCTGGAAATTAAAAACATGTATTCTAGAAAAGATATTCTGAAATAATTTTTTGCCTTCTGAATTTGTATTCCAGAAATACATTTTGCTTATGGAATCTCTATTCTAGAAATATTTTTTTGCTTATGGAACCTTTATTCCAGAATCATCCAAAATTATCAAGAATAATGTTGGTATTGCATAGAATGTAGGGGTGCAGGAAGAAAAATGCAGGGGTGTAGGAAGAAATACCCAAGAAAAAATAACAGAAAAGAAAGGGAATGGGCCCTAAGGCCTAAACTTTACGGATTCAACCAAGTAAAGGTTGAGAACCGGACTGCTTCTTCCTGCAACCCCATATTTTCTTGTGGCACCCTATATTAAATATGAAAAATATCTTTTTATCTTTCTTGTGTCACGCCCATACATAATTCAGAAAATATTTTTGGATCCGGAAGTGTTCTCCAGATTATAAAATCCGGAAGAAATTAAAATAAAAAATCTGGATTACATAATTTGAAAGCTAATCTTGGATCCGAAAGTAGCTTATGTATTATGTAATCCATAATATATTTTAAAAAAATAGTATTTCAGATTACATAATCTAGAAGTCTTTTCTGGATTTAAGAGTAACTTATGGATTATGTAATCTAGGTATATTCTGGATTAAATAATCCAGAAACTATTCTTATATTAAAAAAAACTTCTGAATTATGTAATTTGAGAGCTAATCACGAATATGAGAAAAGGTTTTTGGATTATATAATTCAAAAGTTAATTACAAATTTAAAAGAAAACTTCTGAATTATGTAATCTAGAATATAAACTAGACTTTAATTTTTTTTAATAGAAAAACATTTTTAGAATACAAATTTTTTTATGAGAGTGGTACAAAAACATATGAAGGTGCATAAAGAAAGAAGCAGTGTGAGAACAGTTGAGAGAAATCTAAAGAGTGAAATATTAGCGCATATTGCATATTTATTTCTGTACTTGAATTTTGTTTTTTTCAAAATAAAAAATTGTTTGAGAGAACTAGTCTACTAAAATTATTATCGAAAATAATGTTTTCTTTTCAATTTTATAAGAAAAAAAAAACATCTTTAAATTCTTGTGGACCCTGTATTTTTCCCTCACTTCCATTATCAACAAACTAGTTTTCTAAAACTATTTTAGAATGTAAAAGCAATAACATAATCAAACACACCCCTACACTTTGTTTTTTCTCTGTCAAAGGAAGTAACAATGCCCCTGTTATCACCATTTCGGTTTGAAACTTCTGATTATTTATACTCACAAAATAACGTTAATTTTGGTTGTGAAAGGATAGACATAGTAGGAGTCTTGAACTTAATGAAGTCAAGGTCGCGATTGGGATGGATATTTGCTCCATTCAGATCATATTTCGCTGTCTTTAACTTAAAACGATTACATTGAATAAAAGTTCACTAATAATAGTCTTGGATTTTTCTCATATATCATCTCTTTGGATTACTAATACAAAATTTGCAATGTTGCATGTCGCTTAATTCTCAAATTAAAGGCAACGCCATTGTACTTGTCTGAATTGGCTCCAACCAGATGGCGAGGCGCGTTCAACACCGGCTTCCAATTCTTCATCGGAATCGGCGTGGTGGCGGCGAACTGCATCAACTACAGCACCGCGAGGGTTCCATGGGGGTGGCGCATGTCCCTGGGCCTCGCCACAGTCCCCGCAATCATCATGACAATCGGTGCCTTCCTAATCCCCGACACTCCGAACAGCCTAGTAGAACGCGATCGCATAGACGAAGCTCGAAATGCCCTCCGCAAAGTGCGGGGCCCCACCGTGGATGTGGAACCGGAACTCCAACAACTCATTAAATTGTCGCAGCTTTCCAAAGCCATGGAAAAGGAAAGCGTTAGGACCATTGTTGAGGAACAGTACCGGCCTCAGTTGGTGATGGCGTTCGTTATTCCACTGTCTCAGCAGCTTACGGGGATCAACATTGTGGCTTTCTATGCTCCTAACCTCTTTCAGTCTGTGAGCTTCGGCAATGACTCTGCGTTGCTTTCCGCCGTTATACTCGGACTCGTCAACCTCGCTTCCATCCTCGTCTCAACTGCGGTTGTCGATCGATTTGGCAGAAGATTCTTGTTCATAGTCGGTGGCCTTCAAATGCTTCTCTGCATGGTACGTCAAATCAAGCTTTATTGCATGTCAACTTGTCATTAGACAATGCTGTAACAAATCTTTATGGTCTTGTTTGTTACTGATTATGGAAAAGATTAGTTTGACATTAGCGAATGACCATAACCAATGCTGGAATTAATTGCATATATTTTGCACTGTGTCTGTACTAAAATGTTTTGATGATTGTGAAGCTTGCGGTGGCTATTGTGCTGGCAGTGGAGAGTGGTGTTCATGGTACAGAGAACATTTCAAAGGGCAACACCATATTGGTACTAGTATTGTTGTGCTTCTACGCTGCAGGTTTTGGTTGGTCCTGGGGCCCTCTTTGCTGGCTAATTCCGAGTGAGATTTTTCCCTTAAAGATAAGATCCACTGGACAAAGCATTGCCGTGGCAGTGCAATTCTTGACCGTCTTTGTTCTATCCCAGACGTTCTTGACAATGCTTTGCCACTTTAAGTTTGGGGCTTTCCTCTTCTACGCGAGTTGGATTGCAGTCATCACCATCTTTATCATACTGTTCTTGCCCGAGACCAAAGGAATTCCTTTGGATTCAATGAATGCAATATGGAGCAAACACTGGTATTGGCGAAGGTTTATGGTTAAAGGACAAGTTAGCCGAGATAATCATCCAATGACTAGTTAGTATTAGTTAGTACATATAAATATGTTTGGTTTTGCTTGTAGGTCGAAAATAAAATTATCTGCAACTTAAAGACTGTGGCTACATGCATAATGTATATGAAAGCAAGAAAGTCTAAATGTATGGTTGGATGTATTTGCATCTCTAACTTCTCATTCTTTTTGTTTTAACTCTTATATGCTTTGTTTGGATAAGAATTAGGAATAGAAAAATGATGAATTTGTGGAAAAAGTGTTTTGGATTAAAAAAAATGGAAAGTAAAGAAAAATAAATGAGAATATTTATGAAAGTTTGTGTTTGAGGTAATGAATGCGGTTGATTTTTCTTTAATTGCTGAAAAGTAAAATTATAATTTTTTTTATCATAAAAATTATTTAAAAATAAAATATAATTACTTGTTTATTCATGTTTGAATTAAAATATTATTTTTATTACGATCAAATATCCTAGTTAAAAAAATATAAATTATCTGACAAAAAGTTATATAACATAAATTTATTAAATAATTTTATTAATAATATTATTAAATATTTTTATTACATAAATTTTGTTGATATTTAATATTTAATATTTTATTTTTATTTTTATTAATATTATTTTATTTTATTTTTATTACATTATATTATATAATCGATTATATTTCCCATATAATTTGTTATGTAATTTGATAGTCGATTTCATTTTATGAATGAAATCTCTTATTACATTACTGATTTTTTTTTCAAATCCACGTGACTTTCTTTTTCTTTCCATTCATGTTAGTGACGATGAAAAACCAAGCCATATATACTTTTAAATTTATGCTCAAATTTCTTTGCAAATATATGGAATCAAATACGAGTGTCTCTCTTAAATTTGTCTGAGTGAACAATAATCATCTAAAAAGAAACACAACATTAATATCTAATTTGTAGTAGAATTGACATATCTCTTTTATAGATTAGACATAAAACCAACCAACCAATGAGATCTTACAAGCCCATTTCATATAGATTCTCATTTCATATAGATTCTAGTGCAAGTTGGTGTAATGATGGTGGCAATAGTTGGCAATTGCTTCTTCCACTCCATAATTTCTTCCTGAGTTTTTTTTTTATCAGCAAAGAATAAATAAATTAAAGGAGACATTTCAGGGATGTCCCAACCCTTATACAGGAACCTTACACCACATGTAATGAACCACATATAGATTAAGGTTACCAAACCATAGAAAAACCAGTACAACAGTGCCCTTCATAAGTTGGTTCCATACCAGATATAGAGAAGGCTACACACCAGCAAAATGACCATAGGACTTGTCCCAGCCAGACCATGTGTGACCTCTCTAGGGGGTGTTACATAGCTCATAACCAGACTTTACCCCGTGATTACAACCTGCATAGTTGAGCATAACCGCACTTATGGAGAGTTAACCACTAGTTAACCGGCATTTACCTCCAGGAACACATGGTTTTGACATAACCGACTTATTAACTCCACAACCCCTCTGCTTCTGAACCCGTTCTGCAGCTCCTGCTAGTTCTGCACCTACTCAGCTTGAGTAAGACACGAAGCCACCCTAGTCCAGATACACCCTTTTATAGCTCCACAGAGGCTTCCCCGCACCTTCATACATAAAAGCTACGCCCTACTACCATTCCACAACAAACGAACCTTCTAAGTCACCGGCACCCTGCATACTCCAATTGTACACCAGCACCCTTAGAACCACCTTATACCATCCAAACAATTCCACAACCGATCCACCCACTAAACCTCTCTTGACTTAGGCAAACCACCCACCAATGTTAATACCATGTCATACACTTCTTCCAGAGAGTAGACCCTGCAACCTATGTACCTCAACCCAGCTACCCTTACATGGTTACACTTCAACACGAGTTGGACCCCAAAAAGAAAAAAATGCTGAACCCACCCCACATATCAACCAACAGGTTATGTGGCTTCCTCTTCCATACTTCACCCTACAACACCATTAGACGCCTTATGTCCCCCCAGAACCATACCTGGTTTAGCTAAAGCCATTTGGGCTTATAGGAAGAACGCCAAATAATCCTTCTCTAAACTATCCGTCAGTAAACCTTATTCAGCAAAACCAGCCATAACAGTTCCTCCTTACCCACCCTACACCGTATTACACCTGCAGAAAGCACCACAGGACCAACTCCTTCAATACTACCTGCCTGACCTTCCATCTCCCCCCACTCAACTGCGGCTGGCCACTACACATCTCCTATTTATAGCTAGTAAGACAGGGGATTGGATTCAGCACCTAATCTGTTAACGAGTATGAAAAATTATTGCCTTTGTGTTTCAACCACGACCACGATTTAAGCTGAGCCTTGTGTAGCACTTCTTCCTCGTCCACTACTCCTTGTTGGAACATAACAGAATTTCTATGCTCCCACAAACTCCACACTATGGCTGCCCACACCCCTTTCCAAACTAAATTTTGCTTATGATTTACCTGGAGCATATTAAAACTCTTGAAGTGGATCTTAACATCATTGTGTTGGACGAACTCAATTCCAACCCACTTGAAGCACAAAGTCCATACACGCCACGCATGTTTACATTCTATAAAAAGATGTTGATTTGACTCATCCACAGTTTTACACAAGACACATTCAGGGTTGTTAATCTGAACCCCTCTCCTGCTAAGAGCTACTCTTGTCGGTGTTCTGCCCCTAATCACCCGCCATGCTGTGATCAACACATTAGGGAGTGCCTTTACCTTCCATAGAAGCTTAAACACCTCTACTTGAGGAGTATTTTCCGCCTCCACTAAGCACTCATACGCCGCCTTTACTGTGTAGCACCCTGACTCGCCACCTCTCCAAACCTGCACATCGTTCACATTCCTAATAACATAAGCATTGGCAATGTGACAACTAAGATCAGATTCTAGTGATGCTTCCCACTCAAACCTTTCTCTTCTCCATCTTAAACGCCATCTCCACTCCGACCCTTCCCACACTCCAACCTCCCCCACCCTTTGACCTTGATCCAGAGAAAGATTGTATAGCCTTGGAAAGAGTGTTTTTAAGTTTGTTCTACCCACCCACACATCCTCCCAAAATCTGACTTTATCTCCCCCCCTAGTTTCCACCCAACCTGACCTTGAAACCACCCTTCTCCTCCTCCCTCCTTACAAATTTTCATCAGATCTCTCCACCACCATGACTGATATTTCACCTGTGTCTGCTCCCTACTATTCTCCATTCCGTACTTCGATTCCAACACCTCCTTCCACCTCCCTTTCTCTTCAGATATACACCGCCATTTCCACTTAGCCAGCAGCGCACAATTAAACTTCCGGATCTCTTTGATACCTAGCCCACCTTCCTCACGCTCTTTACACACTTCCTTCCAACTGACCCACGAGATCGACCTTTTCTCCTTACCCCATCCCCACAAGAACCTCCTTTGAATTCTAATAATGCTCTTACAGATCTCCTATGGTGCTTTAAAGAGAGACAGGTAGTACAATGGTATAGCAGACAAGACAGATTTTATCAAGCATAACCTACCTGCCATTGATAGGAATCTCCCTCTCCACACACTAAGCCTGGATTTCAGTTTGTTTAGAACAGGCTCCCAAAACTTTCTCTTCCTTGGGTTACCCCCCACTTCAAGACCCAAATAGCTAAATGGTACACTCATCTGGTCACACTTTAAGGTATTTGTATAGCAGTCCATTTTGCTTCTTTGCACATTCATACCTACTAGTTTAGATTTGTGAAAATTGATCTTCAATCCTGAGGCTAGCTCAAACCCCCTCAGGATAGATTTTAAGGTAACCACATTCGAGAAGGAGTCCTGACATAAGAACAACGTGTCATCAGCAAACTGGAGAATACCCAATTCCACTTCTTTCCTTCCTATTCTTAGTCCCGTGAATAGCTTAACCTTCATCGCTTGCCTTACTAGCCCTGCGAGCCCTTCAGCTACCACAAGAAAGAGAAATGGGGCAAGAGGATCCCCCTGGCGTAGCCCTCTTGACGGTTTGAACTCCTCCGTTGGACTCCCATTCACAAGCACGGATACTGTTGCACTCTCCAAACAACCTTGGACCCATATTATCCACTTCCTATGGAAACCCATCCTCTGTAGCAAGTCATAAAGAAATTCCCATCTGACAGAGTCATACGCCTTTTCAAAATCCACCTTTAAACACAATCCTGGCTTCCTTCTCCTCTTAAACTCCTCTATCGCCTCATTAGCCATCATAACACTATCCAGGATCCCTCTATCCTTGAGAAAGGCCGATTGACAGTCATCAATAATGGCGGGGAGTACCTTCTTAAGCCTACCTGCCATCACCTTTGAGATAATTTTATACATAGAACCTACTAGGGATATAGGTCTGTATTGCTCCAATTTGGTTGGGTCCCTTACTTTGGGTACAAGAGCAACAAAAGAGGCATTACAGCCCCTTGGGATTACACCATTCTTATGGAAAAGAGCGAAGGCTTCCACAACTTCATATTTTATGAACCCCCAACTTTTCTTTATAAAATTCATATTAAAACCGTCTGGTCCTGGGCTCTTCAATCCCTCACAAAGCCAAAAAGCCTCCCTTATTTCTTCCTCGTCGAAGCCAGCAACCAAGGACACGTTATCCTCAACGGTGATGGTCTTAAACTCCACCCCATCAAGTCTAACTCCAAAGTCTCTCGTGACTTTAAATCTATTTTCAAAAAGTCTCTTCGCTTCGGTGCGCACCGTACCAGGTTCCTCACACCACAGGCCCCCCACCTCCACCCCCTTCACTTCGTTTCTAAGCCTTCTCCACCTCAAGGAGGAGTTAAAAAACTTAGTGCACGAGTCCCCATTCTTGAACCAGTTCACTCTAGCTTTTTGACAAATAAGGGAATCAATCTTTTTCTCAGTTTCCATCAGCCTACCAACCAAATCATATCTTCTCAGTCTATCAGATTCACCAAGGTCAGCATTACAATCCCTACAATCCAAGTCCTCTATCTCCTGTAATAGTCCTTCCTTTTTGGTATGCAGGTTTCCAAACACCTCCCGATTCCATATTTTAAGGTTTTCCTTCAGGCACTTCAGCTTCATCTTGATCTTTTGAAACACTTCCCCCTGAACAGCATATGACCCCCACTTGTCCTTGATCATGTCACAAAACCCCTTTTCCACTAACCAGGCGTCAATGGACCGAAAGGGTTTGGGCCCCCAATCCTTGACCAGGGACTTCACCACAATTGCACAGTGGTCAGAAACTTCCCTATTTTGCACATATTGTTTGCTCATAGGCCACTTGTCCAACCACTCTTCTGACACAAGCACTCTGTCAAGTCTACTCTTAGCATATCCATTTGCTTTGAACCAGGTGAATTTCTTGCCTACTAGAGGCAGATCAAGAAGAGCATTTGTATCAATAAAACTATTAAAACCCTCAATCTCCTTCGCTTGATCCTCCCTAACCCTTATTCCTTTCCTTTCACATTGGCTTCTGACAGCATTAAAGTCACCGCAAAGGCACCACACTTTGTCTTGATAGGCCCGTTTTACACTTGACAGCTCCTCCCACAGGGCCTTCTTATCCCTCAGATTATAGGCAGCATAGACGTTTACAATTACACAACTAAGATTAGATACTCGGTTTTTGTCGAAGACAGCTATGAAGCCTTTCCCCATAATATGACTCTCATAGCTAAAAGCATCCTCGTACCACATAGACAACAAACACCCTCCTCCATTATCACCTTCAAGATGAAGCCATCCTATTTTATTACTCCCCCACAAGGAGCAACATTTTTGTTGTGTAACTCCATTAGCTTTTGTCTCTTGCAGGCACACAAACTCCACCCCTTCTTTCCCTATGACATGACGTACGTACCTAGATTTGGTACTCCCCCCAAGCCCTCTTATATTTAGACTAAGAATAATCATAAGGCAACATACCTTCCTCCATTTTCCAGACCCCTAGCAACCTTTTCATCTCGATCATCCATACACTCATACTCCTTCACTACTTCCTCCTCTTCCTTCCGACAAAAAATCCCCACTTGCTTTCCAATGGCCCACAGCGAGGCTGGTTTCGCTAGATTAACCGTTGCTCGTACACGAGAATTACAGTTATTAATATCCAAGTCAGAAATTGATGCAGAGGCCATCCCTCCTCTGGCGCTCTCTGATGGCCCTACCACAGCAGTTTTGGATCTTAGGCGAGCAGAGCGTCGCGGAAAGGGGCAAGAGTCCCCCAATTCCAGTAAACCTTTCTTTTTACGCCTTTGGGGAGGAGAATTTGATCTACTCTTCAAGTCACCCGCACCCCTTCTGAGCTGGGAGAGTGCACCCGCTCCCCACGACAATACCCCTACCGCTCCGTCGTCTACACTACCTCCTCGCATGCCAGACGAATAGCCCACCCGGTCTGCTGCCACTAGAGCCCCTTTTTGTAACTTGCTTCCTCCAATTTGGTATGGGGGTGAAACCTTACGGCCAACATCACTTCCATTGTCCTTTATCCCTTCTCTGCAACTCACTCGCTCATAGCTGAGAATGCCTTTTGTACCCCTACCGCTACTTGATGGAGGAGTTACTTGGCCCACGTACTCCTTAGAACCCTCACCCACCTGTATTGGGCCACAGATCCCTACTTCACCGTGGTGGGCCTTAAGGTTATCAGCCCATATAGCAAGACCAGATACTTTTTTAACATTTATAGAGCACTCAATATCTACAACTGCTTTAGCCGTCTCCGAAAAGGCAGGGTTGCTATAACTAGCCTTTTCTCGTACTAAAGAAGAGAAATTGGCAGGGTCAGAACCTTTTTGTGCATTACATCCCATCCACCCCTCTTTAGTGACTGGGTGCCTACCTTTCCCCTGACTTTCCCCACTTTTTGATACAGATCCCACAAAAGGGTATTTTGACTTTTGCATGTACTGTTCACCTACACCCACCTTCAGTCCTCCACCGTCAACCCCCCCCCCCCCCCCCCCCCCCCCCCCCCCCCCCGGCCGGCACTCCTCACCATCTTCCGCCCAGACCTTCTCCATACCACTCTTCATAGAAAAAACTGATTCTTCGACATAGGTTTCCGACGAAGACACACTGTCGGATGATTCACCACCCCAGGGTGTAGCTCTATACCCCCCTCCCTCAAAACCAGAGAGCTCTTCTTCTATGAGGATATTACACACGGCCTTATTAATCTTCACTTTCCTAGCCATCTTGGCACAACCAGAATTCTCAAGGCGAACCTGCAGTCTTGCATATTCCACAACCTCCCACGATAGCGTTAGCGCATCAACCGACACCAGCGTTGCTGATTTGGACAGCTCCCCAATGACCTTCGTGAAACAGTCTTTATTCCAGCACTGTAATGGCACCCCATAACACCTAACCCACATCATTCTAGACATTATTGAACCAACCTGTATTACTCCTCAGAATATCCTCCATAATCTCCCCATCTGCTGGGGATACCAGGACCAAGCCATCACCTAGATATCTAACCTTTATCATCGACATTCCCCCCTTTACTATTTCCTCTTCCATCTTTTCATAATCCATGGCACCTACTAGTTTCCCAACAACGCTTTTGGCCAGCCACAGTGGAGCATACTGTTGAGTTCTGAACGACGGTCCCTTCCACTCCTTTCTTGCTTCACCTACTACAACATCAGCAAAAGATCTGGATCTACTCTTCTCCACCCACTTCTCCTTGCTCCTTCGCTCCCCAAAGTGCTCTTCTACCTTAGGAACCGTGTTCCTTTCCTCCTTTTTTTCCCCATCATACTTCACTTCAGGCGCCCTCCGTTCATCCCTTCTTGCACCCTCCTGAACCCTCTTATACTTCGGTATATTCACATGGAGCTTCCTATTTCCGATGTAGATCTGGTCAAGCTCTCTCTCAAGGCGCGCCACATTTTTTACGTCGTAGAAACTTACAAAACCGAACCTCCGTCCCCATCTGTTCAGTTTCCGCGAGATAAAAACCTCCTTCACTCTTGCCCATTTTTGAAAAACATTGACCATATCCCTTTCGCCCAGACCATGCGAGAAGTTCGCGAAGAAGAAAGTAACAAAATCATGGTCATTCCCCACTCCACCATCCCTACCAACACCATTCCGCCATCTCTGTCCGTTCCATGCCATCTAGCAGCTTCTTAAAACTAATATATATAGATATAAATATTAAGATGTGTGTAAGTTTGGAAGATAACTAAGAGGTCTTTTGAAAATTATCAACTCAACCTTGTTACTACAAGAAACTCACTCTTCTTTAATCGCTTCTCTAAACCCTAATCAAAGAAATTTTCTTTATCTTTCATCTCAATCGTTCATCCTCTTCGCAAACCACACTCTATCCCTCCATTGATTACAACAACCTCACCTCTTCCCCAATGATGCATCCGCTGCTGGCTCTCTTATTTAAGTCTATTTGTGATTTTTCTTTTATTTTGTTATTGTTTAGGGTTTAGGGTTTAGGGTTTAGGGTTTATTATTCTTCCTGAGTGATACCCATAATGTTAAAGTTGATTCTAGCCCTAATCTCACTTCTCCTATAAATCATTCTAACTCTCATTGTTCTCACTTCGATGTTCACTCTCCACACACGAAGGTATGTTCTCATAACATAAATGTTGGTATGATAGAAGTAATAAAATTGTTTATTATTCATTTAAAGCACCCTTTTGAAAGGCTTATAAACACATGTTCTGTTACAACACAATTGTTTTGTTTGAAAATAGAACCAAACCTAACTACTAACTCTGTTTTAAAATAGTTATATAACAAATGTCCTCCCATCAACAAGGACTTGACCACAAGGTCCGACACCTACACCCATTAAAAGTTTGGAAATTTCTGTTGCATTTCATAGAGGTTTCTCCATATTGCATCTTCTGGATTTGTCTCAATACACTGCACCAACACTTCAACTACAAATTTATTGTTTTGTTTCTTCATTCTACGAGCTAGAATCACCAATGTTTGTGGAACAAAATGATCGTCACTGTTAGCAATAAAGGTAAAGTTGTACTAGTTTATCTCCATGTGATGGTTTGAGTAAGAAAACATGAAAAAAAATATGAATCTTATAGAGTTAGTAGATAAACCCAATTTATAAGCCACATTGTCAATCCTTTCTAAAACTTTGTAGGGACCATAATATCGGGCAACTTGTGAAAATGCGTATTGGATAAAGTTGTCTACCTATATGGCTGAATCTTTAAATAAACCCAATCTCCAACCTTGTACTACTTGTCAGTCCTCTTTAAATTCACATAAAATTTCATAGAGTGTTATGTCTTAACCAAATTTTATTTTAATAGCTAATTAATTTCATCCCATGTCTTCATAATACAGGTTACCGTTGTTGAACAAGGTGCTTTGATGTCTCCAAATCCAAGAGGAATGCTTGAAGACCTTGTTGCTGGTTGGGTGTGTGTGTCTAGAAGTATTTGAATTTGTTAATCCACTCTTTATGATGATCCAAGGTTAATTGAATTTTAATCTTTTTAAAAAAGAAGTGTTTTCTAAAGAGTGTGAAAATTCAACCTGTTGAAATGTCAATTCAACCAGTTGTTTTACATTTAGTGGATTTTGAAAATGATTTGAAAAGCTTGACTTTGTTTTGACTTTGCTGTCAAACCAATTCAATCGGTTGTTTCGAGAATTCAACTGGTTGTTTTTCTGAAAACCTTAACAAAATTCTGTTAAGTTGTACCAATCTGTTTTAAATGATTCAAACAGGTTTTGATTCTTGAATTAAATGTTTTGACCATCTGATTGGAGTATAAAAAGGTTGTTTTACGCTTCTGGTCATTAACTAAGAAAAAGAGATAAATCAAAATCAGTTCTCAAAGTGTGGAATAGGATTGTCTTGTAATTCTGGATTGTAATATTTGATTTTACCTAGGTGTATTCTATTCTCTTCTTCCTTAATCATTGTATTTCTGTGTGATTTGGTGTGGTGCAGTTTCAGAGGGTTGTTTTGAAAACTGTGTTTGCGAAAGATTGGTGTGTGTTCTTGAGGGGTTCAAGATCATCACTCTTGGAGTGTGTTGTGTAATCTAGGTTTGATTACATAGTGAATTTTGAGTGGTTAGTTGAGGATTGGATGTAGCTCTTGCTTAAGAGTGAACCAGTATAAACATCTTGCGTGAATCTCTCTATCCTTACACTCATTAAACTGCTTCAGCTTTGATTTTATAAACTGTTGGTTTAAATAACTGGTTGTTTCGTAAAAACAACTGGTTAATTTTCTGGAATCAAACTAAAAACAGTTTTCTACTGAACAATTTTCTAATTGATTGATTCTTCATAGTCTTTCACTCTACCTTCAATTCTTGCGAAAATCTTTCAAAAGCAATTCACCTCCCTCTTGTTTAAGGCATATAATTCTAACAATTGGCATTAGGATCTGAGTTCTTGAAAGTCATTCAAATTTTCGATCCTAAAACCTTTTTTAATGGCTTAAAAACTATCCTTTGGAAGGGTGCTTCAATAAGCAAGCCACCTCTGTTTTGTGGTCTGAATTATCAGTTTTGGAAGGTCACATGAAAATCTTTGTGGAGTCAATGATAGAGGAATCTGAGATGCTATTGTAAATGATCCTTTTGTTCCTATAGTTGAAAAAGATGATGTTTTCATTGAGAAACCTTGCTCCCAATGGACTGAGAATGAAAGTAGAAAAGCCCGATTGTATTGCCAAGAACATCACCACTTTTGCTCTAAATTCTGATGAGTTTTTTAGGGTCTTGCAATGTGCTTCAGCAAAGGAGATGTACGACATCCTAGAGGTTACCCATGAAGGAACCACTAATGTGAAAATAGCAAGGAAGCATGCTCTAATTTAGGAGTATGAAATGTTCAGGATTCTTAAAGAGGAAACCATCTCTGATGTGCAAAAGAGATTCACCCACATTGTGAACCACCTCATCAGCCTTGGCAAGATCTTTGAAAGGAAGGAACTAAACATCAAGATTCTCAAATGCTTAGATAGATCTTGGCAACCTAAAGTCACTGCAATTTTTGAATCCAAGGATTTGACAACCTTGATCACAACCTCCTTGTTTGGTAAGCTAAGGGAACATGAAATTGAGATGAACCAGCTGAATGACCAAGAACATGAAGAGAAGCATGTGAGGAACATTGCTTTGAGAGTTGTTGGTCACAAAGATGGTTAAGAATCAAGTGAGGGTAGTGATGGTGAGACTCTCAACTTGCTAAAAAGAAAGTTCAACAAGTTCTTGAAAAAAAACCAGCAAGGACAAGAACCAATCTTCAAATAGGTATAACAGTAAGAAACTCAATGATTTCAATTATACAAATTATACCTATTTTGGATGTGGTAAACAGGGTCATATCAAGGCCGATTGTCCCAACAATGAAAGCAAGGCGAGAGGAGCAAGCAAGAAATTTGAGAAGAAAGGAAAAGCTAAAAGAGCCTACATTGGCAATATAATGATGATTCTTCCTCTAGCTCATCATCAAATGCAGATGAAGAGGCAAATCTATGCTTGATGGCAAAGGGAGAATCAGAAACAAGTAGTGTAAGTTCCAACACTTCCATAAACTTTGAAAATTATAGCCAACTTCTTAATGCTTTTAAATAGACTCATGAAGAAACTAATAGGTTGACCCTGTTGAATAACCGATTGAAAGACTTGAATAATTGGTTGGAAAACAGAGTAAAGACCTTGGAAGAAGAGTTGAACAATTCAAAAACTAATTTTGAAAATTTGGAAATGATTTACAAGAACTCTTCTTGCAAGTGTGACTCTAACTTTTGTGAAAATTGTGAAGTACTTTAAAAAAAGGTTCACTATCTTGTAAAAACTGTGGATAACTTTTCCAAAGGCCAATCAAACTTTGAAGCTGTTCTTGCATCTCAAAAATGTGTATTTGGAAAAGTTGAACTGTGTTTTAATCCAAACAACAAGAATAGATCAGTTTCAAAGTCATTTTCTAGCTTCTTTGAAAAACAAACAATTGATTTGGCGAAACAACCGTTTGTTTTGTGCTTTTACTACATGAAGAAGAGCTACTCTGTTAGATTCTGCAGAGTTAGAAATTTTTTTGTTCCCGGGGGTGTTTTAAAGTGGGTTCCTACGAATTCTAAGGTTCCTAATGATCCATTTAATGCCTATGGACCTAAATTTTCTAGGGGACCAAGTCTTGTTTCTTGAATTATTCTTGCAAGTACCCTTGAAAGCCAAGAATTATATAGGTGTAAAGATCTGAAGTAAGCTCTTATGCCTGCAGTTCTGAATTACACACAGCAAGACTCTTTGAATGTCAAGTGACACCCTTGCCTCATGTATAGTGGTTGGCTAAAAGAGAATATTCAAAACTTAAGAACTATATGTATTTTCATTTCTCAATTTTTGTGTGTGCCTCATATTGATTAAATGAAAACTCAATCGTTTTTTTTTCTGGGTTAAATCTGTTGAGAAAATTACTCTAGGAAAAATTACTCATGTATGTGTAATTTAAATTATGCTCTCCTCATCCTGTGAAAAATCCTTTGCTTTGAAAAACATTTTGTTACTGTTGTAGTAAAACAACTGATTGTTTTCACGAAACACCCGATTGGTTTACCTCTGCACATCTGAATTAAAGATGTTATGAACTTTTGTGCATGGTTACAACTATTTCTTTTCATTCAAAATCCGTAGTGGGTCAAATATGCATTAAGTGTTCCTTTGAATCAGATCATAATGGAATATATTCTGGTCATAAAGGAATATATTCTATGGTTCCTTGGAAATTTAAGTGCTTTTTTATGGATAGTCTAATCTGAACTGGTGTTGTCGTTGATAAATCTTGTTGGGACTGATGTATGGCATATTCCCATTGCAACAGATTCTTCTTCTATTGAAAAGCAACCCACTAAATGCCAATGTATCTTATTACTTTTTCTGCTTAAATACATGTGCTGGTTCAACTAATTTTTTCACATGATCAACCCATTATTTTTTTTTTCTTCTGTTACTTCACTTGAATCTACTGGTTTCTCTACCCTTCTCAAAATTCATCTATGCATCATGGACTCAACACCTCCCTCATCAAAAAGAATGAAAACACGTGCTGTAAAAAGGGGTGGGCACCTAGATAACTGGTTTTCAGGTGATGTTGAGAAGATCGAGAAGTTCCTGCATGAATCAAGCAGGAAAACCATCAACAATCCTAAACTGATCACATTCAACTGACTGAAAGGACAAAACCTCAATGAAGTGAGGAATGTCTTGAAGGAACAACAACTGAAACAATTTTTAGAAATGTCAGGAAACATATATCGTGATGTTGTGAAGGTTTTCTACACAAATCTTCACATTGATGATGAAAACTTGTGCTCACATGTGAAAGGTGTTGATATGGAAATTACTCCAGATGTGTGGACTGCTCTAACAGGGTTGAAGTATGCTGGGCTAAGAATTAATAATGGAAACATTGGTGTAGTGGAAGAATTCAACAAAATGCAGTATTATAATTTTATTTTTATCATAAAAATTAATTAAAAATTAAATATAATTACTTACTTATTCATAATATGTGTTCAAATTAAAATATTATTTTCATTACGATCGAATATCTCAGTTAAAAAAATATAAATTATCTGACATTGTCAATATATAAAATATTGCTAAAAATTAATTTTTTGATAAAAATAAATAATATTTAAATATTTATCATTATAAAAACTTTAATAAAAAACAAATTTTATATTAAATTTAAATAATAATATTTTTTAAGTTTTTTATAAGTAATATTAGTATAGAAACTTTTTTTTATTATAAACAACTATATTTATTTTTATTATTTTATAATTATAATTTTGTTATTATTATTATTATTCATTTATATTAATAATATTATTAAATATTTTTATTACATAAATTTATTTGATTTTTAATATTTTATTTTCATTTTTATTAATATTATTTTATTTTTATTACATTATATTATATAATCGATTATATTTCACTTTTCATTTTATGAATGAAATCTCTTACATCTTACATTACTGATATTGCTTTTTCAATTGCACATGAGTTTCTTTTTCTTTCCATTCATGTTAGGAATGATGATAAAACGAGCCTTATATTCTCTCAAATTTATGCTCATATTTCTTTGCAAATATATGAGATCAAATACGAATGTCTCTCTTAAATTTTAAATTTTTCTCTGAGTGAACACAACGTTAATAATATAATTTGTAGTAGAATTGACATATGTCTTTTATAGATTAGACATGAAACCAACCAATGAGATCTTACAAGCCCATTTAATATAGATTCTAGTGCAAGTTGGTGTAGTGATGGTCATAATAGCTGGCAATTGCTTCTTCCACTCCATTATTTCTTCTTAAGTGATAGTCGTAATGTTAAAGTTGATTATAGCCCTAATCTCACTTCTCCTATAAATAATTCTCATTGTTCTCACTTCAGTGTTCACTCTTCACACACGAAGGTATGCTCTCACAACACAAATGTTGGTACGATAGAAGTAAAATTGTTTATTATGTTAGAATGTATGACTTTAAACTAGAGGAGGAGGAGGGGGGAGTGAATGGTTTAAAGAGGGTTTTCGCAAACTTTTAAGTCTAGAATGAAATTCTTTTAAGAAAACTTGATTCAGAATTCAGTTTGCCAAAAACACAAAGCAATTTAGCACAACACCAGAAAAACAATCGGTTGTTTCGCAAAAACAATCGGTTGTTTATACCAGTTCACAAATATAAACTGAAATTAAAGAGTTCAAGGGATAAAGAGATTGTACACACAGGTTTATATTGGTTCACTCTTAAACCAAGAGCTACATCCAGTCTTCCCAGAAACCACTAGGGAATCCACTAAGCAATCAACCATACATTACTTACAACACCACCAAAGAAGTGACCTTGATCCACTCAAGACACACACTTCCTTTGGCTCAGCACAATACCACTAAGAATGTTGATCTTGACAACCTCAAGAGCACACAACACTTCTCAGCTTCACACACAAAGTTTTCTCAAAGTACCAAAGGATTACACTTGTTACAGAAAGATCTGAAATCAATACAAGATGAAAATCCTATTCCACACTCTCTTGATCAAAGCAATCTCAAAGCAAACTTCAACTCTTCAAAAGCAAAATCAGTGAAAAACTCAAATATGTTTTTCTTTTATTAAATCTCAGTTCTTGTTTGTTACATAATTTGAACAAACTCTTTATTTCTTTCAAAGATTGGTCAAAGCATTTAAAACTGGAGCGTAATCAGTTATAAAATCATTTAATGCTCAGTCAAAGCACAAAATAGTTTTTTGTTATGGTCCCAAAACAAACAATCGGTTTAATACTCGAATCAATCGGTTGTTTTGGTCAGCAAGTCAACCATCAAAAACAGTTTTCAACCTTTCTAAAAACACCTAAGTATAAAACAATCGGTTGTTTCGACAAAACAACAGGTTGTTTTTCACTTAGTTTGAAAAACACTTTCAATAAAAAGGTTTAAGAATGTTTAAGCTTTGAATTCAATCAAGAGTGGATTTACACAGATAATCTACCCCAAATCCTATTCTAAAACACCTCAGCAACAACAAGCACAGCCAGCCTTCCATCAAACTTCAAAGGGTTTGGATTCTTTAAAGCTTGAACACACTTGATTCAACAATCTCCCCCTATTTGATGAAGACAAATCCCTGGTTGCTTGTGTTGGATTTGATTGAATCTGAAGCAGTTCCTGCAAGACAAAGTTTAAGCAAAGCACAATATCTTTGATAGTGGTTAGAGCAAAAATAGAAACAGTAGCATTAACACCAGCAGAAATAAGGCTTACTTAAACACTCATACACAATCATAAAGTTTGCAGAAATATTAAACAATAATGAAAGACAACACAGCATAAAATCTCCCCCTATTTGTCTTCACAAATAGACAAGAAGAAGAGATATAAAGATAATTGTTCCAGATTATACAGAATTGAAAAACACAAGCACTTAAACTGTTACAAGGCCAAAAACAATCGATTGTTTCGTGAATTCAACCGGTTGTTTTTCCTTTAATCATCCTTGCCATACTGGAGTTCAAAGATCTGATTATGAACAACTTCTATCTATTCATCCAAGGTCATAAACCGTGTATCCATGCTGTTGAATCTGTTGTCTATACTCTGGAAGTTGCTTACACACAAATCATGAAGATTCCTTTGATTCTTGGCAAAACCATCAAGCCTATTTACCATGTATCTTTCAAAAGAAGACATGGATGGCATTTCATCTCCTTGATTCCCTACACTGGTTCCAACACCTAGATTAGTTTCAGGCTGTTCTTCATGGTGAAAATCCATGTCAGCAGCTTGATCTTCTTCATCAAAATCAGCAGCTGCAACACTTGATGAAGCACCATGATCACCATCTCTGCTCACTCATTTCCCATTTATTTTGGTGAATCCCATCTTGCTAAGAGAGCCATTGTTCATCTCTTGTGTTGACTTAACCAACTCAGATGTCTCATCCTCAAGATTCACTTCAAAAAAGAGCAAGAATTTAGATATTAAAACAGCATATGGATAGTGATAATCACTTAACCTCATGGCTTTTTGCATGTGTTCTTTGATGATGTGGATCCAGTTGATTTTGATCTTCTTCATGATGTAGCAGATGTATACAAGGTCTTCTTCTGTTAGGAAAGAATGGTTGCTACCCTTTGGAGTAAGAATCCAAGTTACAATAAGAGCAAACACCCTTTCATCTAGCTTTAAGCCTCCAACCGAATAAGTTCTCACTTGGGCATTTTGATTCTTCAAGCAACTCTTGTAGTATTGGACTTTGTTAAAATCCTCCACTACTCTTTTCCCTTATTGATTCTTAGTCCAGCATATTTCAGACCAGCAACAACAGTCCACACATCATGAGTGACCTCCATGTCAACTTCCTTCACATGAGAAACAAGATTGTTTCCCTCAAACTTGAGATTGGTGTAGAATACCCGGATCAAATCAGGGTAAATGTTTCCCTTCATCTCCAAGTGCCTTCTTAGAGATTGGTCCTTGAGCAGCTTCCTCACATTGTCTAGCTTTTGGCTTTTCAACCAATCAAAGGAAACAACTTTGGGGTTGTTGATAACCTTTGTGCTAGTTTCAAACCTATACCTTTCAATGAGCTCATTGTCTCTAGAAAACCAGACCTCTTATCTCCCTCCAACCCTTACAGCTATGGTTTTTACCCTCTTTGATGTAGGAAGAGTTAATTCCATGACAGCAGAAAAAGGGGCAAAGAAGACTCACACAAGGAGAGTAAGAGATGTTGCAAGAGATGACTCAATTGATTGTTCTTGTGAGAGAGAACAACTACAACAAAATTTAAAGAAACACAGAACCAAACTGCATTCAATGATGTGAGTGGGTTTCAGTCTTTAGAAAGAAAAGACTTGACCAAGACTTGCACCGAAAACGTCAGAAAAAGCAGAAAATCACATGGTCATCACATGTGATCTTTGACTAGTCATAAAAGCTCTTAAATTTTCAAGATTTTGGAATATATTCCTTTATGACATGTTGTAACTTCCTCCAGAACGTGATCAACTTTCAACACTGCTTTATTGACTAAGGATTCTTTCATAATTGAGATCTGCAACAGACAGAATTCAAAAAAAAGAATTAAATCCATTCTTTCACAGTGTTGTCAGAGAGGAAACAATCGGTTGTTTCTGCAGCAGCAAAACAGATTTTGAATTTTAAGAATTTGCAGATGGAATTCAGTGTAGATGAAATTAAGCATTTTACCAGATATATTAAGCATGAATATGAATTTTAAAAGGAATTAAAGATAGAGATAAGGAAGGTCTTATCCTTTATGATGTTCCTTCAATGAGTCATATGACTTTGATCAAGAAGCCTCTTTTGACTATTGAGAACCTTGGACTGATACATAACATTGATTCAACTTCAATGTTAAACTTTTCCTTCCAAGAACCTGATCAGATGACTCAGTTCCTCATATTCTTCTAAATTTCTTGCATGAACATGAATTCAAGCAACAAGGTTTGGTCCCCTTACAAATGTGGGTCCATTTGGTTTATTTTTATCATTTGAAACCTCACAACCTTTGGGAATCCATTTCATAAAGCCGTTGGGAACAAAATATTTCCTTATTTTGCAGAATCTAACAGAATGGCTTTCTTCATGCAATAAAAGCATGTAACAACCGGTTGTTTCGACTTAACAATCGGTTGTTTTACTGGTTGTTTCGAAAAATTCTTTGAAAACTTATCTTGCTTGTTTTGTGGATTAAAACCTAATTCAGCTCTTCCAAAAACACAGTTTTGAGATGCCAAAACATTTTCAAAGTTGGATTTTTCTTTTGAAAGCTTATCCACAGTACTCACAAGATAATGCACTTTCCTTTCAAGATTTTCATAATTTTCACAAATGAGAGTGTCACACTTGCAAGAAGAGTTTTTGCAATGAGTTTCTAGATTTTCAAAAACACTTTTTGATTTTTCCAGCTCTTCTTCAAGTGCCTTAACTCTCTTTTCAAGCCAGCTGTTAAGCTCTTTCAATCGGTTGTTTGAAAGAACCAATCTATTAGCTTCATCATGTGTTTCTTGAAAAGCTTCAAGCAATTCACTATAATTTTCAACATTTAGAAAAACACATGAACTTACATCACTTGAACTGCATGACTCATCGTCCCCTTCTGCAATCAAGCATATGTTTGCCTTTTCTTCTTCACTTGATGAGGAAACTTCATTCTCATCCCAAGCTATGTAGGCCCTTTTTGACTTTCCCTTATTTTCTTTGTAGCTTGACTTCTTCTCCTTGCTTTCTTTAATTGGGCAATCTGCCTTTATGTTCCCTTGCTCACCACAACCAAAACAAGTATAGTTATTGGAATTAAAATCATTGGATTTTTTTGTTTCCATACCTTTCTTTGTTGGTGTCTTTGTTGCGGTTCCTTTTCAAGAATTTGCTAAACTTTCTAGATAGCAAACTAAGGTTCTCTTCATCACTTTCATCACTGGATTCTTGCTTGCTTTTGTGCTTGACAACTTTTAGGGCAATGCTTCTCACATGTTTATCTTCACTTTCTTGAACATTGAGTCTATTCATCTCCAACTTATGTTCCCTAAGCTTGCCAAACAAAGAAGCCATACTCAATGATGTTAGGTCTTTTGATTCAGATATAGAAGTTACCTTAGGTTGGCACGACCTATCAAGACATTTGAGGATCTTGATGTTTAGCTCTTCTTTTTCAAAGGTTTTCTCAAGGCTCATGAGATGATTGATGATGTGAGTGAATCTCTTCTGAACTTCAGCAATGTTCTCACCTTTGAGCATTCTGAACATTTCATACTCTTGGATTAGAGTATGCTTTCTGAGCATTCTGAATGGTTTAAAGAGGGTTTTCACAAACTTTTAAGTCTAGAATGAAATTCTTTTAAGCAAACTTGATTCAGAATTCAGTTTGCCAAACACACAAAGCAATTTAGCATAGCACCAGAAAAACAATCGGTTGTTTATGCCAGTTCACAAATATAAACTGAAATTAAAGAGTTCAAGGGACAGGGATATTGTACACACAAGTTTATACTGGTTCACTCTTAAACCAAGAGCTACATCCAATCTTCCCAGAAACCACTGGGGAATCCACTAAGCAATCAACCTTAGATTACTTACAACACCACCAAAGAAGTGACCTTGATCCCCTCAAGACACACACTTCCTTTGGCTCAGCATAACACCACTAAGAATGCTGATCTTGACAACCTCAAGAGCACACAACACTTCTCAGCTTCACACACAGAGTTTTCTCAAAGTACAAAAGGATTACACTTGTTACAGAAAGATCTGAAATCAATACAAGATGAAAATCCTATTCCACACTCTCTTAATCAAAGCAATCTCAAAGAAAACTTCAACTCTTCAAAAGAAAAATCTGTGAAAAACTCAAATCTTTTTTTCTTTTATTAAATCTCAGTTCTTGTTTGTTACATAATCTGAAGAAACTCTTTATTGTTTTCAAAGACTGGTCAAAGCATTTAAAACTGGAGCGTAATCAGTTATATAATCATTTAATGCTCAGTCAAAGCACAAAACAGTTTTTTGTTATGGTCCCAAAACAAACAATCAGTTGAATACTCAAATCAATCGGTTGTTTTGGTTTGACAGCAAGTCAACCATCAAAACAGTTTTCAACCTTTCTAAAAATATCTAAGTATAAAACAATCGTTTGTTTCGACAAAACAACAGGTTGTTTTTCACTTAGTTTGAAAAACACTTTCAATAAAAAGGTTTAAGAATGTTTAAGCTTTGGATTCAATCAAGAGTGGATTTACACAGATAATCTACCCCAGATCCTATTGTAAAACACCTCAGCAAGAACAAGCACAACCAACCTTCCATCAAACTTCAAAGGGTTTGGATTCATCAAAGCTTGAACACACTTGATTCAACATATTATTCATTCAAAGCACCCTTTCCAAAGGCTTATAAACACACGTTTTGTTTGAAAACAGAACTAAACCTAACTACTAACTATGTTTTAAAATAGTTATATAACAAATGTCTCCCCATCAATAAGGACTTGACCACAAGGCCCGACACCTACACCCATTGAAAGTATGGAAATTTCTGTTGCATTTCATAGTGGTTTCTCCATACTCATCTTCTAGATTTGACTCAATACATTGCATCAACACTTCAATTACAATTTTTTTTTTTCTTCATTCTATACTAACGCATCAACAAGTTCTTATATACTAACATATAAGGTTACAATTATATAAGGTCACATATCTATACTAACGCATGTGTATCTTTAAACAACGAAGGCCAGAAAAAACCTTATCGAAGAATATTTGCAGCTGTTTTTTCCCCATTAAAGTGTCCTCCATATGCTGAATAATGGCACTGCAATATAATTCTCTTGGATTTATCTAATGAAACACATCTTCTCAACAAATTATCTGCATCAATTTTAAACAAATGAGGATCATCCCACACATAATGATTTGCATCCTTTAAAACTTTTCTCTTTTGACACCAGTCCAAATTCATTGGGATTGCTTCGCTAGCTTTAAAATTGGCCATGTCTGCAAACC
This sequence comes from Phaseolus vulgaris, assembly GCF_000499845.2. NCBI lineage: Eukaryota > Viridiplantae > Streptophyta > Magnoliopsida > Fabales > Fabaceae > Phaseolus > Phaseolus vulgaris. Next base: position 48,799,725 of record NC_023752.2, read on the forward strand.
ATGGCCTCTCATTGATTACCAGTAGTTTCTCATATGGAAACTCAACAAGAACTTCAGGCTCCAATGTGGTTACCTCATCAATTGCTAATCTTGATAAATTATCCGCTACATATTTATCACATCCTTTCTTATCTTTGATCTCCAAATCAAATTCCTGCAACAAAAGTATCCATCGTATAAGCCTTGACTTAGAATCTGATTTATTCAATAAATATTTAATTGCAGCATGATCAGTGAAAACAATAACTTTAGAACCTATCAAATAAGATAAAAAAATTTCAAGTGCATATACTATAGCGAGTAATTATTTTATGTTGTGGTGTAATTACTTTGAGTTTCATTTAAAACTATACTTGCATAATGTATTACTTGAAAAAATTCTCTCTTTCCTTTGTCCTAAAACTACTCATATTGCATAATCATTAGGATCACACATTGTTTCAAAATTAAGTTTCCAATCAGGAATAGTTATGATAGGTGCAGAGATGAGTTTTCTTTCAAGATATTAAAAGCAGCTAAGCAATTATCATCAAATTTAAAGGGAGTATCCTTATTGAGAAGGTTGCATAGGGGCTTTTAAATCTTGGAGAAATTCTTAATAAATCTCCTGTAAAATCTAGCATGCCCTAAAATCTTATGATTCCTTTAAGTTGATTGTGGGGTAATTAACATTTCAAGTATATTCCTAGAACTCAAATATGTTAAGTATTGTTGTTTGGGTTAGAACCCTAAAAATACTTTCTAGTCAAATTTAAGATTCTCAAATATGTCACAACTATTTAGAAGCAAAACAACGATACCAATAATCAATCAAGAATAAAATATTATATCATATGTAAATATCACCTCAATACATAAAAGTTCGAACAAATTACTCCAAATCCCAAAGGGTAGAATTAGCCACGCATACTTCTAGTACCTTCCATTCTCCCAGTTAGTTACAAATCACTCAATGGTGTTTTCCTCTCACTCTGGCACCCTAGGATTGTGTCTCTAGTCCTTATTTAACCTAAATTGTTGTGGTTATGTGACTTCCGGCGTTGCGTTAATCGGTTTCCTGATAAAGCATAAAAATGACCCAATTTGTCTGACGCATTCTCGCTCAAGCGAGAAAGGCGTCGTTTCCTAAAACGCCATTGGAGCATTCTCTCTAGCTCGCTTGAGCGAGAATTCCTGCTGCTAAGTTGGACTTTTTGTACTTTTTTGTGCGTTTCTGACCTTCCATCCTTTTCGTTTTAGCTTATATCATTCCTCTTTAGTCCAAATCTCCATTCTTCCCTAGAAACCTGAAATTAACACCAAATTTGGGAATAAAATGTTCTTATTCAAATAAAGATCATAAAAAATATAAAAAGGTATAAATTCATAAATTAGGGATTATTTTATATGTGTTTTAGCAATTAATACTCATAAGTGCTTATATTTTAATATAAAATATTACTGAAATTAGGCATTTATCACAAAACAATTTATAAGAGAAGGGTTAGAGAGATTCACATAAAGATATTTATACTGGTTCAGTTTTAACCAAGGGTTACATCTAGTCCTCAGCTAACCACTGAGAATTCACTATGCAATCAAAGCTAGATTACAAAACACACTAAGAATGTCGATCTTTAACTCCTCAAGAACACACAACACTTCTTAGCCAAAACCACACCAAGAATGTTGATCTTGAACACCTTAAGAACACACAACACTCCTTGGCAACACCACAGTTTCCAGAAACCCTTTCTGGAAGTGCTTTACACAGATTACACAGATTTACAGTATTCAAAAGAAGGAAATAGAATACACCTAGACTTTACAAAACAGTAACCCAGTTCCTATTTCACACCCAATATGATCTAAAGGCTCTTAATTCTCTTGAAAACGTTTTCAATAAGCTCTCTTTCTTACGTACTTGAAAAGATCATAAAATAGTCTTTATATAGACTCAAAGAAGTGGTTAGAATTGTTAGATCATTAATCAAAAGTAGTTAGAAACATTTCAAAACAGTTTGAAACTCTTACAGAATTTTGTTAATTGATTTTTTTAAGAAATAATTGATTGAATTTATTTTTCTATTGAGGATTTCATATAAAATAGCCAATTATTTTATCGAAATAACCGATTGTTTCTTCCTGATAGAAAAGATAAAAGAGAAAAAAAAGTTTTTCAATAGATTGATTTGTAAAACAACTGACTAATATTTCACAGCCTTTTAGAAAACACTTCTTTTAAAAGAGATAAAGAATTAAGTGAGCCTGGATCAATGCTATATGTGAATTGACAATTCAAAAACTACTAAACAACACACAAACACTGCAGCATGTTCTTCAAGTCTTCAAAACAGATTTGGAAGCATCAAAACACCTTATTCAACAACCATCTCACCTAGCAAACTGATACCACTTGTTAAAGTTGATTCAAGCCCTAATCTCACTTCTCATTTGGATCACTATAACTCTCATTGTTCTCACTCTAGCCTTCACTCTCCACACCCAAAGGTATGCTCTTCCAACACAAATTGGTAGGATAAAAGTAATATTGTTTATTATTCATTCAAAGCACCCTTGAAGAGCTTATAAATACACTTTCTATTACAACACAGTTGTTCTGTTTTTAAACATAACCAAACTTAACTACTAACTCTGTTTTAAAAGATTTATATAACATGCACGCTAACATGTGACTAAACACTTCTTCGAAATCAATACATGAATTGGTTTTTATTTTTGTTATAAGAAAATATGGTTATGTGATGTGGCAAGAGAACTTTGTGTGTACTATATGAAAATATAAAAGGAATATACAGTGAAGCCAAGACTATGGGAGAAAACTTGGGATCAGAAATCAATAAAGAAGAGACCAAAGGGCTTTATTCTCTCCCTATCCCAGCCTATTGAGACGTAGTCCCAACATCGACGTGGCAGTGCAGCACCGTTGGTGATGATTATTTGGTCAAGAGTTCTATTTCTATTGTGAAGTTGGAACGTGATCGCTATTACGAAAATTGGCCAATCAACATCAAATTTGAAGGTTGGTATTTTTTGCTTTTTATAAGAAAAGGTTTGTAAAGGAGTGGGATTAATTGTTCATGGTGGATGTTAGGAATTTGTCTTCTCCCCTGTTGTAGTGTGTGGGGGAGTAGTCAAAGCATGGTGGTCACTTCCATCTTTGTTCTGAAGTCATTTTGGAACATGATTATTGTTATAGAAATTTGGCTTGTATCATGCAACCTTTGTGTTCAAACTTTACTTTTTTCTTACTTTTGTTTTCTTTGGGAAAATGAAAACAAACTTATTAAGAACTTTGTCACAGTAAAACCGTGCATTAGTAAGTGAAAGTGTGTCAAGGGACTCAAAGTGTCACTTGCACTTTCATAAAGGACATGCCTAGTTTTTTTTTTCTTATTTTTTTGCTTTTCTTTTATTCATACTAGTTTAATTTCTTGCTTTCTTTTATTTTCAAGTCTTCGTGATACTTAGGTTGTTCTCTCAATTTTGTAATTGACCCTTCTTTGGTCTCTAGGAAACCTTGCACACACACATTTAGGGAAAATTGTTTTGAAGTTTCTTTTGAGGAAAACTAGTTAAGTATAAATTTGAATACTCTCTAGCTGGGAAAACCTTGACTCTTTCTTCGGAGTGAACTTAGAGAAACCTTGACTATTCGATCTGTTTGTGAATTTTTTTTATCACTCATTGTTGAATTCAATTTTTTGTGAAAATCATTTCTTTTTAATTCAAAATGAGTGAACATAATCATGCATCAAGTGTTCAAGGTAGTAATAGGAAACTAGAAGAGGAGTTTGGGTGGAGAGAGGAGGTAAGATGTTTGAGAGAAAACATAGAAAAAAATAAACAAAGTATAAGGTGTTAGAATATATGGCCTTAAACGAGAGGGGGGTGAATTGTTTAAGAGGGGTTTTTGAAAACTTTTTCAGCTTGAACAAAATCCTTTATGTGAATCCAGATCAAAATTTCAGTTAGCCAAGAATTTAAGCACAAAACAGCAAAGCACTAGAAAAACAATCGGTTGTTTCTGAGAAACAATCAGTTGTTTATACCAGTAAAGCAATAACAACTTAATTTAAATGAGTTTAAGGGAAGAAAGAGATACACCAACAGTTTAGACTAGTTCACTCTTAAACCAAGAGCTACATCCAATCCCCAGAAGTCACTGGGTAATCCACTAAGCAATCAAAACAGACTACACACAAACCACCAAAGTAGTGACCTTGAACCCTTCAAGAAACACACTCACTTTGGCACACCACACACCAAGAATGTTGATCTTGACCACCTCAAGGACACACAACACTCATTGGCAATAACACCAGAATTACAGAAGATTCAGAAAGAATTACACTTGTTTACAGAATAATCTGAAAATCAATACAGATGCAATCCTATTCCACTCTTTCTTGAGAAAACCCAAAGCTTGACGTGAATGTTCAAAACTTGAAAAAAATATTTCTCACAACTGAAAAAACTCAAATCTGTTTCACTTGTTTGTTTTAAAAAATAAACAAAATTTTTATAATTTTCAAATATTAGTCAAAGCATTTAATGAAGGAGCGTATTCAGTTGGAAATCATTTAAAGCACATTCAACCACCAAAACAGAATTCTGTTAGGATTTTCAAAGAAACAATCGATTGAAACCACGAAACAATCGATTGTTTTGGTTTGACAGCAAGTCAACCAACCAAAATAGTTCTCAACCTTTTCAAAAAAACACCTAAGAGTAAAACAATTAGTTGTTTCGACAAAACAACAGGTTGTTTTTCACTTAGTTTGAAAAACACTTAAAATTCAAAAAGGTTTTAAAACACATTAGTTTTAGATTCAACAAAGAGTGGATTACACTTTTTAAACTACCCAGATCCTTCCCCAAACACAGCAAGAACTCCAGTCTTGCATCAAACACTTGGATTTGGATTCTTCAAAGCCCTTGATCACTCTTGATCAACATAAGGTTTGCACAAATGACCCTTAATCAAAATAAGGGTAAGGAATATGAAGAAGAGGAACCTAGGCTTGGAAGAAGAAGGTGTCTTGACTAACTCCAGGAAGCAAACTGAGGGGTGGTATAGTCCAAACTATAATGAAGAATATTACCCACCACACTAAGAGATTATCGTACGCCTAGATATGAACATTTACCTAGACCACCAAGTGTAGACCTTCCTCTTATGGAAGAGATAATGTATAAGAAGTTTTAGATTGAGAGATGAAGGTAGAACAACTTTTTGATAACCACCATATTGATGAAGAAAGAAAGGTGTCCCTAACTGCACTTAGCTTTCAGGGACCCACAATGTATTGGTGGACGTCTTTAATGACCCTCTGGTTCAAATTAGATATTGGAATGAGTTGAAAAATTCCCTTAAGAGACGCTATATACCCTTCTATTATGAACGGGTGTTGATGTCAACCCCAAAGACTTCAACAGAAGGATAAGACTTTCAAATCTTTTCACTACAAAAAAAAATCAGTATTATCTACGGATTTTTACCCACGGATCTGAGTCCGTAGCTAAATTTAGCATTACCTACAAATATTATTTACGGACAACATTACCTACGAACATTACCCACAAATTCTGAATCCGTAGGTAAATTCAGCATTACCTACCAACTTTTACCTACGGATCTCTATTATCTACCAACTATTACCCACGAATCTCTATTACCTACGAACTATCACCCACGGATCTTTATTACCTACCAACTATTATCATAATAATTATATACATACTATTAAAAATATTATTATAATATGAAGAATTATAAAATCATAATTAATATTTATAAATAATAATAATCATAACTAATAAGTACATATTATTAATATTATAAAATTAATAATATTAATATAATATTTTAAATAATATAATTAGTATTATATTAATAATATTTAGTAAAAGTAATAATATTAATAATATTTACTAATATTAATAATATTTAACAATATTAATAATATTTAATAATACTTATAATATTAATAATATTTAATAATACTTATAATATTTAATAGTAATAATATTAATAATATTTAATAATATTAATTATAATAATAATATTAAATATATAAATAATGTTATTAATTTTTATTTTATCAATTATATTAATATTGATAATCATACTCATAAGTATAATAATAAGATATAATGATTAAAACTTCTATGCACATTCCTAAAGGACTTGGTTTAGATAAATTGGATTTTTGTGTACTCATAAAGGAAACAGTACTAAAATAGATCTGTATGAGCACCGTTGGTCTTACACTTTTAAGAAGCATTACATAACTGAAAGCAAATAAATAAATTGCCACACAGACCTACTAAACTAAGAAGTTGTCATGCATTTAGGTTGATTAATCTGAGATGTAACTAGACCAATTGGTATTATTGGGCCATGGTGTAACATACGCTCTTCCATAGTTGCCTCTTCAAGCCTACTAAAGAAGGTGTGGTTTGGTTCGGGTATTCTCTTCCACAATTATCTTGGTTTCTTACTGTTAGAGAGTAAGTTATGTTATTTACGTACACACATTTTTCAACACTGCCTTAATATAGATTTGGAGTTTTTTATACGTTATTTAACACTATTGTGGACAATTTGTTTCAAGTTTTTATTGTTGTACAAATTAGTGTTGTTACTGAAAATATTAAAGTTAACTTTCGATAAAGTTTTAGTGTTTTGTTTTCTAGTGCATAGATATTGTAAATGGATCATATGTTGAGACACATAAGAAGGATACAAATAAAGTTATGAGCGAAATCCTTGACAAGAACGAACATCAGAATGAAGATTACTGAATGTCGTTTTTCCAGTTCGTGTACAACTATTAATATCAAAGTTTCTATTTTCTGCAATTTACGGTTTTTTTTTTCGCTTCATTTTTCTGTGCCATACTTTTCATTCTAACCTAACATGTTTTTTATATACTTCAAATAATAATTTCTTTTGGGGTGAAATGTGATATCAAATATAAAATCATATTGATTAACTTGAGTTTTTCTCATAAGTTTCAACAAGTGCTTATGATAAATGCAACACGTTTTTCTTTTGGCACCCCTGGATATGAAAAACGCAACATGTTTTTTCTTTTCCCACTCCTGTATATTATAAATGCAGCATCTTTTTCTTTTAGCACCCCTGGATATGGTAAACGCAACCTGTTTTCTATTCGCACCCCTGTATATGATAAACGCAGCATATTTTTCTTTTGGCACCACTGGATACATGTTTCTCTATTTAAACTCCTGTACATAATAAACATAACATCTTTTTCTTTTAACACCCTGGCTACGATAAATGAATCTGTTTCTCTATTGGTAACCCTGTATACGGTAAACGTACCATATTTTCCTATACACACCGCTGGATATGATAAACGCAACCTATATTTCTTTTGCTCCGTGTTTGTGATATATGTACCCCTACTTACAACATTGCAAGTATAGGTATAAACCGAAATGGCATTCAATCAATGCCTTCCAGTCCATATGTCATTGTTGCTTCTACAACAAAAGCATTTTACTAAAGCAATATGGGGAGAGTAATGAAAGTTACTTTTACTACAAGAAAATTATTAAATAAAAACTAATTTTAAGATCAAAATAATTAATTATTATATTAATTAAATTAAAGATATTTTTTAAATTAAAAAATTATTGGTATTTAAAATAATTTCTATTATTAATAAAAATTTATAAAGTAGATTTTAAATTGGTATCTAACTATTAGCTACCAAGGTTTTTAGCTACTAACTACTTATCTTCTAAATTAGTCTCTATTAGTCTTTTATAAACTAATTTAGAATCTAAAATATTAGTAGGTAAAATTTTGGTAACTAATTTAGAAACTATTTTATAATATTTTAATAAAAATAAAAACCACATTAGATATCAATAATTTTTTAATCTCTAAACTAGTATCTAATTTAGTCAATATAGTGTCTAATTATTTTTTTATCTCTAAATTTGGTTACTATTTAATGATTTTCTTGTAGTGTTCACCCTAGAAGACATGTGAGTTGGTTGTTGAAGCACCAAGACAAGTTTGACTAAAGGATAAAAAAAACTTGATTCATGAAGTTGGATTTGGGTTGATACTAACATTGACCTATATTGAGATAAACCATCACTTGATGAAAACTTTAGTGGAGAGATGGAGAACAAAACCTCATACCTTCCATCCTCTACTAGGAGAGGATACATTTACATTAGAATATTTGTCAGTCCAGCTGGATCTTCTAATTGATGGAAAACCAATTACTGATGTCAGTAGTGGTGACCTAGTTTTCCAGTGTAAAGGATTGTTAGGTTCGTTGCCACCCAAGATGACGGTAAAAGGAAACTCAATTAATTATTTTTCCTAAACAATTCTTTTCAAGTGCTTTCAAATAATGCAGATGATGTTATGCAAGAACAACACGCTAAAGCATACATTTTGGTGTTGATTGGTAGTTCACTTATTCTTGATACATCAGCTAGCCATGTGCACCTGATGTATCTCTTATTACTGAGTGACCTGAACAACATCTCAAATTACAATTAGGCCTCAATTATCTTAGTCTTCCTTTATTGTGCACTACACTACGAATTTGATTTCAACCAAGACAACATTGAAGGATGCATGCTTCTTCTGCAATGATGGGCATGAGACCACGTCACATGCATTTCTCCGCATGTGGAACCGCTTAGTGGTGCAAATATTGACAAAGGCCTTGGTTTCTCACTTGTTAAAAAGTTATTTTTCCCCATATATTATAAACTGAAACCCTTGTACGTGTTTAACTAAATAATAATTAATTTCCATAGGTGGGCGCGATTGGTGTAACAATGGACAAACACATCCACCACTACAGTTGTTCAATTTTAGCATACATTATCAGTTGCAACAAAAGTAGGTTAACAACTTCAACTACTTTTCCTTCTACTAAAAATTTATCAATAATATACCACTTATGCATGCTAACAACAAATTTGAAAACAGTTCTTGTAGACTCCTTGTTGCTGCAATGAACTGAGTCGTATGATTACCATTGAGATTTCTCTAATGAGTCGCACAGTCATTCCTCATACATTTTGCAACAGTTGAACTACATCAAGTTGACGAGGTTACGTAGCAATTTGGTTTGCACTAGAGTATTCTTGATCAGTTGCACAAGGAGGACATGAGGGGAAGAACTAATCAATATTGGCCACGATATCACACATATTGCATAGAAATGTGGAATGACCATTATAATATGTAATCTAAGGAATTGAGTTCAATAGGAACGATCACTTGTGTGATATTACTGTTGAACAATGTGCTTTGATGATAAAACCCAAATAGCCAAAAAGATGACCATGGACACAAGAGACACTTCACAATTTGATAAGTCATCTCAACATCCAAGACAAGGCCCCACCAAATGTCTGAAGAACCTCAACAGAAGAAGAACTGGGCATAAACCAGAGCATCATATATTCTTTCTTTTGGTCTTCTTACAAGAAAAAATGTTTGTAAATAAATTGGGCTCACTTTAGGTCCAAATAGAAGAATAAGCTAAAGTAGGTTTATATAGCATAAATAGGAGTGTACTTAGCAAGATGAGTTTGTGCTAAGCCCACTTTTCATGACACACACACCTAGAATTAGGGTTTTTAACCTAACTTCTAGAAGCAAAATAGGCTATTTTTATGTTTTTATCATTAAACCCATGAGCGTGACGCAGGGAGTCACCTAATTCTAGCAAATTAGGTTAAATAGGGGGCTAAAGGCACAACTCTAGTGTGCCAGATTCAGAGGAAAACACCATCGAGTGAATTGTAACCAGTTGGGAGAATGGAAGGTGGTAGAAGTATGTGTGGCTAAGTCTACCATTTGGGATTGGGAGTAATCTGTTCGAACTCTTATGTATTGAGGTGATATTTAATTATGATATAATATTTTGTTCTTGATTGATTACTAGTATTGTTGTTTTGCTTTTAAATATTTGTGACATGTTTGAGGATCTTAAATCTAACAGGAAAGTATTTTTAAGGTTCTGACCTAAACAACAATACTTAACATATTTGAGTGTTAGGAATATACTAGAAATGTTAATTGATATTAATGTCCGACCTTGATTCTAAGTTGTTCTTATAATTATGCGAGAGATCGATATTTAGGGAACATTCTTAAGAATTTTATATGCGAGGAATCGATATGAATGATTTTTATACGAGCATCAACTTCAATCAAAGAACATAATGTTAACATGTTAATCAAAATACGTAAGAGTGAGACAAATGAAACCTAATCCCTATTTTTCCAACTTGAAGCAACCAATTCTTTGTCTGTTTTCTTATTGATCATCGCCAACATAACCATTTTCAACACATTTTTTATTGTTCTTTTTTTATATTAGCGGTTATTGTACTTGGTAATTCATTGTTCCTTGTGGGATCGACATCCGTCCTTCAGGACAAATTATTACTTTTGACAACGCGGTGCACTTGTCGTGGAAAGTCATCACTAAATATGTTGAGGAAAATCTCTGTGCAAAGGTATGTGTAATTTACATTATGCACTCTCATCACTGTGAAAATCCTTTGCTGTGAAAAACATTTTCTTGTTGTCTCAGTACAACAATCGATTGTTTTCACGAAACAACCGATTGTTTTACCTCTAACACCTCTGAATTAAGCTGTTATGAATGGTTACTCATGGTTACAACAATTTCTTTTCATTCCAAACCTGTTGTGGGTCAAATATGCATTAAACGTGCCTTTGAATCAAATCATAATGGAATATATTATGGTCATAAAAGAATATATTACATGGTTTCCTTGGAAATTTAAGTGTTTTTTTTATGGATGGTCAAATCAAAATAAAGGTGTTGCAATGCTATATATGTCTATGTTTGACGTATGGTATATTCCCACTGCAACAAAATATTTTTCTTTGGGAAAAAAACTCACTAAATGCTAATGTATTTGGATTGCTTTTTCTGCTTATGTGCATGTGTTGTTTCAATTGAATATTTGATAAAAACAACCCATTGTTTCTCTGCTACCTCACTTGAAACTTGTTGTTCCCTTTACCTTTTCTAGAAATTCATCTTTGCATCATCGCCTCAACACTTCCCTCATAAAAAAAGATGAAAATGTGTGTTGTAAAAAGAGGTGGACACCTAGAGAACTGGTTTCCAGGTGATGATGAGAAGATTGAGAAGTTCTTGCATGAATCAAGTAGGAAAGTCATCAACAATCCTAGGTTGATAACATTCAACTGGCTGAAAGGGCAGAACCTCAATGATGTGAGAAATGTCTTGAAGATAGCAGCTGAAAAGGTTTCTTGAAATGTCAGGAAATACATATCCAGATCTCTTGAAGGTCTTCTACACAAATATTCACATTGATGGTGAGAACTTGTGTTCACATGTAAAAGGAGTTGATATGGAGATCAATCCAGATGTGTGGACTGTTGTCACGAGGTTGAAGTATGTTGGGCTTAGAATTAATAAAGGAAACATTGGTGTAGTGGAGGACTTCAATAAGATGCAGTATTATAGAAGCTACCTAAAAAATCCTCATTCTAAAGTGAATGGTTTTTTTTTTGTGGGAGGTTGGAAGCTGAATGAAAGAATCATTGCTTTCATAGTATCTTGGATGCTGACTCCAAGGGGGAGCAATCACTCGGTCCTTACTGAAGAGGATCTTGTTCTCATATATTGTATTATAAAGAAGAACAAGGTTAATTGGATTCACATCTTCAAAGAACAAATGATTGCCTAGGTCTTATGCACGAAGGGTTACACTAAACATACTAAAATGGCTAATACATGCATCCAGGGCCCAATCACATGGACTGCCAACCAGGTCCAACAACATCCTTTTGGTCAATCAACCCAACTATTCGGGTACACAAACTATCAACAAAGTATGTTTTCCCACCCTCTTGCCAACAATTTTCGTCTAGTTTCAGCCCTTTTGTATCACACGAAAACATGTTTTTTACGACATCAAACATATTTGGTACATTCACCATGACATCTCTATCAACATTTCCTCCACTTTTATCATTGCATTATTATCGATCATCGTTGCCTTCGGTTTCATACTCCACCTCAGCAGAACCAACCACAACCACTAAAGATAGTCCAGAACCAACCGAACTAGTACTTCAACAAAGACCAAAGGTAGAGAAAGAGACCACTATGTCAAACATCATACCATAAATATCCATTTTTCATTTGTATAATCAAAACAATATTATTATTTCTTTGATTTCATGTTATTACTTTATTTTTATTTCACTCTATTTAATCATACTAATTTTTCCAACCAAACAATAAAAATTACAATATAATTAAAAAATAATAAACTGTACAATACTTAAAAAAACCTAAACTCTTAGTTTCATCAAACCCTTCAACACTACCCTTCACAAATAATTAGTTCACCAACATATTAAAAAAATTAATTTTTAGATGAACTATGTGAAATGATTTTTACAACTTAACTTATGTCTAAACTGATTTAGCTTATACAAAATTTAGTTTTATTTTATATTATTCTAGATTGTTTTCTTAAAAGAATTTATGTAAAAAACAAAACAATTATAATAATTATACATAGGTAGATTGAATTACATCCATGTTTTTTCACATGGTATTATGATAACTTTACTTTGAGTCACAATATGATTAAATGTCATATTTATATTTTTATTTGTATATATGAATTTGTTATTTTCGTTATCATTCTTCAAATTCTTAGCTTTTATTTTTTAAAGTTACCGAACTGAAGTCGTGCATAACTGATACAATTTCAATGTAAAAATAATACAATTGAAGTCATGCATTGGTACCACGACTCCACTTGTATTAATTTTACACTAATGTTATACAATGACACGATTTTAATTAAGCTTTAATTAAAAAATCAATCAAAGTCATCATTGACCTTCACGACTCTAGTTCTATTATTTTTGCACTAAAATCGTACCATTGTGACATGACTTTCACGTGGACCAAATTTTAAGTTGAAATTTTGTGACTCTAACATGACTACTTCATAATAAAATTGTATGAACATAGCACGACTTGTCCAAATTCATAATAAAAAAAAAATCCATTTACATCAAAATTACACCATATTGGTGCAAAAAACCATGATTATCACACACTAGTAGTGATGTGAGTTGATTTTTAGATGTTTTCATTTTGGTGACACTTTTTAAGATTGAGATTTTAGGAATTTTAGGAGTGAAGACCTTAGGAAAATTCTCACTAGACACTAACTTAACCAAGTGGTTAAGTAGGTGTGAAGGTTCATTTCACAAAGGAAAAGATAAAAGACAATATATGGTGAGAATGGATGCAAAACTCAATTAATCATGATAAAATGGAGAGCAAAAACAAGGAAGAAGACAAAGAAAATTAACATGGTGGAAGGAAAAATGAAGGAGAATGGAATGGAAAGGGAGTGGTGATCACGCCACTTGGTGGGTGGTAACCACCAAGATAAGGGGGAGGTTGCCACTTGAGAGCTTCATCCTCATCAAGATAAGACCAAGGGAGAGGAGATAACACTCACTCAAGCTCACACAATATTTGTGCAGACTAACTTTTCTATTTAATTCAACATGAGAAATACAAAGGAGAGGTCTCCTATTTATAAGAGAAGGAGCCTTGGAGAACAAGGAGTGAGGATAGAAAGGGAAGAGCTAAAGTGGTGCGGCCTATGTCATTGACTATGGTCAATGCCGCACCATAAGCCTAATGTTCTAAGAAGCTAGGTTAAACTTCCATTCCTACAAGGCTTCATGAGCTAAAAAGGTAGGCGCACACTCCCCTATTTGTGCTAAAAGATACCTACTCTACTGAAATTACAAATAGTGAAACCAACTAATGCTCAGTACCCAAAGTCTGTGCACTGCTCCTAGTGATTTTCTGAGATATGGTAAGTGTTGAGGTCATGGCTGGAGAATCTTGCTCAGGCCCTAGGTCTTGAGTCATGCTCCTAGTCTTCCTCCTCAGAGATTGGACCTGATCAGTAGGCGACCTCTCTCCAAAGTCTAGTGTTGATGATAAACGAATATAATTATAGAAGAATTAAAATTAAAAGTAATATACCAATAGAAACTAAATTGACATTAAAAAAATCAAAGTATAAATACGAAACAAAGGAAAAGTAATAAAAACGAGCCTAAAATTAAAAAGTAAACAAGGTGATAAACAGTGGAATTTTCAATAAAATAGATAGTTAACAATATACCAAACAGACAACCCTAAATTTGGTATCCATTACTTACATGTGCATGTTCTTAATCTCTTGAGTACAGGCCCCATCATCTTCCAAGGTTGGTAAATCTGCAAAGAAAAGGTGGGACCCAAATGGGTTTTCTCCTGTTTCATGATCCTGCACTAAATAGGAAGTAAAATCTATCAATCGAAATGTTTTTTTATAATCAAACAACAAAGCTATACTCATTCATTTTGTTGTCTTCAGCATGGACCCACTCCACGTACTCTTCCATACAATAAAACCTGTCCTTCACAATTCACATTCCGTTCATCCACACGTTGAGTAGTGCACAGCACAGTGCAGAACAAAATTTACCACTGCTCTCATATATTTGTAAATAAGACACCACTACAATGTGGTTAGGTTGTTTTAATTAGCTTTTTGTTACAGACCAAAGGGAGTGCAATGGTAAGGTATAAAGATCAATCAATGAAGGGTGTACCTGCACACCTATCACTACAATGATTATTAATGTGAAGGATTAATTACACATACAGGCTTTACACGATTAAATTGAAGTGAACTAAGAGCTTTGTACAATGTTGTAGACTTTCAAACGTTCACCTTATTCTTATTTTCTGGCATTTTTACTAGAACATGGTTATAGTGAACATGTTCCTGCAGGTTTTCTCTTAAAAAAGCTTCAGTAAAAGCTATTAGCAATGTACAATGATGTTTTTAAAAATCTAATGATGAAAAAATTGGTGATAAGAATACTGGAAGCTGTGTTTTGAGAATGTGTTGGGAAATTGAAGAGGATAGGGTTATATGAGCAGTTAATACAAAGGTGACCTAACTGTATCTTACAATTAATATACTGATATTGATTTTATTCTAATGAACGTATTAATATCCATAAAACGATAGGAACCTACCTCCGCTTTCCAAATTTTATTACAAGACTCTGCTTTGCAGGTAGTAAGCTCTGCTACCATTATTTCCTTATTATACGTGCGCCATCCAAGAATTAATGCATTGTCTTACTGACAACTACGTACCAAAAAATAATAATAGAATTCACTTCATAATTAATCTAATTTTATAAATTTAATTGTAGAAACTAGAGCTCATAATTATGAGAAACTACTATTTATGAAATTTATGAAAACATTTTAACAAACGACGTGACTTTAAACTATTTTATTAAGGCTTGAAAATGACTTCTTTTTGCAAATTTTAATATATTTAAAGTTATACTTTTTCTTGTATTGATATTTTTATTCATGAGCAAGTGGTATTCCTTACATAACCCAAACTTTCATTTATAATAGAACTGAATTAAATTATATATATTCCACAATTTAATTAGTTGAATGGAGCACATTTGAGAAATTGAATATATTTTTAATTTATTTTATTTATGAAGGTTTAAAGGTTTGTAAATATATTACGAAGGTTTAAAGGTTTATAAAATATATTATGAAGAAAATATTCATTTAATTCTCTTAACTATCGTACTATTATTGATATTATTATTATTTGAAATCTTTTTTCATTTGCACATTCATATTTATACTTCTTATATTAGATACTCTTTCATCAATAAATTTATTGTCAGAAGCATTAAGAAACATACTTATTTTGCGTAGTACTAAAAATTTAATTTTCTTGCTTCAATTCCCTTTTGACTTAAATGCTAAGAAATATGTTCTAATATAAGGCACTAAAATTTATGCTCTAAGTTTATTAGAGTTATATATTATCTAGTTAAATAAATATTTTAGGTCAAGTTACAAAGTTATATCCAATTGTATAAATATTTTTGGCTACGTTAAGTTATATTTAGTAAGATAAATATATCCGACTAAATTAGAAAACTGTTACAACAAGTTGGATAAATATAATTGGTTAATTTACAAGTTACATTAATTAAAAAAAATATTAAATAAAAATTAATTTTAGAGACAAAAATAATTAATTATTATATTAATTAAATTAGAGATTATTTTATAAATTAAAAAATTATTGATATCTAAAATAATTTTATTATATATTAATAAAAATTTAGAAAATACTTTCTAAATTTATAAATTTGTGTGTAACAAGTAGTTTCCAAAACTTTAACTAGTAACTACTTTATATTTTAAATTAGTCTATATTAATCTTTTAAAGACTAATTTATAATTAAAAATATTAATAGTTAAAATCTTGGTAACTAATTTAGATATTAATTTAAAAATTATTTTATAAATTTTTATTAATAATAGAAACCACTTTAAACACTAATAATTTTTTAGTCTTTAAAATATTATCTAATTTATTCAATAACTAATTATATATGGTCTCTAAATTTGAATGATATTTAATGATTTTTTTTTAGTGATTTAGATGGATAAATATTTTAACATTTTTAAGAAATTGGTGTAAATTTTTTTAATGTACCAAAATGGATAAATTTAAAAAAGAAAAAACAAGTCGTATTTGAGAAGAAATGATGTTTTTTAAAATATAACTTTTACAATAAAATAGACATCTTGTTTTGATTCCACAATTATATATATATATATATATATATATATTGTTTTATTTTATTTTTAATAGGATAGTATGTATATTGCACGATTTTTTGTTTTTAACTTTTTTATTTTATTTTTAGAAATGGTACATTAAGAGTACGACTTCTCTCTTTTTAGTTTTTTTTTAAATGAATAATGAGAATGAAGGAGGAGATGGTTGGGAAGGTTGTTTTGCTTGATGGGGTTACATATTTCTTGTCTACACGGTCTTTGTCTAAGGTAGAAATGTTGCAAATGGGTCTCCCTCCTACTGAGGTTACGTATACTAGTTTGATTAATGCTCATTGCATATTGAGGGTGAGTTGAGCTAGGCTCTTCGTTTATACAGTGAAATGATGCAGAAGGTTTTTTGCCTGATGATGTTACCTACATTCTATCAATGGACTTAATAAAAAGTGGTACTCACGAGATTTCTAAAAACAAAAGTATGTATTAGCTAAACAATTTAATTAAAAATAAAAAAATAAAATTGTGTAATGAAAATATGAGTTATATTTTAATGTACAAGTCTTGTTTTGAAAGTATGAATATTTATTTTGAAATCATATTTTTCAAACACGATATGTTATTTCTATATTTTTTTAAAAATCTACACATTTAAGTAAATTTTTAAAAAAATGTATCAATTTTATGAAAAACTCAATAATTGTTTTGGTGGGTTATAAAGTTATGTTGCCTAAATTTTCAACTAAGTTGCAAGAATAAATATTAACTAGTTATAATTAAGTTATACCTAGTTGGATTTGGATAAAGTTTTAGAGAGTGTAAAACACTATAAGAAAATCATTAAATAGAAACTAGTTTTAGAGACTATAATAATTGGTTATTATTTAACTAAATTAGACACTATTTTATAAATTAAAAAAATATTAGTATCTAAAGTAGTTTTTATTATTAATAAATATTTATAAAATAGTTTCTTAATTGGTATCTAACCATTAGTTATCAAAGTTTTAATTACTTACTACTTTTTATTCTAAATTAGTCTTTGTCACTCTTTTATAAACTAATTTAGAATCTAAAATATTAGTAGTTAAAACCTCGGTAGATAATTTAGATATCAATTTAGAAATCATTTTATAAATTTTTGTTAATAATAGAAACCATTTTAGATACAAATAATGTTTTAGTCTCTAAAATAATATCTAATTTAGTCAATATAGTGACTAATTATTTTTTGTCTCTAATTTTGATTACTATTTAATGATTTTCTTGTAGTGAAAGTTGTATCTAGTTATATAAAGTATTTTAAACTAAAATGGTATGTTGTCTTTATTATTAGATAAATTAATAAGTTACTCCATGAACAAATCGACACACATTTGTTAGAAATGTAAGCCTTAAATAACATGGGGTGAATTGTTTTTGAAAGACTTTCGAAAGTATTGAAGGTACAGTAAAATGCAATAAAGAATCAATCAATTAGAAATCAATCCAGCTAAGTTGAAATTTGTTTTTAAAGTGATTACAGAAAATGAACCGGTTGTTTTTGCGAAACAATCGGTTGTTTATATCAGCAGTATTTAAAACAAAACAAAAATAGTTTTAAATGAGAGAAAGGATAAAGAGATTCACACAGAGTATTTATACTGGTTCACTCTTAACCAAGAGCTACATCCAATCCTCAACTAACCACTGAGAATTCACTAGGCAACCAAAAACCTTGATTACACAACACACACCAAAGTGGTGATCTTGAACCCTTCAAGAGCACACACCACCTTTGGCAAATACACCACTGATTTTAGAACAACCTTTGAATCTGCACACCAACAATTCTCACAGAAATACAGTAATCAAGAAAGAAGGAATGGAATACACCTGGGAATGATCACAGATCAAAGCAAAATGAATATAGCACAATCCTATTCCACTCTTAGAAAAGATCCAAAGCTTTTAGCAATCTTGGAAAACTTATTTGAATAATTTCTCTTAAATTAATCCAAGTTCAGGAGCGTAAAACAACTTATTTAAACTCCAATCAGTTGGTCAAAGCATTTAATGCAAGAGCTAAAATAATTTTAAATCAATTAAAACATATTAAAGCCACTTAACAAAATTTTGTTAAGGTTTTCATAAGCAAAAAAATCGATTGAAAACACGAAAAAAATCGATTGAAAATACGAAATCAGTTAAGGTTTTCTCCCCCTATTTGTCTTCACAAATAGAGTAAGAGAAGGGATGAGAATAGAATTAAGAAAGAGATTAAGAATCAAGAATACCCCACTCATTTCTTAAGAAGAAAAACATGTCCTTAAGCAGTGGCTTGGTGAAGATATTTGCAAGTTGCTTTTCAGTTTCAATAAACTGAAGTTCACAATCCCCATTACTCACATGATCTCTTATAAAATGGTGGTGAATCTCAATGTGCTTTGTCCTTGAATGATGGATCTGATTTTTGTGAGAATAATAGCACTTGTGTTATCATAAAGCAAAGGCACCTTGTTGACCTTCAACCCAAAATCTTCTAGCTACTGTTTGATCTAGAGAATCTGAGCACAACAACTACCAGCAGCTATGCATTCAGCTTCTCCACTTGAGAGAGCCACACAAGCTTGTTTTTTGCTATGCCAAGATATGAGACTTGAACCAAGAAGATCACAAGTCCCACTTGTGTTTTTTCTGTCCAGCTTACATCCCGCAAAATCAGAATCAGAATAGCCAACCAAATGTATAAGAGAGTGAGAGGGATACCATAAACCAACAGTGGTTGTGTCCTTAAGATATTTTAGAATTCGTTTAGCATCCTTGAAGTGAGATTCTTTTGGATTTGATTGAAATCTAGCACATAGACAAACAACAAACATGATGTTTGGCCTGCTAGCAGTAAGATAGAGCAAAGAACCAATCAATCCTCTGAATTTGGTTTGATTTACTGCTGTTCCAGCCAAGTCAACATCCATATAACAGCTAGTGGAGATTGGTGTGGATGCCTCTGTTGAAAATAAAGCTTTGATGCCTCCAAATATGTGAAGAGATCTTGATGCATGTGCTGTGGAGTTTGGGGTTTAGTTATAGGTAGTTTAGAATTTGTAAAATTCATTCTTAATCCAAAGCACAGTTGAATCAATCTGGTTTTGAAAATGAAAAGTGTTTTTCTAAGCTAAGTGAAAAACAACCAGTTGATTTCTCGGTTTAGTCGGTTGTTTTCCACCCAGCTTGTTTGGAGGTTTTTCAAACTGTTTTTGCTAGATTGCCTAAGGATGTGCCATTGGTTCAATAAGTGAATTAGGAGCTCTGTGATTTCCTGTACACCAAGTGTAATTTGTTCCTTCTATTCTTGTAATTGTTTTCCATTTTGTATACTTGTAAAACAGTAAATCTGCAAGTCAGAGGATTGTTCTGACTGTGTGTGTGAAAAGGCAAAGAGGGTGTGTGTACTTGTGTGATCAATATCACCTCTTTGTGGTGTTGTGTGATTGTAATCTATTGTTGGTTACTTAGTGAAATACCCAGTGGTTTTTTTAGGACTGGATGTAGCTCTAGTAAGGAGTGAACCAATATAATTGATTGTGTGATCTTCTCTCTCTCTCTCTCTCTCTCTCTCTCTCTCTCACACACACACACACACACACACACACACTCATTACAAACTGTTTGATATGGTTTTTGTATCTGTTGCTTTAAACAACCGGTTAAATCGAAATTCCAATCGATTGTTTTTCTGCAAACAGTTTTAACAGCTTTGATTTCTTGGCTTCCCTGATTGCTCTTTCTATAATTCTTCATAAATCTTCATTCTTAGCTAATATTTGTGAAAATCTTTTCTTAAACAATTCACCTCCCTCTTGTTTAGGCCATTAATTCTTACAATTGGTATCAAAGCTAGGTTCTTGAAATTTTCTCAAGTTCTGATTTTCAAATCTGTTTTTTAATGCTGACAAGTTACCTTTTGGGGAAGGATCTTCTATTAATATACCACCTTTATATTTGTGGTGTGAGCTATCAACTGTGGTGTATAAGAATGAAAGTTTTTGTTGATTCTATAGATAGAAAAATATGGGATGTCATCACAAACAAATTTTTCATACCTTTGCTTGAAACTAATATTGTTTGCTCTGAAAGTGAAAAAGATCATTTTAACTGTATTGCTAAAAACATCATTGTTTCTGCTCTTGACTCTCATGAGTTTCTTAAAGTTTCAGAGTGTGTTTCAACTAAAGATATGTAGGAAACTCTTGAAAGAATTCATAAAGATTCAAGAAATGTTTGGCTGGATAGTGATAAGTTCTCTTCTAGATCATCCTCTGCAGCTTCCAAAATAAATGTATGTCTGATGGAAAAAGAGTATTCTGCATCAAACCGTGTAAGTACATCCTCCTCATGATAGTTATTATCAATTTCTTGAGGCTTTTAAAGAGACTCATGAATAAGCTCATAGATTAACCCTTTCAAACAATCAGTTGAAAAGTAAAAACAACTGATAGAAAAATAGAGTCAAGGTCTTGGAAGAAGATTTGAACAACTCAAAAACTGATTTTGAAAACTTAGAAATGATTTATCAAAATTCTTCTTGCAAGTGAGAATCTAGTTCTTGCAAAAACTATGAATCTATTTAAAAGAAGGTTTTTTATCTTGTGAAAACTATGGATAAAATTTCAAAAGGTAAATCCAACTTTGAGAATGTCTTAGCATCTCAAAATTGTGTTTTTAGAAAATCTGGATTGGGTTTTAACCCACAGAGCAAGAACAATGGAATTTTAAAACCTTTTCAACCATTACAGAAAATCAACCGATTGAAAAGTCGATACAACTTGTTGTTTTTTGAAAAGTCGATAAACCTATTGAAGATCCTTGGAAAAGGTACGGTTGGTAATGAAAACAGTTTTGTTATTCATGATGTCTTCTATGTGAAAGGTCTCAAGCACAACCTTCTCAGCATAAGTTAGCTTTGTATAGAGGATATCAAGTCAAATTCAAAACTAACTCATGAGAGATTCGTCTACCAAACTCAAAGGAAATGTTGCTAGTTGGTAAGAGAATTAATAATGTCTATCTACTTGATATTTCAAATTCCATATTTATTTGTTGTATTTTGACCAAGCATGAAGAATCATGTCTTTGGTACAGAAGAATTGCACGCATTCATATGCATCATCTGAACAAATTGATTTCAAATGATCTTGTTATTCGCTTACCCAAACTCAAGTTTGAGAAGGATGTGTGTGAAGCTTGTCAAAAGGGGAAACAAACAAAACGATCTTTTAAACTGAAAAACACTATTTCCACCTCAAAACCCCATGAGCTACTACATATTGATTTGTTTGGTCCTTCAAGAACTATGAGCCTTGGAGGGAATTATTATGCTCTTGTTGTGGTTGATGAATTTTCCAGGTTTACATGGACAATATTTCTACATTCAAAAAGTGAGGCCTACTCTGAATTTAAGAAGCTAGCCAAGAGACTACAAAACTCTTGGTGTAGCAACATTGGTGCCATTAGGAGTGATCATGGTGGAGAATTTATGTAATTCTTCATAAATCTTTAATATGTTGTTAAACAATTCACCCCCCCCCCCCAGGCCATTAATTCTTACAATTGGCATCAAGAGTTAGGTTATTGAAATTTTCTCAAGTCCTGTTTTTTTTTTCAAATCTGTTTTTTAATGGATGACAAGTTACCTTTTGGGGAAGGAGCTTCTATTAATAGACCACCTTTATTTTGTGGTGTGAACTATCAATTATGGAAAGTTAGAATGAATTTTTTTGTTCAATCTACAGATAAAAGAATTTGGGAAGCTATAGAGAATGGACTTTTTATTCCACAAGTAAAAAAGGATGATGTGTGATGTGATTCCAATAGCCACATAGAGAATGATTCTTGACATTCTTAGGAATCACCTTGAGCTGGACATTATAGAGGCACTTTTCTTAGAGTTGGATCATTGTTCTAAGACAAGAACTCACCAAAAACTAGTACCAAATCCCAAACTCATTTGGATGAACCAAATATTGTCAAATTGAATCAACAAAGAGATTAAAACTGGAATGACCGAACAGAATTGAACAATTAATCATATGAACCGAACAGAATTAAAAACAAAACAGAACATAGGTGCTGGAAAAATAGAAGAACCGAACCAAAACAACTCAAGAACACAAGGCAACATGAACAATTGAAAAAGAAGAAAGGAAGGAGAAGAGAGTGCTCATGAAGATGGAAGAATGTTGGATGATCTCGCAACTAGAAGTGTGGAATGCTCCTAGATGAGAGTGATGCCGCCACTTGAGGACTCCAATGATCCATCAAGATAAGACTAGAGAAGAAGGCTCCAAAAGCTCTCTAAAGGTCACTCAAAATTTGAGTAGAGTTTTCTTAGATTAATTCCAATCTAAATTTTACAAAGAGAGCACCTCTATTTATAGCCTAAGGTGTTGAAAATGCAAGCTAAAACAATTCAAATTTCCCCCCTAAATTCAAATGCAAGTGGCGCCTAAACCAAGACATGAGGAAGGTGTGATCCCTTCTCTCACTTTGGCACCTTCTTATTTACTCCTACACCTATCTACTAACACACCCCCCCTAAGACTCCTAACTAAAGACTAAAAGATGCTTTTAACAATAGAGGTTTCTAATGTTTCCCTCTAAGCACCTTTCTAAACAATATTTATTTAAAACTTGGCCTTGCCCTTCATGGGATGGTCTTTGGGCTTTTGTGGGCTTTGGCCTTCTTGGGCTTGGGCTTGGGCTTTATCTTTTGCAAAGATTAACAAGAAAAACTTTAAATGTGTTTGTTGATAAACCTTGGTCTGAATGGACTGAGACAGATAGTAAGAAAGCTAAGTTTGACTGGATTGCTAAGAATATTATAACCTCTTCCTTAAGCTGTGATTAATTTTTCAGGGTGTCACAATGCAATTCTGCAAAATAAATGTGGGATATTCTTGAGGTCACACATGAGGGAACCAATGATGTGAAAATGGAAAGAAAGAATGCTCTCATACAAGAATATAAATTGTTCAGGATGCAAAAAGGGAAAACAATTTCTGATGTGCAGAAATGTTTTTCTCACATTGTGAATCACCTAATGAGCCTTGGAAAAAGCTTTGACAAAGAGGAGCTTAACATAAAGATTTTAAAGTGTCTTGCCAAGTTTTGGTAGCCAAAGGTTACTGTCATTTCTGAATCAAAGGATCTAACATCCATGACAACAGCCTCTTTGTTTGGTAAGCTAAGGGAACATGAATTGGAAATGAACAGATTGTTTGTTCAAGGAAATGAGGACAAACATATCAAAGGCATAACTTTAAAGATAGCTGGACACAGAAGGAGACAAGAATCAAATGATAGTGATGAAGATACATTCAGCTTGTTGTCCAAGAAATTTAGCAAATTCTTGAGGAAGAACAACAACAAATATCATACTTCTAAAAGGTATAATTCCAAGAAGGCGAATGATTTCAATGCTAACAAATGCACATGATTTGGCTGTGGTGAGCAAAGACACATCAAGGCAGATTGTCCTAACAATGAGAACAAAGAGAAAACAAAATTCAAAGGAGAAAGAAGAGGCAAGACTAAGAAAGCATATATAGCTTGGGATGACAATGAAGTGTCTTCTTCCAGTTCCTCAGAAGATGAAGAAGCTAATTTGTGTTTGAAGGCTTCAACATCAAGTAGTGTAAGTTCATCTTCTTCATCTAAAGGTGATAACTATTATCAACTTCTTGAGGCTTTTAAAGAGACTCATGAAGAGGCAAATAAGTTGGCTCTCACAAACAATAGATTAAAAGGTTTGAACAAATGGCTAGAAACTAAAGTTAAAAGCTTAGAAGAATTGCTGGATAATTCCATAAATGATTTTGAAAATATTGAACTTATTTACAAAATCTCTTCTTGTGAGTATGACTCGAGTTCTTGTAAAATTGAAAAATCCTTGAAAACAAACCTTTTTATCTTATGAAAACTGTGGATAAACTCACCAAAGGAAAATCAAATTTTGAGAGTGTACTAGCATCTCAAAGTTATGTATTTGGAAAATCAGGTCTTGGTTTTTATCCACAAAACAAGAACAGTGAAAGTTCAAAACTGTTTACAACCTTTGCAGAAAAACAATCGATTAAAAACTCGAAACAACCGGTTGTTTCTTGCTTCTATTGTATGAAAAGAGGGCATTCTGTTAGATAGTGCAAAATAAGGAAAGTTCTTGTTCCAAGAGGCATATTAAAATGGATTCTTAAAGATCTTAAAGGTTCTCATGATCAATCTAACATGAAAGGACCGAAATCCTTTAAGGGATCAAATCTTTTTATTTGATATGTTCTTTTTGTAGGACTTTGCTTCTATATTGAAAGATTTGTAGAATTTGGCTTTCATGGATGCAAATACTCGAGATAGAGTCTTAGTTCTAGAATTATGAACTGTTTCAAATCTGTACAATGATCTTGAAGGATAATTTATTGTTTTTCCTATGCTTGAACATTTTGTTTTTAAATCAAATTCAGTGTTGTCACTTTTAGTCATTTTGTTTTTAAATCAAATTCAGTGTTGTCACTTTTAGTTTCTGGATTATTTTGTGTTGTATTTCTTCTATTCTCATACAAACATTATGAGTTTTAATCTGTATCTTTGTATTTTTGGTTTCTGTTGAAGAATTTGATTTTATATTAAACTTAAATTGCTATCACAGAAAATCAATCGATTGTTTTTACGAAACAACCGATTGTTTCAGCCTTGACAACACTGTGGTCAAATCTGCTTTCATTCGTATTTTTGATCAATCCCGAAGTTGTTGGTGGTCAATGATGCATTAATTACAGTTTTGAACATGCTATCTCTGTGCAATTACTACTCTTCATAGAATATATTCCTCTTTGTATTGGAAATTAAAACCTTTTTAAGCTTGGTCAAATCAGCATGTGATTTCTCTCTCTGTGCTTTCTGTTAGGGTCTGACATGTTGTTTTATTGGCTCTGATTTGATTCTTCTTCGTTTGAATTTTAACCCGCTAAATGCCAAAGCTTTGACTGCCTTTCCTGGTTATTAATAAGTGTGGTTATTAGTTGTTTTTCTTCACAAGAAACAACCAGTTATTTTCTCTTCTGCTCAAATTCGTTTCTGCAATTTGTGATGGAAGAGGGCCAAGCACCACTTCAAAGGAAGGTCATACACAATGACATATAGGGCCAACTACAAGGGCAATGACCAAGAGGCTTGATGAGGATTGGGACACTGCCATTGATGGCAGAGAAACCTACCTTTACATGTTCCAAGAAGTCCAAAATCAAGCGTAGCATAGTCTTTAAATTCTTGTCAAAATAGTATAGAATTTCCTTTTGTAAAATTGTTTAAATTGTAATTAGGATAAATGTTGGTTTCTAAAAACCAACCTAAGTTAGCTTACGGTTTCTAGAAGCTACTAAGCTAACTTAGGCCGGTCATGTTAGGCTTAGGCGCACCAAAGGTCAGCATTGGATCACGCTTACCATGTGACTTCTTAGGTGCCACATTTGCATGTCATTTGGCTAACATTTCCTTTTCATTACCTTTTCATTTCCGGTCCTCCAAGGCTATATAAGGAGGAGCCTACCTCATGTTTTCACAAGATTATTTTGAGTATTGAAATGCTGACAAATTTGTGCCATTCATACTCCCTTGCCTAAAATCTCTTTAGATTTAGGTCTTTAATCTTCAAACCTTTCACCTCAAGGAGAGTTGGCCGAACCTCTCTCATCTTCATACTCTTCATGGACCTCTAAGGCTTACACAACTCCTAGGAGAGCCTTATTCCACCTCAATCTGTGAATGCTTCCGCCAAAACCACCACAAAAACCGCAAGATCAAGAGCTCAAAGTCATCAGTTTGCCTACACTTTTTTTCTCTCACTGAATCATGGAACCAACTCCTCCATCATCCAAAAGGATGAAAACAAGGGTTGTGAGAAACTCTGCAGGAGTGATTTTGTGAGACTTGTGAGCTCTCTTGTTAGGTCTTATCTTGGGTGGGTAATATCTCAAGTGGCGGCTCTTGCATCACTCATCTTGGAGTCCCTCTGCTCCAAGTGGAGTGACTTCATTTCTTCCCATAAGCTCTCTTCATCTCTAACTCTTTTATCTTTATTTACGTCTTCATCTCCACTCCATATACACATCTTCTTCTACTCTTTAATTTGTGCTTTACTTTGTTCTTATTCTTTATTTGTTCCTTGTCTCTAATTCCGCTACATCATATGTCACCTTATAATTGTCTTTTGTCTTTGCCCTTCTGAAGTAGACCTTCACACTTAATTAACCACTTCGTTAAGTTTGTGTCCAGTGAGAATCTTCTTAGGGTTCTCACCTTAAATTGCTAATCCAAAAATCTTAATCAAAAGTGAAACCTTTAAAATGTGCAATCCTAAAATCAACTCACATCACCTTGTAACATCGAAAGGTATTACCCTCTCAAATGAGCGAAAACAATGATATCAGACTTTGTAATTGTCTTGAGTTAGGAGTGACTTGTGAAAGAATACTCAATGATAAGCTAGGAGTGACTTGAGTAAAGAATATTTGACCAGGGTTAGCCAATAGTGGCTACGAGCCTAAAGAATACTCAGTTAAGTCAAGAATGACTTGTGTCAAGAATACTTAGTGTTAGTCAAGATTTATTTGATCAAATAGTAGTCATTTGTACTTCACAACAATAGTCTTCCTAGTGAAACACACATATCTTATTATTTCCCTTTAAATGTACTCAACTTTGTTAGTTCTACTACTTCTTGAGAAGAGATATTTATCTTACATACAATAGTGGGCTAACAGTTTCCTCCTCCATCAGTGGAGGGTATCCACACACAACTACATTAGTGAGAGGGACGAGTCTTCTCCATCATGTCACACTCTAAGGAAAAAAATCAATGTGACTCTATAATGTTAATTTTTTCCCAATGTCATAAACTTCCTTATTGACAAGGGGGATACCACCAAGAAAGAATTAGAAGATGATGAAAACAAAACATGAATGGAAGAACAATGTACCTTAACTTGATGAATGAAAAAATCAACGGGAAGATGTGAACTAAGAAGACGAAAGCTCTCAAAGGTGCTCTTGTGGGATTCAAAAGAAAAGGTTCCAAAAAGGAGGAAAAAAAAACCCTTAAAATTAGAGCTTTAGTTCGTTTTGCATGAAACAAAGCATCTTCCCTCAAAGGTCATATCTTGAAATACAAAACAAAAGTTGTTGAAAAGGTATTGATGTTTCAAGGTTACAAAAAGCCTGGTTATGAATATTAATGGAATGTTCCATAAATTAGTTTTCATAAATGCAAAAATTTCTTATTAGTTAAATTATT
The DNA here is from genome assembly GCF_000499845.2 of Phaseolus vulgaris. Classification (NCBI taxonomy): domain Eukaryota; kingdom Viridiplantae; phylum Streptophyta; class Magnoliopsida; order Fabales; family Fabaceae; genus Phaseolus; species Phaseolus vulgaris. The sequence continues at coordinate 48,827,787 of NC_023752.2, forward strand.
GGCAAAATAAGTTTGTTGCATTTAAACTCATCAAAATATAGAGTTGCTACAAATATGCATGGTGGTGAACGTGGTCCTAGAAGGTTAAGAACCTATACGTTGGTCATAAAAGGTCAACACCATGGAAACCTAATTCATTCTCATAAAGGAGAACTAATTCTCAACCTACTCAATTAAATTGACTTCTAAACTTGGGGGAGTTATGTACCTATCGACTTTATAACGCCTTAAAGACTATGCTTACTATGAACAATAAGATATATATATATATATATATATATAATCTTATCATTTAAACTCTGAATAGTACAAAATATTGGAACTATATTCATAAAAGATTTACATGAAACTAAAAAAAACAATAAAAGATTTCCTAGTCAATTTTGGTGCCTCTACCAATACCTATATCATTATCTACTCCTATGCCGAGTATAATTGTAACAATCACAACACACATACAAGGGTGAGCTAATATTATAAAATATAACATATACAAAACACACACATATAACTCATTTTAATTTAGATTCATATTCACAATTCAGTCATCAATTTTATCTCTCACACTCACGATTTTGAAAGATTAGTATTAAACATATCCCAAAAAATAATAACACTTAATCTATCAGGAGCTTCTTGGAATATGTCCTTAACTCTTTATTTCATAGTGGTACACTGTACCTACTATATCAGGTATGATGCAAGACCGTTTTTCATCTCTCACGACCTAATATCCTTAACTACGTGACTAAAATAATAACAAAGTTAAAATATCTCATTTTCTTAATGAGTATCGTGTTTAGTATTCTACCTTTAAGGGCCATAATAATTCTCAACTACACCCATAAAAGGGCAACAACACCGATAAAAGGCCACACAAACAACATATATATCATTTAATATCGTTATATGTTCCATATATATATTCATACACATCACATATATTAATATCACAATTCTAATTACATATAAACTTCAAATAGTTATAAAATCTTATCATAGAATTGTTGTTTGAGCAAATGATTTTTGCTTTGAACAAAAATCATACACTAAATAATGATTGTCTACCTTATTGTTTCCTGAATAAAAATACCCTTATTGTTTGAGTGAGAAAAAAAAAACTAGAGAAAAGACGTTCTCTTTATCTTATTTTCACTCAAGAAACTTTGCTTGAACAAGAAACTAAATTATAAAGCAACTCAAAACTTGTCCAAAACTTACCAAAATATTTTTCTACCAAATCAACTATTTTTAACAAGTTTAAACCAATCAATCAACACTAGATTAATTCCTAAATATCACAACATTAATCTAAGCATGACCATTCCAACCTCAAATTCACATAATGAAACTATAACTCAATAATTACATATGAAATGTTTTATCATACTTATACCAGGTATTCCTAATAGAATACATACTAGATCCGATTTAAGTACTTCAAATAGACCATATAGTTTGATCAACAAAAAAATCAAAAGTCAATAAATATTACAATCATCCAATTTCTATTAACTTTTCATTTTCTAGTTCTTAATCTCAAATCATCTTCAATTTTTCAATCCAACTCCAATATGTGAACACAACTCAATGTCGAAAACAACTTAATTAAACCAAAGTTAATTATTAAATCCCCTTAACTATGATCCTTTTCTCCTAATAAAAAGATAAAAAAATAGAGTCCAAGTCTAGAAAGTCCAAACTTTCTTTGAGAGATGTTGATTCAAAAACAAAACATATCACTATAGTCACAAAACATATCACTATTGTTATCTTATAAATTACAACTGGATAAGAGGAAAATGAAAAATGAATTCAAAAACTTCAAGAGAAAGTATACACAATGTAAGAAAATAAGTTTTGGTAGATGATGTGGTTTTATAAATGAAACTACATAATTAAAATTCTTAACATATATGAATTTTTTTTTAAATATTAATCTATATTCTTTTCTTAAATCCATCCCTACTAAATATAAAAATATGGTCTTACATACTCTCGTTATCGAAACTGAAGTAATATCCACCTATTTTAAATAAAAAATTAGTTAAGTAATTAAATACTCAATTATTTAACTAGTTGAGAGTGAAGTTTAAGAAGTCAAACCCAAAAGTAAATAAATTTTTTTATACTCATAAATATGTAGTAGTCAAATGAAGTGTTGAATGAACTATCTTCATTCTTATATTATTATTATTATTATTATTAGTTTATATTCCATCAATATAGAGAGTGTTTTCAAGTAAACCTACTATCGTTACTCAAACGTTAAATCAGAGTTCATCTTCGATTAATCCACAGTTCAATAAAAAATGTCTTACTCTCTATGTTCGACTAAGAACAATAATAATAAACTTAATAAAAAGTTCATATATATATATATATACACACACCAAGAATTGAAGAGCTTGGGGATTTCTTGCATGCCCTGTCCTCTCAAATTGAGTTTGAATATTGACATGTATAAATATATTTGTTGCATGCAACACAGTTTGATGAATTAAGTGCATCTTTCTGAAATGTGGTACACTGGTAGATAGGAGGTGTGCAAAGGAGTGTGGATGAGTAGATTGTGAAGTAATTTCTGACAGTTTGTAAAATGCAAGAAGTGATTGAAAGAGAGAGAAAGAGACATAAATGAAGGTAAGGGAAGGTGGGTTGGGGACATTTAACAGAGGAAAGGTTGCCTGGTGGAGGAGAGGAGGGTGAGTGAGGAAGAAAGGCATGGTTGTTTTGAAGTTGGTCACTGTTGAAGTGTGCATTAAAGTGAATTCAAAGTGGTTTAATGAAGGCAGGTGAACTCGTTTGGGTTTCAACATTGAACCCTGTCCCTTTCTCTACGCCTTTAATGCTCCGGTAGGTAACACCCTCTTATTTCTTTCCTTTCCCATTTTCAGATGTGTCTTTCTTCTATCCAATAAAGAGAAACCAATTACAAATCTCAAAATAAAGTACAAAATAAATTTCAGATTCCTTTTCTTTTTTCTACCTAGAGACCATAAATGTCTTACACAAAACAATCATCATCCAACACCCTATTGCAACATTTCTTCACAGTAAAACTCTATATTTTTTAAATATTTAAAAAACAATTGCATGTCAAAAATTATATATTCGGATAATAAACACACCCTTATTTTTTATTCGATTCACATAATTTTTATTTTTTTTAAACTTTTCTTATTAACTTTTACTTCAACTTTAAAAGACTCGATTTGTACTTGTTTTTCTTTTTCACTTAATGATTAATTAGTATTTTTTTTCTTAATTTAAAACTTAGCAACCAAATTTGTTTCTTTTAAGAAAATACTAATTAGAATAAACTTATCTATATTTGTTGTTAAAATGGTTGAAGATAACTAATGAGCCTATTATCATCACCGAAAGAGATTTAAAATTTTTTTGCAAAATCAAATTATAAAAAGTAGTTTTATAAGTAAATCATTTCTCAATAACAAAATTATTATTTATATATTAGTTTGTAAATTATTTTAAATTTTTTAATAATTTTTTATATGTGAAATTTTTATAATCTGATAATTCGACCAATAAATTAATTTTAGGTGAATCCTTGAATTAAAGTTCTCTCAAAGTTGGATAAAATATTCTTAATTAATATCTCTCAAATAGGGCAACCTGTTTGAAAATTTGTAAGTAGTTTAAATTTAAGATAAAGCTACACGTTTAATTTTCATTAATTAGGTCTCTAATTTATTTGAGTGAATTTTCAAATGAATACTAATTAAAATACAACAAGACTAAAAGTGGTGAATACTCATACTTTTAAAATTGAATAAGAGTATTTCATTAAACTTTGGAGGAAACTAATCCAGAGATTCATAGGCTTAACTATAAAGTTCCAAAATATATAGACTTGTTTAAACATATCTAAACAATTTAAGAAGTAACATGTTAATTTATGTTTTGATTTTTATTTTAAAAATTTGCGTAAAATTGGTAAAAACAATACTATTTTATATATACTCTTTTGAGAATAAAATACCATAAAAATAATTATATTTTATAATTAAAATTAAATGTAAAAAAAAAACGTGTTTTTAGAATATAAACAACTGCTTAATTTTTTGACATGTCTATTTTTTCTGTTGCTGTTTTCTTAGATTTCACTCTTGCTTCGTTAATTTGCTCGTCATTTATGAGCTTCCACTGTTCGATCTATTATGTTGACTCTGAAACTTTTTTCTAAGGTCACTCACCATACACCAATAAAAAGGTAAAGGAATAATGACAAATTAAAATTAGATTTCGACTTGCAGTCCCACATGGTATCTCTTATATTTTTAAGTATCATTTAAGATTTTATTTTTTAAAATCAAGAAATATAATGAAGTTTCTTGATTTTAATAAAATATTTTGTCTTTTTCTCTATAATAGTCATTTAAGATTTTTCTCCTAAAATTTAAAAATACTTAATTTTTTAATAATTTTAAATATCTTATTTTAATGTACATTTATGAGTCCTTATATTTTTCTTTCTTTTATCATAACTATTTTTTGTTTGGTTTCGTATTAATTACATTTTTAGTAATTATGTTATTTTGAAATTTAAAAATGATAGGTAAAAAAAATGTTTTTATACATAAAATAAATGAAAATTAAAAAAATTTGAAGAAAGTACTTATAAAGTTTTCTATTTTGGTTTTTCATTTCTGTCATAATAAATGTATACATGCAAACCCATTAAAAATTAGTGAAAAATAAGAATAAAAACAACAAAACAATGAAAAAAAAATCAATAAATAAAAATCAATTTTAGAGATAAAAAAGTATTTAGTTACTATATTGATTAAATTAAATATTATTTTAGATATTAAAAGAATTATTCGTATCTAAATTAGTTTTTATTATTCATAAATAGTTTCTACTAGGTATCTAATTAGCTACTAAAGTTTTAACTATCAACTATAGAATCTAAATAATTGGCAGCTAAAACCTTTGTAACTAATTAGATACCAATTTAAAAACTATATATGAATAGAAACTAATTTAGATACCAATAATTTTTTTTAGTCTCTAAAATAGTATTTAATCTAGTCAATATAGCAACTAATTATTGTTTGTCTCTAAAATTGATTATTTTTTGTCTCTAAAATTGATTGATATTTAATAATTTTCTAGCAATGAATAAATAATGTTATTTTAATTTTTTTTTAAAAAAACAAAAAACCTTTTAAAAATGAGACAACCAATTTCAGATTCAAAATTATCAAAAAAATCATTACAATTAGATTAATTATACCATTGGAGCCAGTATCATTGCTGAGAACCAAAATGGCTTGGTTCAGGTTAAGCATCTAAGATACTGCATTATAAATATCTTAGAAGCAATGATCCTGACTCTCAAACCTTTTGGTGATAATCTAACTCTCAAAGTGGACATGAAAAAGACTTTGACACTTTTGATTGGAATTACTTAAATGTTTGTAGGTACACTTGATTCAAAAGGGAGTTGAATGGAGCCTTAACCATTTTTATTTTTTTTGCAGTGGATTAAATAATAGACTGTCGAGTAGACCGTCTAGTGATTTGCCTAATAGATATTTTAGAGGAAATGTTCTCGCATGATCATCTAACATATCATCTATCAGTAAAACTTAAATCATAAGGAACAAAAGAGTAGTCGATATATCAACACAAGAATTTATCGTAGTTCACCCAACCTTAGGCTATGTCTAGTCTCCTTGCTTAAGAACTTTCACTAACCAATTGGCTCAAAACAAATATTCTAACCCTCCAGATTACAACAAGTATTCACACATTTCGAAGTTACACCCTTTTAACCTCCCACTAAGATTAAGAACACTCAAAAGAAAAACAATAAACACTTTCAAAGAGAGAACAAAGAAAACTCAAATGGGTATAACATCAAAAAGTGAAGGATTACAATGGTTTTGAACTCAACCTAGAAAACCAAAAGCTCTTATGACTCGAATAGACACTGTGACTCTCCATATTTTCAACAAGAACACACTATATCTTTTGTTACTTGGCTTACTTTTTTTAAAATTTTCTCTCCAATCTCATACATTTTTTTTATTTTGTTCTCTACTACATAATATTATTAATATTGGATATTACAGAATCTTCATAATTTCATCTTTTTTCATGCTAGACATTCAAAACATAAAGTCTAAATTTGTAATCTTCTTATATATTTTCACTTTGATTCTATTTAAGAAACTAATTCAAAAGTATTTGTAGTAAGGGTAAGTATGAAAAAAATCAAAAGATAATCAGAAAAGCATTTCATTTCAGGTAACACGTGCTAAAGTAGAGTATTTTGAGATTTTCAATTTATTTAAATTGTTTTTGTTTAAAGAAGATTTGGAGATATTCACAGTATACGAACAATATATTCGCAACAGTTATTCGAATAAAACTATTTAGGAAAAGATGGAGTTTAAAAGATATATGAAAAATAGGGATGAATAAATTATCTACGTTGATCCAAATATTTGCATTTTGGGCATAAAAAACTTTGATTGAATGCTTTTTAGGTAGATAAATGATTTCAGAAAATTTCATTTAACAGTTGTAATCAAAATCTATCACTCTTTCAACACATTCATCAAACCATCTCTTATGAACAAAACTGTAAATGCTTGAAGGGAGTACTCTATATTGCATTTTCAAAATGTTGTTAGATCAGACATTATACAAGCAAACCCTCTAGTTAGTTATCATATCATCAAAACATAAGAACATAAACTCTACATATGATATCTTGGTCAATAGATCATTTAATAACCGTCTAACTCATCACTAGAAAATGACCGTATAATGAATTTTGTAGTTGTAGAAACATTGCTTAGATATTTCAATATACAAGCAAGTCATTCAAACAATTTTTTATCATTAAAACATAAAGACATGACTCATAGACCGTCTAGAGTTCATAAAACTATCTGGGGACTTAATAGACTGTCTAAACATACCATCAAGGGTCTCAACAATCTCCCCTTTTTATGATAACAAAAAAATTTCAGTGTGTCTAAAACATGAAATAAACAACTTTCAACATGTGTCTAGAACACATTTTAACAATCAAAGAATACACATTCAAACAATAGAGCATACCTAGTAAGCAATTCAAACAATAGAACATATACCTAATATTCAATTCAAACAATATAACATATACCTAGTAAGCAATTCAAACAACAAAACATATACCTAGTAAACAACATTGCTTTTTGCCCCTTTTTTGACATAATCAACGAGGGATCTTAACAAGAGATCTTCACTGCAGATTTGCCATTTTGAAAGCATAGAAGTTGAAAAATATTCTTCAAGAAATGAAGGAATCAAGAAAGATGGTGAATGGAATCCATAAAGATTAATCAAGCAAGGGGATAACTCAAATAAATAAATAAAAAAAAACAAGTGATACAGTATGCACTAGAAAATCTCCCTAATTCTCAAATGTTAAGTCTTGTGCATATGCACTCAAAATAACTTCATGCAATTAAACACTATCATAAGCTTAGCAAGACTCTAAAATCCAAAATGTTTGAGCAACATCCAGTAAAAACTCAAGAGGTTTTTATATAAGCTATAATGGAGCTAAGGTGGAGGTAGAAAAATATGAGATAAGAAGCTTTAGACCTGTAGAGAATAGAGAAACAAATGAAGAATGAGTTTAGAAACTAACACGTGTAGAACACACCTATATTTTTGCATATTTTTGTTTTCTTTTTGTTTCACTAAATATTTTTCAGTCTTTTTCTTTCATTTTAATTTCTTTCTTTTCTTTTGTATATATTTTTCTTCTTTATTTTCTTTTTCATTAAAATGATGTACATGCTCACACTTTGTTCGAGAACCTATTTAAAAAAAAATGATTTCAAAAACTCTTTTATTATCTAAGGGCATTCATGTTTTTTCTCTTTTTAAAGCTTGTGATGTTGGTTAGAAATAAGAAAAAGATAAAGGATTAGAGGGGGCTAAGAAGGGAAATATAATTAAGGTAAGTAGATATGGCTAGTGGCTCATAAAATGTTTTTGTTCAATTTCTCAATGTATGCATGTGAACACAATTACAAAATAAAGAATCATCCTAAGTTCTAGAGCATAAACAAACATGAGTAAAATCACACTAGAAAAAATAGGTATGACATAAAATGATTCATCCATTAATCAAGCTAAAAAACTCAATAAGGTTAACTTATATCACAAAATTCAATTTTAGTGATTCTCAAAATCAACCTTATTTAACATTTTCTAGTGAAACCAATCAACATAAATCAAGAAACCAATTATTCAATAATAATGATAATGCAAATTAAATATCAGAATAACTATCAGATAGAACAGATGTAGTTCATAATTTAGACTATTTATTGCTTGTGTCAGGTCCTAGATCATCTACTGCAAAGAATCACCTACACACACAGACACACACATATATATATATACATATATATATATATGTATATATATATATGTATATATATATATGTATATATATATGCCACAAATAGAAGTAGTAATTACTCTTCAACAAATATTACGTTGAAAAGGTCTCTCGGACAATTAAATCTCTCTTCAACAAGAGGTTCTGTAAAGATATTAGCAAGTTGATCGTTTGTGAGTATAAAATGTAAATCAACATGACCCTTTTGAACATGATCTCTTATGAAGTGGTGTTTTATTTCAATGTGTTTAGCCCTAGAATGCAAAATAATATTTTTGGATAAACTTATTACAACATTATTATCATAGAAGATAGGGATTTTACTTTCTCTCACATTGTAATCTTCTAACTGATTCTTTATCCACCACAATTGTGTACAATAGTGAGCAGTTAAAATCTATTCAGCTTCTATAGTTGATAGGGCTATAGTTCCTTGTTTCTTACTCATCCAAGAAATTAGATTGCCTCCAATGAAATGATGGCCACCACTCGTGCTTTTTCTCTCCAGTTTGTCCCCTACACAATCAACGTCACAATATCATTGCAAATGGTAATATTCTTTACCTTTGAAAAACAATCCAAAATTAGTATAGCCTTTTAAGTATTTGAAAATTATTTTAACAAAAATTAAGTGATCTTTTGTTTTTTCTTGGCAGGGTCTGTTTGATGATTTTAGTCTTATGTTACGGTAAAGGAAATATTGCTTGAATTATCCTACTCGAATTGATGTTTAGAACTTTAATGTTACATGACATATTTGAAAGACTGATGTTTGGTGATTCTTGTTTAACGCTTTATCCAGATTTGGAAGATGTGGTCTGTTTTATGCAAGTTTTTTGGCTACTATATCCTCATCACATGGCCGATTTGATGAGTTTGGTGCTTTGGTGTTTGGTTTACTTTTGTTTGCTGGAAAAGACTAAGTTTAGTTGTTGGACTTTTGTATCTTGTCACGAGAATGTGTCCCTTTGGAGGGTTGATATAATTATATATTGATGTGTTATTGTATCTTTATATGGTATGTTAATGTGGTTGATGTGTTGTAATGTCTATTGGATCTCCAGTTGGTTGGGTTATAAGAATCTTGTGTTGGGATTATTTGTATAAGAGTTGGGGCACCCCTGAAGTGCCTCATTTTATTTTATTTATTCTTTGCTAATAAAAAAAAAACAAATAAGTGATATTTTCTTACTTCAAACTGAAACTAAGTACACATGCATATATTGTACATGAGGTCTCTAGTCTAGACACGGTAAGATATTGAGAAACTAGTCATTAGTTAGATCCATTGTTGTGCTTTTCTCTTTGACATCGTTTAGCTTAAATTTCTTCAGAAGCTCTCTTACATACATCAGATGATGTATGTATATTAGATCGTCTACTTGCTTTATCTGCAAACCTAGGAAAAATATGAGTTGTCCTATCAAGCTCATTTCAAATTCATTCTGCATAAGCTTAAAGAACTCTTCACATATATGCTCCTTACTTGCACCAAAGATAATATCATTAACATAAATTTGAACAATTATTAGAATAGTCTGTGCAAAACATAGTAGTGTCTACCTTCCCTCATTTAAAATCATGTTCAATTAGAAAAGTGATAAGATGCCCATACCATGCTCTAGAAGTTTTTTTGAGACCATACACAACTTTGTTTAATTTAAAATCATAATTTTCAAAACCAGGAGGTTGTTTTACATAGACTTCTTCCTTGATGAAATCATTTAAGAAATAAATTTTAACGTTGATATGATATAACTTCATTTTGCTGAAAGTAGCAAAAGATAACAAGATTTATATAGCCGAGCTACAGGAGCAAAGGTTTCAGTATAGTCAATATCTTCCTATTGTGAGTATCCCTTGGATACTAGTTTGGCCTTGTTTCTCACAACTTAACCTTATTCATTCAACTTGTTTTTGAACACCCACTTGCCATCAATGACAACTTTGTTGTTAGGGTCGTCGACAAGCTTCAAAACTTTGTTTTTCTTACATTGTTCAAGCTCTTATCGCATTGCATGAACCAAGTTTTCATCTTCTCGATTCAATTTCTAAGATTATTATTGTCTAATCTCTTACCTTAGATCTTGTAGTACTCATTTCTTGGGATCTCCTATGACAAAACTATGAGGATGATACTTTAGTATCGTTGAGTTCTTGCCAGACGATTCTCTTTCTTTTGCTGAAGGATTGTGCATACCATATGATGTATTTGTCTGATTGTTTAGAAGACTTGTTTGAATGTATAGTGCACATGTTTGATGGTCTGATGCATTATTCTTAGGTTCCTGCAAGACAACAAATTTATTCTCAGGCTTAAAGTCATGAATCTTACAAGGATAACTTCTTCAACATTAAATGTTTTAAAGTTGAAAAGCCTTAGACGTTTCAGAGTAACCAAGCAAAATTCCTTCATCACTCTTAGAATCAAATTTTCCCAAGTTATCTTTTGTATTTAAAATGAAACATTAAATTTCAAAGGGGTGAAAATAAGATATGTCGGCTTCTTGTCTTTCCACAATTCATAACACTTACATTTCATGCATTTACTTTTTTGTTATTTACTTTTAAACGTTCTCGCTTTGATCTTTCTCTTTCACTTTCCTCTACTTTAAGTAGAACTGTTAAAAAATCACTAGTGCAAAAAGACTCATTTACGACAATACATTCACAGTGCTTTTATTGTCAAACATTGTCAATCAAAATACGATGACATTTTTGAAATTAAAGCGACTCTAAAACAACGACTATTAGTTAAAGCGTCGTTTTAAACCAAAGTGTTTGGTCTAAAACGACGCTTTTACTCATAGTCATTGTTTTAAACCAAGCACTTTGGTATAAAATGATGGATTTGCCTAAGAGCTATCATTTTACACTCATTTTATTACCCTAATTCGTAGCATGCCACTTACGCTTTCGTATTTCCTTTGTCTTCGCCGCTGCTAGCCACCGCCGCCGCTGCCATGAGCCTGCCACTGTCGTTCGCTGCTGCTGCTCTTCACCACCACCGTTGCCTTCATGCACAAGTTGGTGGTGTTTTAATATTTTTTTAGTGTTATTAATTTTTATATTTTGTATTTATTATAATTTGTATTTATTTTTAATTTAAATTTATATTATGTTAGTTTTTAGGTAAGAATAGAATTATTAAATTATTATATTGTAAATAGATTTATATGATTTAGTATTATGATTAATTTAATGATTTTTAATTTGTATATTTAGTATTTATTATAATTTGTATTTATATCAATTTATATTATGTTAGAATAAAATTATCATTTTGGTATTGAGTTTGAGGGTGTTCGACCCTCGACAATTGATACGTGTTGGTATTTAGTCTGAGAGTGTTCGATCCTCGGCAAACGTGAGATTTCATACTCATTAGTAAACACCTGAATGACCATTACAAAACATAATGGATCAAAATTGGATTAACTCCGTTTGCATAAGTAATGAGTACGAAAGAAGACTAGAAATGTTTATACAATTTGCGGAACGTAACACCAATGATAGTGGTCATGATGGAGTAAAGTTTAGGTGTTCGTGCGTTAATTGTTTGAACAAAAGGAGACTGGATGTTAAGAAAATTAGGGAGCACCTTCTATGTGATGGGTTTCTTCGATCTTATACAACTTGGACATGACATAGTGAATTATTAAATTTACCACGTGTTTCCGTATCTGAAGAATATGTGGGTCCACCATGGATGATGCAGTACATGGTGATGTACATGATGATCAATTGGAAGACATGATTCATGATGTGGGAGTTGAGTCTTTTGCAAAAACACATGGATATGAAAGTATGTCAAGCGATGCAGAGACTCCATTATATCCTAGATCAACTAACTTCACACGATTGTCATCGGTGTTAAGATTGATGAATTTGAAGGATAATTGATTGGACTGATAAAAGCTTCACGGAATTGCTTCAGTTGTTGAAGGATATGCTTCTAGAGGGAAATACTCTACCTAATCGTAATTATGAGGCCAAAATGATTCTTTGTCCAATGGGTATGGAGTATAAAAAGATACATGCATGTCCTAATATTATACAGAAAGATTTTGAATTGTTGAAAACTTGGCTGAGGTGTGGGTTATCACGTTATAAGTTGAAACAAAAAGATGATGACAATATTGAAGAGATAGAAAAGCATGGACCCCCAATGAAGGTTATGTGGTGTCTTTCCATCATTACAAGGATGAAGCGTTTGTTTGCAAACCCAAATGATGCTAAGAATCTTAGATGACATGCAAATAAGAGGAAATGTGATGGCATGTACCGATATCTAACTGATTTTATTCAATAGAAGAAATTTGATGACGAGTTTCCAGAGTTTGGTAAAGAATTAAAAAATATTCGACTTGGTTTAGCTACATAAAGAATGAATCCGTTGGTAATATGAGTATTAACCACAATTCATGACCTATTTTACTAGTTATTTACAACTTACCTCCTGGATTGTGCATGAAGCAAAAATACATGATGTTGTCTATGATGATATCCGGTCCAAGATAGCCAGGAAATGACATAAATGTTTATCTAAGTCCCTTAATTGAAGATTTAAAGTTAATGTGGGATCAGGGTGTTGATGGATTTGCTAATGAAACTTTCAAGATGCATGTCATGTTATTTTGCACCATTAATGACTTTCCGGCATATGGTAACTTATTAGGGTATAATGTTAAGGGTCATAAAGCATGTCCAATATGCAAAGAAGACATCACTTCTCAACAATTGAAACATGGAAGGAAGACAATATATATTTGGCATCAGAGGTTTCTTAGAAGTCATCATCCTTACTGGAGGTTGAAAAAATGTCTTTAATGGAAATCAAGAGCCTGGTAGTCCACCAACTCCATTAACTAGTGTTGAGGTTTACAAAAAGGTAAATAACATAGACCACATCTTCGGTAAGTCGAAAAAGAACTAATCTGTGACAAACTTATGGAAGAAAAAATCAATCTTCTTTGATCTTTCGTACTGGACGAGGTTAGAAGTCAAACATTGTATAGATGTAATGCATGTTGAGAAGAATGTGTGTGATAGTTTAATTGGTACACTTCTTATTATTAACGGGAAGACGAAGAATAGTCTAAATGCTTGTTTAAATTTATTTGAGATGAACATACGAGGCGAGTTGACACCAAAACAAATGGGTAAGCATACATATTTTCCCCCAACCTGTTACACCATGTCAAAAGATGAAAAAAATATTTTTTGTCAATGTCTAAAGGGTGTGAAAGTTCCACAAGGACATTCCTTAAATGTGAAGAGCCTAGTGTCAATGCAAGATTTGAAGTTAATTGGGTTGAAGTCTCATGATTATCACATCTTGATGCAACAATTGTTGTCGGTAGTTATTCGTGGGATCTACTAGATTGAAGCATCTCTGATTAAGACGTGTTAATGGTGAGAAGACACTTGTCGACATTGACATCAACACTAGAGTGGTTTCTGGTCCCAATGCTGAGAATTTTAGCAACTATCTTGGAGTTGTTGCTCGTAAAGAGGTTCTCCATATTCATTAATTCATGGGATGATGTGTCAAAGGTCAATCAGAACATACTCTGGGAGGATGTCTTGGTAAGCTTTACATTATTATCGTTATCATATAATGCTTTTTAATATAATTGATCAATTTTAAATTCATGATATTATTTTGCAAACACATTTTGACATCCCTAATGTGGAATCGCTTCGATAAAAAATTATATTTAATATCAGCATTAAATTTTGTCAATTTAAGTCAACACTGATGCTGAAATATGTTTTTGCCATCTTTAAAATACTTGTTTAAAGTACACTAATATTGACAAAGAAACATGGCGTCTTTTTGTTCAAAGCCGTCAATCTGAAGCATGGATGGTAAGTGAAGTTACTTAACTACTTTATATATGGATCATAATATTAATAACTTAATATTATTTGATTCACTTTGTTTATTTCATTTATGACAAGATTTTCGGAAGAAAGGTCAAGTCACAACACAAAAGAATTTTACCCTGCACATAATGTATCGTTCAGGGTATCAAAAGCTTAAGCAATCACTGATGATGGAAAAGAAGCAATCCGGACAGGGGACTAAATCTCAGATTGATACAGGGGTCAGTGAACCTCCATCACCACCTTCCTTCCACAAAAAATGGAAGTTGGCCCGAATTAAAAATTCGAGAGCATAAAGTTCTGAGCAATCACAGATAGTCCTAGAAAAAATTGTAAGCTATTTTTATCCTCTTTTGCATTTATTTTAAAGCATTAATTATATTAAAAACTTATATAATTTCGGTCTCTTGCTAGATTCCTTGTTTGAGCAAAGTTATCAAGATAATTTTGTACCTGAAGGTCGTCATGATATATTGGTTGAAGGAATTGGACGACCTGAGCACTATGGTTGTGTACGTTCAACTAGAAAAGGGGTTGGAATTAAACAATATTTCGGAGTTGCACCACGACACTCATCTTCATTCACAACCTCAGAGACCAAAGCAGAATTGACGAGGAAGATACGTCAAGAATTAATGGAGGATATGAGAAATGAGACTGAATATGTGCGGCTAGAGTTGCAACAGGAGTTTCTATCGTACCAACATTGTGCCGAGCCACATGTTAGTCTCGTTCCCAAGAGCACAAAGGGGAGTTGTGCAACTCCCTCAACATTAGGGGGATGTCATTGGCCAAATGAGCCAATGTGAGCTACTGGTAGAGGGCGACATCTTTCCTCAGGTGGTGGCCATTGGAAAAGTATATCAAGAGGCCACCACCTTACATAACGTTCCTCTCTCCCCTGATGTGGTGATGATGGTAACGGTGGAAAAAGTACGAGTAGTTGATGCTCTTGTTCCATTACCTTCAGTTGAGGTAACAACTGTGGTCGATGCATTTCACACATTCATAGCCTGGCCCAAACACCTTTGGTAATAATTTAATTTCATTATATTAATTTATATTTATATATTACATCTAATTTAATACAAATGTTTTTTATTTTGTAGAAACCTCATCGGAAACCAAGTCCGAAAATGAAGCATGAAGTTCCCATTGAATGTCCTATATCTTCCTTATTTGGAGCTTCTAAAGATATTGATCAAAACCCTATGGAAATTCGTGGGATGATACGCTTTTTGGAATAAACATTGACATGCCACTATACATATATACATGTCAGATTTGTTAGAATTTGCAGTTGGAGACCAGGAGCTCAATATAAATATAATTCAATTTTTTATGATGTAAGTATCTTTACCTATATTTTAATTTATTTTATGTTAAATTATTATTGATTAGGCTTTAACTAATAACTTGTAGGTATTTGTCTAAAAGTTCTATCAATGACGGAAATGAAGATGTTTGTGGATTCTTGGATTCGTTGTATATTAATCTGATTGGAACAAAGAAATCTGAAGCCAGTCATACATCACTAACATTCTGGAAAAAGAGGGAAAACAAATTTATCTATGCCCTTATATTAATGAGTAAGTTCAATTATAAGTCGTCAATTATTACTATTTCATGTTTTAAATATTTACTAACTCTTTTCATGGATGATATAGGGTTGATTGGCAATTACTTGTCTTATCCACGGTTGATAAGACTGTTGTGTGATTTTGTTCATTGCACAAGAAGCCATCCACACATATGAAGAATACGATTGATGTGTAATTACACTATAAACTTAACTACGTATATTACTTAAGCATCTACTAATGCGGTTTTTTGTTTTAATCAGTTCATGGCGTGGATATAATATCCTCAAAGGTCGATCCAATTCAAATAGTCAAAATCTGAAGTGGATGACACTAAAGGTTTGTAATTTTTGTCATTCTCTTTTCATTGTTTATCAATATTAACTTTTAATTTCTATTGAATTATAGTGTAATAGACACCCGGGAGGCTATGAGTGTGGTTATTGTAAGATTATGCATTAAAAGTGATTGGGAGCAGGTAACATGATGGTAAATTATTTTTATAATTTTTTAACATATATGTATCTTAACACTAATTAATGTGAAGCTTATTTTTTAATGCAGTTCTTTACGGAAGAGATCCCACTCCCTTAACCTGCCATAGAATATGTCAGAAATGCTTAGGCCACATATTTCCTTAATTTCTATAACTATAGGATAGCTAATCAATAGTGTAGGAATTAGATAGATAGATAGGAATATGTTATTAGTGTTTGTAATACATTTTATCAATATATATAATTTGATTATTTAAATTTATTTATATTGTCTGGTTGAGTTTTAATTGAATAAGTTAATTTAGATGGGAATTAGCATTAAACAAAACGAGCTAAAAAAATTCCCATGTAAAACGACGACTATGGTAAAAAACATCGTTTTATATCTTTTGGGAGGGTGTACAACAACAGTTTGTACCATAGCCGCCATTTTAGGGCACCATGTGTGCTGAGATTAGGAAGAGTATAAAACGAAGACTTTTACCATATCTGTCGTTTTATACCTCATGGATGTATTATATATACAAGTTTATGGGAGGTATAAAACGACGACTTTTACCATAGCCGCCATTTTAGACTGAATGTAACAGGCGGCTAAATAGTTGTTTTCTTTTCTTTAAGAGAATAGACTACGTGCTGAAAAACACCAATCAGAAAGTTGTCATTTTAAGGCTAAAATGACCGTCGTTTTTCACCTTTTCTGCACCAGTGAATCTAGTAAGCAATTGCTAAGTAGACAACCTAACAATTGTACTTAGCTTGTTTTGCACGATGAATTCACGTTTTTAGTTTACATTGATGTTTTAGTTTTAAATTTTTTACATTCTGGCATTTACTTTCAATTCTTTGCATTTCATGTGTTAATAGACAATCTACTATACGAGTCTCTATAGATGGTTTATTCTTCACTTTGTTTTACATTCCAGTTTCTTTTTTCATTTCAATTTTAATTCCTTTGTTTTCTCCCATTTTTAATTTGTTAAGGAGAATATGAAACAATAGAAATATAATACATTAGATGCGTCTTTGGGGATTCAACCAAGGTTAGCCCTATACACATTAGGGGAAACTTAGTTTTATTTTGAAAATTAGATAAGACTAAAATAGTTCATCGATAGTCCTATTTTTACTCCAATTTGAATGAAAGCTACTCTTCCTAGGCTTGATAAGTTATGCCAATTATGAGATTGTTGCTTGAAGAAGAGATATGAAATTAATTTTGCATAAAAAGCATTTAATGCATCTCTACGCATGAGCATTGATAAGTGCAACATGAAGAAGAAGACCTTCTCTTATGTTTAGAAATGCTATAAAAAGTTATCAAATGGATTAGAAACCTCTATATATAGAAGTTGCCTTCAAAGAAGAAAGGTTACGAACCTATGAATCAACAATCATTCACACAAGCTTACAATCTATGTATAGAGTTCAATCTTAAGCTTGTAACCTTAGCTCATCAATAGAACATTGTCTTTGTTCTTTAGCTATCTAGAAGAGTAAACTTCATTGTCTATATGTCATAAGACACAACATCTCTTTTAGTGAGTTAATTTGTTATATTTTAGATCATTTTCCTTGTAAATTGTTGTCTTAACTAGGAGTGACTAAGCTCCAAAAGATACTCAATCTTAGTATGAGTGGTTGTGTTCCAAAGAATATTTAGTTTTACTCAAAAGTGATTATGTTCTAAAGAATACTCAATCTTTGCTAGGAGTGTTTGCATTACAAAGAATACTTAGTCTTAGCTAGAAGTTCTTCTGTTCCAAAGAATGCTCAGTCATACCCAGAACTGACAATAGTCCAAACAATACTCAGTTTTATCCAGGAATGACTAAGGTTTAAAGAATACCGCTTTGTATTTTTTAGCGATAGTTTGTCTTGTAAAATTTGATTAAGTTGATTAAAAACTAGATGTTAGTTGGATTTACAAATGAACCAATATAAATATATCAAACGTAAATCTTGATCTACTATAATATCTTGAAATATTATATTATTAATTCTAACAAAACGAAATAAGAAGACTTTTTAAACATGAAAATATTTGACAAGGCATTTTTAAGTTTAAAATACGCATGACTATATTCCATTAGATGCTGATATTTTGAAAATTTGAAAAACAAATTAAATACACAATTCAATCTTCCTTATATTATATTTTCTTTCCATATAATACATAATTCATAATTATGATGTTTGTTACTGGAATGGAATTGGTGAAAAATAATGTGTGATTGATAAATTTAATGTATAGATAATATTGCAGTAATAACCAAAATAGTATTATTGTAATGAATATGTATGTGTAAGTAGTAACCAATATGATGACACGTGTCGTCTAGAGTTTTTATATAAAAAAAAAAATAGTAATCAATGAGTTTTATATAGTAACCAAGGAAGTAGTAGTAAGTTTTGATGTGTGGTAAGTATTAAGTTTGAAAATTTGATAAGATATCCCATTGTAATGATCAAGTCAAATAAACAAATATATTATGGTAAAAGCTGAGAAAGATTCCTGACATTAAGTTAAAGATGAAGAATCACAAATATTCAACAAAATATTTAAAAATTATCCTTAGGAGATAGATAAGATATATACCAAAATAGTATATTGTCAAACAAATCAAATCAAATACCCTAACAAGTGTTAATCTTTTATATTTTATTCGGATGTAACAGGTGTTAATCTTTTATATTTTATTTAGATAACATGTATATATTAAATTAAATAGTTAGCTTATTCTTTAACGTCAGTTTTGCAATTGTGATTTATTATACCCATATTTTGATACCGGGAAAATAATTTTACAGATTCTAATATTAGAGAAAATTTATAAATGATTCAAGATATTTTAATTTTTTTTGTTTATAATATAATATAATACATGTTACATATTTTGTGTCATCTTTCCAAGAACCTAGCTTTAATATTTGGTTAAATAATTTTAGTCAATTTCTCATTCGTAATTTTGAGTTTTCGTATTGTTTCTTACAATTTCAGACTCCTGATTTTAGAAAATTTATAATTTTGTTTCAATTTTTTATACATTTCTTTTTGAACAATTAAACTCTAACCTAATATATTTATTTAAGGTACTGACAAGAAATAATTTATAAAAAATAAATAAACAAGTGATTGTAATTTAGAATGGGACAAAATGACGATTTTTTAAACTAGGGGGGTTAAAGTTGCATAAAAACAAGAAATAGACAAAAGTTATAATTTAGTCTATATCTTTTAACAAAATGATTTTAATATCTTAAGGAGTTATAAAATCAATTTGTAATCACTTATCTTCTTGTTGAATAATAAGATATAGGCAGAAGAAAAATATATATTTTTTCACATAAAAATTTCATGTAAAGAAGAGTTAAATATTCGTCCTTAACTACATTTAATGGGTTGATAAATTGAAATTTTAAATTGAATTGATTTCATATACAAGATAACTTGTTACAAGTATTTCCATACTACAAGTTTTTTTGATGGTCTAAAGTTTGGACCAAAAACGAAAACTAATTTCGTGGTATGATACGATGAAAAAAAAACATATTTAATCCATAAATAATTATTTATTTATTATATTTTTAACATAGTCATATCTTATTATTTAGCCCTTATGAAATAGAAAAGGGAAAACAGAAAGAATATTATTGATATGAATTGTTATGACTAGGTTTACAATGTGAAAGACAAGAGAAGGGTTTATGATATTCAGAATCAGAGTAGCATGTTGAAGTAAAATATGACACGTTACATTATATTTGAAGCCATAGCATGCATGCAATAAAGCATTACTTTGTGTACATTATGTTGAACCACGTACAAACCAGACATTTGTCTCATTGTCTTTTACTTGGTTGAAAGATGGGTTGTTTGGGTTTTTGAGGGAGACAAATACATACAAGAAAAAAATATATGTTGAAGTAATATATGATGATGAAATACAGCTGCAGGAATGAGAGAAGAGAAGGGTAGTGGTTGTTCTAAACATTTAATGGGGAGAGAGAAGGAACAGTTAATAAATTTCCATTCATTTTAGGACCTGGTTGATTTAATGGTGAGGGGGTTGAGAGTCTTTACTTCACATGTGTTAAATAGCATATGTCATCCATGAATAAATGGCTGAAAAGGGTGTCTATCACATTCAAGTTTTTAGATTCAGTAAACTACAATTCTTCCCAATTTTTTAAACACTATCGATTAACATTGTCTTGTGAACTTTTGTGAAAGGAAATCATATTATATTCTCTCCACTTTGCAGTTTTAACTTTCTACCAAATTTTCACACTCACTTACATTTTCCCTTTTCAAAAACATTATTCTTTTATTTCTTATCTGATTAATTATCATTTTGTTTCTGTAAAAATAATGTATTTATTAAAAGAAAGAGTGATAATATTTTAATAAATCTTTCTTAAATGAAATATTCATTGTAATTCTTAATTTGCACGAGAGAACATTAAAGTGCAGTTATTATAGAAATGAAAGGAGTATTTTCAATATACACAATCTTAATATTGTATAAATTAATTAGCATAATTGTAAACCACACCTTTTTTATTCTAAATATTTAACTCTATTACACATTTAATGTTGAATTTGAAATTGAGACCATTTACTTGATCAAAATTTTATTACATAAATATTTTTCATTACTGATTCTCTTAAATTTTATTATGATGTATCTGGAGAATTTAAAAAACTATCAGATCCAAGATTAGAAAAGTTACTTTTATTTTTCTTTAATTTTCTTACATAGAAATTAAAAAGATACATTAATTATTTTCGCTTATAATAAAATATTTATAAATTTTCATATTTTTATTTTTCTACTTTTATGGTAAATATGAAAATGAATTAATTATCAGATGAAAAAAAATAATATCTTTAATTTTGATAACAATAAATAGTTACGACTAGAAACATTTTTGTTTTAAAAAATTGAAGGAAAAAAAGGGTGATTTGGTGCTTGAGTATAAATGTAACCTAGATTTGTTATGGTAAAGTGTGAAGAGTTTTATGATTGTGAGAAGCTGATTTTGCTGTGTTTTTTGTTGTTCTTATAATGAACTAATTGGGGAAGTTGGAGTTATTATCGACATTAAAGAAGCATTGCGATTGGAGACCTTCCCTTCAACTGTATAGACTCCCAACATTAATGACCCGTGCTATGCATATCCTCCTTCTCCTTTCCCACCGACTTTCATAATCATAAGTACCAAATTAATTTATAGCCAGTCATGTCATTCAAGACCAAATTTCATTTAATTCAATTCAATTTACGATCACATTATAATTCACTACTCTTCTACTTTTATTTTATACTCATATAGCTACTGTTCTAAAACCCATTTACTACTATTTCACTAACAATTTCAGTACTTAATTAAACAATCAATTTTACTTTTTCATTATTAAAAATCCTACTAATTAACCATCGTAATAACAAAAGGAACACAAACAAAAAAAGTTTTAAGAAATAATAAATAAAACTCACACAGGTCGATGTTTATCACCACTCTATAATTCATCAGATAAAATAAATCTGAAATGCTAAATAATACTTGGGAAGAAAACAATTTAGATAATAATATGACGAGAGAGAAAAAAAGAAAAAAAAAAACTGATAGATATTGATAATATATATTTTTGTCTGAACTTCCATACATATATATAAAATCATATTTAATGAACTTAAATATAAACAAACTTTAACTTTAAAACTCTATTTAATCCTAGAAATGATCTCCATTAAATATATGAGTCACGGTATAATTTATAAAATATACTTCTTTATTGCATGAAATTAAAAATATTAAATGAATAGTTAAATTATTTTTAATAGACGTAAGAGGAGTATTAAAGTGTATCTTTAATGGATTGAGGGATATTTTGGCTTTGACATAGTAAGCATTTTGGTTAAAGCTTGAAATATGTGACAATCTAATAAAATGAAGTTTGAAATAGTGGGCGTGGAATTACGTGTAAAGGTGAAATGAAGATTCATTTATTACATATGATCTTCAGCCCAAGTCTTCACAAGAGTAGTTTGGAAGCAGGAAAATGCATGAACCCATTTTTTTGCTACGCAAGAATGAGGTATGGTGGTAAAACCGAACTCGTAGCGTTTTGATCTATAATAAATAACTTGTTACTTAAGTTGTGAAAATGTGTACTATGAAAGGTTAGCCAAGTTGGAAAGCATGTCACAGTTCACACGTACATAGGTAAAGACCACCAATTTTGACACTTCTACCTTTAAGTTCTGCCACCTACTATATAACCACCTCAACCCATTGCACATTGCACATTGCGCTCACTCTTCATTCTTCTGGCTACTATGGTCTCCTTTCACAAAGTACTCTCCGAGACCCCCATAACAGAAGTTCCTGCAGAATTTCAACCTCCACCAAGGAAGAGAAAGTGGCAAGAGGAGACACTCACTGAAGAATTCTTCAAGATTCATCCAACTCATGCAGAGAAACGAAATTCCATCTTCGGTATAGAGCTTCACCTCGACACACCATTACCTTCTCATAAATTGCGACAATACCTCACTATTCAGGTATACTATATATATATATATATAATATTCATATTATATGTCAAACTTTTTCTACTGGGGTATTTCTTCTGAAGATTAATTTCTACTGATGAATCTATACACAAACATGTGGATCGAGCTCTTAAGTATATGTTAAAGGATATGTATGATCATTATCTTTCATTCATATAAATTAATGTTAATACAAAGCTATCTTGCTTTGTCTACTCATTTTGGTTGCAATGAGTTAATCTGGAGTTTGACTATTTTCATGCAGTCAGGGCACATACACTTGAGCAACGCAGGGATGAGTATGATGAAAACACCAGATTCGGAGAGAAACTCTGATCCTAAAACACCATTACTTGGTCAAATGAGCCTAGACCTGGAGCTGTCACTGAAGAAAAAAGAAGAAAGCTATGATATAAATGAGAAGAACTATGGTTCCACCAGGAGCACTTTTGGTGAGCATGATCTGTTGAATGAATCAAGCAAGTGTAAAATGGATGATTCATGTGCTCTAAGTGGACCTCCATCGTGGCTATCATCAGAGGTAGATCACAAGGAGATGATTGCAACGGTTTGTATGAGGTGTCACATGTTGGTAATGCTGTGCAAGTCGTCCCCTACTTGTCCAAACTGCAAATTCATGCACCCACCAGATCAGAACCCTTCCAAATTCCTGAAGAGGAAGAAGGTGGAGCCTCTCTCATGCTAATTAATTAAGAACGTACAAATAAGTGTTTGGTTGAAAATTCTCAGATATATGTGGAAAGCATGGCCAAGTTGTATCTTTTAATTACCCCTTTGAATATATGGTCCAGGTTTCTTTATAGTTTGTCTAACTATGTGTTAAAAACAAGGTGGTATTTAACCTACCTACATCTACGTAGTGGTGGCTTAACTGCTAGGATGACTAATGGGAGATTGATAAGAACTAACCTAGTGTATTATAATCATATCTATGTACATACAAGACTGTCCTTCATCATCCAAAATTTATGTAAGATGTTATATATATATAATAGTAGAATTTAGGTAGGTTCTTTTAGGATTTCAAATTAAGCAAGACCATTTTCTCTCAAGGGCTACTAGGCTTTCACAGCAGCATGGTTCATTTTCTTCTCAAGTAACGAGAACAGAGTTTTTTATATGTTGCATGGGAAACTATGTTTGTATTATGTGCTAAATTATGTAACTATTTCCATTGCATAGTCTTCACTCTCCATTGATTTCATGACAGTTCATGAGATTGAAAAAATTAGATACTGAAAATGAAGGGTTTCTTCTTATTTTTCTTTTCACTAATTTGGCCTTAGAGAATGATGGCTATTTTATTGAAGCACACTTATAGAACGATTATATTAAGATAAATTCTTATTATTCTTTTTGTTCCCTGTGTGTTCAATGAATTGAAAGCATAAAAGTAAATTGAATATCAAGAAGAAATAAGGATATACGTTTCACAAAAAGGAGATATATATCCTGCAAGAAAAAAAGTTATCTGCCAATTGTTGAAAAAAATAATCTTGATTATTTTATGTAAAGAATTATAATAATTTTTTAAATTTTTTTCTAAATATATCTTTTATTAATTCCATATATGGATTTAATTTTTTAAAAGAATTTATTACGTTTTTAAAGTTTGAAGAGACTAAATTTACATAATTTTAACATTTAAAAATTAATTTCATCCATATTAAAAAGCACAGAAACTAAATACACATTTTTTCTATTCCTCTCTCACACAATAACCTCAATCCAACCCCAATATTTTTTTCTTCTAATATCTCTTTTTGTTAGGCAAAACCTATACAAACATATCATATATATACTACTTCCTTTTATCTGTTGGTAACTTTCTTTCTTTGTATTTTGAAATTCAAAATCTAATAAAAAAAATTAGTAAATATTTTTATTTCAGGTACTCAATTAACTTTAAACATTGGAAGGGCAAACTAAGATACTAAAAGTTATTGTAACTGGAAAATGTGTTGAGAGACATTATGGTGGTTCCTTTCATCTAAAACTAGATAATAAAACTGTGATAGTATTAAGATGATCATTTCATCCAAAATGGAGAAAAGACTAAAATTAATGAGGGCAAATGAATATCTGAAATATAGCAATTGCATTAATTTGCTTACGTCAGTTATAGTACATTTTCCATTCCCATTAAATGCACTATTGGGCGTTAATGTGTAGCGTCATGCTCATCTACGTTTCTTTTGCTCCATAAATTCAAGATAGTGAAGCTAATAAATAGTAGTTAATATTTACACATTCCACATTAAATAACCCTAATTTATTAATCCACTTTCTATGTTACATTTAGGAACAAGAGATAACGGCGAGTAAATATGCACGTGGAAGGCCAAGAGGAATAGGTCTTATATATCTTTTTTTTTCTCTAATTTTCTTTGTTTTTTTTCTTTAATTTTTTTTCTCTCTTTACTTTACTCTTTTTCTAATATCTATAATTGTCTTTTTACTCTTTTTCTAATATCTATAATTGTCTTAAGTCATTTTTCAGATGATATATAGTTAAATAAGATCGAGAGACTGAGAACTCTAACAACCTATAATTATGATGTGTTTGATTATTTTGTTTATATTTAATTGTGTATTCGGTTAAGTTGGAGAGTGTGCGACCTTTAAGTTTGAAATTAATATCTGTGATCATATATTTATGGTTAAATGTTCTTATTGGTTAAACATTTTAAAAATGTTACATTTATAGCTATTATGTTTTTTTTGAGATATTGTGAAATCAACTATTTTTGTAGTGTTTTTTTTTTTCATAATTTGCCCAACATATTAGGATTTGCTCCTCAAAATTTTAATTTGGGAATGAGGAACTAATTTCTTATTGAAAAAATTATATTTTGTCCAAAGAATTCGCTCTCTTTTAAGACAATATGTTATATTTGAACCATATGATCTATATATAATTTTGAATATTTATGGATATATGTACGAAAAAGACTTATTATGATTATGAAATCAAGGTTCGTATGTAGATCAAAAGTGTTTAGAATGAGTTAAACGTTAGTGAAGAGTGAGAGCTCATGCCAGGGATTGTGATGTCAACGGCTGGAAGACGCGATGGCTGGAACGACGGGCTAGGGCATGGTAGGAACGGAGGTAAGGGGTACGCGAGGGCTGGAAGACGCGATGGCTGGAACGACGGGCTAAGGCATGGTAGGAACGGAGGTCAGGGGTACGGAAGGAATAATGCAAGAAGGAATGACAACGATTTCTTCACTTTCTTTTTCTCAAACTTTCCCCATGGTTACGGAGAGTCAGACATGGTTAAGATCTTCCAGAAATGGACAAGGGTGAAGGAGATTTTCATATCTCGGAGGCTTAATAAGTGGGGGAGGAGGTTTTGTTTTGTGAGATTTCTGGACGTAAAAAACGTGAGGAGGCTGGAAGGTGAACTGGATCATATTTTTATTGGCAACCGGAAGCTGCACGTGAATATCTCGAAGTATTAGAGGTTCCAGGCTGAAACAAATCGGGGGGAGCGGCGAACCCCTAGGTCGCGGCACAGGGAGAGTCAAAAGGAAGTAAAAACTCAACCTCTAGTGGCTGATGTAGCTAAAGGCACACAAAGAAGGGAGGGGATCTGGGTGGAGAAGAATAGGAACAGGTCCTTCGCTGAAGTCGTTCTAGGTACAGCTCAGGAAGAATGGAAGGGCCTAGCTATCAATACAACACAAAATGTGCCACAGTGGATGATAAACAGCTTCGTAGGGAAACTCAATGCAGGTATGGATTTCGAAAAGCTGAAGGAGGAAATCATCAAAGGAGGTATGTCAATGGTCACGGCCAGGTTCATGGGCGACAACCTGGTTTTGCTGACCCCGAGAGATGGGGAGGATCTGGCGAACCTCATGAAGCAAAACAAAGGGTGGTTTGATAGTGTATTCTATAGTGTCAGTCCGTGGTCGTTCAACAGTGGCGCAAGCCATAGATGTGTTTGGGTGAGGTGTTTTGGGGTGCCTCTACCTGTATGGAACAAGGAGTGCTTCACGAAACTGTTCGAAGAATTGGCAAGGGAGGCAGAGGTGGTGGCTATAGACGAAGCTACCCTCTCTTGGAAGGTGTTGGAATTTGCCAGGGTGAAAATTAGAGTTCAGAACATTGGTTCCGTCAGATGGGCGAGAAGAATCTATATCAATGGCCATAGGTGTAGCGTTCTAGTTGAGGGGGAACCAATCGATTGCCTTGGATGGGGATGTAAAGAAAATCTTTCTTGGGCTCTCTCATCCGACAGCGTTTCTTCCTCAGAAACGTACGTCGAAGAGACCGCCTTTTCTGAAAGGAGCGGCGGGAAGTGTTCCCGTGGTGTGAAGTATCCTCGTCAATGGTGCGATGAAGGCCGAGGGACAGTAAGGGATGAAGGCGGAGGAGACAAGGACGGAGAAGGCGAACGCCCATGGCTAAAGTCAACCTTGCCGTTTATGGAACTTGGAAAAGGCGATTTGGGGAAAGGCTGGTTATCAGTTCCGTCTGGTGCTGGACAGGGACATAAGGGACAAGATGGTAGTCTGTCTGTCATATATCCTGATCAGGTCTGTGGAGGTGATGTTTATAGTAAACCTTTTCTGCACGAGGTGGCTAGAACAGTTATTGAGGTTGAGTGTATTAGTAACCAAGAGTTTCCATCCAAGGCATTGGGCCAGGTTAATGAAGAGGCCCTGTCTAGCACGGGTGGACCTCCTTGTCCTACCCAGCAGGAAGTAGCGTGCGTGGGGTGTTTGGACTTTTCAGTGCAAGAAGTAGCTGGGCCGCGGGGTGTTATTAGTAATGTACTACCTTCGAGTGGAACGAAGGCCTGTGCAGTTATGCTGAGGAGTGTGAGAAACAAAGTCGTAGCTGTCCCACAAGATAATAGCCTTGACGGAATCAGTTCGTCAAGTAAGGGCGTGGTCCCTAAGAAGATGGTGCACGTGAACCAACGTCATCGGAGTGCTGGCCTCTCTTTTGCTGACGACGACATTGAAGGGGGGGAGTCTCCTCTGTTTTGTGATGTCGACGGGACCAGGGAGAAAAGTAGATCAAACTCCCCGCCGCGTAGACGCAAGCAGAAAGGGCTGGCGGAATTGGGTGACTCATGCCCACAGCTAAGGAGATCGGCAAGATTAAGTGCTAAACACCCTCAAGGTGGGTCGCTGCCGGCGTACCGAGTAAGTTCATCATCTATCTCAATCACAGACACGACCATCAGAAATTGCAATATTCGCCAGAGTGATTCTGTTGATGAAGGGGAACCTGATAGGCTGTGGGCAGTCGGTAAGAAAGTTGGTTTATTGTGTAGAGGGGAAGAGGAGGAGGTCGTCGCGGAATATGGGAATATGGAGGTACGAGATTCTGAGGTATTGGTGTGTCCTAAGATGGGAGGTAAAAAAGTCTCCTTATGATAGTTGTCAATTTGAATATCAGGGGCATGGGGGGACCATTAAATCTCGGTACCTCAGTCATATCATAGCAAGTGAAGGGGCAGATTTTGTGTGCTTACAAGAGACAAAGTCAAAGGTTATTACGGAGGCAAAATGTTTCTCATTATGGGGAAACAATAGATTTGGATGGTTGCATAATGTAGGGGAAAACGGTAGTGGTAGTCTGCTCTCCATGTGGAACGAGGACGCGTTTCGGTATAGCAGTCATGTGATGGGAAAAGGTTTCATAGCTGTTTTCGGAAGCCACCTTAAATCTAATGCTAGCTGTGTTCTTGTGAACGTTTATGCGGCCTGCTCTTTGAATGACAAAAAGATCCTCTGGGAGGATCTATCTAACATTAAATTGGCATCACAGGAGAAGGTATGGTGTTTTTGTGGTGATTTCAACGCGGTTAGAAGTTGTTCTGAAAGGAAGGGCATCAGGGAGGGGGCTGACCATTCCAGTGAGATTGTAGGCTTCAATAGGTTCATAGATACCAACCTTCTGCTGGATCTGCCTATTGTGGGTAAGAAGTATACATGGTTTAAGTCTATTGGGTCGGCAAAAAGTAGAATTGACAGAGTGTTAGTCTCGGAGGACTGGCTGGCTAGCTGGCCCATGAGTAAACAATATGTGAAGCGAAGAGAAGTTTCTGATCACTGTGCAATTGTGGTGAAGTCAGTGGAGAAGGATTGGGGGCCTAAACTGTTTCGCTCTGTTGATGCTTGGTTCTTGGAGAGGGGTTTCCGTGAAATGGTGAAGGAGAAATGGTCCTCTTACCCCGCCGAGGGGAATGCTTTTGTGTCTTTCAAGGAGAAGCTGAAGAGGTTGAAGGGAGATCTCAAAAAGTAGAATTGACAGAGTGTTAGTCTCGGAGGACTGGCTGGCTAGCTGGCCCATGAGTAAACAATATGTGAAGCGAAGAGAAGTTTCTGATCACTGTGCAATTGTGGTGAAGTCAGTGGAGAAGGATTGGGGGCCTAAACTGTTTCGCTCTGTTGATGCTTGGTTCTTGGAGAGGGGTTTCCGTGAAATGGTGAAGGAGAAATGGTCCTCTTACCCCGCCGAGGGGAATGCTTTTGTGTCTTTCAAGGAGAAGCTGAAGAGGTTGAAGGGAGATCTCAAAATTTGGAACAAGGAAGTGTTTGGTAACATTCAAACTCAAAAAAGCTTGATTCTGCAGGAAATAGAGGAGTTGGATTGTAAAGATTGTCTGGACGGACTGGGGGAAGATGATAGTTTGAAAAGAGGCGAACTGGGGAGTCGGTTGATGGTTATAGATAAGAAGCTGGAGTCCCTTTTCTGTCAAAAGGCTAGAGCTAGCTGGCTCAAAAACGGGGACTCTTGTACTAAATTCTACCATTCGTCTTTGAGATGGAGAAGGCTTAGAAATGAAGTAAAAGGCGTGGAGGTAGTGGGCCAGTGGATTGAGGAACCTAGTACTGTCCGCTTAGAAGCGAAGAAGCTCTTCGATAGTAGGTTTAAGGCTACGAAAGATCTTGGTGTAAGACTAGACAAGGTCGATTTTAAGTCTCTGTCTTATGAGGACAATCTCAGTCTGATTAAGGTCTTCTCAGTGGATGAAATAAGGGACACTGTGTGGCTCTGTGATGGGTCTAAGAGCCCTGGACCAGACGGATTCAACTTGCTTTTTGTTAAAGAGTGTTGGGAGGTTTTCAAAGACGCGTTAGTAGAGGCGATGACTCTCTTCCATGAGACGGGGTGCATCCCCAAGGGTTGTAACGCTTCTTTTGTTGCACTTATTCCAAAAGTCAGGGACCCGGCTAAGCTCGAGCAATATAGACCTATCTCTTTGGTGGGTGTTATGTACAAAGTAATCTCCAAGGTGCTGGCAGAGAGGATAAAGAAAGTGTTACCCTTTGTTATTGATGAGTGTCAATAAGCTTTCCTTAAGGACAGAGGTATTCTTGACAGTGTCCTAACGGCCAACGAGGTCATTGAGGATCTAAGGAGGCGCCGTATGAGTGGGTTGTGTTTTAAGGTAGATTTTGAGAAAGCTTACGACTCAGTTAGCTGGGATTTCCTTTATGACATGTTACAAAGACTGGGATTCCATAGTAGATGGATCATGTGGATTAAAGGATGTCTGTCCAGCGCATCTGTGTCAGTTCTGGTCAATGGAAGTCCCACAGAGGAATTCCACCCATCAAGGGGATTAAGGCAGGGAGACCCCCTCGCCCCTTTCCTCTTCTTGGTGGTAGCTGAAGGGCTTGCAGGACTAGTTAGGCAAGCCGTGAAGGCCAATCTTTATGCTGGTCTCCATGTTGGTAGAAGTGAGGTAGATCTTTGTATGCTACAGTTTGCTGATGACACGCTGTTTCTATGCCAGGATGCATTTTCCAATGTCTTCACCTTAAAGGCGATCCTCCGGGGGTTTGAGGTAGCATCTGGCCTGAAGATCAATTTCCATAAGTCTAAGCTAGCTGGCATAAACGTCTGTAAAAGCAATATGGATTGTTATACGAAGACTTTGAATTGTTTACAGCTGGAGGTTCCTTTTATCTATTTGGGTATTGAAGTGGGGGGTAATCCGAGGAAGAAGAAGTTTTGGGAGCCGGTCCTGAGAAAGCTAAAATCAAGGCTTAGTGTATGGAAAGGGAGATTCCTGTCCATGGCATGTAGGCTATGTCTTATTAATTCTGTTCTGTCTGCCATTCCTCTCTATTATCTGTCCCTGTTCAAAGCTCCGGAGGTGGTCTGCAAGAGCATTATTAGTATCCAGAGGAGATTCTTGTGGGGATGGGGTAAGGAGAGCAGGCCTGTTGTCTGGATTAAGTGGGAAGACATATGCAAGTCGAAAGGGGAAGGTGGGCTGGGCATCAGAGATATTAGAAAGTTCAACCATGCGATGTTGGCTAAATGGAAATGGAGGTGCATATCTAATGATAAAGGAAGATGGAAGGAAGTTCTGGATTCTAAGTACGGCACGGACCCAAGCAGTGCCCGCGTCCCTGTGAAATACCAGTCTTGGTGGTGGAGAGACTTGATGAAGGTGTGTAGAGAAGGAGGAGGAGATGGGTGGTTCCAGGAACAAGTTGGATGGAAAATAGGTGGTGGGGATAAAGCAAGGTTCTGGGAGGACGCATGGGCTGGTAAATCGAACTTGAAAACCCTGTATCCAAGATTATTTTCTCTTTCGTTGAACCAAGGACAGAAAGTGGAGGAGGTAGGCGAGTGGGATGACTTGGTGTGGAGGTGGTCTTTAACATGGAGAAGAAGCAGATTCGAGTGGGAATCGCTCTTGGAATCGGAGCTTGTTAATCATATCTCCAGGGTTAATCTCAGGAAGGATATGGAGGATACCCAGGTATGGAAAAGCGATGAATCTGGTCGCTTCTCGGTAAAATCAGCTTACGAATTCTTAACCAAGTCTGAAAGGGGCCCTCAAAAAGAGGTGTTTAGTATCCTATGGAAGACGAAGACTTTCCCTAATGTGTTGATTACGGCTTGGAGGGCGTTGCTGGGGAGACTCCCAACAAGGTTGGGCTTGAGTAGGAGAGGGATTGTGCTCAATACCACAAGGTGTGCTCTTTGTTTGGTAGAGGAGGAGTCTTGTCAACACCTCTTTGTGGAATGTAAATGTGCACGTAGAGTATGGAATAAGTGCTTTAAATGGATTGGTATTCTGTCTGTCCAACATAATGACATTGCGATCCACTTTGAAGGCTTTTCCTTGTCTCATGGCAGTAAAATACAAAATATGGTATGGAGAGGGGTTTGGGCAGCTATAGTACGGAGCCTGTGGGAGCATAGAAATGACGTGGTCTTCAATCAATGTGTAGTGGACGAAGAAGAGGTGTTGCATAAGGCCCAACTTAAATCTTGGTTGTGGCTAAAACATAAGGGACATAACTTCTGTTATTCCTTCTCTGACTGGGTGATATCAGTAGTTATAAGTAATTTGCTGCAGGTCTCACATGCAATGAATGGAAGAGGATATCCTAGAGGTTCCTTTAGACCCGAAGCTTGGATGTATCCTGTTTTGTGGCAGATTTTTTATGGGTTGTGGCTACGTACCACATGGATGACAAGTATGGATGTCTAGCCGGTTGCAAGAAGGGGCCATGATATGCTGTAGGTATTCACTGATGTGTGCAGATTCAAATCCAGCAAGGTTTGTATGAGGCAAATTCCGCCATGTTCGCCGGAGTTATACAAGGTCAACATGATCGCCGGTCGATGAAACGGCGATCTCCACGCGGGCGTAGTCGGTGGTCGTCGAAGGTATGCAAGGGTCAACATGATCGCCGGTCGATGAAACGGCGATCTCCATGCGTGCGTAGTCGGTGGCTGCCGAAGGTATGCAAAGGTCAACATGATCGCCGGTTGATGAAGCGGCGTTCTGTCAACATGATCGCCGAATCGAAGAAGCGGCGTTCTCCATATGTGTGTAGTCGGAGGTTGCTGAAGTTATACAAGGACAACATGATCGTCGGTCGATGAAACGGCGATCTCCACGTGCGTAGTCGGTGGTCGCCGTAGGTATGCAAAGATCAACATGATTGCCGGTTGATGAAGCGACGTTCTCCATATGTCAACATGATCGCCGATCGATGAAGCGGCGTTCACCATATGTGTAATCGGTGGTCGCCGATGTTGGTTCTTTTTTGGGTAGGGTTTTCTCACTTTAAGGTTGTTCTGCTCCAACCATAAAGGAGAGTTTCGCTTGTGGATGATATAGGAAGTCCACTTCTGGTTACTGTATATGGGTTGGGATACCCCTGAAGTATCCCCTTTAATTTTATTTATTCATTGCTGATCAAAAAAAAAAAAAGAGTTAAACGTTAGTACTTTAGTGGGACATGTTTAACACAATTCTTACAAAAGGAGTTTTTTGTTATTTTGTATCGATTAGAGTTGAGATTTGTTATAAGCTAACTATTTTGAAATGAATTAGATAGATTTTGTTTTATTTGATTGTACTGAATTACACTGATGTCATGGAGCTAAGGCTTCTATACCAACAATTCTTGGAGTGAATAAGGTGTAATTAGTTGAATAATGTGATTTCATTGATTTGTGATTAACTTTTGTTTGATCTTGAGTCCTACAATATCTCTTACAATCCTAATCAATAATAAAGCAACTGAGAAAAGAAAAAGTTTATGGAACAAGATCACCTAAACAAATTTTAGCTCAAATTAAGAAGAAAAGAAAGAATAGTGATTTTCAATATAAGTTTATCAGTACACGATTTTTATTCCGTAAACTCATAAAACATACACAAAAACAAAACTTGTAGCATTGGATCCTCTTCAAAAATAAAAATGTGAGGACTACTCCTCTTAGGAATAAGTTGCAATGCAATAATGAAAGCTAAAATTGTGTCCTCCAATTACATACCTTTTGTATGAAAACTTTTTATCTTGGTGTTTTGTCCCTCAAACAACTTTTATACATCTTAACCTTATCAAAACCAATAACAAAATTAAAGTTCCCTTTGTATACCTCTATTCCTTTGACTTAATAACAACACCTTCAAATTTTAAATTTATATAGAAAATTTTCTCAAGGTTTAGATAAACCACAACTCTTCATTCCCTTTTTAGGAGAGTTAAGGAAGAAGCCATGGTGGAATCATGAGAACAACAGATAATGATGCAAATGTAGACTATTAACACTCACACTTAAGTACAAAGAAACAAAAGAAAGCAAAATCGGTACAAAGAAGCAAAGTAATTGATGATTCATGTTACAAGGCACGATGCTAAATGTTTTAATAGGAACGAAAAAAAGGAGATGGAAAAATACATAATTTTAATATTATTTTTAATTTTTAATATTTTAGCCAATCAAAAATAGATTTTAGTATTATTTATTATTATTTTTATTATAGTATTAACAAGGTATCTTGTAATGATTTTCTCAATTGGATTAAGTTTAACAATTTGTCTAGTATGCCTTTGACTGGACCTACACTACAAGAAAATCATTAAATAACAACCAAATTTAGAAAAAAAAAATAACGAGTCACTATATTGAATAAATTAAATATTATTTTAGAGACTAAAAAATTATTTTTATCTAAAGTGATTTCTATTATTAATAAAAAATTATAAAAATAGTTTCTAAATTAGTGTCTAAATTAGCTACCAAGATTTTAACTACTAATATTTTAGATTCTAAATTAGTCTCTAAAAGACTAATAGAGACTAATTTAGAATATAAAGTAGTTAGTAGTGTAAACCTTGGTAGCTAGTGGTTACACTACTACATAAAAGTGTTTTAACGACAGTTAAAAAGACCATAGGTAGATTTGGCTATGCTTAGGTTCCAAGCGAAATCCTCTTGATCTCCTTTTGTTCATTTTGGCTTGAGCCCTTTCTAAGCGAATTTGGGTTTTCTTCATGGTGAAGGAATCTTATGCGCTTAGTGCTTTTGATTCTGCTAAACCCCTTTTCCCAAGGATTTCTTGGATGTTTTGGCCTCAATTCTCTCAATGGATGTAGGTGCGCTTAACATTTTGGAAAATGTCCATTTGTTGAGCCATTCTCCATGTGTTGGGCGAATTGACTCTAAATTGTCATCCTTGTTTGCTTATTTTTCTGCACAATTATCTCAGTTTCCTTGTTCCCTTCATGTTCTTCATGTGCAACTTTAGTTAGACTGATTTGGCATGCTCCTTGTTGATAACTGTACAATTTTATCCTATTTTACATGTCTTTTTGCCTATGAATTTTGTTACAATTATACACTTATCAATTCCCCCCAACTTAACTCTTTGATTCCCTCAAGCAAAGTTATGCATTCACAATTGTCAACTTTCAGACTTGTGATTCTAGCACAAGTCTTAGCATACTAAGTTAGAATTACATATACAATTAAAACAATATTAGATCTCTAAAGCATGCATCGGTGAGTAGTTAGTTTCCCAATTTTGTTCCATGTTCCCACCCAGTTAGTTTTTTTTTTTTTACTTTCTAAGTGATCCTTAGACTTCTTAGCTAATTTTGGAAGGGATAAGTATGATCTTGAGTCAACCTCTGGCAAATCCCTGACTTTGAAATCTCATGAAGTCCAAGAATTAAAGATAGAAGCCAAAAAAGAATGTTTAAGGATGAAGAAATCCAATCCGCTGAGTGGATTGGCCTGTGTTGAGCGAAGCACTAATCTCCTTGAAGCCCCTTGAATCTCAATTCTAAAATCTATAAATAAGGACCTTGGGGTAATGATCAAATCATCGAGAGGATATTGAAAGGCTAAATTACAACATTGACATGATGGATGGTAGAAACATTTAAGTTTATGGGGGAGTTTTGTTGAATAAACTTTAAATGCTAGATTTGGGTTTTAAAATTAGAAATTACTAGAAAATAAAAAAAATAAGAGTTTTGATAGAATGGAAGGTCAAAAGTTATGAATGGGATTTTATTATGTTGTTAGTGGGATTTTAAAACCATAATGAAATTTTATTATTTTCTAGTAACATCTAATTTTAAAACCCACAAACTATGATTTAAAGTTTATTCAACATTTCTATCCATGAACAACAACTATGTAGCCTTTTGTTGCATAGAGCACCTTCCAACTCAAAAAAACTATTGAGCTTTAGCCCTCCATTCCCGAAAATTAGTCCCATCAAAAAATGGAAACTATAAATGACCCCAATCAAGAATCTCAATATAAGAATTTGGAGAATCTTGATTATTAAGATTGATAGCACTGAGTCTCAAATTTTGATACAGTTATATAGAACAAACCAAGTTGTCTATGGATTTTGTAA
Organism: Phaseolus vulgaris; assembly: GCF_000499845.2. Taxonomy (NCBI): domain Eukaryota; kingdom Viridiplantae; phylum Streptophyta; class Magnoliopsida; order Fabales; family Fabaceae; genus Phaseolus; species Phaseolus vulgaris. The sequence continues at coordinate 48,863,924 of NC_023752.2, forward strand.
GGCTTATAAAGCATGTTGAGTGAACTCCCAAAAATTAGCCAAAGATCTCTCCAAAGAATCCATGTGTGTCTCCAATTCTTTATTGGTCACCATCTAGGCTCAGATAGCAATTTGTTAAACCTAGAAGTTCTCTGGTCCAGCACTTCTCGTTCTACTCCTCTCACTCTCAGCAACGCACCAGCGCTTCTGCGAACCCAACACTGGTGGCCACTCGCACACGAAAGTACACGCACTAAACTGAATAGAATTATTTTTCTCAGTAACCCTACTAAAGCAACAACTAGGCTTATATAACCCTCGATTACACAATGTTTTGTTAAACAGACAACCTTAGCTTACAAAAACATCAAAACCCAACTATGTTAAAAGAGTTATGAGATAATTTCTTATATAATTTGGAAGATGCTACAAGAATTTAATTTATATGTAAGTGTAAAATACTTTTATACATATGCTACAAGAACCTCTGTATCTATATATTGTGAAAATGATCTATTTAGTTTTTTTTTTGTTTGATTCTTGCAGTCAGAAATAACATGTAATCCAGCAAGAATCATAATACCCCATTGAATTAAAAGATATCTATAGGGGGAAAACTGAATGTTATTTTACAATTTCATGAAATTAATTGGTAATAACGTGAGACAAGTCAACATTTACGAATGTTATTTTACATCGATGATAAATATAAATTAAATTGTGTCTATATAGTAATTTTGTTTTACTTTTGATTTTTTTTTTTTATCAGCAAATAATTAAATAAAATTAAAAGGGACACTTCAGGGGTGTCCCAACCCTTATACAATTCGACTCAGAACACACACATTACATAGAGAGACATCCTACACCCCCATTCCACTATAAGCAACCTCCAGCACGTAGCCAGAGGGGCCACCTGCATAAGGGCTGGTATGCATAGCAAGCAATGAACCAGCCATCCAACTAACCCAACAAACCAGAATTACACATAAACCATTATTGCAATAGTTCCATTCACCATACTAAAGAGCAGTGTTGGCAATATCAGCGAAACCACCCAGTACTACAAACTGCCTCCATCCACACACCGTCCAAAGATGGCCCAGCGAAAGCGCATGTCCAGTTTCAACCCAGTATCTCATTCCCCCCAACTCTCCTCCCAGCATTGTTTTACTTTTGATGTGTTTATATTCTCATCTAATTAGAAATCAACAATGTTACTCTATACAATAATCTATGAGGAAATGATGGTACATAATTCTTTAAACTATCATTGTATTTTTATTAAGTTGTTTTTTATCTCTAAATTCTTTGAAGTTTAGATTAAACTAGAAAGATGTTAAAGTCTGAGAAGTTTACTTGATCTGTTACAATTTTCACTTTATTAATTGACATTCTAACATCTTTCACTTTAGCTCAAACTTTAATAAGTTGGAAAAAAGAGTTTAAAAGATAAATAAATAAAAAAGCATAGTTGTAGAAAAGATAAGAAGTGGCTGAAAAACCCTAAATGGGTAAAAAAACTCAATTACCCAGTAAACTCCTTATTGCCGAACAGAATGTCATCCTCTCTCTTTTTTCACGTAAAAAAAATAATATTTACAACCCCTGCCAGTGCAATACAGTCATGTTCCATATCATGAAAATGTTCTTGAAGTGACGTTTTTCATTTCCAATTACAAAACCATCTACAGGCCTTTTCAATACAGACCGAAGGTATATACAGCAAACCAGCAAACAGCTATAATTCTTTGAATTAACAAATTACATGGGAAACTAAATCTTGTCAAATAACTTGTGTTGACCAGCTATCTATTATTCTATCATCGGCAGCTGTAGATTCAAACCAGCAGAAATAACCGGTAAGACATCAGATCTGTCAACCTCAACAATACTAAGAAACTATGATAGCATTGCTAAATTTCAACCCATCTTGTCTATTTTTCAGGTTCAATAAAATTGTATCTTCATCTATAACTTATATGGCACAATGGCATTTAAGAAAATAGCAGTCCATGCCCAACTGAAAATCATAACGCAATCATCAAGTAAACAGGGACGGTCACTGAAGAACACTATATTTGTATGAACCAAAAGAAAGCCTAGTATCTTAATGCATTAGCTAATTTTCCGGAAATCGACATTTCAGGAAGATGTGATTTGCATAATGTAACACAAATATGCAGTTGCTCCTAGAACATCAGTCTTATAAAAAATTTCTTGTTCATCAATGACTAATTCATCGTGTGGTTATTCAACATCATAGGACATAGAATGCACATGTTTCCGCAGATATACTGCCATCAAATATCCAATATCGTTCTAGGTTTCTGGGAGACGGAAAGTGTAACAGATAAAGAACAAAAGGGACCCAACCAAGTAACAATGGGTTGTTATTACTCGAATTCAAGGAGGTATTTATTCCCTGGCAGAGGCTATAGCTGAGTCTGAGACAACAAATTATAAAAATTTCAGAAACAGTTTTTAGTAAGCAATAGCAAGGACTCTATCTTAAATTTATCTATGTAAAAGCACCGCATCACCGAGACAGAATTAGGAAGATCCGAAAAGGCTTCAGTACTTCTTTCATAGCTTTTAGTAGGAGGAAGCATCATATTTTCAAAGGAAATAAAATTAGGATTCCAGTAAGTCAGTAACTGATTGTAAATACCTCTAATCAAATGCATAGGGATCATCTGCATAAGGATTAAGAGACCCTTCTGAAAACAAATCACCTATATTTGAAGGATTAGTATGTCCTACTCCTTTGATACTCTGCATTAATGAAATGTTAAAGGAAAAATCATAGAGTATTACTATAGCACACCAGGAAAGAGCACATACCACATGCAAAAACTTGTCCCCACAAACAATTGTACAAGGATTATTATCCCATCAGTTTGTCTTATATTCTTTTAGAAACAAAAGGGGAAAAATAATCTTTCAGCACAAACCCTTCCTCGCTTTTAATTATACTATATCAGTAGAATTTGATGAAATAACTCAATAAATAGCAAAAGATTCTTACATAACCAATTACAAATCTAGCAATTTACTGAGAAAAGATAAATAGTTTCAACATTAGGTAATCACCACGGAAAGCACTCAATTAAATAATAGTAACTAGATTATAAAAAAAATCTTTAAAGTAATAAGATCATATTAGCTCCTACCATTATCATTTCTGGTATCATAAGGATAGTGTAATAATGAAGATTAAGTGCATTTATGAATGGGGTTTTGCAAAAGCTAATTGAGGTTAAAATTGAGTTTGAAATAACCTGATTTTTGTTTGGATAACAACGTGCATTAGAAGACCGATTTTTGCAAAGAATATTGTTTAAGTACTTTCACTAAAAATTGATTTTGAATATGTAATTACCAAAATGGATTTAAAAGTTCACGTATATATTCAAATATAATTAGCTACTTTGACATATACATTAAAATATTTAACTTTTACCGTAGTATTTTCTCACTTCATGTTAATTATTAAAATTAAACATAAAATATATTCATAATATTTTAAAAAACTAAATTAATAAGTTATCAGCAAAGAGATTTTTTTCAGCCACTCCAAGAAATGCATCTCCACAAGCTACCTAGAGAATTTTTTAACCACGCCAACAAAAAGTGAAGGACGAAAAGATAAGGGATATGTAGATATCACTTCCTCCGCATAAAATAATTTTTGGCTAGAAATCCGAGGTCAAAACATAAAAGAAAGGTTTAAAAGATACTACAGCAAGAATATGACCATCCAGGAGAGGGAGCCAAGAAGAGACGCAACACGCACAAAGTAGATAAGGAGGGAAAATTACAGAAAATGCAACCATCGTTAAGGTAAATATGACTCTGGATGAAACTAGAACAGCCTACCTGTTGCTTCAACCCTTTCAACCCTAACATGGTTTTTATCAAGTGATGAAATATTACAAATTTGGATCAACACGCTTTCTATAAAAGGAAGGTGATTCACCATGAGCTTACCACAAAATCAAACATGTAATAAAATGTTGAAGTTTGATAACTTTGCTCCTTTATATTTTAAAGAAATAATGCGAAGTACAAACTATGCATGACATTCAAGTAAAAAAGAAGTTTTATCTGAGTTGGTTACCTTAACAACACTTCGAGGAGTATTTACTTTTGGTGTATTTATCTTTCGATTTCTAGAATCCTGACAATAACAAGAGATTCCATATTAACAGAGATGTAAGAAATCTACACACATTGATGCGTGTAATCATATTCACAGACACACGACTATATATGGTTAATAGAATTTAGAGGAAAATAAATACATGCCTCAAACATGACAGTACTTCTTGTTTTTCTTTTCTTTGTGATTTTTCTTCCATTAGAAGTCTCAACTTCATATTCATGGCGAGTTACCTGCTATAATTCAGTTAAGTAGCCAAGGTAATTGCCACATATCATAAGTTATTTACTTCTACTATCTTTCCAGGTCACGAATTAAGATCCCTGAAATACTAATCGTTTGCTATGTAATTGCTGCAATATAAGCCTCCTCTTGGCCGTTAATTCATAGTAAAGAAAGTCACCTTTCTATGACTCTTAGGAATATTCACTGCACTTCCTGTTTTAATGTTGTCCACTTTTTTCAACAACTTTGGTACTGGTGTTTGTGCTGCTTCAAAGTAAGGAGAGTCCTGTGAAAAGAGAGGAAAGACCAAGAATATCAGGTGACTTGGTGAGAACATAACAATAACCTGTTATGAAGGAAGGAAAAAGTAAAATTTCTTTTCTAGAATTTCGTTCTTACTACGTCATGCTGCAGATTTCTTTTGCCACCACAAGAACTCCTTCTCTTAATTGATGAAATGGAGTAATCCTATCATGTAAAAAGAATTATTTTAATTTTTCAAATTCAACTGAAATTAATTATAAAGGTTGATTACATTCACTAGGCTAATGTATTCTAACACTTATCTACCAGATTATCATCATATTCATACGTTCATGACATTTCACACGAATAGAATTGCTTAGGTATCTTAATCACTCGTAAACCACCTTTCAGGAGAACTTTTAAGAACATACGATATCAGAGTAAAAAGAAATTGCAATTGGAATACCCTTATACTCATGAAACCACTAAATAGTAAGTGTATTGATACTTTCTATAACGTTCATCTTTAAGAGAGTAAGGAGCTTGAAATGACTCATGATTTCAGTAAAATATACCAAATCACAACCAAACCAATGTCTATAATTTAAAAGCATCCACACATTATTTCTGCTCCAACTACATGAAGCCTCTGTCTTCCCTTCCCTTTGTGAAGAGCAAAATCGTCATTAAAATGTTTTCTAACTTCAATTTTAAAACAGCTATCCTACATGGAACTGTGCCAATTAAATCTATCTAAAAGCATGTCAGTAAGAGTCGTTACAAATTAGTTATGCTTTCCGTAACAAGATTATGCCTATTTCATAAGTGATAATATTACCACGAAGAAAATGCATGTGAACCAGTGGGTGTTTATTTGCATCAACCTGCGGTGTATTTAGGTTCACAATTCATATGCTTGGGTTGAAAGAATATTAAAGAAGAAATTTTAGGTTAAAATGTTATACGAGCAATGTCCTCTCACTTCCCCAATTATGCTTACCAAAGGATAAATCTAATGTCAAACCAAAGGCATCCAAAACTTGAAAACTAACAAATATGACATCTATTTGGCAGCGACACAGACAAAAAGACTGAATCATAAATCAACCTGTTTTGAATTCACTTCTTGGTCCTCTTTGGGTTTGTCACTCATCACTTTCCACTGCAACTGCAACAAAGCCCTTTGCCTGTCTTCCTACCATATACCCCAAAAAATATTAATTATAAAATTATGAGATGAAATAAATTTATTATATCAGGTATTCCATACTTTGGATTTTTGAAGATGCAACTCCTCTTCCAGCTTCCGACACTCATCTTCAAGTTCACACCTCAATGCTTTAATCTGAGCTTCATGATCATTCCTCATAAACATTGTTTTCTACATTAAAGTATCAATAGGTGAAGAATTTTGTATACAAATCTGATTTGTCAAACGTGTGTGGGTGTGTCGCACCTCTCTCAGTTCTTTTTCGGCCTGCAGTTGGGTACGCTGTAGCTGTACATCGTGTTCAGCTATGAGACTTAGTTGCCTCTTGTCATGCTCCTCCCGCATTTGAGTAACCTGTAAATTGAGCAGGAAATCAAGTGACCGGTTGCCTGGAATTTTTTCAACTTTAAATTAATCAAATTTCATAAAAAAGAAAAGTAATGATACAATTACATTCCCACAACTCACAAGAGGTACATACCCGTTTAAAGAAAGGTATAGGGCTGTAATAGTAAAAAACTAACCTACTTAGACCAATTTAAATTATCACTTGAAAAACTTTGATACTTTTGCTTAACAGATTTCATGTTACTATCATGGACCGATTATTTAAAAAGCAATGTTCAAGATACATGAATGATTTGTTTTTTTGAGTGAATATCCAAATTGGTCATCCATCCAAAGTTGTCCCATTACTCTTTGGAAGTAAAAAAAAAAGGTCCTTATGTTGTCACTTGAAAAGTTGTTAAATTATTATTTTACTCAGCAATAACTTTATTTTAAAAGTGGATTTTTAACTAATCAGATCATAAAGTAATTAAAAGTGTAACCAAAGGCAAATCAGACCACTTATAATCTCATCTAATAGAAAATGCTATGCCAGATTACTTCTAAGTAACCAATAACACTTTTCTATGCTTACCAGCACCGTGTGTTCCTCCTGAATGCGCATCAACTGCTGCTTTGATTCTTCGTTGCATTCTGCAAGTTTTTTATCACACCTTCCCTCAATTTCGGCAATAGTTTTGTCTGTCTGAAGGTTAAAATTGGTTAGAAACAAGTTAATGGAAATAAAATGTTACAGATGCCAGGATATCATATCAAACCTTGTCTTTTTCCATATTGACAATTTCCATCTTCTCCAATTCATACTTCCTCTTAATTTCATTGATAGCCTGTTCAGATAATGAAGATTTCATCTGAAGTTAGGGCACTATACGTCAAGAACCAATAGTAGCTAGCCAGCTATATGTACAAGACCTGATCATTTCTCTGAGATATTTCTTTCAAATGCCTTGATAGTTCTAACTGTTTATTCTCTACCATTTGATCATATTGCTTTCTAGCTTCTGAAAGTTTGCTTTCAACAGCATTCAATAATGATATGTTCTGCAAAGTCATCCAAAAAACTTAAATAATACACAAAAACCCGTTAGGAACAGGCAATTTGCACTATATGTTTGCTCCAAAACCTCTGTGATTTGATCTTCTAGCTTCTTTTCCTGTTCCTTATGCTGTAAAACACGCTGTTCCTTTTCCTCCAGGACACTATGAAGCTGGATTACTTCTTGATCAAGAGAATCGGCATGCTGCTCTAGTTTTATTCTCTCCTTTTGCAAAGTATCTATTTCCTCTGATTTCTTCAATATCTCTGCCTGCAGTCTTCCTGTGTTTTCTTTGCTTTCAGTCTCTAATGCTGAAACCTTCAGCAGCAAGTCTTGCTGCAAAGCATTAGATACCTCAATAAAGAACTCGACAGTGTATGTCAATAGGAAATTAATTAAAGCAGATTAACTTTCATACCACGTGGTTGTCTGATGATCTAGAACTTTCTAACAGACATTCAGCTTTCTCTTCTAATTTGGAAATTAATACCTCTGCTTCTTTCTTTTTTGAGATTAAAGTCTCAGTTTCTGACACCAAACTTTGAATTCTCTCAGCAGCTAATCGAGAGTCCTCCGTAAGTTGGGCTACAGTAGATTCTTGAACTTTCTGAAGTTCATCCACAGTTTTGCTTAACTCAAGATTTTTCATTTGAGTTGCATTCTTTTCTAATTCCAAGACCACAAATTTATTATTAAGCTCACTATACAGGTATTGAGCATGTTTTGAGAAAGTTTCTCTCTCCTTCTGAACCAACTGGAAGCAAGAAGCATAGAGTAAATTCATTTCATCAAACTTGCTCAAAAGATTCAGGCTTTCTTTGTCTAAATTTGACAAATGTGCAGCCAATGACTGAAGTGTTTCTTTAAGATTTTCAATTTCCTGAAGTGACATGTCATGCTTTTCTTCAAGCCCAGCATTCAACAATTGAAGATCACTCTTTTCCTTCTCCAATTTCTCTTGACTGGTTATGTGATGCATAATTTCATCTTCTTTAACTTTTAACTGAAGGTGAACATCTTCCAAATTTGAGTTCAAATTCTCTGTAGCCAATCTACTAGATGTTAACATTTCTTCTAAATTCCTTATCATATTATCTGCAAACAAAGTGAATTTCCATACAACAATTCAAATTAGTAGCAAGTTAAGATACAGGACATCTACTCTGTTGAGAATTATAAGGATTTAGCTAGGAAAAGAAAAAAAAGTGAGACCTAATAACCTGAAATTGCATGAATTTGATGTGATACTAAAGACAAATTACTAGCCCATGTATAAGGTGAGAATAAAGCTATTTAGTATCTCAAAGACAATCTTCCATGAAAAATCAAATAATGTTATGTTAAATATTATCAGTATCTTCTCAGTCAAACAGAAATAGAACTTACTTTAATATCTCTTTTAATCATTTTCGTTTGGAAAGCATAGGAAGGTTCTACCTTGACGGACTATCAAGATATATAATATAGAAGCTGTTGAGTAGACTTTGTGCATTAAGCAATTAGTTACTTGTGGCCAGTGGTAGATCCAGAGAAAGACAAAGGTAGGGGTAGAAAGTAAATAAACTTTGACCAATAATTATGGATGCAACACAAAATATGGTTAAGATACGACTTGGAGATAAAGAAATGACAAAGGTTAAAAATCATTGGACATGACTATAATGCAACATATAAAATTACACTAAAATTAACATAATATACGAATTGATTTCACAATAGACAATTCATATTTTAAAAAACAAGTATCAGTTATTGTAGACATGATAGTGACAAAAATGCATTTAAAATATTCAAAGCACTTGTATAGTGTCCAACATGAATATATATATATATATATATATGTATATATATATATGTATATGTATATATATATATATATGTATATGTATATATATATATATATGTATATGTATATATATATATGTATATGTATATATATATATGTATATATATATATGTATATGTATGTATCTAAACTTATCTGTCACTACCACAAGATTTCTATCCTGAAGTATTTACCCTTTTGAGCTCCTCATTATAATAATTACAATAGTGTGTTTTTTTTTTTTTGGATAAAATACACACATACAATCACACATTTAGCAAAAAATTTAAGAGGCAGCAACTGAGGCTCACACTCACCCCTTCCTACATCTGCCTATGCCCGTGGTTCACCCACAGTAAGAGCATGTATGGTTTTAAATCATTGTTATAATCATTTAAAGAGAGGTATTGTATGGCTTTTTCTGTCTCAAATATGTAATGATTTCGATTCTTCAACATCAATAAATGTGTTTCTGCATATAATAGTACACATTAAAAATCATTATTCTAGTATTTTTGTTAAAAATCTGTGCAATTATTACGAAGTGCGTTACTTTGTAATGATTTCCATTCTTCAACATCCATGAAATGTGTTACTTCATATAATAGTATACATTACAAATCATTATTATAGTATCTTTGTTCAAAATCTATGCAATTCTTACAAAGTGATTTAAAATTGACTCAACCTTACAAGCCAAATTGGCTTGTAAGGTAAGGATTCCCCCACTTATATACATCACTATTGAGTTACGTATATAAAATGATGAATGATCCTTTTAGTGGATTCAGGATAAGCTCGGATATTATCTTGCATAATTGTTTAGGTATAACCCAACTTAACAAAACTAGCTTATAAGATAAAGATTGTCTCACTTATGTAGTGTATCTTAGTACTATCTCTAGTCAATGTTGGACTTAAGTTTTTCTCAATAGCAATAGACAGGAAGCTGAAAGGTCCGGCTAATAATTGAATTAGTTGTTAAGTTTATAATATATATAAAAAAAAGGATATAGCAAGACAAACAGAATAGAAGTCTAGTCTTCCTTTTAGTACAAAAGTAGAAGTCTAGCCATAGATTTGATTTATACCTCTTAACTTATTACTAGCTCCAAGTGCAATTACCCTTACCTTAAATAAGCAAGGCCAAATGTTTCTTTATTCCCCTGACATACCGACACACCTTGGTTTGAAATGGTAGTCAAATGGAAGATTATTACAACTTCTGCCAATTCGTGTACTGATTACCAAAAGGTGGCAATGGAACCTTAGGTTAGCTACATAAGTGACAGTACCAATTCCAAGAAATCAAGAACATTGAAGACTGAGAGCTAAGTACAAGTACCAAATAAGATCATTAAGCACAAAACATGCAAACCAGGAAGACTAATTTATTGATACTTTGCAGTATGCAACTTTCCAATTTCAAATATGACCTAAACAGTACACAACAAACAAAAATAGATACATAAACTGAACTCATGACCATGGAGAACCAAAATACGTTTAGTAATGACCAACCTCATCTGAAATCGTTTCAATATAATTCATGAATCCTACATCCCAAGAGATATAACATTAAACATAGCCGATTATATTCTAAGCAATTGCAATTTGCAACATAATCCTCACCTTTCTCTTGTACAACATTGGCAACTCTGCAAAGATCATCTCTGTGAAATTTCTCTTTTTCTTCTGAAGCAAGTTTGAGCTTCTCTAGCTCGTTATCACCTATAATAGGGATAACCATATGTTACGGTAACAAATCGAACCAAGTTATGTTTCAATTCAATTTTTTTACGGAAGTTTTAAACTTAAAAGAACTTACGGGTTCTAATTGTTTCCTGTGCAGAATCTAGCTTCAAAGACAAACCATCCATTTGTTTATTCAAGCTATCAAGAGCTTCTGAACTTGCTGACAGTTTATTTTCCAATGTCTCCTTATCTTTTTCGGCTATATCAGCAAGATGAACCGATAGACTAATTAAAAGAAAAATCAAATGGAAAAAAAAATAGTAAACATAGGGAACTTGAATATTCATACCATCCTGAACTAGACCAGCCAACTTCTGTAAAGTCTCAGTAAGTTGATCACAGAAAGTCTTAGTAGAAGAGAACTTAGACTCCAATCCCTTCCACAGTTTCTCCTCTTCCTTCTGCTTGACCTTGAGCTTGGCATTTTCGTTTAAAGCATTCTGCAATTTTTCTTCCAATGTATTCATACACTCCTGCGACTTCTTAAGCTTAGCATTCTGCCGAGGAACAGCAATTAAGTAACAACATTTCAATAAAACATCGAATACGAAACCCTAACCATAATACACTTTAATTAACGTGCGCGCAATCTTCGCCTCACAGAAGCTCAATCACAAAGGAAGTATCATCATACCGCATTTTCAAGATCAGTCTTCACCGAAGCTTGCTCTTTCACCAATTTCTCTGCAAATGAAGAACTCGAAGATGCATGGCTACGTTACCATAAGAATTTCGGACATAATCTTCGTTCCCGAATAAGGAGGAAAATATATCAAAAATCACATAATTAAAGTGAAATTGCGTTCAAAACCTGCGGTGAGCTTCAGGTTTGCAAAACTTCCCGATGAAATGGAATCCACAGAAGGACGCGCAGATAATGGCTTTGAAGTTCCCGAAATGGAACCGTACAACGATTTGAATTGGTCCAGACTCTTGGAGATTGGGAATCCTAGCTTCTTCTGCATAGCGAAGATCGAAATGGAACCCTAGAAAATGTCAGTGAAGTGTTCGAGCGTTTCTCTTCTCTTCCACACTACGCTCTGCAAGTGACGTTCCAGTTGAGTGTGAAATTGAAATTTAGTTAGGCGCCATGGTGACGCAATATTTATACTCTCGCGTGAGCGGGGTTCGTACTCGTGTAGACCGTTAACTTCCTTTTAGACAGAAACTTCTTTTTTTTTTTACTATATTAAATTAAATATTTGTTATTCTTATAATTTGTTGAAAAAAACTACTTTGAGGAAAGGAGACTTTTTTTTAAAATATCAAAAGAGGATATTTTCCAAAAATGACACAAAAAAAATAGTTCTATTTAAAATACACAATTTCTTAATTTTAATTTAATGAAATCACGATTAAAAACTTTTACAATAAAATTGTGGTTAAAATATAGTTTTATTTTTGAAAAACTCATATTAGTGGAGGTATTTACGTGGAAGTATGGGAGAGTTTATTAGAGTTTTCTATGCGTTTCTTGACGTTCAGACTGTTTTGGTTGTTGAATTTCATGGAGTTATATATACTTTGGAGGAAGGTCAAAAGTTGAAACTTACTAATGTCTGGCTGGAATGTGACTCTGTCTTGGTTTGTGTTGCGTTTACTATTAAGACAAATGTTTCTTGGATGTTTCGTAATCGATGGAATATTTGTCTTGATTACTGTGGAAAAATCAGGTTTGGAGTTACTCACTAATTTAAGATTTATTCATAAAGAATCCTTTCATTAGTATAATAGGTTTCTATCTAGTCTGTTCTTAAATTCTTTATTAATAGGTATAGTTTATATATATATATATATATATCGTTTTTGTTAACATATGAGTTTTGGTCTAGTCCTTCCATATTTTTGTATTTTTTTCTTATTTTAATAATATTTTTCATATAAATGATTGTTGTTACTTTAGTTACGTAATGATACCTAATATAAAAACTTTTTATAAAAAAAAATAGATTTTAACATGTCCTAGAATGAAACATATCATGAAAAAGAAAAACCAAAGTTTACAACATAGGAACCATCTCATATAAAAAAAAACGCCTTATGAGAATGAGAAATATTGAAACATGTAATAAAAAAAGTCCAACCTAATACAAGAAAGGAGACACTAGATAATACCAAAAAAATAATAACTTATTATAAACATTCACATTTTCTCTACAGATATGAGAAACTTTGAAATTCATGTCACCATCCGTTAAGTGCGTTCATCTCCATTTTTGCTTTCATGCCAAACTCGTTTGCACATGTATTAACTAATCAAATATTAATGATCAAACTAAATTTTAAGAAAAAAGTTGTCACAATTTCTAAAACGAAAATACAGAGAATTCTTCCAAAATTCTGCGCAGATAAACCATTCCTTAGGTAACATTTAATGCATGACTGCAGATTCATTAGTAACAGTCATAGCATAATCACTTTCTATTTTCTCTGCACTTATCTCACTGCACCATCCTTCAAAACTACACTTGAACAAATTCATAGAGTCAAATACTTCAACATGTTTCCATATTTTCAATGTAAATATGGGTTGTGTTTTTAGCAGGTAGTACGTTGAAAATCATAAATAGAATATGTTCTCGAACTAGGTTGGGGACTGGGAGAACTATTGTCTTCGGATGTCACTCGGTCGGTCGTGTCTCACTTTCTCCTCCGGTCCTTCTTGCTGAACGACTCCTCAGGCTGGTGGGGTACCTGCAGATGGCACTCCCAGTGGGGTATCGTATTCGGCTGGTTAGAATACTGTAGATAATGACGTACCATCTTCCTTGGAATGCGTGATATTTATATTACCTTGATGGGCCCTTGCTGTTGGGCCGGATTAGGGGGTTGTTTAGCGATTAGGGTTGGATTAGGTCGTTCCCTAACCGTGGGTTGACCTTTGCTAATTGGGTCAACGGTTTGACTTGAGCACCTTATGTCGGTCGGCCACATATGACACGTGGTCGACCTCGTACCTTAAAGTATGGTCTTGACGCATGGGTTGACCGGGTCAATAGACCGGTCGGTCATCCCGGTACAGTTGCCTCCCAGGCTCGAGAGATGGTACAGCCGAAGAGTCTGAAGAATGGGTCTCGGACGGATTGTGTAATGATGAGTGAAGTGATGTTTGGGGGCGTCTGAGAGATTTACGTGACGCGCATTAATGAGGGGTTTTTCTGGGTGCCAAGCGATGCGAACCGTTGGATCAAGCGAATCCAACGGTTGAGGTTCTTGCGACGTTTGGGATTCCGAGGTCCTCCCGGGCTATAAATAGAGGCTGGGAATAGTGGTGTTTCACGCGTTATCTTCGTTTGAGCTCCGACACCTCGAATTAATCCGACCGCTCTTTGTTGCTTTCCTCGTTCGTCTCAAGGTTAGTCATGTCTGCTCTTGCCGAGTCTCCCCCTGCTTGTTCGTCTTCTTCTTCGTCTTCTTCCTCTTCTTCTTCTTCCTCGGGACAGGCCTCCCCGGTCGGGGACGTGGAGAGGGTCCCTTCTCCAGGGTTGGTAAGGGAAGACGCTGGAAACGCGTTGGACCGTTCGGCCCCTTTTGAGGGGCCGCGACCCCATGTGGGGCCGGCTTGGGTAGATCCCCGAGTGTGTGAGGTGTCGTCCTCTTTTCTTACCGATGCCTCTGTCGCCGAGTTCTTGGATGAGGTTCCCGTTTTGAAGGCTTCGGTCGAGGAATCTCTGTTGGCGTTCGGCCCCTGTTCTTTGGGGGACCGTGTGTACAGGGAGCGGTCATCTACCGAGCCCCCCTTTTTCTTTATGTATAGTTGTCTTTTTGCGGACCTGCATGTGTCCCTTCCCTTCGACGCCTTCACGGCCGGGGTTTTGAAGGAGCTGAATGTGGCTCCGACTCAGCTTCATCCCAACTCGTGGGCGTCCATGCAAGCGTTTCGCATCGTTTGCCGGACGTTTGGGTTGCGTCCTCTCCCTTCTTGTTTTCTTCACTTCTATTCCTCATACCCGGCCAAGCTTGCCAGTTGGCAATCGCTAGTCAGCCGGGCGGGTAGTGTGTTGTTCAAACCCTTCACGGCCTCTTACAAGAACTTCAAAGAGAAGTTCTTTAAAGTGTACGTGGAGCCGACGGGGACACGCTACTTTTTTGAAGAGGTCGGCCATTCTTGTTTCCCTCTTTTTTGGTCGAGGAGTCCGACGAAGATAACGGATTGGCCGAGGCCGGCACATCCGAGCGAGCATGAGCGGCTCATTTTTGCTTTATTTGATAGCCTTCCCAGGAAGCTTCCCGCCCGACCGCTCATGTCGCTGTACAATGCGACCGATCGCGCGGAGGCTTTCGAGGGTATGCTTTTTTTCATGCGCTTAGTCATTATCATGTTGCGTTTTGGTCTGACTGATCGTTTCTTATTGTTTGATTTGTAGAAATCGCGAAGAGAGAAATCCCCCAAGCTGTTGGGATGTTGCACTCGTTCAAGAACAACCTGAACGAGAAGAGGGGGGCCACCAGTGCCAAGCCCCGGGCGGAAGAGGGTGCTCGGGCGGGCCCCTCCAAGAAACGTGGCCGCGAGGGCGGCAATATCGCCCGAACCGTTCGGGCGGCGGGGCAGATGCCAACTCCTCCTCCAGCGCGGTCAGCCAGGCCGACTTCCCCCCTACCGACGAGTTCAACCGTCCTATTCCGACGGGGGTGGCGGTGCCCTTGGCCACTTCGGGCGGATCAACGCTTGCGTTGGTGGGAGACGACCGGTCCTTCTCACAGGCCGTGAGCTTCAAGCTGCCCTCCCATATCGAGGGGGAGATTCGGTCGGTCCCCGATGACGACCTTCTTGACGGCGGCATCGAGATGATCTGCCGGGGTCTATTTTTGGCACGCCGGGGGGCCGATGCCCGGAGGAGCCGGGTCGAGGACATATCGCGCCTCGAGCACGATCTCCAGGAGGCCAGGCACAACCTGAAGCAGGCCGTGGAGGCCAACACAACTTACGAAAAGAAGTTGTGTGCGCAAGCGGCCGAGCTGGAGCTGCGCCAGAACAGGTTGGCCGAGCTGGAGAAGGCCGACGCCGACAAAGCCGCGGAGGTTATTCTCCTTCGTAAGGCGTTGGAGGCGGCCGACCGTCGGGCCACCTTGATGGAGGAAGAAGCTGCGGCCGAGCGCGAGGCTAAGAGGGCGGCGGAGGCTGAAGTTTTGAAGACCATGGAGGACACCATGGTGCTGATAGGTCAGAGCTTCGACCTTGCCGTCCGACAGGCCGAGGTGCTCTGCGGCAGTCCACCTCCTTCTGGTCAATTTGACCAAGATATGGAGGTTGTGGATGGCCGTTTGGTCCCTGCAGCGGTCGGCCCTCCCGGTGAAGAAGCTGATTCCTCTCACGAGGTTTTGAATGTTATAGATTAGGCGGTCAGCTTTTTCTTTTCAACCCCTGGGGTCGGGGTGTGGCCCCCACTTCTTTGCATTTAATATGAGTTGTTTTTCCTTCAATTGTTTCTGCATTTTCTAGAAGAACGAGCCTTTACGAGCCGAGTGGGCTGGAATAGTTAAACTTAAATCGCGGTAGAATTAACAAAGTAAAAAGAACTAAGCAACCGGTCGGCGGATGAGATCAACTGATTGACTTGTGATAATTAAAACCAACCAAGTGAATGTAACGGACTTCGATCAGTCGGTCGTTCTTTAGCAAATTCGATTTAGACGAGTTTTACTGTTTGGGCAAACTTTGGTTCTTGCCGAACATTATGTGTGTGCCGGGAGGGTATGCCGGTTAAGGCTGCGCTTTGGCCGAGTGGGTTCGGGAGGGTATGCCGTTTGGGGCTACATCCTGGCCGAACTGTGTGTGTTACGGGAGGGTATGCCGGTTAAGGCTACATCCTGGCCGAAATGGGTATGGGTTCGGGAGGGTATGCCGGTTGAGGCTACATCCTAGCCGAACCGTGTGGGTGACGGGAGGGTATGCCGGTTAGGGCTACATCCTGGCCGAATCGTTCGTGTCGTTTGTTGTATACACTTATGTACGAAACGCCTCGTTAAAACCTCTCCGACCGATGGATCGGCCGGGCGAGGAAAGAGTGCGTATATTTTATTCATGTTTAGCTGAAATAAAACTTTAGGTGCGTGGCAATCCACGTCCTAGGTACAACTTTTCCCGATAGATGTTCCAAGTGATAAGCTCCCCCTTCTCCTACTTCTCGGATTTGGAATGGTCCTTCCCAATTTGATGAGAACTTGCCGTCCCACTTCCTAGCGTTGTTGCGCATTCTCCAGACGAGGTCGCCTTGTTGAAAGCTTCTGGGCTGGACCTTTGAGTTGTACCTCCTTGCCGCTCGGAGCTTGCATGCTGCTTCGCGTATCTTGCTTTTATCTCGGAGCTCGTTCAAGAGGTCGAGGCCGACCGCCAGACTTTCCTTGTTGAGGGATACATCGAAGAGTTGGCGTCGGATGGATGGCTCCCCGACTTCTACTGGTATCATGGCCTCAGTGCCGTACGTGAGGCTGTAGGAGGTTTCTTGTGTGGTGGATTGCGGGGTGCATCGGTATGCCCACAAGACCTCGGGCAGCTCCTCCGTCCATCTTCCCTTGGCCGTGCCGAGCCTCTTCCTTAGTTCGTTCAATAAAACCCTGTTGGCCGCTTCGGCTTGCCCGTTCGTCTGTGGGTGCTCAACGGAGCTTGTGAGGGATTTGACGTCGAGGTCGTTGTAGAAAGTCATGAGGCCTTGGTCGATGAACTGCCGGCCGTTATCGGATATTATCGAGTGTGGTATGCCGAATCGGCATACTATGTTTTTCCACACGAAATTTTGGATGTTTCGGGCGGTGATTGTGGCTAGTGGTTCGGCCTCGATCCACTTGGTGAAGTAATCTACCGCGACTAGCAGATGCTTCGTCTGGCCTTTGCCTGGTGAGAATGGACCGATGATGTCCATTCCCCACATGGTGAACGGCCATGGTGATGTCATGCTGTGCAGTTCTTCTGGTTTTCGGTGGTGGAGGGGGCCAAACTCTTGGCATTTTTGAAATTTCTTGACGTAATTAGCGCTATCTCCATGGACGGTCGGCCAGTAGTACCCTGCGCGGATTATCTTGGCCGCCATCGTTCGGGCTCCGGAGTGGCTCCCGCACGCCCCTTCGTGGATTTCTTGTAGCACGTATTGGGATTGTTCCTTGGTGAGGCACTTTAGGAGTGGCGTTGAGTACCCCCTTCGGTATAGGTCTTGGCCAATCATGGTGTACCGGGCGCACTACCGTCTGATGTTCTTCTCTTCCCCCGGTTGGCATGTTCCGTGCTCCAAGTACTGGGTGATCGGGGTCATCCATGTGTGGGTCTCAGTGATTGTCATGCATTCGGCGTCACCTACGCTCGGCTGTGCTAGTCGCACCTGGACGACCGATCGGTGGTGGCTTTGTTTTTTCGAAGATGTCAGGCGTGAGAGTGCATCGGCGCGCTCGTTTTCCTCCCGTGGTATGTGCTGGACCGCCACCGTGTCGAATTTGGCCATGATGTTATGGACGGTGTGGTAATACCGTTGGAGGAGGGGCTCCTTGACCTCGAATTCTCCTTTGATTTGACCGACGACCAACTGGGAGTCGCTCTTGCATGTGACCTCCCGCGCGCCTAGGTCATTTGCTAAGTTGAGGCCGGCCAGTATGGCCTCGTATTCCGCTTGGTTTTTCGTTGCTTTGAAGGAGAACTGGAGGGCTTGTTCGATTAGCAAGTCCACAGGCCCCTCGAGGATGACTCCGGCTCCGCAAGCCGTTTTGTTGGAGGAGCCGTCCACGTAGAGGACCCATTTGGCTGAGGTTTCTGTGTTTCTGGGGAGCTCGGCTGCGAAATCCGCCAGGCATTGGGATTTAATGGCACCCCTCGGTTCGTACTTGATGTCGAACTCTGAAAGCTCGACCGACCACCCTATCATCCGTCCTTCAAGGTCGGGTTTAGACAAAATTTTGTATATAGGATAGTTGGTCCTTACCCTGATTTCGTGGTTCTAGAAGTATGGGCGCATTCTCCTCGCTTTCAGCACCAGGGCTAGTGCCACCTTCTCTATCATTTGGTACCTGGTCTCGGCTGCATGGAGCGTTCGGCTGACAAAGTACACCGGGTGTTCTTCGCGGTCCACTTCTTGGACGAGGGCGGCGCTGACCGCTTCCTCTGATACCGCTAGGTAGACTACTATAGGTAGGTCTAAGCGGGGTTTTTTGATGACGGCCGGCGAAGACAAGAATTCTTTGAGCTGACCGAAGATTTGTTCGCACTCCTCGTTCCAGCTGAATTTCGAAGTTTTGCGGAGCATTGTGGCTATCGGCCTGATCCGTTCGGCGAGGCGGGGTACGAATCTGGAGAGTGCTGTTAGCCGGCCGAGCAGCTGTTGAATTTCTTTCAAGTTTTTCGGGCTCCTCACTTCTGTTATGGCTTTGCACTTGTCAGGGTTCGCCTCGATCCCTCTGTGGGTCAGCATAAAGCCGAGGAACTTGCCACCTTCAACGCCTAACGCACACTTCTCGGGGTTAAGGCGCATGTTGACCCTTCTTAGGGCGTTGAAAACTTCTTGTAGGTCTTTTATGTGTTGGTCGCACGAGTCGGACTTCACCACGATGTCGTCCACGTACACCTCTACGCTTTTGCCGATCATCCCTTTGAAAATCTTGTCCATGAGCCTCTGGTAGGTAGCCCCGGTGTTCTTTAGGCCGAACGACATTACCTTGTAGAAGTAGTTTGCGTCGTCCGTCGTGAAAGCCGTTTTACCTCTATCGCTATGGTGCATGCTGATTTGGTTGTAGCCGGAGTAGGCGTCTAAGAAGCTCAATATTTTGTGACCGGCCGCTCCGTCTACGAGCCGGTCAATGTTGGGAAGGGGATATGAGTCCTTAGGGCACGCCTTGTTGAGATCTTTGTAATCTACGCACATCCGCCATTTGCCGCTTGACTTTTTGACCATCACGACGTTGGCCAGCCAAGTGGAGTATCGTGCCTCGGCTATAAAGCCGGCTTTTAGGAGCTTCTCGGCCTCACTTCTGGCGGCCAGCCGCTTGTCCTCTCCATGGTTTCTTTTCTTTTGTGCTACTGGGCGGGCTTCTTTATACACCGAGAGGCGATGGGTGATGATGTTCGGATGGACGCCTGGTACGTCGGCCGTCGTCCAGGCAAAGAGGTCTACGTTCCTTTTGAGAGTTTGGTGAACGAAGTCCGCATCGGCGGTGGCCATTGCCGTGCCTATGCTCGTATACCGGTCCTCCCCGTCGAGTTCAGCTTGGCGTAGCTCGTCCTTGGCTTCAAGTCTTGGCTCGACTTCCCTGGGATCCAGATCTGCCATGGTGATGCCCTTCTTTGGTTGGGGTGAGTGCCGGCGGGGGCTTCTCCCACGGCCGGCGATCTTTCGTTTGGGTGAACGGCTGCCGTTAGGCCCCTGTTGTGTAGGTTCGACCCGCAGGCTTTCGGCGTAGCACTCTCGGGCGACCTTTTGATCTACATGTATCGTCAGGATGTCGCCTGAGAGGGAAGGGAACTTCATTGCTAGGTAGGGTGTGGAGACGATCGCTCCAAGCTTGTTAAGGGACGACCTGCCGAGGAGGATGTTGTAGGACGTGTTGGCGTTTATGACCAGGTATCTGATCTTGAGGGTTTTGCTGGCCCCTTCCAGGCCGAACGTTGTGTACAACTCTATGTAACCCCTTGTCCCTACGCGTTCCCCCGAGAAGCCGACCACGTGGTCGTTGTAGGGCATCATTTCCTCCTCCGGTATTCTCATGGCTTTGAAGGTCTTCCAATACAATATGTCGACCGAGCTCCCTTGATCCACAAGGGTCTTCTTGATCGTAAAGTTATCGATATCGACCGATATCACCATGGGGTCATCCTGGGTCTGGTCTATCCCTTTGAAATCTTCGTCTGTGAACGTGATTGGTGGCATCCTTGGCCGGGCGGAGACGAGGTTTACTTGGTGGACGGCGCGAAGGTGCTTCTTGCGTGCGCTGTTGGTATTGCCTCCGCCACCGAACCCTCCGGCTATGGTGTTAATCACCTCTCGGCCTCTGCGAGTGTCGGTTTGTGGGGGGTCGTCTCTTCGTCCCCGTCGGTCTCCCCGCCTGTCACCTTCTCGTGGGCCTGGGGGGGGGTTCGGTCTCTTCTTCTAGACGTTTGCTCCTTCCATGGGGAGCGACGCGTCTCCCGGGTCCCGCGCACAAAGCGTCTGAGGTGCCCGGCTTGAATGAGTTCTTCGATTTTGTCCTTCAGGGCTTGGCACTCTTCGGTAGAGTGGCCGATATTCTTATGGTACCGGCATCTTTTGCTGCGGTCGGCATTTTCTGGGCTCAAGGCCCCACGGTGGGCGCCAATTGTTCTCGAATTAGGTTGGGGACTGGGAGAACTATTGTCTTCGGATGTCACTCGGTCGGTCGTGTCTCACTTCCTCCTCCGGTCCTTCTTGCTGAACGACTCCTCAGGCTGGTGGGGTACCTGCAGATGGCACTCCAACGCTCAAGTCAGTGGGGTATCGTATTCGGCTGGTTAGAATACTGTAGATAATGACGTACCTTCTTCCTTGGAATGCGTGATATTTATATTACCTTGATGGGCCCTTGCTGTTGGGCCGGATTAGGGGGTTGTTTAGCGATTAGGGTTGGATTAGGTCGTTCCCTAACCGTGGGTTGACCTTTGCTAATTGGGTCAACGGTTTGACTTGAGCACCTTATGTCGGTCGGCCACATATGACACGTGGTCGACCTCGTACCTTAAAGTATGGTCTTGACGCATGGGTTGACCGGGTCAATAGACCGGTCGGTCATCCCGGTACAGAATACAAACAAGACTAATTTACACGCACACTATATATATAAGTAGGAGTAAATGAAGAGTCAAATTTTTTGAAATTAGTTTTTGATTCACAGTTAGAAATCTTATGATGTGCTTCCTTTTCTCATTACTGCAATGCTCCAGCATATGTATGCATAGGGGCTGAGTTCTATACGAGGGCTGAGTTCTATACGAGTTCTTGTAAAGAGGGGATGGCAGGTGTTAAATGTTTGTATAAGAAGAGTTATAGCTTGAGATTGACATTCTAGTTCTACATTTTCCCTTGCTGCAAGGTTCTTCTGGTATCTTGAGTTGTTGGATCTGGGGTGTTACCTACTTCCTCAAATTAGGGGTGGGCATGGATTGAATTTTCCAAAATCCAATCTAGATCCAATCCAAATCCAAATAAATGGATTGGATTTAAAATCCATATCCACTTTAACTAGATCAAATATATTTGGATTTTTTTAAAATCCATTTAAAGTGGATTGAATCCAGAATAAATCCACTTTATTAATTATATTAAATTCATTTTGTCAATTACATTAAATCCATATTGATATGGACAGATACTAACTTGGCTCGAACTGGGCCTAAGTCGACTCAACCTGGACGCAGAACAACTCGGCTCTACATTGGCCTCGACCCAGACGACTCGACATTGGTCTCGGCCCGAACGACTATACATCGGCTCGGGCCCGAACGACTCGACATCGGCCTTGGCCCGAACGACTCGACATTGGCTCGGGCCCGTCGACATCGGCCCGGGCCTGTTCGGCTCGACATCAGCTTGAGCCCGCTCGGCTTGACATCGGCCCGGGCCCGCTCGCCTCGACATCGATTGGGGCCCGATCGTCTCCACATTGACCGGGCCCGCTCGCTTCGACATCGATTTGGGTTCGCTCGGCTCGAGATCGGCCTGGGCCCAAACGACTCGACATCAGCCTGGGCCGAACGACTCGACATCGGCCCGGGCCCGCTAGACTAGACATTGGCCCGGGCCCGCTCGGCTCTGTTGGGTTTAATAGTGCCAAAGTTCAAGAAGTGGGGTGAATTGACCTTTTAAAACTTTCTCGCAGAAACAGTGTTTAACACAGTTTACAGAAAATAAATCGATTTATGTGAAAATGAACAGATTTATTTCAGCACTATTTTTGTTTGAAAAGCGTTTATACAGCAAGGTTAATCACAAGATTATGCAGATAAATTTTCAGATGCACACACACTGATATTTAGAACGAAAACCAGTGAACCACAAAATAGCAAATTTCAATTTCAAGCAAGTGATTAAGGTTCAATTGATAGCATATCAATTAATTGAGTAACCTTTACAAACAACCTGTTCCAGTGGCTTTTAACAAGCTATGAGTGTTCTTCTTGATATCATACAGTTTTTCAAAAATTAAGAACAATGAATCACAGAATAGCAAGCTTCAATTTTAAGCAATTGTTTAAGGTTCAATTAATAGCTTTGACAATTTCTTGAGCAACCTATCACAGTCAATCTGTTTCAGTGGCTTTTAACACACTTTATATGTTCTTATCAAAATCAAACAACTTTTTCAGAAATTAAGAACAGTATGAACTGAGCCTAGAAAGAATAGATTTATTATTGATTGAACAGATTTATTTCTTTGCTGTTTTAACAATTATGCAGAAACTTAACTGCAGAGAGTGAGAGAGAATGAACACAAGCAGTTATACTGGTTCACTCAACTGAGCTACATCCAGTCTTCACCAACACCAGGTGAAAATCACTAAAACACAGTACAACCAAGTACAATTCCCACTGTTCTTGAAACCTACAAGAACTTAGGTACTCTTGCTGAAAAAACCTATTTCAGCTCACACACACTCTCCAAGAAAACCTATCAAGAAGAGTGTTCAACCAAACTATTACAAGAAATGAGAAGTGAAACGACTACACCTGATTGAGGATACAAAGATCTGCCTTAAACCAGTAGGCAAGATTTCTAAAACAGTAGCAGCACCTCACACCAAGCTTTTGGAACCAAACCAAGAACAAGCACTTTGTGATTTTTGAAATCTTTGAAGAACAAATGCTAATCCTTTGTAAACTCTTAATTCTCTGCTGTCAAAACTTGTTTTTGCAAATGTATGAACGATTCTTAAACTCATAAACAAGTTTTCATTTTATAGAAAACCAACTTATAACAGAATTTTGAAAAACAGTTAAAGCTGTTATAAAATGAACAGATTGAAAATAAAATGAACAGATTTATTTTCAAAAGCAGTTAGAGAATTTGTTAAGTGAGGAGACTTAGTCAACCCTTCTGGTGCTGTGATAAAACTGAAAAACGTTTAAGCTTGACATGGCACCAGAGACAAAAGGAATCTATTCATTTACAGATGAACAGATTTATTTTTCAAAACGAAAACAGAGAAAGTTTTACTATTTAAAACTCAGTCGTTTTGAAAAGAAGAAGACTTAGTCAAAATACCTGATGCACAAAATCTAATTTTCACAAGACTTAGCCAAGACATCAGTTTAAAAATGAATCTGTTTATTTAGAAAAGAACAGATTTATTTTTATACAGTAAACGTGTTTTTTGTAAAACATGTGAAAAACAGTTTAAGAAAACTTATGCTTGTTCTTATCACATGATCAGTGGTTATGAGGTGAGTTACTCAGCAAAAAGCCCACTCTTAGACAACCTCTAAGCACTACCTAAGACACACTTAAAGCAAAGCAAAATACAAATGAAATGTACATAGAAGTCTTCATCAAACACAATCTTGAAGGGGCAGCAACCATCTTCAACAATCTCCCCCTGTTTGATGGAGACAAATCCCCATAGCTAACCTCATAGCTTTGTTGCTTTAAGCACTTGCACTGCACCAGATTTTAAACCAGAAAAACAACAGCAGTATTGCATAGCATAAGACATGGTTTTAAGGTGCAGAATAAACTCCCTGTTTCAGCTAGCTTCACCTAGCATGGTGAGCTATTTTTCAGCTATTTTTCTCCCCCTTTGGATTCATCAAACATCATATAAGCATAGGGAAAAAAACAAGATATGAAACAGAAACCATAACCGTAATAGTTCAGAAAATAAACCATATTGTGCAGCATTACAGACATTTGAAAGATGATAAAGACAGCATTAAAAACAGAAGACTACTGATCCTTGTAGTAAAGCTCTGCAAGCTGTGCCTGAACCCCTTCAATCTGATCATCAAGGTGTTGAAACGTTGCATGAGTAGTCTCAAAGTATGCCCTTTGTTCTGCTGACATTACATCAAGACGATACAGCACTTGCCTCTCAAACATAGACATTGGTTCTCCTCGGTATTCTGGAGCTTGATAGGCAACTATGGCATTTGCAGCAACTTCTTCATGTACAGATGGGGTAGCAGGTGAGTCATCATCCATAGGAACAGCTTCATCATCATCCTCATGTTCTGCTTGAGGGTCCTTCTCCTTGAGAACCACCCACTTGTCCTCAATTTTGTGAAAACCCATTTTAGTGAGAGTTGAATTATCAATCTCACTTACAGCTTTGATAGGGTCGTTTCTCTCATTTGTAACATCAACACCAAAGTAATCAATTAATTTGGAAACAAGAATAGCATAGGGAAAGCGGTAATCGGCCAACCTTTTTTACTTGAGCATGTGTTCATTAACAATGAACACCCAGTTTACCTTAATCTGGTTCATGATGCAATATAGGAGAATGAGATCCTCTTCATGTAAGACAGCATGGTTTGTCCCTCTTGGAATCATTTGCCATGCTATGATGTATGCAACTAGGCGTGGAGTGAGGTTCAAATGCCCTGCATGGAACCTGTTTATACTCTCTGTAGGATTCCTCATGCAACTCTTATAATATTGCAGCTTGTTGAATTCTTGGATTCCACTGGTGTTTCCCTTTCCTAGTTTCAATCCAGCATATTTTATTCCAGCCACAGAATTCCACACCTCACTTGTGATCTTCATCTTAATTCCTTTCACATAAGAGACAACATTCTTCCCATCCAATGTGAGGTTAGTGTAAAACACCTTAACCAAGTCAGGATATACATTACCCGTTAATTCCAGCATCTTTTTCAGTTTCTGGTGCTTCAACACAGCCCTTGTTTCTACCAGTTTTTCAGATTTCAACCAGTTGAAATCCAACACTTTGGGTATGTTAATCTGTTTTCTGCTTGTCTCGTGAATGTAGGCATTGATGCCTTCTTCATTTCCAGCGAACCAACCTTCTAGCACACCTTGAAAGGTGGTTTGCTTCCCCTTATTTTTCTGTTTCTTGGAAGAAGAAGCCATGGTTGAACCTGGATTCTTTTCTTGGTTTCAAATGGTGAGAACAGAAAAGGAATAGCCAATGTGGGTAGCAAGTATTCACACAAATTTATATAGAAATGAATGGGTTGATATGGCAGTTATGAGTGGATATGCATGAAGATTTTATGCTTTGAATTTGTGCAGAGAATCTTTGAAAATATGCAGCAAATATTTAGGGTCACGATGCACATACTCATGCCATTATTGAGCACCCAAACCATCAAATTGGTTACATAACCATGACCAAAACCGTCAAGGGTACAGAGGTTAATGCCCACTAGGTCAGTCAAGCAGTCAAAGATCAGAAATTCTCTTTCCTAGTCATCAATGCATATCAGTGCAGAAAATAAACACATTCAATTACGAATAAATAGATTTAATTTTTTCACTGCTAGGCACAATTGACATTTATAATACCCAATTCATTAAGCAGAAAATTAAACCTATCTTTGGCTAATGGTTTTGTGAACAAATCAGCAAGTTGTAAATCAGTACCAATGAACTTAATATCACATGTTCCATTAGATATGTGTTCCCTAATTTCAATGTGTTTGGTTCTTGAATGCATGACAGGATTTTTGGTTAAGTTGATTGCACTTGTATTATCACACAGCAGAGGTATATGGTTAAGTAAGATACCAAAATCATTCAATTGTTGTCTTAGCCATATAGTTTGAGCACAGCAACTCCCTGCTGCAATGTATTCTGCTTCAGCAGTGGAAAGAGCTACACAAGCCTGCTTTTTGCATTGCCATGAGATCAAGCTTGATCCAAGCAAATGACAGGTTCCACTTGTGCTCTTCCTATCAATTTTGCAACCTGCAAAATCTGAACCAGAATATCCAGTTAAGCTTAATGAAATATTACCTGGATACCACAAGCCAACTTCTTTAGTTCCTTGCAAATACTTCAAAATCCTTTTGACAGCATTGTAGTGTGATTCTTTAGGAGCAGATTGAAACCTTGCACACATGCACACTGCAAACATTATATCTGGCCTGCTGGCAGTGAGATACAGTAGTGATCCTATGAGTCCTCTGTATTTGGTTTCATCAACAGAAATTCCAGCTTCATCATGATCCAAATGACAGCTTGTTGAGAAGGGTGTGCTGATTGGTTTACACTTGTCCATTTCAAATTTCTTCAGCAGATCCTTGCAATACTTAGCTTGACTTAAGAAAATGCAATCCTTGAGTTGTTTGACCTGCAAGCCTAGAAAATAGTTCAACTCACCCATCATTGACATTTCAAACTCACTCTTCATGACTTTCACGAAAGCTTCACACAATTCTCCATTGTTTGATCCAAAAATGATATCATCCACATATACTTGTACTAGAATTGAGTCATCTCCTTTCTTCTTAATGAACAAGGTCTTATCTGATGTGCCTCTGTCATAGCCTTGTGAGGTGAGAAAATCACTTAGCCTCTCATACCATTGCCTAGGAGCTTGCTTGAGTCCATAGAGAGCCTTTTGGAGTTTGAACACATATTCTGGATGTTGATGGTCTTCAAAACCTGGTGGTTGTGAAACAAATACTTCTTCATTTATATAGCCATTTAGAAAGGCACTTTTCACATCCATTTGAAATAGCTTGAACCCTTTGATGCAGGAGAAGGCAAGCAGCAGTCTAACAGCTTCTAACCGAGCCACTGGTGCATATGTCTCATCATAGTCTATTCCTTCTTCTTGATTGTACCCTTTAGCTACAAGCCTAGCCTTGTTTCTGGTGATCACTCCATGCTCATCCATCTTGTTTCTAAATACCCATTTTGTTCCAATTACATTCATCTCAGGTATTCTAGGAACAAGAGTCCAGACCTCATTAAGAGCAAATTGATTCAGTTCCTCTTGCATAGCTAAAATCCAGTTGCTGTCCTTGAGAGCTTCGTTCAGATTCTTGGGTTCAATTTGAGATACAAAGGCCATTGCTTCACAGAAATTGTTCAAGGATTTTCTAGTTGATACTCCTTTCTCAATGTTCCCAATGACATTATCAAGGGTTAAATCTCTTGGGGTTTTCCACTCTTTTGGCAAACCTGCAGCTGCAGTAGATTCTTGTATAGCATGTGTATCAGCAGTATCAAAATGAATTGATTCTTTTTGATTTAAAACATATTTAAATTCATTACTGTCAGGGTCATCAGCAGCAGTTTTAGATATGCTATGATCAGTTTCATCAAAAACAACATGCATTGATTCTTCTACTATAAGCAACCTTTTATTGAAGACTCTATATGCATGACCATTCAAAGCATAACCAATGTGCACACCTTCATCAAATTTAGCATCAAACTTACCAAGATTTTCTTTGCCATTATTCAATACAAAGCATTTACACCCAAATACTCTAAGGTGGCTTACACTAGGTTTTCTGCCCTTATACAATTCATATGGGGTTTTCTTAAGAATTGGTCTTATTAAGGTCCTATTTAACACATAAGCTGCAGTATAAACTGCATCAGCCCAAAAATACTTAGGAAGCTTAGATTCATTTAACATAGTTCTAGCTAGTTTCTCTAATGATCTATTTTTCCTTTCAACTACACCATTTTGTTGGGGTGTCCTAGGGGCTGAAAAGGTATGTGCTAT
Source organism: Phaseolus vulgaris (assembly GCF_000499845.2). Classification (NCBI taxonomy): domain Eukaryota; kingdom Viridiplantae; phylum Streptophyta; class Magnoliopsida; order Fabales; family Fabaceae; genus Phaseolus; species Phaseolus vulgaris. The sequence continues at coordinate 48,892,337 of NC_023752.2, forward strand.
CTCATGCTTCTCACAGAACCTCTCAAACTTAGCATTTTGAAACTCTCCCCCATGATCACTTCGAATTGATTTTATGCAGCAACCATTTTCATTTTGCAGAATCTTTGCTAATTTCTTAAAGGCAAAATAAGCATCATGTTTATGTGCAAGAAATAGAGTCCATGTAAATCTAGAGTAATCATCCACAACAACTAAAGCATACAAATTTCCAGCCAAGCTAGCAACTCTAGATGGACCAAATAAGTCCATATGTAACACATCCAATGGATTTTTTGTAGAGACAATATCCTTTAACTTGAAAGAGGATTTGATTTGTTTACCTTTCACACAAGCATCACAAAGCCTGTTGTCCTGAAATTTAATGTTAGGTAAACCAGAAACTAAATCTTTAGATTTCAATTTATTCAAGTGATTTGTGTGTATGTGAGCCAACCTCCTGTGCCACAACCAAGACTCATCACTTCTGGACAGCAAACACTCATTTGAAGAGTTAGTTTCCATGATATTCAGCAGATATATGTTATTCACTCTCTTACCAGTAAACAGTACCTTACTAGATGAATTACTTGATATTGTGCAGCCTTTTGACTCAAAATTCACTTTGTATCCTTTGTCACAAAGCTGACTTATGCTGAGAAGACTATGCTTGAGTCCTTATACATAGAGCACATTCTCAATGGTTGTTGAATTCCCTGTTCCAACAGTTCCTCTGCCCAAAATCCTCCCTCGGTTATTATCACCATAGGTTACATGTCCTTCTGCTTTGAGCTTCAAGCTAGTAAAATTTGTAATATCCCCAGTCATATGCTTGGAACAGCCACTGTCCAAGTACCACTGATTTTTCTTGCTGCCAATCTGCAAAACAGAATAAAAATGATACAAATGGTACCCTTTTTAGTATAGGGTCCAACACAGATTAAAACCTTCTCTTTGGTAGCCATTTTTCTAAGTTCTTAGGAACAAGATGTTTTCTAGCAATGCAAGATCTAGATGTATGACCAGATTTCATGCAGTAAAAACAGGTTACATGAGATGCCTTTTTGCCACTGTTAAAAGCTGAAAAAACTGATTTTGCTGGAACAAAAAAACTTGAAAGCTTTTTGACATTGGTTACATTTCCAGGGGTATAACCAAGTCCATTCTTATTGAAAACAGCATTCTGTGATCCAAGGAGAGACTCAAGGTTTTCTCTTCCCTTGGTGAAATTGGAAAGGGTTTTCAGCAAATACTCCACTTGTTTGTCCAATTTTTTTGCAGTTTTCACAGGTTTTAATAGAGGCATGCAAGCAAGTTAGTTCAAGGCTTACCAAATCTTTTTTGGCCTTATGCAATTCTTCTTCAAGTGTTTTTACTTTAGGTGCCAACACATTATTTACCTTTTGCAGCTTATTGCATATTACAGCTAGCCTATTTGCTTCATCATGTGTTTCCTTGAAGGCAGCAAGCAAATCATCATAGATATCAGAATCAGCAGAAAAATTACTTACTGAATCAGAGCTTGACTCCTCATCCTTCATCATGAAGCACAAATTGTTCTCCTCATCTTCTGTTGAAGAGCTGCTGGTTGAGGATGCTTCATTTTCCTCCCATGAGATGTAGGCTCTTCTTCCTTTGTTCCTTTCAAATTTCTTGCTGGCAGATTTGTCCTTAGTTTGATTGTCTGGACAATCTGTTTTGATATGCCCTGTTTTCCCACATCCAAAGCAAGTATATTTAGAGGAATTTGAATCATTGGGTTTAGGATACCTTCTTTTCTGCTAGTTCCTATTTCTGCTTTTCTTCCTTAGGAATTTGTTGAATCTTTTTGTAAGAAGGCTGATTGTGTCATCATCTTCAGCATCTTCTTTTTCCTCCTTGATCTCATCCAGTTCAGTTGCTTTCAGTGCAAGACCTTTGGGTTTTCTCTCTGTTGTTTCCTGCTCTTTAAGTCTTTTGAGCTCTAGCTCATGCTCCATCAGCTTTCCAAACAGTGCAGCAGTTCCCAACTTTGACAGATCACGACTTTCAGTTATGGCAGTCACCTTTGGTTGCCAGCTTCTGTCGAGGCACTTCAATATCTTTATGTTGAGTTCCTCTCTGTCAAATTCTTTTCCCAAGCCAGTGAGGTGATTCACAATATGGGTGAATCTTTTCTGCACATCAGCAATGCTCTCCTCGGGTTGCATTCTGAACAGTTCATATTCTTGGATGAGAGCATATTTCCTTGACCTCTTCACATCTTCAGTACCCTCATGAGTCACTTCTAAGACTTCCCACATCTCCTTAGCTGACTTACATTGGGATATCCTGAAGAACTCATCCATAGTCAATGCAGAGGTTATGATGTTCTTGGCCACAAGATCATGTTTAGCCTTCCTCCTTTCGGTCTCATTCCATTCTGATCTTGGCTTTACCACTTCTTCATCCTTGACAACCTGCATTGGCACATAAGGTCCATTGACCACAGCTTCCCAAATTAATGCATCAATGGATTCCATGAAAATTCTCATTCTAACTTTCCAAAATGCATAATTCATTCCATTGAACATAGGTGGTCTATTAACAGCAGATCCTTCAGCAAAAAGAACATTAAACTCAGACATTATTACAAACAAACTTGATTAAAATACAAGTCCTAGCTCTTGATACCAATTGTTGGGTTTAATAGTGCCAAAGTTCAAGAGGGGGGGTGAATTGACATTTTAAAACTTTCTCGCAGAAACAGTGTTTAACACAGTTTTACAGAAAATAAATCGATTTATGTGAAAATGAACAGATTTATTTCAGCACTGTTTTTGTTTGAAAAGCGTTTATACAGCAAGGTTAATCACAAGATTATGCAGATAAATTTTCAGATGCACACACGCTGATATTTAGAACGAAAACCAGTGAACCACAAAACAACAAATTTCAATTTCAAGCAAGTGATTAAGGTTCAATTGATAGCATACCAATTAATTGAGTAACCTTTACAAACAACCTGTTCCAGTGGCTTTTAACAAGCTATGAGTGTTCTTCTTGATATCAAACAGTTTTTCAAAAATTAAGAACAATGAATCACAGAACAGCAAGCTTCAATTTTAAGCAATTGTTTAAGGTTCAATTAATAGCTTTGACAATTTCTTGAGCAACCTATCACAGTCAATCTGTTTCAGTGGCTTTTAACACACTTTATATGTTCTTATCAGAATCAAACAACTTTTTCAGAAATTAAGAACAGTATGAACTGAGCCCAGAAAGAACAGATTTATTATTGATTGAACAGATTTATTTCTTTGTTGTTTTAACAATTATGCAGAAACTTAATTGCAGAGAGTGAGAGAGAATGAACACAAGCAGTTATACTAGTTCACTCAACTGAGCTACATCCAGTCTTCACCAACACCAGGTGGAAATCACTAAAACACAGTACAACCAAGTACAATTCCCACTGTTCTTGAAACCTACAAGAACTTAGGTACTCTTGCTGAAAAAACCTATTTCAGCTCACACACACTCTCCAAGAAAACCTATCAAGAAGAGTGTTCAACCAAACTATTACAAGAAATGAGAAGTGAAACGACTACACTTGATTGAGGATACAAAGATCTGCCTTAAACCAGTAGGCAAGATTTCTAGAACAGTAGCAGCACCTCACACCAAGCTTTTGGAACCAAACCAAGAACAAGCACTTTGTGATTTTTGAAATCTTTGAAGAACAAATGCTAATCCTTTGTAAACTCTTAATTCTCTGCTGTCAAAACTTGTTTTTGCAAATGTATGAACGATTCTTAAACTCATAAACAAGTTTTCATTTTATAGAAAACCAACTTATAACAGAATTTTGAAAAACAGTTAAAGCTGTTATAAAATGAACAGATTGAAAATAAAATGAACAGATTTATTTTCAAAAGTTGTTAGAGAATTTGTTAAGTGAGGAGACTTAGTCAACTCTTCTAGTGCTGAGATAAAACTGAAAAACGTTTAAGCTTGACATGGCACCAGAGACAAAAGGAATCTATTCATTTACAGATGAACAGATTTATTTTTCAAAACGAAAACAGAGAAAGTTTAACTATTTAAAACTCAGTCGTTTTGAAAAGAAGAAGACTTAGTCAAAATACCTGATGCACAAAATCTAATTTTCACAAGACTTAGCCAAGGCATCAGTTTAAAAATGAATCTGTTTATTTAGAAAAGAACAGATTTATTTTTATACAGTAAACGTGTTTTTTGTAAAACATGTGAAAAACAGTTTAAGAAAACTTATGCTTATTCTTATCACATGGCCAGTGGTTATGAGGTGAGTTACTCAGCAAAAAGTCCACTCTTAGACAACCTCTAAGCACTACCTAAGACACACTTAAAGCAAAGCAAAATACAAATGAAATGTACATAGAAGTCTTCATCAAACACAATCTTGAAGGGGCATCAACCATCTTCAACAGGCTCGACATCGGCCTGGGCCCGCTCGACTCGATATCGGCCAGGCCCGCTCAACTCGACATCGGCCCGGGCCCGCTCGACTCGACATCAACACGGGCCCGCTTGGCTCGACATCGGCCCGGGCCCGCTCGCCTCGAAATCGGCCCAGGCCCGCTCGACTCGACAACGGCTGAGGCCCGGTCGCATCGACATCTGCCCGGGCCCATTCGGCTCGACATCGGCTTGGGCCTGTTCGACTCGACATCAGCTTGAGCCAGCTCGCCTCGACATCGGGTTGGGGCCCGATCGTCTCAACATCGACCGGGCCCGCTCGCTTCGACATTGGCCCGGGCCCGCCAGACTCGACATCGGCTTGGGCCCGCTCGCTTTGACGTCGGCCCGGGCCCGCTCAGCTCGTTATCGGCCCGGGCCCGCTCGGCTCGATATCGACCGGGCCTGCTCGGCTCGACATCGGCCCGGGCCCGCTCGCCTCAAAATCTGCCCAGGCCCGCTTGACTCGACAACGACCCAGGCCCGGTCGCATTGACATCTGCCCGGGCCCGCTCGACTCAACATCTGCCCGAGCCTAGTTTCCTCGACATCGGCCCGGGCCCGGTCGGCTCGACATCGACCCAAGCCCGGTCGGCTCGACATCTGCCCAGGCCCGCTCACCTCAAAATCGGTTCGGGCCCGCTTGCCTCGACATCGGTCCGGGCCCGATCGTCTCGACATCGATCAGACCCGCTCGCTTTGACATCTATTTGGATTGCTCGGCTCAACACCAGCCCGAGCCTGAACGATTCAAAATCGGCACGAGCCTGCACGACTAGACATCGGCCCGGGCCCGCACGACTCGACATCGGCCTCGGCCCACACGACTCAACATTGGCCCAAGCTCGAATGACTAGATATCAGCCCTGGCCCTCTCGGCTCGACATCAGCTTGGACCCGCTTGACTCGTCATCAGTCCGGGCCCGCTCGGCTTGACATCGGCCCGGGCTCATTCGGCTCGACGTGGACTTGGGTCAACTTTGCTCAACCTGCGCCTGAATTGTCTTGGCTCAACCTGGATCGGGCCAAGTCAAAATCCAACCCAAAATACAATTTGGATAATCCAAAAATGTATCCAATTCATATCTAATCCATATCCAATTAAATGGATTGGATTTAAAATCCAAAAATATGGATTTGAATTTGAAATAAATCCATTTAAATGGATCAAAACTAATATGGATTTGGATACTTATGCATTGGATTTTGTAATTTGGATTTTTTTCCTACCCTTACCTCAAATTTATAATACATGGGGTTGTTATAAATAAAATAGTAGTACATATAGGTTGGTTCAAATAGTCTAGTGTCAGTGTGCTTCTATAGTAGAACAACAATAGTATGGTGTTTCTATATAGAGCAAATTTTGATTTGTAGCAGTAGAAAGGCTGAGAGTTATTTTAACAATTTTGAAAATTTGTATCTTAGTGTGCATACTTGTACCTTCTTAATAAATAATTTCTTTTTGCTAATAAAAATATTTAGATAATTTTATCCACTGGGTAAATATGAAAGAATTTCATCAAAAGCTAGAATTATGTACAAATTCATTTTTTAAATTTTCTTAATATAGTTTTTCTAATTTTTTTTATTTTATTTATAAATTCATTTTAATTTGCAGACAAGTTTATTTTATTTCTCTCTCCTAACTATTTTTCTGAAAAAAATTCACTAACCATGGTTTCATAAAAATTATGGAAAAATTTCTATTTAATTTATCTATAAGTTAACTGTATGGTATGAAAAATAATATTTTATTTTATTTTTTTATATTTTACTTCTAAATCTTACACAGTTTTAGTTCTTGAAATGTACAGTTTTACTTCTTGAAATGTACATATGATAGTGAGAGATTTGAATGGCATATTAGGATACAATAAAACTATAACTATTACTATTAAGTTCCTGAATTGACTCTGGTTCCTCTGCTAATGGGCAAAAATGTTAATGTATGACATGCGTGGGTTATTGGAGTAGGTTGGTTATCAATTCTGATTTTATTATTATTAATTTTAATTTTATTATTTTTAAACTATTATATTATTATTAATGATGGGTTATTAGTATTTTTATTTTATAGTTTTCAGTAATTATAATTTAATTTTATTATATATATATATATTTTTTATTAAAGTAAATCAATATGAATGATTTTAGCAACAATTTTGTACCATTACTTTCTATAACCTTTTAACCTTTTGTGTTCTATTATTTCTTCAATTAGTTTCTATAACAACAAGTGGCACGAAGCATTAGGACACTTCCTTCACCTCTCGAGTGCAGTCGCCAGGTGTCCAAGGAAATCAACCAGATATTGTCATGGAAAGAAGGTTTTCAATTTCTACAATGAGCTCCATGCTTACTTGGCTTCATATGTGAAGTAGATGGAGTGAAGTTAAATATGCATAACATTTGTTTATTGATTACGAATGTAATTTTGCTGAGATATACAAACTGATGCAAGCATATTGGCTTACCTTCAACTTTTTTATTTTTTTATATTTTATAATCTAATTCTTTTCCCTCATATTTTACCGTATTTTTTAATTTCTATGTTTTTACTATTTCATTGATAACAAAATAATGCATTTTAATCATTATTGCAATGTCTAAATATCACATGTTAAATCAAAAAAATTATTTCTAATTGACTTGTATTAGGCACGGAAACCTTGAATAGGGAACTATTAATCCACCAAATTGTTCAATAAGATAAATTCAATTTTACCCTAACAAGTGAAAACTTTAATTATATAATATTCAGCTGAAGAATCTTGTATAGTTTTTTTATTATGTTCTGTTCTCTAGCAAATGATATTTTTTTGTTTACATTAGTTTACCTTTACCTGGTAGAATTTGTTCTTTGTTTCCTTTATCAATGTTACATTCAAGTATAAATTTCAAAAATTTAAAATCTTTGCCTTTCATTATTTCTCAGTTGTTTAAGGAAATAAGTGTATTAAAAAAAATAATTCATTTAAAAAAATGTAACTTATTTAAAAAAATACAACAAATGAATTTAGTGAGTGTTTGTACAATCCTTAAAAGTAATGGAAGTTTGGAAAACCTTTAAAAATAACGGGGGTTTGGAAAATCCTTATCGGAGTTTTGAAAAATTTCTGGAAGTAATGGAGCTTTGGAAAACTCCTAGAAGTGTAACGAGGTTTTTGAAATTTTGACTATGGTACAACTGAAGATTTTGGTCATGGATAACTTTCAAAGTTAATGAAGTATTTTTTTAGTATTCTGATTGGTGTCTTGAACCTTTTATGTGTATAAAATCTATTAGAAAATATTAGGTGATATGTACTCGGATAATGCTAAATTTTTATCGCTGGGTTTAGGTGATCTTGTATAATGGTTGAGGTACCCTGAAATACCTTCATTTATTAATTTCTTTTTTGTCGATAAAAAAAGGATTTTGAAGAATTTTTTAAAATAATGGGAGTTTGAAAATCTTCTACAAGTAATTATAATTCACTAAGAAAGTTAGATATTAAATATAATTTCGAATAACACTTTATGGGAGTTAAAATCACAAAAACATATTAAATATAATTTTTTAAAAATAATTTTTCTTAGTTCATATCCAACTTTAAGATTGAGATAAACTATTTATTTATAAAGTTAATGTGGGACGAAAAAACTTGTATTCATAATTTCTATTTAAAATAGGATTATACGAATAATTTTAATATCATATTGTATTATTATATTTTAATAGCTTAAAAAATGAGTTTTTACTGAAAACTGAGAAAATTATCGTAATAACTAGTTAGTAAATCCACTTATTAAGTTATAACTAAAAGCCATTCAAGTAGCTAATAAATATAAAATAATACGAATAGAAAGTTAATAATATATTTATATAATTTTTAATTTAATTTGATGGACAAAAATATCTCTTGAAATATTTACAATTTATTTTTTTAATTACTTTTATTCTTTTGTAATCTTTATTCACCTATCAATCATTTTAATCAGTTTTTTTTAATATTTTATTGTATATCCTATATTTCATGTTAAACTATAGTTTAAAAATATTTGTAATCAAATTTAAAGTAAATTAAAAGTATCATATTTTTAAGTTGATATTACATTTTTATCATGTTAATTAGTATAATGGTTAAAATAATGTAATATTAAAAAAATCATCTATCAATTTCAAGTGAAATATCTTGAAGTGTAAAGTCTAAGTAGTGTATATAATATAATGACTAAAATAAATAGTATAATATAAATATACAAATTTTTTGCAAAAAAATAATTATCTTCATTATCAATTTAATAAAAAGATAAAAATAAGAATATTTTATTTTATAAAAAATTAATTAAATGCCATGCATGAACGGAAGAAAATATTAAAAATATATAATACAATATTATCTTTTAAAGAAAATTTAATAAATAGTTTTAAAATAAAAATAGAATATATAAAAAATTAGAAATTTGTATTTTAAATATTTTTTATTACATTTAAAAAATAAAAATTAGTAAAAAATGTTTAAAAATATTACTAATTAAGTTATATAAATTTTTTACCTAGTAAAAAAAAGTTAAATAATATGTTAAACATAGCAAAGCCTTTGTGAAGATTCTTTTTGGTCTTTTATTTCTTCTTTGTTTAGGATTATGGACAAACTTAAATTTTAGTATAAAATAATTAAATTTATAATTAACACGTTGGTTTAGAAGAAATAAATCCATGGCAGTGGAATATTTAATTTGGACATTCTTTCAATAAAATAAATTCAATATTTTCGCTTAAAGTAAAAGTTTTTTTTATAGCAAAAAAAAATATCATCAAAGAAGAGTTGTAATTAAGTAATTAAATTGAAAATTATTTTTTCACAGATTAAAAGGTTTTATAATTGTTAAATTTAAACTTTGAAAAATTGCTATAATTCATTTTTTAAATTGAGAATAATGGGGTTAAATTAGTAATTAAAATTATTACAAATTTTAATCATTTATACATTTATAAATTTGTCTTGTCATGTTGATCATGTGAGTGTTCGAGGGAAACTAATTTGTATATAAGTGTTAGTTGTATATTTGAGTATTGCAAACTGTGTACACTAATAATATAGGAAAATAAATTTTGTTATTCAATACACAAAGATACAAGAAGATTAAGTTTAAAAGAAAAACACACCACTGAGAGTACTTTATTACAACAAATTGCTTCAACATTTTCAGCCTAAGAACACATCTTTCAAAAGAGACAAAAAAAAGGAATGGGACAGAAGAATGGCCTTGAGTGAAATGGTGTTTGTTCGCTATGGAACTAGAACTTCACACCTGTGGTCATAAATATCCGATTAGGCCTATCAGTTTAAGGATCATAATATATATATATATATATATATATATATATATATATATATATATATATATATATATGCATGGCGCAAGTTTATATGAAGTAACACCAAACTTGCAAAATTTAACACATAATTTCACTTACCTGTTATACTGATTCTGAGATTCTTCAACGACCCTCATTGTGTTGTCTTGTATTTGCATTAGTTCGGTGACTCTTCTTTCTCGATCTTTGATTAAGAATGCCATCAACAAAATAGATTGACCATTGTGGTTTCCAAACAAAGAAGACAATATATCCCGACAACGTTCCAAAGACCATTCCAAATGCAAATCCTATAGCTACGGGTTTCCAACCAAACCCAAATTGTTCATCATGGTGAAAGGTTTCTGAATCTTTCTCCTGCTTTTCGTCCTTGGGGCATGATTTTGACAAAGGCAAACCACATAGCCCAGGATTTTCCTTGTAGGAATCATTTTGGAATGTGTCGAATTGTTTACCTGTTGGTATCTTCCCTACCAGCTGGTTTAGTGAAAGGTTCAAGATAGAGAGAAAGTGAAGATTGGTCAATGCAGTTGGAATCTCACCCATGAGCATGTTTGAGGAGAGGTCTAACCATTCCAAATTTTCCAAACCACCGAGGTTTGGTGGAATAAAACCAGTGATTCTGTTGGTAGAAAGGTTAAGGCCTACTAGTGACTTTAACTCTCCAATGATTGCTGGAATTGCTCCTTCAAATCTGTTATTTGCTAAATCAACAATTGTGAAAGTAGTTAAGATCCTCTCTAGCTCCATGTCGCTGTCTTTCATTGTGACCTTCACCGAATCATTGTACAATTGAGAAGCATTTATATACTGCAAGCCATTATTGACATTGATCATCATTCCCTTGAAATTTTTTATGAAAGCTATTGGCAAGTTGCCTCGAAAATTATTGTTGGAGATGTCAAAAACCGTCAGCTTGGAAAAGGTATTGTTCTTGGATTGGAAACGATTGATGGTACCATTGAACCTATTAGCACGTAAAACAAGGACTTGCAGCTCTTGAAGTGACTCTAACCAACTTGGAAATGTATCTTGTATGTTATTCTCTCCAAGGTCCAGAACTCTTAATTGTTGCCATTTGACCTCAGGCCTAGGTAATGGTCCCTCGAGTTGATTGCCACTAAGATTCATAGTTTCCAATGTTTCTATCTCAAGATAGCTTCTGGGTATGATCCCACAAAGATGGTTCCTTTGCAAATCCAAAACTAAAAGCTTACCGAAGGTTCCAACGCATTGTGGAAGTTTGCCTGCCAAGTTGTTGTGAGACAAGTTGAGTATCTCGATGGAGCTTGCATTGCAAAGAGCTGAAGAGATGTCTCCAGTCAATTTGTTGTTTGAGATAGAAAAGAAATCAACGGTAGATGAGAGAACAGGAATATCTCCTTCCAACATATTGAAGCTTAGGTCAAGGTAACCTATATTCTTCCACAAGAGTGACAGATTCCCAACCGATGTTAGAAGGTTATGAGAAAGATAAAAAAAAGTCACAGTATCCGCCATACGATTAAATCCTTCTGGAATCCTTCCATGAAAATGGTTATTGGAAAGATCTAAATGATAAAGTTGGGCAGCGGATTTTGGGAAACTTTTAACATTGTCACCACTAAAATCAAGAGATTGAAAATTGTTGTGAGAAAGATCCAGATATTGTAGGTTTTGAAGATTTGAAAAATTGTTAAGATCTACAAGGCCACTCAAGTTATTTGAGGATAGTGTCAATTCAGAGAGATCTTGGAGAAGAAACATTGACTTGGGGATATCACCTTCTAGCCTGTTATAAGAGAGGTCACAATAGTACAATGAAAAGGCAGAAAATTCACCAATTGGCCCGGTAAGCTGGTTCCCACTAAGCTTTAAGGAAAATAATAATGACAAAGAAAAACACCAAGGCGGAATTGTTCCGTTCAACGAGTTATCGGACATATCCAGATCAAATAAATTAGAAAGTCCACTGGTTTTATCAGGTATTTTTCCAACTAATTTATTCTCTGAAATGCTTAAATAACTAAGCTGAGTCAGGCCAAACAACGATGGAGGCAATTGGCCCACTAGGTTGTTTACAGAAAAATCTAAAACTTCTAATTTCCTAAGCTTGCCAAACAAATTGGGGATCTCACCACCAAAATTATTATGTGAAAGATCTAAGTGAATAAGATGGTGAAGGTTGAAAAGAGATGATGGAATCTCACCACCAAAATTATTTTGTGAAAGATCTAAGTGAATAAGATGGTGAAGGTTGAAAAGAGATGATGGAATCTCACCACCAAAATTATTTTGTGAAAGATCTAAGTGAATAAGATGGTGAAGGTTGAAAAGAGATGATGGAATCTCACCACGGAATTTATTCGAACGGAGGATGAGATAGTTTAATTGTGACATGTTGCCCATGCATTGAGGAATGGGTCCTGTGAAATTGTCACCTGAAAGATCAATGTAAGTGAGATGGTGAAGATTTGGAAGTGAGAATGGAATCTGGCCACTGAATTTGGTATCACCTGTTGGAGATCCCACATCGACTAGAGATTAGAGCCTTTCATTCATTGTATATAAGTGGGTGCAAACCTTAACCCTATGAGCCGGTTTTATGGGGTTGAGTTAGGCTTAAAGTCCACTTCGTAATATGGTATCAGAGCCATTTCGAGCCTATCCTAGCGAGTATTTGTTGGGCCTTTCGTGCCACCCGCTATCGGGCCGCTATCGGACCACCCAAAATATATGAGCCGGTTTTATGGGGTTGAGTTAGGCTTAAAGTCCACTTCGTAATATCACCAAGGTCCAAATATCTAAGAGGAGTGCTCGAATTGAACTTTGGAAGTTCAACTTCGAGATCAGGATTTTTAGACAGATGAAGGTATTGAAGATTAGGCAAACAGAGTATAGCATTGTCTAATTTCCCTCGCAAACTTGAATTTTGAAGCCTAAGAGAGACCAAGGAGACAGAAAGGTTGAGTAACAAAGATAGAGAGCTCGGTTTAATCAAAGACATATCTAGGTAGTCAAAATTGAGCTCCCTTAAATCAGTGGCATTTACAATGAGTTTTTCCAGGGTTGATTGTTCAATTGTCAATCCATTATTGGTACCGAGACCAAGCGAGACTAATTTTGAGAGGTGACAGAATTTGGAAGGAATAACTCCAGTAAACCAAGCGAGAGATAAGTTTAGATGAGTAAGAGCCAGAAGATGACCAAATCCCGAAGGCATTGGAGAATCGTAAAAGTCGTTGAGAACTAGGTTGAGTGTTTGAAGGTGAGTGAGTTGGAAGAGAGTGCTGTTGGGATGAAGTTCACCACTAATGCAACTGCAGCTAAGGTCTAACCCAATGACGTGGCCTGATTTTGTGTCACAACTCACCCCTTCCCACATGCAGCAATCCGTGACATTCCTCCACGATTCAGTCTTTGGATGGCACAACACTCCCGTTCTAGCCGCACACCAACCAGGGCCAGGTGGAGTAAGGGTAAAGAGGCTTTTGAAGCTGAGCAAGGCGGAGGCATCATGATGATTGCATAATGGCATTTGCACCAATGAAGACGTGTCTGAAGGAAAGTGAAAAACCAAGCAACTTAGTACCACAAACAGAAACTTTGAACTCCACATATTCGGAATTTCGAATATTTGTTTTCGCACTTTAGGAGTTGTAAAACGAAAAGTATATTATGATTCTGGAACGTATATGCAATCAATGCGTGATAACGATAAATTAGCCGCAAGGGATGGGAGTCCATGTCCGGATTATAAGCTCTTGACTTATCAAAACACACTTCTCATAGAAACTACAGAGGTAAAACACTCAAGTTTAAAAACAAAAACCAAAATCACATTGATTACTAGTAAAACCCGGTAAAAGCTTCGTCCAATCAAGGAAACAAAAATATTTGAGGTACTAAACTCTTAAATTTGATAAGAGAATTTGAGATGCAAAGGATGAAAAAGTTTGAGATAATTAAGGAATTCTCATAGACATTGTTGATGGTTGGTATTGCTAACAAGATAAAATTATTAAATAAGAAGTTTCTTATTTCTTAGTTGAAAAAATTCTAATGAGAGATACGAAACAAATATTATACGGATTTTTCTGTAATTACTTTGATAGAAGTGGTACACGTCTTGTAAGCACAAGACAAGAGCAATGAAGATTAATGAGAAGATTGTGTCGTTGAAAGTACTTTATTCCGTACCGTTGAAGGTGTTTTCAAAGTCAAAAACTATAAAATGAGCAAATACAACCAAAACAACAACAAACATATTTTTTTTGTCTTGTCCCTGTTGTAAGAAAAATAATCACCAAGACAACAAATGTTGATGGAAGTCAAATGCAAAGTACCCTAAATGTGGTTAATTGTGACATGTAGAAAAGATATGCAAATCCCAACATCTCCATAAGATGTCAAGATTGTTGAAGACGAATTAGAAAAGAAACTATTTCTTGTAACATCGTGTTTTACAACTAACAATTATACCAAAATTTGGATTATAAATAGTGGTTGTACAAACCACGTGACTCATGATCAAGAATTTTTCACAGAGCTCAACAAATTTGATATTCCTAAAATAAGAATTGGAAATGGAGAATAATTTATTGTGAAGGTATAGGTACATTTGCAATTAAAATTCCTTCCGATCTCAAATTAATTTTTTATGTCTTATATGTTTCTAAGATTAATCAAAATTTGTTAAATGTTGCACAACTCTTAGACAAAGGTTATAAGGTGTCATTTAAAGACAAACTTTGTGTGATTAAAGATGCAAACAACCTAGAAGTATTCAAAATTCATACGAAAGACAATAACTCAAGTAGTAGATAAAGCCACCACAAATTGCAGATTGACTTTCCAACAAATTTCAGTCCCAAACAATGTAAACATGTATTCAAAAAGTGACTTTCTAATATTGATCCTGCCTGTTGACCAAGACGCTGGAGCCTTGCCTCGTCAAATCTGGATCGACTTCTGCGTCGTGTTAGCTTCGGTCCTTCGCTTTGATTCACCTCAAGAACCTGCAAAAAACAGAACGGCGCCGCTGCGGCCGATCACGCTCCGACGCCCAAGTCAGCGACTGAACCACCAAATACTAAGAGAAATCCAAGAACTCTAAGGAACCGTGCAAAATTCTCTCTCAGCATACTCAAGTTCTCGCAAGCGTAAAGAAGTAATCTAAATGTGCGTACCTCAGAAGTTCGTTAGAATCTCTTATATACCTGCGCACTTTCTCTCTCCTGACAGTTACACATCTGGACACGTGGCTCGCATCCAGCTGTACAAGTGTCACCATCTAGAGCATCCTTGACTTGGGCGCCACTTCTTACTCTTCAGGCTTTTGGCTAAGTTACTTACGCATGAAACAACTCAGCGCATAGCTGTCTTGGAGCGTGATCTCTTCTGCGTGGCGAGTACGGGTGCCTTCATACACACCTTCCCTGTGGTCTCGCCGGCCGCCTTCATGATCTACTTCACTTGCTTCACCGTGCATATCCAGGTAAGCTGTTCCCCGACCTCAACCTTTGGCCAGCAAGGAAATGACTATCTGACGACTTCATCTTCGGCGATGTCCTCGTTTCGGCGATCTCTGATCACTTGGTCGTCTGGGTTCGCATCCGGCGATTTCATCTCAAACCCGGTGACCACCGGTTTAGGTATGCTGGAGATCGGAGCATGCCAACTTAAGGACGGGCGACTACACGAGCCCCCCGATTTCTTTTCCTTCCGCCAGCCATGGGCCCTGCTCAACACGCCTACATAATAGCTTGCTGCCACGTCATCACTTCCGACTACCAGGGCGGTACACAAGCCCCCCAATCTTAAGCGAAGACTTGTCCAGCGAAAAGACTAAAGAAGTCACGTAACTACCGATCTACATGGCGCTGGCGCAGAATTCCAAACGTTCATACCTTCTGCTTTTCTGACGCTTCACCAAACACCTTTCCAATCGCTCGACACGTGGCTTCTTCAATGGTCATCTTTAGCTGTCGTTTACGCTTCCAAAAATCGTTTGAAAAACCCTTAAACCCATTTCATTTTTACTGTTTCATCATCTTCCTGCCTTCGAAACGCTCTGAGTCTTCTTCTGCAAACCCACGACGCTCTTCGACTCTCTCAATCCCCAACTCCCTTCAACGTTTATCTGATCATCGAAAGGTACCTCTTTTACTTCTTCTGTTGATATTTGCTGCATTTTAACCGATTTGCATCATCCATTAACTGTCTGGTGCATACGATGTGGGTTGTTTCTTCTTCTTCTCCCTTTTCGTAACTTAGGGCTTCGTCTTCCCTTACTTTCATCGCAACGAACTTTCGTTCGTTCGTTTTTCATCCTTCGTTCACAATCGAGTCGACCCCTACGACCTTCACTCATCTTTCTTTTCCTTTTTCCTTTGCAGTTCCCGCGATGGCTTGTACAAAGACCACCGCGAATCCTCCTCCTTCGTCGCGAAACCCTCCATCCCAAGCGCATAACCTACCGTGAGCACCTGGTGCTCCCTCTTCCCAGGCTGAGAGGCCTGCAACCTCTCGCCCCAACCTTGCTCAGGCAACTCCACCAGTTGCCGAAGGAGCCTCCATCCCCTCTCCAGACTACAAGAAACTATACCCATGGGCCACCTCAACTTTGCTGAAGGAGACTTCCTCAGTAAACTCTGCTCTGGCGGTGCTTCGGTTGAAGAAAGGGGACGAACCCAACCTCTCGTTTCACAAGGAGCACGATGACAAACTGATGGTGCTGCCTTGCCCCCCTGACGTGTCGATTTGCGCGGATGACAAGGGGAACAACGGCGAGTTGTTTTGCTTCGTGTATACTACCCTCTTCAAGAAGGTAAAACTCAGGTTTCCCCTCAGCCGTTTTGAACGGGAACTCTTAACCGAGCTCGACATCGCCGCCGCCCAGCTCCATCCCAACAGCTGGGCATTCGTGCGGGCGTTTCAAATTATGTGCGCGCACTTGGGACTACCGGCCTCGGGAGATGTATTCCTTTTCCTGTTCGAGGCCAAGAATCCTGGAGATCGCCTTTGGGTGAGCCTGAACGGAATTGCTGGGAGGTTGATCCTTTCTATCTTCCAGCAATCTTACAAAGATTGGAAGGGAAAGTTTGTCCAAGTGTGCCACAATGACCAAGACCCTTCGCTGCTCGACGGTTTTCCCTTGTACTGGGTAAACAAGGGAAATAAGGACTCCAAGGGAAGCTTCAAAAGGCTTAGAAGTCTTGACAACATGGGCGAGCTGGACAAGGATCTATGCCTCTTCTGGAAGAGCGTAGCAGCCGCTAATATTACCTTTCCCACCTCTGCAATAATCACCTTCGAGTTCCTCGAGAGTCAACTCGAAGCTCACATAGGTTAGCACTTACTTCAACCTTTAGGTTTTATCTTGTGCTGCATCTCTGTTACCTGTTATTGGGCGTCCTACTGGTTGCACACTAGACCTGGTTTTTATTTCCTGTACCATTTACTTGTCTCATTTGCACATGTACTCATATACTTTACTTTTGTCTTTGAGCTTACTTGTATACTTTTGCACTGTGCAGATCTCATGCTGGGCAAAGGCAAGCTAGCTGAATTGAGGGCGCTCGCCCGAACCCATAAATTGGCATCGGGTTCTCAAACCGTGCCAAACTCGGTGGTGGAGATCGCCGCCGCTCAGGGCAGGTCGCCCCCTCAGGGCCCAACTCCTCCAGAGGCACCGCCTGCTCCTCAACGAAAGAAACTCATCTTGAGGAAACCAAAGAGGAAAACTCCTCAAGTAGTCCAAGAAGATGAAGAAGAGGACGATGAGGCAACTGAGGATGGCCTCATCACCAAAAGAAGAAGGGTGGCACCTTCTTCACCACCTGCTCCACCTTCCCTTCCAACACCAACACCGCCTTCTCCCCCAGTTCCAACACCAACACCGCCTTCTCCCCCAGCCCCAACACCGCCAGTCCAAGCAGTAGCTTTGGCGGCTGCACTTCCTGCGGTTGAGGCTAACGAGCCCAACTTCATGGAGAACCCTCCGAGCGCCTCCACGCCGTTCGTATCCGCTGGAGAGGGTCCTCCTTCAACTGCCTCAATCGCCGAAGTTGCGCCAGGTGGGGATGAAGGTGCTCATAACTCGCCAATAATCATCACCGAGTCCCCCACGTCACCACCACGCCAAGAAGCCCAAACTCAACAACCAATCCAAGAGGGCGGCGGTGAGAACAACACCAGGCTCCTTCAGCGCCTCCACCAACAGTGGTTGCGAACCTTCCCCTCGCAGTCAAAGGTATTTGGGGGCCCTTCACAGCTAGGCTTAAAATGATGGCAGAGGACCTCCCCTCTATCATATCAAAGGCTGTGGATAGCTCCAGCAAGAAACTTCAGGACGATATCTCCACACTCGAAAAGGAGAATCGCCTGATAAGAATCAAGGCGAAGAAGTTGTCTTGCAACCTTATAATGGCGGAAATCGAACACTCAAGGGTGGAGGACGCCATGAGCACCGAGCTGAGGGTGGCGCGTAAGGAGGCCACCGATCTGCACCAGAAGTTGCACCGAGAGCAAGATGGTTCCCTACCGTCTCAAGGTGGCTGACCTGGAGGCATCAATCAAAGCGGATGCAGCCAAGGTAGAGAACCTTGAGAAGAGGTCGGTTGATCGGGAGGTTCTCTTAGGAAAAGTTAAGAAGGAGAGGGATGACGCTGTGGCTGAGCTCGTCGAAGCCAGGGAGGAGAATGCAAAGATCGCTGCAGAGCTGGCCCAGGCGCGGGAGGAAAACAAGAAGGTTGCTGAAGACCTTGCTTAGACTCGCAGGGAAGCTGAAGAATTAAAGAAGCGAGCTGGCGAGCTGAAGCAGCAAACCGAGGGGCTCAAGCAACAAAATGAAGATCTTGAGCTGAGCTCCGCCCAAGTCCTCGCTGCTGGGTTTGACGCCGCCCTGGAGCAATTTGCCTGCCAATACCCCAAGCTCGACCTCTCCATGATATCAATATGCAACGAAGTGGTAGATGGGAAGATCGTTCCTTCTGAAGATTAGCTGCTTCCCTCCATCACTTATTTGTCTATTTTCTTTGCACAAACTTTACTTGTAATCTTCCTTTCTTTATATTTGAACTGATGCAACTTTATCATAAATCTTTCTACTTCTTCATATGATCTCTCTGTTTGCCTTGCTTTTTCTTGTAAAAATCGCTTAACGAAATTGACTTAGCAATTCTGCGAGCGCAACAGTTCACTTACTGCTTCAAACTATCAACTTTCGAACGATAGCATTCTAATAACTTGTGAACTTAAGGCAATGAACTTCAACGTGAAACTACTTACTAAACAGCAAGCTTCAATCCAACTGATAGTTTAAGACATAGTTCACCTGATCTGCTCCATCAAATCGGGCCCTTACTCTTGCCATCGCTTGAATTTCTTCTGATCGGCAAAGAGTCTTGGCGATACTAGCTTCCTCTTGCCTTCATGACTTGGCCATTGTTCCCTCATCTGGGGGTAGAGGCGCCTTTCGGATCCTTCTCTACCTTCCCTAAGTTTCAGAACAGTAAGCCGGATTGCTAGGCGTTCTCTTCGAACCTACCTTAGCTATCCTTTAAACTTCTTCCACCCTTCACACCGTACCTGAACTCGCTCGACGGCGAGAAGGTCTTTAACTCGCCTGAACTCGCTCGACGGCGAGAAGGTCTTTAACTCGCCTGAACTCGCTCAACGGCGAGAAGGTCTTTTATCTCGTGCCTCTACATTGCCCCAGAGGCTACATCTTCTCTCCCCTGGAGGCACTGAGGACTTTTTACTGGTGCCTCTACATTACCCCAGGGGCTACATCTTCTCTCCCCTGGAGGCACTGAGGACTTTTTACTGGTGCCTCTACATTGCCCCAGGGGCTACATCTTCTCTCCCCTGGAGGCACTGAAGACTTTTTCTCTTTCTCGCCTCAAGACGCGCGAGGGCGTTGAGGTCTTTAAAACGTTGCTGGTGCCTCCGATCGCCGAAAGACGATGAGGACTTTTAACTTTAACTGATGTCGCCAATCACCGAAAAGCGATGGGGTCTTTTAACTTTTAGAAAGCATGCAACATAACTTCAACTCGCCTTAAATCACATACGAGTGACAAGGTCTTTTTTCTAAAAACTTTCGTAATAACGATAAGCATGCAATCTAAAACACTTTGAACTTTGAAAAACTCTTCTTTATTGGGTGACCTCATTAAAAACCCTCCTTAGGGAAAAAAGAGTGCCCCCTTCAAACTGTTTTAACAGAAAGCTTGCTAACTCTTCGTATTTGTTTTCACTTACAAAGCTTTTAACTGTAATATAACTTGAGGTGCGTGGTGTTCCAAGTGCGAGGAATCGCCCCTCTTTCCAACGTTTCTAAGCGGTAGGCGCCGTTCCCGAGCGCCTCGGTTATCCTGAACGGTCCCGTCCACTTAGGCGACAACTTGTTCTCCATCTCGTACTGGTGGGCCTTCCTCATCACCAGGTCGCCTTCTTTAAACTGCCTTGGCATCACCTTCGAGTTATACCTTCGTTCAATCCTTCTTTTCACTGCCTCAGCTTTTACTCTCGCCTCCTCCCTGACCTCATCCAGCAAATCCAGATTCAGCCTTCTTTCCTCATTCGAGTCTTCCGTTACAAAGTTCTGGAATCTCGGCGAGCTCTCCTGGATTTCTACTGGAATCATTGCGTCGCATTCATAGACCAAGCTAAACGGGGTCTCATGGGTTCCTGACTGCTCGGTGGTGTGGTACGCCCAAACTATACGGGGTACTTCCTCAGCCCACGATCCCTTGGCTTTCTCTAGCCTTCTCTTCAAGCCTCTTAGCAATACCCGATTGGCGGACTCTACTTGGCCATTTGTCTGAGGGTGCTCGACGGATGCAAATACTTGTTGAATTCCCACCCCTTCGCACAGCTTCTTCAACAGGTGACTTGCAAACTGAGTCCCGTTGTCCGACACCAGGCGCTTAGGCACACCAAACCGGCACACGATGTTCTTCCACACGAAGCTCTCGATCTTGTGTGCGGTGATCTGGGCCACTGGTTCTGCTTCGATCCACTTGGTGAAATATTCAATTGCCACCACCAAGTACTTCATCTGCCTGATCGCCAATGGAAAAGGTCCCAGAATGTCGATCCCCCATGTATGAAACGGCCAAGGGCTGTAAATCGACTTCAACTCCTCGGGAGGCGCCTTGTGCCAATCGGCGTGCTGCTGACATTGCTTGCAACACTGTGCGTACTTCTTGCAGTCCTCTCTCATTGTAGGCCAATAGTAACCTGCACGGAGGGTTCTTGCGACCAGAGCTCGACCCCTGACGTGGCTTCCACATATCCCTTCATGGAGCTCGGCCATGATTCTAGTACATTTCTCTCCGTGCACACATTCCAGGAGTGGGTGTGTGAACCCAAACCTATACAACTCGCCATCAATCATTGTGAACTTGCTAGAATTCTTCTTTATCTTCCTAGCCTCCGTCGGATCTAGCGGGAGAAGGCCATCTGCCAGGCATCGCTGGTACTGTGTTATCCACGTGTCTGGCTCATGCGTAGCGCAGACCTGCGTCATGTTCACCCTCTCTCCCCGACATGCTCTTATTCTCGGCGATCTCAAGGTCTCCTGAATCAGAGACCTGTGACTCCTCGCCGCTTTCTCCGTCGACTTGCTTATTTGAAGAACCAGGTGATCTTCCACAAATGCTCTAGGCGTCTTCAGAGTTTCTTGGATCACCGTCCTCTGCCTACCCCCTTGCCCGAACTGGCGAGCTTAGCTAGCAAGTCAGCTCGGGCATTCTGCTCTCTGGGCACATGCACCACTTCAAAGGAGACAAAGGAACTCTTCAACTCCTGCACATACTCCAGGTAAGCCGCCATTTGTAGATCCTTGGCCTGGAACTCGCCTGTTACTTGTCCCGTGACCAGCAGTGAGTCACTTTTAGCCATCAGCACCCTAGCTCCCATCTCCTTGGCCAGCAAGATTCCGGCGATCAGCGCCTCATACTCTGCTTGATTGTTGCTGGCTTTGAAGGCAAACCTCAGGGATTGCTCGATCAGCACACCGTTGGGCCCTTCCAAGATGACTCCAGCACCGCTACCCTGCTGGTTCGATGATCCGTCACCGAGAGCACCCAACGGAAATCATCCCCCTCAACTCGTGCTGCTTCTGAAGAGAGTTCGACCACGAAATCAGCGAAAATCTGCCCCTTGATCGGACCTCGGGGCTCATACTAGATATCGAACTCCGACAGCTCCACCGCCCACTTCACCATCCTCCCAGCTACATCGGGCTTCTTCAGAACCTTCTGGATGGGCAAGTCGGTCATCACCAGTATTGTAAAACTGTGAAAATAGTGGCGTAACCTCCTCGCCGAAAATACCACAGCCAGCGCGGCTTTCTCCAAGGCCTGATACCTCACCTTCGGGCCCTGCATCACTTTGCTGACGAAATAAATAGACTTTTGAGCCTGGTCCTGGTCTTGGGCGAGCACCGCACTCACCGCCCTCTCAGTCACAGCAAAATACAACCTGAGAGGGGTCCCCACCAATGGTTTGCACAAAACCGACGGGCTCGCCAGGTACTCTTTAAGCTTGACGAAGGCCTCTTCACACTCCTTCGTCCAGGCAAACTTGTTGTTTCGCCTTAAACATTGAAAGTACGGATGGCCCTTCTCCCCACTAGCTGATACGAAACGAGACAGGGCGGCCATCCGACCTGTAAGTTGCTGCACTTCCTTCACGGTAGCCGGGCTCCTCATCGCCAAGATGGCAGCACACTTATCAGGATTGGCTTCTATTCCTCTTTCAGTTAAGAGAAATCCCAGGAACTTCCACGCCTCTACGCCAAAAATGCACTTCTCGGGGTTCAGCTTTAATCTGAACTTGGCGATTGTGGTGAACAACTCCTCCAAGTCCGTGACGTGCTTGCTCTTCTCCGGCGAGGTCACGACCATGTCATCTACGTACACTTGCACATTCCTCCCCAGCATCGGTGCAAGTACCTGATCCATCAACCTCTGGTACGTGGCCCCCACGTTCTTCAGCCCAAAGGGCATCACCTTGTAGCAGTAGCACGATCTCTCGGTCATGAAGGCGGTCTTCTCTTCATCCATGGGATGCATCTTTATCTGGTTGTACCCCGAGAAGGCATCCAAGAAACTCAACAACTTACACCCTGCAGCACTGTCCACCAGGGCGTCTATGCTTGGCAAAGGATACGAATCCTTTGGGCAAGCCTTGTTCAGGTCAGTGAAATCGACGCACATGCGCCACTTCCCATTGCTTTTCTTCACCAGCACGACATTGGCCAGCCACTCAGGGTACTGGACTTCCCTGATATGGCCTGCAGCGAGGAGCTTCTGGGTTTCATCCCTGATCGCCTGTCTTCTCTCTTCGTTGAACTTCCTTCTTCTCTTTCGCACTGGTCTGACCTGGTTGTCCATTGCTAGATGGTGGCACAAGAAATCGGGGTCAATTCCGGGCATGTCTGAAGCAGACCATGCGAAAGCATCCAGATGCCGTTCTATCACCTTGCCGATCTGGTCTTGGAGCTCAGCCTCCAAGGATCTTCCCAACTTGAAGACCTTTCCCCCGATCTCCCTCTCGAGCCATTCCTTGACGGGTTTGGGTCTAGCTTCCCTGGCGATTCCCAGCTCCCTCGCTTCCTCTGGGCGGTTCCTCGCCTCTTCTTCCCGCTCGACGTTCTCTCCCACAGCCTCAACATCCATCATTGCGACGTCGCTCCCGGCGACCACCTCCATCGCCGCACCAACAACTCGCCACTCTGTTGGCTTGGGCTTCACACCGGGAGGCGGCGTCGTTGTGATGTAACTTACTTACCTCTTGTTTTTCAGGCTATTCTCATAGCACTTCTTCGCTTCCTTCTGGTCAGATTTGATGGTGATCACCACCCCTTCCATCGATGGCAACTTCACCTTCATATGCCTGGTCGAAGGCACAGCTCCTATTCTGTTGAGTGTTGGCCTTCCCAACAGAATGTTATATGCTGAGGGAGCATTCACGACGAGGTACTTGATTTTCTCCGTCCTCGAGCCCGCCTCATCCGTGAATGTAGTTCTTAACTCTATATACCCCCTGACCTCCACCTGATCGCCAGCGAAACCATACAAGCACCCTCCATAGGGCCTCAGCTGGTCAAGGGGCAACTGCAACTGTGTGAAAGTCGGCCAGAACATCACATCTGCCGAGCTTCCTTGGTCCACCAAAACCCTGTGGACCTTATTTCCCGCCGTAACAAGCGAGATGACTATTGGATCGTTGTCATGAGGCACAACGTCCCTGAGATCTTCCCTTGTGAACGTGATGTCCACATCTGGCGAGTGGTCCTCGAACATGTCCACTGTCATCACGGACCTCGCATATTTCTTCCTCTGCGACGCAGTGCATCCACCACCCGAGAAACCTCCCGCGATGGTGTGGATCTCTCCGTGAGTGGGCATCTCGTGCTGCTGAGCCTCACCACCCACCGGCTGGGAGCTCGACGCGCCCCCCGTCCTTCTGTCCAACAGGTAGTCATTTAGGAACCCGCTCTTGACCAGGTCGTCGAGCTGGTATCCTAACGCCAAACATGAGTCCACGGTGTGGCCAAAGCCCTGGTGGAATTCGCACCAGGCGTCTGGCTTTGGTCCCAACACCTTGTCACCCACCTTCTCGGGCGCCTTTAGCCTGGCTGCTATGTTGGGGATGGCGATCAGGTCCGCCAGCCCCATGACAAACTTATGCTTTGGCGGGCGATTGTACTCCCTGGGGCGCCCTGGGCCCCTGCCCTTGTTTTTTCTTGGATCGTAAGGATGGCGGGCCCTTTGATCCCTCTTGGCCGCCGCTGTCTCCAGCACCTTCTGTGGCTGGATCCTGGTCTGGGCGCGTGGCCTAGCCGGGGCCACGCTCCCTCTCTTCTCGGCGACCTCGCTCTATCGGCGATGTGGGCCACCGCAAGTCGCCTAACCTCAGCAAACGTGGCGGGGTGAGCCCTGATCAGTGCCTCGCAGAAAGGTCCCGGCAGCACGCCCTTTTTGAAGGCGTAGACCAACATCTCTTCGTCCTTGGTTAGCGAGCGGACCATCTGCGCCCCAAAACGGTTTAAGTAGTCCCTGAGGGACTCTCCCTGGTACTGCCTTATGTCGAACAGGTCATAAGACACCCGAGGCGGCGCCTTGTTCACTATGTACTGCTCGACGAAAAGCTTCGAAAACTGCTGGAAATTGGTTATGTGGCCAGTAGGCAGGCTCACAAACCATTCCAGCGCTGTTCCCTGGAGCGTGCTCACAAACATCTTGCAATACACAGCATCCGAACCTCCTGACAGCATCATCTGCGTGTGGAACGTGGTGAGATGTGCCTCAGGATCCTCCACGCCGGTGAAAACAGCCTTCACGGGTACCATACTCGCAGGGATAGGCGTGTCTGTAATCGCCTGAGCAAAAGGCATGGGGAAACCGCGAGGCGGCGACGACCTCTTCAACGACTGGGCGCCCTCTCTGCTCCTGAAGAGCTTGGCGCAATTGCTCAGTCACTTTGCTGAGCTCTTCATTCCTGGCCTGAGAGGCGACCAGGTCCTCATGCATCCTTGCCTGCTCTATGCGCGAGGCTTCCACATTCGCCTGCAACGCACGCATAATCTCCACCATCTGAGCCATAGTCATGGCGCCTTCAGCAGCAACGGGCGCAACTGGACTTGAACGGTTGCTTCTCATCTTTCTCATGAAAACTTAACAGATCACAAGGAGCGACGAACAAAATCTCCTTCAGCAACGATCGATCCAGCAATCAATCGGTCAGAACCTCGCAAACTCCAGAGAACTTCTAGAACACAATCTCAATCAGCAGAAACCTTCGCAGAAACTTACAGCTTCACCACAAACCACCGCTTCTTCCACGAAAACCCAAACGAGCGGCGAAGCTCAGATCTCACCGATTAAAACTCGCGTAAGCAGCGATAAACCTCTTCTCACCGAACAAGAACCTCAGACGAACGGTGGAAAACGCGAATTTACCGAACAAAGCTTGAATGAACGGCGGAAAATGGTTGCACCAGCACACAACCGCAGAAACCTCCAAGAACTCACGCTGTGGATGGGAACAAGTTTTACACGGCCCCACGGTGGGCGCTTGATGATCCTGCCTGTTGACCAAGACGCTGGAGCCTTGCCTCGTCAAATCTGGATCGACTTCTGCGCCGTGTTAGCTTCGGTCCTTCGCTTTGATTCACCTCAAGAACCTGCAAAAGACAGAACGACGCTGTTGCGACCGATCACGCTCCGACGCCCAAGTCAGCGACTGAACCACCAAATACTAAGAGAAATCCAAGAACTCTAAGGAACCGTGCAAAATTCTCTCTCAGCGTACTCAAGTTCTCGCAAGCGTAAAGAAGTAATCTAAATGTGCGTACCTCAGAAGTTCGTTAGAATCTCTTATATACCTGCGCACTTTCTCTCTCCTGACAGTTACACATCTGGACACGTGGCTCGCATCCAGCTGTACACGTGTCACCATCTGGAGCATCCTTGACTTGGGCGCCACTTCTTACTCTTCAGGCTTTTGGCTAAGTTACTTACGCATGAAACAACTCAGCGCATAGTTGTCTTGGAGCGTGATCTCTTATGCGTGGCGAGTACGGGTGCCTTCATACACACCTTCCCTGTGGTCTCGCCGGCCGCCTTCATGATCTACTTCACTTGCTTCACCGTGCATATCCAGGTAAGCTGTTCCCCGACCTCAACCTCTGGCCAGCAAGGAAATGACTATCTGACGACTTCATCTTCGGCGATGTCCTCGTTTCGGCGATCTCTGATCACTTGGTCGTCTGGGTTCGCATCCGGCGATTTCATCTCAAACCCGGTGACCACCGGTTTAGGTATGCTGGAGATCGGAGCATGCCAACTTAAGGACGGGCGACTACACGAGCCCCCCGATTTCTTTCCCTTCTGCCAGCCATGGGCCCTGCTCAACACGCCTACATAATAGCTTGCTGCCACGTCATCACTTCCGACTACCAGGGCGGTACAAATATCAACATTATTTGCATAGTTTGTGTTTACAAACCTTATATTTCATCTCCACTATGAGTGGACTGTTTATACACTAGACCATATGATACAGTTCTTGTCACATACCTCAAGATCCACTTGAAAGTCTTCAAATGAACACGTCTAGAAGTTTCCATGAATCTGCTAACCAGACTCACATCATGCACTAGATCGGGTCTGCTACACACCATCATGCATTATGCTCATATGGAATAGTTTTATCTTCCTCCTACCTTATACAAAATCAAGAGCTTGAGTGATGACTCAAAGGTGTACCCACTTGCTTAGACTTATGCATCTTAAACCTTTTAACCACCTTCTGTAAGGATCCCTATTAAGATGGATACAACTCTTCAATTGGCTGATCCCTCTATATATCCATCCCAAATCTTCGTGTAACATGACCTAGATCCTTCATTTATAACTCTAAGCTTAATTTTTCTTTAAGCTTCTTTTTTTTTTCATTCTTATATCAACTGACAATAAGTATATTTGATAAGTTCCAAATGTTCCTAAACTAGTGTTACTAACCCGTGCATCGCACGGGAAAGAAATATAGGTATAATTATTTATGAAGTATTATTATTAGATTAATAATATTTTATATTATATTTTTTACTGTTTTCTTTATGATATTTTTTTGGTTCTTTTTATCAAAGTTCTTTACTTTTATCATTTATGTCGATTCTTCAGGTAGATACTTCAAGAAATAAAACAATGTGTAAACAACTTAATATAAAAAATAAGGATTGAAATATTAAATAAGACAAAAGTAAAATGTCACCAGATAACTTGATTGAGTCTGACGAAGAGATAACGTCACAAAGAAATGTTGAAAATGATCATTGGTGAGTGGTTCACGACGTTCAGCTTTAGCAAAATGGGCAGATACCATTATTTGAGAAGTCGCTTCCATGTAAACATTACTATGAAAGCAGTTATAACCAACGTATCGGAAATATACGCGATGTTCTCCTTTAAGATCATAAAAATAACGTAAGTTCCCCCATGCATATGTTATTTCTGGATTCAGCAAATCCATGTTATACATTACAACATGGGTGTTCTCGTTATTATCTGCCAGCAGCCATTGGTCATCAAGTTCATTTTGAAATTCAATAGCAAAAGCGCGATCCACAATACCATACTGTTATTTAAAAATCAAAATAAAAACTTTAAGCAAGTCATTGAAGTTTGGAAAATCAAATATAATAACATAACCAAGAAAACACATACATCACACTTAACACTCATTGTCCAGAACATGCCTTTGGTATCTAGTCCGACAATCTCCTTTGCAGTTGCGGTTATCATCTTCATAGTAAATGAAAGAAAGAAATGAAGAGAAGAATATGAAATATGAAAGGACTTACAACACAAACAATGAAAGACGATTCTGTGTATACAATAATCTCAGAAACCACACCTATCAATAGCATATTAATATCCAATATGTGAGACGTTTGGGTTTGCCAATTTGCCACCATCCATTCTGACGTTTCATTCTAAGCATTTCGAAATTAATTAATATTAATATTAATATAATATTTCACATTTTTACGTTTGTAAATATTAATATATTAATTAATATTATAATTGTCAGCAGTTGCCATCAATGTCTTCCTAGTAAATGAAAGGAAGAAATGAACAGAAGAATATGAAAAGACTTACAACACAAATAATGAAATAGTATTGAGTATATAATAAATAGCATATTAATATGTAAAATGTGAGACGTTTAACTTTTCCAAACTGCAACCATCAATTCTTGTGTTTCCCTCAAAGCATTTTAAAACTAATTAATATTATAATTATTTTCATATTTCATTTATTTGGCATTTTTAATTTTTAATATAATAATATATGTAAGTATAAGTAATATATAAAATAAACTCATATATAATATATTAATATATTGATTAGTATTAATTTATAATATATAATATATTAATATATATAAAGATTTATATGTAGATAATTATTGAATAAAAATTTATATATACATAAATACAAATATATAAAAAACACACATATATATATTAACAAATACATGTATAATTATTTATAAAGTATTAATACTATATTAATAATTTTTTATACTTTTTTACTATTATTACTATATTATTATTATAGAAAAAAAATGTTATAAAAATGTACACATGTTCACATATATATGTTCACATATGCACCGTGCTCTTTAATTTTTATTTTATTTAGATAATGGATAAAGGTGAATGGATATTTAACCACTAAAAAATTTATTTAATATTATAATTATTTTCATATTTCATATATTTGGCATTTTTAAATTTTAATATCATAATATATATAAATATAAGTTATATATAAAATAAACTCATATATAATATATTAATATATTGATTAGTATTAATTTGATAAGTTCCAAATGTTCCTAAATTTTATATCAAATTAGGCATGCATAATGAATGATTTTCATGAAAATATCATAAAAGAATGCCTTTTCCCTCAAATTAATACTTGACTGAAAACGAGATGAAAAAAAGAAGAAATTAGTAGAATCTTGTAGAAAAAGAAGAAAAAACAAAAAACAAACAAATAACTAGCAAAATGACCAATTCGATCAGCACATGGAACCAAGGCTAGTGGATTGACTTCAGAGAGCAAGGATTGGAAAACCTAAAAAATGTTGAGCACCAAGACATGCGCTGAGCAGATTAAGGCTAGAGATGGATCAGAAGGATTGAGTGAAAAGAGTCTTTCATGATGAAGAAAAGCCAAATTCACTTGGGAGAGGCTTGGAGCTGACCTGAGCTAAAAAGGTTTCGTCAAGGTTAAGAAAAACCCAAATGCACTGAGTTTGGCTTAGAACGAATCTAAAGCCCAACATTTCTTCATGCTTAAGAAAGAATGTCGTTGGGTCAAACTTGAAATGAATCCCTACAAGACAAAGGAGCCTCAAAATTTGCTGAAGCTCAACTTGAAGCCAAAAAGGTTCCTTCAGAGTGAAGAAAGCCAATACGCTAAGCGAATTGGCTCTGTGTTGAGTGAATGCTGAATATGATGGAGTTCCTCACTAAACTCTATAAAGAGAGAGGTCCCGGTACCTCACTAATTTGAACTTTTTTTGTAATGCAGTTCTTTAGGGGTACGCAACCACTACTTTTGGAAGCACTAGATCATGTGAGAAATGTTTGAACCACATATTTCGTTAATTACAATAACTCTAGGATAGCTAATGAATAGTATATAGGCTCTAATACATAGGAATTAGATAGATAGGAATATATATTAGTGTTTGTAATAGACTTATCAATATATTTTTTTTTATCAGCAAAGAATTAATTAAAATTAAAGGGATACTTTAGGGGTATCCCAACCCTTATACAAACACCAACAGCTAGTCTAATAAACAATACCCTACATAGTATCTAGCCAAAGTTAAGCTTTTATCCTACACTTGGTTTCAAAACAAAACATATAAAAGCAGGGGTCAATGTCCCCTTCCTCAGCATAGCAGAGTAATTCAGCCCACAACTTCAGCAGCTTACGGGATCAAGCATGTATACACCTCACTCATTTGGTCCTTCCCTTCCAAGCACTGGAGCTCAAACATAACAGGAGCCAATCCAGGATTAAGGTCCAGCACGTCTTTTCTTATTACAAACAGTTCCATCTGACGACGGAGTTCATGCAGAATTCGAATTTTGTTGATAGAGGGACCCATTCTAAAACTAGCATCTCTTTCAAGCACAAAGCTCATCAATCAAGTCCTCACCCAATTTCTCTGCTTTTTTGTTCTCTGTACCTTCGACGACACCCTCTCCAATCCACAAATAAATGAGAATTCTCTTCCTTATGACAACATACTCAGTGAAGATTAGGAGAGTCTCTGTTGTGAGGAGTGAAATTTTTTCCCACCGTTGTGATTCTCCTTCTTAGATGAGTCAACAGACCCATCCATTGGGAACAACTTGTGAGCAGAATCTCTGATTCTCTTAAAAATGCCATCCATGTCTTCATCAAGCTTCCTTCGGTCTAGCTTATGGAGATGATCTCTGCTAGTGTGTCAAGCTATTCTTCTTCATTCTTCTTCACTCTCACAAGTACATCCTCTATCTTGTTCACATCCAACCTCAACTTCTCCAACTTCCCATCAACTGATTAATCTCTTCCCCTTTCATGGATTTTGCAACTTGCATTTATCAACTGCTTTTGCAAAACAGATATTGCTTACATCTTGTTTGTTCGCATCAGCATTTTAATTGTTCCTGCCGCCTCAGAGCAATCTGCTAGAAGGATTATTCTTCTTTAACATTGTACTCTAACAGAAATCCCAGCAGCTACTGATTTGTGATCCCCTTCGCTATAGCACTCCTTCCAAAGCCAACACAAGTCTTTTGGCTTTAGTTCCTTCCAGTAATCAGTTGTTATGTGCATTGTGTTCAGCAGCTAGCACAACACACCAGCTGTCCCACCCTATTTCAACCGCTTGACTCCACCCATCCCGATCCACTATGGCAATCCTATGACATCTACCACTTCTATCATTGTATATATTCCCCCTCATCAGAACCCGCCTAGACAGCACTAACACATAGAACCGGTGTTGGTAGGCTTCATTGCAGACCATGCCCATTGTTATTCCCACCCAGTACCAGCTGCTGTCAAGTTGTAGCACTATCCACTCCAGATTTACCACTTCCACCAGGGACCTACTGTAACCATGCCACTTCCTTATTCCAACCAGAATGGCTATTACCCAGTCCTTAACCTCCTTCTTTCCAGCAGCACCACCATTAGCCAGTCAAGCCTGCTATATGCCTCCCCTTGTTATTTGATACTGCAAATGCAGGTCAGCGGGTTCATGACCCATTCTGCATAGGAGTAATATTTTCCTTGTGTTTCAACCATAACCACGATTTAAGTTGGGCATTGTGAAAAACTTCTTCTGCATCTACAACTCTTTGGTTAAAGATAATTGAGTTTCTATGTTCCCATAGACATCGGACTACAGCTGCCCACACACCTTTCCAGACCAGGTTTTGTTTATAGGAGTGTTGGGGGAGGGAAAAACCTTCAAAATTGGTCATAAGATTATTGTGTTGGACAGACCATATACCAACCCATCTAAAGCATACTTGCATTCTACAAAGAGGTGCTGACACGATTCCTCCTTAATTTGGCAAAGGGCACATTCTGTGGTGTTCACCATCACCCCTCTCTTACTCAAACACTCCCTTGTTGGTAGTCTACCCAAAAGCACTCTCCACGCAGTGATCAGCACATTAGGAAAAGCTTTTGTCTTCCAAAGACAACCAAAAGGCGAGATTTGTGTACCTCCTTCGGGCTCTTCTAGGCATTTATATGCAGACTTCACTGTAAAGCTCCCTGATTCGTCACTACTCCATACTTGCTTATCCTGTTCATCCTTTTTAATAGTGACCCTGGTAATAAGCATTCTAAACTCAGTTTCGAGGGGGACCTCCCACTCAAATCTTTTACGTCTCCACCTTAACTTCCACTGCCACACTGACTCCTCCCACATCCCAACCTCTCCCACCGTCTGGCCCTGGTGTAGTGACAAAGAGAATAGTCTAGGAAACAAAGCCTTAAGGCTGGCATTCCCAGTCCATACATCCTCCCAGAATCTTGCTTTATCTCCCTTCCCTACTTTCCAGCCAACCTCTTTTTTAAACCACCCCTCTCCCCCTCCCTGCCGGTAGACCTTCACTAGATCTCTCCACCACCAAGATTGATGGTTCAGTGGGGTGTAGTTTCCATCTTGCTCCGTACCATACTTTGACTCTAAACACTCTTTCCATTTCCCTTTCTCGTTCGATATACATCTCCACTTCCACTTAGCTAAAAGTGCTATATTGAACTTCCGAATGTCACGAATGCCTAAAGCTCCTTCCTCTCGCGGTTTACAAATGTTTTTCCAGCTTATCCATGATATCGGCTTATTATCCTTTCCCCATCCCCACAGGAAACTCCTTTGAATGCTGATGATGCTTTTGCATACCGACTCCGATGCTTTAAACAGAGAGAGGTAGTAGAGCGGTACAGCAGTGATGACAGATTTCACCAAACATATTCTGCCTGCCATAGATAGGAATCTCCCTTTCCATACGCTAAGTCTAGACTTCAGTTTATTCAGGACAGGCTCCCAAAACTTTTTCTTCCTTGGATTACCCCCCACCTCAATACCCAAGTAGTTAAACGGTACTTTCATCGTAGAGCAATTTAAAGTCTTGGTGTAACATTCAATGTCTTTATCAAGGACATTAAGACCTGTGAGCTTTGATTTGTGGAAGTTGATTTTTAGCCCTGATGCTAGCTCAAATCCCCTCAGAATAGCCTTCAGAGTCACCATATTGGCGAAGGAGTCCTCACAGAAGAATAAGGTGTCATCTGCAAACTGTAGGAGGCTCATAAGGGTCCCCTTTATTCCTATCTTCAGGCCAGTTAAAAGGTTGGCCTTTACAGCTTCCCTTACTAGCCCCGTAAGGCCTTCTGCTACCACCAAAAAGAGAAAAGGTGTTAATGGGTCACCCTGACGCAACCCTCTAGATGGTATAAACTCTTCCGTTGGGCTTCCATTTACCAGAATTGATACCGATGCGCTCTCCATACACCCCCTAATCCACAAGATCCACCTATTGTGAAAGCCCATCCTTTGTAGCATATCATAGAGGAAGTCCCATCTAACTGAGTCATATGCTTTCTCAAAGTCCACTTTTAAGCATAGACCACTCCTCCCACCTCTCCTCAAGTCCTCTACCACATCATTAGCCATAAGGATGCTATCTAAGATTCCTCTTCCCTTGAGAAATGCCGATTGGCTTTCGTCAATGACATGGGGGAGAGCATTCTTAATCCTTTCCGCCAACACCTTTGCGATGATCTTATACAAAGCACCCACCAGGGAAATTGGTTTGTACTGCTCAAGCTTAGCAGGATCCCTAACTTTGGGTACTAGAGCAACGAAGGAAGCGTTACAGCTCTTTGGAATACATCCAGTTTCGTGAAGCAGAATCATCGCTGCCACAACTTCATCTTTCGTAACTTCCCAGCTTTTCTTAAGGAAGTTAAAATTGAATCCATCCGGCCCTGGACTCTTCGTGCCTTCACACTGCCACACAACATCTCTTATTTCCTTTTCCGTGAATACAGCTATCAAACTCAGACTGACCTCTGTCGAGAGAGACTTAAACTCAACCCCATCAAGCCTTACTCCGAGGTCTTTCGTTGCCTTGAACCTAGTTTCAAACAGCTTCTTTGCTTCTAGACGCACCGTACAAGGTTCCTCACACCATTGTACCCCTACCTCAACTCCTTTAACTTCATTTCTAAGTCTTCTCCATCTCAGAGTGGAGTGGTAGAATCTGGTACAAGAGTAACCAAACTTGAGCCAGCTTACTCTAGCTTTTTGGCACACTAGAGAGTCTAACTTCTTATCAAGTTCCCTTAGGCGAGTTACCATCACACTCATTTTCAACCTATCAGCCTCTGTAAGGATTCCAGAACAGTCTTGACAGTCAAAAACCTCAATTTCCTGTAGAGTCCTCTTCTTACTTGTATTGATATCACCGAACACATCCTTATTCCATACCTTTAGGTCACCCTTTAGACACTTCAGTTTTTCTTTAAACTTTATAAAAGCATTCCCCTGAACTGGGTAGGAATTCCACTTCTTTTTCACCATCTCACAGAAGCCCCTCTCCATAAACCATGCGTCAATGGTACGGAATGGCTTCGGACCCCAGTCTTTATCCAACGACTTCACCACTATTGCACAGTGGTCAGACACTTCTCTATTTTGAACATATTGTTTGCACATGGGCCAGTTATCCATCCACTCCCCATAGACAAGAACTCTGTCTAATCTACTCTTTGCTGAGACATTCGCATTGAACCAAATGAATTTTTTACCCACTAAGGGGATATCAAACAGAAGATTATCATCAATAAAAGTATTGAACCCATTGATCTCTCTTGAATGGTCGCTTGAGAGAATTCCCGTGCCCGCACTTCCTTTCCGTTCGCTACGACTTCTTATGGCATTAAAATCACCGCATTTGATGTAACTTTGATGTTAGATAACTCTGCCCATAGAGACTGCTTGTCAGACAGGTTGCAACTGGAGTAGATATTCACTACTGCACAATCCAGATTAGATTTGATGTAGCAGCCAAAAACAACTATATACCCCTTTCCCATCAAATGGCCAGAGTACCTAATCACTTCCTTAGACCACATCGACAGTAGGCTTCCTCTTCCATTATCTCCTCCATAATGTAACCATCCAATTTTGTTATCCCCCCATAGAGAGTAACATTTAGTATCTGATAACTCCTTTGCTTTCGTTTCTTGAATACATACAAAATCCGCTCCCTCCCTAGCTATAAGATGTCTCAAGTACCTAGCTTTAGCACTGCCCCCCATTCCTCTAATATTTAGGTTCACTATAATCATGAGATACCTTTCACAAAACCCTCCTTACACTGGTTCACAACCTCCAAATCTCTTTCTTCCAGACTACCATATTTTTTGATGACCTCATCTTCATCTTTCCTGCAGAACAAACCGCACTTTTTTCCGACTTCCCACAGATTGGGTGGTTCTTCTATTTCACACATGTGATTCAGTCGAGTGTTACAATTATTTATATCCTTATCAGAGATGGATGCTAAGGATATTTTATTCCTATTGCTAGCTGGAGTGGCCACCTGTGCATACCTACGACTCAGCCTTGCCGATCGCCTTGGGTGGGAATAAGGTTCTCCCAAATCAGCAAGGCCTTTCTTCTTCCTCCTACGTGGTGGAGAATTGGATTTACTTCTCTCCTTCACCCCCTCTTCTCCTACAGAAATGAATTAGATTGACGCACCTGAGGGCCTCAGTTCGAATTCTCCACTGTCTTCGTC
This sequence comes from Phaseolus vulgaris, assembly GCF_000499845.2. Lineage (NCBI taxonomy): Eukaryota > Viridiplantae > Streptophyta > Magnoliopsida > Fabales > Fabaceae > Phaseolus > Phaseolus vulgaris. The sequence goes on from NC_023752.2 coordinate 48,928,036, forward strand.
ACCTGCAGTCGTGTGCTCCACCCTGGTGGTCTCTTCTGGCCATGACGACACCCCACATTGCGATACCCAATCCCCTGAATTTCTGCCATCAACGGTTGGTATATGTGATGCTTTGCTACCACTCACTCGTTGTCCTCCTAAGGAGCTTCCACTTCGCGTGCAGGTGAGACCTTGATCGTTGCACTGTCCGGGCTCCTCTCCACCGGGCCTACACACAGACCCCTCCGCTACTTCTCCTTGTTGGGCTGCAGCACCGGGCCCTCCCTCTGCTATTTGAGGCTCCATCTTTCCATTACGGCCCAAAGCCCCATATTTTTTGTTGGAGTTATTTTTATGCTCCACTTCCATGACAAATAATGCCAAGTCAGCTTGTACAGTTGGCCCCTCTAAACCTGCTCTACAACCTAGTTCTGAACCACCCACCTAGTCAACTCCTACGCTTCCCTTCTGCCCCATACTTTCCTTATTCGTAGTAGTTACTTTTTCTTCTGACCTCTGCCCTACTTTGCTTTTTGACAGAGAGCTCACAAAAGGTGATTTTGTCTTATACGAGTACTGTTCATCTTCCACCATTTTCTCTTTCCCTTTCTCCTCCACATTTGCACGGCGGCCATCCACCTCCCATAGTTTGGGCACCTCCTCTTCATTGTTCACGGATAATATATAATTTGGTTGTTTGAAAGAATGTGTCTAAATATGTATTTGGCTAGGTTTTTAAATGAACATGTTAATTAAGAAGAGGAAACGCATAAAACAAAATTAACTAAAAAAAGTCCCATAACATACGGCGGTTGTGACCAAAATTGCTATCTATATGAGGACCATTTGAATTAAAAAAAGGTCCTAGGGGAAGGGTATAAATGACGGTTTCTATGGGTATGCTACAACCACATTTGATTTTAAATATACACTGTGGTTGGTAAAAATAACCTTCGTCTAGATGTCCCTTATAAATGACATTTTGTAATCGCTATTCATTACTCAATAGTATAGACTATGTGCTGAGAGACTGTGATTGCAAAACCATTGTTTAAGAGCTTTTTTGCACTAGTGAATCCTATGCTGGCATACAACATAGAGGGATCCATGTTTGTTGTTCAAAGCCCCTCATCTTTGAGCTTTCTTATAGATTTATCATGAGTAGCTAAATTTTATCTTGTTGAGATTGGAGAGCAATGTAATATCTTTTGAGTTGTTGTTATTTATGAATGCTTGTTTCTAAGATTCAGTTTTTTTGGTTTGATTGAATGCTTATGCTTGATGTGTGAGGACCCACCATATATTCCAATAGCACTTCAATGATGTCAGGAGACACGTTCATGTATCTCAACCTACTTGAATGCTTATTTTTTTGGAACAAAATTGAGTACTTGACTTGAACTATTCCATCTTAATGTAGAAGCAATCTATTGTAAGTTAAGGAATTGATTATGATAGTTTGTTATTCTAGATAACCATGATCAAGGGATTGCCTTGTTTTGGCCATAAGGAACAGTGAACTTGAATAAACATAGCCTTTTACATTACTTCAATTCCAAAACTTACTCTGAAATTGTTAACATTCTCCTAACAAGTTTCAATCTGACTAAATGTAGTATTAAAATTATCGTATTTATTTGATATCACCTATGCACTCAACTTTTTTACTGTATTTTTACCTCACTTTGAAAGATATTACTACTTTGGTAATCTCTAGTCCCTATGTATACGACAACCCCCTTATCAACTGTACTACAGTTGACTCAGTCGACTTACCGAGAATAGATTTAAATAAACCACCCCATCAATATCACATACATATAAGATAACCACCCTATTGATGATATGCAGTCAAATGCTGGTTTTGCTTCACATACACATTATCAAGAGATGTTCTTAAGAGATTGCTTCTGATGAGGAAAATCATACTTAACTTCAAGTTTGACAGATGGATTATCTAAAATGCTTTTCAATTTTTTTTTTTCACAAAACTCTCCTTCTAAGATTAGTTATAGTTAAATTTAATACAACTTAACGAAATAAGAGATAAAAAAATATTTATATTGTGTTTTTTTAATGGTTCATTTGTTAGTGAAGACTACATTTAATTCTCAATCAATAGATTAAGTTTCATGAGGCAAAGTACTACTGTAAGATACAAATGAGTATTATTTGGACCTAAGTCATTCCTGACTAAAACTGAGTATAATTTGAACGACAACCACTATTGACTAAGACAAAATATTATTTGGAATACCACTTCTAATTAAGATGAGTATTTTTTGTAAATATATGTGATCATAAAGATAAAAAGTTTTACTAGAGAGAGGTGACATTTTACAAGGTATATAAAGTTTAATCACTCTCCTAATTTTTTATTTAAATAGGAATGAAATTCTCATGATGATCTATTCACTTGGAACTTCTAAGCTATGAAATCAATAACATTTTTTTCTCTAAAATTAATGGTTATTTAATGATTTTCTTGAAGTGATGATATCAATGTTTCTAGATAATAATAATTTATATTATATTTTATTAAAATATTTTAGTTATGTTACAAGATTAAGAAAATATTAATTATTTTTAAGATTTTTTTTTTTCATGCCGATATTTGAATAAACTTACAATTACGTTTTTACTCATTTGTTAAAAGTAATGTTAGAATTTCCTAAATTACTTTTTCAACACGTTGTCACGTTCTCTTTAAATATTTTTTTTTTATTGAAAATAACAAGATTTATTAAAATAGGAGATATATAGCTCACAAAGTTATTAGATATCCAATAAATTATAATAATCAATAAGAATATGGGTTGATATGTGGTTCTAATACTTCTGTTTAATCATTAATACTAAAATATTAAAACTTTACTATAATGATTTCGTTGATTTAATTAACAATCACACCGAATCAAATAGCATGAAATGATGTATTTTATGAAGGTTTTAGCTACAAGAAACCATGAGATAATCAATTCCAGTTTTTAGGTGATGAGTAAATTAAAAAGACTTGACTTTAAGATTGGTCTTATTCTCTCCCACAATAAGGTCCTACAATGTGGGAATGGATCCCAGTCAAACCTTGCTCGTGAATTAAGGCAAAATGTATGAAATTATAAGTTCTTCATACTTGGTTGCTGTAAATTATCGATAGAGACCGAAAACCTTATCGATGAGAAACAAAATGAGGAGAGGAAAATCATGCCAAGAAGCAATAACGTGCATGACTTGCAAAACCTGACGTTGCATTTCTTGTAGTCATCTAAAAGGGAACGCAGGAATCAAATGCTTGAAAATAAGTAGGAACATTTTGCTTTTTGGCATATTCTTCAAGATATTTTCCTGAATACCTCATTTTTCTTCATTGATTTATGTTTGATATCTACCGGTTTCTCTCTTAATATTGTGGAATAACCCAAACACAAACAAATCCACTAGCGTTTAGTACACAACACTAATAAAAATAAGAAATTTTACAAATGAGAATTCTCAACTTAACCTGTTGTTTGAACACATGTATTATTTATGTTTTAATATTTACGAATAACCATCTTTTCTTTAGAAAATTTATTTACAATTGATTAACCTAGAACCCAAAGGTTTATGAACACTCTCTCTAAGTAAAGTCTTAAATTTTTGTTGATCAGTTTTTGAATAGTGAAATTTTCTTTAGAAAATCAATTTACAATTGACCAACCTAAAACCTGCAAGTCTACAAACAAGAGTCCAAGTATTGTTGAGTGAAGTGACTTCATCTTCTCATTTATGACGTTTAATCATTGAGTCTTCTCCTTACTTAATAATGCATAGAGTACACTAGAAAGTTCATATTCTAACACCTAACAAGCAACTATACTAAGAGCATGTAATAAGCTCATCATATCCATACCTCTTTTGAGCTCTTATCATTTTCCTTGTTCTATCTTTGACAAACACATAATCATCAATCTGTCTTTTTTCATCATTTTTCATCTACAAGATCGTCTAACACATCATTTTATAGGAAACCAAACATTTTTTTTCTATTAGATTTCATCTCAATGTTACCCACTCACCATCGTGTGTGAGAGAAGTACTAAAAAAAATATGTATTGTGAATATATTATTTTTATTAGTATTAGGAATTAGGAAGTGAACTTTAAGCCTAACTCAACCCCATAAAACCAGCTCATGGGGTAAGGTTTGCACTCACTTATATACTATGAAAGACTCTAATATCTAGTCGATGTGGGATTTATAACAATTACAAATTATTATCGTATTTTTTTTAAGATGATGTTCTCTTTGAAATTGGTGTTTATAATTTTTTTTTCACTGTAAAAGTTCATCCAAAGGAATGTAATCAGTCCACAGGGGATGCACAATCCATATGGGATGCACCCTGCAAAAGAAAATGCATTAGAATTTCTTTTTACATAAATTTAGTTAAATCAACATAAGTGTTAGAAACATGTTTTTATTACGGGCAAAGAGAAACACTACAAGAAAAATCCAATTTATCTACGGATAAAATCTGTATGTAATAGCCAAAATCCGTAGGTAAATCAACATTACCTACGGATTACTATGTCCGTAGGTAACGAAAACAGCATTACGCACCAACTGCAGTCCGTAGGTAATACCCACTGACTCCAAGTCCGTAGGTAATGTTAAAATACTTAATTTTTAAAATTTTAATTATTATTTGAATCTTTCTTTTTATTTTCAATTATTATTTACAAATATTATTTTTTGGCCAATTTTTATGATTTTTATTGATAATTATTATATATGCTATGACAATTATAATTAATGTTAGAACTCAACTGCAGCAGGTGGGACTCAAAGCCAAGTCCCTTGAGATATGTCCATAGAAGTTTTAACCATTACACCAGTCAAGTTTTGTTGTCATGATTATTATTATATTTATAAGTATGATTATCAATATTAATATAATTAATAAAATAAAAATTAATAACATTCTTCATATATTTAATATCATTATTATTTATTATTTATTTATTATTTATTAATATTATTAATATTATTAATATTATTAATGTTATTAAATATTATTAATATTATTAAATATTATTAATGTTATTAAATATTATTAATATTATTAAATATTATTAATGTTATTAAATATTATTAATATTATTAAATATTATTAATGATTATTAATATTATTAAATATTATTAAATTATTAATATTATTAATATTATTAATATTATTAATATTATTAATTATTAATATTATTAATATTATTAAATATTATTAATATTATTAATATTATTAATATTATTAAATATTATTAATATTATTAAATATTATTAATATTATTAAATATTATTAATATTATTAAATATTATTAATATTATTAAATATTATTAATATTATTAAATATTATTAATATTATTAATATTATTAAATATTATTAATATTATTAAATATTATTAATATTATTAAATATTATTAATATTATTAAATATTATTAATATTATTAAATATTATTAATATTATTAAATATTATTAATATTATTAATATTATTAAATATTATTAATATTATTAAATATTATTAATATTATTAAATATTATTAATATTATTAAATATTATTAATATTATTTTTAAATATTATTAATATTATTAAATATTATTAATATTATTAAATATTATTAATATTATTAAATATTATTAATATTATTAAATATTATTAATATTATTAAATATTATTAATATTATTAAATATTATTAATATTATTAAATATTATTAATATTATTAAATATTATTAATATTATTAAATATTATTAATATTATTAAATATTATTAATATTATTAAATATTATTAATATTATTAAATATTATTAATATTATTAAATATTATTAATATTATTAAATATTATTAATATTATTAAATATTATTAATATTATTAAATATTATTAATATTATTAAATATTATTAATATTATTAAATATTATTAATATTATTAAATATTATTAATATTATTAAATATTATTAATATTATTAAATATTATTAATATTATTAAATATTATTAATATTATTAAATATTATTAATATTATTAATATTATTAATATTATTAAATATTATTAATATTATTAAATATTATTAATATTATTAAATATTATTAATATTATTAAATATTATTAATATTATTAAATATTATTAATATTATTAAATATTATTAATATTATTAAATATTATTAATATTATTAAATATTATTAATATTATTAAATATTATTAATATTATTAAATATTATTAATATTATTAAATATTATTAATATTATTAATATTATTAAATATTATTAATATTATTAAATATTATTAATATTATTAAATATTATTAATATTATTAAATATTATTAATATTATTAAATATTATTAATATTATTAAATATTATTAATATTATTAAATATTAAATATTATTAATATTATTAAATATTATTAATATTATTAAATATTATTAATATTATTAAATATTATTAATATTATTAAATATTATTAATATTATTAAATATTATTAATATTATTAAATATTATTAATATTATTAAATATTATTAATATTATTAAATATTATTAATATTATTAAATATTATTAATATTATTAAATATTATTAATATTATTAAATATTATTAATATTATTAAATATTATTAATATTATTAAATATTATTAATATTATTAAATATTATTAATATTATTAAATATTATTAATATTATTAAATATTATTAATATTATTAAATATTATTTTTTTTTTTTTATTAATATTATTAAATATTATTAATATTATTAAATATTATTAATATTATTAAAGTTATTAATATTATTAAATATTATTAAATATTATTAATGTTATTAAATATTATTAATATTATTTAATATGATTAATATTATTTGATATGATTAATATTATTTTATAAGATTAATATTATAAATATTTATTAATATTATTAAATATTTATTAATATTATAAATAGTGTTAATATTATTAATATTATAAAAAATGTTAATTTTATATATATTTTTATTAATACTATTTATATTATTAATGTTATTATTACTGATATTATTAATTTTGTTATATTACTAATATCATTAATATTATTATTATTAATATAATACTATTTATATTATTTAAATTATTAATTATTATATTAATATTAATAATATGTATAAATTAGTTATGATTATTATTATTTATGAATATGAATTATGTTTTTATAATTTTTCATATTATATTAATATTTTTAATATTATGTATATAATTTTTATGATAATAGTTGGTAGGTAATAGAGATCACTGGGTGATAGTATAGTTCGTAAGTAATAGAGATTTGTGAGTAATAGTTGGTAGGTAATAGAGATCCGTAGGTAAAAGTTGGTAGGTAATAAGATTCGTAGGTAATAGTTGGTAGATAATGCTGAATTTACCTACGGATTCAGAATTCGTGGGTAATAGTTGGTAAGTAATGCTGAATTTACCTACGGATTCAGAATATGTAGGTAATGTCCGTAGGCAATGTTGTTCGTAGGTAATATCCGTAGATAATGCTGAATTTACCTACGAACTCAGATCCGTGGGTAAAAATCCGTAGATAATACTGATTTTTTTTGTAGTGAAACTTGTTTAAAGTGAAATATATGTTTTTGTTCTATCTTTTCAAGAAAATGCAATAAATAGAAAATTATAAAATAAAAATTAATTTTTAAAGACTAAAAGAATTAGTTGTAATAGTAACTATATTAGAGATAATTTTAAAAATTAAAAAAAATGTTTCTAAATTAGTTACTATTATTGTTAAATAATTTTTAAATTGGTATTTAATTAACAACCAATGTTTTTTCTACCAAATTTAGAAACTAAATAATTAGTAGTTAAAAATTTGGTTGTTAATATACCAATTTAGAAACTATTTAACAATAATAAAAACTAATTTAGAAACAAACAAAAAATAGTTTCTAAAATGGTATCTAATTTAGTTAATATTGCAACTAATTATTTTGGTATCTAAAAATTGGTTTCTATTTCATGATTTTGTTGTATTCATTTTGTTTTTCAATCTAAATTTCATTATTATAAATTTATTATATTAAGATACTTTCTGTATTTACTTTTTACCTCTTTTCACAGTATTATATCGGAATAATTTATATAGGTATTTGCCTCTTCAAGTTTTTTGAAGTTATTTCCTATGGTAACTTTTAAGGGTTTTTTTCCAAGTTGGTTATACGTTAATATAATATCTTGCATTCTTAATTGCTTAATCATCTCATATTTAATATTAATTTGTTTTCCTTCTGATGTTAGTATTTTTTTTTATAAATAAATAGGAAAACGAATTTAAAATCTTGGAAAGGAATTATAAATAGGCTTTTAAAATCTTGGAAAGGAATTATACATAGGCTTTTGCTTCCTCCACTATATCAATTTTTAACCTACACTATATCACACAGGTGAAATGTAAAGGAAACTGATATTTTATTGAAACATAACTACGGCTGTTATAAAGCCTTTACAAAACAGAAATGACAGAAATATCTCCTACAAAATAGCTACTTTAACAAACAGAAAACGAATCCCTATTATTCAGCTATTAATCAGCTATAACGTTACTCCAACAAATTCTTCCCCGTAAACTGAAGTATGCTGAAACAGCATCAGTTTACTCAAGTCGTCGAACTCCAAGCATGCTTCTGAATTTCACAAATTGATCCAGCTTAATTGGTTTAGTCATTATGTCTGCTACTTGATCTTCAGTTCCACAAAACACTAACCTCACAGTCCCATTAGTTGACAGATTACGCAAGTAATGGTACCTGACATCAATATGTTTTGTCCTTCGATGCATAACTGGATTCTTGGACAATTTTATTGCTGAACTACTGTCACACATGATATGGATGCACTCGCTGCTTAGAACACCTAGCTCCTTCAGAATTCCTGTAAGCCAAACTCCATGGCATGCACTTGCAGTGGCAGCCACATATTCAGCTTCTGTAGATGATAATGTTACAATTCCCTGCTTCCTTGAACTCCAACATATTGCTGCTCCATTTAGAAAGAAAGCATAGCCTGAAGTGCTCTTCCTGTCGTCAATATCTCGCGCATAATCACTGTCTGTGTATCCCAGCAGATTTACATCCTTACTCCATTTGTAATAAACTCCAACATCTAATGTACCTTTTAAATATCTCAATACCCTTTTAGCAATCAACATATGTTCTTCTCTTGGATCAGCCATATAACGTGAAATCAAACAAACAACAAACATTAAATCGGGACGAGTTACCGTGAGGTACATTAAACATCCTACTAGTTGTTTGTACAATGTTGCATCGACACTTTTACCGCCTGATTTTGACAAGAAGGTGCCAGGGACTATTGGATTCTTTACTGCATTACAATCCGACATATTGAACCTTTCCAAAACTTACTTAGCATACTTCTTTTGGCACAAATGAATTCCTCCTTCGTTTTGATAAACCTCAACTCCAAGAAAGAACTTCATTTTTCCTAAGTCTGTCATCTCAAACTCCTGTTGCATTGATAACTTGAAACATTTGCACATATTCTCATCATCTCCTGTGTAAATCAAATCATCAACGTAGAGGCAAACCAACAATAATTTTCTTCCAATTCTCTTCAAGAACAAGGTGTGGTCATAATTACTTTTCTCAAATCCTTCCTTCTTGAAATAGCTCTCGATTTTGCTGAACCAGGCCCTCGGTGCTTGCTTTAGGCCGTAGAGAGCTTTCCTCAGTCGATAAACCTTGTTCTCTTCTCCTGTTTTGACAAAACCTTCAGGCTGATCAACATATACCTCCTCGTTTAATTCGCCGTATAGAAAAGCACTTTTGACATCAAGTTGATAGATGCACCATCCACGTTGTGCTGCTACTGCCACCAGAATTCTGATTGTATCCCATCGAGCTACTGGTGCATAAACTTCATTGTAATCTACTCCAGCCTTCTGCGAGTATCCCTTAGCGACAAGTCTCGCTTTACATTTGTCTACTTTGCCTTCTTCATTTAGTTTCGTCTTAAAAACCCATTTGACACCGATTTTCTTTGCTTGATGCGGCAATGTCACAAGCTCCCATGTCTGATTTCTTTCAATAGCCTGTATTTCAAGCTCCATTGCCTCCTGCCACTTTTTTTCTTTTACTGCTTCTTCAAAGTTCACAGGATCATCATTGGAGATGTGAAAAGCAAACTCCTCATCGACTTCTTCTACAGATTCACCTGTTTCATAATCACGCATCCAAACTGGCTTTCTCCTTTGTCTTGTTTGTTGTGGCAATATTGGAGAAGATTCATTTATTTCTTGGATTTCTTCAAACCTGTCATTTGCTTCTTCATGTGAATCTTCTTCTCCATCAGTCTCTCCTCCTTCCGACTCTTCTGCACCAATATTTTCATCATCTCCCCAAGTCAACACATCCTGTTCTGCATTGTTTGTACTTGAATTCCAATCCCATTTTGCACCTTCTTCAAATATCACATCTCTGCTCACAATTACCTTGTTTGTTGCTGGATCATATGTTGAAGATGGTTGCACCCAACATCATACAGGCGATATGCCTTAGATTCATCACTAACTCCAAGTAAGACACATTTTAGACTTCGATCATCAAGTTTGGTTCTTTTCTGTTCAGGAATATGAACATGTGCAATTGAGCCAAACATTCTGAAGTATTCCACATTTGGTTTTATGCCCGACCACTTCTCTTCCGGAACCATGTCCTTGATTGCCTTTGTGTAACTGCGATTCAGAACATGAGTTGTCCATCTAGCTGCTTCTGGCCACAACTTCTTTGGCATTTCTTTCTCAGATAAGAGGCACCGTACCATGTTCATGACGGTCCGGTTCCTTCTTTCTGCAACTCCGTTTTACTGGGGAGTGTAAGCAGCTGTTAGTTGTCGCTTGATCCCGTTATCTTTGCAGAAATTGTTGAATTCATTTGACGTAAATTCTCCTCCTCGATCAGTTCTGAGTCCATGTATGGCTGTTTTTGCTTCATTTTCAACAAGATTTTTGAAGTTTTTGAATGTTTCAAAGGCTTCTGATTTATCTGCAAGAAAATATATCCAAGTTTTGCGAGAAAAATCATCTACAAGCACTAGCAAGTACCTCTTACCACTATGAGAAGTTGGAGTGATGGGTCCACAAAGATCTCCATGAATCAATTCTAGTTTGTTTGATGCTCTCCATTTGCTTTTCTTTGGAAATTTGTGTCGTTGTTGCTTCCCAATATTGCATACTGTGCAAACTTTGACAACTTCTTTTAATTTGGGTAATCCTTCCACCATTTGTTTTTGCTGCATGATTTGAATAGATTTACTATTCAAATGCCCATATCTCTTGTGCCACAAGGCCTCAAATTCTTCATCTTCTATTTTCAAACATTTGTCAACCAGTGGCTTCATCTTTGCATGAATTAGGAACATGCGGTTTGCTGTCATTTGTGTGTTCATTATCAGACCCCTTTGTTGATGATAGATTTTGCAGGTTCCTTCTTTGATTAAGATCACCAAGCGCTTCTCCTGTAGCTGCCCTATCCTTAGCAAGTTGTTGGTGAGATTTGGGACATAGTAGACATTTGTCACTGTTTGCGTCATACCTTCAACTTCGAATCTGACATTGCCTCTTCCCTCAACTGCCAATTTTGAGCTATTTCCCAACCTGACAGTGTGTTTGAAACTTTCGTCAAGCTCAACAAACCATGTTTTGTCTCCTGTCATATGATTTGAGCACCCGGAATCGAGAAACCAAATGCCTTCGCCTTCAACAATACCTTTCTTTGTATACGCCATCAAAAGCAGTTCTTCCTCCTCGCCAAATTCAGCATAGTTGACAGCTTCTTTTTCTAAGCCCGGACATTCAAATTGGTAATGTCCTTGCTTTCCACATCGAAAACAGTTGATGGCTGACCGGTTCACAAAAGATCTACCTCTTCCCCGTCCTCTAGAATAACCTCTTCCTCTCTGAGATGGCCATCTGCCTCTTCCTTGTCCATACTTTGGTACATTCTCCACCTGTAGGACCTGCTCTTCACTTCTCTTATCGATCACCTTTTGTTCATGTACAAGCAAAGATGCTTGTAATTCATCGACGGTTAATTTGTCAATGTCCTTGGATTCTTCAATTGAGCATACTACGAAGTTGAATTTTCCGGTGAGACTTCGAAGTATTTTCTCAACAATTTTAACATCCGACATATCTTCTCCGCAATTCCTCATGTCATTAGCAGTAGACATGACTCTTGTAAAATACTCAGAGACTCCTTCTCCTGCTTTCATCTCTAAGGTTTCGAAAATTCTGCGAAGCCGTTGTAGCTGGGCTCGTTTTACTCTAGCATTTCCTTGATACTTGAGTTTCATTGAATCCCACAATTGCTTGGCAGTATCCTTTTGAATAATGATTTTCAGAATACTCTTATCAATGGATTGAAAGAGATAATTCTTTGCTTTGAGATCTTTGAGCCTTGCTTCGTCGATTGTCTTTTGCTGGGTTGCGTTGAGTGCTTCGTTTCCCTTTGGTTCCTCGAAACCAGTTTGAATAGCACTCCAATATTCCTTGGAACGTAGTAGATTTTCCATGACCAAACTCCAATGGTCGTAGTCTCCATCGAATTTAGGAACACATGGTGCAGCAAAGCTTCCTGAATCACTTGCCATCTGCTCAGTGTTTTTCCTCTCAAACACTCAATGTATTTCTTCTGTCAGCTCCTTTATTGCTCTGATACCAAATAAAGGAAACTGATATTTTATTGAAACATAACTACGGCTGTTATAAAGCCTTTACAAAACAGAAATGACAGAAATATCTCCTACAAAATAGCTACTTTAACAAATAGAAAACGAATCCCTATTATTTAGCTATTAATCAGCTATAACGTTACTCCAACAAAATGACCAAAATAACTTCGTTGCTGTTTTGTTATGCGTGTTGAATGACACTATTCCGGTAATGGTGGGATGCATTTCTGAGCATTTTTAGTGTTCTGTGTGATTCCTTAATCTTGTTGATGGTTCGTCGATGTATTTGGAGGGTGTTTTTCCTGATTCTCTTATCTAGTGTCAGACGTGTGGAAAAAACGAAAGGTTAACAACCTTTTTTCCAAATTATAATGTGTGTATAATTTCTAGAATTTTCATTCATAATTTAAGTTGAATGTACTGGCATGGCATTGTTCATTTTGGATTTTGTGTTACATAAATCCATTACACATTAGGCATTCTGAATTTTATCTTCCGAAAATCCAATTTCATAAGCTAAAATTCCTCTTCCAGAAATTATATTCCAAAATTCATAATTAACCTTCCTGATTTCTGAATTTGTTTTCCAAAATAATTTTTCTTTTTCAAAAATCATTTTCGAATTCTAATTTCCTTAAATGCAAATTACCTCTTTACGCACTGCTCTCTTTCAAATCAAAATTACAAAGATATTTTGGGCATTTAAAAAAATTATAAAGTGCAGGTCCAAAAATATACCGTGCACGGCTAATTCTTGCTGTATCAGATTAATTGTGATCTACATCCATATTTTTTTTAAATCTCAAATTACCCTTGTTATTTTTTTTTTCTAAATTTTTGCATCTAGAATGTTAGCATCCCAAAAACATTTCTGTACTACGAATTGTCATATCCGAAAGATAAATATAAGTTGTATATAAAGAACTGTCTTATTATATTACGGAAATAAATATCCAAAAAATAAAGATAAAATAAACATTTCTTATGAAGTGTTGGACCCAAATCACAATTAGCCTAGTACAAGTCACAATTGGTCTGGGCTGCTTCTTCCTGCACTTCCATACCTTCTTCTCTCACCTCCATAGATTTTCGTATTTTCAAAACTACTCCTCTGTAATATTTTGGATTATATAATCCGGAAGTCATTTTTCAATTTTGTAATTAGCTTCTGGATTATATAATCCAGAAGTCTTTTTTCAGATGCATGATTACTTTATGGATTACATAATCCGGAAGTCTTTTTTAACTTCCGGATTATGTAATCTGGAAGTCTTTTTCCAAATGCGTTTCTGGATTACATAATCCGGAAGTTATTCTATGCGGGTGACACAAGAAGGATAAAAATGTATTTTCATGTTGTGTATGGAGGTGCCAGAAGAAGATATGGAGGTGCAGGAAGAAACAGTCATTGGTCTAATACCGGAAGAATTAGCCCCGTGCACGAAGCGGAAGCCTTATAAATAATGAACATTCGGTTGTCTCTGCTATCCATATATTCTTCTCCCACCTCCATACATTTTTATATTTTCAAAAATACCCCTTTATAATATTTTGGATTACTAAATATGGAAGTTTTTTTAAAATTTGTAATTAGCTTCCGAAGCCTTTTTTCATATGCATAATTAGTTTTCAGATTATGTAATCTAGAAGTCCTTTTTAACTTCCAGATTATATAAGTCGGAAGTCTTTTTTAAAATGCGTATCCGGATTTTGGAAGCTACACTATAGGGGTGGCACAAGAAAGTTAAAACGGTATTTTCACGTTGTGTATGGGGTGGCAGAAGAATCTATGGAGGTGCAGGAAGAAACAGTCTGAACATTCGTAAGACTTTGTTTGTGCATTTTGTTTTGTGTAATAGTGGGCCGCATTGTTTGATCGGAGAGAATAACTGCACTTGTGTCTAATTTGGTCAAACAAATGCATAATAACAAACTAAAGGTAGTAATTACTTATGCAATATAACTCCATCCAATTTCAGTATGAAAAGACAAAATACTCTTAAATAAAATGGAATCCATATAAAAATGCATTATGAACTTTTTTTTCTGAAAATATATTTCCAGATTTTCAAATGAATTTTTTGTATTACAATTTTTTTTCTAGAATAAAATTTTGATTTTTAAATTCATATTTCAAATTTTTATTTTCAGAATACAATAATTTTTTCTAAATTTAATTATCTGGAATATATTATTTCTAATTCCAAATTTTCATATTCCCAAACATTTCCAGAAATTAAAAACTATGTAGAGGGCATGTTAAAAAAATTGAAGATTGGGTGTAGGAAAAATTTGCCTAAACTAAATTATCTTTCTAAATTTGTTCCAACACTCCAAATTTTGGTGCTTTGCTTGGACAAGTGACAGTGCATTGTAGAGTCCAGAATATAACATAGACGACTTCCACGTTTGACAGTTGACAACGACACATGAATGGAATCTGAGATTGGTGAAGAGCTTATAAAAAGCACAGGCCCACCTACCATAGGCTGGTGCTTGCCCACACTAGATCTCATGTGTTCCAGATTCCATCTCTCATATGCTAGCTCCTTCATATCATCCCAGTTGCATGCTAATGGCCACTGTGATAATATAATATCATCCTCATCTTTTTGTTTAACTAAGAGAGAAAGAGAGAGATAAAGAGATCCTTGTGTATTAAATATAGTCATGGTCTAGATTTTGGAACAAGCTTTCATGTTGTTATTGGCTATTAGAATCATTAATGATAGAACAAAGGAAGATTAAGAAACACAAGGTACTAAGTTGAAGAGAACATTATCATGAAATAGTACTACAACATTATCAAAGAAAAAGCTAGCCATACTCTTGTTGGAAGAGACTTCATTGTTTCAATGATTTTCTCAATACTTCCTCAAATGTAATATGTTGGAACACCTTATAAAATATAAAATGAGCACTAGTCTTGTTGTATATCACAATTTTAATAGGAAGTGTTAATAAAAAAAATCTTGAATCATGTACATGATTTTAGTTAATAATAAAATTGTCACTTAAAAATATTAAATTTTATTAAAATTTAATAAAATTGATGTCGTGTATGTTATGTATGACTTCAGTTTAAATTTTATATAACTAAAATTATGTATGAGGATAGTGACTTCATTCATATAAAATTTATACTAAAATCATGTTTCACGTGAATGACTTCAGTTTTGATGATTTTATTTTATAAAAAATTCAATTTTAAGTTAATTAAAAAAATAAGATAAACAAAAAAATATAGTTCTTCTTTTATTTTGATATGTATTTAACTCTCCATTAACTAGTTTAAGTAATATAAGAAATTAGTAAAACAAAAATCAATCCAACTAACTAAAAAATTCAAAATTAGAATTAGCTTAGAAACTAGCTATGACTATATATTATTCTTTTTTTTTAAAAAAAAGAGTAAAAGGTAATGTGTAAAATCCCCATTATATAAAATGTTTTTATCTAATTATTTTATTATGATATTTTATCTTATAAGATATGTAATACAATCATTTGTGAGAATTTAAAATTTTATTTCACTTAATTTGTATAGGTTTTAACGTTATATACAATTCTGTTTTGTTTCAAGCACTACTGAACTAATAATTGTAAACAGTATTTTTTTGTTTTGTTTGATGATTCTTTTGATTTTAAAATTAACACTATTTGTTTTGAAAATGAATGTATTTGAGTATCCTAAATCCTTTTTGGATAAAAGATTTCGTGATTATTTATTAGAAAAGTAACATAAAATGTACAATAATTTTAAAAAAATCATAGGATAATAAGGAGAACACTACAAGAAAAATCATGAAATAGAAACCAAATTTTAGAAAGACAAAAAATAATTAGTTGTTATAGTGACTAAATTAAAAAAAAAATTGATTTCTAAATTAGTCTCTATTATTGTTAAATGGTTCCTAAATTGGTGTCTAATTAGCAACTAAGGTTTTTGCTACCAAATTTAGAATATAAATAATCGGTAGCAATAACCTTGATTACTAGTTAGACACCAATTTAGAAACCATTTAACAATAATAGAAACTAATTTAGAAACTAAAATTTTTTTAGTCTCTAAAATGTTTTCTAATTTAGTCATTATAACAACTAATTATTATTGTTTTATATAAAAATTGGTTTTTATTTCATAATTTTCTTCTAGTGAAAACTGACCTTCAACTTTTAGTAAATCTCCTTTATCTAATTTTTTTTAACCGAAGATACTTAAAATAGAATAGCTTTTAACTTGTGAAGAAAAAAAAAATCATTTTAACTTTTAGTTTTCAGTACCATTTTAAAGAATAATAAGATGTGTATTGATAGGGTTCAAAAATATGTATTATTAACTTTTTTTTTTAGCGAGAGTACTAAATTTACACGTAATTTAATTAACTGAGTCTAAATATCGTTTTTCACAGTAACAACATAGTACGTGCAACAAATGTTTCTTTATTAACTTTAATGTAGTTATAAAGCCTTGAGGCCAGTTGGCCAGCCTTTTTGTTTTCTTTCTTCTTTCTTTTTATTCTTTTACTCTTTTTTTTTTCATTTTCTTCTCACATTTTTTTCCAGTTGTTTCTCATTTTATTTTTAAAAATATGTTAAAAGGTATGCGTAACACACATTTCTATCTAATCATAATCTAATTTAGAATAATTTTTTTATATTATCTTTTTATTCTAATATCTGTTTTTTTTTTATATATAGGGGTAAAGATAAGTTAAACTTAAATAAGATGAAAGTTTACGATATTTCAAGTTTTATCATGAAATCCAAATTTTAGTGATAACAAATAAGATAGTTTTGGTGTATGCAATATGTTTATTGTCAATACAACTAACTTAATGTATATATATTCTAAGAGATATTTAATCATGATTAAGAACAAGTATTTTCTTATGACATAAATCATCATTATAATATAGAAAGTAAAAAATTACAAGGTTTTCATAGACAAATTTCATAATAAAATGGATAAGTGTTACATGGACAGACAAAGTCTTTCAAAAATATTATATAGGAATGGTAAATTAACTTATTTTTGTGGATATTATTTGAACTCGTTTTGATTGTGCTGAAAATTCTCGTATTAATTCCGTATGAGTAATGCTAATTTTTTTAAATTGAGAATGTGCACAAGGAGGAGTATATATATATATATGTATATGTATATATATATATGTATATATATATGTCCCGTCCACATTCCAATACTCATTCCACGTCCCGGTTCTAAATATTAAAACACATTTAATTTATTAGGTAATTTTTCTTAACTTTTCTTTGGTTTTTAGTTTTGTAACTTATTTCTAGGTCATTTATTTGATTATTTTTACCTTTTTCTACAATTATTTGACCTTTATCCAATTTTTATTTGATACTCTCATTTGATACTTATACAATTATAATTTCTTTATTGATATTTAACATTTTAGAAAATAAAACGTGTATCCTTTTAACATTGAATACTTGATAATATCATGTTTTCCTTGCTATGAATTTTAGTTTTTATAAAAAAAATTATTTAATTAATATTTGGAATAGTAAGGGGCCATGTACGAACGCGGGTATGAGTATACCTGTTGATGGAGATGGGATGAAACAAAAAAAATCATACCCATTGTGTATGTGGACAAGGATGAGGATGAATTTTTACTTTGAGAATGAGAATGAAATAGTCAAACTCACACCTGCATTGCCCCATTTCCATTCCTAGTATCAAATGCTACTAAGAAAAAGTAACAAAGTGCTAGACAATAATGTCTTCTATATACGACCATACTCTTCAAACCATAGAAGCTTATCCTTATGGCATAAAGTATGTGTCTTTGAAGACAAAAAGAATGAAAGAGAAGAAAGTCATGATGAAACAACTTTCCAACAAGAGGCATAAGAAAAATGCAAGTTAAAGAAGATCAAGATAAGTGTTTCAAAAGTATATATAATTTGATGTAGTGCAATCTAAGGAGAACCGAGATCAGACAATCCTAATGTAACACCTATCAACATATGTCTCCTATATAAAGATCAATCTTTATATGACTCAAGTAAACTAGAATAAACGCAACCTAAAAAGTGATCTACATTAGACGCATCCTTGGGATTTTAACAATTAATGGTGAGGACCTAAGGAAGATTCTCACTGGACACGAACTTAACCAAATGGTTATGTAAGTGTGAAGGTTCACTTCACAAAGGCAAAGATGAAAAATAGGATATAGTGAGGATGAGATGGAATTGCGGAATTGAAATGGGCACAAGGTGAACATCAATGGTGGTCAAGGCCTCCTAAATGATGCACCATACTCATAATAATGAGCCAAAAACCGATAACAACAATAAGAGAAAAAAAGAGACAAAAACATAAAATGAATGGAGAAGTGGAAGGAAAATGGAATGAGAAAACTTATGGTGGTGGGTGAGAAATGTCACGCCACTTGGAGGGTGATGTGCTCCAAGATGAGTGTGTTGGCCGCCACTTGAGAACTTCCCAAATCACTCAAGATAAGACCTCAAACCTAAGAGGACATAAGCCTCACTAAGAGCTCACATTTGTGCAGAGTTTCTTTACTTAATTTCAACTTGTAAAATACAATGGGTAGGCCTCCTATTTATAGGGGAAGGAGCCTTGGAAAACAAGCAAGAGGGGTAGGATGGGAAAAGGGAAAAAAGGGACTGCCAAACCCACATCCTAGGCTTGTCCTTCTAGAAATTAGGTCAAATTATCTTCCTAAAGGGCTAGGAACAAGCTAAAATGACAACTACACCCCCTATTATGCTAAAGGCACCTTATTCTAGCATATCTTTGCTATTTGGACCCCTAAAGTGAGCCCAAATTATTTACTGTTAGAATATATGGCCTTAAACGAGAGGGGGGGGGGGGGGTGAATTGTTTAAGAAAGATTTTCGCAATCTTTTAACCTTAGAATGAAAATACTTTGAAAGAACCTTGATTAAGGATTCAGTTTTTCCAAAACAAACAACAAAAGCACAAAGCTGGAAAAACAATTGGTTGTTTTAGCGAAACAATCGGTTGTTTATACCAGTTCCAAAATAACAAAACTGAATTAAAGAGATAGGGATAGAGAAATTGTACACAGTTGTTTATACTGGTTCACTCCAAACAAGAGCTACATCCAGTCTTCTCAGAAACCCTGAGGATATCCACTAAGCAATCACCACTTGATCACTTACACCACAACCAAAAGAATGACCTGGAACACCTTAAGAAACACACTCTCATTGGCAAACACTAAGATTGCTGATCTTGAACACCTCAAGAACACACAGCAAATCTCAGCAAAACACACACACACGAATTGTTCAGCAGTTTACAAAGATTACACTTGTTACAGATGAATATCTGAAATCAATACAAGTAAAATCCTATTCAGCACCTTGACCAATCTCTCAACTCTTAAGCAATCTCAGAACTCTTTTAAAAACTCTTAGATCAAAACTCTGTTTCAAGATTCTTAAAAACATAAAAACAGTTTTTCAGAATATATCTAAGAATATAGTTTGTTATCAAATCTTAACAAACTCTTAATTGCATTTAAAACAGATTGGTCAAAGCATTTAATGACTGGAGCGTATTCATTTAAAGCATTTAAAGCTCAGTCAAAGAAAACAGTTTTTCTGTTATGGTTTCAAAACAAACAATCGATTGTTTCCTCGAATCAATCGGTTGTTTTGTTACTTAACAAAATTACCATTCAAAAACAGTTTTCAAACTTTCTCAAAAGATCTAAGTGTAAACAATCGGTTGTTTCGACAAAACAATCGGTTGTTTCAACTTAGTTTGAAAAACATTTTGCTTTGATAAAATTGAGATGTTAATTGCTTTGAGATTTAATCTAAGGGTTGATTACAACATTGAACTACCCCAGAACAAAGCTTAAACCAGCACAGCAGCATCAAGCAAAGCAGAGGCTTCATCATCTTTCAAAAGATTTGGATTCTTCAAAACATTGAACACCACTTGGTTCAACATTTACAACTTGTTTTATACTTAAGAAGACTACCAGGAAGAACTTGAGATGCTTTGGTCTTTCTCCATTTCTCCCTCTGGTGAGGTATTCACTTGAAAGTTGAGATGAACTTTCATAGTGTGCATCCTTGGTCATCTTTTTGTTGTCTTGGTTTGTATCACATGGTCATCAAACTATTCAGTGAAAACCCAATGAAGTTACTAATAGAATATTGTGTAGATTTGAAATTGATAAACTCTTGAGGTCTGGCTTATGTGAGTTGATTTTTAGATGTTTTCATTTATGGTGACACTTTTACTTAAAATTGTGATTATAACAATTAATGGTGGGGACCTAAGGAAAATTTTCTATGGACACAAACTTAACCGAGTTGTTAATGTTGGGTTTAATAGTGTCAAAGTTCAAGAGGGGGGGTGAATTAACCTTTTAAACGTTTCTCGCAGAATCAGTGTTTATCAAAGTTTACAGAAAATAAATCGATTTATTTGGGAATGAACAGATTTATTTTGGCACTATTTGCATTTGAAAATAATTTATACAGCCAGGTTAATCACGAGATTATGCAGATAGATTTTCCAGATACACACACTGATATTAGAACGAAAAACAGTGAATCACAAAACAGCAAGCTTCAATTTCAAGCAAGTGATTAAGGTTCAATTGATAACTTGACAATTAATTGAGTAGCCTATCACAATCAATCTGATCCAGTGGCTTTTAACAGATTATATATGTTATTTTCAGAATCAAACAGTTTTTCCAGAAACTAAGAACAGTATGTAACAAGCCCAGAAAGAACAGATTTATTATTAATTGAACAGATTTATTTCTTGACAGTTTAACAGTTATGCAGAAATTTAAGTGCAGAGATTAAGGGAGAATGAACACAAGGCAATTATACTGGTTCACTCAACTGAGCTACATCCAGTCTTCACCTAAACCAAGGTGAAATTCACTAAAACACAATTCAAACAAACACAAATCCCACTGTTTTTGAACCCTACAAGAACTTAGGTACACTTGCTGAAAAACCCTATTTCAGCATACACACTCTTCAAGAAACCCTATCAAAAAGAGTTTTCAACCACACTTTTACAAGAAATGAAAAGTGAAACGAATACACTTGATAGAGGATGCATAAATCTGCCTTGAACCAGTAGAATAGATCGCTAAAACTGTAGCAACACCTCTCACCAAGCTTTGGAACCAAACAAGAACAAGCACACTTATGATTTTTGAAATCTTCCAAGAACAAATGCTAATTCTTTGTAAAACCTTAATTATCTAATGCAAAACTTGTTTTCTCAATTGTATGATCGATGTTTAAACTCATAAACAAGTTTTCTTTTTATAGAAAAACAACTTATAACAGATTTTTGAAAAACAGTTAAAGCTGTTATAAAAAGAACAGATTGAAAATAAAATGAACAAATTTATTTTCAAAAGCAGTTAGAGAATCTGTTATGTGAGGAGACTTAGTCAGCCATTCTGGTGCGGGAACAAAACTGAAAACCGTTTAAGATAGACAAGGCACCAAAGTCAAAAAGAATCTATTCATTTACAGATGAACAAATTTATTTTTCAAAATGATAGCAGAAAAAGCTTAACAATTAGAACACAGTCGTTTTGAAAGGTAGAAGACTTAGTCAAAATACTTGATGCACAAAATCTAATTTTCACAAGACTTAGCCAAGGCATCAGTTTAAAAATGAATCTGTTTATTTAGAAAAGAACAGATTTATTTTTATGCAGTAAACGTGTTTTTTGTAAAACATGTGACAAACAGTTTAATAAATTTTGTGCTTGCTCTTATCACATGGTCAGTGGTTAAGAGGTGAGTTACTTAGCAAAAAGCCTATTCTTAAACAACCTCTAAACACTACCTAAGACATTCTTAAAGCAAAAGGAAATATACAAGAATTGTACATAAAAGTCTTCATCAAACACACGTCTTGAAGGGGGCAGCAACCATCTTCAACAATCTCCCCCTGTTTGGTGGAGACAAATCCCCATAGCTCTGTTGCTTTAAGAACCTGTACTGCACCAAATACTAAACCAGAAAAACAGAACATTGCATAACATGTAAAATGGTTTTAAGGTGCATAATTTAACTTCCTGTTTCAGCTAGCTTCACCTAGCATGGTGAGCTATTTTTCTCCCCCTTTGGATTCATCAAACAACATTTAAGCATAAGGGAAGATAAACCAGAAACATAATCATAATAGTTCAGAAAATAAAGACAAATTGTTCAGCATTACAAAATTTAATAACTGATAGAGAAAGCATGAAAATCAAGATACTTCTAATCCTTGTAGTATAGCTCTACAAGCTGCGCCTGAACTCCTTCAATTTGATCATTAAGGTGCTAAAACCTTGCTTGAGTAGTCTCAAAGTATGCCCTCTGTTCTACAGTCATGACATCAAGGCGATACAGAACTTGCCTTTCAAACATGGACAATGGTTCACCTCGGTATTCTAGAGTTTGATAGGCAACAATGGCATTCTGATGAGTTGCAGCAGCTTCTTCATGCACAAATTGGGGAGCAGGTGAGTCTCCTCTGACTTCTACAGATGGAGAACTTATCCTTTGTTCTGCTGCTTGAACTGTGTCATCCTCCATGGGAACAACTTCATCCTCATCCTCATTGTTGAGGTTTGAGGCTCCATGTTTTGCTTGAGGGTTCTTGCCTTTGAGAACCACCCAATTTTCTTCTATTTTGTGAAATTCCATCTTTGTGAGAGTTGAATTGTCAATCTCACTTACAACCTTGATGGGTTCGTTTCTCTCATTTGAAGCATCAACACCAAAGAAATCAATCAATTTTGAAACAAGTATAGCATAAGGAAAGCGATAATCAGCCAACCTTTTGGATTTCAGCATGTGTTCATTGATAATAAAAACCCAGTTTACCTTAATCTGGTTCATGATGCAATATAGAAGGATTAAATCCTCTTCATGTAAAACAACATGATTTGTACCTCTTGAGATGAGCTGCCATGCTATAATGTAGGCAACAAGACGTGGTGTTAGGTTCAAATGACCTGCATGGAACCTGCTTATGCTAGGGTTCCTCATACAGCTCTTGTAATATTGTAGTTTATTGAATTCTTGAATCCCACTGGTGTTTCCTTTTCCTACTTTCAGTCCAGCATACTTGATTCCAGCTACAGAATTCCAAACATCACTTGTGATCTTCATTTTGATCCCTTTCACATACGAGACAATGTTCTTTCCATCCAAGGTTAGATTAGTGTAAAACACCTTAACTAAATCAGGATATACATTACCCGTTAATTCCAACAGCTTTTTCAGTTTCTGGTGCTTCAATACAGCCCTTGTTTCTGCCAATTTTTTTGATTTCAGCCAGTTGAAATCCAGCACCTTGGGTATATTAATCTGCTTTCTACTTGTCTCGTGGATGTAGGCATTGATACCTTCTTCATTTCCAGCAAACCAACCTTCTAGCACACTTTGAAAGGTGTTTTGCTTGCCCTTATTTTTCTGTTTCTGTCTTGAAGAAGAAGCCATGGTTGAACCAGAATTTTCTCTTGTTTCAAATGGTGAGAACCGAAAATAGGTAGCCAATGTGGGTAGCAGATTTTCACACAGATTTATATTGAGAAGTGAATAGGTTGAAATGGCAGTTATGAATGGATATGCATGAAGATTTTATGCTCTGAAATTGTGCAGAGAATCTTTAAAAATATGCAGCAAATACTTAGGGTCACGATGCACACAACTCATACCTTTATTGAGCACCCAAACCATCAAATCGGTTACATAACCATGACCAAAACCGTCAAAGGTACAGAGGTTAATGCCCACTAAGTCAGTCAAGCAGTCAAAGATCAGAATTTCTCTTTCTTAGTCATCAATGCATATCAGTACCAAAAATAAACACATTCAATTACGAATAAACAGATTTAATTTTTTACTGCTAGGCACAATTGACATTTATAATACCCAATTCATTAAGCAGAAAATTAAACCTATCTTTAGCCAATGGTTTTGTGAACAAATCAGTAAGTTGTAAATCTGTACCAATGAACTTAATCTCACATGTTCCATTTGAAATGTGTTCTCTTAGGAAATGATGCCTAATTTCAATGTGTTTGGTTCTTGAATGCATGACAGGATTTTTGGTTAAGTTGATTGCACTTGTGTTATCACATAGCAGAGGTATATGGTTAAGTAAGATACCAAAATCATTCAATTGATGTCTTAGCCATATAGTTTGAGCACAACAACTCCCTGCTGCAATGTACTCTGCTTCAGCCGTGGAGAGAGCTACACAAGCTTGCTTTTTGCATTGCCATGAGATCAAGCTTGATCCAAGCAAGTGACAGGTTCCACTGGTGCTCTTCCTATCAATTTTGCAACCTGCAAAGTCTGAATCAGAATATCCAGTCAAGCTTAATGAAATGTTACCTGGATACCACAAGCCAACTTCTTTAGTTCCTTGCAAATACTTCAAAATCCTTTTGGCAGCATTGTAGTGTGATTCTTTAGGAGTAGATTGAAACCGAGCACACATGCACACTGCAAACATTATGTCAGGCCTGCTGGCAGTGAGATACAGTAGTGATCCTATGAGTCCTCTGTATTTGGTTTCATCAACAACAATTCCAGCTTCATCATGATCCAAGTGACAGCTAGTTGAGAAGGGTGTGTTGATTGGTTTGCACTTGTCCATTTCAAATTTCTTCAGCAGATCCTTGCAGTACTTAGCTTGATTCAAGAAAATGTCATCCTTGAGTTGTTTGACCTGCAAGCCTATAAAATAGTTCAACTCACCCATCATTGACATTTCAAACTCACTCTTCATGACTTTCACAAAAGTTTCACACAATTCTCCATTGTTTGATCCAAAAATGATGTCATCCACATAAACTTGTACTAGAATTGTGTCATCTCCTTTCTTCTTAATGAACAAGGTCTTATCAGATGTGCCTCTGTCATAGCCTTGTGAGGTGAGGAAATCACTTAGCCTCTCATACCATTGCCTAGGAGCTTGCTTGAGCCCATAGAGAGCCTTTTTGAGTTTGAACACGTATTCTGGATGCTGATGGTCTTCAAAACCTGGTGGCTGTGAAACAAATACCTCTTCATTTATATAACCATTCAAGAAGGACTCTTCACATCCATTTGAAATAGCTTGAACCCTTTGATGCAGGAGAAGGCAAGTAGCAATCTGACAGCTTCTACCCGAGCCACTGGTGCATATGTCTCATCATAGTCTATTCCTTCTTCTTGATTATACCCTTTAGCCACTAGCCTAGCCTTATTTCTGGTAATCACCCCGTGCTCATCCATTTTGTTTCTGAATACCCATTTTGTTCCAATTATATTCATCTCAGGTATTCTAGGAACAAGAGTCCAAACCTCATTAAGAGCAAATTGATTCAGTTCCTCTTGCATGGCTAAAATCCAGTTGCTGTCCTTGAGAGCTTCATTCAGATTCTTGGGTTCCACTTGAGATACAAAGGCCATTGCTTCACAGAAGTTGTTCAAGGATTTCCTATTTGATACTCCTTTCTCAATGTTCCCAATGACATTATCAAGGGTTAGGTCTCTAGGGGTTTTCCACTCTTTTGGCAAACCTGCAGACACAGTAGATTCTTGCATAGCATGTGTATCAGCAGTATCAAAATGAATCAATTCATTTTGATTTAAAACAGATTTAAATTCATTACTGTCAAGGTCATCGACAACAGTTTTAGATATGCTATGATCAACTTCATCAAATACAACATGCATTGATTCTTCTACTATGAGCAACCTTTTATTAAAGACTCTATATGCATGATAATTCAAAGCATAACCAATGTGCACACCTTCATCAGATTTAGCATCAAACTTACCAAGATTTTCTTTGCCATTATTCAATACAAAGCATTTACACCCAAATACCCTAAGGTGGCTCACACTAGGTTTTCTGCCCTTATACAATTCATATGGAGTTTTCTTAAGAATTGGTCTAATTAAGGTTCTATTTAACACATAAACTGCAGTATAGACTGCATCTGCCCAAAA
This sequence comes from Phaseolus vulgaris, assembly GCF_000499845.2. Classification (NCBI taxonomy): domain Eukaryota; kingdom Viridiplantae; phylum Streptophyta; class Magnoliopsida; order Fabales; family Fabaceae; genus Phaseolus; species Phaseolus vulgaris. The sequence goes on from NC_023752.2 coordinate 48,954,805, forward strand.
ATACTTAGGGAGCTTAGATTCATTTAACATGGTTCTAGCTAGTTCCTCTAATGATCTGTTTTTCCTTTCAACTACACCATTTTGTTGGGGTATCCTAGGGGCTGAAAAGGTGTGTGATATCCCATGCTTCTCACAGAACCTCTCAAATCTAGCATTCTGAAACTCTCCCCCATGATCACTTCGAATTGATTTTATGCAACAACCATTTTCATTCTGCAGAATCTTTGCTAATTTCTTAAAAGCAATGTAAGCATCATTTTTATGTGCAAGAAACAAAGTCCATGTAAATCTAGAGTAATCATCCACAACAACTAAAGCATACAAATTTCCAGCTAAGCTAGCAACTCTAGATGGTCCAAATAAGTCCATATGTAATACATCCAATGGATTTTTTTGTAGACACAATATCTTTTGAATTGAAAGAGGATCTGATTTGTTTACCTTTCACACAAGCATCACAGAGCCTGTTATCCTGAAATTTAATGTTAGGTAAACCAGAAACTAGATCTTTAGATATCAGTTTATTTAAGTGATTAGTGTGTATGTGAGCTAACCTCCTGTGCCACAGCCAAGACAGCAAACACTCATTTGAAGAGTTAGTTTCCATGATATTCAAAAGATATATGTTATTCACTCTCTTACCAGTAAACAGTACCTTACCAGATGAATCACTTGAGATTGTGCAGCCCTTTGAATTAAAGTTCACCTTGTATCCTTTGTCACAAAGTTGACTTATGCTGAGAAGGCTATGCTTGAGTCCTTCTACATAAAGCACATTCTCAATAGTGGTTGAATTCCCTGTTCCAACAGTTCCTCTGCCCAAAATTCTTCCTCAGTTATTATCACCATAGGTTACATGTCCCTCTGCTTTGAGCTTCAAGCTAGTGAATTTTGTAAGATCTCCAGTCATATGCTTGGAGCAGCCACTGTCCAAGTACCACTGATTTTTCTTGTTGCTCATATGCAAAACAGAATAAAAATGATACAAATGGTACCCTTTTTAGTATAGGGTCCAGCACAAATTAAAACCTTCTCTTTGGTAGCCATTTTGCTAAATTCTTAGGAACAAGATGTTTTCTAGCAATGCATGACCTAGAGGTATGACCAGATTTCATGCAGTAAAAACAGGTTACATGAGATGCCTTTTTGCCACTGTTAAAAGCTGAAAAACTTGATTTTGCTGGAACAAAAAAACTTGAAAGCTTTTTTACATTGGTTACATTTCCAGGGGTATAACCAAGACCATTTTTTATTGAAAACAGCATTCTGTGAGCCAAGAAGAGACTCAAAGTTTTCTCTTCCCTTGGTGAAATTGGAAAGGGTTTTTAGCAAATACTCCACTTGTTTTTCCAATTTTTTGCAGTTTTCACAGGTTTTAATAGAGGCATGCAAGCATGTTAGTTCAAGGCTTACCAAATCTGTTTTGGCCTTATGCAGTTCTTCCTCAAGTGTTTTTACTTTAGGTGCAAACACATTATTTACCTTTTGCAACTTATTGCATATTACAACTAGCCTATTTGCTTCATCATGTGTTTCCTTGAAAGCAGCAAGCAATTGATCATAGTTATCAGAATCCACAGAAAAATCACTTACTAAATCAGAGATTGACTCCTCATCCTTCATCATGAAGCACAAATTGTTTTCCTCACTCTCAGTTGAAGAGTTGCTAGTTGAAGATACTTCATTTTCTTCCCATGAGATGTAAGCTCTTCTCCCCTTGCTCCTTTCAACTTTCTTGCTGGCAGATTTGTCCTTTGCTTGATTGTTTGGACAATCCGTTTTGATGTGCCCTGTTTTGCCACAGCCAAAGCAAGTATAGGTAGAGGAATTTGAGTCATTAGGTTTAGGATACCTTCTTTTCTACTGGTTCCTATCTCTGCTTTTCTTCTTCAAGAATTTGCTGAATCTCTTTGTAAGAAGACTGATTGTATCATCATTTTCAGCATCTTCTTTTTCTTCCTTGATCTCACTCTGTTCGCTTGCCTTCAGTGCAAGTCCTTTCGATTTTCTTTCCATTGTTTCCTGCTCTTTGAGTCTCTTGAGCTCCATCTCATGCTCCATTAGCTTTCCAAAGAGTGCAACAATTCCCAGCTTTGACAGATCACGACTTTCTGATATGGCAGTCACCTTTGGTTGCCAGCTTCTATAGAGGCACTTCAATATCTTTATGTTGAGTTCCTCTCTGTCAAATTCTTTTCCCAAACCAGTAAGGTGATTCACAATATGAGTGAACCTTTTCTGCACATCAACAATGCTCTCCTCGGGTTGCATTCTAAACAATTCATATTCTTGGATGAGAGAATGTTTTCTTGACCTCTTCACATCTTCAGTACCCTCATGAGTGACTTCTAAGACTTCCCACATCTCCTTAGCTGACTTACATTGGGATATCCTGAAGAACTCATCCATTGTTAATGCAGAGGTTATGTTGTTCTTGGCCACAAGATCATGTTGAGCCTTCCTCCTTTCAGTCTCGTTCCATTCAGATCTTGGCTTTACCACTTCTTCATCCTTGACAACCTGCATTGGCACATAGGGTCCATGGACCACAGCTTCCCAAATTAATGCATCAATAGATTCCATGAAAATCCGTATTCTAACTTTCCAAAATGCATAATTCATTCCATTGAACATAAGTGGTCTATTAACAGCAGATCCCTCAGCAAAAAGCACTTTAAACTCAGACATTATTACAAACAAACTTGATTAAAATACAAGTCCTAGCTCTGATACCAATTGTTGGGTTTAATAGTGCCAAAGTTCAAGAGAGGGGGGTGAATTGACCTTTTAAACGTTTCTCGCAGAATCAGTGTTTATCAAAGTTTACAGAAAATAAATCGATTTATTTGAGAATGAACAGATTTATTTTGGAACTGTTTGCGTTTGAAAAAAATTTATACAGCCAGGTTAATCACGAGATTATGCAGATAGATTTTCCAGATACACACACACTGATATTAGAACGAAAAACAGTGAATCACAAAACAACAAGCTTCAATTTCAAGCAAGTGATTAAGGTTCAATTGATAACTTGACAATTAATTGAGTAGCCTATCACAATCAATCTGATCCAGTGGCTTTTAACAGATTATATATGTTCTTTTCAGAATCAAACAGATTTTCCAGAAACTAAGAACAATATGTAACAAGCCCAGAAAGAACAGATTTATTATTAATTGAACAGATTTATTTCTTGACAGTTTAACAGTTATGCAGAAATTTAAGTGCAGAGATTAAGGGAGAATGAACACAAGGCAATTATACTGGTTCACTCAACTGAGCTACATCCATTCTTCACCTAAACCAAGGTGAAATTCACTAAAACACAATTCAAACAAACACAAATCTCACTGTTTTTGAACCCTACAAGAACTTAGGTACACTTGCTAAAAAACCCTATTTCAGCATACATACTCTTCAAGAAACCCTATCAAGAAGAGTTTTCAACCACACTTTTACAAGAAATGAAAAGTGAAACGAATACACCTGATAGAGGATGCATAAATCTGCCTTAAACCAGTAGAACAGATCGCTAAAACTGTAGCAGCACCTCTCACCAAGCTTTGGAACCAAACAAGAACAAGCACACTTATGATTTTTGAAATCTTTCAAGAACAAATGCTAATTCTTTGTAAAACCTTAATTATCTAATGCAAAACTTGTTTTCTCAATTGTATGATCGATGTTTAAACTCATAAACAAGTTTTCTTTTTATAGAAAACCAACTTATAACAGATTTTTGAAAAACAGTTAATGCTGTTATAAAAAGAACAGATTGAAAATAAAATGAACAGATTTATTTTCAAAAGCAGTTAGAGAATCTGTTATGTGAGGAGACTTAGTCAGCCATTCTGGTGCGGGAACAAAACTGAAAACCGTTTAAGATAGACAAGGCACCAAAGTCAAAAAGAATCTATTCATTTACAGATGAACAAATTTATTTTTCAAAATGATAGCAGAAAAAGCTTAACAATTAGAACACAGTCGTTTTGAAAGGTAGAAGACTTAGTCAAAATACTTGATGCACAAAATCTAATTTTCACAAGACTTAGCCAAGGCATCAGTTTAAAAATGAATCTGTTTATTTAGAAAAGAACAGATTTATTTTTATGCAGTAAACGTGTTTTTTGTAAAACATGTGACAAACAGTTTAATAAATTTTGTGCTTGCTCTTATCACATGGTCAGTGGTTAAGAGGTGAGTTACTCAGCAAAAAGCCTATTCTTAAACAACCTCTAAACACTACCTAAGACATTCTTAAAGCAAAAGGAAATATACAAGAATTGTACATAAAAGTCTTCATCAAACACACGTCTTGAAGGGGGCAGCAACCATCTTCAACAATCTCCCCCTGTTTGATGGAGACAAATCCCCATAGCTCTGTTGCTTTAAGAATCTGTACTGCACCAAATACTAAACCAGAAAAACAGAACATTGCATAACATGTAAAATGGTTTTAAGGTGCATAATTTAACTTCCTGTTTCAGCTAGCTTCACCTAGCATGGTGAGCTATTTTTCTCCCCCTTTGGATTCATCAAACAACATTTAAGCATAAGGGAAGATAAACCAGAAACATAATCATAATAGTTCAGAAAATAAAGACAAATTGTTCAGCATTACAAAATTTAATAACTGATAGAGAAAGCATGAAAATCAAGATACTTCTAATCCTTGTAGTATAGCTCTGCAAGCTGCGCCTGAACTCCTTCAATTTGATCATTAAGGTGCTGAAACCTTGCTTGAGTAGTCTCAAAGTATGCCCTCTGTTCTGCAGTCATGACATCAAGGCGATACAGAACTTGCCTTTCAAACATGGACAATGGTTCACCTCGGTATTCTGGAGTTTGATAGGCAACAATGGCATTCTGATGAGTTGCAGCAGCTTCTTCATGCACAAATTGGGGAGCAGGTGAAAAAGTCTTCATCAAACACACGTCTTGAAGGGGCAGCAACCATCTTCAACAGTTAAGTAAGTGTGAAGGTTCACTTCATAGAGGCAAAGATGAAAAACAAGATATAGTGAGGATGAGATGCAATTGCGGAATTGAAATGGGCACAAGGTGAACATCAATGGTGGTCATGGCCTTCCAAATGATGCACCATACTCATAATAATGAGCCAAAAACCGAGAACAACAATAAGAGAAAAAAAGAGACAAAAAACATAAAATGGAATGGAGAAATGGAAGGAAAATGGAATGAGAAAACTTATGGTGGTGGGTGAGAAATGCCACACCACTTGGAGGGTGATGTGCTCCAAGATGAGTGTGTTGACCACCACTTGAGAACTTCCCAAATCACTCAAGATAAGACCTCAAACCTAAGAGGACATAAGCCTCACTAAGAGCTCACACAATTTGTGCAGAGTTTCTTTACTTCATTCAATTTCAACTTGTAAAATACAATGGGTAGGCCTCCTATTTATAGGGGAAGGAGCATTGGAAAACAAGCAAGAGGGGTCGGATGGAAAAAGGGAAAAAAAGGGGTTGCGTTAGGGTTTGACTAAGTCAAACCCACATCCTAGGTTTGTCCTTCTAGAAATTAGGTCAAATTCCCTCCTAAAGGGTTGGGAACAAGCTAAATTGATAACTACTCTCCCTATTATGCTAAAGGCACCTTATTCTAGCATATCTTTGCTATTTAGACCCCTAAAGTGAGCCCAAAATTATTTACAACATATTTTATCTCTTAAGAAGACCAAAAGGAAGAACAGTTTGTGCTTTGGTTTATGCCCATCTCCTTTGGTTGGGTCCATGAGATCCTTGGTGGGGTATTGAATTGTTTGCTTAGATGATTGCTTGCCATGTGCTTTGTCTTTTTCTTCCTTGGTCATCTTCATAGCTACTTAGTTTGTATCATAGGCTTTACTACTTCCTTTTCTTGTTATGGAATTTTTAAATTTTTCAACTAAGTCAACACCAACATCTATCCAAAGTTGTGTATGTTATAGAGGCATCCATGCTTGGTCAGACGATGGACCATTTACTCCAAGGACTATTGTTGAAGTTACCATATGTAAACAAGAATCAAACTTCCACTATGCGAGCTAGGATAAATGTTACCAAGACCAAAATCTAGTTGAAAAGACCCTATATGGCAAGAACTTTGGCCAAAATTTGGTGAATGTGCCTATCATGATTAATTTGTTGACCAATGAGGCAAATATCTAATAACAAATTTATGACAAGGTCTTGTTACAAAAGAATGGAGAGAAATACTAAGTCATAAAACTTTCCAAGTTCGTTATTTTTTATCTAATGAGAGGCATACACTTCAACTCATCTCATCTTTTATTTTTGAACATGTTGAAGAACTTGAATGGTCTCGAAGATGATGCTACTAAACACATATACTTTAATTTGTTGAATAGGATGATTATAACTCAAAGGGTGATATACTCCTTCTATGAACTCAAACCAAAGATCAAATAAAGGATCTTTGAAAGAGGAGTACTAGTGGCAAATGATTTTCCTTTACAAATGTCAACATCTTCATGAGAATTATAGGCATCAACCTTGAACCATTAGAGCTTGAGGTACAATACAACATGGTCATCTACGCCAATCATTTCATTAATAACCTCTAGCTACCACACCTAAATCCTTAAAAGTGTAAGGATTTGGATTGTTATGGCATAAAAAAGAAGCTACAAATGTTGGTGAGAGAAGAAAGAGAGGAAGGCCAAGGTTAGAAGAGCTAGGCAAACTTCCTACACTGGTGGCTTCAACCTAAGTCATTTTCCTAAACAACCATTTGTTGTTGCTACAAGTAGTTTGTCATACTCCCCTATAGCATTTATTATTGCCCTTGCATCAAGTTTGACATTAGGGAGAGAAGTTCTACACATCCAAGGTCAACGAGGACACTCAAGAGTTCCCCTTGGAGGGGAAGGCAAGTTAAGCTTGTTGGGCCTTCTTCCACAAAGAGATTGCATCCAAAACACTATTTGTCAACCCCAACTTATCATCAAGTGATTGTAGGTGAAAATGATATAAAAGGCATGCAACCCTTAGATTTTAAGAAGAGTTGCAAAGCCTCCAACGATTAGGGGAGGCAAATGCCACCAGTTGTAGAAGTTTCTCAACCCTCTACTCCAGGCCATATGCGCAAACCCTACATCACCTCCTCTTTCACCAACCAATCAACCTACTCTCATTCTATGAACCCGTCAACATCTCTTGGAGCTAAGAATAAGCTTACAACTACATGTGAAATTGAAGCAAGTGCAAAAGATAAAGTGGGCACAAAGGCAAGCTAAAGTAGAGGTTATGACCCTTAAACTTTTGGAAGCTTTGGTTTATGTCCGAGCACCATAAGAAGTCTAACTCATCTCCACGGTACCACCAATGCAACCCAACTCGCAATTGTGGATAAATGCATAAGATGCTGAAAGAATACAATGCACAACAATTAAGAAGATGACTAATCTAGCCAACTTCTTAACTAATCAAATGCACACCCTAATGATGTAATTCATTAATGACAAGGAAGCTTCACCAACCTTACCACTTTCACCTTTGTTAAAGCTCATTGAAATAGCCACACAAACACCAACCTTCGACCTCGTCCTCTTAAACCCAAATAGAAGGCCAACTGAACACATCACCTTCGTTGTTGTGTTAGTAAAACTAACTGCACCACCTTTTTTTGTTTATGACAAAGAGGAAGAAAATAGGAAGACTCTTAGTGCAACAATTTTGTAACTATAATCTTTATTAGTAATATTTATATAAATTAGTATCGATGCTTTTTTATAACTATTTTCTATTTACTTTATTTCTATTTTTTGTTTTTACTAAAATTGGCCTCTAATGGTAAAACAATCACCCACCCCACCAACACACACATGCATATATCACCAACGCACACATATGCATATATGTGTTTGTGTGTGTATTGTTTTCTGAATTGCTATGCCATGTAAAAAATACTTTCACGTTTTGTTATGTCTCATGCTTTGACAAACATGATATGTATGCATTTTCTATTAAGACCCAAATAATTTAATACATGTTTAGATGCACTAGACTATCTCTGAGTGAAAATTTTGATGTTAAAAAATATAAATAAGTAATTGAATTAATCTCTAAACTGGTTATGAACCTTATAGAATGTGTCTTTTTTATCAGAAATATAGTCATGGATATCTAAATCTTCGAAGTGTTTTTGTCTTGCGCTAGACGATCCTTCAGTCTGTTTAATTAGTTAATGATTGACTAAAGTGTAATCAAAGTCATAAGAGATTTCAGTTCTATATTTAAAAACAACATATATTTGGTAAGAAACAATTTGCTTGAATTCATCTTAAACATTGTAAACAATATCCAATGCATAGTTTTATAAATTAGAAAATATATGATTCCAACAATGATTTAAAAAGAAATTTAAGTAATTAATTGATCATGAAATAAATAAAGAGCACAAACAACATGAAATCAAATTCAAAACAAGTAATTTATTTATCAAATATATTTTTATTGTTTCTTTATTTACAACTCAAGGAGAGAAGAAAGAAATGTAGCCTTCCATAATTGGACTCATATGAACACGCAACAAAGATTATATATATATATATATATATGAAACATATAAAGATTTTATCTTTGAAAATTACACAACAATAGTCACATTAGTGAAGATTCATACAAAGAACAAGTTGCGCGACGTTTAGAATGAAAAAAAAAAGAAACAAGAAAAGAAACACATGTAGCTACAATGTTTATTGTCATTGGTCAATAGCCTTGTGTGTAATATGTTCTTACATGGGATGCTTACCATCTTCGGGTTAGTTCTTAACAAAAAAGGAGGTGTGATCCTATAAAAAAATGTATGGTGTTCGAAGGTCATGTGATCAATTCTTTGTCTATGTTCAAATATCGAAAGTGTGACAACTATAAGCAAATGATGTTTGCTTTCTTCAATTTGTGTCGTATAGACATGCAAGACGTGGTAGAAAATGACAATCACATCCTCTTAGATGGAAACTTATAGGCAAAGTATGCCTAGAATGAAAAAAAAAATTAGTATCAGATGAATGTCACAACACATAGTTATCTTAGGTGTGTTATCTATAAAAAAAAGGAATATGTAAAGGTACATGCCTTCAAATGCATTAGAAAAATGTAGGACACACAACTATCACATATGAACAATGAAAGGAAATACAAAGGAACAAACTCGGTCTTTTAATACGAGTTGTTCACCATTGTGAAAAAAGACACATAAGTTTAAGGATATCTTTAGAAAGCATGGAGGATTTAGGAAAGGAAAGAGGTTCAATCCAAATGAATTTAAAGAATGAAAGGAGAAATACTTCAACGTGATACCCAAAATAGAAAAACAACTATTTAGCTCTTGTTAGGGAAAAAATACAACATCTTGAATGTTTTGATTGTATGCTTAAACATAACAAGTTGAGAGCTTGAAAGACATGAAGGATTTGTATCTAATAGATGCTTATAAGATCATGAGTGCATATTCTTTGTCTAACATACCATAAAGCATTATGTCAAGTTTCACTTCATCTAATAAGTTAATTGAAGATTAATCAAACAATAAGTACAAACCAAGACTTCAAGATGACACATATGAAGAATATTCCAAAGCTTGAGTCTAAAGATACAGAGAACATATTCTATGTTTGTCCCAAGAAGATCCGCAATAAAAAAAAGTTCAAATATCTTTTGGGGTGTGAGCTAGAGCTGCAATGACCACCAACTCTTCTGACACTACTATTTTTCAACGTTGACTTTGTCGTCTACCTTATATAGTGTTTAATTTTAACCATTATTTGGTTTAAAAGGATCTTCTATCAAGGAAGATAAGTATTGTCATTTATCAGATAGTTTGTGTGAAAAAGAGAAGAGAAACTAATGCTACATGTCATGCATTTAATGTTTCTCAACATAAAAGCTCATCTAAGAAGAAATAAGACAATGAAGAGAGTTTAAACTACTCAGTGACCAGAAAAAGGAAATGCAACAACTAATTTTCCAAGCCTATAAGAAGACATGATTTTAAGAGAAAAATATGGAACAAAGACATAATTTTGCAAGTGCTAAAACTCTTCCAAAATATTGTGCGCCTGAAAGCTTTGTAAAGAACAATGTTTGTGTTCATTTTATCGAACTAATGAGAAAGCCTACCCTTATACAGGTCGAAAGATGTTACTCTCTCTAGTGAGCTAAGCTCATGATCTATTAATCACTCAAACCTTATGTATGTAAAAGCTAGTGGTTGTTTGTCCAAATAATACTTAGTTGAGCCAAAAGTGGCTTGGGAAATAATACTTGAATAGGGTTAAGCTAGGAGTGACTTGTTGAAAGAATACTTGGTTAAGCTAGAAGTGTCTTAATAAAATAATACTTGGTTAATTCAGGAGTGTTTGTTAAAAGAAAACTTGTTTGAGCTAGAAGTGGCTTGGAAAAGAATACTTATATGTACATTGCAACTTGAGTCTACCTAGTGGAACTTGATTAGTTGGTCAAGAACTAAACATAGTCTATGTGATCAAACGAACTAGTATAAAAATACAAAGTATTTTTACTTTCCTTTGATCTTTTACACACACACACATATATATATATATATATATATATTTGTTTAACTAATTTAAAAAGGAAGGAAAAGTTAAAGTCAACCTTGAGAATATTCTTAGTTCTATTGGCGTACAGACGATATTAATGAAAAGCTGCAAAAAAAAATTAAAACCTAATTCAACCTTCCATTATTGTATTATTTCCCATTTCACATAGCTCTCAACTTCCAAAAGCACAAGAAAATTGCACCTTACAAGGCACTAGAAGCAGTAAACGACTAATCAAACACTAAAGAGTCAGATGATGAAGATAACTTCTCCTTCCTGATGTATAAGTTCAAGAATATGCTCAGAAAACGTGGATGATTCATGAAAGAAAAGAGTTTCAATCCAAACGAATCCAAAGAATGCAAGGAGAAGGTTGTTTGTTATGAGTGTAAGAAGATTAAACATCATAAGTAAGAATGCCCATAACTTGACAAGGAGAAAAAGAAAGAGTTCTATAAAAAGAAAATATCTATGTCAACGTGGGAATACCTTAATCCTTTTTAGTTAGAAGATGATAATTAGGAAAAAAAAAACCATGTTGGTTTCATGGTGAACACATTGTATTACCAAACCTTACAATAATGTAAAAGTAATTGGAATAGTATCATTTGTTTGTGATTAATTTCCAAAGATTAAAAAACAAAGAATAAGAGAACTACTTCAGCACACAAGTGTTAATGTTAAAAATTTCTCGAAAAAGATATGAATAGAGTTTTAAGCTTCTTAAAGAGTTTCTTGGACGTATGAAATCAATAGTATTAAAGCAATTAATGATTTCCAAGACAACCTTAAAAACAATTTATAGAAAACATTTCTAAAGAAGCTTAATACATTAAGTGAAGATCGATTTCTTTTTCTATGTTACTCCAGGAAACATAACAAGAACAATTTAGCCGATTATATCTCATTTAATTTATTAATTGTGATATAACACAAGAAAATCAAATTATTTCAAATATTAATTGATAATCAGCACAAACATTTTTAATTTATTAATTGTGGTAGTTATAACATGAGATAATAAATTATTTTAAAGATTAATTGATTCTCATTATAAACATGTTTTTGAAACAATTTAATCTAATCGATTAACACTAATGATAATCAATTATGTAACTTAAGATAATTGATTAGGTTAAACATTAATAGATTATGTTTTTAAAGTATTTTTAAAAGATTTTTGAAAACTTTAAAGAATTATCAAAGTCAATGGTTATCATGCTTCACATGAGATGAAATCTTTTCTATATACATGACTCACACATTCAAGCATGAAAGCTAAAGACTTAATACAACCTTTGTTATTTATCATCCTCAAAAACACTAACTAGAGAAATTTAATGTTCAATCAACAATAAGTTGATTTAGTTCATGTTTTTAGTATAAGGAGTATAACATGATAATAAAATAGGTGAAATTCAATCCTAGCATTTGTTAAACTCATACGTTTGTTGAGACAATAAATAACTCATTTAAATTGAACTTTTGTGTATTTTGATAACTTCTTTTGTAAAATACATTTTCTACAAAAGTAGAATACATTTTTTTTTTATAAAAGCACATTTTTATAGTATATATCATATCTTTTAATTGATATGTGATCTTCAACTTACCTTCCTCTCTTAAACATTTCAAACATATTATTAAATATTTGTAGGTCATCCAATAGATTAATCTTGATAAGAGTGATAGGATAAAACTAACAAACTTTATCCGAATAAACTATGATAATATCTTATAAAAATAAATTTTAAACTTAACTCAATCTCATTAAATTGGTTTATAAGATGAAATATTCATCCACCTATATACTTTAATTTGGTAATTATCTCTAGCCTACGTGAATTTTCAAACATTTTGTTATACATAATTTCGTCTTATGCTTCAACAATTAGCTTAAGTGTTGTCTTCACTTCTTTTAATTTATTGAATAAATGGTCTGCTTTTGACCAACTAATCTGTTCATCGGACATTTGATTGTTACAACCAGCGTATTTTCGTTAATTTTGAAACCGAACTCTCAACCAATAACAAAATACTGATAATTTAAACACTAACTTGTTTAAACACTCCAAAAATCAACAACTAAAACGGACAAAGAAAGGTATAAAGCACAGAAAATGTTTCCACAATAAATTATCATGAACTATAACGAGTCATCCAATTACAACGTATAATAACTGTGTATATTTTTATAACATCTTTCTTTCAAAGTCACAGTTACAGTAATTTTCAGTTGAAGCTGTAATTTCTTTTTACATCCATCCCGGGCAAAAGTTAATCTCGTTACAATAAATACGTTATGTCGGTACAAAATACAAAGCTCGATACCAGAAAAATTAAATACGTTACCTCATTAATGTCCTCATCAGTTTTTTTCAGTGCGTTAACACAGTGTTCGACTGTTATATAAAGCCGTGGGTTATATCTCAATTAATTAAGAAAGTTCCAAACTATGAAAATATTGGTTATAAGTTTTTATACCATATTCATGCACTAAAAACAGCTGACTAACCCAAAGAAGTAACCAACACGAACCATTGCGTAAAGGTAACAAACATATTACCATTGTCTTTAAGAGAAAAAAAAATGTAGGAATGGTTGAAGAGATTGAGAATTCGTTTAGTTTTGCAACTGTACTATGATATAAATGAATGTTGTTCTGCATATTTGGTTCAGTGCGGATGCAGAACTAGAAAAACGTGGAAGATTGGAGGGTGAGTTGAGAAAAAAGGTAACGTACGTAGTGTGAGAGTGGTGGCATGATGAAAGGGTAGGTGGGGTTGTGAGTAGAGAGAGTCACGAGATAGAAAATGTAATGTAATGGAAGTAGGCTGAAAAAAGAAAAGTTCGTAAATTTTGAAGGGGGCATGAGATGAGGAAGTTATAGGCACTACTACTGTATCTGTATCTGTATCCATCATTTTCTGATTCCGCGTCATGTCACTTGGATAGAAATAGAAGAAACTAGAGACGTAGATGTGATTTGTTTTGTTGCATAGGATAATAGAAATACGAAAATCTACGTGACATAAAAAAGGTGTGGTTGCGGTTTGCCTATCAATTCATTGTATCCCCACAACGTTGGCCAATCCTCATCACTTGTTCTTCCTCACATCCCATCTCTCTCTCTCTCTCTCTCTTTCTCTCTCTACTTGGACCCCTTCCTCAGTGTCTCTTCTCTCTGGTTGCAACTTGGGTGTGAAAGGACCAAAATACGAATTTTCTGGAAAGGAAATCAATCCCCCCTCCCAAAAGAAATGCTAAAGTGTGGGAGAAAGGGGTATTAAAAGATAAGTGCCAAGCCTCAAAGTTGTCTACTCAAATATCAGATTGTGCTTTTTACCTTCTTATGGCCTATAATCTCCCTCAGTAAAGAAAACCAAGACCAAAAGGAATAAAAAAAAGTGGGAGAGAGAGGGAGAAGTAGAGAACAGAAGAGAAAAAGATAAGACTAGTAAGCTAGCATTTGTTGGTGGTGTTGTTCAGGCTCAGTACTCAAAGGGAAAGGATTTAGGAAAGAGATCTGGTATATGGTTGTGTGTGTGAATAATAGAGTGCTTGAGGTTGTGGTGTTGGTGAAGAATATTTGTGGAGATGTCAGGAGGAGGATGCAGCATAGTGTGGTTTAGGAGAGATCTGAGGGTAGAGGATAACCCGGCACTGGCTGCAGGAGTGCGAGCTGGAGCTGTGATTGCTGTTTTCATATGGGCTCCAGAAGAAGAGGGTCAATACTACCCAGGTAGGGTCTCTAGGTGGTGGCTCAAACAAAGTTTGGCTCACCTTGATTCCTCTTTGAGAAGCCTTGGCACTCCCCTAATCACCAAGCGCTCCACTAATAGTGTTTCTTCTCTATTGGAGGTCATTAAGTCAACAGGGGCTACTCAACTCTTTTTCAACCATTTATATGGTGAGTTTCCATTTTTTCCTTTTCTTACATGATGCTTATTATCTATGATATATGGTTCTTGTGTTTTCTAGTGCAACTTCCTTCCTTTCCTTTTAGATGATTATTGGTTATCATATCATGCTACCTTGTTTTGTTTTGTTCAATTGTTTGTGGAGGGGTTATGTGAAAACCTCTAGATTGCTACTTAAAGATGGTCTATGACTATAGCAGATTCATTGTTTTGTAATAATGACCAACATCATTATATATTGTAGGATCTTAATTCTATCAATTCTAGTTGTTTCTATTATTATTTGGTGAACTTTTTCTTTATAGTTTGTATTATGGTTGTCAGAATTTTTCTTCTTCGTATAACCTGTCTTGTCATTTGCAATCTCTATTTATATCGTTGGATTTCCTTTTTCATAGTTTCATAAGAAAAGTGAAGTTCGTCACTGCAGCTTCATGATGATATCAAAGTGAGTAATTATCTGTGTTGCAGATCCATTGTCACTTGTGAGGGATCACCGAACAAAGGAGGTTCTGACTGCTCAAGGCATTACCGTACGTTCATTCAACTCAGATTTATTGTATGAACCATGGGATGTGAATGATGCTCATGGCCAACCATTCACAACTTTTTCTGCTTTTTGGGAAAGATGCCTCAGCATGCCTTATGACCCACAAGCACCTCTTCTCCCACCTAAGAGAATTATTCCAGGTCTACTTTTATTCATTTTTCTTCTTAGCCTCACATTTTTTGTTCTTTATTAATTTAATATCGATTGTGGGCCAGCTGCGTAAGTCATTCACCTTTGTGGTGCTAGTTTGAAGTCTCCATTCAACAAATTATCCAAATTGGGAAATAAACACCGATGCTTTTAACCGCTTAAAAAGTTCCTCTGTAACATACCAAAAAGGTACATAAGTAAAATCATACTATTTAATGAGATGGAGCTTGTTTTAAATTTTAAATGCAATCAAAATTTCATATATCATTCTGCCAATAGGCTTCCAAAGTTGGTCCTCCTACCATTGTAAACAAATAAAATTAAAGATGCAACAAATACTCTATTCAGTGTTACAGCCGACATATTTTGGTTATGTAGATATGCAAGCTTTATGGTCTGAAATTTTTTCCTCTATTGTAATGGAGATCTAATTCAATCACCAATTCATGACACTTTGCATGATTAATGGACTAAATTATTGTCAAAAACTTTGGAAGAGTATGACTGTACTTTCATTATTGACGAATTGAATCAAGGACCACACTAGTAATGATCTTAGTTTTGTAAACTCCACAAGTATGTCATGTGTACTTCAGTATATTTGGTAAAAAAGAATTCTATTTAGCTCTGTCATTTGTCATGAATTTCATTTGCACTATGTTAACTATTGTTGGTTTGTTTCAGGTGATGCTTCAAGGTGCCCTTGTGATACATTGGTGTTTGAAGACGAATTAGAGAAGGCAAGCAATGCGCTTCTTTCTCGAGCATGGTCACCGGGGTGGAGCAATGCTGACAAGGCATTGGCTGCATTCGTAAATGGTCCTCTGATTGAATACTCAAAGAATCGTAGGAAGGCTGATAGTGCCACAACCTCATTTCTCTCTCCACATTTGCACTTTGGTGAGGTGAGTGTAAAGAAAGTGTTCCATCTTGTCCGCATTAAGCAAGTGTTTTGGGCCAATGAAGGGAACAAGGCTGGTGAAGAGAGTGTGAACTTGTTTCTCAAGTCTATTGGTCTTAGAGAGTATTCGAGGTATATCAGTTTCAACCACCCCTACAGTCATGAGAGGCCCCTTCTGGGCCACCTTAAGTTTTTCCCTTGGGTGGTGAATGAAGGGTACTTCAAGGCTTGGAGACAAGGCAGAACAGGGTACCCTTTGGTGGATGCTGGAATGAGAGAGTTGTGGGCAACTGGTTGGTTGCATGATCGGATACGTGTTGTGGTTTCAAGTTTCTTTGTGAAGGTGCTGCAGCTTCCCTGGAGATGGGGAATGAAGTATTTCTGGGATACCCTTTTGGATGCAGATCTTGAGAGTGATGCCCTTGGTTGGCAGTACATATCTGGTACTCTCCCTGATGGTCGCGAATTTGATCGAATAGATAATCCACAGGTGCTGTTGCTTCTGTGTAAAAACTACATAATCTTGCTTTGTGTGGATGACTTTTTGTGTATGTTCATCTCTGTACATGTTTGTGTTTCTTTTTGTATTGAAAAGGAAAGCAATGTCACGAGTTTCATAATCCTGTTCTTATTACTTTTCTGGTTTGAATATTTTGTGCCGGATCAAAGACTCTTTTGTCCACCACTGAGGTTTGTACAAATGAAATGGAACAAAAAGTACTTCCACCTCTTCTCTAAACTCCCTTAAATATTTATGGTTTGAATTTTAGATGAAGGCAAAAGGTCCATCTCAATATTGATTGCAATTCAGTGAGTAGTGAGAAGTTTCATTTGTCTGATCTGGAGTGATGCCTTCTTTTAACTCTGTTAACTGTTTGAGAGTAAAAATTCTCGGCATGAACAAGACAACACTCTGGCCTATTTTGCCTTTGAAAATTTGAGATGGTCATTCTTATCACTCTAATACGGTTGACGAATCATAATTTTTGAGTTAATATTTTGACTCAATCATGATTTTGTTTCTTCAAGGGGCAATTGGATTCAAACTCGAGATATTTTGATTATGATTTATGATATTTGACATTAACATTTTGACACTTAAGCTATATGCTAATGTCAGCTATTTGAATGCTTAAAGATGACAAATAACATGATTGATAAACTCATTTGATTACTTCTTTTTTTTTAGTTTGAGGGGTATAAATGTGACCCAAATGGAGAATATGTTCGACGCTGGCTTCCTGAACTTGCTAGATTACCAACTGAATGGATACACCATCCGTGGAATGCACCAGAGTATGTACTGCAAGCTGCTGGAATTGAACTTGGTTCAAATTATCCTCTTCCCATTGTGGGAATAGATGCTGCAAAAGTTAGATTACAAGAAGCACTTATACAAACGTGGCAACAAGAAGCAGCTTCAAGAGCTGCAATTGAAAATGGAACCGAGGAAGGGCTTGGAGACTCATCTGAATCAGCCCCTATTGCTTTTCCCCAAGACACACTCATGGAAGAAAGGCCTGCTGAACCTGTTAGGAACAACCCACCTCATGGTACTCGGCGCTATGAGGATCAGATGGTCCCAAGTATGACTTCTTCCCATGTGAGAGTGGAAGAGGAAGAAACATCTTCAGACCTTCGAAATTCAGCAGCAGACAACAGAGCAGAAGTTCCTACAAATGTGACCACACAACAAAATGCAAGAGAGACAGTGAATCAAGGAGAGCTGCTGAATGTAAATAGAAACACTCGAGTACAGAATAATGCTACAATGTGGCTGAGAAATGCAGCTGAAGATTCCACAGCAGAATCTTCAATTAGTACTAGGAGAGAAAGGGATGGAGGTGTAGTTCCAGTTTGGTCTCCCCCAGCATCTAACTTTTCAGAACAATATGCAGATGATGAAAATGGTATTGGAGCCAGTTCATCTTACTTGCAGAGGCAGCATCCTCAGTCTCATCAATTGATGAACTGGACGCGGCTACCTCAGACTGGGTGAGATTTCCCAAAGCACTGAAAAGATTAATGGCATATTTGTACTTTGTGCTTCATGCCAAACTCTTTCATTACGACTTTCCTAGGTCATGTTCTACAACCATTTGGTGATTTTGGGAATAGTGTGGCTAACCTGCTTCTGTTCAATTTTCTTAGCCTTATTTAAAGATCTATGAAGCACTTGTTCATGCTTGCTTTTTTGGTTTTCTCACTCTTCTGATTCTCCTCTTCACGAGTACTAGATAAGTTGTAGAATTTTGTTACATCTATAAACACCTAGCGAATGCCAATATTTTTGTCCTGTTGGATGATGTTTTTGGCAATGGATTATCTGCAGTGACTTACCACATTAATTTTACCACTGCATGATATTCTAACCTTTTCAATAAATTTTATCTATATAATATATTTTTATTATATAATAGAGGTTTGAAAGAACAAAAGGTGGATCATAACACTTGACCGTGTCTAGTTTTTCTAACCGTTCCTGTTGTTTCTGATCTAAGGTTATGATCCTTTCCATCTTCTTGTTACATGTTACAATTAACATTTTCATTACAGGTAATTCAGAGGTAGAACGTGCTGATTAGTATCAGGGAGATGGAAAATGCAGTCTCCCCTCATCTTTTGGGAAAAGTGGGATGGCGAATCTCGTATTGGACCTACATGTGATCATTTCCTACATCCTTAAACATGTCTTGACACATGATTAACGGCTGACCACGATGTGCATGAAAATTTCAGTTCATGCGGGTAGTAGTTTCATCTGCAGTGCCTTTTGCTCTCTTGTACAAAATTTTTAGGCCTACTGTATAGTATAATTTGTGTTGTGGAGGAGAAAGAGCCACTATTCGAATTGGACCTTTGGTCGTCTCTTAAACTCAGGGTTGTGCTTATAATTTGAGGTAGTTAGTTATTTACATTTCCTGTCCCGTAATCCTGTACATTTATTTTGACTGCTGTAAAGTGCATTCATCTCGGTGCTCACATCTACAAAACTTCTCTGTGGCAAACTAAAAGACAGTGCCATGACACTTTTTGGTTTTGTTTTTCCTGTCCTTGTAATGCTTATTGCTGAAATTTCCTATGGTTGAGTAAAGATATGCAACAATTTACTAACTTACTCCTGAACTATATTTTATGAAAGATTGGGAACTTGCATTTCTAAGGGTATCGCTAAAGCAATATAAGCTAAGTAAATATTACAGATCCCGAAGGTTTGTTCAAGTTCATGGAATGGAAGTGTATCATTTATATTTTAGAGGAGATGATTATGATTGATTATGTTACAATACATCGTTTAGGTTTAGTTGTTTGTTTACTTCTAGGAATTTGTAGTGTAGTTGATGTGAGTGTTCAATGTGAACACAGAATATATATTTTTATTTCATTTTGTTACTTTTTCAACAAGAATATACTCTCTCTAAATAGAAATAGTTTTATAAGAGACTTCTCAAATTTTATATTTTCTTTCATAAAAGTTATATTTTAAATTACATTTAAAATTATAGTATAAATGACATTCAAAACTATAATTAAAGGTAATAATTATTGGTTATTTAAATTTTAAAATAAAATTGATGATGACTTTGAGTTTAATGCTAACAAATTTCTCTCTTAAACTCAATCCTTTCATATTTTTCTTTCAGATTGCTTTCTTGATTGTCATCACCCACACATCCAATTTTATGTTTTTCTTAACCCCAATTGCCTCCAATATTTTCCCAGCAACCACCACATTTTTCTGGGTTAAAAGCAACTTTAGTTTTCTTCACTGCAACAACTCATGCAGAGTTTTGATTTGAATTACTTTTAGTCTCCAAAACACTCCTCCAAAATCAAAACCACTATTTCAAGTAGAACACAACCAAGTTTCTTATCGTCACAAAGAACTTTATTGTACCCCGCTGTCAGACTGTCTGAAGTATTATTTCCTGCACTTTCATCAACAATAAAAAAATATGGAAGATACTTGTCATTGACCTTTGGTTCTGCTCCCAGCTTCTTCATAGCTTCAAGGGAATTTGAAAACTTATAAGGGGTTTCTAATTTGGACTGTAATTCATTGACCTTTTCTTTTTGTGCCAAAAACAACAAATGGAGTTCTTCTACTTGATTTACTATACTTTCTTTGTCTTTCTCTATATCAACATATTTTTCTTCCAATTTTTTAAACCTTTCCAGGTTACCAAAGTTTGCTTCAACACTCTCCAATTGAGATACCAAGACATTCCTTTCATTTAGAAGATTGTGTTACTATTTAGTAAATTGCAAAATTCTTCCAAGCTACTTGATTTTGCCCTTAAACCTTCAAGCTCTATTTTTCATCACAAAGCGATTTCTTCGATAATGTACTCTTTAATTTGAGTTTGAACATCCAATTATTTGCCATCTCCACGTGTGCGAGCACTTGTCCATTTTTGTCCTTCAAGTGCAAAATTCAGTCTTTCATGCAAACTGAACAACCTTTCTCCGATAATTGTCTCATACTGAGAATATTACTCTTCAAGCCAGGTACATAATAAACATTCTCCATTGTACCTTTTCTTTCGTCCTTTTGAGAAAAAAATATTTTTCATGGCCTTTGACTGGAACCTTAGTTGAGTCTGTAAAAGACACATGTCCATCTTCTATCTCTTGTATATCAAGAAAGAGATGTTTGTGCCCACACATATGATTACTAGCACCAGTGTCTAGATACCATATCATGTCACTATCCAGGGTGATGTCTTCATTGGCCTTCATGAGAATTCCTTCATCTTTTGTCTCATCATTCAACATTTGGACGATTTGAACAACCACCATGATCACGACCTCGTCTACGCCAGTTTTGTTGGTTCATTTGTCCCTTCTCTTCATTGTTGTTTCCATGACCACGACCTCCGCGCCGACGTCCTCTTCCTGAGTTATGTTGCGCGTACATCACCTTGTCTTCTTTGATGGTCATCTTTGTTTGTAAGGTTCCTCCAAGACTTCTCTTTTTTTCTTCTTTCGTTGTTCATGTGCTTCAAGAGAACCCGTGAGATCATCAATGTGTTGAAGATGGTTGCTGCCCCTTCAAGATTGTGTTTGATGTTGACTTATGTTGTGTTTGATGAAGACTTATATGTACATTTCATTTGTATTTTGCTTTGCTTTAAGTGTGTCTTAGGTAGTGCTTAGAGGTTGTCTAAGAGTGGGCTTTTTGCTGAGTAACTCACCTCATAACCACTGGCCATGTGATAAGAACAAGCATAAGTTTTCTTAAACTGTTTTTCACATGTTTTACACAAAAACACGTTTACTGCATAAAAATAAATCTGTTCTTTTCTAAATAAACAGATTCATTTTTTTCACTGATGCCTTGGCTAAGTCTTGTAAAAATTAGATTTTGTGCATCAGGTATTTTGACTATGTCTTCTTCTTTTCAAAACGACTGAGTTTTAAATTGTTAAACTTTCTCTGTTTTCGTTTTGAAAAATAAATCTGTTCATCTGTAAATGAATAGATTCTTTTTGTCTCTGGTGCCATGTCAAGCTTAAACGTTTTTCAGTTTTTATCTCAGCACCAGAATGGTTGACTAAGTCTCCTCACTTAACAAATTCTCTAACTGCTTTTGATCCTGCCTGTTGACCAGAACGTTGGAACTTGCCTCGTCAAACTTGGATCGACGTGTGCACCGCTTCAACCTCCGTCCTTCGTCACGATCCACCTCAAGAACCTGCAAAAGAACAGAGCGGCGCCGCTGCGGCCGATCGCACTCCAACGCCCAAGTCAGTGACTGAACCACCAAATACTTCAAGAGCAACACTCAAGAACTCTCAAGGAACCGTGAACCAATTCTCTCTCACAGTATGCTTAAGAACTCGCAAGCGTAAAGAAGACAATCTGAACGTGCGTACCTCAGAAGTTCGTTGGGAAACCCTTTTATACCTGGTCACTTTCTCTCTCCTGGCAGTTACACATTTGGACACGTGGCTCGCATCCAGTCGTACACGTGCCATCATCTGGAGCCTCCTTGACTTGGGCACTGCTTCTGACTCTCTCTCTTGGCTAAGTTACTTATGCATGGTACTACCCAGTGCATAGCTAACTAGGAGCGCGATCTCTACTGGGATTGGCGAGTTAGGGTGCCCTCGTACACCTTCCCTGTGGTCTCGCCGGCCGCCTTCATAATCTGCACTACCTTCATCTTTGGCGACGTGCTCGATCCGGCGATCTCTAATCACTTGGTCGCCTGAGTTTACATCTGGCGACTTCATCTTTAACCCGGTGACCGCCGGTTCTGGTATGCTGGAGATCGGAGCACGCCAACTTAATAACTGGCGACTTCACGAGCCCCCCGACTTCCTTCCCTTCTGCCAACCTGGCGTCTCGTCAACACGCCTGTACTGTAGCTTGATGCCACGTCATCACTTCCGACTACCAGGGCGGTACACAAGCCCCCCAGTCTTAAGCAAAGACTTGTCCAGCGAAAAGACTAAAAGAGTCACGTTAATACCGATCTACGTGGCACTGGCGCAGAATTCCAAGCGGTTGTACTTTCTGCTTCTCTGACGCTCCACCAAACACTCCTCCCATCGTTCGACACGTGGCTTCATCAACAGTTACCTTCAGTTAACGTTAGCGCTTCCCAAACCCATTTCGAAAAACCCTTAAACCCATTTCGCTCCACTGTTCCATCACTTTCTTCGTATTCTCAGACGCTCCAACTCTCTTCTGCGAAAAGCTCTCAACGTTCTTCAACCTCCTGAATCACCAACTCCCTTCATCACTCTTCTGATCATAAAAAGGTACTTCCTTTCCTTCTTCTGCTGGGTTTTCCTGCATTTTAACCGATTCGCATCATCCTTTAACTGTCTGGTGCATACGTTGTGGGTTGTCTTTTCTATTTCTCCTTCTTCGTAACTTAGGGCTTCGTCTTCGTTACAACGAACCCTCGTTCGTTCGTTTTCTCACCCTTCTTTCATGATTGAGTCAGCCTCTGTGAATCCTGATCACCTTTTCTTTTCTTCTTCCTTTGCAGCTTCCGTAATGACTCGCTCAAAGATCAGCCCAAATCCTCCTCCTTCGTCACGAAACCCCTCCTCACAAGCACACAACCCACCGCGAGCACGTGCTGCTTCTTCTTCTCAGGCTGAGAGGCCTGCACCCTCCCGCCCCAACTTGGCTCAGGCTACTCCACCTGTCGCCGGAGGAGCCTCTGTGCCTTCTCCAGATTTCAAAAAACTGTACCCATGGGCCACCTCGACCTTGCTGAAGGAAACCTCCTCAGTAAACTCTGCTGGGGCGGTTCTTCGACTGACGAAAGGGGATGAGCCTCACCAATCGTTCCACAAGGAGCATGACGATAGAATGACGGTGCTACCTTGCCCCCCCGACCTGCCCGTTTGCGCCGACGACAAGTGGAACAACGGCGGGTTGTTCTGCTTTGTCTACACCACCTTGTTCAAGAAGGTGAAACTTAGGTTTCCCTTCACTCGCTTTGAAAGGGAGCTTCTCACCGAGCTCGACATCGCCGCCGCCCAGCTCCATCCCAACAGCTGGGCGTTCGTACGGGCGTTCCAGATAATGTGCGACCACTTGGGGCTGCCAGCGTCAGTGGATGTTTTCCTATTTCTTTTTGAAGCCAAGCACCCAGGAGATCGCCTATGGGTAAGCTTGAAAGGGATTGCTGGGAGGTCGATCCTCTCTATCTTCCAGCAATCCTACAAAGACTGGAAGGGCAAGTTCGTCCAGGTGCGCCCCAACGACAAGGACGCTCCTCTGCTCGACGGTTTCCCCTTGTATTGGGTAAACAAGGGGAACAAAGAGTCCAAAAGTAGCTTCAGGAGGCCAAGAAGTCCTGATAGCATGGGTGCCTTGGACAGAGACCTCTGCTTCTTCTGGAAGAGTGTGGCAGACGCCAACATTACCTTCCTCACCACCACGCTCATCTGCTTCGAGTTCTTCGAAGATCAACTCGAAATTCGCATAGGTTAGAACTCACCTCAACGTCTAAGTCTTTATTTTGACATTACCTCTGTTAACTGTTTCTGGGTGTCTTGTGCGTTGTGCGCAAGACTTTGGTTTTATTTTCTGCACCATTTATCTGCTTTGCTGCATACTGCCTTATGCATTTATTTCTCTCCCTGAGCTAACCCATGCATTTTTGCTTTATGCAGATCATATGTTGGGCCAGGGCAAGCTCGCTGAACTGAGGGCGCTCGCCCGAACCCACGGGTTGGCATCGGGTTCCCAAACCGTGCCAAACTCTGTGGTGGAGATCGCCGCCGCACAGGGCCGATCGCCACCAAAAGGCCCAACTCCTCCCGATGTCCAACCCGCCAACCAACGCAAAAAGCTTATCCTCAGGAAACCAAAGAGGAAAGCTCCCCAAGTAGTCCATGAGGAGGAAGAGGAAGACGACGAGGCGACTGAAGATGGCCTCGTCACGAAGAGGAAGAGGGTGGCCCCTTCTTCACCATCTGCTCCACCCCCTCTTCCAACATCAACACCACCATCTACGCCTGCCCCGCCTCCAATATTGCCTCCTCCACCAGCTCCCGCCTCGCCAGTCCAAGCGATCCCTTTGGCATCTGCGCCTCCTGTGGTTGAGGCCGCCGAAACCAACTTCTTGGAGAACCCCCCGAGCGCCTCCACGCCTTACATATCAGCTGGAGGGGGTCCTCCCTCAAATGCCTCAACCGCAAACGTTGCACCAATCGGGGATGAAGGTGCTCACCACTCTCCAATTCTTATTACTGAATCCCCGACGTCGCCACCACGCCAAGAAGCACCCGCTGAGCAACCAATTCAAGAAGGTGGCGGCGAAAACCAACAACGAGCCCACCCGGTGCCCCCACAAGCAAACCTCTCTCTTGAGGTCAAGAGGATGTGGGAGCCCTTCTCAGCAAAGCTAAAGATGATGGCGGAGGATTTCCCTGCCATTATATCCAAAGCTGTGGAGAGCTCCACCAGAAAGCTCCAGGATGACCTCTTCGCCCTTCGAACTGAGAATAGCACTATAAAGATTGAGGCGGAGAAGTTATCCTGCAATCTGACACTCGCCGAGATTGAACACTCCCGAGTAGAAGATGCAATGAGCACCGAGCTCCGGGTGGCGCGCAAGGAGGCCACCAATCTCCGCCATAAGGTACAGCTCTTGGCTCAAGAGAAGATCGAGCTAGAGAGCAAGCTGGTGCCTTATCGCGTCAAAGTGGCTGACCTGGAGGCCTTGATTAAAACTGACGCCGCCAAGGTGAAGAAACTGGAACAAAGGTCAGCCGATCGGGAGGTCTTCCTGGGAAAGGTGGAGAAGGAGAGGGACGACACCATGGCTAAGCTTGCTGAAGCCAACAAAGAAAAAGGGAAGATTGCTGCTGAACTGGGCCAGGTGCAGGCAGAATCCAAGAAGGTTGCTGAAGACCTTCTTCAAGCTCAGGAAACCATCGAAAAACTCAAGAAGCAAGCTGAAGAGCTGGAGCAGCAGAATGAGGGGCTGAAGAAACAAACTGAAGAACTTAAGAAACAGATCGAAGAGCTTAATCTGAGTTCTGCCCAAATTCTTGCTGCTGGATTCGAGGCCGCACGGGAACAGTTTGCCTGCTTGTTCCCCGATCTAGATCTTAGCATGGTGTCCCTCAACAACGAGGTGGTGGATGGGAAGGTTGTTCCCGCTGAAGACTAATCGATTTCCTCCATCCACTACCTTTATGCTTTCTCCTTACATACAATTGTAATAAACTTTATATTTTCCTGTACATGTGCCTTGAATCTGATACTCACTTTAATGATAAAGTCTTTGTATTTCCTCTTGCAACTTCTTTGGCTGCTTTAACTTTCCTTGCGCAATTTGCTTCAAGAAATTAACTTAGCGATTTCGTAAGCGCGATTATACACTTAATTGCTTCGAACCACTGACTTTCGAATAACAATCACTCTAACAACTTGTAATCCCAAGGTAATGAACCTTAGCGTAAAATCACTCTTCAAACAACGAACTTTAACTCAACTAATGGCTTAAGACATCGCTTCACCCGATCTGCCTTATCAAAATGGGTCTTAACTTCTCGCCATTGCTTGAACTTTTCCTGGTCGCCAAAGACTCTTGGCGATATCAACTTCTTTTTTGCTTCATACCTTGGCCATTGTTCCTTTATCTGGGGGTAGAGGCGCCTTTCGGATCCTTCTCTACCTTCTTGAGCTTCAGAACAAGAGACCGGGTGGCTAGGCGCTCTCTTCGAACCTACCTTAGCCACCCTCCAAACTTCTTCCACCCTTTACACCATACCTGAACTCGTTCGAGACGAGAAGGATTTTATCTTGCCTGAACTCGCTCATCGGCGAGGAGGTCTTTAACTCGCCTGAACTCGCTCATAGGCGAGAAGGTCTTTAACTCGCTTGAACTCGCTCATAGGCGAGAAGGTCTTTAACTCGCCTGAACTCGCTCATCGGCAAGAAGGTCTTTAATCCACTCAATTGACAAGAAGGGTTTGGTGAAGGATACCTTGTTGAATGAAATATTGTTTTAGACACATGAATTCGGTTCCATTGTCAGAGCGAACCATTTTAACACATTTGTTGTATTGCCTCTCAACGAGTGTGAAATTTTTTTTCAAAGTCACTGATACCTCTGTTTTTTCTTTTAACAAATAGATCCAAACTGCTCGTGAACAATCATCCACAATTGTCAAAAAATATGAAGCACCACAGGATGAAGGAGTTTTATAAGGACCCCATAAGTCACAATGAATTAAATAAAAAATATCCAAAGCTTGATGCGCACTTAAGAAAAACTTATCTCTCGTTTGTTTCGATTTTTCACAAACTTCACAAACTTTATTCAACTCATCACGAGTACATTTCCCACTTATATCAGGAAGCATTTGCACAATCTTAAATGACGGATGTCCTAATCTTTGGTGCCAAAGTGCTAGTTGATTTTCCATCTTGACATGACATGCTTGAGTCTTCCGTACCCCACGATACCAATAAAGCCCATCTTTCCGTTCATCTACTCGAATCAGCGTCCTCGAAGTGCGGTCCTGTATAATACACAATTTATCAGTGAATGTTACAACACAATTTTCTTCATCCGTCAATTGAGGTACTGAAAGTAAATTGCATTTTAATTTGGGAACATAAAGGACATTTTTCAATTCAAGTCCTTCTTCAAGAGTCACTGTTCCCTGTTCGCAAGCTAGAACACGTTCACCATCGGGTAACCCTACGGGGCACCTTTGTATAGTTTCCTTTTCACTCAAATTTTTCAGTGACCCGGTCATATGGTTTGATGCCCCACTGTCAATAATCCACAAATCCCAAATGCTCTTACCAGTCATTTTCTCTGATTCATTTGATTTTTGTTTGCTGATCATATCAACCAGTACCTTCCATTGTTCATTGGTCAGACCTGCCATCTCAAGTTTCTTGTCGTCATTGTTGGCTTGACTGTTGCTTCCACTAGCGTGTGCCACATTTGCACGTGTCGGGTTACCTTTGTTTCGCATCCCTTGGTGTCCCCTGCCGTTCCATTTGCCTTCACTTTTTGGTCTGTCACCCCACCATTCGGGATATCCGATCAATTGGAAGCATCCCTTCATGTCATGACCATTTTTACCGCAATGACTGCACGTCATTAATTTTTCTACCATATCTCCACGCCCTTTTTCTTTGTAGTTGGCCTGCATCGCGAGACCCACGACCAAGCCCCTTTCTTCCGTTGATTTGGCCATCATTCTCACTCTTTCTTCTTGTACCAACATAGCATATACGCGGTTCAGAGACGGCAATGGATCTGAGGCCAGAATGTTTGATCTTACTGTCCCGTAGCTTGCGTCATCCAACCCCATAAGGAGTTGATGAACCTTCTCCTCCTCCCTTCGTTTTTCCAACTGAGCACCAATCCCACACTTGCATCCACCACACGTACAAGATGGAATTTTGTCACTGTTAGCAAGCTCATCCCAAAGGACCTTCAATTTTCCAAAGTAAGTTGTCACCACCACTCCCTCCTGCTTGCATCTTGACAAGTCCGACCTTAGTTGTTGAATTCTAGGTCCATTCACGACCGAGAATCTTTCTTTAATGTCTTCCCACAAGTTATGTGCAGTCTCAGCATATGCTACTATGGATCGTAAGCTTGGTTCAATGGTGTTTAGAATCCAAGATACAATCATGGACTGCACGGTCCACCAATCTTCAAGGTCGGGTGCCTCATCCTCTGGTTGGATATGCGTTCCATCAATGAAGCCCCATTTTCTCCGGGCACGAAGCGAGATCTTTACTGCTCTTGCCCATTCGTCGTAATTTTCTCCGCGCAATTGGACTTGCGTGATTATGTTTCCGGGATTGTCACTCGCGTTGAGATCATATGACGAGTAGGTCTTCTTAGCACCTCCTCCTTCGTGCTCTGCTTTGGTTTATTGGAATTATTCTTTTCTGGTGCATCTGCCATGGTTGTGCACCGTTGCCTTTGCTTTGCGTTTGTCGGATATCAGAGTTTTGTGCTCTGATACCATGAAAGAATATTCTCTGTTTTATTCAATCTGTCTTTCATCTATAGCAATGATACATATATATAACCATAGCATTAGAACCGTACAGAACCGTACAGATTCTTTTTCTCACGTAACATCTGTAATTAAGACTAATTATAGACCCATTAATAGTGATTATATTCCTATAATTAAGTCTAATTATAGACTCATTAATAGTGATTATATTCCTGTAATTAAGTCTAATTAAGTCTAATAATGATTTTGTCCGGTAATAGTAACTATTTGGAATCTACTGTCTATTGTGTGTTTGTGTATCTGTGTCGTTTCATTCTGCATAGGAGAACAGGGAGCTACATATAGATGGAGAAGGGAGCTACATATAGATGGAGAAGTTGTTTCAAATTAGTGGTTGGACAGTGTGTTATTTCGGTGGGGACTTTAGTCCCGCGTTTGTCTCCAAAATTATCATGCACTTTTTTTTTTTTTACAATGGAAGGTGCACTAAGTTTAATGATGTAACTACGAAGAGTTTCTTGAATATGTGAACCGTTTATAAAGGCTAGCACCTCCATAACTAAGGTAAAAAAATATTTTACCCTTTAAAGAAATATATTTTGAATTTTGAAAATGTATTTTTTTTTTATTTATACATTCAATTTTACAATTCAAAATATATATATTTTTTAAATATATTTCAATTATAAAATCCAGAATATATTTTTAGATTTAAAAATATATTTTGAATTATACAACATGTAACACCCTCTTATCTTAATATAATATGTATTTTGAATTGTATATTTTAAAAAATAATTCTAGATTCATAAATATCTTTTGGATTCTACATAAACATATAAACATGTTGGAAATTATTAGAGTGTGTTCAGGAGAAAGAAAAAAAGAGAAAGAAATGAACAATAAGACAGATGAATATAAAAAAGAAAAAATTAAAATGAACGAAAATGTGATAATGGGGTGAAAATATGGATATTTAGTTTTAAAAGTTAATAAATAAATAATAATAATTTAAATAATTCATTATTATAATTTCTTAATAAATTGAGTTCTTTGTAATGAATTATAAAGCACTTTGCATAAAAAAAACATTTGTGATTAATTATGTCAAATTGGTAATAGATTATCGGTGTTGATATGGTTATTCTTGATTTCTTTTCTTTCTTAATAGAAAAAATTAAAGAGTGTGTTCTCTTTTTTTTCTATTTCTACCCAATTAAACAATCACATTTATTGTATTTATTTATATTCTTTTATCCATTTCATTACAATCCATAAAAGAATTGGACTAGTCATTACTTAAAAAATGCTCTAAAAAATAAAAATGTCCATGAATCGTTTTTTTTAATGAATTTATAATAGGGAAGCATGGGAAAGTCATTATGACATGTTCTCTAGTAATTGTACAAGAGCCCTTTGAAGTTAAAATTGGGATTGTACAAGCTTATTTTAAGTTGCCAAACACGATTTTTTGCTTAAAAAGATAAGATACTAAATTCAAGCATTTGACTTTTAGGTGGAGATTTGACATTCATGAATGATTTAATATTTAACAAAAGCTTTAAATAAAAAATTTATATATTTTCTTTTACAGTAGGATAATAATTTTCATATAACTTTTGTTTTTCCTACTCATACACATTGTGAACTTTCAATAACTTAGTGCTTAACTATGAAATTTTAATAAGATAATTGGATTATTTTAAGAGAATTTAAAATATTTTAATACAAAATATATTATTTGAATAAGGAATTTCAAAAACAAATTAAAATAATTTAATTTAATTAATGTTTAATTACATTACTTAAGAATATATTACTTTTAAATTTCATCCAAAAAGAAAGAATTTAAATTTTTTTATATATTATTTTTTTATATTCTTTTCTCAAAATGTTGTTCATTTGAGTAAGATCAAAACATTGTTGACTTAGTCAAGATTTGAGTGTTATAATCTCAATACTCTTTTTTGATGAATGTAAGTAAATGTTTGTTTAGAGTAAAAGTTAATGATGTTGTCTCTTGACAAATGGACTGAGTTAACTGTAATATGATGATAAAATGGTTGTCGTATTCTCATGGATTAGAAAGAAATGTAGTAAATGTAATTTTCCCAATAAAACTTAGTAACATATATGAATTTAATACTATAAAATGTAAGAACTAATTTGAAAAGGTTTGCATAACACACTTGGATAATGGTTAAAGACAATTGCAAAGGTAGTAATTTTCAAATATGATTATATATTGGGATTGAATGAACTCAAAAGTGGATCATAATCAATTTAATCCCTTATTCTTGGTTATCTAAAAACCTAATCATCATAATCAATTTCTTGATTACAATAATTTTATTTATGTATTAAGGTTGGAACAACAACAACCAATTACCCCAACTTTGCTTTCAACATTTGCAGTATTTGGTTGATTTGATTTAGTTAAAAAAAATATTTTATAATAACATTCAAGTTACAAGATCAAGAATGATGATTCCTCTACTTTCAAGCATTAAACATAAAATCAAACCAAATACGAATAAAATATACTTGTGTATATAGATCAAGACATTATAGAAGAGTTACATTGTCGTTCAATCCCAATACCTATGAAGTTAGCTACTCATAATGATTGAAATATTATAATGAATATCAAAGTAGCTTGCAGATGAGAACTTTAGAAATTTAGACTAATTTTCACTCCTTGCAATAATGGACTCTTTAGGATTAGTTTCTCCCTTCTATTTATATTGTTGATCTAGTCCTAATTTAGTACCCCCGCTCTTTTGCTCAAGAGATTGAGATTTTTTTTAATCTAAATCTAAATGTTTCCTTTGTGCTTGAGCTTCTCTATAGCTACGCTTAACGAATTACCTTTCTTGATTTTAAAGTTTCCTTTATGTTCAACGCTTACTTAGCTCGTTGAGCAGATTCTGAGCTTCAAATGCACCTTCCTTTAGAATGATTTCACTCAGCGTCATTGTCCGATGCTCAAGGCTTTGAAGTGCAATTTTAGGATGTTCTCTACCTTAAATCCACTCAGTGCCAAGTTCTTGTTTTCAAGCATAATGTTGAAGAATTTTATTTCAAGTTAAATTTAGTACCTCCACTCTTCTGCCCAACAGATTGGGATTTTTTTTTATCTAAATCTAAAGGTTTCCTTTGTGTTTGAGCTTCTCTATAGCTACGCTTAGTGAATTACCTTTTGCCTTTCGTTATTTCCTTCAATTAGTTCCTACAACTGGTATCAAGAGCCAGTCTGTTATCATGAACTCTACCCAATTATCAATCCCTATCCTTGATGGAAAAAATTACAATCGGTGGTGTGTGCAAATGACAGTTTTGTTTGATTATCATGAGTTATGGGATGTCGTTGAGAGTGGAGTGACTGCATTAGTTGCTAATGCAGCTGAGGCGCAACGAGTAGCGCATCGTGATCAGAAGAAGAAGGACAATAAGGCTTTGTATCTCATCCATCAAGGGATGAATGACGAGACGCTTGAACAGATAGAAGGAGCAACAACTGCTAGTGAGGCTTGGACAATTTTGTCAACCAATTATAAAGGTGATGACAAGATCAAAATGGTGCGTCTTCAAACCCTAAGACGCCAATATGAATTGTTGCACATGGAAACCACAAAGACTATTGATGTCTATATAAATAAAGTTCTTGCCTTGACAAATCAAATGAAGACCAATGGTGAAACACATTCGAAGCAGGCAAAGGTGGAGAATATTTTGAGATCTTTAACTCCTAGATTTGAACATGTTGTTGCCGTAATTGAAGAGACCAATGACATTTCAACAATGACAGTAAGGTTATTGTCTGGTTCCCTACGAGTGCATGAGTAGCGGATGAATGACAATAAGATTGAAAAACCAATTGAACAGACTTTACAAGCACAAGCCTCAATTGGTAGCTTCTATCATAAACACGGTAGTTCACAAGGCAGAGGACGGGGACGTGGTGGTAGTTATTCCAGCAAAGGTCGTGGTGGCCAGAATCATGGAGGCGCTGAGCAAAACAACACTGGTTCCAATCACAATCCAAGTTCAAATAACTCTTGACACGGAGGACGAGGAGACATTTATAATAAATCAAATGTTGAGTGTTATAATTGCCATAAACGCAACCATTATGCAAATGAGTGCAGATCAAAAGGTGATAATCATGTTGCCAATTGTGCTCAAGAAGACCGTAATCACGTACAAGATGAAGAGGATCATGCAGTACTAATGGCAACCACATCAAATGAATCACCAAACAATCAGACTTGGTATTTGGATACAGGTTGCACGAATCATATGTATGGTCAGAAGGAGTTGTTTGCAGATTTGGATGACTCATTTCGCACAAAAGTGAAATTCGGTGATGGTAGGTTCGTTCCGGTAACTGGAAAAGGGCGAATTCTTATCACATTGAAGAATGGTGATCACAGGTACATCTATGATGTTTTCTATTTACCTGATATGAAAAGTAATTTGTTGAGTATGGAACAGCTGGCCGAAAAGGGTTACGTGATGCACATAGTTAAAAATCAATTCTCAATTTTTGATAAAAAAAAGGTAGTTTGATTCTTAAAATCTTTTTATCAAAAAACCGCATGTTTCCAGTAGATATTCATATGGATGATTTTAAGTGCTTGAATGCAATAATGAATAATGAATCGTGGTTATGGCATTTACGCTTTGGGCACTTAAATTTTCAGAGTTTGGAAAATCTTTCCAAACGAAATTTAGTGAATGGTTTACCCCATATTCATCACCCTGATCAATTGTGTGAGACTTGCATTTTTGGAAAGAATCACAGGATACCATTTGTCAAGGAGTCTTGGCGTGCAAAATTTCTTTTAGAACTTGTTGATACAGATGTTTATGGCCCGATGAACATATCATCAGGTGGAGGTAATAAGTATTTTTTAACCTTTATTGATGATTTTTCAAGGAAAACTTGGATTTATCTATTGAAAAGCAAGGATGAGGTATTCCACTGCTTTAAAATATTTAAAGCATTTGTTGAAAGACAGAGTGACAGACAAATTAAGATGGTGCGTATTGATGGAAGAGGTGAGTACAAGTCTAATGAGTTCAAGAGGCACTGTGAAGAACTTGGGTTGCAACATAACATAACATGTCCCTACACACCTCAACACAACGGAGTTGCCGAGAGAAAGAATAAAACAATCATGGACATGGCGAGGAGCATGCTTAAAGCGAAAGGTATGCCAAATTATTTTTGGGCTGAGGCCGTAACATGTGCGCGGTATATTTGATAAGTAGATCACCCACTCGGAGTGTTCCTAACACAACTCCAATTGAGGTATGGAGCGGATTCAAACCCAATGTGCATCACTTGAAGGTATTTGGGTCAATTACTTATGATCATGTCCCCAAGACAGCAAGATCGAAGTTGGATGATAAGGCAGAAAAGACCATTTTCATTGGATATAAGCATGGGGGATACAAACTGTATAATCCAATGACAAAGAAGGGGATTGTTAGTCGTGATGTTACATTTGCTGAAGATGAGGAATGACAATGGAATGCAGCAGTTGAAATGGATTCGAAAAAATGATATATTTACGTTTTGAACGATGACATAGAAGATGGAGTCACTCTTGAAGCTTCTACAGTTCAACTTGAAGCCGCAATTCAACCTGAAGCTGTAATTCAACCTGAAGTTGCAGCTCCAATTGCAACTATGATGGAGCGACTAAGAAGGCAGCAACAACAACCTGTACACCGTCAAGATTGCGAAGCAAATCATGATGATGAAGTTTATGACAATGGAGATTTAGTTCACTTTGTTTTTCTTGTATATTCATAACCCGTGAGACTTGCAGATGCCATTCATCACCCCAAATGGCAAAAGGTTATGAATGAAGAATTGATGGCGATTGAGAAAAACAATATTATGACTCAAATTGGTTTTAATCTAAATATTCCAATTAAGATTTATGTTGACAATGTATCTGCAATTAATCTTGCAAAGAATCCGCTTTTTCATCAAAGAAGTAAACACATTGATATTCGATATCACTTCCTGCGAGACCAAGTTGGGAAGAACATGATCAAATTGAAATATTGCAGATCAGATTGCAGATATTTTCACTAAGCCATTGAAGATCGATGCTTTCATGAAGTTAAGAGATTTGTTGGGCATGAAGGTTGTTCCAAATCAGAATTAAGGGAAGATGTTGGTTATTAATTCATATTTTATTATTATTAATTCTAATTTTATTATCCTTAAACTATTTTATTTTACCGTTATTATTGCATTAATGGTCAATTTACAGAGCGGTTAATATTCCTATTTTATAGGTTCGAGTAATTGTAATTTTATTATATATATATATATATATTATCGAAGTAAATCAAGATGTATGAATTAGTTTGTTCAACAATTTTGCAATTTTGTGTAACGTTCAATCAGTTCCTACAACCTTTTGTCTTCCTTTAATTCCTTCAATTAGTTCCTACAAGAACAAATAATAATATTTTTTTTATATAATTTAGTTATATATACTTTGTTTCCTTACGTTCAATATATTCTTTCATCTAGAATATCTATGTTTTTATCAAATGCAAGTCACAAATTTTTACAATGATTTTAACACAGTAGGCAACTTTTTTGAGTTTGTATGTTAAAATTGGTGTTCTCAATGTTATGAAAAGATTTTTACGCTGTATACAAACTCTAACATTATTTCTCACAACATTTTTATAAACAGAATTTCAGTGATCATGAATAAACCATTAGCTACGTTTGGTAATTCTAGGCATATCTATGTGAAATTAAGTAATTTGAAAGCTTCTTTAACTCTAAGATCAATATAGTGTCTAACAAATAAAAGAGAGTGACTTTTATTTGTAAAATGTTGACTTTTCTGTCGATAAAAAAGTTCTTAGTTGATATAATAAGAGAAGTGAGAAAAAAAAAAGATTTACCTTTTAGGTATTGAACCAATTCAATGTAACTTTAAATATTATTTAAAAAATAATTAATTCATATAGTATAACTTCATATAATAGGATATTAATTCCATACGATATTCAATTTCGTATAAGTTCATTTAATATAATATTAATATATTATGTGAATATATTTTTTAATTACTCTTAGTCAAATTTATTGAAAATAAATTCGAGAATTAAATATAAGCATTTAAAAAAAACTTTTTAGAAAATAAATTTATTTACACTTAAATTCAATAAACGTTATATTTTTCGTATAAATTAATCCAAAGCGAGTAATGATAACCATAAAATTCACCACTCTAGTAAAAAACGAACACTTCATTCATCAGACTATAATAATAATAATAATAATATTATTATTATTATTATTATTATTATTATTATTATTATTATTATTATATTCCATGGTGAACATGAGAACCAACACAGTCCACGATAGCACGACTATCCACCACTGCGTCATCCAGAGCATAATTTTCAGATAAAATTCTCTATCACAAATCTCTAACAATATTTTATAAAGTATAGCATTGCATAAAAAAAAATTTAAAATATATTTATTCAATAATTAGATTGGATAAATAGGCAGATATTATAAAAAAAACAACAATTATTTAACAACTTTGTATACCACCAGATAACATAACACGTGATGAAAAAAGGTGATGCAGTTGAGTCTAATTAGAAACAGATTTATTTCCCTGCCTACCTCCTTTCTGAATTTTTGTAAATTTTTTACAAAAGTACCTTTTTCCAAAAGGAAAATGACTTTGAAAAGATTATGGATACGTAAAATCATTAAAAATGAGATGAATTTTTACACTTAGAAAACAAGTTTTGTCAAAGTACAATTTTGATGTGATTAGTTTGAACTTAACACAATTTTATCTTAATTTTCAAAATAAAGTTATGTTAAAATGTACAACTTTAACGTAATTAATTTAAACTTAACACAAGATAGGTCAAACATTTTAACACGAATTTTTACAATAAAATTGTAGCACTCATATAAAAAAGGAAAAAATTGTTCACTTTCGTAAAAATTCCTCCTTTCTGGATAGTTTTATTTTCCTAATCATTTTCCGCACGTGCCACGCGCATTTGCAAAATGTCGTTTCACCTGCCACAGACCCTCCACTTTAATGGCACCACACACTCAATCCTCTCCTTCCATTCTCCTTTTCTTCAACCATGACTCACTGTTTCTTCAGCTTCACTGAGACCCGAAACCGCTGCTACCGCTCAGCGTTCACCGGGTTGGGCCTCCGCTCCACCATAACAGACTTAAAAGACGGAACCGTAATGCATTGCTGGGCCCCCAAGGCCCGAACCCAGACCAAGCCCAACCTGCTCCTCATCCACGGCTTCGGAGTCAACGCGCTGTGGCAATGGGGGAACTTCGTCCGCCACGTGGCGCCGCTCTTCAACGTGTACGTCCCGGACCTCGTATTCTTCGGCGGGTCCTACACGACCCGGCCCGAGCGCGGGGAGCGGTTCCAGGCGGAATGTGTGATGCGGGTGATGGAGGCGAACGGGGTGCGGCGGGTGAGTTTAGTGGGGCTGAGCTACGGCGGGTTCGTGGCGTACTGCATGGCGGCGATGGAGAGAGAGACGGTGGTGGTGGAGAGGGTGGTGGTGTGTGGGTCCGGGGTGTGTATGGAGGAGAGGGACGTTAAGGAAGGGCTTTTCCCTGTGACGGATTTGGATGAGGCTGCGAGTATTTTGGTGCCGCAAACGCCGAATAAACTGAAGGAGCTTCTTGGCTACGCTTTTTTCAAACCAACTCTCTTCACCTGGTTGCCTTCTTGCATCCTCCTTGATTTCATCGAGGTAACAAAATTCTTCTCAACTCTTCATCTTCCAATCATTTTCATGTTTTCGCCTTTCTCTCTACAAAACACATCTTTTCTCTCTTTAATCCTATGTCTTTCGCTCTGAAGAAGAAAATTGAAAAAAGAGAATCATAATTACTCTTTTTTAATCTGTCTTTTAGGATTGCTTTCACAGAAATTAAGAAATAAAATAATTTTTATCATAATAATCATATATATATATATATACCATTTTTCTTATCATTTAATATAATAATATAACTGGTAAAAGAATAATTTTATTATATTAATATAGTTTGTTCGAATTCCAGTTGTAATACTTAAATCAACTTTTTGATTTCCATTGGAAAATGGGACAATATATGTTTTATAGCGTTTTTTTAATTGAGTTAGGAACAAAAGCAATCTTAAATTTCAGTTCTAGTTAAAAATTACAATAATGTTTTTTAATTCCAATTAATTTTCTAACTAAATACTAACATCCAAACACACTTAGTTAGTAATTCGAACCCACGTTTGTGAACATGAGAAAACATGTCAAGAGAGATCAATTCTTTGAAAAATCTAAGTGCTTGAAAAATTTAGTTACTGAGTCTTAGTCAAAGGTACTCTGGTTCACCTACAAAGAAATGGTTTTCTGGTTTAAAAGAAATAAAACAATAAAATTTAAATTTAAAAAAATAAGCAATAATGTTACAAGTAATGATTGAATATGTTGCAACACAATTATTTTCTTACAACACCTCATTTTCTTACATTTCTTCTAAGTTTAGAACAGAAATATAAAACCGATGGTCCACCATTTTTTAACATTTCTACACCATTTCATTCTCCTTCATTTTTTTCAGCTTTCTTATTACCCTTTCACTTTACTCCTACAAAACACAACATAATTTATTTAGATATAGATTGAAATTTTAAAATTCTAATCCAAATCCAATAAAATAAAATGAATTTAAAATTCAAATTTTAAGTTGAATCAAATTATTTTATATTTTTTTTAATTTAGATTTAAGTTAGTTTAAATCCATATCCATTTAATTTAGATAAATTTAACATTAAAATCGAGGCTATGTATGATAAATTTAAATTCAGTTTTATTTGAATTAGTTTAGTTGTTATATATTTTTTGCTAAATAATTAAGATTTTATCAATATTAAATTGTTAATTTTGGAAGAAGAAGTGATCATATATACATAGTGGTGAATAGTACAAGGGTTCAACAAAAGAATATATGTTCGATAAATCTTATTAAAACTTTTTCATGTATTACTTTTCTTCATTGCTTTGTTTTTTTTTTGTTTAAGAAACTTTTTCTTATATTTTTTATCTTATGACAATATGAGCACCTATATATGTCATATATGTTTATCCATTTTTAATATAGTTGCTTGCAGAAAGTTTTTTATTTCATTTAATATCAGTATTTAGAAAATAAATAATAATTTATTTGATGAAAAAGACATACTTTTAATATAATGAGGAATGATACTTCGGCCAGGCTAACTTGAGGACACCTTGGCCGAAACAAAGAGTAAAAATTGTCTCAACTGAAACAAACAAAAAAATTGTCTTAACCAAACAATTTATCAGGAGGATGAACATTGATTTCAGACTTTTTAAAATCCAAAAAATATTCAATTAATTGGATTGAATTTAAATTAAAAAAAATATGAATTTAGATTTGAAATGGATACATTTGAATGGACTTAAAGTGATTTGCTAAAGAATGTAATGGACTGGATTTGAATATTTAAATTTTCATTTTCATATCACAAAAGTGTATCTTCTATAGGTAAAACGGTCACAATATTTTCACTTTTGCAACCCAATTGTGACTGTGATTGTGTTATGTACTATTAATTTCTATTTTATGGTGGGTTTAGTTAGTGGAGTTAAGGCACATTAATAGTAGGGACCAAACGAAATTAAAAGTGCATATGTTAGCTAGAACAAAAACCTCTAATTTTATGGTATAAATACTAAATCTAAAAATAACTATCGAGATAAATGAATAAGTGAATCAAATTTAATTATGTTTAGTTTTAAAATAGAAAGCCAACAACTTGGGAATGAAATTGGACTTTGGTCTCTTTCTCGTTTATAAAAAAAATGGTTAAAAAGAATATTCAATTCAAGTTAGTTGTGAATAAAGTTGATAGATAATTCATATTGATATCAACTTTTTTTATTTGGTTTCCCAGTTATCCTGTAAGGTTTTGGACCTTCAGAGTAATCCCTCTCAAAACTATATAATTTATAGCTTTTAGTTTACATTTACTGTATTTTAAAAGAAAATTGAATAGTTCAGTGATGTTCTTTCTTTATAATTAGAAATGTTATCTTGAGATTTGGTATCACAGTTGAACGTGTGTGATAATTTAAATTGAGTGGAAAACAGGAAGAAAAACTAGTATTATTATA
Source organism: Phaseolus vulgaris (assembly GCF_000499845.2). Taxonomy (NCBI): domain Eukaryota; kingdom Viridiplantae; phylum Streptophyta; class Magnoliopsida; order Fabales; family Fabaceae; genus Phaseolus; species Phaseolus vulgaris. The sequence goes on from NC_023752.2 coordinate 48,994,610, forward strand.
CCTTATGTCTTGTAGAAACTCAGGCTTTTTTGTTTTATTAAAAGGAACAATGTACGGAAATAGATGAAAACATTTCCTCATTTGTACATTAATTTTGAAATTTTATGTACAGAAGTGAGAGATAAGAATAATGATGAGAGAAGTGTGTCATAGAATAATAATAAATATATTAATTTATAAACATTTATAATTTTTATTTCTTCCATCTCACCTTCATATTTACACTTTCTCTAAATTGTTTAAATAGCATTTGGGTGTCCATTGATATTTTAATTTAATAAAAGAGAAACAGAGAAAAGTGAGAGAAAACTATGTATATAGGTAATATTTTGTAATTATAAGAAAGAAATGAAAAAAAATTATAAGTATTAATGAGTGTTTGGTATATGGTTACTTGATGAGTGACGAGACGAAGAGAAACAGAAGGAAATAATATGGTAAAAAATGTTTAAAAGATATTATAGTATGAATAATACAACGGTCTGATTAGAGCTATTGGTAGTACCTCTGGGACTCCAACCTTCTTCTCTTCACGCAAACCGATTTGGTAAAAATCTTAATTTCAATTTTTTACCCACCTCTGCTTCACGAGCTTGCTTCTCCTCTTCTTCAACAGTTACGAACATTGGATTTGTGAAAGAGTGAACAACACATTCGGGAGGTGTGAACGACGGCGAAACACATGGCAGCAAAGCGAACATGAGAATGGTGGAGAAATAATTTTGAGAAAGTATTGTGAGGCGCGGACAGCAAAAGAGACGCGAGACAGTAGGACAGCGGGAGCAGCCGGAGGTGCGGGAGCGACTGGAGACGCTCAGAGGCACAAAAGTAGAAGGAGGCACGCAGGAGGAGCAAACATGGGAAATACCTTTTTGCTACTGTCTTTAGTTTTAAAGACTAGTAAATAAAATAGAGAATCGCATATTACTTGTAAGTATAATGAAACTCTTCCTACAAGTAGATTTTAAATAGATTACAAGTAAAACGTATATTTTGCTCTCATACTCGTTCTACTGGAAAAGTAAAATCTTGTTTGAACAAAGAAAGATATTATTCTTTGTTGTAGTATAGTATTTCAGATGAGGTGAAAGAAAATAAATAAGGAGTTGAACTTAATGTGCAGAAGTAAAAAGAAAATGAAAGAATGATCTCCACCAAATGATATTCAATCTATCTTATAAGAATAGAGAAAATGTAATTAGTTCAAGAAGTTTGAAATGCATTTACGGTAATGCATTGTCATTTAATCTTGTAAGAAGTTCTCTTTTCATCCAAATGTTAAAGACTATTGGAGAGCATGAGAAAGGTTTAAAGCCTCTTTCTTATCATGAGTTAAGAGTTTCCTATTTGAAAAAGTTGTGAATGATGAACAAGAATGTTTTAAAAAATATAGGAGTGATTGGGATAAATGAGGATGCACATTGATGTGTGATGGTTAGACGGATTGGAAAGAAATATCACTCACTAATTTTCTTGTTAATAATCCAAGTAGTATTTTTTTGAAATCTATTGATACTAGTGAGTGATAAAAGATGGCAAAAGAATGTATCTTGTTGGATAACATATTAAATGAAATTGAAGATGAGCATGTTGTTCAAGTAGTTACAAATAGTGTTTCTAACCTTGTGATAGCTAGGAGAAATGTTAATGGAAAAGAGAATCAAATTATTTTGGTCTCCTTGTATAGCTCATTGTCTTGAGGATATTGGAGAACTTTCCATATTTTACAATACCCTTGGCATGCAAAGAAAATCACCACTTAAATATATAGGCTGACATGACTTGTTCATTTATATAGAAAACACTCTAGTGGAAGGGAATTAACAAGAACAAATTGTCATACGTTTTGCTACTTCTTATCTTACATTGTATTAAGTAGCAACAAAATACTCTTAGATGAATGTTTGTTTAGGCTACTTGTCCACATGTTACTAAAAATGAGGCTAAGCAAATTATAATCTAGTGTTAAGTGATGATAGATTTTGAAGATCAATCACATATTGACTCAAATGTGTGAATCCAAAAAGTATCGAGGCTCGTAGATGGTGATGCAAACCCAATCATACCATATAGTTATGAAGCAATGGATAGAGCTAAAGAGAAGATTGTTGAAAATTTCTAAACGCAAGAAACAAGATATAAAAAAGTTTTGAAATTATTGAGAGGTGAAATTTACAACTAAATAGGCTTCTCTATGCAATAACATCTCAATCATAGGTAATTTAGATATAAATTTGTCCTATTAAGTAACTATTATGAAATAGAATAGAGATGAACACAAGAGAACAGAGATGATACCATATCCTTTAATAGTAGCCATACTCATCAACTTATTTTTTATTTTATTGTTAGATATCAGTGTGACAAAAATTTAAATATGTTAGGTGTTGGTTGGTTTATATGAAACGTTTCAAAGAATGGTTTTGGATGCAAGAACAAGAATTGCAATTGATCAACAACTTAAAAAGTTTAAGTGAACTAAAAGGCTTTTTGGAATAATAGAAATATATAACAACCTGATAATTATATATTGTTATATATTTCTAGTATTTATTGTCATGTTATATATCTAGTATTCCAAAAAGTCTCTTAGCTCTCTTGATTTTTCAAGTTGTTGATAAATTACAACTCTTGTTCTTGCATCCAAAACCATTTTTTGAAATGTTTCATATAAACCAACCAACACCTCACTATCCAGATTGAAATTTTTGTCATAGTGATATGTAATACAATAAAAAGTAAGTTGATGAGAACAAAGAAGGAAAGACTACTTAGTAGGACAAATTTAGATATAATCTTGCTTACTTAGGATTGAGATAATAGGCTTCTGCATAGAGAAGTCTATTTAGTTGTAAATTTCACCTAAGTCGATAATTTTCCAAACTTTTTTATACCTTATTTCTTGTTTTTGGAAATTTTCAGCAATTTGTTCTTTATCTTCCATTGTTTCATAACTATAAACATGTCGTTTTGCATCACCTTCTACAAGTCTCAACACTTTTACAAGCAAATTTACACATTTGAGCCAATATGTGATTGATCTCCAAAATCTGTCATCACTTAACACTAGATTTATTATTTGCTTGATCTCATTTTTAGTAGCATGTGGACTAGTAGCCCATTCCTTTGAAACAAACATTGATCTAAGAGCATTTCTTTTTGTTTCTTAATAAATTTAATGTAAGATAAGAAGTAGCGAAATGTGTGACAATTGTTCTTGCTAATTCCCTTTCATTAAAGTGCTTTCTATACAAATGAAGAACCATGTGTGCCTATATATGTAAGTGGTGATTTTTTTTTGCATTGCCAAGGGTAATGTAAAATATGGAAAATTCTCTAATAGCCTCAAGAATTAGATTAAGACAATGAGACTAAAATAATTAGATTTTCTTTTCCATTAACATTCTCCCAACTACCCCAAGGTTAGAAACATCATATGTAACTACTTGGACAACATGCTCCTCTCCAATTTGATCCACTATGCTATCCAACAACTCATACATTTTTTGTCATCTTTTGTCACATCACTAGTATAATTAGATTTTAAAAAAAAAATAGTACCACTTGGACGGTTAACAAGAAAATTAGTGAGTGTTCTCCATTTCCCAACCATCATACATCAATGTGCATCCTCATTTCTCCCAATCATTCCTATATTTTTCAAAATATTTTTGTATATTATTTACAACTTTTTTTAGATAGAAAATCATTACCTCATGATAAGAAGGAGATTTTAAACATTTCTCATACTCTTCAATAACAATTAGCATTTCGATGAAAAGATGACTCGTTACAAGATTAAATAGCAATGCATTACCATAAATACAGTTACAAACTTCTTGAATTACGTCTTCTCTATACTTATAAGATGCAATGATTGTCATTTGGTGAAGATCATTCTTTCCTTTTTCTACTTCTCTTGTAACTTCTACACAATGCAAGTTCAACTCCTTTTTCTTTATTTACTAGCAGCTTCAAAAGTATTTCCTTCACCTCATCTAGAACACTACATCACAAGGATTCTTCATCCTCGTTATTCAAACAAGTATAAGAGCAAAATTTACATTTTTATTTGTAGGAAGAGTTTCACAATACATCCAAAGTAATATTTTACTCTCTTTTTTATTTACGCATCTTTAAAAATGAAGACAAAAAGATTCTCCCCTGTATGCTACTCCTCCGCACCTCCTACTACTTTCGTGTCTTCGGTTGCTCCCTCGCCTCTAGTTGCTTCGTGCCTCTTGGTGTCCCGCGCTTCACAATACTTTCACAATAATTATTTCTCCACCGTTCTGATGTTCGCTTCACTGCCATGTGCTTCATCGCTGCTGGCTACGCCATTGTTCGCACCTCTCGACGTGTGTCTTCCACTCTTTCACAAGTTCAATGTGTTGTCGATGTTAGAAGAGAGGAGAAGTACGGTCGTGAAGTAGAGGTGGGTAAAAAATTGAAATTAGGATTTTTACTAAACCGGTTCACGTGACCCCGACCGCATTCGCTGTAAAACCCAAAAGAAAATCCATTGTTATTCAAGCGCGATATAAAATTGTGCGATTCTTTATACGATTCACACAACTGCGTGTAGAATGGATAAGAGAAGGTAGGTTCCTCAACAAACCATTCGAGCTAAAATTGAATATTGACAGTGAAAACGATTATTCAATCGATTCGTATTATGAATCGTTCTATTCTCATGATATATTTTTATACAATCTTGTGTGATTAATTTATACTTGGCCACCTTTTTTAGTCATGAGTTAAGGGTGATTACTTGGGCAATTTGATTAATTTATCATAGTTAAAGATTTAATACCATTTTTATTAGTTCGTTTCAGTTCTAAAGCTGGTTTTTTGCTGTGATAAGTGGATTAGTGTAGCAAGGTGACCTCAAGCGTACTTAGAAGAGAAAAAATAGTCTGTTTATGTGTATGTAATGGTTTAAAACAGATGGTGCTTCAGCTACCATTTTAACTAACTAGAATGTTACTGTGTATATTTGTGAATGTAAAGGAGCCAGAGTGAGCTTAAATTGGTGATTTTGGATAGACAATGTGCAGGGAATATGAGCAAGAAAAAAGAGAACTAATCAAAGCTCTTGTAAAGGACCGAAAACTTTCTGACATCTCCAGGATATCTCAGGTTCATTCAACTTTCCTCTTAGCTGGATAACTTTTCTTCCTATTATAAACTGAGAAATGTTAACAACACATTATTTTGATCTTACTCTCTGTTATTGTTGGTTAAAATTTATTGCAAATTACAATCTCATTACTCTCTTAATTCATAGCTTTAATTAAAAATTTATAAACAACAGTAGATGTATATTAAGAACAATGTTTTGTTGCTAACTCTCCACTTAATATACTTCACTCATGATTTTGTGTTTTGAATAAATTTTTATCAGTAAGAGTGTGTTGGCAGCAGTCTGTCTCTGAGTGCTCATAGTTATTAAAAGACTCGTTTTATTTTCCATGCAGCCAACATTAATTATCTGGGGAGAACATGATCAAGTATTTCCTTTAGAACTGGGACACAGATTGAAAAGGTTTACAACATTCTCACTGTAGTTGGTAGCATCACTTTTGAATTTAGAACTCATTGGATTTGTATCACAGGCATTTAGGGGACAATGCTCAACTAGTTGTCATTAAGAAGGCAGGGCATGCTTTTGGTGTGGAGAAGGCCAGTGAGTTCTTCAGCATCTTGAAGTCTTATCTCTTGGATTTCCAGCTACCTTCAGACCTTTGAGTACTAACACCAAAATATGAAAGAAAACCTACAGCAATGACAAAAAAATGAGTGCTCTTATTGAAACATTTTTTTTCCACTATCTCCAAAGCAGAGGATCATTAAATAGTTCAATGCAAAGGAGTTAGTGGCATGTTTATTTAATGAAAGCATCTTGATTTTGTGTGCCTGATAGAGGTAAATATATCAAGAGCAGAGTGGAGTTATAAAGAATTTAAGAATAAGATGTATAGTGGGTTTTCAAATGATTCAATTTCTCATATATTATTATTTACACTTTTATTTTCCCATTTATCACTCTTTTGTTTTTATTTTTCTATCTAGCATTTTTTTTCTATCTAACACCATTTCAAAAGTAAATAAAAAATAAAAAATTAGTAAATTAAAAAAATGATAATTTTAATTTTGAATGCACTAAAAAGTTAAATATAAATTCATCCTCAAGCTTGAGTTCAATGTTCTCCAAATAATCCAAATTCTTGTTAAAATACGCTAGCTCGTTCTTGATCTAGTCATCGTGAATGAATAGATAAAATCTAAGCACCAAAGATGTAGTCATATATAATAACTTAGTTTCATCCACATTAATGCAACATTTTTCTCCTTCGTGATTTCACTCAGTGCTTTATCATTAAGACACATAAATATTATGCTACTCCTTGCTTTGCTGATACAAGTTTGCCTCACCCCTTATTGCTTCAATATCACTCAGTGCTTTATCATTAAGACACATAAATATTATGTTACTCCTTGCTTTACTGATACAAGTTTGCCTCACCCCTTATTGCTTCAACATATGTTTTGTATCAAGATACCCTTCATCTTGATTGTCCATAATTCGAAGGCATTCTCACTAGAAAACTTCACGATGTCAACTTTGGTCGTCACATCTTCAATCTTACACATTTTGACCTTTTTCCTCTCGTCAGCATAAACAATGTCAATTATTGAGTTCGAACAACCGTATCAAGAAAACACAAGAACAAGAATAAAAAAAAATCAATTGTATTATATTGAAAGATTTTATACATATAGTTTGTTCACCAAATGTAATGTAACTAACATACTCATAAATTTTTCTGTATATATGATAAGAGTCTAATTTCAGTAATATTTCATATTAAAATATAGGCACTTATGAGTATTAATTGCTAAAATAAATATAAAATAATCCCTAATTTATGAATTTATACCTTTTTACATATTTTATGATCTTTATTTGAATAAGAACATTTTATTCCCAAATTTGGTGTTAATTTCAGGTTTCTAGGAAAAAATGGAGATGACTATGCTAAAGAAGAATAATATAAGTTAAAAGGAGAAAGCTAGAATGTCCCAGAACGCACAAACTTTTATTATTTTGTTTTATATTTAGTGAATATTTTACTTGATTATTCAATTGTTCCTTGTGGGTTCGATATTCGTCCTTAGGAACACTTGCCATAAAAAGTTATCAAGTTTTTGGTACCGTTGCCGGGGAGCATTTTGATTTTTTGAGTATAATTTCCTAAATATTGTGAATATTTTTATTTTTTTTATTTGTTTTTATTGTGTTTATTTTTTTAGATTGGTTATTTTGTTTTTATTGTTTTAAATCTTAATTTGAATTTATTTACTTTTATTTGTTTTAAGATTTAATCTGTTTTTTTATTCTTTAATTTATTTACTTTTTTTTTATCTCTTTTAATTGTTTTTTATTTTAATTTTTTTAAAAAAATTTGTTACTACTAGTGAATCCTTTTCTTAACCCTTAAATTAACTGTCTTATATGATATTGAGAGTCCAAATTCCCAAAGATCAACTGTTATTTGAAGCAGAGATTTAAAGGGTAGTTAAAAGAAATAGAGAGACCAGGAGACACTAGTAAGTAATCCTCAACTATTCTTTCTTTTCCAACTAAGATTTTTCAGGAGGAAAGCAACATGGCAGAAGAGCAAGCATCATCTCCTATGAGGACACTTGGAGATTATGTTATGAATTGAGGGCCAAAACATTTTTCTAGTATTGAAATACCTGCTACTGTCAAGGCCTTGGAAATAAAACTCGTTTTTCTCACTCTCATCAGTACCCATCAGTTTACAACAATGGATTATGAGGATCCATACGCACATTTGTCTATATTTTATGAATTGATGGGATTAATGGGCTTCCATTCAGATGATCTTGTAAATGTTTTCCTTTTCATTTAGGGTTTAGGGAACAATTGGGAACAATGAGTTTATTTTCCTTTTCATAGGCAGGAAAGGATAAGGAATGACTCAACTCATCCTAATCATAACTTTACTAGTTGGAACGATGTAGAGGAAAAATTTATGCAAAGATACTTTCCAATCTTTCGCTACATCAAAGCAAAGTATGAAATTTTTATGTTCAAACAAGGAGCAGATGAATCTTTCTGTGAGACATGGGAGTGGTTCAAAATGATGCTAAGAAAATGCCCACATCATGGGTTTGAAGACATTGCTCAACTGAGCATTTTTCATAATGGTCTCAGATCTGATACTAAGATGCTGCAGTTGGTGGTACAATGATGGCAATTGACGTAGAAAAAGCAACAAAGATTATTGAGGTAATGACATCCACATATCATCAAACCCAAAATGATAGCTAAAATGAGTCAAAGAAGGGATGATGGATCATAATATTTTAAACACACTTGTGGCTCAAAATAAAATTATGACACCACAGTTCGAAGCATTAATTGCATAAATGACTAAATTGCCTCAAAAAATACAAGTTGTGTAGGTTTCTCAAAGTCAGAGTCAAGAAATAAGGTGTGAATTGTGTGGAGGTGATCATTCCAATGGCACTATGCTTATCAGAATAATTCATTTGAAGGAAAAGCTTTTTATATGGAAAATCAAGGAAGCCAAGGCGAGAGAAGAAATCAAAATCAAAATTTTAAGCAAGACACTTTTCAACAACAACAACTATATCCCAAGAAAGAATAAGCAAATTGGAGGATTATGCAAATAACATTGTCCAATCAAAAGAATTTTGAGAATTTGGAGACACAATTGGGGCAAATTGCACAACAGTTGAAGAAATCTAGGGAACAATGTAAGTCAGTCACTACTAGAAGTGGGATAGTTGTAGGAAAGGGAATTGGTGATAATTTGATTGTTGAGAAAGAGAAAAAAATTGAGAGTGAAGAGGAAAAAGAAGAGAAGAAAGAAAAAAAGCAAGAGGATACAATGAAGAAAAAAAAATAATAAAAAAAAATGAGAATAGAAAAAGAGTGCTCCACTTGTAGATTTATCCACATGCTCCTTCAAGGAAGAATATAGAGCGACAATTTATTAGATTTTGTGAAATTCTTTAGCAATTAGATATCAATATCCCTTTTTCTGAAGCTTTGGAACAAATGCCCACTTATGCCAAATATTATTTGTGTCCACTACTAATTAATACTAATTGACTTTGGTTTTTTTGTAATTATGTCTTGTATTTTTTACTTGAAATTAACATGATTACATCATTAGTAATAATAAAAATAAATACTAATTTTTGTTTATAGATTCAACTTTTATGTTGTTGTAGGGTTTAATTTTTTATTTTCTTCATTCTTAAAAAAAATTGAACTAAACATTTTTAATTTATTACTTTTTTATTTTTATTTTGTAAAAACTTATTTCTTTATTCATTAATTATATTTTTAACTATTTTAAACATTAAAAATATTTATTTTTTTAATGCATTCAAAATTAAAATTATCAATTTTTAATTTTTTTTTTTACTTTTGAAATTGTGCTAGATAGGAAAATAAAAACAAAAGGGTGCTAGACAGGAAAATAAGAACAAAAGGATGATAGATAGGGAAATAAAAGTGTAAATACTGTTATATGAGAAATTGAGTCACAGGAAAGATAAATAAAGTAATTAAGTATTTAAAATTAATTAATAAAGAATAAGCAAAAAGATTAATGTGATGTGACAAGCTCAATAGACCCATTAACAAATAGTATAAATAGATAGAATGTTTTGTTCAATTTTTTAGTTTTTCTAATGAATGATTAAGACAAACACTGACTTAAGCTTCAGAAAATTCCTACAGGTATCACACCACATACCGAGAAACCGGAAGGTATTTCCGGAGACACGAGTGACCGAGAAAAGGAGTGAACGAAAGAAAGAAGGAACCAAAAGAACGAAATGAAGATAAATTCTGAAGATACTATCCCCATATAATTAATACAAGTACAATTAACTTTATCTTAATCAATCGGATTGTACTAAGACTGTAAAAAAATATAGTCTTCTTTAAGGAAATTCCAAATTAAGTGTACTAAATTTCCTCTTTTGTTGTCTCTGCAGAAGTTATATACTCTCTTTCAATAGTAAATATAGCATAAAGTGTTTAGGCTTCTTGTGAGAAATAACCATGTATTCTACTCACTAGAATGATTACTTGGGAAAAGTCTGGTATAGTATACATCATCATATGCATTAGACTTCTTACTAAACTAATAAATTCAAGCCATATATATATCTTTTTCTTAAAGAATCCTACTTATTATAGACTTATGAATAGACAAACGTTAAAGGACTAGTATTTTACTTGAAACCACTCATATCAAAATAATTCAAGACATTCTCGATGCACTTACTTTTACATACAGATAATTCTTTCTTCAAAATTTATCATAGGTTTGGATTAACAAATTTTTGTTATAATAAACTCTATGTGTCTAATATTATATTAAAAATAACTTTAATATTAATTCAACATAATAAAACTAATTCATGAGATGCTTTCCTTATATATTATAAAACATATTATAATTTTTAGTTTATATAAAATTTCTAATAAATCTCAAATTTATTATTTAATATTTTCTTTACCCTTTTCAATTCAACTTAATGACAAATATTATAAAAATATCGTTTACATAAAAATATAGATTCTCAAATCAACATTATCATCATATCATAAATACTTTTGTTATATGACAAAAGATGAAGATTGTATTTTTAATAGGAAAACAACATAAAAAATATTATTTTTTTATTTATATATATAATCTTTTCAACATATTAAATTAGAATTAATATGCATAAGAAAAATTGGTAAAACAAATAAATCTTAGCCCAATAAGATACAGATTGTGCAACAGAAATTTGTGACAGTTTAAGAATGCAATCAATAATAAACATAATTTAATTATTTAATGACTTGGGTTACCTTTTTCTTTTTTATTTCCAAATACAAAAGTATCTGAATACGAAAAGAAAGTAAATACGTGTTAGTGATAGTTCGTATTATTTCATAAAAAAGTTCATTTTCAAACTGAAATGTACATCCAACAAACACTTTAGTGACTCCATAGTTATTTATTTAGTTGGCATCTATCAAGTTTCATTGGTTCACTATATAGTGTTAGGTCGGTGTTTAGAGTATGTGACTAGAGATGTATGAATAAAAAGTAAGGTAAATGATATTATTAGAGGTCCACTTAAAATAATTGTTTTCCTAAAAAAAAGACAAGAAATGAGAAATTAAGTATTTTACAATGATAAAATCAAAATTATACTTCTAAGTTATTTTTGGAGAATTGCACATTCATAATCTTCACTAAAGAAAAATATTTGATTATATTTTCACCTTTTATCATGAAAAAATAAAACAAAGAGTTGGCATAAATACGTATTTTAATATTTCAAATCTTATTTTAAATTGAAAATTTCTTATAAGGGTCAGTTTGTCATTGTTAGTAATTGGGTTTTTGGTACAACTTAGTCGGTTCATAGTTATGACTTTGTTGTTGAATGGTGTGTATTGTATTGGTTTGTTGAGTTTGTCTCTTGGGTAAGGTCCTTTAGCTTGATGACAAGGACCTTGTTTAGTTGTTGGATGTATGCTCTTGTTTGAGGGTGTGACCTCTCTGGTGGGGTGATATAACTGTATTTGTTGGGTTTATTTACCTTTGTATGTGATTTTAGCTTGATCTGTAGTACAATGTTTGTTGGATCCTTAGTTGGTAGGGTTCTAGGAAACCTGTTTTTGGAGTTTTGTATAAGGGTTGAGACACCCCTGAAGTGTCTCATTTTATTTTATTTATTCTTTGATAAAAAAAAATTAAATTGAAAATTATAAAAAAAATCCTTTCTTTAATATATTTTCCGTTTTAGAATTTTAAACTAGTCTCCCATCACTTAATTTCACTCCATAATCTTTTACTAAGCTTAATAGTTTTTAATAGTTAATTGTATTCCATGCCGATAAAAAAAGTTAATTGTATTTCATTAAATTTTATCAATTTTATTTACCTCTATTTTTCTAAATAATAAATTTTAAGTAATGAATTTTTTGCATCTCAGTATTATTAAATATAGAAATAGACATGGTTATTTCATATAATTACACAACGAAAATTTGCTTTTGTTTACAGTGTCCAAGCGTATAAATACTGTTATGTATAAAACTTTCCAAATATTTTTTAAATATTAATTTTTCCAAGCGTATAACGTTTTTTCACAAATTTTGAGAAAACAATACAAAATACCAAAAATAATAATATTAAATAATGCTTCATAGTCATAAAGATATACAATTTTACTTTAATTTTCTAAACTTATACCATATATAATTTATGATATTGATATGAAATGACAAAATACTCCTCTATACTAATAAAATAAAATATATTAAATAAGGATAGAATAAAAAAAATTTGAACATTTATAATAAAAAATCCTCTTTATATATGGATTATATATATATAGATTATTATTATTATTATTATATATTACAAATAATTATGTTTATGCAATTTGACAAAAGGTTTTCGTACAAAATTAAGAAATAATTTTATGTTACATTATATTAAAAGGACTTCTTTTACATAAATCTGCTTTTTTTTTTCTTTTGGCTTTTATGCACTGCAACCAATTTTCCAAACCAGTGATAGTGTGAAAAGAGAAAATTAAAGTGGATTTGAATAAAATTTCAAATCAAAATAAGCAAAAGTAAAATAAAATAAAAATATTTAATAAAAAACAAAAAATATAATTAAGAATAAATTCTAAAAATTAATAAATTTTACTCTCTTTCTTAATTCAATTTTTATCTGTTTTTACCACACTAGTAAAAGTAATTTCTTGTTTTTTTTCTAATTTTACTCCATTCCTCTTAATAAAGAAAACCATAAATACTAACCATTAATTATACACTAAGTGTAATTAAGGTATTCACTATAGAAAGAAATGTAAAAGACTCTTAACATATTATCTATCACGATTTTTAATATATTTTAGTTAGTTGAAACTTGAAAGTTAATTAAAATTTATACGTAATAAATCAAGTTTATTTTTCATATAATTAGTTCCATTCTCTTTTTTATTTTTACAAAGTTGTATATTTACTTTATTAAAATGCACAAATTTTAGCTAATATAAATGATTAAAAAATAAAAATATTTTACGACACACCATAATAATAAATATCCATAGAAATAAACAATAAAGAAAGAAAAATGTAAAGGCAATAAGTAAGTAAGAAATAAAAGACTTAAACAACTCTTTTGTTTTTCAAATTTGCATACGCTCTTTAGTAAAATTTTCTCTTATTATGGTGCTTGATAAAAAAATTATTTGTTTTTGTTTCTAACGTTTATCAACATATGTTTATTAGGAATTATATGTTAACAGCTTAATCACAAAACACTTAAAAACTTGTCATGGAAAATTGTGAGAAACTTTTTTAACAAAATATGATTCACTGCACAGATAGGCATCTTAAAATTATAACAAAAGATATGACGCACTGTAGATTATTACGTCAGACATGTTATCAAACCTTATTTTTTTACAAACATAATTAAGAAAATAGCATTTCATGTTATTGCTATCGTGACGGGAAGATTCATCACAAAATGTCAATCACTCTAAGAATTTTTTTTATAATATTAATTTTTTTAATCAATATTTTCAGTTTTTCTTGATTCAGATCTCTTAATTTATTTTCATTATAAATATATAATAAATAGATATATATATTTTTTTATGGATGATTTAATATAATATTTTTTTTAGATGATCCGTATAGCTTTACATATTGAAATTATATATCATTCATATATTTTAATCTCTTTCTTTCACCTTTTCATTTATCTATATAAATTAAGTTCCATTTTTTATTTGAAAATATGTGGCTTGAAGTGGGAATGTACATGATGATAATGTACTTACAGAGAAATACGGCTGTTTTGAGCAAGCAATAGTAATTAGTTCCTGGTTAAAGCATTAAGTAGGAGAGATTATTTTTACTTAAGATGTGCTTCAACGTGCTTAAACGATAGACTTGTAAATTTGGTCCCAACAAATAAATGGTGATTAAACAACTACGTCAAACAATATTGCTTATAGTAAATATGAAACGATTGAAGCGACGTTCATGTACTTCCTTGCTTAAGTGTGATATTGTGTTGCCTTAAGCATTGGTTAGGTTGAATAAGTGTGTTAATTTTCTGTTTAAATGCACAATAAAATCGTGGCTTAATTCAGTTTGAATTTTAGCTTAACCGAATAAGTAAGTGAACTCAAAATTTAAAGCAAAATACATGAATATAAAGAGAAAAAAAAGTATACCACGATAATAAAATATGTTACATACATATAAATTGTTTTTGCATGTCATAAAATTAAAAGTAATCAATATTATATTGGAGCGACTAAGAATATGGATAAATTATAATATATAAGTGGTGTAGAATCATCATCTTACAAATCAGTTTTATGAGATTGAGTTAAACATAAACACACTTATTTTTAGATAGTATTAAAAATCATTTAAAACTCAATCTAATCAAGTTCATTGGGATTGTTGTGCCACCATTATTGAGCTTTTGTCACCCACAAATATTTAATCTCTCACTCGAGATATTCATTTCTCACTGTGAAGAGGTGTATTGCACATGTCACATTAACTAGGAATAAAACAAAATTATAATACATAAGTGGAGTGCAAACCTTGTAAATCGATTTTGAGTTAACTATAAACTCACTTATTAAGATATTACAATCATAATAATGTAAAAAGTAATTAAGTTCAAAGGGAACTAGTTGTCATTGGAGTCAACATGGTATTATGTTGTTCTGTTGTAGAAGAGGTATAATTTTAAAACAAAAAATGGCTAAACACACAACCGAGAGGGGGGTAAATTGGTTTAAAATTGACCTTTAAAAATTTTAAAAGAAAGTTTTCTTAAACTATTGTTGATAAGAGAAATTAAGTACAATAGTAAATGAATACCAAGAACAACAAAGAATTCAAGATAATGAGTAAAAGATGAAACATGATAACACAAATTTTTTTACACTCGTTTGATTCTTCCCAAATCTGCATCTAGTTAATCTAGACCGTCTAAGCTTGATTTTTTACTAAAATCTTGAATTATCCAATTACAAGAGCATATATGCAATTAGAACGAGAAAACCAAAAACACTTCTTGAAACACCCTTCAAAAGTCTCTACACTAGGTAAATAAATCACTCAATTGCCTATAGTACATGAATCAAATCGTTGGTGTAGGATTTACAAAATAGATTAACATAACAAAAATTAGATATCACTTTATATGTGACAATATTACAATAGAACAACATATAACATGAACAATTATTGTTGAGACGTGAAAAAACAAAACTCAAACAAAATAGAATTTCTGAATAGAAATTAAGATATTGTGACAAAGTTACTTCACATCCAGATCATCTATCCCAAGATTTTATAATAAAATATAAATAGTTTCTCTTAATTATAATTCTTTACTTTAAAGAACGTTTAATCACTACAAATATAAAGATGTGGAGTAAAGTATTCAAACATAACAAAAATTTAGCATAAGTTTAACTAAGTTGAGAAAATTACTTTTTTTCAACTAAGCCCACCATAATTGATAACAAATTTGATTGAAAGAAATAAAATAAAGAATCTTTAGAGTTAATAAAAACTTATTACCATGCTTGAAAATCTGAACAATTGAAAATGATCCTTAACTGTCTAATTATTGTGAGGTGTTATTAGATTATGAAATAAACTAAATTTGAAGTAATGGGAAGATAGAGAAGTTAGAGAAGAAAGAGAAATTTATGAAGAAGAAAGAGAAAGAAATGATGATGAGAAGGGGAGGATGGTTTTACAATGATAATAATAAAATGCATAATTAAGTATGTAATACGGTAAAAAAATGTTTAATTTTATCATTTAATAAAAACTGTAAGTAATAAAACTCGTTAAAATATAATTATAATTAAATATTTAAAATGTGTAATTAAGTTTCCATTTTTTCTAATTCGAACTAAATCAATTTGATTGATAATGATCAATTTCAAACCAATCCACTCTCTTATTATATAGGTACGAAAAATTCTATTCAATATAAATAAAAGCATGTATTCATTTACCTAAGATATCATATAACTCTATCGCTAAAATATGTAAAGAAAATAGTTTATTATAATCAATTCATATAAACTAAATAATCATAAAAAATTCAAAATATTGTAATAATATTATAAAATTTATATGCAATAATTAATAAAATAATAATAATAATAGTTGCATAATTTGTTTAATTCGAGTTCAATACTTAAAAGTATAAATTTTGCTTAAATACTTAAACCACTTATTATCTATATTTAATTTATTTGAATTAAATTTTATATGTTAAAATAAATAATATTTTATTTTGATTTAAATTCTCAAATTAATCTAATACCGATTAATTCTCGTGTATGTGAAAATGGGCATGCTGGAACGGGGCTAAAACAATTTCTTTTATTTATTATTTATTTAATTTTTTTTATTATTAATATTTTTTTTTATTTGATATAATTAATAAAATAATTAATAAGTGCAATATTTTTAAAAATTACAATAATGTGACCACTTTACACCTAATTAACCGAAACTATTAATAAAAATTTATTAATATTTTTAATTATGTATTATTAATTCATAACTATAATATATAGTTAAAATTTATAGCTAATAATATCAAATTTTAAGCATATTGTTATATTTCTCAAAAATTGAAAATTTTAAATCAACATTGTAAAACTTAGATAGTTATATTTTTTAAATTAAAGATTTGATTAAAAATTTATTTATGGAGGAATTAGCTTAAATAAAATAAATAAATAACAGGAAAAATAAATTTTATAATTTTTTTCTATTACAAAAGGACATAGTTTATATTATTATGGGACCAATTTTCTAACCACCAGTGGACAAGAGCAAGAACACAACTGGGAGGAAAAAGAAACTCTATTTAAAAGTGATTTAGATTTTATTAAAAAAAACAAAGCAAAAATTGAAAAAATATGAACATAATCGATTATCCTATGTCTTAAAAACACTACCTAATCAATTACCCAAAGGTTTCAAAAACGTAATCAACTATGCCTTCAGTTAGAAAACAAACATAATCAATTAACCTCATATTTTCACATATCATATAATTAATATGATCCCAAACAACAACACATAATTGATTATGCATTCAACCTAATTGATTATCAACTATTTTCTATAACATAATCGATTAAGTATTGTGTTCTTTTATAATGGTAATCGATTAGGCACCATAGAAAACTCACCTGAGATTGAAGATGCAATAACAAAATCACTACCTTTGCACTCTACTAACTCACGAAGCTCTCCAAGGCCACTCAAGCAATGCAGAAGTCTATTTGAATGAAATGTTTGTCTCAAAGGTAGTGTGCAGTGGTGTTGTTGTCGTGCATGGCATGGTGCAATGGTGCATGGCCCTGGTGCACTGTAAAACAATTCATGGTAAAGTGAATCAAAGGTAATTTTTTTAATCCCAACATTAACTCTATACTAACAAATTTTCATAGGGTTGGAGAAAAAAAATCAAAAGGAGGCATATGACTGGAAACGAGAGACATGATCATCTAGTAGACTAAGTACATATCAACAACAACAATACCCTTCCGTGTAGAAGAGGCAATAAAAAATGGAGGATACTATTGAGAAGTTTATGCTGGCTTCACTAATGTACTAGAAAAACATTGAAGCTCCAATAAATAATTTAGAGACTCAGGCGGGACAACTAGCTAAGCAATTGTTTGAGAAATAGTGTGATCAGTTTCAAGAAAATACTACAGTCAATCCTAAGGAACACGGTAAAGCAATCACCAAAGATGATGGAAAATCGTCCAACCACAACATCCACAAAATAAGAAGGATGAAAACCTAGAGTTTTGTTTAAGGATTTAGTAGCATATTTGGGCATTTGTCTATCTTTTGTAGGCCTAATAAAGAGAACAACTCTAGGATGAAGTATTTTACAAAGTATCTCAGCAAAGACCTACATACCATACAAAGAATACTATATCTTAGTTAGAAGATTATCAGAAGAATGAAATTCAGCTAGTTTCAGTAGGACTAAGTCATCATCATTTTGAACTACACTTTAGTTTAAATAAATTGTATAGTAGAATTATATTTTCACGGGCCATGTATTTGGGTTAAGCAGCATACAATTTTAGGCTTGTATTTATGCCTATGTTAGATCAAGGTTTTCTAAACCTAACTAGAGTTCAATTGGGCTTCTAATGCTCCTAGAAAAACCCTAGGATGGTCATGCAAACAAAGGGGCGCATAAGATTGAGCTCCAAGTTAGGGTTAGAAGCTTGCCTTCCAAAGTTTCACTCAAACTTGGGCTCCAAGCTACGGTTAGAAGCTTCCCACTCACTCTTCCTCTCTTTTGGACATCCAAGCCAACTATAAATAGGAATGCTCTTCTCTTTTTAAATTGAAATTAGTAATGAAATGTTATCCAATCTTGGTCATTCTACTTGTTCCTAAGTTTTTCATAGGTTAGTTTCCTTCAAGATTTAGCCTAGATTCTTTCCTAGTGAGTTGGTCTCACTTCTCATTCTCACATATTCCTTTCCCACTTCAATCCATCAAAATTCCTCTTGAGTTTTAAGAATGGTCCCACTCCTTAACTCTCTTTTATCTTCCATCCAAAGAAGAAATCCTAAAGAACACTACTATAAGAATAGTGTTTTCTATCAACAGAAATGGCAAAACTATAGAAAAGGGGATTGGTGATCACTTAGTGGAAAATAATGTCTCTCTTGAATCAAGAATGGAGGTGAGTGAAATAATGATGTAAAAGAAAATGAGTGATAAATATGAAAATAAGATTGAATATAAATAAATAAAGAAGAGGATAATGAGAAAAAAAAACAAAATGAGTGAGAAGAAGAGGGAGACTAGTGGAGATAAGCCCCCACCTATTCAACGTTTGCTTTATCCACATTCTCCTTCTAAAAAAGGTAAAGAAAGGCAGTTCACAAGATTCATTGACAATCTGAAACAACAACAAATAAATATTCCATTTCTATAAGCCTTAAAGAAAATGCCAACATATTCTAAATTCACGAAAGAGCTTATAACCAAGAATAGAAATTCCCAAAAGAAGAAATAGAGTTGGCAGCAAGATGCAGTGATATTATTAAAAAATCTTTACCTGAGAAGTCTAAGGATCCTAAATGTTTCACCATTCCAATCACCAAAGGTGGGCTTCCTTGGGAAAAGTGTTATATTTAAAGGCTTAAACAAGAGGGGAGGGGTGAATTGTTTAATGAAAGATTTCGCAAATAAAGGAGTAGAATGAAGATTAATGAAGAAGTACAAATGAAACAATCTGACCAACCAAGAAATAAAACTATTTTAAACTGATTTCAGAAAATCAATCGATTGTTTATGCGAATCAACCGATTGTTTATGCGAATCAACCGATTGTTTATGCGAATCAACCGATTGTTTATACCAGCAGATGTTAAAATCACAGAACAAACAATTTTAAAGGATTGAGAGAGAGGGAAAATCACACAAACAGTTATACTGGTTCACTCCTTACTAGAGCTACATCCAGTTCTCATAAACTCTCTAAGATTCCACAATTAGAATTATAGGGCTAAAACAAGAGGGGGGGGGGGTGGGGGGTGAATTATTTTTGAAAGATTTTCGCAAGTACTGAAGGCATAGTGAAAGGCAATGAAGAATTAATTAATGGAAAATCTGTCTAGCCAAATATAAAACTGATTTTAAGCTTGATGCAGAAAATCAACCGGTTGTTTTTACGAAACAATCAGTTGTTTTTATCAGCAGTTTTATCAAAACAGATTTAAAGAGTGTAAGGATAGAGAGATTCACATAAATTTTTTATATTGGTTCACTCAAAACTTGAGCTACATCCAGTCCTCATAAACCACCAAGAATTCACTATGTAATCAATCACAGATTACAAACAACACATCCACAGAGAGGTGACCTTGAAACCCACAAGACCCACTCACCCTCTTTGCAACCACACACCTCAAGTCAGAACACCCTCTGACTTTACAGGATTTCACACACACCAAGAGTGACAATCTTGAACAACTCAAGAACACACACCACTCCTTGGCACACACCACACCACTCCAAGAATGTTGATCTTGATCCCCTCAAGAACATACAACACTTCTTGGCAACACCAATACATAAATATAGTTATTAAGAAGGAAGGGAATATAATACACTTGGGCAAATCACAAAATCAAAGATCAGAATACAAGACCCAATCCTATTCAACACACTTGAGATGATCCAAAAGCTCTTTGAAAACTTGAAAACTCTCCTTGATTGATCTCTCTCACTTAGTTAATGCATAGGAGCATAAAACCACCTTTTTATCTTTCAATCAAATGGTTAAAACAGTTACAAAAAAAGCCCAAAAGTTGTTGGAATCATTTAAAACAAAAAAACACTTAATTTTTTTTTTGTTAAGGTTTTCAGCAAAACAATCGGTTGATTTTTCGAAATACCCGATTGATTTTTATTTGACAGCTTTAAAATCCACTAAGTGTCAAATAACCTGTTGTTTCGAAATTTCAACCTGTTGAAATTTGGTTGACAACAAAGGCAAAGACCAAGCTTTTCCAAATCATTTAAAATCCATTAAGTGCCAAACAACCTGTTGTTTCGAAATTTCAACCTGTTAAAATTTGTTTGACAGGAAAGGCAAAGACAAAGGTTTTTTAAATCATTTTAAAATCTAGTAAGTGTCAGAACAACCTATTGATTCGAAATTTCAACCTGTTGAAATTTCATTTCCTTTTAGAAAATCCATCTTTTCAAAATATTAAAGATTCAATTGAGCTTGGATCAACTTAAGGAGTGAATTAACAAGTTTCAAACAACTAGACACACACACAAAACAAAAACTAGGTCTTCAAGCTTTCCACTTGGATTTGGAGACATCAAAGCATTTTGTTCAACATCCACTATGTAACCAACAAAAAATTACAAACACATACACCAACAAAGAGGTGATCTTGACCTCTCAATAACACTCACCCTCTTTGATAAACCACACACACAAAGTCAGAACACCCTCTGACTTCACAGTACAACAATTTACAAATTTAGGAAACAATTACAAATGAAAGTAGGAAAGATTACACCTGATTCAATGAATTACAACTGAACCTACTCCACTTTTAAACCAATGCAAAGCCAAAGCAATCTTGCAATCTTGAATCCAATCTTTCACAAAATGTGTTTCTGAATCTCTCTTTTTGTATTTTTGAAATAAGGAGGTAACCCTAGTTGTATAGCTTTCAAAAATAGTCGTTTAAGACAGTTAAACATGAGCTAAAACAGATTGAAATCACAGAAAACAGTTTTAACAGTTTTATGAAAAGCTGTTAAGGATTTTCAAATATCAATGGGTTGAATTGTCGAATCAAACGATTGAAATTGTTTGACAGTTAAGCCAACCAAGGTCAAACCAGTTTAAAAACCTTTCAAACATTCTAAGAGAAAAACAATCGATTAAAACAATAAATCAACAGGTTGTTTTTCACTTACTTTGAAAAACTTTTTTTTAAGGAATTGGATTGATTCATATTTGAATTTGCTAAGAGTGGATTTAAAAAATTATAAACAACCTAGTACCTATGCCCATACATAACAACACAGACTTCAAGCTATCTTCACATATTTGGAGGCATCAAAGCTTCATTTTCAACAAAAAGTTTTGTGGATTTAGGGGCCAAAATAAATGTTATGCATCTATCCATTCTCAGGAATACTAGAGATTTTGAAGTGAGATCAACTCATATGACACTACAGTTGGCACACAAATCAGTGAAAGATCCTTATGGAGTAGTTGAGGATGTCCTTGAAAAAGTTGACAAATTCATGTTTTCGGTTGACTTTGTGGTAATGGACATAAAAGAAAATATAGAAATTCCTTTGATTCTTGGCAGACCCTTTATGAAGACAACAAGGGTAATCATCGTTGTGGATAATGGAAAGTTAAAGATAAGAGTTTAAGATGAGGAAGTCAGCTTCAATGTGTTTGAAACTATGCAACATTTAAGAGATAAGGGGAAATGTTTTGGAATAAACGTGCTAGATGAAGTGTTAATTGCTACAAAGAAGTAATTAAACATGCCAAGTCATACGGAGAAAACAATGATCAATGCATATGACAATTTGACTTAAGAAGATAAGGAAATTGAAGAGTGTTTGGAAATTTTAGATTCTTTTAAGAAGATTCATGCTTCAAACCCAACTCTATAAAAATTGAAAGTAAATGATTGTCATGAAGCTTCAATTGTGGAATTAAAAATGTTACCTTCTCATCTAAAATACATTTTTCTTAATGAGGGTCATAACAAACTATACATAATCATACAAAATCTTTCAACAGTGGAAGAAGATAAATTAATTTCAGTTCTAAGGAAAAAAAAAAAATCACTGGCTAGGATTTGATGGATTTTAATGGAATATACCCTTTATATTTTAGGCATAAGAATTTGAGGGAGGAGGAGTTCAAACCAGTGACTCAACCACAACGAAGGCTCAACCCAACAATGAATAGTAAGAAAATAAGTTGTGCATGGGTGAATATTGTGCAAGTTGTCCTAAAAAAGGAGGTATGATTGTCATTCGCAATGAAAAGAATGAGTTCATACCTACTAGAACAATTATTGGTTGGAGAATGTGCATTGACTACAAAAATCTGAACAAGCAACTCAAAAAGATAATTTAACTTTACCTTTCATGGCTTAGATGATAGAAAGACTCACATGTCAACCTTTTTACTACTTTTTAGATGGTTATTATGGCTATAATCAAATTGCAGTAGAACAAGTAGATTAGGAGAAGATTGCTTTCACATGCCCATTTCGAGTATTTGCATATAGGAAAATGTCATTCGAATTGTGCAATGCACTAGTTGCTTTTCAAATATGTATGTTGTCTATATTTTCAGACTTAGTTTAAAATTGCATTGAAGTGTTCATGGATGATTTTTCAGTCTTCGAACACTTTTTTGATGAATGCTTTAGAAATCTAGACACAGTTCTTAAGCGATGTATTAACACAAATCTTGTGCTTAATTGGAGAAATGTCACTTTATGGTCAATGAATGCATTGTTCTAGGACACAACATCTCTTCAAAAGGCATAGAGGTTGACAAGGCCAAGTAGGAAGTTATTAAAAAACTACCACGACTAGTGAATGTCAAAGGCGTGAGGAGTTTTCTTGGACAAGTAGGATTTTATAGACGTTTTATTCAAGAATTTTCAAAGATTGCTAAACCTCTTAGCAATCTATTGAATAAGGATACTCCTTTCAATTTTGATTCAAATTGTTTACATGCCTTTAATTTATTGAAATAAAAATTGATTTCAACACCTATCATCATTTCTCCTAATTGGAATATTGATTTTGAATTGATGTGTGATGTTAGGGATTATGCATTAGGGGCAATTCTAGGAAAGAGAAAATTAAAAAAAAAAACCATGTCATATACTATTTTGGCAAGGTTTTGAATGAGGCTCAAATAAATTATGCAACAACTAAAAATAATTGTTAGTTATAGTGTATGCCTTAGAAAAATCTAAATCATACTTGATTGGTGCGTATTCATTGATCATGTTGTAATAAAATACTTGTTGAGCAAACTTGATTCTAAGCCTAGACTCATAAGATGCGTGCTTATGTTGTAGGAATTTAACTTAGAGATCAAAGATAAAAGAGAATGTGAGAAGCATCGGGCTACATCAAAATCATGTAAACATAGGTTAAGAAACTCAAGTAGCTTTTCTAATTGTAAAGATTCTAAAATTATAAGTTGGTGACAATTTTGTTTTGCTAAACGTAATCACATTTGTGCAAATTAAGTGCCTAAATCAAGACTAATGATAAGTAAATTTGACACTTATCAACATCTTCCTCACTTGAGTGTTTAAAAGAGTATTTGAGCACCTAAGCTCTTAAAGGAATAGAATGAATTTGACATCTTCCTCACTTAAAATATTAATTATGACTTAAATGAGGAATTCTATCATTTTAGCGACTACATCGACACTTGAATCTTAATATTTTTTTTTATAACATTAAATGTCATCACTTAAATCTCACTCAAGTAGTCTTCTGGTCATTTGAGCGAATACTTGATCATCACAACTCAATTTGATTTTTAATTAAACTGGGACAAGTTTCATTTTAATTCTAAACATTTATTCTTCAATACAAATCAAAATTCAAATTGGATTCAAACACTTAATTTTTTTTAGGCTTAGTTATTCTTTTAGTCTCTATATTAGGGCCAAAAGTTTATTCAGTCTTGAGATTTTAAAAGGTTCAATATGGTCCCAATTTCTTTAAAAACAGATTCAATGTGGTTCATTTTGTTAAATTTCCCTGATTAAAATAGATTTACCTCAGCAATTCTACCAATGCACATTGAATTATATGTGTAGTTACCACATTGAATGGTTTTAAAAAAAGTTAAGACCACCACATTGAATTGTTTTAAAATAGTTGGGATCAAATTAGAACCAAATTGAACTTTTAAAAAAAAAATTGGAACAACATTGAACTTTTAAAAATTTGGAGGATAAAATTGATTTTTTTTTCTCTTAATATGAGACTAAAAAGGTAATTAAAATATTTTTTTAATAACAAAATACTGAATTTATACTCTAACTATTCATTCTTACAAAATAACTAAAATGGTAAAGGACTATATAAATCTTATTCACACATCAATATACACAAATCAATCTCATAACATAACTCCATCTTTATAATTTCAATCTCATAACATATCTTCAAATGCAAAGATACAAATTTCACATGAAAAAGAAAAAGAAAAGAGACAAAGAACATAGTATCTAAAAAGAAAAAAAATACTATTATCAAAATTTTAATCATTAGTGTATCAGTCGGTACCGGACAAACCATGTCACTCGGTCTCGGTGACCGACCAACCGCATCAGTATATATTAAAGGCGCTCAATAAATGACAACAATGACAATTATGGAAACTCCTAACAATCATGATCATGTCCCATCGAATTCGAGTGGCATCCTCAAGAAATCAACTAACACTAATTTAGTGCAAGATATTGATTTATTAAAGATATTCTTCAAATATACCAATATACCACCATACAAATATACCAATATACCAATATACCTCCCTATAAATCAGGGATGATGCTAGAAAACAGTTAACACTGATATTTGATAGATTCAGTCCATCACAATAAAGACCCATGACTAAACACTATAAACTCTCTACAGATGTGTAAGGTACACTTTAATCAACTTTCACTATACACTCTTAATACAGAGTATTTACTTGATCGTCAGAGTACCGTTTTAGGTCAACCCCGACTGAGAACCAACAATTAAAGGATGAGACTTGAAGTGATGAGCAAGAAGGCAACTGACACATCAACAATTCTACAACCAATTCCAGGTACCACTGTGAGAAAATCATTAAATATAAACTAATTTCAGAGACTAAAATAATTAATTACTATATTGACTAAATTATAGACCATTTTATAAACTAAAAAATTATTAGTATCTAAAATAGTTTTTATTATTAATAAAAATTTATAAAGTAGTTTCTAAATTGGTATCTAACTATTAACTACCAATGTTTTAGCTATTAACTACTTATGTTCTAAATTAGTCTCTATTAAACTAATTTAGAATCTAAAATATTTTATAAACCATTACCTATTTAGAGACCATTTTATAATATTTTATAAAAAATAGAAATTACATTAGATATCAATAAGTTTTTAGTCTATAAATTAGTATCTAATTTAATCAATATAGTGACTAATTTTGGTCTCTAAATTTGATTACTATTTAATGATTTTCTTGTAGTGTACTATCCAGACAGTAAAAAAAAATAAACATTATCTCGTAACTTAAAAAACAACTGAAAGATAAAAAAATTTAAAAAAATAAAAAAATATTTAATTATAGTATACATATAATTTTTTATCTTAAAATGATAATTAAATATTCATTTTTCATCCATATTTACTTAAAACGGATATTTATACATATTTGTGTGTCGAATATATTATGATCAACTTATTACGTAGAGTTCGACTTTATCACTTTCAATACGTGATTTTTCATATAAACAAAAAAAAAATATCGGAAAAACTAAGAAATCACGAAATATATATTAAGAGAATCTGATATTCTTTTCCATATTTTGGATAGTAATTTTAGTAATTTATAAATTTTCTGTGAGATTCCAAACTTAAATGTTCTGGTTAGATGATTGAAAATCTCAACGAAGACTCGTACGTGGAGGAGCATTTAGTAACATTTGGTTTTTAACTAAAATCCACATTACTTTGACATCATAATGTTAATGATATTGTTGATACGTTGACAATGGAAAAATGAAGTAATTGTTGTGTCCCTGTTTTTTTCCTACAGAAAGGAAAAAATATGGCTTTGCTGCTAGTAGCATAGGTCCCTTTGATGAACATTTAAGGAGGGTAGTTGGTCACTATTAATATTATTAATGTTTATTTACTACCCTTTTAGAGGGATAGAGGTCAGCAATTGATATGTGTGAGGAAAAACTCAACTACCATAGTTGACACACATACACACATGTATATATATATATATATATATATATATATATATATAATGCAATTAATATTAATGTTTATAAAAAATTAGTATGAGTTTTGATTTTGAGTTTTATAAAAAATATTTGTGGTTTCTATTAAATTAATTAATCTTTAATTTTATGACACTGATTAATTATTTATATGTTAAATGATGATCATTTGAGTGAGATATACTAAGTTGTCATAAAACGATCAAATATCAATTACGTATTAAACAATTTTTAAAAATAAATATTATTAGTCTATTTTAAAATAAATATTAATAATTAAAAACAATTATTTAAAATTTAGAAGGGTTGAAAATCAAAATACAATATTTTATAGAAAATAAATCAAAACTCACATTTTATAACTACTCAAATTAATCATTTTAGATTTTATAGAAATAAAAAAGTGTATTGGTAAGGGTTGAATGGTCAAAATTAGGTCGATCGAAGGACCCACGCCCGTGTGGGCTGATCGACACCTTCAATCCAATTATGCTCAATCAAAGTCAGTGAAATTAATCTATCATTAAGAACTAAGTAATACACCTCTAAGCATGGTCCATCCTGCTAATCCGACTCAACAAAGTATGTCTATTAAAATAATATAAAAAAACACACATTCCAAGAATCAGGTACATCATTCATTACTGTACTATGAGAACTGAGTGTCAACCCTCTTTGCTGACTTGAGCGTCGGAGGAGTAACTTCTGCATATACCCCACATTTGAGATTCACGAGGAGACCGAGTGGTTGAGCAGAAGTACAAACCGGCTGCCCGATAGTAAGAAAAAAGACGAAGTCTCTCATCAGTTTTTTAAGTCCTATCTCCCTAACGAGAACAAAAAGAATTATAACAACCACTATGAGAACTAACCTACTAATTTTACACCAAATAAAAATATATTTAAACCAATAAAAGAATTAGGTCCAGAAGTAACAAAATTAATAAAAATATTTATACTTTATTTATTTAATAAAAATTTATAATTGAATAATTATATTAATATTAATATAATATATTCAAACTGTTATTAATGAAAATAATTTTACTAAAAGTTACTAATAAAGTAAATTCCCGATAAAAAAAAACTAATAAAGTAATTTGATTTTTCTTCACGTCTGTCTCGACATATCGTAAAATTCTTATTATTTTAAATCATTTATCTTATAATTTTCTATTTATCTTATAATTTTCATGATTTTAAATATAAAAAAGATATTTAAAAAATCTTCTTTTTATTATTTCACTCAAATAATTTATTGTATATTTTATGAGTAAATTCTAGCTTTTGTTATAAGCTACTTTAACTATTTTATTTCATTTTTATCTTTTTTAATTTAGTTCAAATGTATTTTATTTTTATTTTATTTTCATTTTAGATTATGAGACTTGGATAGAATAAGAAAAAATTAGTATGTATACTACTTTTTAAAAATAATTTATATATAATAGCATATATAATGAAATAAATTTATGATAATTATTTATAATTACATAATATAAAATTGTAGTTAGTTTATTATGAGTATATAGGTACAAAATAATAATTTGGTAATTATAATGGTTCAACTAATAACTAATGGTTTAGAAATTGCATAAAATTTAAAAAAACTAGGTTTACATATACATGATAACTATATAAATTAGAGGAGTTTAAAACTTTATTGATATGTTATTAGAAATATGTACTTGTATAGAGTCTAGACAGTACATGCTACTGGCTTGACAATTGAATCTTCTCTTTTGGTTGTGTTTTTCTTTTTTTCTTTCTCGTGTTTAATCTTTAGGTCTCGGTCTGGAGTACACTTACAAAAGGTTCTCCGACGCTTAAGTAAGTATTCAATATTTGAATGTGGTTAATATAGTAATCATTGATGGACTCTATCATTGATAGACCGTATTTAATGTGTATTATAACTTAAATGAAATTACCTAATTTGTCGCATATCTTCTTATTTTACCTTGGTGCATTTACTCTGAAAGGTCGGGCGGCCTCCGATACACTAGCCCCCAGACTTGGGGAATTTTTTTCAAAAAGAGTCTAGATGTGACTATTTGGTTTTTCGAGGTTGGAGAGGACAATATTGATCATTAATTGTTGCAAATTCGACATTGATGGGATGCGTTTCATGGTGTTTCTTTAAAGTTTAACCTAATTGTCCTATCTGAGTAGATTTAACGGTTCCAGTGGTTGTGTTGTTTCGAGTACAAACTGTTACACTCGTTACATCATAGTGGATCTAACAGTTCAAAGGGGCACGGCGTTTCACGTTCTTGTTGTAGGACCTCTATAAATAGTAGCTCATTTCAAATGTTATCCTTTGCTCATTCCGAATACTAAGTGATATTATGAGTGTGGAACTGTGGCGAGACATTTTCCACTATGTTCAAAAGGTTAGTAATGTCTTATTTTGAGTCTTTGTCCTCTTCACCTTCTTCTACATCTTCTGGGGAGTTTTGGTCTTACCAGGTAATATTCGGGAAAGGTTGGTTGATTCAAGTTGGGCGACCAACCTTGCTAGCCAACCGCCCCGTCATGCTGATTATGATTGGGTAGATCCCCGTGTCATTGAACATATCACTTTATTTCGGGGTTCGTCATTTGTTCATGAGTTCATATCGAGAGTAACCATGCTTAAGCCTGACTCACCGTCAAATGTGGTTACAGTCGATAGTTGTAGTCCTTCTGAAAATGTTTGTCACAGTCAGGAAGGGGCATACCAAGATTTTATTTATGTTTATACTTGTCTTTTTACTCGCCTTCATATTACCCTTTCTTTTGATGAGTTCACAATGGGAGTCCTTAGGATACTCAATGTAACTTCAATCCAGCTCCACCCTAATTCTTGTGTTGCGTTGTAAGCCTTTCGGCTTATTTGTGACTTGTTCAGAAAGAGGTCATCTCCTCAGTCTTTTCTTTTTTATTATAATTCTCGTTCGTCTAGTCCCATGAGTTGGCTTTCTCTATCAAGTTGTTCAGACAATATTCTTTTTGCACCTTTTACTTCTTCGTATATTCAAAGGAAGATATTTCAAGCTTTTTATAAATCGGAAGGGAAACCTTATTTTTATGATGTTGATGGCAAGAAAAAGTTTCATTTTCATTGAACTCGGTCTCTCACTTGGTACAAGTATTGGTTGAGGTCATCCATGACTCACCAAGACAAAGAAATTTTATATGTTTTTTACCAACTCCTTACTCGAAAGATTCTTGTTGTATATCAATTGTCCTGATGAATTTTTACGACGAGTGCACCGCATTTTCAGAAGTAATAATTTGTCCCTAAAGATGAATATCCATCCCACAAGGAGCAGTTGAATTATCAAGTACAATTCTCTAAATATAAAACATAACAATAAAAAGTTGGTTTGAAAATATTTATAATGACAAGGATTAACAAGAAAACAAATCAAAGAGTAATTTCTTCAATTGGAAAAATAGGGATTATGTTTCATCTTTTCTCACTCTTATGTATTTTGATTAGCATGTTAACATTATGTTCTCTGATTGAAATTGATGCCCGTAGAAAAGTCATTTATATTGATTCCTCGCATTTATAAAAACAACTTATAATCACGTTCATAACTATTAACATTTCAAGTTTATTCCTAATACTCAAATATGTTAAGTATTGTTGTTTAGGTCAGAACCCTAAAAATACTTTCCAGACAGATTTAAGATTCTCAAACATGTCACAACTATTTAGAAGCAAAACAACAATACCAATAATCAATCAATAACAAAATATTATATCATATATAAATATCACCTCAATACATAAGAGTTCGAACAGATTACTCCCAATCCCAAAGGGTAGAATTAGCCACGTATACTTCTAACACATTCTATTCTCCCGATTGGTTACAAATCACTAAATGGTGTTTTCCTCTCAATCTAGCACACTAGGGTTGAGCTTTTAACCCTCTATTTAACCTAGTTTATTAGGGTTAGGTGACTTCCTGCGTCGCGTTGATGAGCTTAATGATAAAAACATAAAATGACCCAATTTTTCTGATGCATTCTCGCTCAAGCGAGAATAGCTCTCTCAAGCGAGAAACTCCGTTGCTGAGTTGGATTTTTTTGCACTTTTTGTGCGTTTCGGGCCTTCCAACTTTATCCTTTTAGCTTATCTTATTTTCTTTAGCCTGGTCATCTCCATTCTTCCCTATAAACCTAAAATTAACACCAAATTTGGGAATAAATTCTTTTATTCAAATAAAGATAATAAAATATGTCAAAAAGTATAAATTCATAAATTAGGGATTATTTTATATATATTTTAGAAATTAACACTGATAAATGCCTATATTTTAATATGAAATATTACTACAATTAGACACTTATCATGTCCCACCGTTGGGTGGATTTTTCTGGTATGTAGAATTTTCTTGTGTCTTATTTTCCTATGTTTTATTATTGTGCTGAATTTGATGTTTCTTTACAAGAATAATGGCTCAAACAGACCCAGAGGTAGTAAATATGATGAAGCAACTCCATCGACAAGCGATTGGCCGACAAAGAGGCTCCATTGAGCTCATTGGTGAGGGTTCGACTACCCCTGTTGTTGATTTGGTTCCCCCTCCGGTGTCGAAGGCCGACCTTGGGAGCATAAGAGGAGGGGGAGAACCGGAAGGTCTCCTCAACGATCATCTCTATTGAAGATGATCGTTATGACATCACGAAAGATGTCGTTAATGGAAAGTTGATGGACGATGCCAACAAGGTGGAGGGGGAGGACGAGGAACAACTTGAGGTGTCCAATTTTTATTCTTTTTTTTTGTTTACTTTGGAATTGGGGTCAATGCTTGGTAATGGATAAACATCATTGGGGCAAGCTTTGTTTAAATCAATATAGTCTGTATACATCCATTTCCCATTGGTCTTTTTCACCATTACCACATTGGCTAACCAAGTGGTGTATTGTGCTTCGTAGATGAACCCTACTTCTAGCAGTTTGTCGGTTTTGGTTTTTGTTGCGTTGTGTCTTTCTTCACCAATTTCCTTTTTCTTTTGGGTGACTGGTTAGGCCTCTTTATACATCGATAATCGATGTGTGATGACTTCAAGGCTTACCACAGGCAAGTCAGATGCAATCCAACAAAAAGATCGTAATTTTTCACCAATGTTCGGCTTATGATGATAACATCATTTGTTAGAATATATGGCCTTAAACGAGAGGGGGGTAAATTGTTTAAGAAAGATTTTCGTAAACTTTTAAGCTTAGAATGAAAATACTTCAAGAAAACCTTGATTAAGAATTCAGTTTTTTCAAAACATAAAGCAAAAGCACAATACTGGAAAAACAATCGGTTGTTTTACCGAAACAATCGGTTGTTTTACCGAAACAATCGGTTGTTTTACCGAAACAATCGGTTGTTTATACTAGTTATTAATTGACAAAACTGAATTTAAAGAGATAGGGATAGAGAAATTGTACACAGTTGTTTATACTGGTTCACTCCAAACCCAGAGCTACATCCAGTCTTCTCAGAACCCTGAGGAAATCCACTAAGCAATCACACCTTGATCCCTTACACAACAACCAAGAGAATGATCTTGAACATCTCAAGAAACACACTCTCCTTGGTCAACACACCAACACTAAGATTGCTGATCTTGATCCCCTCAAGAACACACATCCAATCTCAGCAAAACACAGAAACGAATACTTGTTCAACAGAGTACAAGGATTACACTTGTTACAGAAGATAATCTGAAATCAATACAAGTAGAATCCTATTCCATACACTTTGATCAATCACAAACTCTTAGCAATCTCAGTTCTTTGAAAAACTCAAAACTCTTAGGAAAATCTTGTCAAAGATTCTTAATTCTTAAATCTGTTTTTCTAAATATATTCAAAGATGTAGTTTGTTATCAAATCTTAACAAACTCTTAAATTGCATTAAAAGATTGGTCAAAGCATTTAATGACTGGAGCGTAAGCAGTTAAATCATTTAAAGCTCAGTCAAACAGAAAACAGTTTTTCTGTTATGGTTCCAAAACAAACAATCGGTTGTTTCCTCGAATCAATCGGTTGTTTTGGTACTTAACAGTTCAACCATTTTAAAAACAGTTTTCAATCTTTTTCTCAAAACACCTAAGTATAAACAATCGGTTGTTTCGACAAAACAATCAGTTGTTTTAACTTAGTTGGAAAACATTTTACTTTCACAAAGATTGAGAATGTTAATGCTTTAGATTTAATCAAAGGGTGGATTACAACATATAAACTACCCCATAACTAAGCTAAACCAGCACAGCAACATCAAGCACAGCCAAGGCTTCAACATCCTTCAAAGGGTTTGGATTCTTCAAAACTTGAACACCACTTGGTTCAACATCATTTGCAATTAACGAAGCTCCCATGTTTGTAGAGTATTCATCATCTTGCAATGATACAAAATGTAAGTCCTCCCCCGGTTCTATTCGAGCATCATTCATCCTATGGTCTAGGTCTACGAAGGTGATCATATGTTCTTTATTGGAAGCCCTAGGCTCTCGGGACCGTTCTTTTCAAGGTTCTCATGAGCGTTCCTTTTGAGGTTCTTGGGAGAGTTCCCTTTGAGGCTCTCGGGACCGCTCCCTATTTTTAGGTTCCACCCTTAGTCTAACAATATAGCATTCTCGTGGCACATTTTGATCTACATGTATTGTGACTATGTCACCGAATGCATATGGAAATTTCTTGGTAAGCTGGGGAGTTGACACTATCGCTCGAAGGACATTGAAGGAAGCCCTCCCAAGTAAGATATTGTAGAAGGTATTAGCTTCAACTATCAAATATATTATCTTGATGGTTCGGCATAGATGTTTCCCTTCACCAAATGTGGTGTACCCCCGAGTGTCTACTCGTTCCCAAGAAAAGTCGACAATTTGATCATCATATGGCTAGATCACGGTCTTTAAGATCCTCATCTTTTTAAATGTTTTCCAGTAAAGGATATCAATTGAACTTCCTTGGTCAACAAGGGCTTTCATGATTGCAAAATTATCTACTTCCATAGTGATGACCATAGGATCGTCTTGTGTCGGGTCGATAGCCTTAAAGTAATCATATGTGAAAAGTATTGGGGGCATCCTTCGTTGAGCAGTAGCCGAAGGAAAGTTTACAGATTAAACAACCCGAAGATGTTTTTCCCAAGCAGAACTCGAAGATCCTCCGCATGCGAAGCCACCTCATTATTTTAATCACCTCTCTACCACAACCACGTGATGACTTGTCCCTCCTTGGGGGTTCATTTATCCGATGTTTTTTCTCTAGTTGTCAGCCATCATCATGATTTCATCGAGGATAATAATCCCTCCTTTAATTTCTTTTGGAATACTCCTACCGATGTTGGGGAGAGTGATTCGAGCCTCTTTTGTTGATTTGCACAAATTTGCGCAAGTGTCGACTTGGATAAGTTCTTCAATCTTATCCTTCAACGCTTGACACTCTTCGGTTTTATGTCCGAAGTTCTGGAGGTATCGACACTTTCTTGATGTGTCGACATCCTTAGGATTTTGAAATTTTTGGGGAGTGGGTATCAGGTTGGCATTCAAGGTTTCGTCCATAATTTTCCCTCTATCAACATTCAGTGGGGTGTAGCTATGGAAACAAGTTCCCAAATTTTCCCCGTACTTATCATTTTTATTAGACATATGTTGGCCACTTTTTTCTTTTTCTTTTACTTTGTACCTACCATTCTCGGCCCAACCCTGATTTCAGTAATCGCGAAGCTCTTCTATTTGCATGAACTCCACTACTCGTTGTCGTAGTTCGTCCAAGTTTGTAGCCGATTTTTTGTGCAAACTATCAACGAACAATCCCAATTTTAACTCTGTTACCATATGATGCATGCATACCTATTTTAACTCAGATATTTAGAGACACTTTGTTGAATCTCTCCATAAAAGCTCGGAGTGACTTACCTTTCTCTTGTCGTATGTTCACGAGTGCTATGAATGTTAAAAGATGCGGTCAGCTAGTTGCGAATAGGGTGTTGAACTTGAACATCAATTTCTTAAAGTGATTAATAAAATTGGAAGGGAGCCTCATAAACCAACTAAGGGCCCCATCTTTTAGTGAAGTGGGAAATACTTGGCACAACAATGAATTTTTAGATGTGTAAAGGCTCATATGTGTAATGTAGACGTCAACATGCGCGTTCAGATCCATCGTCCCGTCGTATCGGTCAATGTTTAATCTCTTCCAAGTGGGGGGAAGTTGCGCCTGTTAGAATATATGGCCTTAAACAAGAGGGGGTGAATTGTTTATAAAATATTTTCGCAAACTTTAAAGGTATAATGAAATTCAATACAGAATCACAGATATAGAAATCTAGAAAGCAATCAATAAAAAACTATTTAAGTTGATTATCAAAAAATCAACCGGTTGTTTTTGCGATTCAACCGGTTGTTTTTGCGATTCAACCGGTTGTTTTTATCAGCAGAGTTAAAAACAACTTAAAAGCAGAATTTAAATGAGTTCAGGGTAAGAGAAAAGCACACAAGCAATTTATACTGGTTCACTCTTATCCCAAGAGATACATCCAGTCCCTAGAAACCACTGGTATCTACTATGCAATCAAAATCCAAATTACAAACACACCACCAAAGAAGTGACCTTGAACACCTCAAGTCACACACTTCCATTGGCACACAAACACCACAGAAATCAGAACACCCTCTGATTCTGCACTTACACAAAAGTATTCAGAAATACAAGAGATACAGAAAGGATTACACCTGATGAAGATCAAATCAAAAGATTACAACAATCTTATTCCACTTCTTTGAGAAAACCCAAAAGCTTGAATGCAAATCTTGAAAACTCAAATATGTTTTCACACTTTCACAAATGTCTCAAAATTGTTATCAAACTTTAAGAGTGCATAACAACCTCTTCAAATACTTCAAAAGTTTGTTAAAACATTTAAAGCAGAAGCCTATTTAGTTAGAAAACATTTAAAGCTGATTTGCAAACTTAACATAAATTCTGTTATGGATTTTCAACAAACAATCGGTTGAATTTACGAAACAATCGATTGAATTGATTTGACAGCAAAGTCAACCAAGTCAAACAACTTCAAACCCTTTTCAAAAACCTCTAAGTGTCAAATAACTGATTGAAACGATAAAACAACTGGTTGTTTTTACACTTCTTTATAAAACAATCTTT
Source organism: Phaseolus vulgaris (assembly GCF_000499845.2). Classification (NCBI taxonomy): domain Eukaryota; kingdom Viridiplantae; phylum Streptophyta; class Magnoliopsida; order Fabales; family Fabaceae; genus Phaseolus; species Phaseolus vulgaris. The sequence goes on from NC_023752.2 coordinate 49,030,502, forward strand.
TTCAAAAAGGTTTTGATTCTAAACTGTTTTAGATTCAAACAAAGAGTGGATTACACATTAATCAACCCAGATCCCACCCACACAAGCAGCAACTCCAGCCTTCCATCAAACACCATGGATTTGGAGGCATCAAAGCTTCAAGATCATCCTTGATCAACAATCTCCCCCTATTTGATGAAAACAAATCCCTAATTGCTTATGTTGATGATATTTTAATCTAAACTAGTACCTCCAAAACAAACACAGAGCATATATAATAGTAGATTATCAAGGCACACAATCCAGTTTTCTGCTTTACCAAATGAGCAGAAAAACCAGCCAAAAACATTGCCAAACCAGTGAGTGTAGAAGTAGAAACAGTTTTCTAATTTTAAATCAGAGTTTTGTAGTTGCAGCATACACAACACAGAAACCGACACCTTCTTGTTAGAAAAGATGGCTTTAAACTAGAGGGGGGGTGAATTGTTTAAAGGGGTTTTCGCAAACTTTTCAAAGCTAGAATGAACTTATTTCAGAAACCAATTGATTCAACAATTCAGTTAGCCAAAACAGCAAGCAAAACTGTAATACTAGAAAAAACAATCGGTTGTTTCTTCGAAACAATCGGTTGTTTATACCAGCAAACAACAAACAAACTGAAATTAAAGAGTTAGGGATAGAGAGATTGTACACAGTTGTTTATACTGGTTCACTCTAAACTAGAGCTACATCCAGTCTTCTCAGAAACCCTGAGGATATCCACTAAGCAATCACCACTTGATCTCTTACACCACAACCAAGAGAATGACCTTGAACACCTCAAGAAACACACTCTCTTTGGCCCACACTAAGATTGCTGATCTTGAACACCTCAAGAACACACAGCCAATCTCAGCAAAAACACACAAACGAATTGTTCAGCAGTTTACAAAGATTACACTTGTTACAGATGAATATCTGAAATCAATACAAGCAGAATCCTATTCTGCACCTTGATCAATCTCTCAACTCTTAAGCAATCTCAGAACTCTTTGAAAAACTCTTAGATCAAAACTTTGTTTCAAGATTCTTAAAAACATTAAAACAGTTTTTCAGAATATATCTAAGAATATAGTTTGTTATCAAATCTTAACAAACTCTTAATTGCATTTAAAATAGATTGGTCAAAGCATTTAATGACTGGAGCGTATTCAGTTAAAGCATTTAAAGCTCAGTCAAAGAAAACAGTTTTTCTGTTATGGTTTCAAAACAAACAATCGATTGTTTCCTCGAATCAATCGGTTGTTTTGTTACTTAACAAAATTACCATTCAAAAACAGTTTTCAAACTTTCTCAAAACACCTAAGTGTAAACAATCGGTTGTTTAGACAAAACAATCGGTTGTTTCAACTTAGTTTGAAAAGCATTTTGCTTTGATAAAATTGAGATGCTAATTGCTTTGAGATTTAATCTAAGGGTTGATTACAACATTGAACTACCCCAGAACAAAGCTTAAACCAGCACAGCAGCATCAAGCAAAGCAGAGGCTTCATCATCCTTCAAAGGATTTGGATTCTTCAAAACATTGAACACCACTGGGTTCAACACTTCTTCCCCTATTTGTTTTCACAAATAGAATGAAGAAAGGTATAAAAACATAATTAAGAAAAAAATTGTCCAAAATTAATGCAAAAGAAGCATAAACAACAACTAAACTTGGCTCAATCTTCCTTTCCATACTGCAGCTCAAATAGTTGGTTTTGAACAACTTCAAACTGTTCATCAAGGTTCTGGAAACGTGCATCCATGCTCTGGAATTTGTCACCAAAGTTCTGAAAATTCGTAGCACAAAATTCATGGAGATTCCTTTGATTCTTAGCAAAGTTATCCATCCTATTTACCATAAACCTCTCAAAAGGAGACATTGAGAGAATCCTATCTCCTTGATTTCCAGTACTTGTTCCAGCACCTATATCAGCAACAACATGTTCTTGAGCATCAACTCCAACACCTTCAGCAACATCAAGTTCTTCCTCTTCTTGTCTAGCTTGCACACCACTTGAGGAACCACCTTGATCTCCATCTTTGCTCACCCATTTTCCACCAATCTTGGTGAGACCCATCTTACTAAGTGAACCATTGTTCACTTCAAGAGATGATTTCACTACTTCGGTTTGTTCTTCCTCAAGACCCACTTCAAAATAATTCAAGAATTTAGAAATCAATACAACATATGGATAGTGATAGTCACTTAACCTCATTGATTTCTACATGTGTTCCTTGATGATGTGGATCCAATTGATCTTGATCTTGTTCATAATGCAATACATGTAAACAAGATCCTCCTCGTTAAGCACAGAGTGATTTCTCCCCCTAGGTGTGAGCATCCATGTCACAATTAAGGAAATTAACCTTTCATTCAATTTTAAACCTTCCACTGAAAAATTTCTCACTTTTGCTTGAGGATTCTTCAAGCAATTCTTGTAAAAATAAATTTTGTTAATTTCCTCCACCACTCCAATGTTCCCTTTGTTGATTCGCAGCCTTGCATACTTTAATTCAATGATAACAGTCCAAACTTCATGTGTAATCTCCATATCAACCCCTTTTACATGAGAAACAAGGTTATTTCCAACAAATTGAAGGTTGGTATAGAATACCTTTATAAGATCAGGATATATGTTCCCTGACATCTCCAAGAACCTCTTCAACAACTGTTCCTTAAGAAGACTTCTCAGCTCAGCCAGCTTCTGCTCCTTTAACCAGTTTAAAGAGATGAGTTTTGGGTTGTTTATTGTCTTCCTACATTTTTCATGAAGATGTTTCTCAATCTTTTCATCTTCACCCGAGAACCAGGCCTAAATGCATCCTGCCCTTCTTACAACCCTTGTTTTGATCCTCTTTGATGAAGGGGGAGTGGGTTTGATGAAGACAAAGAGAAAAACAGAAAGCATAATGAAACTTTTGGGAGATTTAAAAACCAACAAGAGACGTGGCAATGAGTTGTTTTTGTGAAGAGAAACAATTGCATATGAGTTTATATATTCGCAGAAAACAGTTCCAATCCTTGGCATTTAGTGGGTTTTAGTCTTTAAGAAAAAGAAAATGGTCCAAGACTACATAGTGGCACATCACTCGATGGCAAATTTCACATGGAAGCACATGAAGACTTTGACTAGTCATAAAGGTTCTTAATTTTCCAAGAAATTATGGAATATATTCCATTTATGACAAATGTAAAACCCTTCTGAACGAAATCAGACCCATGATAAATGCACTTTGACCCATAACTGCTTGAGGAAAGAATATGCAACAAACAGAATGCATAACAAAATTAATTCAATTTAATGTAGTGTTGTCAGAGGGAAACAATCGGTTGTTTCGTGAAAACAATCGGTTGTTTTACTGTGACAGCAACTTAAGCATTTCACAAATTCAGAATTGACAAACAAAGATGAATCAGAAAGGAAGGCTTCAGATACACATTACATAGATGAAAGATAAAGACATCAATCAATATTTTTCATACTACAGAATTAAAGAAAAATTCAAGAGAAGAAAATAAAAACAAGGAAAGTCTTATCCTTTTGACAAACTAGTTCTTTCAATAAGTCATTGTCCATGATCACGAAATTTCTCTTGTCCTCCAAAAAGACTAAGCTTGTACAACAAAGTAATTGGAAGTTTAGAAGGTCCTTTCATAAGCTTGATCTTGTGAAACAAGACTTCTTGATCTCTTAGTAATCCTGCACAATTATGAAATCAAGCAACCAGATTTGGTCCCCTTACAAATGTGGGTCCTTTGTCATTAACTTTATCATGAGAAACCTCAATATTCTTGGGAATCCATCTCGTAATACCTTTAGGAACAAAATATTTCCTAATATTGCAGAATCTAACTGAGTGGCCTCTCTTCATGCAATAAAAATATGTAACAATCGGTTGTTTCGATTTTTCAATCGGTTGTTTTTCTGGTAGTTTTGAAAAAGACTCTGAAAACTCCTTTTTCTTGCTCTGTGGATTAAAACCTAAACCTGCTTTTCCAAAAACACAATTTTGAAATGCCAAGACATTCTCAAAGGTGGTGAACCTAGATTCACAATTTTCACAAACAAGTGAGTCACACTTGCAAGAAGAGTTCTTGTAAAGCATTTCTAGATTTTCAAAATCAGTTTTTGAATTCTCCAACTCTTCTTATAGTGCCTTGACTCTGTTTTTAAGCTAGTTATTCAACCCTTTTAACCGATTTTTCAAGAGTGCCAATCGGTTAGCTTCCTTATGTGTTTCTTTAAAAGCTTAAAGAAGTTGACTATAATTTTTAGCATTTAAAGAAGTAAAAGAACTTACACTACTTGCATCATCCTCTTCCTTGGCCATCAAACACAGATTAGCTTCTTCATCTTTACTTGATGAGGAGCTTGATGAAGTGACATAATTTTCGTCCAAAACAATGTAGGCTCTTTTTTATTTTGCTTTATTTTCCTTCTTGCTTGACTTATTCTCTTTATTTGGGCATTCAGCCTTTATGTGCCCCTGCTCTCCACAATCATAACAAGTATAATTGTTAGCATTAAAATCACTAGTTTTCTTGTTGCCATACCTTTCTTTATTGGAGTCTTTGTTGCGATTCTTCTTCAAGAATTTGCTGAACTTTTTGGATAGCAAACTAAGAGTTTCTCTTTCACTCTCTTCACTTGAAACTTGGTTGTTCTTGTGCTTGGCAGTTTTCAAGGCAATGTTTCTCACATGTTTATCTTCACTCTCTTCAATGTTGAGTCTATTCTGTTAGAATGTATGGCTTTAAACTAGAGTGAGGGTGAATGGTTTAAAGAGGGTTTTCGCAAACTTTTTAGTCTAGAATTAAATTCCTTTGAGAAAACTTGATTCAGAATTCAGTTTGCCAAAAACCAAAGCAATTGATGTGATTCCAATAACATGATATGGCTATGATATGACCATGTTATGGATTCAACAAGAGTTGGAATATGATTAGACACTTTTTAAGAATTGGATCAATGTTCTTAATATTCAAGAACTCACCAAAACACAAGTAACCAAGCCAAACTCACATAGAAACCCATTTTGAACAACAAACCCATGGATAGAAACTCAAGAACACAACATATAACAATTATACCCATGGAGGACGTGACCAAAACAGCAAGAACAACCAATTTGCACCGATTAAAATTGAATATAAGTGCAAAAAATGAAAGAGGACATCATAAGGAAGAGATTGCACCGATTGAAAGTGAAAACAAACAAGTAGAACAAAAATGGGTAATTTGGAATGAAGGGAAAATGGACTTATGTGGATGAAGCTCTTGGAATGTGTACGCCACTTGAAGGATGGTTGGCTTCAAGATGAGTGTTGTTGCCGCTACTTGAGAGCCCAAGAATTCACTCAAGATAACACTAGAAGAGAAGAAGACACAAGTCTCTCTCACTCACTCACCAAATTGGTAGAGGTTCTTTACTCTCAAAAATCAATTCTATTATTGAAGGTGCCTTTCATGCCTTTATATAGAGACATAAGACCGGCCAAGAGTACAAAGGAAGGAACATTTGAAGAGTCACCTTCTAGCCTATTCCTAAATTGGCGCCTAAATGAGCAAGAGAAGGAAAAGTCACTTCTTTTAGCTCTTTCCTAAAAACTAACGCCTAAGGTACTTACAAAAGATGTGTCTTTTTGGTTTCCCTCTTAGCACCTTCCTAAACACTACTCCTATATGTTCTACAAATTTATACAAAAGAAATTACAAAGAAAGATATTAATTGGAGCCCATTCTTGAAAGCTTGTAGTCTTCTTGTTCGCTTTGGGCTTGATCCTCTCTTTACTTAATTCTTCTTTAAATTTTGAGAATACTAGAAGGAAGAACTTTAAATGTTTGGGTGGATGGCCTCTTCCTCCATTAGTAAAATCCTCTCTTACTTGATCTCTATCAGCAATTTAGCACAGCACCAGAAAAACAATCGGTTGTTTCGCAGAAACAATCGGTTGTTTATACCAGTTAAAAATATACAAACTGAAATTAAAGAGTTTAAGGGGGAGAGAGATTGCACACACAGTTTATACTGGATCACTCTTAAACCAAGAGCTACATCCAGTCTTCCCAGAAACCACTGGGGAATCCACTAAGTAACCAAACCTAGATTACTTACACATACCACCAAAGAAGTGACCTTGATCCCCTCAAGACACACACTTCCTTTGGCTCAGCAAATACGCCACCAAGAATGTTGATCTTGACAACCTCAAGAGCACACAACACTTCTCGGCTTAACACACCAGAGTTTACACAAAGTACAGAAGGATTACACTTGTTACAAAATGATCTGAAATCAATACAAATGAAAATCCTATTCCACTCTCTCTTGATCAAAACAATCTCAAAGCAATCTTTAACTCTTGAAAGCAAAATTAGTGAAAAACTCAAATATGTTTTTCTATGATTAAATCTCAGTTCTTGTTTGTTACAAAAGCTGAACAAACTCTTTATAGCTTTCAAAGACTGGTCAAAGCATTTAAAACAGGAGCGCATTCAGTTATAAAATCATTAAAAGCTCATTCAACAGTCAAAAAAGTTTTCTGTTATGATTTGAAAACAAACAATCGGTTGAATGTGCGAATCAATCTGTTGTTTTGGTTTGACAGCAAGTCAACCACCAAAAACAGTTTTCAACCTTTCTCAAAACACCTAAGTATAAAAAAATCGGTTGTTTCGACAAAACAACAGGTTGTTTTTCACTTAGTTTGAAAAACACTTTCAATTCAAAAGGTTTGAGAATACTTAAGCTTTAGATTCAATCAAGAGTGGATTTACACAGATAATCTACCCCAGATCCTATTCTAAAATACCTCAACAACAGCAAGCACATCCAGCCTTCCATCAAACTCAAAGGATTTGGATTCCTCAAAGCTTGAACACACTTGATTCAACATATTCATCTCCAACTCATGCTTTCTAAGCTTTCCAAATGAGGAGGTTGTAGTCAAAGATGTCAAGTCCTTTAATTCCGAGATAGTCGTGACTTTAGGTTGCCAAGATCTATTAAGACATTTAAGAATCTTGATATTCAACTCTTCTTTGTCAAAGACATTTCCAAGACTCATGAGGTGATTGATAATATGAGTGAATTGTTTTTGCACATTCGCAATCGATTCTCCTTTAAGCATTCTGGACATATCTTACTCTTGGATTAGAGTATGTTTCCTTGACCTCTTTACATCGTTCGTTCCTTTATGAGTTACTTCTAGAGTATCCCACATCTCCTTAGCAGATCCGCATTGAGAGACCCTGAAAAAATCATCAGAATTTAAGGCAGAGGTGATAATATTTTTTGCAATGCAATCAAACATTGCTCTTTTGTTTTCTGCATCAACTGTTCTTTCTTCTGTTCTTCTTAAAAGACAAAAACATGTTTGTAAAATCATTTGGGCTCACTTTTGGGGTCCAAATAGAAAAATAGGCTAGAGTAGGTTCATATAGCATAAAAGGGGGTGCACTTAGCGAAATGGGATTGTACTAAACCCACTTTTTCAAGACAAGGCACCTAGAATTAGGGTTTTTAACCTACCTTCTAAAAGCTATGCCTATAGGTGCAGTTTTGACCTTGGTCAACACCCTAGGCAACCCCTCTCCCTTTCCATTTCTCCCTTTCCAATTCAACCCTAAACCCTTCACCCATCTTCCACTTCTTATAAATAGGATGTCTTGCCTCATGTATTTTCACATTGAAATTTGAAATAGAAAGGAAACTTTGCACAAATTGTGAGTGAAACTTGTTGTTGATTTTTCTCGGCAAGTGTACCGAATCAACTGTAATATAGTACTCTTTAAAGTACGAATGTCGAACCCACAGGGAACAATTCTAATTAAGATGTTCTGTTATAAAAACTCATTAAGTATAGAAAATAATGTTGAGAACTTTTTCATAACCAAATTAAAGATTTCACAAGAAGTACTCAAAGGTTTAAGATTTGATTCAAGATGTAACAAAACTAACTTATCAAATATAGATAAAGATACTTGGGATTGAATTGCGTCTATCTCAATCATCTGTATTTTTTAATAATACAATATATAATTCTCAAACACTGATTCCTCAGATATTTAACAAATCATCCAGCTTTAGGAACAAAATTATAATGCAATCAATAACCTGAAATCTATTCCTAGCATTACAAGTTATCAAGTATTTTCGTCTATTTCAGATCCTTAAAAGTACTTTCCAGTTAAATTTAAGGATCAAAATCAAGACTCCATTGATCAGATAGAATCAAGCAATAAGCATGAAACGAAAATACCAAGAACAAGTAGAAAAGAAAATATTATATATATATATATATATATATATATATATATCACTAAGAATACATTTGAACAGAGTATATCACATTCAATTCCAAGTTAGAAAGCACTTAGCCACTCATGACAGCTCCTTCAATCTTCATTCTTGATCTAGATTGCACAAGAGGAGCTGATCTGAGCAAGTTCTTCTCCTAAGAAAAGAGGTTTCCTCTTCTTCTCTGACTAATCTCTCTCTATAAAAATCCAATCTTTTTCCACCGCTTCCTTTTGAGTTGTGTTTCAAAATTTATATAATGAACTTTAGCTCAAGCTAGCCAATTTAGCTTAAGCTAAATCTTTCGATGCATTTTTAGCTTGAGCTAGATTAGTACTGCACCTTTAATCAAATCTGAACAGTTTTAGCTTGAACTAAATCCTCTAGCTTGAGCTAAATCTTCTAGCTTGAGCTAAATCTTCTTGTGATCCAATTAAGTTTTTGCTTTCTTTCTTTCAAAAATTGAGATTAAATTTCTTTATTTGTTTCTTGGTTCAAAATATATAATTAGATTCATTAATTCTCAGATTAGGGTAATTTTCTTACATTAAGCAACAATTAAGTTCCAAAGTGTTCAATTTTCCCAATCATAAAAACTACACATTGGCACTTATCACTTGTGTTCTCTCTACTTTGGTCTTATCTTGTGAGAGTGAGAGTTCTTCAAGTCGCGACCTTCATCACTTATCTTGGAGATCCCACACACTCCAAGTGGTGTGTTTCTTCCATTTCCATCTTCATAAGCTTTCCTATCTGTCATATTTTCCTTCATTTCCATTACGCCATTTTTCTTTGAGTTTATGTTCCTGTCTTTCTCTCATTTTCCATTCGGTCTCCTTCATCTTTATTGTTTCCTTTTTATGTCTTTCAACTCCGCAACACATCGTCATCTTCACCATATCTTGTGTTTTTCTTTTGCCTTTAAAAGTGAACCTTCACACTTACTTAACCACTTGGTTAAGTTCGTGTCCAGTGGAGATATTCTCTAGGTCTCTGATGACTTTTTATGGCAAGTGCACCGCGTTTGTCAGAAGTAATAATTGTCCCTAAGGACGGATATCGATCCCACAAAGAACAGTGAATCATTGAGTACAATATTCGCTAAATATAACAACAGAACAATAAAAAAGAGTGTGAAGTGATTATGTTGGCACTGATCAATAAGAAAACAAACAAAGAATTAGTTGCTTCAATTGGAAAAATTGGGATTAAGTTTCATCTCTCTCACTCTCATGTATTTTGATTAGCATGTTAATATTAAGTTCTTTAATTGAAATTGATGCCCGTATAAAAATCATTTATATCGATTCCTCGCATATAAAATCCTTAAGAATGTTCCCTAACTATCGATCCCTCGCATACTTATAAGAACAACTTAGAACGAAGCTCAGACGTTTAATAGCAATTAACATTTCAAGTCTATTCCTAGCACTCAAATATGTTAAGTATTGTTGTTTAGGTCCGAATCCTAAAAATACCTCCCGGTCAGATTTAAGATTCTCAATTTGTCACGGAGAATTAAAAGTAAAACAACAATACCAATAATCAATCAAGAACTGGATATTAATATATAAAATATCACCTCAACACATAAGAGTTTGAGCAGATTACTCCCAATCCCAAAGGGTAGAATTAGCCACGCATACTTCTATCACCTTCCATTCTCCCAATTGGGTTACAATTCACTCTATGGTGTTTTCCTCTCAATCTGGCACACTAAGGTTGAGCCTCTAGCCCTCTATTTATCCTAGTTTTCTAGGGTTAGGTTGTTTATTGTGTCGCGCTAATGGGCTAAATGATAAAACATAAAAAAAGGCCCAATCTTTCTTTGCATCTTTTCCATTCTGGGACCTTCTATCTTTATCTTTTTAGCTCAAATCATTCATCTTTAATCCAAATCTCCAATCTTCCTTAGAAATCTGCAATTAACACCAAATTTGGGAATAAAATACTCTTATTCAAAAAAAGATCATAAAAAATGTAAAAAGGTATAAATTCATAAATTAGGGATTATTTTATATGTAAATTAGCAATAAATCCTCATAAGTGCCTATATTTTAATATGAAATATTACTGAAATTAGACACTTATCAGTCTCACATCTTAATTGTTAAAATTCAAATCATAAACAAAGTGTCACCATTAAAATGGACAACTCCAAAATCAACTCACATCAACCGTAGTTGGTATGATCTTCTATTAATAGAGAATATAACTTATCTAACGTCAATTATGCCAACAAAAAAAATCTAAAGTCGATTATGAGGCCTATTAATTATTAACACAAAAATTCAATATAACTACCCAAAATTTTAGCCAACAAAAAAGAGATATCTACTAGTGGTACTTGAAATCATTTGAGGAAGATATAAACATTAAAGATTAGATAATAGTAGTTAAGATTTAGATGATAACTAATTAAGGCCTATAAAATATATCTTTCACTATGAACAAAGGAACCAAACTTGAATGTTCTAGGTTGAGGTCATTTAAACTTTGAACTAGAACATTGACATCCACCGTGGGGCTAGGTAAAACATTTCTTACCTCCACAAGATAGCACATAATTCCTATTATCCCTTCATCCTTATAAAAAACAACCACTCATAATTCCCACCATAACTACCACAAACACCTTTCCATTGCAGGACATAATTGTGAACATCCACAAAAGCTTAATTCTTGAGTTTGCACATAATAGAATTGCTTCCACGAAACTAATCCCCAATCTTGTCTTATCTTTGTTGACACCCATAGAAGCGGGAAATTTGTTGGTAATGGCCTCCAGTCGTCGTTGATGAGCTTGAGGCAGATCCCATGATTCTCGAGCTACTGATAGAACGCATTACAAGCAAGAGAATGTGATAGCCTGCTGCAAAGGTTTCGAGAAGCCTTCTCTAGTTCAATCGCAAGGATGACCTTGCTTATGGGACCGTTATGGTTTGATCATAATTGCTACCATTAGATCAAGGAAAACATTGGTGTTTGGGATACCCGCAATTAAGCATGTTTTAAAGGAAGTGACTAGGGTTGTCATTTAAACTTCAAAGGGTGACATTTTAGAGTTTTAATTTATTAATTTATTTATTTACTTTATTTTCAATTTGGTTAAACAAATTTTATCTATAAGTATGGGCATGGAGGTCAAAGTGGTGGTTGTAAAATTTAAAAAGCATAAGACTGACCCACATGATGGCCACAAAGCGTAAGACCAACCTATGTAGCGGACGCAAAGCGTAAAACCGACCTATGTGGCGGCCAAAAAGCTTAAGACCAACCTACATGGTAGCTGCAAAGTGTAAGACGTAAGACCGACCCACGAGACAATCACAAAAGTTAAAAGGCATAAGATTGACCTATGTGGCAGCCACAAAAATTTAAAAGGTGTAAGATTGACTTACGTGGGAGGTACAAAAAATTAAAAGGTGTAAGACCGACCCATGAGACGACTACCAATATTAAAAAGCATAAGATTGACCCATAGGGCGAAAACAAAAATTGAAGTGTAAGACCGACCCTTTGGGACGGCATAAAAGGATTTTCATATTAAGACTGATCCTTTGGGATGACATAAAAAGTATTGATTTTGACATGGTGTTTTTTGGAATATGAAGATTTTTTTGTTGATCGGTTGTGATCTCTAGTCAACTAATTGAATTTTTACTAATTGGTTGCACCTCCAGCTCGACTGGTAATTTTATTATTGAATTGTAAGATTGTAAGGTGATTTAAACCAGGGCAAAATGACAAGGAAGAATAAGGCAACTTACATAGTAATTTATTTCTTAGTTTTTAGTTGGATAAACTTTTCTGCCTCGTCTACTCGGCTTGAGGCTAGGGTGTTGTATATCGATAGTTGGTATGATCCTCTTTTAATACAAAATGTAACTTATCTAAAGTTAGTTATATGTCCTATTAATTATTAATAGAAATATTCAATAAAACTACCCAAAACCTTGGCTAAGAATAAAGATATATCTATTAGTGGTACACTAGTGCAGAAAACGTATAGTACAACGACATATTAGGTCGGTTAATTGATAACCGATGTAAATAAAAATGTGGTAGAATTTTTGTAAATATTTAGAATATATTACATCGGTTGTAAGGACCAACTGGTGTAATAAGTTCTTTTCAAATTTAAAAAAATAAAGTTTTTAAAAAACTTATTTTGGCATTAGACATATTACACCGGTTGGTTAATTCAACCGAAGTAATATGTCCTTAAGAGTTTAAAAAAATAAAAAAAAATTAAAATATGAGTTGAGATTACTCCTGAATATGGTGGTCTATTTGTAAGTCTTCATAAACATGGACAATCTATTTTATGCATTAGTGATACTTTAAATCATTTGAGAAAGATACAAACATTAAAGATTATATTAACATTTTAATAGAAAACTAACTTATATCTCCCTGTGAGCAAGTGAACTGAATTTGAATGCTCTAGAAGACCATTTAAACTTTGAACCAGAACAATTAATAATAATAATAATAAAAATAGTATTAATAATAACAATAATACTATTATCAAAATTGTTCTTAATAATAATATTAATATTAATAGGAATACTAATAATAATAATATAACATTAATAATATCAATATTAATAATTTTAATAATAATAATAATAATATAATATTAATAATATTAATATTAATAATTTTAATAATATTAATATTATTATTATTATTGTATTGGTCGAGAGTGTTCATGACCTTGGTCGAAGCATCTAGATATGGTCAACTCGCGTTTAAAGCGAGCAACAATCAAGCCGAGTACGAGGCCTTGATAACAAGGATGTTGCTAGCCAAAGAATTGGGAGCTCGGAGCTTGCTGGTGACAAGTGACTCATTTCTCGTCAGCGGGCAAGTCACATGCGAGTATCAGGCCAACGACCCGCAACTAGCTTCATACCTTAGGTACATAAGGATCTTGAGGGAATCTTTCTCTACGTTTGACCTTGTTCATGTTCCCAGAGAGCAGAACTCTTGAGCATAGGTCAAGGAAGGGAGGTCGGCAGAGGTCAGTGATTCATGAGACATTAAAGTCACCCAGGACAGTTGTAGAAGGGTTGTTCAAGGTCGACCACTTGGAGGTCTTAGGGATCAACTCAGAAAAGGGGAGAAGGAATCGGTCGATGATTCAAGAAACCTTGAAAGTCCAAAGAATAACTATCCATAAGTTATTTGAGGATGAATTTCTTGAAGTTTTGCAAGTCAACACCACAGAGACTTGGGTAACACCCTACAAGCGTTACCTCTCTGATGGATTACTTTTCACTAATAGATGGGAACCTTTTTCGTCACGGTTACACTCACCCGATCCTCACATGTGTAAGCGGAGATCAGTGTGCCCGCATAATGGTCGAGCTTCATGAAGGCATTTGCGGCAGTCACATAGGAGGATGAACTCTCTCGTTGAAAGTCATCTGAGCGGGGTATTGTTGGCCAACCATGAATGAGGATTGTGTGTGATATGTCCAATGCTGTGAGCAATGCCACAAGCACACTAATTGGGGCCATGCACCAACTGAGGAGTTGTGATCAATTTATACCCCATGGTCTTTCCATACATGGGGGATAAACATTTTAGGCCCTTTCCCTTTGGTAATACGTTAGATGAAGTACCTCATTGTGGCCATAGATTACTTCACCAAGGGGATTGAAGTTGAGCCAGTTGCACAAATAACTACTCATAAGGTCCAGCATTTTGTGTGGAAGAACATTGTGTGTCATTTTGGGGTTCTGAGACACCTAGTGTCCGACAACGAAACAGATTCCTACTAAGAGGGTTGTAGAGGAGGTTAGAAAAGGCAAAGGAGACTTGGTTAGAAGAAATTCCCAAAATCAAGTGGTCCTATCACACCACCCCGCAATCGGAAACCAAAGAGACACCCTTCAGTTTGGTATATGGGTCAGACACCATGATACCAGCGGAGATACAAGACAATTCTCCCAGGTTCCAAAGCTTTTTTGTTGAAGAATCTAACGAAGGAGGAAAGGTAAACCTAGACTTGTTGGACAAGGTGCGTGATCATGCATGTATCAACTCGAAGGCTAAGAGAAGGGTGGAGTTAAAGCACAAAACCAAGATGAAACCTTGGCAGTTCAAGGTTGTTAACTTGGTGATGCGAAAGGCCCACCCCTACCAGCTAGAGAATAAGTTATCTCCAAAGTGGATTGGCCCGTTCCGCGTAGTCGAGGTGCTTGGGAATTGAGCGTATAAGCTGGAAACCCTAGAAGGAGGAGCCATCAATCTCAAGTTTTACTTCAGTTAAGACATTTAGTTTTTTATGCTTTTCTTTTGAACAATATGCAGAAGGTGATGCTCTTTTTCCCTTAAAGGGTTTCTTTAACGAGGTCACCTAATAATAAATTTGTTCTCGAAAGATGATGCATGAAGTACTTTAGTTTTGATTGAATAGTGTTGATTTAGTACATGGTAAGTCGACCTAGCCCATTATAAGTATGTCTACTCGAGCATAGGTGCCCTGTGAGATTAATTCATTTTTTGATTTAGTACATGGTAAGTCGACCTAGCTCGGTGTAAGTATGTCTACCCGAGCATAGGCGCCCTGTGAGATTAATTTGTTTGTTGATTTATTCGATTTAGTGCATGGTAAGTCAACCTAGCTCGGCGTAAGCACGACTACCCGAGCATAGGCGCCCTGCGAGTTGAATTAATGGGAATGTATTGTTTGATTTTCTGCAAGATAAGACGACCTAGCTAGGTGTAAGTACGGTTGTCCGAGCATACGAATCTATTTGTTGAATCAATTGATCTGGCACGTGGTAAGACGTCCTAGCCCGAAGTGAATAGAGTTATCCGAGCGTAAGCGCTCTGTGGAGGTAAGGTTATTGGAAATCGTACATGGTAAGTCGACCTAGTTCAAGGTAAGTACGAATACTCAAGCTGTGAAGTTCATCCACTAGGGTTGGATCTCCTATTGAAGCTCGGACTTTAACAAATTTACCCTTAAAACTTTTTTATGACGACTGGAAGAGGGTAACCAAACCTCTTCCAGGGGCATCGTTTTGTGTGCTTAGCCTCGAAGAAATAAAGAAAAACTTCCACAATTGGCAAAATGTCGAGTTGTGAACACAGAATAATAAATGCTCAACTATTTGGATGTAGCTGGGCAGGAGCTACGTTGAGCTCGGTTCACAAATCTTTTTCAAAGATGGACAGGGGAAGGCAAAGAAGAACCTTTTTAAAAAAGGTGGCATAAAAATAACAAAATGGACCATCAAGGTTTGACGACTCGTCACACCAAATGGGTTCACCCTCCCTACACTCTACAGTTTTGACAAACCTCGTATTTTTTACTCATGATGCATTCGTTTTCTCTTAACTCCCTAATACGTGAATGGGTTGTGTAATAAGAAACCTCTTTCAAAAAGCTCTTTTTTAGCCCAGGGATACATAGAACCATAATTTATTGTAGATATAGCTAGAACACAAGCATAAACACAAACAAAATACAAGCACATTTCAGGCCAGGTAGAGTAAGTGAATCGAAATGAGATTTCAGTTCAATCAATGCAATCGGCAAGATGAATAAACAATTAACAATAGAGATTAGAGGAGAAAAAAATACCTCGTGCGATGGTGATGGGAAATAGTTCGACGGTGAGAAGAAGAAAAAAAGGTTTTTAGAGTAAGAGAAGTTCTAAGAATAGAAGGTTGTGTAACGAGTAAGGGAGGAGGAAATGCGTTTTTAATTATTTGAAAGAAGGAGATGAAGCGATAGTGCTTCCTCGCCATTGATACACATGCCACATGGACGCTTCAGATTTAGTGTGGTGAGTTGTCTCATCAGCAAACGCTTCGGTAACCACGTCTCACCTACTCTCTGTGAAAGTGTCACGTCAATTGTCAATGCTGGAAAGACTCTTCACCTAGCCAATCTCGGCTCGAGCCTGCGGGCTTGTGTATTGGTCGGGAGTGCTCGGGACCTTGGTCCAAGCATCTAGGTATAGGTCCAAAAGGCGGGTCATGAGCTCGGCCCGGACACTGGTGGTCAGCTCGAAAAAGATAATTAAAATAGATGGAACATTTATTTTTGTTATAATACATATGTTAATTAAATACAAATAAAATATGTTGGAAATAATGTGGTTAGCACCCGAGAATAAAGGTACACACATGCGTAAAATGTTTTGTTGTTGTTAAGCACCCGAGAATAAAGGTGCACGTAAGCAGTATGTTTTTCTGTTATGATTATATGCTTTTGGTTGAGATTATATTATCCCTGTTGAAATCTTGCTCTATTGAGATTGGAGAAAACATTTGAAGGGATATCTATAAAAGGGGCTTGAGACCTCGAGTAAAAGTACGTTGTTTCTGAATACTTGAGACTGAAACTGATTTGACATTTTGAATGCTCTCATTGACTTAATCGTCGGAGTGTGATCAACAGGTAGAACCCCCCTTTTGTCACAGTGAAACAACATCTCGAAACACCAATTGGAGACAAATCAAAAGAGGAACTCGCCCATTCAACTCATTCGAAGTCAACCGACAAGAATAATTATTCATATTAATGTTACTCTTATTACTCTTAATAGTATTTATAATAATAATAAAAATAATATTAAAAATAATATTAATAATAATATTAATAATAATATTAATCATTATTATTATAATAATAATAATAATAATATCATTATCATTAATATTATTATTATTATTTTAATTAATAAAATTATCAATATCGATATTATTAATATTATCTACGAATACAAATTCATAGATAATATCTAAATATATAGATTCATGGGTAAATTAAGTACAAATAGTTAATTTACCTATGAATATGTAATCATAGATATTTTGTTATTAATATTATTTATTGATGTAAGTTCGTATGTAAATTATCTATGGATTTGTACATGTATATCTACCTATATACGTGTGTAATATTAATAATAATAATAATATTATTATTATTATTATAAATATTATTATTAATAATAATATGAATATGAATAATAATATAAATGATATAAATAATATAAATAATATAAATATTAATACTAATAATAATATAAATATTATTAATAATATTAAATATAATATTATTATTATTATTATTATATTTTTAATATTATTAATATATTGATAATAATCTGTATGTTGAATTTATAAATAGAATTATATTTATGAGTACTTTACTTACAAATTTGTATGCATATGTAATTATGTAATAATATATGTAATGTTAAATTTACCTATTAATAAAAATCCATGAATAATATTTATATGTAATACTGAAGATAAAAATTCAAAGATAATATTTGTATATAATATTAAATTTATTTATGGACTTATATTCTTATGTAATAATTCGTAAATAATTTTAAAAAAAAATTGTAGTGATATTACTTCATTACTCTAAATTTCAATATAATTTGGTCAATTTAATATTGATTAGATAAGTACATTTGGTTAAAACTAAATTTTGTAAAATGTATTCATAAAAAAAATGAATTAAAAACAAGATGTTATTAGTAAAACAAAAAGTAATCCTTGATGTATTAAAAAAATTGCTTACAGAGTCTTAGCTTGAAGTTAGTTATTTTTACATTTTTAAAAAGATAATGTAATTTCTTTTCTCTAAAGAAAAACTATTTAAAGAAAATTTCAAATAATACCATTAGAATATAACACATTCTTACTACAATTAAGGTATCACTGTTACATAAACTTAACATTCACCATGATACAAGTATGTATGATTGATATTATCACAAATTGACACTTCAAATATGCTTGTGACTGAGAGTTGTGTATCTTTCTAAACCAACCCTTAACCTCTTGGACCTAACTTTGGATCAATTGACCTAACTAATTTATTATTGAATCGTGTCTCCGAAGAAAAACACTTATATACATTATTTGGAATCACATTTCAACCATCACACTTAAGTTATTTATAAATATGAAAATTGTAATAAATACTAGGAACGAACTGAAATAGTAGATGAACATTTTTATAATAAATATATAAATGGAAATACATTTTTCCTTAAATTAAGTGTGTTTTTAATCTCATCTTTAATAATAAAGTTTAGCACACATCCAATTTTTTTTTTAAATATTAAATATGATTTATTTTATAATAATTAAATTTTACTTCTTAGAAGTAATTTAAAATATGGAATGTGATTGATTGAAGGGGGAAATACATATTTTTATTAATTGAACATGATCGCACCAAAAAAAGGAATCACGAGAGTCGTATACATACAAGAACTTGGAGCATAGAAGAGAAAAGAAAATAAACAATCTTATGCGCGCGCCTTTTATGACTCTCCAAACTTTTTTGTTTAAATTTTTTAAAAATAAATATATATAGATATACTAAATTATATTTTAAATCTCCAAAATTTTATTTTAAAGTTTTTACCTCCTCGAAATTATCTCAAATTTTTTACTCACCTAAGATTTTCAATAAAACTTTGAGGCTGGTCAAAAAAATTGATAAGAAAACATTGTAGTCCTAATATGGTAAAAATCAACAGTGTGTAAAAGTTATATAAATAAGGTAGCAATGGCATGTTAAGTTTCAAGAGATGCTAAAGTTGATCATAAATTTGCTCGGACTTCAAAATTGATTAATGAACCATATTTTGGACTTATGCAGGTAAAGGAGAGAGAGAAAAAGGTGGTAGAGAATTCTGTAGAATATAAATGCTGAGTTATACATATGCATGGCCTACATGTGTGTGGTATATATTGGGTTTGCTAAATTATTAGAACATCACACTTCCTTCTTCAGACTAGAAAGATAGAAAACCACCTCTTTCTCATTCTCATTCTCATTCTCATTCTTAACGATAACTATTAACTACCTTTCTATGTTTCTCTTCTGTTTTCCTTCCTTTGCTTGCTTTGCATTTCTTACACGACATCACGTGACAACATCACATAACACAATCTTAACTTCCCCTTCATTTCACTTCTTTCTCTCACACCCACCTCACTTTATAACTATTTAGCATCCCAAAGCTTTTGAAGATTCCGGAGCAAAGCAGAGATACTGTTTGAGGGGTTATTGTTGTCTTTCAGGAGCTGCCTCGGTTCTACTTTACAAGGTTCGTCTTTTCTGCACCAATGCTCCCAATTCTCGCCGCAATTTGCGTGTGGCTGTGTCTGCTTTAGAATCACGAGGATGAGGCATTAGAGTCTGTTTCCCTTTTGACTTGTGTTTACAATCATTCATGTCTTCTATTCATTTTGTCACTTCATTCTTATTATTATTGTATCTCAGAGGGGCACAGATTAAAGTTGTTATGAAGTGTGATCTGATTTTGATATTTTCATTTGGAATTTTACGAGATGAATGTTTGGCACATTTATTTGTTTGTTTGATTATTGTTCTTCAACTGGGTACAGACTTGTTTAGAGAGGAAGATATTGTGGAGCTTTGTGGGGAGCACACAGAACTCTGGCCAACTCTCTAGAGATATCTTCACAAAACGGAATAGGCTTTGGTCTTTTTCTTTCCGGTTTTCAGATTTGCTCAGAGAGGGTGTTTTGTCTTGTCCAGCGCCTTCCCATTGATTATGGCTAATATTTGGTTCAATGTGATAGCTGCTGATTGCTGAACTACTAGTGTGTGTTTGTTTGTATTCTTGTGCTCTCCCACTTTTCATTGCAATTGAAAGGAAGAAAATTGTTGGATTTATGCGCAAAGCTGTTTAGGATTGCTTAGAAAGTGCAACCGACTCAAAAGCGGCAGAGAACATATAATTGAAGGGATTTGGAACAAGCCTTGTCTTTTAGTGGCAATCATGGCTATGTGCTTCTCTCTTTTGACTGTAAGGAAGGAGAAATACAAGGTAAGGAAGTCAATTGGGATTTGTGTTTGTTGGGTACCTATAAAACTTGTGAATTGTGATTAACTTGTTATTATCTCACTCTTGTTTGTTTATTCAGGGGAGTGGAAGAAGGTCTTCAAAGGAGGACTTTAGCACTCTACTTGCCAAGCTACAATCTTCAAAAATAGCATCAGTGCCAACCACTTTTGATGTCACGGTATCGAATGGTATTCCAAAAAATTCAAGTTTCAATTCGGGGGTTACGAGTCTTGATACTTGTGTGGAGCCTGAAGTACAGGAGGCTTATGAAGGGGAAGATGAGAATGAATATTCACCGAAGATCAAGAGGGTACTTTCTGATTTTCATGTCCAAGATAATGAAGCTGTTGAAGGCAAAGGATATGATGAGTATCCCATTTTATATGAAAATCAAGTCATCGAAGAATTGGATGACAGAACCGATAAATACAGCCAAAAGAGTGTTGAAACAACCGAAAGTGGACACGTTAGTGATCCTGGGATTGGCAAAGCTGATTTGTGGACTTCTCCAAAGTTCAAGAGACACTTTTCTAACCTTGAAAAGTTTGATGAGCATGGGAAGAAAACTCATTATTTGTCAGCTTTGAAGTCAAAGTATTTTGAGAATTTTAAGGAAATAGCCGCAACGACTGATCTTGAAAGCCCTAGGTCAGTAATGAGTCACTACAGTGCTGATAGAGTAATGCTGAAAAGGCATTCTTCATGTCAGGTGCTTCCTTCTGGAAGAAAAAAGTTGTGGTGGAAGATGATCCTGTGGAGCCACAGGAACATACATGGAACTTTCTCTAGTGATTCAACACTACTTCCTGCTAGTGCTGCTTTAAATAGTGGGTACTCTTCAGACACCATTGAACCAAAACAAGGAAAGACATTGAGGTCTGTGACATCTTCTGGTTCTGTTACTGTGGAAACCCATAACAAAAGAAGAACTGGTAAAAATATAGATAATCAAAGGGGGAGCAGGTTTCAAAGTGACCGATGGATTGCTTTCTCCAAAGAATCATCCTCTTTTGCCAGAGTGGATGCATGGGTGAAAGGTCTTGAAATTCAGCCACTAATTCCTGAGGATGATTTTAATGTTGACAATGGCAGAAGCATTCCCTTCCCACCTTCTCCAGATAGTGGAACAATGATTAGAGCTGCATCTCAGTTGACTTATTCCGATGCCAATGCTTCAAAAGAGACTTTAACTGCCATTAGTCTAGTCCAGTCTCTAAATCCAGCTTCATCTATTGCTCACATATCTGGTATTGGTGTAAAAGCCATTCCTGCTATTTCACACTTATCCAATCTCCGCTCTGTCAACCTGTCAAACAATTTCATAGGTATAACTTGGGACTAGAATTTAGCACTTGATGCAACATCAATAAATAAACCACTAACTGTATTTATTTATTGATTCATGCAGCTCACATCTCACCAGGATTTCTACCAAAGGGTATTCAAACACTTAACTTGTCAAGAAACAAGATCAGCACTCTTGACGGCCTCAGAGAATTGACCAAGTTGCGGGTAATTGACCTAAGTTACAACCGCATCTCGAGAATTGGACAAGGTTAGTTATGATATAAGTTGATGCTCAAAAGATTTTGCATCTCAAATATGTTTAGCCTTCATTTTTAGTTTTTTCCACATTGCTATTATTCATTCATTGTGTGGTTTGTCAGGTTTGTCAAGTTGCACACTTGTCAAAGAACTATATCTTGTGGGGAACAAGATAAGTGATGCTGAAGGGCTACACAGGCTATTGAAGCTAACAGTTCTAGATTTGAGCTTCAACAAGATCACAACAACAAAAGCATTAGGCCAGCTAGTGGCTAGCTACAACTCACTTAAGGCTCTTAATCTGCTAGGAAATCCGATTGAAAGCAACATCAACCATGGCCAGCTAAGTAAAGCAGTCTCTGGTCTTCTTCCAAAGTTGGTGTACCTGAACAAGCAACCCCTCAAGGCTCACAGCACACGCGAAATATTAAGTGACAGTGTTGCCAGAGCTGCCCTTGGGAGCAGCACGCGAAGCTGTCACAAAAGATCAATAAGAAGACTTAGCCAGGGAGGATCAAGTCTTTCCAAAGGGTATAAAAGAAGTGCAAGTGGTTCCCAAAAAAGCACGAACCGAACAAGGAGGTGAAAAAACAATTTTTAGTGCATGTAGAAGGAACAACTCAATGGAACACGTTTTATTTGGTTCTTTGCAATGTTACACCGGAGGAAAATGTGTCATAGGTCTTGCTGTCTCTTGATTTGTTTGTTAGATAAAATGATCAATATAATATATTATCAAAGACTCCATAATCATGTAGTGGCTCAAGCCCAAAGGGCTCTAGCATGAGGGAGTGTATCAGACTTACATGTGAAAGCCATTACTTGCTTTCATCCTACAGTTTGAACTTTTGGAATGTTTGATTGTAACATTATCAAGTTTTGAAGCAATGGGGTCTTCTTTGTCTCCAACTTTGGTGTATGGAACTTGATATGATATATGATCATCTGGGTTTCAGAAATTCTATGAACATTATGCAAATTGAATAATTGGGGTGGCCCATTGGTATCAATCATCACTCTTAAATTATCTGAAGAACAAGGCATAATAAAGAAATTCAGTTCAGATGCTATAAAGTATCTGATGTCGCACACCACAAAAATCCACAACCCCTTCTTGTCAGGATGTACAAGTTTCATCTAATTCACTAATCAGTCTTTCTTTAATATCAACCAATTAATTTGCTTTTCAGATTAGAGATAAATGATTCCAGCATTACCCGGAGTGTGCACTATTTTAAAGAATCATATTAAAGTTGCACCATTGAAGATTTAAAGTAGATTCGTAAATTTCATGGCTGCTGATGAGAGTGGAATCCTTCCATGGTGCCTGAAGATTTTCCAAATTCATTAACATTTTAAGCTTTCTTTCAACAGAATAGTGCATAAAATTTGTGATTAATTTTATTTAATTAAACAGACAAATAGTGCCAAAAAAAAAGCAAAATAATTCCGACCTGCCGGATTCGAACCAGCGACCTAAGGATATCTATCAGGTTATAACCCACTACAGTCCTCCGCTCTACCAACTGAGCTAAGGTCGGTCTTGTGAGTTTTTACAGAAATACGTTTGTTCATTAAAACATCACAGTTTTATTTAAATGTAGTTAAAACATTCTCATACCCTTAGTAACGTTTTTAACATTTGAACATCTTTACCTCTGAATATTATTAGTTTCAAGCAGAAAAGGTCCTGTGAACAATAATAAAATTGACAATATGATTTAAAACTTTCGGTTTTATTGATCAAATGCATATATATGAGAAGGAGAAAATGGAAATAAGAAATAAAATTATATATTATTATATTCTGTGTTAATTTTTATAAAATTATATATTATTATATTCTGTGTTAATTTATTTAAGTTTCAATCAGGGAGAAGCTATGTCATTTCATATTCCTTTTAAATAATATAATAACTCATACGGGTGCAAAGTCCTTCTCATATTTACTCCATCAAAAAAATGTCCTTCTCATTATCATAAAGGTAACATTTTGAATTTTTTTGAAAGAAAAACCTCATACATCCAATAAGATGAGCTTATATTTATTACAATAAAAAATAGGTAGATTCTTTTTAATTTAATTATTAAAATAGAAATAAAACTTATTCCTCCAAAAATAGAAATTAAAAAATAAATTAACAAGATATTTTTACCTAATTACGATAAAACTAATGGGTATTCTATGTTTTTTTTTGTTTTGCACACTTCTGGATGTTTTTTCATTAGTTAAAATTATTCCATTAGTTTAAAAGAATTTAATGAAGGTTGTATTTTGAAATTCTGTAATTGCGTGTATTTTAAAATATCAAGAATGGTATTTTTTTTTTTTTTGCAAGAATAATAAATCTTGTCATCATTCAAAGCTTTTGATTTTTTTTATGGAACTAATATATATTTTACACATGTACCACAAAATATTTTATTTTCATAATTACGTGGTAATATTAAAATTTAAAATTGCAACAAATTAAGACCGTCATCATAACAACTTATAAAATGAGACTTTTAATGTATATATACACTAACAGAAAAAATCATCTCAATTTTCAAACGTACTTTTTTTCCTAAAATCATTTTTTCTAAATCTCATTGAAAGTTGGGTTTATTAAGGTTTCATACACATGAAATTCATTTTTCATAATAATTTAAAATCTCCACTTCACTTTTTCCCCATTTTACTTTTATTTAAAAAAAATAATAATTACACAAATTAAATTTTTCCTTAAATTACTAATGTCAAACAAACATCTTCATACAAATAAAATTCCAAGAGTGTGATTTCAGATCAAACAATTTTACACCTTGAAACAAATGCTTCCCTAACCTTTTTTTTTTTAAGGAAAGAAATAGGTCTAAGACATATTAGTTCTCAAAGAATGGAAGAAAAACTGTTTTGGTACCTTCGTTCATCTTTGGCTAAATTCATACACAGGCAGGTAAACAGTCGTAGCAAAATCCAAAATTGCATCAGTTATGCTGACTCCAATGACTATCCAACCAGATGTCTTGTTACAATCTGTAATGGACTGATCAACAATATGATTTTGATTTCACATTATAAACATTGACAAACTATGCTTATACAAGAGATATTAAATAACACTTATAAACGGTAGCAGAAAAATATTCTATAAGGGGTAATCAAATCAACCACTGAGCATTTTACAATAATAACTTATTATCTCACCATCTTCCCAATCTTAATATTGATTGTCACTGCGTAACTCTAATCAGACATCACATGGAAAAGTAAATTAACCTACCAGTATACTACTTTCTCATATGCTCTGTGGCTTGTTTGGTAATTACATGGCCCTATGTACACCTTACGGTTACATAGGTATGTGGTGGTAACATTGAGGAGGATGCACTTTCCTCTATATCTTGTTTTCTTTTGTCCAAAATTTTGAACCCCCACTTTGTATGTTGGAGCTTTATGGTCATTATGGAAATGAATATATATGTATATATTGGTTTAATTTCTTCAGGCCTTCAATTTTTTTAGCTTGCCTGTCTCTTAAAGAAAGGTTTCTGGCAGATGAGGAGTCTCTGATCACTGTCACTTTCAACTTCTATCACTCTTGCATCCCACTTCAGCTGTGCTGTTAGAGCTCTAGCTGATTCTATTAAGGGAACTGTGTCGCGAATTATAACCCAACCCTGCACACATGACCAGTGTCAGCATATCAAAAGCCCTTGAAGGGGATGAAATCATGAAACATTTTGAGACATTTTTACTTGTTCAAAAAGTATTCTATATGAACATACAGATCACATTCAACAATGTACACAAT
The DNA here is from genome assembly GCF_000499845.2 of Phaseolus vulgaris. Taxonomy (NCBI): domain Eukaryota; kingdom Viridiplantae; phylum Streptophyta; class Magnoliopsida; order Fabales; family Fabaceae; genus Phaseolus; species Phaseolus vulgaris. The sequence continues at coordinate 49,056,016 of NC_023752.2, forward strand.
AGAAGGGTTGCCTGATTCAAATTTCATACACATTTTACAGAACAAACTGCATTAAATATTGATGCACTGCTTGGTGAGCACATCCTATAGCAGTTTTGATTCAAGAGTGCTAACTTGACATACCTCTGGGCGAAGTATCCTGTCAATTTCAAGGAACATGTCAAGCATGGTACATCTGTGCTGCTCAGTTTCAAGGGATAGAAATCCTGCTGCATGCACCAAGTCATAGGTTCTAGGGTATGTAGGAAAAGCCTCGCACCTACAAGCCACCAAAAATCATAATTATTACGGAAACTATAATTACCAATTTACTATTCCTCACAAAATCTTGTCAAGACTATCAGCCAGATGTAATTGGAAAATTAAATGGTATATCACCATGTTTTAATTTTGTTCTCAACTACGTTAAACGTGTCTCCTGATAAATGTAAGATAATTTCACATAATTCTAAGTTACTTAACAAAACAATTGTAGCCTTCACAATTCATACAGGAATTTATTATATATTTTGTAAATCTTTCACATGTGGTAATGATAACACTCCAGTATTTATAAATTTCTTACAGCTTTATCACTATTCTGAAAATGTCAGATGTCTAAATCGTCCTACATCTACTAGAATAAAAAAGTTGAGTTTTCACAAAGTGTAAATGTTAACAACATGGAATAAACCTCCAAGGAAAAACAGTTAGAGCTAGATCAAGAAATTAATGTTTAGGTTTTAAAAATCGAGTTTTAAAAGATGGAAGGAAGAAAGAGTATTAGCATGTGACAGAGAATCTATATTAAGCTAAGCAAAACAAATTGATTGAACTAGAGAAGCATGCAATTTAAAATAACAAGACAAAGGAGATTTAAATACCAATCATGGAGAACACCAACAAATCCTCTGTCCTGGATCAATGGAAGATAATTGGGTCCACTTATTGGGACAACATTCATCACCCACACAGACTTTCTAGCTTGCAACAATGCAGAATTAAAGCCACCAAAATGAGCATTCATATCTAGTACATTTCTGAGCATGTTGTAAGGGGGTGAGGGGTCCTCATCGCCAGGCCTCTTAGGATGATCAGAAAATATCAAAGGTGACAGGAGTGACCAATAATTCTGGATTGCTGTTTTCCAGCTGTCAGAGTCCTCACTAAGTTCATCAGGCTGCAACCCTGGTATATTGAAAAATATACGCATGCTAAGTTAACCAAATGAATCACTTCACTTCCACAAAGTGATCTACAAATCATTTAAGAACATGAAGATTACCGTATATAGCTAACTCTTTCTTGTTCAAGTTAGCACGAGAAGGCCATCTTTCCCTTTTTTCAATTGGAACCCAACGAGCGCTCTGCATTCCTCCAATGCAGTTTTGCAGTTCTCGATAATATGGAGACTCCACGTCAATACCTCTACCACACAAAGAAGGGCCAGAACCTGACTTTCTGGTAGTAAGAATAGACCAAGCTAAGAGTCAGGTCACATTCATTTCAAAATTCTAAAAATATTGTATATACATAGAATAGAATCTAATAACTAGAAATCTGTTTAATAGGACACAAAAATGTTAAATATTTTTTCTCAAGTACATGTAGGAAAGCATCACCTTGAAGCATAGCAACTTTTTTTACTAGTTTTCTTCCATACTACAGTTTCATCTTGTTGCGACAGCAGTTCCCAGCAAAGAGTTAATGTAAAATCCTGTATAAACTTCCATCTTTTCTGATTCTCTTTGTTACGAGCATTTGTGAGTGGTGATGTCCAAACAAAGTATCCACCCGGTTTTAAAAGTCTATCAGCTTCAATCAGGAGAATGCCATCTACACCATGTTATATGAATGTTAATAAATTACAAGGTAATTAAATATTAATAAAATTATACATAAATCAAACTTATGGTTTCTGTAGTAAGATCAAAATTTTCAAAGTTTATGTCAACACCTTATAACAGAACAGAACGAAGAGCTTCAAAGTTAACCCCGGTTGTCGGATACTACAAATATGGCAAGTAAACATTAAAAGGTTTCTACTTATTTTAGCAGATTTAACTTTGGGAAACTCCATTTAACAAAGAACTAAATATGGATATTTTTTCAAAAGTATATACCATATCATTTTTCTTAATTCTGCAGTGAAAAAATATGGATTCTATTCTTATTTCATGACAACTAACTTCTTCCTATAATAGGTATAATATATGATGTACGCGTGTTGATAGACGCGAGTAGATCCAGTTCAATACAGAGTAGCATAGATTGAAAGTTAGAAGATACCTTTCTGGTCCCATTCAATGCCACATCTGGCACAATGTAACATATCAAAGGATAGAGATGAAAATGGCAACTGCTTCGAAGTGAAAGAAGCAATCATAGCAGGAAGACCCCTCTCAAGAGTGAGCTGAACTTGACTGCCAGAAGGCTCATAGTTTGCAATGCACGTAGTTAAAAGCTGACTGTCAAAGAGATGTGCTCCAAAGCTACCATAGCCACAACCTATGTCTAGTATAGTTCGAACCTGCAAAATTAAGGGTGCCAAAATTCTCGATCAATAAGATTTCAGGGAAGGAACATCACAGCCAGAATTCAAGAACTCAGTTCAGATCCAATGCCACAAACAAACCCATAAAAAATTCTAACACAAGTCCCTCTACAGCACTTTATAACAATCAATTTCATACGGTACAAGTTCATAACAATTATGACATATACAGGCTACCATCTTATATTCCCTCAGTGAATATTTTAAGCATATTCATTTTATCAAGATAATTAATATATATTATAAGAATCGAGATACCAAGTTGCTTATGGTAAAACATATGGAATTATGTATGATAAAATTGACAATGAGAAGGTATCAAATTAGTGGAATGCAAGTATAATTAAGGGCCATAAAAAATCAAGCAACAAACACTTGATGAGTCCATTTCAAGAGAGCACAAATGTACTAACCCCAGCTTGTATGAAATAAGATTCATTTCTAAGTCCAATCATTTCAGCAATTTGATGTGAGTAGTCTTCGACACCATCAAACATGTGAGAGGCTGAACGAAATGAGATTTGCTCTTCATCCAGCATCATCATCCTGTAATTAAATTACATATGAAAACTTAAGGAATCAAAAATAGCTGAAAGCAAGTAAGAGAAACATTGATATGTCACTCACCTCTTTGTCAAGCTTCCAGAAGAAAGAACCTCCTGTGCCGTGATCTTCACATTAGCAACCCAGATAACATCTTTTCCAGTAGGCCACCTTAAAGGAATTTTGTAATTCACCGGTGGCAGAACTAAACAATTCGGCCTAAGCTCGTGACCGCACTGCCTGTCAACTTCGTTGCCATCAGAAACTTCCAGTTCCACATTCCCAGAAACATTGTAGCAAGGAACAAAGTTTTCCAAATCCTGAGAACAGAATTCCGATTCCTTCAACCTCAGCGGTCCGCGAGAAAACTCACCAATATCCAAAAGGTCTGAGACAAGCTTCTCTTGAAGCCTTCTATAACCATGATAAATGTGACCTCTTGACGAGGATGAAATCGATAAAGTCCACCAAAAAGATCCAGTAAGAGCCAGAACAACTATGACCACTAAACTAAACTTCAAAGAAAGCAGCATCAGCTTAAGCCGGCTCCGCGGGGAGCTAACAATGAAGGAATCGGATGCAAAACCATTCTCGCCAATGCCATTCCCATACTTGGAATCAGAATTATTTCCCAAAAGCAACCCCAAAGGAAACCTCAAAGCTAAAGGGCTATGATCTGAAGAACCCCTCTTATCCAAATCTTCCTTTTCTGTTTTATCCTTAGATTGGGAGTCCCACAAGTCATGGCCACTCCCAGGGACTCTAACCCCACCAGACACACCTCTTTGTAGAGGCCTAGACATTCTCTGACCAATCACCAAAGTAGCACAAACAAGTTCACCTATGAATAAATGGTCTTATCGAAACACCAAAAAACCCACCCAGAAACCAATAAATACAACAACAAATGTCTTATTTCACTGTAGGCGAAGTCGGCTAAGCAGATCACACGATGCAATTTGACTTGAACAAAACCAAATCTTCAAGAGAACCCAGAAACCAGCAGAAGAGTGTCAGTTACTCCAGCATCATTATACTTATTGGGCTGAAACCATCTACAGAATCTGGCTCAGTTAAGCGAATGCAGACCTACAAAAAAAAAAAGGAAATACCGCGTCAAACTTGGTGGCCTGCATTTAAAACAGTGGAGTTACGAAACTAATTTAGCACTATTATATAGTAATAAGTTAAAAAACAAACACACAAACTCTCTCATTAGGGAATCAAAAACAGGGGAATAACGACAAGGCCGCAGTAATTAATTCACCGCATCAGATCCATCACGGACCCAGCATTGAAATGGATACGTACCAACATCCATAAAAGAAAAAAGAAAACTTGTGCAGTAACTGAGACAGAGCAGTGAAAAGCACTAGCTAATAGCGGTAACTACTAACCATGGCACAAGCTCATTTTCTTTGAGAAGGGAAACTCGTTTCCTTGAGATCAAAGCAGAGAGGAAGAAAATGAAAATTTTAAAAGGAAAAGGATTAATAGTTGCAGCAGTAGCGCCTTGTTTGTGTTTGGGGTGAAAAAGAAAAAAGAAGGGAATGGTGGAAGTGATTTATGGAGGGGGTGTGTGTGAGTGTGTGGTTGGTTGCTTGCAACACAAATCACAAGAAGAACGCACGCTGTCTGTGCTTGGTTATGGTTTGGTTGTTGTGGTTTGTGAGTGTGGATCAGTGATTGATTATTCTCTCACACTCACAAGCCTCGTCGAATGATTAGAGTGTGTTCTTTGGAAATGAGAGAGAGAGAGAGAGAGAGAGACTGAGACAGTGATTCTATGAAGGTTAGCAGGTTTTGTACTGATCGGATCGTGACACAAAACACTCTCCAAGAAACAAAATAATAATATTGATAATAATTCCTACTCATTCACTTCATAATAAAAAAATAAAATAACTACTTTTCCTTAATTATTAAGATAAATGAAATCATTAATTTAATTGAAACTAATAAATTTGTCTTAAATTTATATCTTTGCAATTAATACTGTTTTTTTAATTATTTGTTCATCTAATACTTATTTATTTTAATTAAGGATAATTTTGCTTGAAAATAATTATGGATTGAATCTTATGAAAAACAATTTCAATTCTAATTTAACTCTTATACAAAATATTGGAGGGAATATAAAAATATTTCTTTTTATTATTTATCTATTTACTAACACCTAGAAGACTCTTATTCAATATTTAATTTTAATAATAATTTTATAAAATTGTGGGGGGGAAAGATAGGTACTTTCTGATTTTTAAAATTATTTTTTGAAAGAGAAAAAAGATTTAACATATAGTTGAACATTAATCGTAATACGTTTCTTGTAAAATTAACAAATAAACAAATAATATATACTAGAAATGTTTTAAAATTATTTATTTAATAAAGAAATAAAGGGTCGTTCTATTCACTATCTTTCTTTTGTCTACTACATGTAGACCAAATTTTTCTTGAATTGTTTTTTATTCAAAAGTTAAATCAATACTAATTAACCAGCCATCCTCGTTTCTGTGAGTCAAACCCTACTTAATTTCTTTGACAGCTTTTGTAAAGATAATGATTTGGAAATCGAAAATAAAAAAGGCAAATAAAACGTAAGTTTATCTTTAACTATTTTGCAAAAAAAAAAAAAAAAGGAGGTTGTAGTAATACACTTGCTTCGTAACGCATGCTACAATAGTGCTTAAAAAGAAGAAAAATAATTCATTAAATGAAATTTTAAAAGTGCATGCAAGAAAGTACCACTATAAATAGTAGGAATAATTTCTACAAATAAATGGTAGTAATAATAACTGATAATTGTGGTATGAGTAAGTAAACGCGCTTAACTCTGCTGGCAGAGTTCCAGAACGCGCTTTATCTTTATTTACTTATTCTTTTTTTTTCTAATTTTCTGCACACACAGAATATGAATCATGATTCATGTCCAGAACAAATAATAGGAAAAAAAGGTGCATAAGAAGCCACCCAATTAGGTTTCCACCGAGAGAAAAAAGTCGACAACTAATGTGTTTTATTCATCAAAATTCCACATGACACTTTTCTAACTTAGGCTCTGTTTTTGCTTTTAGACAATGTAAAAGCCAGCTTGGTCAAGCTAATGATGCATGAAAAAGAAAAGAAAGGTGGCAATTTTCTATTTTGACAAAAAAATATATGTATAGTTATTTAGATAGGTAAGTTTTATAAAAGGATGAACTTTAATTATGATATATATGACATTAACATGTTTATAATTTTTGTTTCTTTTAAGATTGGAAAGGAAAAGGTTTTCGACATAGGATTCTTTCTTTGCTGTTTGGTTAATGGAAATAAAAAATGTAACATATCATTTGACTTGAAGCTGAAACTGAGGTACAATGACCGACACGTTATTTTATCAGTATGAGGTACTACTGATATATTTTATTAATTTAATGAAAATGAAAGACTTTTGCATGTTTGATCCAAATTCTCATTCCCATTGCATGAGGCCACGTCGGTTAAGTGATTTGCGCGTACATTTGTGGTGCTTTGGCACAAACGCACATTGCTTTATAGTGGGTTAGGAAACATTACACGTTTTCATTTGGTGCTCTTTATTTTGGGTGAAAACTTCATTAGGGTATGGTCAGAGGTTGAATAAAGCTGCTTTGACCCTTCTCGTTCTAATTAATTAAATCTTTTGATCAGAGAACAGTTAAACATTGGTCAAACGTTCTAAGAATTCACCATTGCTATAATGAAAACTATGTTTTTACATGTTGCACGGATTGAGTTTGGATTTAGGTGAATCCTCTTTTTGAAGTTCTGCGTTCCCACAGTGAGTAATAAAGGACAGAGCCAATGAAGGAGAAGATGAACAGTAACAATGAGAGAGAAACTAAAGCTTTTATTATTAACGTAATGTTTCACGTCTTTCATGCATTAAGTTGCATGCATTGAGTTATACATATATACACGTGGAGAACGAAAGGAGAGAGAGCCCAACAATTTTGTGAGAGAGGGCCCAGCCCAATAGTAGAATAACAGGGAACATCAAAACGCCTCCTCAAGCTGGTGGGTGAATGTTTAACACACCAAGCTTGGAAAGGAATTTGTAAAAGATCTCTTTGTTAAGAGATTTGGTAAGAAGATCAGCAGGTTGGTTTTCTGTGCGAATAGGTAATAGGTGGAAAAGACCTTGACGCAGCTTCTCCCTCACTACATGGCAGTCTATTTCTATATGCTTCGTTCTTTCATGGAAGCTGTTATTTTGTGCTATATGCCTTGCTGATTGACTGTCACAAAATAGGCTGGCAACTCCATCAGAAGTAATGCGTAGATCTTCAAGCAAGAAACTTAGCCATTGAATCTCGCAACTAGTAGCTGCAAGAGCTCGATACTCTGCTTCAGATGAAGAACGAGATATGGTGCTCTGCTTTTTGGTTCTCCATGATATCAAAGATTCACCAAGGAAAATGCAGAAGCCAGTGGTATAGCGTCGTGTTGTAACGCATGATGCCAATCTGAGTCGCTGAATGCTTTGATCTGCCGGCTTGTGTCTCTGGGATAAAACAGACCTTGAGCTGGAGAGGCTTTTATGTAGCGAAGAATTCTTTGTGCTGCTTGATGGTGTGCTTTCGTGGGTGCCTCAACAAATTGACTAAGGAATTGCACAGAAAAACTAATGTCAGGCCTTGTATTTACCAAGTAAAGCAGTCTTCCAATGATTCTTCTGTACATGGAGACTTCATGCACCGCTGCATCTTTGTCGAACAGAGTTTCATTCTTTTGCACCATAGGTGTGGCTGCTGGTTTAGCATTCAGCATCCCTGCATCTGCCAAACTCTCAAGAGCATACTTGCGTTGGCAAATATGAATGCCTTTCACAGTCCTAGCGATCTCTAGACCTAAAAAGAACTTCAAATGGCCTAAGTCTTTTATTTTAAATGCTGTATTCAAGGAATCTTTTACTGCATTAATGTCATCAGCATTGTTTCCAGTAATGAGAATATCGTCTACGTATACAAGAAGTGCAATGAAGGAATCCTCAATATTTCTCACAAAAAGTGAGTTGTCAGCTTTGGAGTGCGTAAAATTAATGGAATGAAGGAAGGAGGTAAGCTTATCATACCAGCGTTTGCTTGCTTGCTTTAGACCATAGATGGACTTCATCAAACGGCATACCTGATGGGCCTTCTTGGAGGCAATGCCCGGTGGCAGTTCCATGTAGACTTCCTCTTCTAGGTCACCATGCAAAAAGGCATTGTTAACATCGAGCTGTTCAAGGTGCCAATTCATGGTGGATGCCACTGCTAGGATGGTGCGAATCGTTGTGAGTCTTGCCACAGGTGAGTATGTCTCCATGTAATCAATCCCTTCACGCTGTGTGTAGCCCTTTGCTACAAGCCTTGCCTTGTATCTCTCTATGTCTCCATTAGCTTTCCGCTTAATTTTGAAAACCCACTTGCACCCGATGGCTGTTTTGTTTGGTGGGAGCTCCACTATATTCCAAGTTTCATTCTCTTCAAGAGCTTTTATTTCTGCTTTCATGGCTTCCCTCCATTCAGGATATTGCTTGGCTTCCTCATAGTTTTGAGGTTCATTTTGGCATGAAATTGACAGAGCATATTTTAGATGACTTTTTGCTAATCCTTTATAAGATATGACAGAGCTAAGGGGATACAGTACCTTGCTTTTCTGTGTCACATTGCTGCATGGGGATGCCATTATGCTGTGATGATAGTCCTCCAAATAAGTTGGTGGTTTCTTGATTCTCATGGATCGTCTAGGCTCTTCTTGTTTAGTGTTTTCTTCGGTCACAGCAGGCTTAGGAGGTGCAGCATCATATATAGCAGAATCAACGTCTTCGAGTGCGGTATCATTACCATCTTCATTTTTCGAATTACAAAAATAAGTCTCATAGAATATCACATTCCTTGATGTGAAGATCTCTCTAGAGTGAACGTCTATTACCACATAACCCTTGGTACCATGTTTGAAACCAAGAAAAATGCACTTGCGTGCCCTGGGGTCCAGCTTGTGTCTATTTTGCTCAAGTGTAGAAGCAAAGCAGAGACACCCAAACACCTTAACGTTGGAAAGGTCAGGCAAGCTTCCATACAACAGTTTATATGGGCATTCGTTTCTAATGACAGGAGAAGGTAAGCGATTTATAAGGTGCACAGAGTGTAAAACAGCGTAAGACCAGAAAGGATTTGGCAAGTTGGACTGATACAAAATGCAGCGAGCAATATTGAGAATGTGTTGATGTTTTCTCTCAACAGTAGAATTCTGTTCAGGTGTTTCATTACAAGATGTTTGGTGTATTATGCCATGTTTATCATAGAAATCTTTCCAACAAAACTCTTTTCCATTATCAGTTCTAATAGCTTTTATATCTTTATTAAATTGGTTTCTGATGTGAGCAATGAAATGTTGCATGTAGTCTCTAGTTTGACTTTTACTTTTCATAAGATGAATCCATGTATATCTACTATGATCGTCAACAATGGTTAAAAAATATCTGTGACCATGCAAAGAATGAACATTTAAAGGTCCCCATATATCCATGTGAATTAAATCAAAAACGTGTTCGCTACTGGTTTTGTTCAAGGGGAAGGGTAGTTTGTGTTGCTTAGCAAGATGACAAGGGGTGCATACATCTATATCAGCAAAGTGTATATCAGTGTATTGCTTAGCAAGGTTTTCTAATACCCTCTTTGATGGGTGACCCATTCTACAATGCCATATATTGAGATTTTTAGCAGCTTCAAAACTTCTTTGTTGTCGTAAGAAGCATATCAGGTTTTCTTTCTCATTCGTGTGCAGATGATACAACCCATTCACAATGTTAGCTTGACCAATCATCTTCGAAGTAGACCTCTCCTGTATCTGGCAAACATTGTCAGTGAAAATAAGCTTACACCTCAAAGAAGTTATCAGCCTTTGCACAGAGAGGATATTTAAAGTGAAAGCGGGTATATATAATACATTATGGAGAGTAATGTTATGAGTCAAAATGATAGTCCCAGCGTGAGTAGCAATAACATCCTGGTTATTAGGTAGTTTAACACTCACAGGCTTTATCTTGTAATAGTTTACAAAGGAAGAAATAGAACATGTTACATGATCCGTGGCCCCAGTGTCAAGTATCCAGAAACTTTTACCTTCCTTACCCATGTTGCTTGCTTTTGAAAAATCTCCAATGCTGTTATTCACCACTTTCTGTTTTCCTTTGCAGTCTTGAATCATATTCACAAGTTGTCGTAACTGCTCAGAGTCAAGATCCTTTAGAACTTGATCACTGTAAGCATCATTATGTGTATTCTTTCCTTTCTCTGTTTCACTACTCACCTCACTTTCCATGGCATTCGCAGCATGACCCATTCTCTGTTTGATCCAAGGAGGGAACCCATGCTTTGAGTAGCACTCGTCGGCCGTGTGATTCATTTTGTTGCAAAAAGAGCATTGTTTTCCATAATTCTTTCCTCTTCCTCTTCCATAATTGCGCCATGTAGGGTTAGTACCGTTGTTCTTTCCATTCATCTTTTGACCATATTGATTGGCATTGTTGATGAGAATTTTTGTATCCACTACTGCACTTTCGTTTAGATGTCTCTCCTGTTGCAGAACCAGAGAGAAGACACGGTTGACCCCTGGAAGGGGATCCATTAATAAGACTTGCGTTTTTACAGTGTTGTAGCTCTCTCCCAATCCCTTCAAAAAGCACATGATTCTCTCTGATTCTCTGTATTCTGCCATGGTTTTAATCACATTGCACGTACATTTCGATTTGCAGGTGCAGGTAGGTAGAGGATGCAGAGAATCCAGCTCTTCCCATAACGTTTTAGAATCAGTGTAGTACTCATTGATGCTTCTTTCACCCTGTTTGATAGAATTGATTTCTTGTAGAAGGTCAGAAATGCGAAAATGACTCCCTTTTGAGAATCTTTCTTCAAGATCGTTCCATAAATCTTTTGCATTATCAATGTACACAGTGCTTTGTGCAATCTGTGTGCTAAGGCTTCGTGTAATCCAGGAAACTACTGTAACGTTGCATCTCTCCCATGCTTCGTATTTGGCATCATTACGTGAGGGTTCAAGAATCTCACCATTGACAAATTTGTATTTGTTTTTCGACAGCAACGCACGTTTCATTGCTCTGCTCCATGAATGATAGTTCGTTCCATCAAGATGTGGCGTGACCAGCACCATGCCTGGGTTTTCTCCACGATGGAGATAATATGGACTAGCGGGGTTTTGTAGATCATTCTTGAATGAATCTTGTATACTGGCAGCCATTGTCGGAAAAACAAAGCAAGAAGCAAAAGGAAAAAACGAAGAACGAAGAGAGCAAGATAAGATAGCAGAGTTTAAGAGACAACCAGTTTGCAGCGGAGAGCAGAGCGGGTTAGACCCGCTCTGATACCATTTTGAAGTTCTGCGTTCCCACAGTGAGTAATAAAGGACAGAGCCAATGAATGAGAAGATGAACAGTAACAATGAGAGAGAAACTAAAGCTTTTATTATTAACGTAATGTTTCACGTCTTTCATGCATTAAGTTGCATGCATTGAGTTATACATATATACACGTGGAGAACGAAAGGAGAGAGGACCCAACAGTTTTGTGAGAGAGGGCCCAGCCCAATAGTAGAATAACAGGGAACATCAAGACCTTCTTTATCTTACGAAATTGATCTTCTTCTAATTTACTTGTATTGATAGTATAATGTGTGTTTAAAAATATTCTTAAAAGAATAAATATAATAAATATGTGATAAATAAATCTGGTATATTTTAAGATTATTATACTCTCTTAATAGATTTTGAATAACAAATTTATATTCAACATAACTTTTTAATTCAATAGTCTATCTTAGAGTTATAAGTTGTTAATATGAGAGTCATCTTTAATTATGTGGTATATCTGGAACACATAGCAAATTGAAGCATAGTGTTTTTTAGATTTTGGTTGTCACAAGTGCAAATTATCAAGGAAACTAAGTATTTTAGACAATTTGTGATTTTGGTCTTTTTTGTTAGTTACATCATTATTTGATGTTTTGGACTTCTAGTCAGATTTTTTTGTTTAAATCATTTCATTAACATACTATGTAGCATGTATATAGATTTTTTATATGGTTTGTTGGGTTGTAAAGAATTCTGCTTGGAGACATCTAATTTTTTTGTGTATATGAATTGAAATATTTCTTAATTATTTTTATTTAATGTAATTAGTTCATTGTAGATTAAAAAAAATATATAGTAGGATTTTATCCATTTTTGTTATCAGGACAACTTTAGTAATTCAAAATGTTCTCGTATGATTTAGTTAGGTTAAATTAATTTTAAAAGAGTTTATAAATATCTAATTTAAGAGGACTGTATTTTTTTATTTTAAAAATATAAATATAAGTATGTTTAAAATTATTTGAATCAAAATGTTTTTTAATTATAATATCCAAATTTATAAAAAAATTAAATTCAATAAAATATATATGAAATGTAAGCCTAATTAATTAGTTCAATAAATATAATAAATAAAATTTAAATAGGTTACAACATGTAATTATACTTCCTACATATGTAATTCTAAACTTTTGGTTGCCTTTTTTCTCCTATATAATGTTTTGGAACAATTTTGATCTTCTAATCTCTTAATTTTGACATCTATTTTATGAATAGTTTTACTCTTTGGTGTTCTCATATTTCAAGCTATGTAATTTTATTGACTATTGATTGTCAATTGAACTCATATAACCACGTAACTATGGACAAATAATAAAATATGAATAGTTTTTCATTTAATTAAAACATGTATATAGCTAATGTAAAATAAAGTATGACTAGAAACGTAATGAAAGAGGACTGAATGGATTGAAAAAAATCTTTAAAAAGATTTAAAGAAAACTTTGCTTAAAAACTATTGATAATAGGAAAAATTCAAGGTAGTAATTTACTAACACCAAAAACACGAGAACTTTTATACTAGTTCAATTGATCCAAAACTCTACATTTTTTATTAAAATCTTGAATTATCAAATTACAAGAAACATGATTATTTAATTACAAGAAACAAATATGGATTTAGAACAAGACAAACAACCCTTTCTTGAAAAAGATTTTTAAATATAATGAAAATACTCAATTACTTACCATACACTCCAAACATAGATTTCAAATTCAAGTTACAAGAAGAAGAAAAAAACAAAAAAAGATTTAGCTTATGTGTGAGAGATTGTACAATAAATCAACCTATAACATAACATTTCTTATTTTTTTTAACCTTGAACAATACTCTTTCCAAACAAATGAATTATCTAAAATTATTCTTTAAAAAGATTTATAAATCATGTTGGTTATTAATTCAGATTTTATTATTATTAATTCAGATTTTATTACCCTTAAACTATTTTACCGTTGCATTAATTTACAGGATGGTTAGTATTCCTAGCTAGATTATAGCTTCCAGTAATTGTAATTATTATATATATGATTGACGGAATAAAAATTAATAAGATCAGTTTTGTAATTTTGTGCAATTACGTTTTATCAGTTGCTACAACCTTTTGTCTTCTCTTATTTACTCCAATTAGTTCCTACAACACAACAAAAATCTCTCTTAATTTTAAAATTATGAAAAAATATTTTTCAAATAAGAATAGAACTTTCTTTTTAAAGAAGTTTTGAAGCAATTGAATATAATAATAAACTATTATTAAAGGTGATCAATTAATTGTTCATTCATTAATTTAAAAACACTTCAAAATAATTTTAATCAATTATATTTTAACTTAATATTTATTTCTAAAAGGTTGAATTTAAAAAAAAATTGACAGAATCTATTATTCGTTGTTCATAAAATTATCTGCAAAATTGAGTAAAATTCAAATTTTGTCTAACTTGAGATAATCATTATGAAAATTTAATATGATTGATTATTATGTCAAGAAAGATTAATAAAATCATTTTTAAATATAAAAAAGCTCAAGATTATTTTGAAAATGAATTTATATTTTACATTTTGGTCATACTAAAAAAATAAGTAATGGAGAGATAAATCATCAACATAATGTAATGTAGACATCATCAAAACCATCATCAAATCAATACATTATGTTTTGCCATACTTTATTAACACATAATACATTTGGTATGAATTTAATAAATTATTTCTTAAAATTTCTTATAGCGTCTTTACTAAGAGTGTTTAACTCGTTTATAAAAAAAAACATGTTTCTTATAAGAAATTACAATGGAATTGGTCTACAAATTTTAAAATTTTAGTAAAGTACTTCTACAATAAACAATACTTACTAAGGAAAAATGAGAAAAAGTGTAAATAAAATATTATAAAATTGTAAGTATAACGAGTGCCATTTAAAGTGAAATAAAGCACTTGGGTGTATAATGTATAAGTGAATTATTTATAAGAATTAATACTGGAGATTAAATTAAGAGAGCTTTAAAATGCAAACATAAGCGATATGTTATTGTTTCTTTTAACTAATATTTTTAATTAATAATATTATTATTTATCTCAAAAAATTAATATTATTATTTTTATTATAATAATAATAATTTAATATAATTTTCCACAGATTTGGTATTTTTAAATACATCTATAAATTGAATAATTAATTGATAAAAAAATAATATGAATTTGAATTTATATTATAACATTATCATGTATGCCATACAAAACAAAATATCTTAACAATATGTACACTCAAATTTTGTTTATTTATTTTCTGTATAAAACTCTAAAAGAATTTGTCAGTTGATATGTTTATGATATTGAACAAAAATATCAAATTTATGAATAATATAAAAAATAACTAATACTAATTAAATTTTGCATATTTAATTAACCTATTTTAAATTCAAATATTATGTTAAATTAAAATTTAATATCTGACTTCGTAAGCTATTTTTAATACTTAATTAGTAAGCATTTTTATAAGTTAGTTGAACTCGTTTTAATTTTGAAAGAAAATTTGTATATTAAGTAGATGCAGGTACAAGTATGGTTATCTATGTTCATATTTTTTTCTCATACTCGATCTCATTTTAAATTACTAAAATATCGTTAGTTATTATAAAATTTAAAAGTTTTTTTTTATGAAAAACTTTCATGTTAGGCATCATTATGTTATTTAACATCTCAGTCAAGCTGACACCTCTTGTAACAACAATCATTTGTCATCACATGAAAAAAAGTATTATTAAAAAAAATACAAAAATATGGGGGGACTAGACCAAAACTCATATGTTAACAAAAACGATACATAGGTAGACTATACCTATTAATAAAGAATTCTAAGAACAGACTAGATAGAAGTCTATTATACCAATGAAAGTATTCTCTATGAATAAATCATAAATTAGCCAACTTATCAGCACACACATTCCTTTCATGAAAAATATGAGTAACCCTAAACTTAATTTTTCCACAGTAATTAATACAAGTATTTACGAAACACCCAAGGAACATTTGTCCTAACAGTAAACGCAGCACAAACCAAGGCAGTTTCATAAAAATATACTACTTACCATATATCAAATCTAATTGCTTAACTTTAATAATTGGTTTATAATATGTGTAAAAGCACTCGAAGTTAAGAAAAAAAAATCCTTAATAAGAACATGAGTTTATTATTTTACATTTTACTCTTTTTTTAAAATTTTAGACCCTAATTTAAATTTTAAAAAGTCAATTATTAAACTTTATTTGTTATCACTTTTGGTGTTTGTCGTCAAATGACAATATTTTCTAATAATGTAAGAACAAAATTGGTTATCCAATAACTTAATTACCACATCATCAAGAAATTTAATAAGATGGTCACATTTAATTATTTTATAAACTATACTTTTAATTTCATATTTTTTTTAGAGAAGTTGATGACGTTTTGATGAGATTAAAAAATACAAATTTCACATGGTTATCTCCTTGAATTATGGAGTTTCATGAATTGGATTTTTCAAAATCTAGTCTAAATCCAATAAAATAGATTGAATTTAAAATTTATATTTTTTTTAACTAGATCAAATTGATTTTAATTTTTTCAATTCAATTTAAATTGGATTAAATCTAAATTAAATTGACTTTGTAAATAGATTAAATTTGATGTACGATTGACCTATCGATCTGATGTTTGTATTAGTCGAACACAGGCCAACTTGACTTAGCCTGCTTGGCCTAGTCTGTTTAGATCCCACTTGAGGCTTATTCAACTAAACCTAGTTGGACTCAGCTTGATCTTGGCCCAACCTAACCTATTCTCGATCGAATTTGACTGACCTAGGCCCAAAACAACTCAATTGAATGTGTGACCATATTAAATCAACTTAACTTGACCTAACATGGATCAACTCAACTTAGCTTGACATGGCCCCAACCCAATCTGATCCCGATGTCTTGGTCAAAAATAGGCCCAAGTTGATTTGACCTGACTAGCCCAATCCATCTTGGTCCCACATGGCCCGCCTAGATTAGATTTGACCCGACTTGGCTCAGCCTACACTTAACCTGACTGGACTCGGTATTACCTAGGTCTTGTCTAACTTGATTGAACATGGCCCAACCTGATCTAGGCTCGATGTCACAAGCATATATGGGCCCAACTCAAATTGGTCATACCTGATCTCGTTTGACTAGACCTGGGATTGGGTTGACTCTTCTCAATGAGGATTTATGTTAGACTTGAGCTTGGGATGCCTTTGACTAAACTCAACTAGACATTGGTCCGGGTCGAGACCAAGGTTGACTCAAATCGATCTGGGTCTGGGGTGATGATGACTATTTTACGACAAGTATATTGTGTCAAAAGTAATAAATTGGTCCCTAAGGACGGATATCAAACCCACAAAGAATAATTGAATTCTTAAGTATAATATTCACTAAATAGAAAACAATATATAAAAGTTTGTTAGAAATTTGTTGTGTATGAGATTGTAAGAATGTAAATAAAGCAAAGTAAAAGGTTGTTTGACTCAATTGGGAAAATTGGGATTGATATTCATCATTCTCACTCTTTTGTATTTTGAAAAGGCATATAATATTCTATCTTTGATTGATATTGATGCCTATATAAAATTCATTTATATTGATTCCGCATATAAAATTATTAAGATAGTCTCATAAATATTGATTCCTCACATATTTATAAAAACTCATTATCGTTACAAACAAATGTTGATAGTAATTTACATTTCAAACTTATTCCTAACATTTAAATATGTTAAGCATTATCATTTAGGTCATATGCATAGAAGTACTTCCAGTCAAATCTAAGGATCAAAATCATGATAAAACAAGCGTTAATAATAAAATAACAATACCAATCATCAATCATGAACAAAATATTATGTTTAAATATCACCTCAATACTTAAGAGTTTGAACATATTACTCTCAATCCCAAAGGGTAGAATTAGCCACTCATATTCGCCATTACAAGCATGGAAAGCAAGAAAAGAAGATCCAGGATGTTCCTCCTTGACGGCTGTCTCCTATAGGATTTTCTGTCTCCTTCTATTCTCACAATGATGTCTAGGGTTATTCCTTATGCCTCATATTTAACCTAGTTGGGCTTGAACTAAGTGACATTCGCGCCTAGGCGAGGTATAGCGTGCTTGGGCGAGTTTGACGAGAAAAAGCCCAACTTCTCTAGAGTGAACTCGCCTGGGTGAGTCTTGGGTGAGTTCCTCTGAAGTGAGCTTGCTTGGGCGAGTTTGGCTGAGTTTTGAGCGTTCTAATTTCCCTTTTCATCTTGTATATTCTCCTTTAGTCCTTCCATCTCCATATTATCCTGGAATTGACACAAATTTAGGAATATATCGTTTTTATTCATATTATAATCACAAAATATGTAAAAATGTTAAAATTTATAAATTAGGGGTTAAATTATAGTTATTTTATCAATAAATATTTATAAGTGTTCGTCTTTTAATATGAAATATTATTGAAATATGACACGAATCACGCGACTTAACTCAATGTGTGTCCAAGTCGAATCAACTTGACTTGGGTATGAGTCGATTGGGCTCGACCTAGGCCTAAGTTAACTCAACTTGACCTAAGTACATGCTGAATTGACTTGACCTTCTCTTGGACCGACTCAACTTTATTTGTGCCCGAGCCTACTCGAGTCGATCTAAACCCGACCCGTTGCTACTTTACTTGGGTCTGACTCAACCTACCATTTCATAACTTGAAACGATCGAGACACTACATTGATTTTGGATTTTTAAAATCCAAAAATTTATCCAATCAAAATCTAGTTAAATGGATTGGATTTAAAATCCAAAAATATGGATTTGAATTTGAGATAAATTCATTTAAATAAACTTAAAGTAATAAGAATTTGGATAATTATGGATTGTACTTGACAATTTGGATTATTTTGCCCATCCTTACCTTGAACTCTTTGATAGAGTGAGAAGCTACCGACTTATCAAAATCATAGTTATATCATCCTTAACATCATTACTTGATTACATACCATGTCCTAAAATTAACATCATAAACAATGTTTAAGGACTTTAACATATCAAAATTTAAATGTTTAATTATCTTTTTGTCCCTACATTTAGGGTCAATATTCATTTTACTACAATAGTTTTAAAAATAAATCAATTTGGTCCCAAAGTTTTTAAAAAAATATGCAATTTGGTCCCTTTTGTTAAATTTTCACCAACAACGTTGAGTGTTGATGATTTGGCACATAGTGTCACTGGTATGCAAACGTGGATTGTGCAATTATGACACATGGTATTTATACGTAGGCACCAATGTTTAGGGTTTTATCTTCTTTGCGATGATGCCTGTGGTGGTGTAATGGGATGGGTTTGCGAAGGCGGCGATTGTGGTGGGATAATAGAAAAAGATCAAATGGGTCTACGATAGCGACGACTGTGGTGGTGGAGTGAAAGGAGGGGGCGTTATCTCAACCTTGGCCTCTAATCGACTTAGCTCAATCTAGGTAACTTGGGATGACTCAACTCAACTTGGATCTAGGTAGATTTGGCTCGACTTAGGCTTAGGCTAACTCAACTCGACCTAGACCCAGATTGATAAAGCTTGACCTGGGTCTGGGATGACTCAGATTGACTTGTGTCCATGCCCACTTAGCTTGACTTGGGCATGAGTCCACTCAACTCAACCTAGGCTAGGTCGACTTGGCTTAACTTGGGTCCAAGTTGGACTTGAGCCTGGGCTAACTCTAACTAGATTCGACCAAGATCGACTCAACTCGATTTAGGTTTGGGACGACTTAACTCGATGTGTGTCCAAGTCGAATCAATTATTATATTTTTTATTTTTTATTATATATATATTATCAAATATTTTTAATTTTTTTTAAATTTTTTATTATATATTTTTATTTCTTTTTTAATTTTGTTCAACTAATATCTTATATATCTACTTACATTTATAGAACTTTTTGTATGCATTATATTTTTTTTCTGAAAAAAATAAACTTTAAACTTAAATCCATCTTATCAATCAAATTAATAAGTTAAGAATTACACTAGTTTCCTTATTAAATTCTCAACCCATCTAATCATATTAAAAGCTAAATATAGTAAAATAAATATAAACTTTGATAAAATCTTACAAATGTATTTTGAGATATATACAGTTTACACGCATAAGATATTTATTTAATATGAGAATTTAAACATTTTCCTTAAAAGTAAATAATTAATTTTAAAAGTAAACTAAATCGAGTGCATGCATGTCCATATATTATACAAAGCATTTAGAAGCAAAATAAAAAAGGATGGGTTGAAGAGAGAAGAAAAGATAAAGCAATTAATTGAGAGTTGTTGGTTGAGCCATTCAAAGTTAACATTACTCCATCCCTCTTCCTAACCATTCCCATTCCCTGCATGATACATGTCCACACAATGGGTATGGTAACATGTTGAGGCTTATTATATTTATGGTTCAGAAGCATTTAGGATGAAAGTGACCCATGAGAATAGCAATTTGCAATAGGGGTTAGGCACCCTTTTTTTTCCAATACTTTGTGTTCTATGTGTTGAGTTGCCTGAATTTTTTAGGTATGAAATAAAAGGAATGATGGGTGTGCTTGTTGGTTCAATAATTCAATGCAATGAATTAACAAGATATATATCAAGTAATTTATTTCTCAACACTCATCTAATTTGCATTAACAAATTTGTTAGTGCCAAATAATTGAGCCCTTAAATTTTTTTTTATTTCGTTTTTCTTGTTTTTTTTTGGTGAAGGTCATTCATACACACTCAAGCAGTGGACCATATGCACTGATACCAGTCTCCATCAGTTCCCATCATCTTTTTGGATAAAGTTCACTGCACTTCCAAAACAAAGGAAGAAAATTAGAACAAAATATCAAAAAACTGTAAGAAAGAAAAGTGAAGGAAATCAATTGTTTTTTCAAATGGAAACCGAGGAAGGAAATTATAGAGAGGTGTAACCCATAAAATTTATTTGAATTAAAGATTTTTAAAGTATTCTGACAATAAATTTGATTATTTAGTGAAATTTTATATAAAAGATTAGATATTTATGAATTTTAATTATGATTAAGTTATGTTTGAATTTTAATTTCAGAAGTTATAATTTAATATTATATTTTGGAGTTATGTGATTAATGGATTTATTTTATTCTAATTTTATGTTATTTTTAAAAATTTAAAGGAAGATGAATAAAAAGTTAGATTATGAATAGAAAAGAGTTAAAAAAAATTGAACATTTAAATTCACTCAAGCGATCTCGTCCAAGCAAAAATAATCCAGAAACAAACTTGTTTTTTTAACTAAACTCGCTCCATAAAAAATCATGTAATCAATTAAACTATTAATAAAATATATAAAGAAAAGAAATATAAAAAATTGAACATATTAAAATAAATTAATCACACTTCATCCTTGCTATGTAAATTGTAATCGTTGAAGTAAAAATAATATCTCATAGATATTAGAGTTACTAACAAGTTCTACAAATAGAATCACCCAAAAATTTTATTTAAAGTGAAAAATACATTACATAAATATTATAAACTTATATAACACCTATAGTTATATATCGCTAATGAAAATACAACTATGAAATATGTCATTACTACCTTTATCTTTCATGGTCACCTTTATTTATCATGTTTATTTTTAGTTTACATTAAAATTATTTTATATTTGGTTGTTTTTATTTTATTGAACTTAGATCTAATTTGTTCTTTTGTTCATTTACTTTATTTTTTACAGTTTACATTTATGCAATTCTTTTACTGTTTTAAATTTATATACATTATTTATGTTAGTTCTCATTCAATCAAGTCATCTTCCTTAAGTTTTTAAGTGTTTAAATTTTTTTATCATAAAATTATAAAATAATGAAAAGTGATTAAATTTTAATATGTATTTTTATCAAAATAATGAAATTTTGATAATAGTAAAGATGAATTTTGATTCTCATAGTAACGAATTAAGCACTCAAAGTAATTATGTTACTTTAAATTTATAAAATTTCAAAAAATTATAATTTAAGTTGAAAATTATAAAATACTATGAAAAAACTTATAATTATATCTGATTTTTGTAATATATTTAATTTATATAAAATGAGGGGACAGGTAGCTATAATTAACTACCCTTTTTTAAAACTATTTTTGATTAGTGAAGAATGATTTCTTTTTTAATCCTGACGAAATAAAATTACGGGTGATTAAAGGAGAGTCAAATTTGAAGAAAAAAGAATGAATAAACATAACGTGTGAAAAGAATTTTTGTCACCTCACGTCCACGTTTATTAGTAGTTTAGTTAAATCTCAATGGTAAATTTACGAGGATAGATGAAAATTTTCCCTAAATATCTTATTTATAAAATGTATTATTTACAAAGTTTTATATTAAAGAAAAAAATCATTGTGAAAATAAGTTTTCTCAAAAAAAATAAATTCAAAATATCCAAAATTAATAAATAAATAAATTATCTTATACTAAATACCTACAAAAATGTACTTAGAATATTAAAGTATTAAAAGCAAAAATTGGATGAGATCTTAAATTTTAAATGACATAAGGAGTTACCAAAAATTAGTATAAAATCCCAAAATAAAATCTTATACTAAAAATATTATGAGATAATCTTAATTTACTTTTTATTCAGTATATTATATAATTTTTAAAATTTATTATAATTTCTCTTTCACTGCAAAAGTTTTAAAAAATCTTACTTTAATAATATTTTATTCTAAATTATAGAGTAGAAGTGGTATAATTAAAATGACACCTGAATATTTTATTCTTAAATTTAAAATAACATATAAATAAAAATTCAATTATTCAGGTTTCTAAAAACTCTATTTTCTTTTTCTCTTCATTCTCTCTAAGATTCTGATCTCTTCGCTCATCAGTTTGACGATCAGAGTACCATTAAACTCCTGACAGTGAAGACTACAAGACTGCCCGATCAGAATTTCTGATAGAGTAAGTTTATTTTTGTTCCCTTTCCTTTCTTCTCCATTCTTTCTAAGATTTTGACCTCCTCGCTTATATTAATTCTAAAATTTTGATGTTAAACATGTATTTAATTATTTTTTGGTATATTTCATTTTATTAAGTGTGGATTTATTTAATTGACAATTGTGTTTTAGATTAACAGTTTTACATCAATAATTATTTTGGTGAAATACTTATATTATAAGTGTTATGATTTTGTTGATAAACTCAAATTATATATAAATTTGAGATGTTTGGCTTTGAAAGATTCATATGTTATCTTCTGAATGAATTGATTCCTTATCGATTTCATTCTTATATTTGTAGAAATAAGAAACAATAGTTTCAAAATATCTAGAAAATAAAATGGATAGTTACCCAATAAGTATAAAACAATTGCAAGTTAGATTTAGTTGTGTCATGGTTTAGTTTAAGATAGATATAAGTTATGAAGAGTAAATAAGTAGTATGTTGAAGGTTTAAAGATTTAAGCATGTGTTTCTATAAGGAGTACCAGAGTTAAGTTCCAAGATGAAAGTAGGATTTTCTTTGATCTAGAGCTTGAAAGATGTTAGTGTCGATTATACAACATAAGATGACTCTAGCTGAACAACAAAGCTTAAAAGGAAATTTGAAATTTGGTGGAGAAAGTAGTTTACAAGTTGATTATATCATGTTGAGAAGTATCAATGATTTTGGGAAAAAAAGAAAGATGAGATATTTTAATTGTGTTTAAGTTACAGTTAGACAAAAAAAATTGTTGAAAAGCAGCAGACAGAGAAATTACTTGGATAGGAGCAAAATTTTCACACATAATGGATGTTGTTTAGTTTATTTGGATTTGAAAGCATTGTGTATTCGGAATCGACACACTCCTTTATTTCGATTATGTAGGAGATGAATTGGATGTTATTCCAGGGATGGATTGGCTATCTGCCGATCACATTCTCAAAGGGTGTGCTCAATAGAAGATAGTGTTTCCAAATTCCAATGAGTCAGAATCTATGTCTATTCAACAAGTGTGGTCTAAACTGAAGAAAGGATCAAGTTGTTTTATAATCTTATCTCAGGTGGGAGTTAAGAATAAAGATGAGATTAGTAGTATACCTATGGTAAAGGAATTTGTGGATGTAATTCCAGAAGGAATACTTGGATTACCTCCTAAGAGAGAAGTGAAATTCTCCATTGATCTGGTACCTGGAGTTCGAACAGTGTCAATGGGATCTTACAAAATGGCTCCAGCCGAGTGGATTTAACTAAAGAAGTGAAATTTTTGCTCTTCTCTTTGAGTCAAATTTTGACCTTGTTAGGTTTGTCTCTGCATAGGTTTTGCATGTGACTCTTTTAGATTCAGGGTTGATCTTTGTTAGCTCAGGGTCCTAGTGTTATAGTTAGATTTTTATTGAGACTTTGTGGTGCAGGTTAAGCTACCCTTGAGTTTTTGGTAGGTTTGAAGCTCTTAGTGAGCAACTGCTCAAGTTCAAGTTAGGGAAACTAGTCTTTTTCTTTTCAATAGAATCCTAGGTTAGAAGATATGAGTGTGGGTACGTGGTTACCAATTTCAATTTTTTCTTGCAGATTGTCTCTTTTAATAGTAAAGTAATATATTGTTGGTTGATTTTAAATATTATATATTGATTTTAAGGTGAATAACTTATTAAAATTGTTTGTGATTGTGAATTAAAAGTATTTGAATTGTAATATCAATGAGTTGAATTGTATCTGAATAGTTTGTTGAAGTAATTAAAATGTGATGTTTGATGAGGATTGGTTGTTTGATTATAAATTATGTTTGATTTAGAGAGCATATACTGTTGAATCAAGTGTGTTCAAGCTTTGAAGAATCCAAACCCTTTGAAGGTTGATGGAAGGCTGGGTGTGCTTGTTGTTGCTGAAGTGTTTTAGAATAGGATATGGGGTAGATTATCTGTGTAAATCCACTCTTGATTGAATTCAAAGCTTAAGCATTCTCAAACCTTTTTAATAGAAAAGTGTTTTTCAAACTAAGTGAAAAACAACCTATTGTTTTGTCGAAACAACCGATTGTTTTATACTTAGGTGTTTTAAGAAAGGTTGAAAACTGTTTTTGATGGTTGACTTGCTGTTAAACCAAAACAACCGATTGATTCGAGCATTCAACCGATTGTTTGTTTTGGGACCATAACAGAAAACTGTTTTGTGCTTTGACTGAGCTTTAAATGATTTTATAACTGAATACGCTCCAGTTTTAAATGCTTTGACCAGTCTTTGAAAGCAATAAATAGTTTGTTCAGATTATGTAACAAACAAGAACTGAGATTTAATCAAAGAAAAACATATTTGAGTTTTTCACTGATTTTGCTTTTGAAGAGTTGAAGATTGCTTTGAGATTGCTTTGATCAAGAGAGTGTGGAATAGGATTTTCATCTTGTATTGATTTCATGTCTTTCTGTAACAAGTGTGATCCTTTTGTACTTTGAGAAAACTCTGTGTGTGAAGATGAGAAGTGTTGTGTGCTCTTGAGGTTGTCAAGATCAGCATTCTTAGTGGTGTTTGTGCTTAGCCAAAGGAAATGTGTGTCTTGAGGGGATTAAGGTCACTTCTTTGGTGGTGTTGTAAGTAATCTAGGTTTGATTGCTTAGTGGTTTCCCAGTGGTTTATGGGAAGACTGGATGTAGCTCTTGGTTTAAGAGTGAACCAGTATAAGCCTGTGTGTGCAATCTCTCTATCCCTTGAACCCTTTAATTTCAGTTTATATTAACCCTAAACTAGTATAAACAACCGATTGTTTCTGCGAAACAACCGATTGTTTTTCTGGTGCTGTGCTAAATTGTTTTGTGTTTTTGGCAAACTGAATTCTGAATCAAGTTTTCTCGAAGTAATTTCATTCTAGACTTAAAAGTTTGCGAAAACCCTCTTTAAACCATTCACCCCCTTTCTAGTTTAAAGCCACACATTCTAACATATACGAGTAAGAACTGTCATTTTAATGTGTAGATTATTAAAATTATGAGTTGAATACGTTTTGGTTTAGTAATAATAGGACTAATTTGACATGTTTATGCAGATGTTTCTGCATATCTCGCTTAGGGGAGATAATTCTTGTTCATGCGGGACGAGGTGTTCTTGAGTCCATTTTCGCTTAAGTGAGAAGGAATCTCACTTAAGTGAAAATGGGATCAAGTTTGGGGTTGCTCTTACTCAAGCTAGACTCTATGAAAAAAAAACTTAAAATTTTTATTTTTTCTTTTAAAATCCTACTTTATTGTTGTTTATTGTTTTAAGTGAAAATACTAAATTTTATTTAAAAATATAATTAAAGGAACTTAGTTATGTGTTTAAGTGAATTTTGAGATATATTTGGATTGTTTAGAAAAGTTTAAGATATGGTGTGATTGAATGGTGTATTGATGTGTTACATGAGGTATGGAATGATGTGAAAGTGTGATCAAGACATAGTATTTTCAGGAAAAGAAATACCGTGTTGAGATTGTTGTTAGGGTGTATTGATCTGTCAAGAGGTCCCAATCCAATGAGACGATCCTGACTCTACTGATATAATGGAATTACAGATGAAATTATTCAATTCGTGAGAGTCAAAGGAGGTTCATATAACTTTCTCTATGATTTGAAATATAATATGGTCTTTCAGGTCATATGAATTTACCTTGTTATATAAGATGATGAGATGATGAGACATTGAGATGTTTATGCGCATGACTGTGTGGATTCACAATGAGTAGTATGACAAGTGCAAGCCTCAGGATGCTAATTTCAATACACGAGTCTTCTGGAAGTAGAGTCAAGTGTCTATGTGTTGTGAGTCAGTAAAAGTCTGACATAAGAAAGATTAATTGTAAATTTTGATAGACATTTGATGGTTATTTGGAAAATGCATGAGAATTGACAACTTTATGTGAATATTTAAAGTTATATTTATATTAGAAGTTTTAAAAATAGCTAGCTTACCCTTTGCTTTGTTTTGTGTTTTTTTTTTTTAATATGTGATGATTGTGTATTTAGATGGAATCAGATGATGTTATAGGTGATTGAACTCCTCGGAGAGAAGTTGGATGATGTAAATGTTTAGTTTCTTTTCAATATTTATTTTAATTTTATGTAAGTATTTAAAATCTTTACGAAGAAGGATATTTTTTTAAACGATATATGAAAGAGTTATATATATTGTTGATTATTGTTATTAGATGTGGAAAAAATATAGAGATGTTACAGTGCAATTGAATTTATAGGTTTTTTTTTCATGAATATATGAAAAATAATAAACTATGTGAATAATTAGTTAAAATATGCAAACAAAAATTTAAAATAAACACTAAAAAAAAATCAATTTACTGACAAATTTTTATCAACGAATCTGAATCCGTATGCAAATTAAGTATTACCGACATATTTTTACCAAACAGATCTGAATCTGTAAGTAAGTTCAGCATTACCTACGGATATTATCACCCATAGATCTGAATCTGTAAGTAAATTCAGCATTACCTACGGATATTACTCACAAATCTGAATTCATAGGTAATTTTAGCATTATTTACGAAATATTACCCACAAATTTAAATCTATAGGTAAATTTAACTTTACTTATAGATTATTACCCAAAGATCTTTATCCGTAAGTAAATTTTACATTATCTACAAATTTCACCCACAAATCTATATCTAAAAAGTAAATTTAATCTTATTATTAATATAAATATTTTATTAACAATATTAATAATATTAAGAATATAAATAATGTTAATAGTTTTATAATTTTTAATAATATAAATAATATTAATCATAATAATTACTTACATAATATTAAAAATACTATTATAATATAAATAATTATAAAATCATAACTAATATTTATAAGTAATAATAATAAATAATAATCATAACTAATTACACACGTAATATTAAAAATATTATTTTAATATAAATAATTATAAAATTATAACTAATATTCATAAATAATAACTATAAATATTATGAATATTAATAATAGTAAAAAAATTAATAATAATATTAATATTGTGAATAATATTATGGTAATACTTAATAATATTATTAATTTGAATATAATAATATTAATAATATAAATAATATTAAATATATTAATAATATTAATAATATTAATAATATTTATATTATTAATTATATTAATATTGATAATCATATTAATAAGTATAATAATAATAAAATAATATTAACTTAAAATTTTATTGGTCATTCAAAATATTTGACTTGGAGTGTTAGTGTGTACTTTATTTTTAACATTAATAATAATTATAATAATTAAAATTTTAAAAATTTCTTATATCTTACATAAATTTATTTTCTACTCATTAATAAAAGAATCTTTCCAATGTCTTCAGATTACATAAAAAAGAAGAAGAATTAATAGACTCAAACTTAAAAAGAATTTATCAGAGAGAATTCTCACATTTATTAAAATCATCCATATATAACTAAAATATCGGCTAAGAGTTTGAATAGGAAAGTAGGGTTGAAATTTAGGTCAGAAGAAGTGGATATGGAGCCAAACTTGGGTCCACAGTGGTTACACAGAAACAGTCACGGGTCACCTACTCATGGAGTAGAATTATATACCATTTTTTTAATTTTATTTGAATTCCCTTTTCTGTAATTGAAGTAATTAAACATATATTTAATTTTTAGGAATTTCTTATATATATATTAAATAAAAACATTAATATATGAATATAATTTTTTTTTTAATTTTTAATGCTTAATATTAATTATATATTAATATTAATTTTATTTTTAATAAAAATACATAATAATCACTAAATATTAAACACATAATTAATTATATTAACTATTAATAAAGTTTAAATAAAATGAAGAAAATGAATAAAATTAAATTTATTGTATTAAAAGTATAATTTTTTTATTATGCTAAAAACTTATATCAATATTTATAGTAGTAAATCACCTATTTATTTTTAATAGTTTGATTTTATGCTTATGTATAAGAAATATTTGTTAAAATTTGCTTATGAATATAATATTTCAGTAATTTGAAAGATACAAAGTTGATATAAGATGAAAAAAAGAAAAGAAAATGTATATGCTTTATCTTGTGTTGGTGGTTTGCGAAGTGTTGTTGTTTTCTGACAATGATTGTGTTATTGGTTTGTTTGTGGTGGTGTCAACGCGGAAATCAAATTCTAGGACTGTGAAAAAACCATGAGAGACTGTTTTGTTGGAGACTTAACAGGCTTTTACTACCTGCTATATGTCTCAAAATTATAGAGGTTGATTGGTATATAGTTATTTATGGTTAATAATTAAGGAAATTATATCATGTTTGTATAAAAATATAAAGGAAATAAGAGAAGAAAATTACAAAAATTAATATTTTAGTTGTTTTGATAACGCTCAACCACAAAGAGAAAAAAAAAATACATTCAGTATTTCTCTTTAAAGCAAAAAATTGAAGGTATTTGAGAGAGATGAACTCTTCATCAATAAATGATAAAAAGATAGACTCTTATTCTCTCTTTTATATATATCTTACTAGCTGTCACTATGATACACGGAAAAATATTTCGATATATACAGATACACAAATTTTATTAATATATCAATATTTTTCAATAAAAAATGTAATATTTACTTTAAAAACTAAGTTTCTATTTTAAAGTCGATGAAACTAAAAAAACCTACATTTTCCCCAAAATATCATAATAGAACTAAAATATAATAAGGGAAAACAAATATAGGATAGAAGATAATATTTCTCTACCTAGACAAAAACATTCTTAAACTGAAAATCTTAAGACTTCATTAAATACTATATTTAATATCGAACAACTTGATTTTTCTTCCTCGTCTAAAATAAGCCTATTTTAACATTTTTCTTTTACCTGACTATTGACGGTGTGACATATAACTCTATGAATAAAAATTGGTTTAGCCACTAATAGGCGAACATGTGAAACTGACTCTCACTACCTATTTTTAATTGTCATTATGAGTTTCATTGTAGACTTGTATACTTGATCAATATTGTTTCTCATCACTGTAACTCTTCAACTTCAGAGTATGAGTTTATCATCAGAAATTCTTAAACATTTTATGTAAGGATTGAGAAATTATACTTTTTAGAATGGAAGTGGTATAATTAAAATGACACTTGAATATTTTATTATTAAAGTTAAAAGAGTATATAAATAAAAATTCAGTTATTCAGGTTTCATTTGAAAAAGAATCACTATCTCTCTAAACACTATTTTTTCCTTTTCTCTGTCTTTTTTCTAAGATTCCAACATCCTCGCTCGTCAGTTTGATAATCGGAGTCCGCCATCAAACTCTTGACAGTGAACACTACAAGACTGCCCGATCAAAATCTTTCATTATGAAATGATGTGAAAGTGTGATCAAAACATAGTATTTTCAGGAAAGGAAATATCGTGTTGAGATTGTGATTAGGGTGTATTGATTTGTCAAGTCCCGATCCAATGAGACGATCTTGACTCTACTAATATAATGGAATCACATAGATGAAGTTATTCAGTTGGTGAGAGTCGAAGGAGGTTCATATGACTTTGTCTACGGTTTGAAATATAATATGGTCTTTCAGGTCATATGAATTTACCATGTCATATGAGATGATGAGATATTGAGATGTTTAAGCGTATGACTGTGTGGATTCACAACGAGTAGTATGACAGGTGTAGGTCTCAGGATTCTAATTTCAATGCACAAGTCTTCCGAAAGTAGAGTCAAGTGTCTATGTGCTATGAGTCAGTAGAAGTCTGACATGAGAAAGATAAATTGTGAATTTTGACAAACACTTGATGGTTATGTGGAAATGTATGAGAATTGATGACTTTATGTGGATATTTAAAGTTATATTTATATTAGAATTTTTTTTAAATAGCTAGCTTACCCTTTGTTTTGTTTTGTGATTGTTTTCTTTAATCTGTGATGATCGTGTAATTACACGGGAGCAGATGATGTTACAAGTGAAAGAGCTCCCGAGTGAGAAGCTGGATGATGAAAATGTTTATTCTCTTTTAAATATTTATTTTAATTTTATGTAAATATTTAAAGTTCTATGAAGAGGAATATATTTTAAAACACTATATGAAAGAGTTGTAAACATATTTGTATTATGTTTATATATTTATTTTGATATTTCATGCAAAGTATGGTTATTAGATACGGGTAAAATATAAGGATGTTACATTTTATGCCTTTTAAACTCAATTCCTAATTGTGGAGAGGATAAGATTATTTTTTCCCACAACATCAATTGCTAGAGCCACAATTGTTTTTTCCTAAAAGAATTATGAAAGTGATTGTTTTTAAGTAAATTTGGATATGCATATTCAATCAATGAAAGTAGTGGATTTTCAAAATTCATAAGCAACTCCCGTGAATTTGAATATTTTTTTTTCTAACTCAATGGATTTTTGCATGCTTCAATAAAAAATTCAGCCAGTGAAACTTTTACAACTCCTCCACAATTGTGATGAATTTATTGGTCCTAACACAATGTCATGTGTAGATAATTTTCTTATAATAAGTTTTATTTTTAAGAAATCACCTCAAACAATACTTTTCCTAGAAATGATTTACTTAAAATTTTGTTTGTTCCCAACCTTTTAATATCTTAGAGTTTGATCCAATCTTAAAATTCATTCCCATAATGTAACTAGTTATTCTTCTATGAAGAACTTATGAAGTTAATTGCAAGTTATTCTTGTATTTTTTTTTATATTCTAATGTATATTTTCTTTATATGAAGTTCATGTCTATTAATTTTTCTCGTAATCTATCTTGTCCTTAAGATGAATTTATTTGGAAGAAATTTTCTATTGCAAACCATCTCAATTATGAAACACAATGATCTTTTTAAAAATATTCCTAAGGGTCACCAATTGGGAGGAGGTATTGTTCTTAACATACAACTCACATTGACTTATAGAGCTAATGTCATCCTCTTATCGTTCAACAATAATACAACTCCTTTTAGTATTGACTCTAAGTGTTATACATTTCTAGGTACATGTCAAACTCCCATATCAAGTTTTGTGTCAATTCTTGCATAACATCTTCCTTGATTTGTTATCTCAACTATTGTATGAACTCTTCACTGGGATCTAAGAGGTATGGGATTCATGTGATGGATGTCCAAAGTATAATTAAATCCCCACACCATATCAAGTAGTATGAACACAAACATATTACTTGGATTATGTACTTGATATAAATATTTCACTATCCTTACACCAAATACATAATTTGTGGCCAATTTTAACTTAATTGACAACACAACTTCATTATAACTAAAGAAAGAACATTCAATTTCAACGTCCCCACATTAGGGATATATTAAATGCACCTATATTAGAGAAAAAAAAAACAAAATATCAATTATTTTTCCAATTACGTCCTGTAAGATTAAAACATACATAAGTATGTTTTGAGATTTACTAATATATCTTGCCATATGATATTCTTTTCTTGTTTAATAATATGATCCTAGGATAGGATTAAGCTAGAATCTTCTTGCGAGCAATTACATTGATATTGTTTCTAAAAGACTCAACATTTGGTTGAGAGGGCAAATTAGTGTTATTGTCAATGTTGAAGGGTGTCCTCTCACAATGAGCATAGTGACAAAGCTCAATCTAGTTTCTCTTTTAGCATATTTTATAGAAGTCATATTAGAAGTGGATAAAGCTCGATCATCAATCATGTTCTTAAGAAATTAAATTAACAAATGTTAACAACATTAAAAGGAAATAATACATAGATTATAAAGTTAAGAATAATTTACAAAAATAAACAATTATTTATGCATATATTTTCACTTGTTATCGAGTCACATATATAAGACATCATGAGTCCATTTGTAAGTTAGGATAATGTTAAATATGGTGTAAAATCTTTTATGAATTATTCATACCATGAAAGTCTTGTTATGCTCTATCAACATCCACTTCTCTGATTGATGTGAGTTGATTTTAGATGTTTTCATTTTAGTGACACTTTACTTTTAGGATTGAGATTTTAGAAATTTAAGAGTGAAAACCTTAGGAAAATCCCCATTGGACATTAACTTAACCAAGTGGTTAAATAGATGTGAATGTTTATTTCACAAAGGCAAAGACCAAAAGACAAGATATGGTGAGAATGGATGCAAAACTCAATTGATAAAGACAAAACCGAAAACAATACAATGAAGGAAACAAAGACAATGAACATAAAAATGGAAGGCGAAAATGAAAGAGAATGGAAGAAGGAAACTTATGGAAAAGGAAGAGATGTTCACGCCACTTGAAAGCTTCATTCTCATCAAGATAAGACCAAGGGAGATGAGATAACACTCACTCAAGCTCACACAATTTGTGCAGAGTTTCTTTACTTCATTCAAATTCAACTTTTAAAATACAATGGGTAGATCTCCTATTTTTAGGGGAAGGAGCCTTGGAAAACAAGCAAGAGGGGTAGGATGAGAAAAGAGAAAAAAGGGGTTGCCTTAGGGTTTGACTAAGTCAATCCCGCATCCTAGGCTTGTCCTTCTAGAAACTAGGTCAAAATGTCTTCCTAAAGGGCTAAGAACAAGCTAAAATGATACATACACCCCCTATTATGCTAAAGGCGCCTTATTATAGCATATCTTTGCTATATGGACCCTTAAAGTAAGCCCAATTTATTTACATAACTTTTCTCTTGTGGAAAAGACCAAAAGGAAGAACTTCTGATATTCTGGTTTATAGCTTCTTCTTCCGCTGATGCTTTCTCGAGGTTTGGTGGGGCCCGACTTTGTATACTGAGATTACTGACCTTTTTGTGAGATGCTTGATGTGTCCTTAGTCATCTGCTGATTGCTTTGGTTTG
Source organism: Phaseolus vulgaris (assembly GCF_000499845.2). Classification (NCBI taxonomy): domain Eukaryota; kingdom Viridiplantae; phylum Streptophyta; class Magnoliopsida; order Fabales; family Fabaceae; genus Phaseolus; species Phaseolus vulgaris. The sequence goes on from NC_023752.2 coordinate 49,089,410, forward strand.
TATCATTGATTGTCTTACATTATTTTCTTTTACACTGACTTTTTGTAGATAAGTACGATATTACGTTGTTTATGTTATTCAATATATACAAAAATTCCTAGTATACTTCTTCTTAATATTTGGTTACCATATATACACATCGTGAGAACTTATATGTGGGTAGTTAAGTGTGTCAAGATTTATCATGAAGTTTCATAGGATTTGTTTTTGACATGTATTCCGACAAAAACTCACTAGTTTTTGTAATGTATCTTTGAACAATACAAACTTTTGAGTGATATTTATTCTTTACAAATCATTTTAAAACCTCCATATAATACTCAATTAGGTACATCCATCTTATATAAATTACCAAATACATTCTAATTTCTCTTAAAAGATGAACAAAAAAGTGCATCATGATATGGAGAAAAAACATATCTTATTGAGACAAGAAAACAACTAATTAAAATAAAATTATAGTAATAAAATTATAAATAATAATAGTAATTAAAATAAAATTAAAATAATATTAATAATAAAATTATAAATAATAATAATAAAAATAAATATAAATTACAAATCTAATAATAATTAAAATAAATTTATTAAATAATAATATTAACAATAACTTTTAATTTTAATCTTATTTTTTATTTTATAAAAATATTTTTTTTATATGTATCTACAATTAAAAATATTAATTATTAAATATTAAATAAATTTAAGCAATAAAAATATTTAATAATATTATTAATAAAAATAAATACTAATAATTAATAATAAAAAAATTATTTATAATATATAAAAATAAGTATTCAAAACTTTAATTAACTAAAATTTATAAAAAAAAAATCATTTTTAAATACTACAATAAATTTATAAACTTACATTCAAATATTTTAAAAAATTAAATTTTTTTCACACAAACTTTAACAAATTTTTTTCACAAGTTCACTATATATACCTTAATCTAAATAATCCAACTTTATTCACATTCAAATTACTCCAAATTCACTTCTTTCAATTCTTACATTTTCACTCTTTAATCCAAACACACGGTAAGTAAATACTTAAATTTTTAAAAAAAATATACATTATAATTTGAATAATATTGTTAAAAATACATACCTGACTGGAAACCTATTTACTTTAGAATACGTATTATGTGAATATTTGAAATGAAAGATAAAATAGATGTAAAATCGTATTAGAAGGAGTGATATGTTGAAAAATAAAACGATTAAAATATTTAATTAAACAAATAAATTAGAAATATGAAAACTACATTTTAAAAATGTAAAGATGTTTTTAGAAAAATATGAATACAACGCCACCTATATCTAAAGCAGTTGATAATAAAGCTTTAAAAATTTCCTCTTTTCTACTTATTGTTTAACGGTCAATTTTTTTTACCATTGAAAAATAAAAGTAAAAGAATTAGTTTTGATGCAGAATCCACTACCAAGGTCAAAGATCCAAACTAGTTGGGATCAGAAAATTAATAGAAAAAGAATGTCAGCACGAAATTACAATTAATTAGAAAAGAGTATTATTTTAAACGATACCCCTATACCTAATCACACTTTACATTGTCCTCTTCTCCGTTATTAACTATTGAAATCTGACATCACATATTTTTATGATTTTGTTCTCTTTATTTTATTCTTCAGTGTGAATTCAAACTAAATGCCCCACTTATTCATGCATAATCTGCGGATCAAAACCTTAATATATATATCTTTTTCTTTCTCAATTATAATTTTAACAATTCTTTTTATAATAGATTATGGTTTTTTTCGTCCAATTTATTATTAAATTGTAACAAAACTTGATCATATAAAAAATAAAAGTTACAAATTAAAATATAACTTTTAATTTAATTTTAACAAAATTTATTTGTATAAAAATATTTTAGTGGGGTAACTTTTTCACCAAAAAATTCGATTACATTATTGAAGTGATTTGTTTTTAGAAGATAGATGTAGATTCAGACATGTACGACCACTTATGAAAAAAAAAATGGTGTGAGCTAGTGGATAGAGCACTGCAACAAAACCAAAGTCTATCTATGTACTGAAGAAGTGCGTTACTACCCTACAATCTGTGGTTCTACACCAACCAATCATATCTTCAATGATTTTTTTTTCATAGGTGGTCACCAAAATTTAAAAGCTACCTTTTCTTGTGCTTCTTGCTTTGTTGAATTACAATATAGTTCTCCTTAATTTTCATTTCTATTTTTCTAGTTTTCCTTTTACAACAAAAATAAATTTCACCTCTAAGTGTCCATTTCTTCATTAATTTATTTATTTATTTCAAGCAATTAAGTTTTGAAGATTTTAAGTCAATTAAATATAAAAAAAATCATAATATGTAAGTAAAAATATCATTTTATAAGTCAGTAGTAAAAAATTAAATTAGACTAAAAAATTAATTTTATAAAGTTTAACTACTAATTTTTTATAACAATGTTTTTTTCTTTCTGAAAATTCTTATTTGATAGAGAATTGCAGTTAAAAAGGAAAGTAGTGAAGTGGGTGATTTTGCATTGTCCGAGGAGTTTACAATTGGTAAAGTGCAGAGGATCTTCTGAGTTCTGACCTCTAATCTGACTCCAATGTTGCTTTTAAATTTACCATTTGACTGAAATGCAAGAAAGGCTTGTGATTATTTATGGCAATAGAATTGAATAGAATGGAGCCCATTAAAACAGAAGTGAGAAGGTCAAAGGTTGCCAAGTGATAAATTTATGGTAGATCTACCAAGTACTAGTAGATCCATCTTTTATTTTTGACTCTTCCAAGTCTTAGAAAATACCAAAATTGTAATGCTCCACTTCATTTTAAAATATAAACAAATCTAACCACGAAAATTAAATTAATAAAAAGTAAGTCTAACAAAGGAACCTTGTATGTTTATATTTATACAAGTATATTAATAAAATTAACTTAGGCTTTGAATGTAATTTTAAAAATACAGGGATGCTAGTCCATTAGGGCTTTCTTTAAATTAGCAAATCCAATGTTATTCATGAAAAATAATTAGAGAATTTTTTTGAGGTCGATAATTTGTTAAAGTATAGAAGAAGTGAGCATATAATTAAATAATATGATATGAAAGAAAAAGATTTGACCATGAATGAAATTTTCGAGGTTGATAATTAGGATGACAATGTGGATTGACCTGTCCCACATAGGTCTACTCTGCGTAGTGAACACGGGCTGATTTCTCTACCCACCCTGCATTGCGGATCTGCAGGTCAAACTGCGTACAATTTTTTCTAAGAAATTTATAAAAATGTTTGTTATTGAAAAATTGAATATAAAAGAATTCAATCAAAATATTTGTTACTTTTTGCATTGCTACTAAGAAATTGAATAATAAAATTCAATAATTATAAAAAAATTGATTATAATTGAATAAAAAGTTGAACCTATGTTTGCTACTGATGTAAAACATAAAACATCAATATTATTTTCTTACATTTCAAACATAGTCAAACATCAATAATTCAATTAAGATAAAAACATCAAACATCAATAATTCAATTAAGATAAAAACATCAAACATCAATATTCTTCCATTTAAAAACATACCCAAACATCGAACAACAACTCTACATTAAAGATAGTCAATTCAATAACATCAATGTTTTTCTATTTCAATAACATTGAATGCATGTTAGTACATTCCTCATTCATTCCAATCCAACTTGCAAATTAAGATCTTGTCGAAAAATATAGAATAAACATATAATTAACACTAGTGCAAAAAAGACTTTTTATGATGATTATACAAGAATTTTTATGACGGTTTTGATGATGTCAAAGATTTAGGCGATATAAAAATTCTGCATTTTCTATGTCGGTTGAAAACCTGACATAATAAGTTAACTTACTATGATGGTTGTATATAAACTGTCATAAAATGTGCAAAATATCTATATTCAAACAGAACTTTCTATGACTGGTATTTCTAGAACAATCATAAAAAATATTATTACTATGATGCACTGCTAGAATACAAAATTTGGATACATTATTGAGAAGTTAAAGCACATGCCAAAGCGCAAGTAAGTTGTATGGTGAATCTTCCATCCTTGTAAAGGTGCTGTTAATGGTTTACAGGGAGTGCTGTTAATGGGATCCAAAATACTATTTTGATCATTCATAAACCGCCGTCGTTGCTTATCGCCTTCTCCGACCACCGCTATCTCCGACCGTTCTCAAGGCGACGGTAGAATGAGCCAAGAAGGAACATCATTTTTCTTTTCAAACTTCCCCTTCGATCTCAGGGAATCAGATTTGTGGAAAATATTCAGGAGATGGGGAAGGGTGAGTGATCTCTTTATATCCAACAGATTAAACATCAAGAAGCAAAGGTTCAGATTTGTTAGATTTCAAGGAGTACAGAATATTAGGGAGTTGGAATTTCATCTAAACTCTATTTAGGTCGGGAGCTGGAAGTTGAATGTTAATAGACCAAAATATAAAAGGGCAGCAGACTCAAGAAAAGAATGGAATGTTAAATTGAAGGAGAAGGCAAGGATGCCTGAGAAAGAAGTTAAAAAAGAATGGAGGGCAAAAGGAGTAAGCACGTACGCAAACACTGTCAAGTATGGTCATAGAGATAGAGCACAAACTCAAAACAGAGAAAATTTGCAAGCCATTCACTTTAGAGCAGAGGAAACTCCCAGAGAATGGTTAAATAATTGTTATATTGGGAGAGTCTCGGATTTAAACAAGGTATCAAGTCTAAATGAAAGCTTTATATTGGGGGGGTCTTGGTTACATAAAGGTCAAATTTCTGGGGGGTTTCCATGTGTTATTGAAAGGGGAAAGCGAGATGAAGATCAAAGAAGCTATAGAGGAGAATAAAGAATGGTTTGAAGAAATGTTTGACACTATCATCCCATGGGAAGATCAATTTGTAGCGGTAGATAAACTGGTGTGGGTGAGATGCAGGGGCCTACCTCTGAAGTTATGGAATACAGACTGTTTTAAGCACATTGCAGCGCTACTGGGAACCCTTATCGAGGTTGACGAGGCAACTTTGGCATTGGAAGAGCTCGAGTATGCAAGGTTCAAAATTAGGGTTTCAGTGGGATGCGAGGCGAAGATCACTAGTTATATGAAAATCAATGAGGTGTTGTATCAGGTATCGGTGGAGGAAGAATGCACTGTCCCAGACTATAAACTGTATCAATGCCATTGGAGCGATGTATCTGAAAGCATGGAAACGGAGGCGGCCTCAATCGCGTCTAATGCTTCAGAGCGTTCGGGTAGTAGGGATTACGAGGACGGTGGAAAGGAGGTTGAGGAGAATCAGATGGCGAAAATGAGCATTGTCCAGCCACCGTTGGTACAAGGTCACCGGAGATCGGAACCTATAGTACCGGATGGTGGTGGTGTGTCCTTTTTGGATAGACCATTAGGCCCTTTCTCTGCACCTATTTTCAGTACAATCATAGGAAGGGAAAACCTAGGGTCTAAAACCCCAACGACATTAAGCAGGGCTGACGTGGACAAACGGTTTGGGCCTTCAGAAACAGCCCAAGAAGGGGAGTTGTCTGCTACCTATAAGGGGTGGGAAGGGAGGTGTAGAAGTAAAAATCATAATGAGGCCCTGTCGAAATCTGGCCCAGTAGTCTGTGGAGAGGAGAAGCTGTGGAATGGGTCGCCTGGAAGTCTGATTTTTTTCGAAAATCTCCGCGATCTCGACGAATCAGAACAGGGAGGCCAAATTGGGATAGGCAAAGCCACCCCACACCATGAGAAAGCTAGAAACGGCGCAATCACCGCACCACTCCCCATTTCGTTCGAGGCTACGGAGGAGAGTAGGAGGAATTCTTTGCGCACGAGGAGAACGGAAGCGAAAGGAGTAGAAGGTTCAACTTTTCAAGCTTTGACGGAGGTAGAAGAAAACGAGGGGGGGGGGAGGATCACGTTTCATATAATTCAGTATCGAGGGTGGAGGATTCGTTGCGAGAGTCACAAGAGAGGGAGGCAAACCAGCCACCTAAGCAATTGTCCCTGTTCGTCACAAAGAACAAACAGAAGCAAAGCCATTTTCAATCGGATTCGAAGTCAAACAGAATCAAAGACTCTTATTTTCTGTTTGGCAAGCAAAGGAAAAAGGGGAACCATCTGACTGTGGATGAAGTGGACAACCAAAAAAGGCAAGTACATAATTCGTGCGCTACTAACTCATCGGCAACATTGGAAAGGAGAGTGTTTTGGGTGGGTGAATCAAGCAAAAACAGCAAGTGAGACGAACGTAAGAATATAAGGTCAGTTCTATCTCAAATTAGTAATTTTGTTTCTGATATGGCCATTAATAATTGCAATCGTTTATTTTGGTTGAAACATGGGAGTCTTGAAACAATTAGAGTGTGGGAATTGGGCAAACAGTTAGGGGCCTCATGTGGGGAAGAAGGAAAAGTTATGGTAAGTTTAGAAGAATTAGAAAAAAGGGACAGGTTTATGAAACTTAAAAGGGAAGCGGGGGAGGTTATAGGTTGTTAATGAGAATTCTTACTCTAAATGTGAGAGGGTTTGAGAGCCCTGTAAAGTGGAGGTATGTTAAGGAATTGATAAGAAAGGAAGGGATCAATATGTTGTGTTTGCAAGAAGTCAGAATGAAAAATTTCAGTTTAAATTTATGCTGTAAGTTATGGGGTGACAATGACATTGATTTCTTATACAGTGAACCAACTGACGGATCAGGGGGTATTCTGATGATTTGGCACAAATTGTTCTTTCAATGTACTAGTAATTTAATCAATAGAAGGTTCATAGTGCTTTCTGGGTTTTCTAAGGAGAAAAATATCCCTGTTGTGATTGTAAATGTGTATTCTTCTTGTATTCTACAAGAGAAAAAGCAAATGTGGACAGAGTTATTGGAGATTAGGCAAAGGGAACCTTGTAGCTCTTGGTGCTTATTGGGGGACTTCAACTCCATAAGAAATGAAAGGGAACGAAGGGGGGTTAGTAGAGTAAGTGGTAATAAGAGAGAAATGCAAGGTTTTAATAACTTCATTGACAATATGGAGATGGTGGATATACCATACATTGGAAGAAAATACACTTGGTATAGACCTAACGGCAAAGCAAAGAGTAGGCTTGATAGGTTTTTGGTGTCTTTTGATTGGTTACAATATTGGACAGGTTGCAAGCAATATGTTACAGATAGACAAGTATCTGATCACTGTGCGCTAGTGCTAAAGTCAAATGTGGCAGATTGGGGACCAAAACCTTTTAGGTTTCTTGACATTTGGCAGGATGATAAAGAGTTTGGTAATTTTGTCAAAAGCAAGTGGGAAAGTTATTTGGTTCAAGGTAACGAAATCTTGGTGCTAAAAGAGAAACTGAAAATGCTAAAGAGCGACCTGAAAGGTTGGAATAAAGATGTTTTTGGGCACACTGATAAGTTAAAATTGGAGATCTTGAGGAAAATACAAGAGTTGGATTCGAGAGATGATGAAGGCAGTTTGGATGAAAACAAGATCATAGAAAGAAGAGAACTCCTGAGTCAATTACAGGACATTAATGAGAGAAACGAATCTCTATTACAACAAAAGTCAAGAACATTGTGGATTAAATAGGGGGACTCAAACTCTAAATTCTTTCATGCCTCTATCAAATGGAGGAGGATGAGGAATGAGATTAAAGGAGTTAAATGTAATCTATCTGGGAATTGGGAGGAAGAACCAAACAAGGTAAAAGAGAAGGTTTGGGATTTCTATAGAAATAAGATGTCGGCTACCGAAGATATTGGAGTTAGGTTGGATAATGTGGCTTTCAAGGAGTTATCTGAATATGAAAATAGGTTCTTGTCAGATCCATTCGATGAAAAAGAAATAAAGGAAGCCATTTGGAACTGCGATAGTCATAAAAGTCCTGGCCCAGATGGAGTAACTTTCAGCTTCATTAAAAATAATTGGAATTTTCTAGGAAAAGAAATGTTGGGAGCCGTAAATTTCTTTCATAAGGAGGGGAAGATCCCGAAGGGTTGTAATGCGTCTTTCATAACATTGATTCCAAAGTCTGAGAATCCTCAATCCCTTGAAGAGTACATACCTATCTCTCTTGTTGGTTGTCTGTACAAGATTCTGACGAAAGTGCTAGCTAACAGGATTAAAAAGGTCATTGGGAACGTGATATATGTTTCACAATCAGCTTTTCTGTCTAATAGAGGTTTGTTAGATAGTGTCCTCGTAATGAATGAGGTTGTGGACGATCTGAAAAAGAGGAGAAAAAGCGGGGTGATTGTGAAACTTGACTTTGAGAAGGCGTATGATTCGGTAAGTTGGGAGTTCTTATATTATATGATGGGAAGACTAGGGTTTTGTGGAAAATGGGTTCAGTGGATCAGAGCCTGCCTTGAATCAGCTACTGTCTCGGTTTTGGTAAATGGTAGTCCGACTAAGGAATTCAAACCAACAAGAGGTCTTAGACAAGGGGATCCGTTGGCACCGTTCTTGTTCTTGATTGTTGCACAAGGATTAGCTGGGCTAGTAAGACAAGCGACAAGAAAAAACTTGCTCTCGGGTATTAAAGTAGGGGATAAGAAGGTGGAGGTGAATCTATTACAATTCGCGGATGATACCCTTTTTGTTTGTGAACCAAATGTGCAGAACATCATGTGCATCAAGGCTATTCTAAGATGTTTTGAATTAAGCTCGGGCCTCAAAGTAAACTTTCATAAGAGCAAGATTGGGGCAATCGGAGTAGATAGGTACGAGGTGAAAATGTATTCAGAAATACTCCATTGCAGTCTAATGGATATACCGTTCACATATCTAGGCCTACCTATTGGAGGTAATCCATCTAGGTGTTCTTTCTGGGAACCAGTATTATCAAAGATAAGAAAGAAATTGTCTGTATGGAAGGGAATGAATTTGTCTTTCACGGGAAGAGTTTGCCTTATAAAATCTGTCATCACTGTCGTCCCACTCTTTTTCCTATCTTTCTTTAAAGCCCCAACTGGAGTGTGTAAGGAAATTATTAAACTATAGAGAAAGTTTTTGTGGGGGTGGGGTAAAGAAGGGAGGAAAATCGCGTGGACTAGCTGGGAAAATATCTGTAAAGCGAAAGAGGAGGGAGGTCTAGGCATTAAACGTATTGATTTGTTTAACAAGGCACTCTTGGCAAAATGGTTATGGAGATTGGACTCCACAGAGAATGGACCTTGGAGGGAGGTCTTGGAATCTAAGTACAATTTGGGGAGGTTGTCGAATTCATGTGCGCTGAAACGAAATAGATTCACTTCAAGATGGTGGAGATTTATCTAAAGTTGGTCTCTCGGACCAAGGCGTCAACTGGTTCAATCAGAATTCAACTTGGAAGGTAGGATCAGGGGTGAAAATCAAATTTTGGGAAGACGAATGGTTACCTATTGGCCAACTTAAAGCAAGGTATGGAAGAATGTACAACAACTCTGAGCTTAAAGATAAGACCATTGGAAGTTTTGGCTGTTGGAACACAGACAGGTGGGAGTGGAAGTTCAGTTGGAGAAGAGAATGGTTTGAATGGGAGAAGACTGTGGTAGAGGATTTTATGTCTATTATATCATTGGTGCCTTTTCAACCGGACAACGAGGATGTAAGGATATGGAATGACCCACCATCATACTCTTTCTCGATCAAATCTGCTTATAATAAGTTAGTTAATTGCAGGATAAGGGGGGAAACAGTGTTTGGTTCTCTCTGGAATCTGAAGGTTATGCCCTCAGCCCTGTTCTATGTATGGAGAGCTCTCTCGAATAGGATTGCGACAAAACAGAATCTGCGTAAAAGGGGAGTGTCATTAAGGGATACTTTATGTGTTCTCTGTGGAAGGGAAGAGGAGACAACCTTACATATTCTCCTTTCTTGTAGGGAATCAAGTAAGGTATGGAACATGTGTTTTAACTGGATGGGAATTAGTTCGGTGAATCATAATGAGTTGAATTACCATTTCGAACAATTCTCTAGCATTTGTTTTAATCAGGAAGGCAATAAACTGTGGAAGACTCTTTGGGTATCAATTGTATGGAGTATTTGGAAGCACAGAAATAGGGTCACTTTTAACCAAGCAAAGGTAGATGCAGAGGAAATATTCACTTTGGCACAAGTACAATCATGAGTTTGGATGAAACATAAAGATAAGAAAGTCACCTTTTCCTTTTCAGATTGGATTTTATCACCCTTAACCTGTGTTAATATGGTATCAAGGTAAGTGTAGTAATTTGTGTATCCAACTTTATACTTATTTCACTGATTGTAAATCTAAGGAGTCTTAATAACTTCCTAAATATGTTGTATGTATGGTGGGACGTTGTAATATGTTGTTTCCCTGTTTTAGCTTTGTGTGGTGGGGTAGGTTGTTATCTTGGTACAGGTCATGCAGTGGGGAGCAGGGATTTTTTTCAGTGAAAGGAGCAGGAAGTGAAAAAAGCACCTTGAAGGAAGGTGGATGTTTGATCTACTTTTTGAAGAATAAGCTTGATACTGAAGCTTAAAGAAGGAAGCAGAGTTAAGCAAAGGTTTTAAAGAAGAATTTCATTGAAATTGGAGGAATCATGAAGGATCACTGCAAAAGCACGCCGTGGTGGTTTTGATGTATATTAGATTCTTGGTGTGTTTTTGCAGCAACGATTATTGTTTGTCTGAAACAGGTCGGTGGACATTCTGATAGGTAGTTTTGAGTTCTGGTGTTGCAGCCCAGTAATAAGGCTCTTATGCTGACCCTGGTTACGTTGAAAGTGCCTTATAATCTGCAGCTAAAATCTTTAGTTGGGGTGTTATAATATTATTTTCAATAGTAGGTGAAAGAGGTTGGAAAAGGTTGTAGTGTGTATTTCTTAAGGTAATTCTGGGCAACTTTATAATCATCATGAGGTGTGTGTTTTATCTTGAGAAAAGTGTGTCATGTAGGTTGCTCGTTTCGCTTTTTTGGTTGTCCAGGATTGTTTTGTAAGGTAGGTTAGTTTAATCTAGTAGGATGACTGGGTTTTCTGGTTTTTGTATAAGGGTTGGGACACCCCTAAAGTGTTCCCCATTTTAATTTAATTAATTCTTTGCTGAAAAAAAAATGATGATTCTCATCATAACCGTCATAATAAGTGATATTTTTATGAAAAATATATCTATTACCGGTCATAATAAATTAAACTTTTTACGTCATATATTACAATAACCATCATATTATGTTTTTTTTTTTAAATTATTTTTAAAATTTTTCTCTATTCATCTTATATAATTTTCTTTTCTATTAAAAGGTACTTTATTTGTTGTTATTGAGGAAGTATTAGTTTTGTTTTTTAATATCTGTCAGGTACACATTACTTGACATTACTTAACAGGAACATGAAATGAAATGAAATGAAATAAAATAAAAAATAATAATAATAACAAAAGCAAACAAAAATATCGTCCACTAATTTTTTCTAGGACTCGAACCGGAAGAGATGTTAAGATTATAAAGAATAATTAAGTCTAAATTTAATTAAAAATCATCTTCACCATGATTTATAAAATACTACAAAATAAACAAATCTTTGACGATGTATGAAAACTGTTTTGAATTCTGAAAAAAAAAATCTAAAATTAGGAGATTTCATAATTCTTTGGAAATAAAGAGAAATCCAATGAAGCAATAAGTAATGAAGAAAGGATTTTAGTTTGAGAATGAGGAGAGGTAACTGAGTTAAATGCAGCCAAAATTTCCTTTCAAGTTTATAGTTTCGTGTCTCGTTAAATTTCGGACAAAGATGTTGCCATTTGACATTCTTATAAAATCATTAGACATATATTTTATAGAATTTAATTTTCATTTTTTTTTACTATTTTAAATATTAAATAACATAATAATAGAATATTATTTAGAATTCGAAAGTTTTCCAAACTTCGCTATTTCTTATTGTAATATAAACTTAAAATAATAATAATAATAATATATAAAATTAAGTTATTTAATTAAAATATAATTCTTTTAATAATAATTTCTGATCAAAGACTGAGATGCCACATTCTAAAATCTCAATGTTCTGATTTAATTTGAATAATACAGAAAGGTACACATGAAAATTTAGAGTCAAAACTAGACAGACAAATACAAGGTTTTGTTCTTCATATGGACTCACTATCCTCTCTTGTATTTAGGAGTAACATAATTTGTAAGCTACTAGGATTTAACACTAGAATATTTGAGAGAGAATGCTGGTTCTCAAGAACATGAAGATTAATATAGAGATGCAGAGTTATTTACCATTAATATATAGTTTTTCATTGTATTCATCCAAATATAAAATAGTTGAAAAAATTTATGAAAAAGAAAAAATGAATGCTTGAGAAATATAATACAGTGCCTGATAAGCTCGTATGGGCATGTGCAAGCTCAACCTACAAGAAAGTTTAGTGCAGCACATTAGTATTTTAGTGCAAAACTTCAAACTCTATTATATTTTTTTACTTAGACAATACTATCATAATTCTTAAATTTTAGTTGTTAGTGAATGACAATTATTCAGTGCTCCAGCCACAATATACTACCAACAAAACACAACACAACACTTCATCTATATTACCTTCTCTTCTCTTCTCTCCCTATGTATTTGGCATCAATTGCACACACCTTTCTCTCCACTCTGCTACCTATATTGGTTTTCAGTTTCCTATCATCACCCTTTATTCCCTTAGATCCGCTGCTCATTTTCAGTTTTTGCGTAACAGGTATTAGGAATTGGTGTTTCTTTTATTCTGTTTTTATCCAAAGTTCAAAGTCTGTGCTACTTGCAAACTTTTCATCCTTCCACCTCAACACAGAGGACTATGTATACATTTAAACTAATAATAGGTAATTGAAAATTATTACAAAGTGGACTTTAAGCTTAACTCAATCCCATAAAACTGGCTCATGAGGTGAGGTTTGCACCCACTTATATACAATGAATTGTCCTCATCTCTAGTCGATGTGGGATCTCCAACACACCCCCTCACGCAGAGAGTGACAAATCGTGCGTGGGATAACATATTATGGGTAGTCCGATAACGACCCGATAGCGGGTGGCCTGATAAGCCCAACAAACACTCGCTATGATAGGCTCGAAATGACTCTGATACCATATTACAAAGTGGACTTTAAGCCTAACTCAACCCCATAAAACTGGCTCATGGGGTGAGGTTTGCACCCACTTATATTCAATAAAATATTCTCAACTCTAGTCGATGTGTGGTCTCCAACAAAAATAATATTTGTCTAAAAAAGAAAACAAAAGGGTGGTGAATTTTAGCCTGAGGATATACAATGATCTATTTCAGCAGCAGGTGATATGTGACAGAGCATGCTTATGAAGTACTGTTGTTGAAATTTTCGAGGATCTGGTGTGTAAAGGTTATTAGTATTATTACATGATACACTGCAAGTATGAAAATAAAATTAGTGTGTATTGGTAGGATATCGGATGAGTCTGTCTTGGCCTTGGTAACCGGACGACTGAGTCAAACAACATAAAAGAACAAAATAAATAAATACGCAACAACGACATAACGACTTTGAATGAGTCAACCCATATTCTGAAATATACGGAAAATATCTTTAATATAACAGAATAAACCGAAAGATACACCTCATATATGAGCAAACTGCCATGCACGTCAGTTAACAACTGATCTAACCCATGAGAATCCAGGCCCATGAGCCAAACACTTTAAATATAACCTTATGTGAAAGAAGTAAGATATGTTTTTCCCATTCACTAAAAGATACATAGATCATAGCACTAACTTGAGCACCGAAGGGCAATCACAGGTACCCCACCGATCGACCGAGCATCAACATTGAAGGAAGGAAACTTAAGGGAATTGGGAGATCACCGACACGTCAACAATTGTGCATCCAACCGTAGGTACTATCTGAGTCCCTTAGCTCATACAAGTACAATTGGCGCCCACCGTGGGGTCGAGGTAGTATTCAATTTTCAGTAACAAGCCATCTACAACCACAATGGTATCCACAAGGAACAACGCTAATAACTACCGAATGGAAGACGAACAAATAGCAATGATCTAAGCCCTCCAGGCACAAATGGAGGAGATTCTACAAAAAGCATGGTAGATCAATTGAAAAATGACGAGGATCGACGCCGACAGGAGGAGGAGATGTCTCTCCTGAAGGAACAAAACAAAAACCTTCTCCAACGAATTGAAGGCCATGAAGGGGAAGAGCAAACCCATCAGTACAGAGCACCACCGTCACACCCTCCAACTCATCAAACTCCCATAACAAACACACCAAAGTTCCCGAAAATATATAAGTAACTTCGAAGATGACCTAGGATTGTAGATGAATACTTCAAAGATTTATAAGTAACTTTGACTAAGATTGATATGCATGAAAATGAAGAGTCAAAGATTGCTATATTTATGAGTGGATTAAGAAGAGAAATTCAAAATATTGTAGAACTTTATGAGTATATATCTTTAAAAAAATTGGTTCACCTAGACATCAAGGTTGAATCACAACTTTTAACGAAAACATCTTTCAAACATACTCATAATGATGGTTTTCACAAATCATATCGAAAGAATAAAAATGAATTTCCAAAACAAGATAATCCTTCCAATTCCTCTAAATAATCCACCCCCACAAACTTCTAAAGACAATCTTTCTCCTTCTAGGACTAAATCGCCAACCAAAACCTCAAATAAAAAATGTTTTAAATGTTTAGGTTTTGGTGATATCACAACAACTTGCCCTAGCAAAAGAATCATGATGGAAAAAAGGGGATAATAGTAAGTGACCATAGTGATCAATTTTCTAGGTCTACCTCCCCTACCCCTTGAAAAACCCTTGTGAAAATATATGTGAGATACCTTGTGAAGGTGACTTATTGGTGGTAAGGCGAATGTTGAGTACTATTCAAAAACCTTTTGATGAAACTCAAAGAGAAAATATTTTTCACACCCGATGCCTTATCAACAAGTTATGTTCCATGATCATAGATAGGGGTAGTTGTTCTAATGTGGCAAGTACAAGAGTAGTGGAGAAGCTTGGATTACCCACTAACTCTCATACAAAGCCCTATAAACTACAATGGATTAGTGAAAAGGGTGAAATTATGGTTAATAAACAAGTTCTCATAACTCTTGCCATAGGAAAACATAAAGATAAAGTTTTATGTGATGTTGTGTCAATGAAAGCAACACATATTCTATTGGAAAGGACTTGTCAATATGATAGAAAAATTTCACATGATGGTCATACCAATAAGATTTCTTTCTACTTTCAAGGGCATAAAATTATATTGAAATCCCTCTCTCCCAAAGAAGTTAATGAAGACCAAGTAAAAATGAAAACAAAAAGAGAAAATGAAAAAGATAAAGAAAGAAATGATAAAACAAGTATCAATACCTCACCTCACGTCGTAAAAACAATCATGTTGTCCCGTACATATATACAAACTGCACCTCCAAGGTGTTCTTCTTCTTTATCTTTTTCATTGCCAATTTATTCTAAATATTTGACATCTTTGATAAAGAAGTTTATGGATGAAATTCAAAAACCTTCTAAAGGTTCTCACCTTCTAAGAGGATTTTCATAAACCAATCAAATCCTCCCTAAACATTCTCTACAAACATGCTTGTATCTAGAACTCATCCATGCAAACTCCCAAAGGTCCATGAACATAACTTTGATTCACAAACCATTTGTAGAAATGTTTCTATCTTCTTTGTGAACAAACTAACTATGTTATTTACAGGAGTTCTAAATTCGAGATTAAATTCTTTCCAACTTGGGGGGCATGATACAACCCAATTAGACAAGGACATAACCAAGGACAAAACAGACACTTCACAATTAAGTCAGTCATATCAACATCCAAGACAAGGCCCCACAAAACTTCAGAAGGATCTCAATAGAAGAAGAACTGGATATAGGCCAGAGCATCAAATGTTTTTTCTTTTGGTCTTTTTAACAAACAAGTTTATGTAAATAAATTTGACTCACTTTGGGGGTGCAAATAGAAGAATAAGCTAGAGTAGGGTTCACTTAGCATAAATTGGGGTCTACATAGCATAAATTGGGCCTGTGCCAAGCGCCTTTCATGACAATTGCTTCTAGGTTTAGGGTTTCTTTGACCTACCTACTAGAAGGTTTATCACAAATGACACTCCTACCCCTCTATCTTGTTCTCCAAGTCACTTTCTCCTATAAATAGAGTGTCTTGCCTCTGTTGAACCAAGTGGTGTTCAATGTTTTGAAGAATCCAAATCCTTTGAAGGATGATGAAGCCTATGCTTTGCTTGATGCTGCTGTGCTGGTTTTAGCCTTGTTCTGGGGTAGTTCAATGTTGTAATCAACACTTAGATTAAATCTCAAAGCAATTAGCATCTAAATTTTATCAAAGCAGAATGATTTTCAAACTAAGTTGAAACAACCGATTGTTTTGTCGAAACAACCGATTGTTTACACTTAGGTGTTTTGAGAAAGTTTGAAAACTGTTTTTGAATGGTGTTTTTGTTAAGTAACAAAACAACCGATTGATTCGAGGAAACAATCGATTGTTTGTTTTAAAACCATAATAGAAAAACTGTTTTCTTTGACTGAGCTTTAAATGCTTTAACTGAATACGCTCCAGTCATTAAATGCTTTGACCAATCTATTTTAAATGCAATTAAGAGTTTGTTAAGATTTGATAACAAACTATATTCTTAGATATATTCTGAAAAACAGTTTTGATATATTAAGAATCTTGAAACAAAGTTTTTCATAAAAGAAGAGTTTTTCAAAGTATTATGAGATTGTTAAAGAGTTGAGAGATTGATCAAGGTGCTAAATAGGGATTCTACTTGTATTGATTTCAGATTTTCATCTGTAACAAGTGTAATCTTTGTAAACTGCTGAACAATTTGTTTGTGTGTGTTGCTGAGATTGGCTGTGTGTTCTTGAGGTGTTCAAGATCAGCAATCTTAGTGTTGGCCAAGGAGAGTGTGTGTCTTGAGGTTTTCAAGGTCATTCTCTTGGTTGTGGTGTAAGTGATCAAGTGGTGATTGCTTAGTGGATATCCTTAGGGTTTCTGAGAAGACTGGAAGTAGCTCTGGATTGGAGTGAACCAATGTAAACAATTGTGTACATTTTCTCTATCCCTATCTCTTTAATTCAGTTTGATATTTTGGAACTGGTATAAACAACCGATTGTTTCGCTAAAACAACCGATTGTTTTTTCAGCTTTGTGCTTTTGCTGTTTGTTTTGGAAAAACTGAATTCTTAATCAAGGTTCTTCTGAAGTATTTTCATTCTAAGCTTAAAAGTTTTCAAAAATCCTTCTTAAACAATTCACCCCCCCTCTCGTTTAAGGCTGTTCCGTCCGGTTGACCGAGACGTCTTCGTGCACGACCTCAATCGTCAGCTGGGGTCTCCTTCCCGCTGGTTGCCCGCGGATTCCTGCAAAAAAGAGGACAAAGAGGCGCCCTAGCGGCCGTGTGCACTCCGACGCTCAAGTCAGCCAGCAAGAAACACCAAAAAACTGTCCACCCGCGTATCTGAGCACCGCGTGTGGCACTTTGAAGGTGGTAAAAAAACTGTGTATAGGTGTGTGTGTTGTCTCCTTCAGGCAAAAATATTCTCCAGTCACTTGTACGTAACCTTAAAGCACGGGCAAGCAACCAGAGAGTTTCTCCTAAATTTGCCAAAGGTTCCAACCCTTTTTCCGACATTCCCAGCGCTATTTAAACTGCCCCAGCATTTAAAGTGCCTTAAAGCGCTTTTAATCTCAAACGTAATGCACTCATTAAAGCGCTTAATTACGAAACGTAGCGCATTTAAGACGTTGAAACGCTCGGGAGCCATAATAGTACCTGAATGCTCGAAAGGGAAACTGTATTGAATATCTTTAATTACCTGGCACCTGACTAGAGGGTGTTTCTATTCCGGCATGGCTGTCGTACACGTGAAAGGCCTCACGACGCCATGACCCCATATGGGGGCGTTTCTGCACATCTGGGGACGTCTCTACGTGTGAGTCCTCCTGCTTGGGAGTGCTACTGCGCTAGGGGTGACTTTTTGGGTGCGAACTCATGCCCCCAAGTATCTAGCCACTTACTTTGAGAGCGTATCTGCCTTTCTCTCGTACCCTGCACCCGCTTACCCTGGGCGTGACCTTCCTCTTGGGTCGTATCTGTCCCGAAAGCGTCTCTGGGGTGGCAGGGGTACTTCACGAGTCAGGCTGCCCTACCCTGATGTCATCACTATGGCCTTGAAGCCACCTCTTTTTTCTCTTTATCACTTTCCCGAGATATCGGGTCATGAGGCTTTCCCACGGCGTCGCTCCCTCCATGGTCTTTCCTACCCAGGGGTATCGGGGAACCACACCGTGAGTGCCTTACTTTTACACTGTTTGATCTGGCTACGCCCTGGTTGGGCGACGCCTCCACCCAGGCGACGCCTCCACCCAGACGACGCCTTGTCCTGTCTGGGCGACGCTTCCTCTTGGCGTCTCTACACCTGGGCATCACCTTGAGTTGACTTTGACTTTCCAGTCGTTGACTTTGACCTTGACTTAGTCAACGCCCTGATACGGGACGGTACACAAGCCCCCCAGTCTTAAGCCGAAGACTTGTCTTCAGCGCAAAGACTAAAGCCTTGCCCCCACCATCCACGTGCCTTCCTGATGACGTGTCATTCTCTGCTGACTCAGCAATTTTTCGAATTACTGACGCGACATTTTCTGAACCATAGGGGTATTCTTAATGACCGATTGGACATTCCCTGAAATGGGGATGATAACACCTTTTGGGCTACCCTTGATCACGCGCCACGTGGCCCATCGCGTGGTCCTCCTTTAGAGACCTTTGCGTTTCCCCTGGGCAATCGACCCTCTGACGCGTGGCCCGATCCTACGGCCCTTAGTTAGCGCCTCTTGAGTTGCGAAATGTAACGTTTAAGTTACTCCAAACCCCGCGCTCACCCTACTGTTACATTCACTCACTCTGCTACTTCGCTCTATTCATCGCCTCCAGAACCCTTTTTCTCTGCAATTGCGATTCTCCCCTTCCTGCACTCTCCTACTGCCTCCATTTCAACAACAAAGGTATGGTTCCGAGCACTCACAACTCTTCACTTTCGTCGCATTATAGGAAACTGCCTGGGACTGTTGTTATTCTCGTATTTCTCTGGATATTGTTTGTATGCTTCGTTGTTCCTCTCGTTTCCCTTCGCGCGCTTCACTTACTTTATCTGGGTTCTGCCCGTTTCTTTCACTTCGTTGGGCGGTTTGGTATGATCGGGTAAGGTCGCCCGCCAACCCTCACGCCCATGGAGAGGCTCACTAAGTGGCGCTGTATCGTCCACGGGACGTCTCTGATACCGAAAGGCCCTTTCTTTGATCTTTAACGCTCGGCGCCCACGCCTAAGGAGAGGCCTGCTAAAGCAGCACCGTATCGTCCCCGGGTGTCTAAAACGCTGAGTGCTGTGGGGGTCTGTTCCCTCCATGGTCTTTCCTTCCCATAGGTATCGGGGAACACCCTGCCAGCGATTCGCTGGCGTTTGGCGATCTCATCTCCCTCCACAGTCTTTCCTACCTGTGGGTATCGGGGAGGTAACGCCTGTGACTAACTTTGCCTTTCTTTGATTTCTTCTCCCTCCACAGTCTTTCCTACCTGTGGGTATCGAGGAGGTGACGCCAGTCGGTATTTGGGTTGGCGACGCCCGCGACATCTCGCGCTGTCGTCGCCCTTTACGTCCTTCCTGGCAACGCCTCGGGCGTTACCTTTACTTCGATTCTTGCCTTGGTCAACGCCTGATAACAGCGAAGAGCTCAAGGTTCGGTCTGTGCCCTCCGCGTGGCACCTCCTGTATGGCTGATGCGACGTTCTGTCATTCGACTTGGTCCACGTGGCGCTGCTCGTATGGTTTGTGGGACATCCGGTCATTTCATTAAGTCCTGACTCCTGCTATGCCCCTGACTCGTTTTCGACGGCGGATCGTACCACTGGATATTCTGTTGATGGGACATTTTCTGATTCAAACCAGTGGTGCCAGCGTCATCCTTTCATCTTCTGCCACGTCGGGTTTCTGCAGCACCTTCTGTATAGGGAGGTTGGTCATCACCACCACCGTAAAACTGTGGAAGTAATGACGGAGCCTCCTAGCCGAGAACACTACCGCCAGCGCCGCCTTCTCCAGTGCTTGGTACCTTGTCTCAGCCCCCTGTAAGGCCTTGCTTACAAAGTAGATGGGCTTCTGACTCTGGTCCTGCTCTTGGACCAACACAGAACTGATGGCCCGCTCCGTTACAGTAAAATACAACCGGAGGGGCACGCCCGTTACCGGCTTGCAGAGAACCGGAGGCGTCGCCAGGTACTCCTTTAGCTTAACGAAAGCCGCTTCACATTCCTCAGTCCATGCAAAGCGACTGTTTCTCTTGAGGCACTGGAAGTACGGGTGCCCCTTTTCTCCTCCGGCGGAAACGAACCTCGAGAGCGCCGCCATCCGCCCTGTCAACTGTTGCACCTCCTTTACCGATGTCGGACTCCGCATGGCGATAATAGCCGCACATTTGTCGGGGTTCGCCTCTATCCCCCTCTCGGTGAGCAGAAAACCCAAGAATTTACCGGCCTCTACCCCGAAAACACACTTCTTGGGGTTCAACTTGAGGCGGTATTTGGATATTGTGTTGAACAACTCCTCCAAGTCTGCCATGTGCTGCGCCCTGTTCTGCGACGCCACCACCCTGTCGTCTACATAAGCGTATACGTTCCTCCCAAGCATTGGCGCCAGGACCTTGTCCATTAACCTCTGGTACGTGGCGCCCGCATTTTTGAGCCCGAAGGGCATCACCTTATAGCAATAACTGCATGTTTCAGTCATGAACGCAGTCTTGCTCTCGTCTCTTGGGTGCATCTTGATTTGGTTGTACCCTGAGAAAGCGTCCAGGAAGCTTAACACCTTGCTGCCGGACGCGCTGTCCACTAAGGCGTCGATGCTGGGCAACGGATAGGAATCCTTTGGGCACGCCTTGTTCAGGTCCGTGAAGTCAACGCACATTCTCCACTTTCCGCTCGCCTTTTTCACCAAGACGACGTTGGCGAGCCACTCAGGGTACTGAATCTCCCTAATGTGGCCAGCACTCAGCAGCTTCTGCGTTTCGTCTTTCACCACCTGTTGTCGCTCCTCATTGAACTTCCTCCTTCTCTGTCGCACGGGGCGGACCGTGGCGTCCATGCTGAGGTGGTGACACAGGAAATCGGGGTCGATGCCCGGCATATCTGAGGCGGACCATGCGAAGGCATCCAGGTGGCGCGAAATCACTTCTGCCACCCCTTCCTGTTCCTCTGGACTTAGCGAACTTCCTAACTTGAAAGCTTTGCCGCCAATCTCCCTTTCTATGGCGTTAGCTGCAGGTTGCTCCCTACTATCATCTTTGACGGGAGCCGCTTCTTCTACGGGCGCCGCTTCTTCGGCGGGCACCGCCTCTTCTACGGGCGCCTCCTCCATTGGCACATCTGCTTCGGGCATCGCCCTCTCTGCTATGGCCTCTTCAGACGTCAGCCCAGCGGGCGTCGCCTCAGTCATCGTTGCGTCCGCGCTCGGCGGACCTTCGTACACCATGAATACGCCTCTCTTCGTCTTCAGGCTGTTTTCGTAGCATTTCCTCGCCTCCTCCTGGTCTGATCTGATGACTATCACCCGGCCGCTGAGGTCTGGTAGCTTCATCTTCATGTGACGGGTGGAGGACACTGCGCTTAAACGGTTTAACGCCGGTCTGCCCAGCAAAATATTGTAGGCAGAATTAGCGTTCACGACGAGGTACCGGATACTCTCGGTGCGGGAGGCCTCTCCGTCTGTGAACGTAGTCCTCAACTCCAGGTACCCCCAGACTTCTACCTGGTTATCCCCGAACCCATACAAACATCCTGTATAGGGACTCAGCAGATCGGGGGACAACCGTAACTTGTTAAAGGTCGACAGAAACATGACGTCTGCCGAACTTCCTTGATCAACAAGCACTCTGTGAACCTTCCTTCCGGCAGTGACAACAGAGATGACAACGGGATCGTTGTCGTGGGGTACCACATCTCGGAGGTCTCTTCATGTGAACACGATATCTGACTCCCATGGCTCCCCCGAGAGCCTCTCTTCAACTGAATTTACCCCCCTCGCGTATTTCTTCCGCGGGGAGGCGGTGGGCCCTCCGCCCGAGAAACCTCCAGCAATGGTATGGACCTCGCCAAGCACTGGCATCTCGTGCGCTGGTTCATCTGCCGGCGGCGGCGAAGCGGTGGTCGTTGTGGGATCTGTGACATAGTCTTTCAAAAATCCAGTCCTCACCAGCTAATCTAGCTGGTAGCCCAACGACAGGCAATTATCAATTTGGTGTCCGAACGCCTCGTGGAATTCGCACCAAGAGTCTTTACGGGGCCCTAACACCTTGTCGTTTTTTGCCGGTCGCCTCAGCCTCTCGGCTATGTTGGGTACGACGATCAAATCCTTCAACTCAACCACGAAGTTGTACCTCGCCGGTCTTGCTCTTTCTCTGGCGGGGCGTTGGCCTCCTGCTGGGCCCCGGGACTGGGGCTTTCTGGCCTCGTAGGGGCGTCTCGCCTCTGGTTTCTTTCTTCCCGTCGTGGTCTCATTGACTCGGACGGGTTGAACTCGCGTTGGGCCCCTCGGGCGTGAAAGTACGGCGCTGGAGCGCTTCACACATACCTCCCCTTCCGAAGCAATATGCTCTACCGCCCTACGCTGTAATTCAGCGAAGGTCCTAGGGCGATTGTGGATAATAGATTCTCCAAAGGGGCCGGGGCATACGCCTTTCACAAATGTGTACACGATCATAGGCTCCTCTGTTGTACCAACCTTCACGACCTGGGCCCCGAAGCGATTGATATACTCCTTCAGGGTCTCCCCCTGATACTGCTTCACGTCAAACAGATCGTAAGAAACCGGCGGCGGGGCCTTGTTGGCCAAGTACTGTTCTCTGAATAACCGCGACAATTGGCGGAAAGATGTGATATGGCCCTCGGGGAGGCTAATGAACCAGTCCATAGCCATCCCGGTCAGGGTGCTCATGAAGAGCTTGCACTTGGCAGCATCAGAACCGCCTATCAGGACCATCTGTGTGTGAAATGCAGCAAGGTGCGTCTCTGGGTCCTCCATCCCAGTGAAGATTACCTTGGGTCCCGCGAACGTGTTCGGGATTGCTGCGTCTAGGATCTCCTGCGAGAAAGGAGTGGAAAACTCCCTTGGTGGGGAATGGTTCTCCGTCTCGTCCTGTCCAGGCCGCCTCCGATCGTTTCTCAGGCCCTGGCGCAACTCCTCATTCACACGGTGGAGCTCTTCGTTCCGCTCGTGCGAGGCATCGAGGTCTGCCTGCATGCGCTCTTGTTCCAGTTTCGAATCCGCCATGTCTTGTTGCAGCCCCCTCATTATCTCCAGGACCTGTTGCATGGACAGGTGTGCTGGGGCTGCGCGTGCCGATCTCCGTCTGGTGGGGGCCATTGTCACTCCAATCTCCTCCAACGTTACTATAACTTGATAAACCTTCTCGAACTTGTGATGGGACTGATGTTTTATATCGGCCCCACGGTGGGCGCCAAATGTTCCGTCCGGTTGACCGGGACGTCTTCGTGCACGACCTCAATCGTCAGCTGGGGTCTCCTTCCCGCTGGTTGCCCGCGGATTCCTGCAAAAAAGAGGACAAAGAGGCGCCCTAGCGGCCGTGAGCACTCGGACGCTCAAGTCAGCCAGCAAGAAACACCAAAAAACTGTCCACCCGCGTATCTGAGCACCGCGTGTGGCACTTTGAAGGTGGTAAAAAAACTGTGTATAGGTGTGTGTGTTGTCTCCTTCAGGCAAAAATATTCTCCAGTCACTTGTACGTAACCTTAAAGCACGGGCAAGCAACCAGAGAGTTTCTCCTAAATTTGCCAAAGGTTCCAACCCTTTTTCCGACATTCCCAGCGCTATTTAAACTGCCCCAGCATTTAAAGCGCCTTAAAGCGCTTTTAATCTCAAACGTAACACACTCATTAAAGCGCTTAATTACGAAACGTAGCGCATTTAAGACGTTGAAACGCTCGGGAGCCATAATAGTACCTGAATGCTCGAAAGGGAAACTGTATTGAATATCTTTAATTACCTGGCACCTGACTAGAGGGTGTTTCTATTCCGGCATGGCTGTCGTACACGTGGAAGGCCTCACGACGCCATGACCCCATATGGGGGCGTTTCTGCACATCTGGGGACGTCTCTACGTGTGAGTCCTCCTGCTTGGGAGTGCTACTGCGCTAGGGGTGACTTTTTGGGTGCGAACTCATGCCCCCAAGTATCTAGCCACTTACTTTGAGAGCGTATCTGCCTTTCTCTCGTACCCTGCACCCGCTTACCCTGGGCGTGACCTTCCTCTTGGGTCGTATCTGTCCCGAAAGCGTCTCTGGGGTGGCAGGGGTACTTCACGAGTCAGGCTGCCCTACCCTGATGTCATCACTATGGCCTGAAGCCACCTCTTTTTTCTCTTTATCACTTTCCCGAGATATCGAGTCATGAGGCTTTCCCACGGCGTCGCTCCCTCCATGGTCTTTCCTACCCAGGGGTATCGGGGAACCACACCGTGAGTGCCTTACTTTTACACTGTTTGATCTGGCTACGCCCTGGTTGGGCGACGCCTTGCCTTGGCGACGCCTCCACCCAGGCGACGCCTTGTCCTGTTTGGGCGACGCTTCCTCTTGGCGTCTCTACACCTGGGCGTCACCTTGAGTTGACTTTGACTTTCCAGTCGTTGACTTTGACCTTGACTTAGTCAACGCCCTGATACGGGACGGTACAAAGGCCATATATTCTAACAATTGGCATCAAGAGCTTGGTTCTTGAAAGTTATTCAAGTTGATCGAAAAATCTTTTTTCTATGGCTGGAAAACTATCTTTTGAGGAGGGTGCTTCAATCTACAAACCACCTTTATTCTGTGGATTGAATTACAAGTTTTGGGAAGCAAGAATGAAAATCTTTATTGAATCTATTGATCAAAGAATTTGGGACTCAATTGAGAATGGTCCTTACATTCCAAAGTTCAAAAAGGAAAATGCTTTCTTTACAAAACCTTTGTCCAAATGGACAGATGATGAATGTAAGATGGCTCAGCTTGATAAGTCTGCCCAAAATATTATAGCTTCTGCACTAGAAACTAATGAATTTTTCAGAATATCAAAGTGCAAAACTGCTAAGGAAATGTGGGAGACACTCAAAGCTGCTCATGAACCAAAGGAAGCAATGACAAAGAGTCAAGCAAGAAGAAAGAAAAGGCAAAACATGAAAAGCCTCAATCTTTGCTTAATGGCCAGAAGGGAAGATGACTCATGTAGTGTAAGTTCATTAAACTCTTCAAACTCTGAAAATTATGGTCAATTGCTTCAAGCCTTTCAAGAAACTCATGAAGAAGCCAACCGATTGGCTCTCTTGAACAATCGGTTGAAAGAAAAGAATAGCTGGCTTGAAAACAGAGTAAAGGCACTGGAAGAGGATTTAAAAAACTCAAAAATGGATTTTGAAAATCTGGAAATCATTTACAAAAACTCCTCTTGCAAGTGTGATACTCTAGTTTGTGAAAATTGCGAAAATCTTGAAAAGAAGGTCCACTATCCTGTTAAAACAGTGGATAAGCTTTCTAAAGGCCAATCTAACTTTGAGAGCTTGCTAGCATCTCAAAATTGTGTTTTTGGAAAATCTGGATTGGGTTTTAATCCACAAAACAAGCAAGATAGATTTTCAAAATCATTTTCGAAAATGCCAGAAAAACAATCGATTGGACCATCGAAACAACCGATTGTTACATGCTTCTATTGCATGAAAAGAGGTCATTATGTGCGATTCTGTAAAATCAGAAAACATGTTGTTCCTAAAGGGCTTATGAAGTGGATTCCCAAGAAAAATAAAGCTTGTATTGATGAGTATAAACCAAATGGACCCACATTCATAAGGGGACCAAACCTATGTACTTGATAATGTTTTTGTAGGACATCTTGGAGGAAAGAAAACATCTTTGGTACTTGGACAGTGGATGCTCCAAGCATATGACAGGGGACAAATCAAAGTTCCTGAGAATATCCTTCAAGCAAGAGGGTTATGTCACCTATGGTGACAACAACAAAGGAAGAATACTTGGAAGAGGATCCATAGGAGATGAAAGTATCTTGGTGATTCATGATGTGCTCTATGTTGAGGGCCTAAAGCATAATCTTCTGAGTATTAGCCAACTATGTGACAAGGGATATCAAGTAATGTTCAAGACAAACACATGTGAAATCTGTCTACCCAACACCAAAGAGGTAATGTTGGTAGGTAAGAGAGTTAATAATGTGTATCTTCTAGATATCTCTACACCATGTTCAATTGGATGTCTTCTATCCAAGCAAAATGAATCTTGGCTTTGGCATAGAAGAATTGCTCATATTCACATGAATCATTTGAACAAGCTAATATCAAAATATCTTGTGATTGGGCTGCCAAAACTCAAGTTTGAGAGGGATCACATTTGTGAAGCTTGCCAAAAGGGGAAACAAGTGAAGAGTTCTTTTAAAACCAAAAATCTTGTCTCTTCATTGAGACCTCTTGAACTCCTTCACATGGATCTCTTTGGACCCTCTAGAACTATGAGTCTTGGTGGAAATTATTATGCTCTTGTTATTGTTGATGATTTCTCTAGGTACACTTGGACTTTGTTCTTGGAATCAAAGAGTGATGCCTTTGCTTCATTCAAAAAGCTAGCAAGAAGGCTTCAAAACACAAAGAACAGCAACATTGGTTCCATAAGAAGTGACCATGGAGGAGAATTCCAAAATGAGAAGTTTGCAAAGTTCTGTGAGAAGTTGGGGATCCTACACAATTTCTCTGCTCCAAGAACACCACAGCAAAATGGAGTAGTAGATAGGAAGAACAGATCTCTTGAAGAGCTTGCAAGGACAATGCTTAGTGAATCATCACTTCCTAAGTATTTTTGGGCAGATGCAGTGAGCACCTCTTGTTATGTGATGAATAGGGTGCTTATAAGGCCCATCTTGAAGAAAACCCATATGAGCTGTTCAATGGAAGGAAGCCTAACATTAGTCACCTCAAAGTATTTGGTTGTAGCTGTTTTGTTCTCAACAATGGAAAGGAAAGCTTGGGAAAGTTTGATGAAAAAGCTGACCTTGGCATTTTCATTGGTTATTCTCTCACAAGCCATGCATATAGAGTCTACAACAAAAGATTGATGACTGTAGAAGAATCAGTACATGTAGTCTTTGATGAGGTAGATCGCAGAATCAGTGAGAACCCAAAGATCAGTGCTGAGGAAGACGAACAAAGCATCAGTTTGGAGAAGCTAGATATCTGTGCAGAAAAACAACCGGTTGATTCGCAGAAACAACCGATTGAAATTCTACAACAGAGTGAGCTGCCCAAAGAGTGGAGGATTCCTAGAGATCTGTCAGTGGATAACATCATAGGGCAGATAAAGGAAGGTGTCTCCACACGTAGCTCCATCTCAAACTTCTGCAGGCACACAGCTTTTGTTTCTCAAATTGAACCAAAGTCAATTGAAGAAGCTCTCAAGGATGAGAAATGGGTTGAGGCTATGCATGAAGAGCTAAACCAATTTGAAAGAAATGAGGTATGGTTTCTTCTCCCTAAAACTAATGAAATGAATATTATTGGTTCAAAATGGGTTTTCAGGAACAAGCTAGATGAGGATGGAGTGATCACTAGAAACAAAGCAAGGCTAGTTGCCAAATGCTACAATCAAGAAGAGGGCATAGACTATGGTGAAACCTTTGCTCCTGTGGCTAGATTGGAGGCTGTGAGGCTGCTGCTGGCTTTTGCTTGTATGAGTGGCTTCAAACTCTTCCAAATGGATGTAAAGAGTGCCTTTTTGAATGGCTACATCAATGAGGAAGTCTATGTAGATCAACCACCGGGTTTTGAAGATCACAAATTTCCTAACCATGTCTTCAAGTTGAAGAAAGCTTTGTATGGTCTGAAACAAGCTCCAAGGCAGTGGTATGAGAGGCTTGGCAACTTTCTGCTATCACATGGTTATGAAAGAGGAATGGTAGACAAGACTCTCTTCATCAAAAAGTCTAATGCAGAAATTATTCTTGTGCAAATCTATGTTGATGACATCATCTTTGGTGCTACACAAGATAGGCTATGTGAAGAATTTGTGGCTGCAATGAAAGGTGAGTTTGAAATGTCTATGATGGGAGAACTATCTTTCTTTCTTGGATTGCAGGTTAAACAAACAAAGGATGGGATCTTCCTAAGTCAATCAAAGTATTGCAAGGAAATTCTCAAAAAGTTTGACATGGAGAATTGCAAAGAGGCAAGCACTCCAATGCCATCAAGCTGCTATATGGATGCAGATGCTGCTGGAAAGAGTATAGATCAAACAAAATACAGAGGTTTGATTGGATCATTGCTTTATCTAATAGCAAGTAGACCGGACATCATGTTTGCGGTGTGTCTATGTGCAAGATATCAAGCAAATCCTAAAGAGTCACACTTCAAAGCTGCAAAAAGGATTATGAAATATCTCAAAGGAACATCTTCTGTAGGACTATGGTATCCTTCTCATTCTCCTATACATTTAATTGGTTATTCAGATTCTGATTTTGCAGGTTGCAAGCTAGATAGAAAAAGCACAAGTGGCACTTGTCACCTTCTTGGCTCAAGCCTAATCTCATGGCATAGCAAGAAGCAAGCATGTGTTGCTCTCTATACTGCTGAGGCAGAATATATAGTTGTAGGTAGCTGCTGTGCACAAATCCTATGGCTCAAGCAACAACTTGCAGATTTTGGTTTACAAATCAGCAAAGTTCCCCTGATGTGTGATAACACAAGTGCAATCAATCTTATCAAAAATCAGATTCAGCACTCAAGGACAAAACATATTGAAATAAGACATCATTTCATCAGAGATCATGTGCAAAATAGGAACTGTGAAGTGAAGTTTGTGGAGACCAAACTGCAGCTAGCTGACATCTTCACAAAGCCTTTGCCAAAAGAGAGGTTTTTCTTCTTGAGAAATGAGTTAGGTATTCTTGATCTTAATAATCTCTCTTAAATCTGTTTTTAATACATGTTAAAGTCTATTTGTGAAGACAAATAGGGGGAGAATTATTGGTTCTTGTATATCTATGTCTTATATGCATAAAATGTTCAAATCTCTGAATTTAAAATTGCTTTCTGCTGCTGCTGAGAGAAACAACCGATTGTTTCGTGTAAACAACCGATTGTTTATTATGCTTAATGAGTGAAATCCAACTTGCTGCTGTAAGAAGCTTTGGATAGTATGAATGCTTTCTCTGCAGGAACTGCTTCAGATTTAATCAGTACAACACAAGCACCAGGGATTTGTCTTCATCAAATAGGGGGAGTTTGTTGAACCAAGTGGTGTTCAATGTTTTGAAGAATCCAAATCCTTTGAAGGATGATGAAGCCTTTGCTTTGCTTGATGCTGCTGTGCTGGTTTTAGCCTTGTTCTTGGGTAGTTCAATGTTGTAATCAACACTTAGATTAAATCTCAAAGCAATTAGCATCTCAATTTTATCAAAGCAAAATGATTTTCAAACTAAGTTGAAACAACCGATTGTTTTGTCAAAACAACCGATTGTTTACACTTAGGTGTTTTGAGAAAGTTTGAAAACTGTTTTTGAATGGTGTTTTTGTTAAGTAACAAAACAACCTATTGATTCGAGGAAACAATCGATTGTTTGTTTTAAAACCATAACAGAAAAACTGTTTTCTTTGACTGAGCTTTAAATGCTTTAACTGAATACGCTCCAGTCATTAAATGCTTTGACCAATCTATTTTAAATGCAATTAAGAGTTTGTTAAGATTTGATAACAAACTATATTCTTAGATATATTCTGAAAAACAGTTTTGATATATTAAGAATCTTGAAACAAAGTTTTTCATAAAAGAAGAGTTTGTCAAAGTATTATGAGATTGCTAAAGAGTTGAGAGATTGATCAAGGTGCTAAATAGGGATTCTACTTGTATTGATTTCAGATTTTCATCTGTAACAAGTGTAATCTTTGTAAACTGCTGAACAATTTGTTTGTGTGTGTTGCTGAGATTGGCTGTGTGTTCTTGAGGTGTTCAAGATCAGCAATCTTAGTGTTGGCCAAGGAGAGTGTGTGTCTTGAGGTTTTCAAGGTCATTCTCTTGGTTGTGGTGTAAGTGATCAAGTGGTGATTGCTTAGTGGATATCCTCAGGGTTTCTGAGAAGACTGGATGTAGCTCTGGATTGGAGTGAACCAGTATAAACAACTGTGTACATTTTCTCTATCCCTATCTCTTTAATTCAGTTTGATATTTTGGAACTGGTATAAACAACCGATTGTTTCGCTAAAACAACAGATTGTTTTTCCAGCTTTGTGCTTTTGCTGTTTGTTTTGGAAAAACTGAATCCTTAATCAAGGTTCTTCTGAAGTATTTTCATTCTAAGCTTAAAAGTTTTCAAAAATCCTTCTTAAACAATTCACCCCCCTCTCGTTTAAGGCCATATATTCTAACAGCCTCATG
Source organism: Phaseolus vulgaris (assembly GCF_000499845.2). Classification (NCBI taxonomy): domain Eukaryota; kingdom Viridiplantae; phylum Streptophyta; class Magnoliopsida; order Fabales; family Fabaceae; genus Phaseolus; species Phaseolus vulgaris. Next base: position 49,119,930 of record NC_023752.2, read on the forward strand.
TATTTCACATATTGAATTTTGAATAGAAAATAAACTCTGCAGGAGTGCTTAGTGAGACTTTAGTACTCTCCCTTGTGGGTCTTATCTTGAGTGTGTGCACTTTAAGTGGTGGCTCTTCCATACTTTTAGCCATTTACGTTTGACTTTCTTCATCATCTTATGCTTCTTTTTATGTCCTTTAATTCTGCCCCTTCATCATAATCACCATATTTGTGTTTTCTTTTTGCCCTCTAGAAGTGAACCTTCACACTTACTTAACCACTGTTAAGTTCGTGTCCAGTGAGAATCTTCTTTGAGTTTCTCACCATAATTGCTAACTAAAAAAAAATCCTAAACAAAGTGCAACTCATAAAATGTGCAATCCTAGAATCAACTCACATCATAATGTAACTTCATGGTAGAAACATCGACATAGTTAAAGTGTTGTGAAATCTCATATGATGTGATTCCACTTGAAACATAAAAGAGAAGATAAGAGAATAATATCCTAATATTTCTTGGTAAGCTAATTTCGAGGATGAAAACTTTTGTAGTTGGGGATAATGTAAGAAATCGTAAAGCATAATGAAAGAAAAAATGTCGCAGATCAATCACATGCTTCAAGTGAATTTAAGAAACTGTAAAACATAATGAAAGAAAAAAAAAAGGGGCAGACCCTATCTCTCCCCTTTATCTTTTTCTCCCTTCTCTCTTCAATTTCTCTCCCATACCTCCTCTATTCCAAAATCTAATCACACCATGCTGTAGTTGAGGAGTCAGGGTACATTTCTACACAATCAGATTTTCAAACAGAGTAAGTTATTTTTTACTTTAAAGATCCCATATTCTCTTTTTTCTCTCTCTTTATGATTTAGTAATCAATCTTAGTGGGGTCAGTTGAGAAAAGTGTTTCTCTCAACTTGATTAAGCTCATACTAAAATTTGGTATATTTGGATAACTTGCTTTAGGTTCCTAATTTTTGGAGTAGTTCCCCTGTTTGAGGTAGATTTTCCATTAGTGGAATCTCAGGTAAGGGAAGCTAACTTATTTTGTTTAAACTTGTAAAAATATTATATTTTGATGGTTTAGTATTTAAATGTTGTTTTTTTATGTTAAATAGGATTTTGAATGTTGTGGATTGCGTTTTGAATGATATTGTATGATGAAAATGGTATGAAATTGAATTCATACATTTGATATAATGTATGGACTGATGTTTGTTTGTATATTAAGTATTGATGTCTATGTGGTTACAAAGATCTCTGAGCTTCACTGATGATCTAAGCCACATAGACTAAGATATCAGGTGGTGAGAAGTTGATGAAGGAGTTCATGCACACCGTGACATATGAGATGCACGACTTAGGTTGTATTGAACTTACCCTGGTCATTTCTCTTGGATGCGTTGGTAATCTTTTGGATCAAGTGTTGGTCTTTGGTATGACTTACTTAATACGGGTCTTCCGGAAGGCGGTTTGTTGAATATCCTAGATGTGTAGATCCATGTGAGATCTATGTGATTGTTTTATGTTGGGATTTGAAGAAGATTAAATAATTGAGAAATTGATCCATATGATTTGGTTTTCTATTTTGATTTAATTGTGTATAATATAAAATTTTAGTTTCACTAGCTTACCCTTGTTTTTCTTGTTGTGTTGTGAACTACGATGAATGTACTATGTACACGAGCAGATGATCATACAGGTGTTGGAGGTTCTAGAGGGCCTTAGGATGATATTTTGAACCTTATATTGTAAATATTTGTATTTCTATAAGTCCTAATCATGTATTTGAAATATTTTGAAAAAGTCCAAGTTTGTATAGAAACTGGTAGAACTTTTATTGTAATAGTTAGATGTAATTTTTGGAGTGTTACACACAAACACACACAAGATTATCTGATCAGAAGTTTAGTTAAAGTAAGTTCATTTTCGCTCATTTTTATTTGAGTTAATTTTGATCTTTTTAGATTTGTTTTTGGCATATGTTTTGTATATGTTAGTTCATAGTCCTAGTGATATGATTAGATAATTGATTAGAACTCTGTGGTGCAGGTTAAACTATCATTGAGTTCAGTAGGATTGGAGCTCATTGTAAGCACACATATTCAAAGTCTGGTAATGAAAGATAGTTTTAAATTTTTTTCAATAGAACCCTATGTTTGAAGATCTAGATGTGGTCACTAGTTTCAAACTTGTTTGCAATATTGTTTGTCTTTGAGTAAATTGGTATTTTGATTTAGATTGAATGTAAAAGTATAACTATGATGGATTTGTTGATTTGATAAAATTTATGTTAATGGTGATCTGAGAAAGTTATTAAATGTGTTTTTTTTGTATCATGAATCCTTTGAAGTTAAATATTGATGAGTAATGGTTGTTTGAACTTGAATGTTGAATTTGAATGAAATTTGTTTGGAGATAATGAATATATAAATATATTAGTTGATATAGTAGCCTTATGAGAGTACATGAAGAACTTTGAGCAAGGTGATATCAATTTTTTTTTATATGTTTGAGAAAATATAGTTTTGAAATTTTAGTTTTAAGAGAAAGCTTGAAAAATATATGTTTTATGAAGTTTTAGTATGCGATTTTTGCTTAAGCAAGAGATTTTTACTCAAGCGAAGATCCTCGCTCAAGCTAGAATGGTGCATTGAATTTTGAGTTGCTCCCAAACCTATTTTATCGAAAGTGAGAAAATTCTCGCTCAAGCAAAAAATAGGGTGAAAGGTGGAGTGCTCTTGGGTCCATTGCTCAAGCGAAAATGAGGTGAATTTTTTGGGTTGATTTTCGGTTAGATGAAAGCCATTTTCCATCTAGATAAAAAAAACATAAATTTTTATTTTTTCTTTTTGAAGACTGGTTTATTATTGTTTTTAAGTAAAAATCTTTATTTTATTTAAATATGTGGTTAAAAGTAAACAACCATGTGTTTATGTGTATTTTGTGATATAATTGGATTGCTTTAAAAATATAAACTTTAATGTGATTGAATGGTGTATTAATATGTTATATGAAGTATGAAATAATGTGAAAATGGGATTAAGACATAGTAATTTCAAGAAAGAAAATATTGTGTTAAGATTGTTAGAAGAGTGTATTTATTTGTGATGTACTCTGAAATGGGACAATCCTGACTCTACTGATATCTTGGAGTCATATAAATGAAGAGTATTAGGTAGTGAGAGTCGAAAAAAGTTCATATGACTGAGTCTAAGGTTTGAAAGAATTGATAAGAGTAGATCATATGAATTTACCTGTGTCATATGAGGGTGAATTTCCTGAAGGGGAGACTATGTTGTGATGAGAACATAATAATATGATAAGTGCAGGTCTATGAGTGCATCTTTGATGATCGTGTGTTACACATGAGCAGATGATCTTTCTGATGACAGAGTTCCACTCTAAGCGGATGAAGTGTTTTATTTTCTTTTGAGATTTTGTTTTATTATGTATTTATTTTAAATTCCCTATGAAGAGGGATATATTTTGAAATATTTTATAATTTTTTATATGTATATGCAAATATTTATTTAGAGATTTTATGTATGATGGTCTTAGAATTAATTTATATTAATGTTAAGTGTTCTATTGTAATCAACTTTTTTTTAGAACTTTTCTAACTAAAAATGAGTTCTTTTGTTTTAATACATCAAACAAGTGATGCAACTCAAGAAATAGATTGATCATTCAAAAGATAAGTAATTTTATCTAATGCTACAAATCCTCAACCCATCTTAGAAATGGTTGATGGTAGCTGAGGTATGCTGAATCTACAACAGAACTTGAGGTAAACAGAAATGTATGAGAATGAAGAGAATAGCAACGGATGAGAATAGTATACTTGATCTCTTTGTTGGTGGCTTATTTATCTATTATGCTCAAGTGAAGGTGAGTTATGGCAATATGTGACATTGAGGTAACTCCTACAAAATAATGGGAAATCTTAGTTGGTCCCTGATTCTTGGGAAGGGTGTTGAAGGTCTTTTAGTGTAGGCATATACTTTTTAAGGCTTTTTTTATTAGGTGATGGAATGCTTGAAAAGTTGAACTTCATTTGAATAATTAGAACGGAAAAGAATTCAATTATTAGGCAGGCCAATTAATAAAAATTGACTTTTGATAATGAAAAAATCAGTTTAGACAAACACATCATGAAAATATTTTTTTTTTTTGGAAAATGGTTATGTATATGATTTTTATAAATAAGTTACGGGGGAAGTCAGAAAAGAGGACAAACAAATTATATCTTAACTAAATAATTATAATTGTTTAGGCATTTTTACTAAGACTCATCTCATAAAAAAGCTTTACTCTTTTATCATCCAATTATTGGAATGCTGATTTTAATAAATGGGTTTGTATTTATAATAGCCCGTGGGTTAAAACGTTTATTTTTTTTTTTTCTTTCACTTTGAAGATATACAATTATAGTTTATTTTATTATTTTACTTTGTAGTGTTCCTCTGATGTTATCTTAAAACTATCACATTCCAATTATTTAATAAATTTAAAATTTTACTATGATAAAAAGATATTTAAGTAATGCATTTTTTAGGGTTTTTTTTTTGTAAATTTAAAATTTAGAATTCTAGATAATGAGTTAATTTGTGAGAGAATTTTTTAATTAAATATAAAAAATCATTGGTTATTGATAACTCTTTTTACTTCTACTTAAAAATTAGTGTATATGTATACACACAGGTAAGTTAATTAAAAATTCATTATAAAGTAGACGTATTATTAATAAAAGATTAATTCATGTAATTAATATGATAGAGTTATGGTAGTTATATAATTAGGAGAAACGTTTTCGATATATATTGAGTATGTTTTTTTGAGGAAAAAAAATATTTTTAATAGAAAAAGTATAAAAAACCGTAAAAATAAAATAAAATTTTAATAAATTACTTAAAAGTAAGTTAATAAAATAGTTAATGCGATTATTATTTCTACAATAAAGAGGGAGACTTTTGATTAAAAGAAATCTATAATTGTCTCTCCTTTTTTTTCCCTAGTTTCCTTTTTCTCTTATCTATTTCTCCACTTTTCTTCTTCCTTTGCAACATAGCACTATCATTAGAGTAATAATTTCACCCTTGTCTTCTCCCTACTCATATTTTCTCCCAGCAAAATATATTTTAAACATGATTAAAATATAACAAGTGATATGTTGAGTTGTACCTTTAGTGACATTACCCAGTTTTGCAACATTGTTACTATCCAAGGATTAAAAGTTACTATTACCAAACTTTGAATACTAAAAAAAATTATTTCTTAATTTAGACAAACCTAAACAACTTACACAAAATCTGAAGGATTAAACAATAACTCTTATAAGCATTTATTAAATAATATATTACATGTTCCTACACGAAGAACCTTATCCTGAAAAAAAGGGTTGTTATGTTATTACATAAACTAGAATAAAATATCCATTTTATGGTGAAAGTCAAACCACATCACTACAGCACATGTGGATCATCTTCATTTATTGTTTGGCCCAAATGGAGGCCACATATACAGAATTGACACAAACACAAGCCCTACGTTGCCCTAAGATCCCTTCATTCACTTTCACACCACCACATACCAACAATGCCTTCAACTACTTCCATTATTCAAGAAGAGAGTGCAGCTTTGTAAACGTCACTATAAGAGTTGCGTGTGTCTTTGTTCAACGAATGAATCATTGTGCCTGGAACAAACATATCTCACCTTAATTTCGTTGCCAAAGACCATCAGGTCCCATAATTGCATCTTTGCATGTGACGACTTAACCATCACCACTTGCAATTCATTCATGGTGTTTAGTTATAACAGTCCTAAACCATAGCCACCCAAAATATAGGAGCATTTAGATTTAGTTGTAATTATAATTATTAAAAAAAACTTTAAGTTTAACTCAATCTTATAAAATAAGCTTATAATATGATATTTGCATTCACTTATATATCATAAAATGTTCTGATCTCTAGTTCACGTAAGATTTCTAACATACTCCCTTATATCAAGATTGTCAACTTGTGCACGAAACTATATATTTATGGGTTATCGATAGTGACTTATGATAAATCCAACAAACTTTCGTTAGGATAGAATATGACACATATTAGAAAGTGGACGTCTAACTCAATTTTATAAGATGGTATCATAAAATAAGGTTTTTACAAACTTTTATATTATGGAATGTCATTTTTTTCTAGTCGATATAATAGTTCCAAAAATAATTTAAAAGAATTGCGAGAGATATAATTGATTTTGAAAAAAAAATCAAAGTTAAAAAAGTTTAGTTTTGTGGTCAAGAGGGATATTTTAAAAATAATTTTAGAAAAATGGGTTTGATTTATAGGAGGTATTTATTGTTGGATTTATGGAAAATCAACTTGTAACCTTGACTTTAATATAAACTATACAGTTTCTATTAGAATATATTACCGTTCATTGAAATGGTTCAATAAATTTGTATTTGAAAATATTAAGTAATGAAGTTTAAAGTAAATTTTAGTGAAAGAAGAATTGAATTTAGGAACACAAGTGTTTTGAACAAACGGATAAGGATTCCTGCTCTATCTTCTTGGCAAATAGGGTTTTAGAGTGTTTGTACTGTTAAGTGAGAAATTCTGAAGAATGTGACCGACAGAGAGAGAGAGATGGCTAGTTATTGCTGTGTTGTCCTCTTTGGATCAAACCACATGATTCATGAAAAAGAAATATAATTCATATGTTGTTGCATCTCATAATTAATCACATAGCTCAAGGCTACATCGTATCGTGCATCTATAAACAGTTTATCAATGGGGACGATTGTCACTCATATCAAGTTTTCATGGAGGAACAATGGGTCCATGAATGGATGCTCATTAAGAAGCATAAAAACATAGTTTTAACGAAAATACCAACAATACACTTTTTATTATTTTTATTGTTAATTAATATACGTATAATTATTATTCTTTTTTAACAAGTTTTTAATGATAGTGATAATGTTATAGTGCTTGATAAATTTTAATAATGATAGATATTGTATTATGAAAAGTGACACATGTTTTCATAGTATGGACAGACATGTTTCATGGTGTTATATATCTTCTGACCCTGCAAGTTCATGAAATATGAAGGACCCAGCAGAGCAAGAACAAAAAAACAAAAAGCAAAAAACTCACCCTCAGAGTTGTATGGTTTACCTAAATAGTAAATACCAAGCATTAAATAATTTTTGTGACGTAAAAGAGGAAAATTTTCCCTGAATAATATTTTTTAAAACAAAATTCCCCAAATGGATCCCTTTGGACTTTATTTATCAGAACCCTTTACTTAGTAGAAGGAAATTCAGTCCCAAGGAGCCAAATTCCAACCTTCATTTCTCGTATGAGCTTGTTGATGCGCCACCAGAATTCCGTTCTCGGGTAGCTGAATTCCAAGAGGGGATTCTGATTTTGGTTTGTTTGGTGAGGGTGAGTGGGGAAGAAGAAAAGAAGAAAAGAAAAAGAAAATAAATAAAAAAATTTGTAGATAAAATGTTATTTGAAAAATTAATTAAAGTTAGGGGAGAATATATTTTTAAATGGTTTGTGAGAGGAAAGTAATTAAAAATTACGTAAGGTGGAACATAATTTGGTTTTGTAAAAAATATAAATATTTTAGAATTTTAAAATTAAAGTAAATATAAATTTTTTGTGGATGGTTATTGTTATTGGTGAACTAAAAATTTGAAGGAATTTTAAATAAATGCAGCCAGAAATATAAAGTAAAAAAAAATATGTTTTTGTAATTTTTGCATATAAATAAAAAATAATAATATGAAAAGGGTTGAATTAAAATTTTGGCTAGGTGCATTAGTTGTAAAAAAAATTGTGATTAAAAGAAATAGAAATAGAACTAATTAATTTAATAATTTTTGTTGTTATGTTGTTGATAAATATATATGGAAGAAAGAAATAAGTAATTACAAAACAGTGATAAAATAATTAATTTAAATTTTTTAGTTTAAAATATAATTTGTTTGTGAGAATAAAGAAAATAAAAAATAATTAATGTTAATGTTATTATTATTGGTGACACTAAATTAAGATAAGATTTTAAAATTGTAATAACATAAAGTTAAATTTGTAAACTTCAATTAACAATAAAAACTTTTGTATGCAACTGAAATTAAAAATAGCCAAGTAATAAAGTTAAGATAAAATTGTAATTTGTTTAAGAGAAAGAAGAAAAAGTGATTTTTTGTTTGTTTTTGTTATATAATTAAGAATTAAAAGTGTTATTATTATAATGGTTTAGATTATTATTATTATTGTTCATGACATAATTTTGTTGAAGTTAATTAAAAAATGCAGGAGGAATGGTAAAATTAATTTTCATGTAAAGTGAAATTATTGAAATTAAATTAAAAAATAATTAAATATTAAAAATGTACTCTTAATGTAAGTAGGTGTGTGAGTAAAATATTTATTATCATTATTATTAATGACATAATTATGTTAATTAGATGTAAAAATATATTATTTTTTTTTTTTTGAAAGAGTAAACTCAATTAATAAAGTTATATTAAACAAAAAAAATTAAATGTTCTAAATATAATGTTAATGCAAATAGAGGTTAGTAAAATTAGTTAAGAAATTTGTTTCGAATGAGTATTGAGCGCATATAATATTAGAACGAGAAGTTGTATTGATTTTTTTTAAATAAGTTTAATGACTTGAGAATATGTTAGTCTTTGCGACTAATTTTACAATGACAAAGTCTCTTATGTGGTTGGTTGTGTCGTAGTGATTATGGATACGACGATTGTGGTTGGTTAGTGGATTCAAATTGTACGGGTTGTGTATTGATTTGGAATAGAGTGTAAGGATTTCCAACTTCATTATCAAAGTGTCTTAAATGCATATATTACTTGTAAGTGTTGGAAGATAACGATATGTTAAGATGCATTCCAGACAAGTTAGAGAAGAAATCAGCTGAACTGGACGTAAATGGATGTCTTTTATCGTCCATTACTGGTTGTGGTTAAGATGTATTGAATTGTTCAGTTGCAAACCAAATGTCAGTAAAGTTCTTGTTGTGGCTGATAATAATCTATTGCAGCTACAAAAAAATGTCGATAAGGATCCTTTTGTGGATGATTATAATTAGTTGCAATTGGGAATGTGGGCTTGGGTTGTGGATTTTGTTGTGTTTGTGGATCATTTAGTAGTTGTGACATTGACAAGAAATATATGAAATTGGACATGTATCATTCCATGTATTCTCTAGTATGGAACAAAGTCTTACATTGGACGATCATATAACGTTAGTTCACGGTGATTGTTCCACATGTTGATCCACTTTGCATGTCTAGTTTGTCAATTTTCATTAGGTTTTTCCCGTAGACCAAATTACAATTGAACTCTGTTAGATTGATGTCATTCTACTATTACAAAGTAAGTGATGGGAGTGCATGTTGTCTAAAGTTCAACATCATTGTACACTTCTATCGGGCTAGATGCCTCTAAGTCTTTGTATGCATTCCATTTAAACTACAATAAGTCATTGTTATCAGAATATTTGTGTTAATGTTTAAAATTTTGAATGAAATTGGAGTGAATGCTTTCTTTTCCATTACCTGGTCAACTTGTATGTGGTCAATCATAGACTTATACCTCAATAGGTCATTGTGAGGGACGTTTATGAAATTAAGAACTCTGCCACCACTCCATCTACAAAACTAATGGGTACTAAGGTTGTTGTGTGGAAAAGGGCACGATGTATGACATGCGATACCATGCCCATGATTCCATAAACGATGCACACCCACTATTTTTGCTTTGGCATCTATTGTCCTACATAATTCCCTATACAACAAATCCAAATAAGTAGAACCCCAACTGTATCGCCTCGTTCTGCATAGGTTAGTAAAAAACGGTAAGTACATACGATAAACTTTTTTCCATATTTTATCAGGCATCAAAACTCCTCCAATTAAACCTAGTATGGACGCCTTACAATGTGTGTGAAGTTGTTCTTCTATTGACTCTACACCTAGTGGGAGCACATATTCTCTTAGCCATTTGAGTTTCACTTCTGAACCAATGAGTGATTGACCTTTTACTGGTGTGACACCAAGATAAATGTTACATATTTCCTCTGAATCAAACACTATTGCAATGCTATGAGTCTTTTGTATTGTATTTTGGGATGCAAAATTTGGTGGGATTGGGTGGCTAAAATGGGTGAAAGAAACTGTGGAGTATTGGTGTATGGAGAATGATAATGAAGCTTAAGAGAGGTTAGGCCAACTCCTAAGAAAATTCAAGCAAAACACTAATAAAAGTGCAAACTTGAGAGTGAGAATTTGAAGACAAAGGAGCTAGCAACTTGGACAACATTTCTTTATCAATTCAAATCTGATTTACAAGGGGGCTAACACTTGTATTTATAGTTCTATGGGCAGCCAAGGTACAAGCTTTAACCCTAAAAACTCTCCAGATGGTCTAGGGTTGCATTGATTCCAATGAGGCCCAATTGTAACTATAGCTAGACTCTTTCCTTTTCTATTTACATCCTACTCTAATTGGCCCAATACATGACTCATGTGTTGAACCAAGTGGTGTTCAAGCTTTGAAGAATCCAAAATCCTTTGAAGGATGTTGAAGCCTCTGCTGTGCTTGATGTTGTTGTGCTGGTTTAAACTTTGTTCTGGGGTAGTTTATATGTTGTAATCCACCCTGTGATTAAATCTAAAGCATTAGCATTCTCAATCTTTGTGAAAACAAAATGATTTCAAACTAAGTAAAAACAACCGATTGTTTTGTCGAAACAACCGATTGTTTATACTTAGGTGTTTTGAGAAAAAGATTGAAAACTGTTTTGAATGGTTGAACTGTTAAGTACCAAAACAACCGATTGATTCGAGGAAACAACCGATTGTTTGTTTTGGGACCATAACAGAAAAACTGTTTTTCTTTGACTGAGCTTTAAATGTTTTAACTGCTCACGCTCCAGTCATTAAATGCTTTGACTAATCTTTTAATGCAATTTAAGAGTTTGTTAAGATTTGATAACAAACTACATCTTTGAATAAATTCAGAAAAACAGATTTGACAATTAGGAATCTTTGACAAAGTTTTTCTAAGTGAGTTTTTCAAAGTGCTGAGATTGTTAAGAGTTTGTGATTAATCAAAGTGCTGGAATAGGATTCTGCTTGTATTGATTTCAGATTATCTTCTGTAACAAGTGTAATCCTTGTACTCTGTTGAACAATTTCGTTTTCTATGTTTGCTGAGATTGGTTGTGTGTTCTTGAGGTGTTCAAGATCAACAATCTTAGTGTTGGCCAAGGAGAGTGTGTTTCTTGAGGTGTTCAAGGTCATTCTCTTGGTTGTTGTGTAAGTGATCAAGTGGTGATTGCTTAGTGGATATCCTCAGGGTTTCTGAGAAGACTGGATGTAGCTCTGGTTTGGAGTGAACCAGTATAAACAACTGTGTACAATCTCTCTATCTCTAACTCTTTAAATTCAGTTTATTTGTTGTTTGCTGGTATAAACAACCGATTGTTTCTACGAAACAACCGATTATTTTTCTGGTACTATAGCTTTTGCTTGCTGTTTTGGCTAACTGAATTGCTGAATCAATTGGTTCCTGAGATAAATTCATTCTAGCTTTGAAAAGTTTGCGAAAACCCTCTTTAAACAATTCACCCCCCCTCCTCTAGTTTAAAGCCATCTTTAAACTATCAATCCAATTTAGGAGTTGGTTAGGGTATCACATGAATTTTTTTCAGGCATCTTCACAATTCCTTTGGATGCCACCATGTTTGCTGTTAACACCGGTAATATACCATTGTACATAAATATGCAAGATGTGTTTGAAATTAGCTAGGGTAGTCAGATGTTGAACACTATAGTCATTCAACTATGGATGATGTAAGTACACTTTAAATCTTTACATATTATTTAATGAACTGATGTTTCGTGAGATCAACCATTATCACTTTTATTTATATTAACAATGTAGGTATATAAATCAATTAATTATGAACATGGGGAATTTTGATATTTATGGTTTCCTTGAGTCACAATCTATACAAAAGTCTGGAAATAAAAAAATGGAATGTGAGACTTACATTCAAAGAATGATTCATGAATCCCAAAAGAAGATTTACATGGTCCCTTTTATGCTGTATGGATGCTAGTTTTCTGCTGCAGTTTTGGTACTATTTTTTGTTGGTTTTATGTTGTATAGATGTTGGTTTTCTGCTGCAGATTTGGTGCTGGTTTGGTGTTGTTTTGGTGTTGTTTTTACTGCAATTAAGGTGCTTTTTGATGTTCTTTTTGGAGCCTAGGCACTGTTGTTTTCAGGTTTAGTAGCAGGGTGTTAAGCATAGATTGTTTGAGTGTGTGGTCTAGTTCTTTGGTGATGTTTGTAATCATCTGTTATGTAGGTGATCTCTTTAATTTAGGAATTTTTTTGTTATGTTAAAACAATAACCAAAGGAACCTAGATCTTTATGCTTGTTGTTTTGTAAGCTTTCTTTGTATAAGGGTTGGGACACCCTAAAGTGTTCCCTTTAATTCATTTGTCTATTGCTGATAAAAAAAAAACATGGTCCCTTTTATTAATGGGTAACTAAAAATTGTCCATATTTAGATGTTACATAATTCAAAGAATATCACTAATCAATTGTCTATTCTATGTCTCATTGACAATTGATGCTTATTTGTCGCATGGACAATATTCTTGTGTGGTTTTGTTCATTGCATAGAAAGCCAAATGCATATATGAAGGTTGTAGTACAGGCATAGAGGTATGTTTTAATTAAGAAATGGTATGTTATTATAGTTTATATAATGTAATGTAAATTACTAATGACATTTCTTTTTAGTGCAATTAATGTATGCATGGTCTTAAGCAGTAGATCCACTTCATCATATCTCAAGGTATTTAGTTCTTTATTCAAACTATTAAATTCTTTTTCTAGTTTTTCAATAAATTAACTTTGTTAAATTTCATATATTATTAGTGCAATAGGCAGCGAGGAAGTTTTGAATGTGACATTGTGTGATGCATGGGGTGTGGACCATAGTTCATGTCAGTATTGTTGATTCTTGGTAGCATGTATTAAAACTTTGAAAAAGCTTATTAGAGGTTTCATATATGTCTTTATGAAGACTAATATTTATTTATATTTTAACCTTTTTCAAATAACAAATCATTGGACATAAGTATAATAGAAGAAATCCATCATAAATGGACAAAATATTTTATATGCATTAGAAATCAAAACTTGTTATGATTTTGAACTGTGCATAAACATTTTCTTTTAATATTCTAGTTTAGTTTTGATTATGTTATGATTGACTTTATTTTTCTAAGTTTTGATTTTGACAAGTTTTGTTACTCCTAAGTTTGGATAAATGCATAATATTATGTTTTCTTGGCAATCCGATATGTTTGTTTACAAATGACAGATGAGAAAATAATAAAATTAACAATTTTTTTTTTAAAAAAAAACGCATGTAATATGATGTTACATTAACCCATGTAATATGTAGGTTTTGGCCACAACCCATGTAATATGTAGGTTCTGGCCACAACCAATGTAATATGTGGACTTTCTAATACAAATTTTACATCAAAATGGATTTTCCATCAGTTCTAGAGCACAATCGATGAAATATGACATTACATCGGTTTTGGCCACAACCCATGTAATATGTGACCTTTCTTACACAAATTTTTACCATAGGATGCGAATTTACATATATTCTAAAGGGATAATTAATGTAATAGGTACCCTGTTTTTCCTTTAGTTGGCTATTTTATTTGCTCTTTTATATCGGTCAGTGTTTAAATTCGATATAATATTTTGTATACTTTATATCGGTCTTGCAACTGATGAAAAATATGTTTCACTTTCTACATTGTTGGCATATACATCTGGGATGAAACTGATGTAAAAATTCACTTATAACCAATGTAAAATTCCCTTATAACTGATGTAAATGTGTTATTTGTACTAGTGTGGTTCAAAAGGATGAATCTTTGGTTGAAACAATTAACTATACTACGAGGACACGAGAGGAAATCTCAAAAATTTTACAAACGAATTTGATAAAGACACAAATTAGGATGAAGTGGTTCACAAACTTAAAAGCAGCAAGACAAACACTTTCTATTGGTGATATGGTTTATCTTAAGTTACAACCTTACGAGCAGACTTCATTGCTTAATACATTGTTTCACAAGATGCACAATATTATGACTCATTCAAGATTTTGCAAAAAATAGGAGGAGTGACTTATCAGTTAGATCTACCACCAGAGTATATCATGTTTCACTTTTAAAGAACCATCACAGGGATCACCCAATATCCACCAAGCTTCCATTCATATATGAGGAATGACAATTTGTTCCCCACATTAGGGTGTTAGCAAGATGAATGAAGAAAAAATGTAATAGACTTATCACTGAAGTTTTAATATGGTGGAAATAAACAAATTCAAAGGATGTAGTGTGAGACGAGTTGTAGTTGATGTAGCAACAATTTCCAGACTTTGATAGACAACAATTGAGTTAAGACCTCGAGGACAAATCTTTCTTTAATGGAAAAGAAATTTTTCATAACTCTTTTAACAAAGGGTTTTATGTTTTTTAGAACTTACGATTTGTGCCTATTTTAAGATAAAACAAAACCTTAATATAATCTAGGTTATATATAATCCTAACTATTGTTTGTTAGGGGCACTACAAGAAAAAATACTAATTGTATTAAGTCAAAATCCATATGTAATTACCTTTGATTTACCTACAGAAAAAATCTGTATATAAACGGAGTTTGAATACAAAGAGAGAAAGGGGAGAAAAAATTATAAGTTTAAATAATACATACAATATAAACCCAATATCATAATTCAATATAAGTCAAATATCACAATTCATATGTAATATATAAAGTTTTTTCACAATGAATCAATATAGTTAAGAGTATGATGCAAAAGTTTTAAATGTAAAACAAAAAGTAACACCGATACAATAGTCATGACAATGAACACATGTAATATTTGAGTTTACGATGTTTTCTTAACCGGATCGGGATCTTGTATATAAAGTTTTTGTTGTATTGGAGTTGAAGCATCAAAATACTTCCATTTAAATATAATTCTTTACTTAAAAAAAAGCCTCTGTGATTGACAAGTCCCTTTATGAATCTCTGCATGGACAAATACCTCCTTCAAGCCTATTGCTAGTTCTTAGCACAATGAAAAAGGAAACCCTTTTAGGGTTTATTTGGGTGTGATTAGGGGGAAACTTCTGATAAGTTCCCTATTAGCTTTTATTAAAAATAATAATAAATGGTAAAGAGTGGGTCTGACTTGTTTTCTTTTTACCTACAATTAGTACCAATAAGAACTTTTCTTTTTCTCTGTTTTGGAGTTAGGTTCTTGAGTTCAGATCTCACCCAATTTTTTTTAAAATATTTTCTTTCTTTAATTTTATCACTAAAGACAAATATGGGCCAAATACCTTTGTTAGCCTTCATAAGTTTATATTAATATTATCATGTTTCAATGGATTAAATAATATTTATATAATAGGATCGAATAATAAAAAAATCTATTTTAGTTAAAATCTTTATTGTAACACTGCCTAGATATGTATATAACCTATTTATTTAGATGTATCTTTTTTCTATAATTTTCTAACTCCATATAAAGATGATAAGATAATAATAAATGTAATATAGTTAAATGAAAATGAACAATTTTTAATTAAATAGTTATGGCTTAATAAATATTAATTATTTTTTATTAATTCTAGATGCTATGATACAAGACAGCTTGCTATCTTGGATATTTTTTTTATAATCTTAATTAAAATTTAATTAATAATGATAAGATTTTCAATTAAATTTCAGCCGTTAAATATTCTATTGAATATTAAAATAGATAATGAGTCAACTTGATGTAATATCCTTTAAATTCCAGAAGTTAAAAGGTGCAAGAAGGGTCAACTTGTATACCTTAAAGTTTTTCCCTAAACTATAATTTTAATCAAATAAAGGTTTATATTGTGACAATATCCTAAAATCTTTCTCTAAAATAATTATGTTTTCTTTTAAATAATAAAAATATTAAATATTTTAATAAACTGACAAAGAAGCACACCTCTATCAAGTTTTACTAAATTATATGAGCTGTGATACTTTTTAAGTGTTTCAAGTCAATAAAATAATAAAATAATTTTTTTATCTATATACACAAATAATATTTTTACCAATAATTACGTAATTCTAATTCTCAGATATATACGTAGAATTAGGAGTTCAGTATTTAGTTAAATATATAAAAATATAATATTTCTCTTATATTATATTTTACATAATAATAATTAATAATTTAAATTTAAAATAATAAAATATGCATTAATCTTCGTAAGGTAAGATAAGTATTTTAAAAATATAAATAATATTTTATGTTAGATGGTGTAGGGTAAAATATAATTTACCTTTTGTTAGTAATGAAGATAAATGAAATAATTATGGAAGTGAAATGATGTTAACATAATGTTAATTTATATATCAATAAAAATAATTTTAAATATAAAAATTATACGTTAAATCCTATAATCAATATCAACTTGTTTATTTATCTTTATTGTAAAAAAGACCTAAAATATATTTAAAATTTAAGAAAAAAACAATATCAATTTTTTAAAGAATATATCTAATATTTGAAATTTTCACATAATAATAGTTGTAGTCATCAATGGTAATTGTACTTTTATTCTTTAAAGTAGTTGAGTTTTGAAAACAGTTTTAAGGAAGATAAGGTATGAGTTCAAAGAAAAAAAGTTTTAATAGGGTAGGTAACATTCCAACAGAAATCTTACCATTTCATGATCACGTGAAGAATTAAATCTGCCAAACTCTGAAATTATAGTTATAGATTCTTCTTGATAGTAGCAGAATTCAAAGGTCAATTAATTTCCACCCACCACACTTATTATGCATTGGCACATATCTTCTGTGTAGTTTAAATTTGAATTGTCCAAGCCATACATACTGAAACTTCCAAAATATAAAACCTCACCATCTGTGACTTTATCACTTTTTTTTTTCTTTCTATTTTTTCCCCTTTTCTATCTGTCTTTCTCCTATTTTCATTCCAATCCACCTTACAAAAGTGGTAGACGAACACCACTTCTTGTAGGATTATATATAAAATGATCTCAAATCACATTATAAGTTAGAAATATTCATATACAACTCATGTTTGTAGGCAGTAAGAAGAAAAAGATAAAGAGAAAAAAGTAATCGAGGAACAATATTAGAGATATATAGTTTAGTTAAAAATTAATATTAGTGGTCCTAGTAATAAATTTATTATTTTTAGTGTGATTTTTTTATCAGATTTAAAATTTAACCTAAATAATGTGTATAAGAAATAATGTATATTACAAAAGTAAAGTTCATATTTGACTATTTTAAAAATGAACGAGATTCCAGATGAATTTTAACCCGTTACAAAATTAGAATACATGAAAAAACTATTAGTTTCAATTATATAAAATAATATGAACTTATTTATGAGAATGGAACGTCACTATCTAAATTAGTTTAACCTTACAAGAGGATGATTAGGAGCAGGAAACAATGGCTTGGTCAAGCATCTCAGGTTAGGTTACAAGAGGATGATTAAGAGCAGAACACGAGAGCATGAGTCAGGATAACAACTATTCTTTCTCTTAATCTTTTTAAAGAGGAGGTCTTAACATAAATCAAACTTGTTCATGTTCCATAGGAGGATAAAACCATAGCTTCTAAATGCATCACACATGTCACCCACATGGTCACATTTCCCACATTAATCACATGCTTGAATGTGCAAAATGCGACATGTTCTAGATCCACCATTACTGACGCAATTTTAGGAGTTAAGGTATCTTATTTTGAAATTCAAATTTCTCTCCGTGCCTTAATTACATGGCAACTATCACTATAAATAGGTGGTCACCCTCTCTTGTATTTCACATTGAATTTTAAGTAAAGAAACTCTGCTTGAGTGAGAACTTGAGTGTTACTATATTTTTCTGGGTCTTATCTTGGATGGTTTCAAGTGGCGACTCCTCATTATTTATCTTGGATCCCTCCTCCAAGTGGTGTAGACTACCTCCATGCTTCCACCTTCATCAAATTCTCTTCAACAATCTAAGTGTCTCATTCTCTTCTATCTTAACTTGTTAATCTCTTTTGTTCTTTGTCTTTAATTTGTATTGTCTTTTCCATTCCGCTACCTTTCATCTACTAGTGTGTTTATTTTTCCTTTTTCTCATTGAAGATAATTTTCACACTTACTTAACCACTTGGTTAAGATTGTGTCCAGTGGCGATCCTCACTAAGTTGTCACCATATTTGATACACGTGGAACCTATAGAAATTTGTGCAATCCTCATTTCAACTCATATCATGTGGTATTCGGAGCATGATTTAATTTGAGCTTAAATTGGAGTTGATTTTTACTATCCTATCCTTTTGTGTTTAATCTGAGCACATTTCAATTCTGCTTACTCAATTTCTTGTCATTTAAATTATGGATATGTTGTCCTTTAAAATTTCCATTGCCTACTTTGCTCGAGTCTTATGTTCCCAGTGCTTTATGACAATTTCCATTCAACTTATTTGATTTTAATTGTGAAGAATTAAAAATAATTAGAAGTTGTTTTAGTAGTGGTTGATTTAGTTCCAAACATAGAATACAAGTGTTCACATAAATTGAATCTAAATTCAAAATTACCTATACAATTTGAAAAGTGAATAAAAAATATGCATGAGAAGAATATGAAAATTTGGATCAATAAAAGAAAAAATATTATATGAATTCACATTTTCAAAATCAAATTGGTAAAATGATTCTAAATGTGTGGCAAATTGTGTTCATTTTTGTGGAGTTAGTAAGTTTCTTATAGTCTTTAAAGTGTTTTGTTGATTGTCTTGATGTTTTGTTTACATTCAATTCCTAATTTGCTTTTACTTTCTTGAATTAGTCCTTTTCTACTTGTATTTAAAATTCCTTAGTTTTGTGTGGAGGATGTTCATTACTTTCCTTTTTAAGTGAATTGAAGTGTTTTGTCATTTTTCATTTGAAGTTTTTTTTCAAGATTGGTAATTGGTGGTTTAAGAACACTTCTTGCTTTATTTTGAGTGAAGAGTGATCTTACCTTATCTTTTCTTTAATTTAACTAAAATAGTATAGTGATACACTTGAGAGATTTTAATTTTCTTATATTTTTTGCTAAATTTGATTGATTCATGTTTGTGCAAACATGTCTCACATTTCATCCCAAGATTCTTCAAACCACCATCTCCTCACAAGGCCAATCTAATGGTGGAGCTTAAAAAAACTAAGAGGGAATTGGCTTAAAATAAGGACAAAATGAGGTACATGATGGAGATATTGCAACAACTAGAGGACTCCTAAGAGAGACAAAATCATGGAAGAATATGAGAGTTTAGAAGAGCAAGATATCAAATTCATTATGGGATCCAAGAGGAAGAAGATCAAGATTGGAGAATGCAACAAAATGCCTAATGTTAACTTGCCTTCCTTTAATGAAAATAGTGATCCTAATGTATACTTAGGATGGGAAGCTAAAGTAGAACAAATTTTTAGTGTGTATGATGTAGATGATAGACAACCTGTAAAATTAGTTTCCCTAGAATTTAAGGACTATGCCATGCCATGGTGGCATAAAACTATAATGAACATTAGACTAAACAAGAGGTCAAATGTGATCTCTTGGAGTGATTTAAAGCAATGTATTGATGACCCTAAGCTCACCGAACTAATTTTTTGTTGAAAATATATATAGAGAGAAGGGGAATTCTGGATGCACCTCATAACACCATATTCTAGAAGCACTTTATTTTGATATGTTATACAGTTATTTATAGATCTGAACTGTCTAATAACCAAGTTATTCTTATTGCTATTTTTAATAGTCTTTAACCATTAACTTAGAAAGAACTTGGTGTTCCTGCTTTTTTTATGCATCATACTTCCATTACTACCTAGCTGATAAGTGAAGGATATGTATAATTTTTTTTTATCAATGTTTGATAAGACTCTAAACAGTTTAATTTAAGTTTTTGGTGTTAAGTTCAAATTTATTGCCAACAAGTTGTGGGCTTATTGTTAGTTTTGTTACTACGAAATTCCAAGTTGAAAAAAAATAATCTTCTTATGTCTTGCCAGCTTGAAAAGCAAGTAGTTGAGGTTGAGCAGTTCTATGAATCCATTGATAACATTCAAGGTAATAATTCTAAAGGTGATTCACTTGTAAAAGAGAAGGGCAAGAGGAAGCATCCTACTGGCACCAAAAATCTACTACAAGATGCATCACATACTGAAGTTGTTGTGCAAGGAGAATATAAGAGCATATGCGCCAATTTTCCACAATATTGTGTCAGGCAAGCACGAATATTTTGTAACATGTTTTTAGTAATCTTTATGAATATAGTTTCCCCCAAGTCTCTTTCTATTTGGATTTCCTTTTATAGTTAAAATCAAGAATTGAACATGAGGTTTTTGCTCCCATCTCTTAGAAAATGTTTATCCATTTGATTTGATGATCTAAACTTATGTTGGAACTCAATCCTATTTTTAATGTCAACCACCTTACACTATTTATTACCTTTGAACACTAAACCAAGTTTTTGATTGAGCATTATGATGCATTGGATTCATGTATCTGATCCTGTCTAGTAGGTAAACATATGGTTGTTTTGAGTGAGTGGCTAAGAGGCATTGCCCTTGTTTTACTTTCTTCCATGATTAATCACTTCTTATTTGTTAAATAACACTCACTAGTTATAGTTATACTTGTTGGTTGGAAGGGGCTTGTAACGAAATTTGTATTGCTAGCTTATACTAAATTTTTATTCACCCATGTACAATTTTCATGTTGTTTGTTGATATATCTTGTATAACATCAATAAGCATGTCCACTCCAGAATATCAGTCTAATTAATTGTAATTAGGATTTCTTCTGTTACACTAAGTCCAAAATCTTGCCTTCTTTCCTCCCATTTCATGGTCACACTTTCTCTTAGAAAACTATGCCTAATTCAATGCTTATAAATCTCCAATCTCCAATTTATAGTTAAAATATATTGTCTATTTCATACTCAATTTTATTTTATTTACAGTGAAGAAATTGTTAAAAGGCTTAGTTTGTTTGAATTTAATTTACTTTTACAAGCTTAGAAATGTGAACTAACTAAGAAACCAAATTTTAAGATAAGGAAGACTCTCAATCATGTGTTCAAGTACAACCTCTCACAAAAACTAGTTTTCCAGGAGATTAGACAATAAAAACAACTACTATAGAGCTTCCACAAGATAAGACCCAATTTTTCGGAGACAAAGCTCACTAAACACTCCTACAGAGCTTCCTTTCTATTTCAAATTCAATGTCTCAAATACATGAGGTTAGACACTCTATTTATAGGAGAGAGTGTCTTGGAGAACAAGATAGAGGGGTATGGGTGTCATTTGTGAGAAACCTTCTAGAAGGTAGGCCAAAGAAACCATAAACTTAGAAGCACTTGTCTTGAAAGGTGGGCTTGGCACAAGTCCAATTTGTGCTAAGTACACCCCAATTTATGATAAGTGAACCCTACTCTAGCTTATTCGTCTATTTGGATGTCAAGTGAGCCCAATTTATTTATATAAACTTCTCTTTTAAAAAGACTAGAAGAAAGAACATTTGATGCTCTATGTCCAGTTCTTCTTCTGTTGAGGTCCTTCTGAAGTTTGGTGGGGTCTTGTTTTGGACGCTGAGATGACTGACTTAATTGTGAAGTGTCTGTTGTGTCCTTGGTTATCTCGTTGTCTAATTGGGTTGTATCACTACCCAAATCAACAAGGTTATATACTTTACCCTCAAACAAGTTGCATCAAGCCCAAAGTACCACCATTTACATTTGAGGAAGAGGTAAACTTTTACCTCTTTACAATAGAGCACCCCAACCCACTTTGTGCATTTAGGGGGAACTTCATGGTCGTCCTTAATCAAGTTGTTCCGAACCCAAATTATAATCTTCTACAAAAAAAATATGTGTTCTCTTTTGTCTCCTCAAGCCACCTTAGCAACAGATTTGATGGTTCAAAAAACCTGGAGCAGCTTGGGCATTAAGGGAAATCCATGTGCCACATCCATCTTCCACTTACACCCTATCCAAAAATCCTTAAACCTTTCCACATTCTATTTTGTTTTTGACTTAGTTGAAAACAAATAAAATGCGAAAATTGGTTCATAGGGGAGTAATATTGAACATATTGAATCCCTACCCAACTATTACACATATTCCAAACTTCTTAAATGCATGATCTATGTTATGCATCGTTTTAAAATTAAAGAAAAATTTAATGCATTAGATATGTTTATTCTTTATGCAAAAGATTGTCCAAAAATAATAAAGCTACACCATTGAAATTTTTTTAAATAGAAACTAATTTTAGAGATAAAAGTTAATTAGTTACTATATTGACTAAATTAGATACTATTTTAGAAACTAAAAAATTATTGGTATCTAAATTAGTTTCTATTACTGATAAATAATTTCTAAATTGATATCTAATTAGCTACCAAGGTTTTAGCTACTAACTAATTACACTATAAAGTTGGTAGTTAAACCTTGGTAACTAATTAGATATCAATTTAGAAATTATTTATCAATAATAGAAACTAATTTAGATATCAATAAGTTTTTTAAGTCTCTGAAATAGTATCTAATTTAGTCAATGTAGCTAATTATGTTTGGTCTTCAAAGTTGGTTTATATTTATTTTTTAAGCAAAAACTAATTGAAGTATATTATGATAAATGCATTACATGTTTATAGTTCGGATTGAAAACTCATTTATAACTGATTTTACAATATAAAACATATAATAAATGATACCTTTTAATTTCATTTGTAAATTGAAGCAAAGTTTAAATATATTTTATAAAAATAACAAAAAGTATTAAAAAGTGCAACGTAATACATAAAGTTTTTTTAATCCCTTCTAATCATAGGCCTTGGATCTTAGTGTTAGCATTGAAGAACCTACTTTTGGCATCTAAAATTATAGTCAAATTCTACCTGTATCTCATACCTCTTCATATTTTCTTTAATTCCAATAATACTCATCAATTTAAGCATAAACTAAAATTAAAAAAAATGTCTAATCTACATTAACTTTCTTTTAATAAAAATATATATAAAAAAAGAAAAAATATCAACATTTCTCAAATAAATTTTCTATACAAAGAACGAAATTAGTAAAATGTCATGTTTAAATTATTCCTTTTTATTTTAAAAAATATGTTTGATGTTGTTTATTTTTAAATGTTAAGAAAAGGTAAATAACAGTAATTAAGTTATTTGTGTCATAAAAATATAAATTAACAATCATTAAATTATTTCTCTTCGAATATTGAAAAAATTGAATCAAATAAAACATAAATATATTTAAAAAATATGTTTACTTTTTATTATTAGTTTGAGAAAAACAACATTTTATTTTCTAAATGTTTAGTCATTCTTTTAAAAGTTGCAAAACTCAAGAAAAAAAAAACCAATAAAATACAAAAATGAAATACAAAACTAAAATAAATTATTTTCGCAATAAAAAATGTTGAATACAATAAATCTTCTCGTTAACCCTCCCACACACGTTCAAATGATGAAACTAATCTATTAAACGTTGGGACTAAAGAAAAATATAAGTGTTGCGACTAGAAGAGAGGTATGTTGGGTGTAACTTATAGATTATTTAAAAAGACGAAATTATGTTTTATTAAAACTATTTAAAAATTTTAAAAATGTTAAAATTAAGTTTTCACAATTAATAGAGGTGCAAGATGAAGTTACATAGACATGGAGGGAGAAATTGTCAAATTTATGATCTTATGCATCAAATTCTCTGAAGTCATTGTTTCATTGGTTGGCTAGCCAAAATTTTGCCTTAAAAGATTTGGTGCATTCTCATTAAAGTCACTAGTTCCTCTCTTATTATAAAAAATGGTTTGTCTGATGCAAATTTGTAGATGGATTGTGTCTTAGGAAGTCAAACTCTTTATCCATAAAGTTGAATGAGTAATCAAATTTTTATCTAATCAAGAGAATGATCTATGAAATTTGTTACACAATTGTAGTTTTTAATGGATACGGTTTTAGTAAATTCATCAATTGTGAAGCATAACATTGAGATTTGAGTTGAGTTCTGCTAAATTATAAATAGTTTAAGAATTTAGAAATTATTTAGCTAAAAAAATCAAGAAATTAATTGAATAAAAAATAAACAATACAAAAAATTAACAATACAAAAAATTAACAATACAAAAAATTAACAATACAAAAAATTAACAATACAAAAAATTAACAATACAAAAAATTAACAATACAAAAAATTAACAATACAAAAAATTAACAATACAAAAAATTAACAAAAATTAATTTTGGGGTGAGAGAGGCTCGAACTCTCGACCTCAGGATAACTCAGAAGCTATGAGACCTACGCGCTAGCCAACTGCGCCACCACCCCATTTGTTCATTCTTTTCAATAAGTTTATAATAATATTTCATACTCTTATTTAGTATATCTTCCATAATTTTGTAGTTTTTAATACTATTCTATTCGTTACATATTTTTAAATATACAGAAATTTTAACTACTTTTACTTCATTTAATAAGTTTTTTAAAATATATCTTTTTTAAGAGAAGTATATTTTCAAAGAATATTAAAATAAGGTAAAATTATTGTGTTGTTGAGAGTACTCTTTCCCTCTTCCTTCTTCATTATATCTCCCAATACATTTATTATTCTCTCTTTTCCTTTTTCAATACAGGTCTCCAGAAAACATATTTTGATTTCGTGTAAAACAATGATTAATTTATTTATTAATCATTAGTAGACAATAAATCTGAGAATCTCTCTTTATTACCTCCTTCAGTAACACTCTCCACTTGTTTATAAATTATTCTAAGTGTCAAATTATCTTAAATATCAAATAATAGTCAGTATTAAGTTCATCTTATATTTCCTGATGTGATATAATGTATATTAGAACGTTTTTAATGTAAAAGTTATAATTACAGTCATACGTCTAAGACTTAGATTTTACAATATTTTTCCTTTTAAAATAGAATAATATGATAATAAATTAAAATTCTAACAATAGAGTTATAAGAATAAAATTTTATTTTTTATTAAAACAATTTTTTATTAGATAAATATTGCACAATAATAAATAATAATATTCACAAAATAAAATATAAATTAAATAAGGTCATTATATCGAAAAATAAACATGAAATCTTAGAAAATAAAATAATATACTATGATCCGTGATAAATTATATTTTGTGCTTATGGAATGATTTTAGTTTTATTAGCAAAAGCAAATTCATAATAATCACTCAAATCTTCCTGAAAAGCTGAAACCACCTAAATCAGGTTCTTGAAGAGCATGTGGCTTCCCTGCCATAAATATTATACAAAAGAAATAATTCCCTTCGTTTTATTTCAAATCTTTCATTTTGGAAAAGTAAAAATAAATAAATTGATTATGTCTTGGTCATAATCGGCAATCATGTCTATGTCTATATCAAGACTTGCACCCAATAACACATCAACCCCTTTCTCATTCATTCTCATACCAAGAATAATTTTATATAAATTAAATTAATAATTTATAAAATATTTTTCATTTTTTCAAATCACCATCAGTTACAAATTTTTTAATAATTTATTTTCTATTTTTTTAATCTAAATTAACTTAACTTTTTTCTCATCTTTTTAGTTCATTTATTTTCTTTTTCATTTTCCCACTTTTCAATTATTAACCTAAACTAAACATAGAGTAAAATGAAAAGTTCCTAGAGCACTGGTTTTAGCTCAAGCACAATGCAACACACTGAATTTGTAGGCATGTCCATTTTCAAATGTTCTTGGGTTCAGAATTCACATACACAACAAGGCTATTGCTTCTTGCACCTCCATACTAACGTAAAAGGACTAAAATAACCTCCTCGCTGCACCACACTAATGCTCCTATCACCGTTGTCATACCTCTGTCGTCATTCTCATTGTTGTGTTTGTTACACTTTCATTATCTGTTGCATTCAAGAAAGAAGAGAGTTTATTAAAAATAACTCGTTCTAAAAAGTTTATTTTTGAAGCTATTATTTACATTTTAGAATTTTTGTTTTAGTAAATTTGTTCTTGGAAGTATTTTATGTATTATGAAAAATTTATTTTTAAATGTATTTTATATGCTATGAAATCTTGAAATTTTTATTTTAAAAATCCTATTTCATAAATTTTAAAAATTATGTTCTAAAAATTTTTAAAGTCCAAAGAAGATTTCCAATACAATTAATCTAGAAGTCATTTTTATTAAAAGTAAAAATATATACAACAATCTAGAAGTCATTTTTATTAAAAGTAAAAATATATTGATACAACAATCCATAAGTCATTTTTATTAAAAGTAAAAATATATAAGTATAGCAGTTAGAAGTCATTTTTATTAAAAGTAATAATATATAAGTATAGCAGTTAGATAGAGTTTATAATTTAGAAGAAGATTTCCAATACATATATAAGAAATTATGTTCTAAAAATTTTTAAAGTCCAAAGAAGATTTCCAATACAATTAATCTAGAAGTATTTTTATTAAAAGTAAAAATATATGGATACAACAATCTAGAAGTCATTTTTATTAAAAGTAAAAATATATCGATACAACAATCCATAAGTCATTTTTATTAAAAGTAAAAATATATAAGTATAGCAGTTAGAAGTCATTTTTATTAAAAGTAATAATATATAAGTATAGCAGTTAGATAGAGTTTATAATTTAGAAGTTATTTTAAATAAATTTTAAATTTTTTTAAATAACTTTTAAATTTTAGAATTCAAAAACTAATTTTGTATTTCGAAAATGAACTTCTTGCTTCTTTAGTCTATAACTTTGAAATTCTAGAATTTTTCTATAATTTTCTTTGAAATTCTAGAACTTTTCAAGAATTTTTCTATAACTTTAAAATTCTAAAATTTAAAATACAAAGTTAGTTTTCAAATTGTAAATTTTATAATACAAAGTTAGTTTTCAAATTTTATAATTGAAAAATTATTTTCTAAATTTAGAAACAACATGTAGAATTCGATAGTTAACTTTGTATTTTAAATTCTACAATTCACTTAAATCATATAATTCAAAAGTCAACTTTTGAACCATATAATTCTACAATTTAAAAGTCATTTTTACTTATAAATTTTAAAATTCGAAATATCATCCATTCCAGAACGAAAATAATGAAAGGTACAGGAATTTAGACTTAATTTTTAAGTTTATTAAAAATAAATATGATTTTTCATCAAAATATGGAGGTGCGGGAAGAAATTATGGAGGTGGAGAAAGAAATTCCATAAAAAAACACATAACGCCTTCTTATAAGAACTGCTTTCGCCCATAGTACAATACAAACTAATTTTCAGAAATTATTCTTATAAGTCCAAGTCATCATATTTTACTCCACAAAGAAAAAAAAACTAAAAAAACAGAGTAGTTAATATTTTCAAGACTATTTATTTGTCTTTCTAGTAAATAAATTTAGCATATTTTAATGATTAAAAAAACGGATAAAAATATATATTCTTATCTCTCAAAAATACTTTGAATAATTGATTTTAATATTTTATATATCTTTATAGTCTTTATATTCCTGAAAACTAATTTAAATTTAGTGTCTTATTAAGAAAGAAAGGCACACGTTATTATTAGAATGTGGGAGATTAAAAACTTATACATTTTTAGAAAGACTAAAATCAATATTTGTGATTTAATTTAAAAATATAAACATTTTTATTCTTTTTGAAATCTGATATCGAGATTTTTTTTACATAGTTTTATCTTAAAAATATATAATAATAGTGAAAATGACAGAATATCAATTTCTTGGCAATAAATTTCTCAACTTTCAATTGATGACTCTTAAAAGTGAGTAACTTTCTTTATCTACTGGAACACCAAAATCTTTCTTCATATACTTTTTTGTTCAATGTGCCAAATAACTTTGTGAGAAGACTTTCTATTTAGCTATTTTCAATGGCTCACATGACTTTGTCTACATCGGACATCTCATATGTTATTGTTCAACTTTTCCCTCTTTAATTTATTTTAGGATAATAAATTTTTTATTTATTTATTTATTTTATAATTTCATACTTAATTTCTTAAGATACATATAAATTTTTAAAAAAGTTTTTATTTATGTTTTTAAATTTGATCTAATTTGAAACTCTTGCATGTATAGAAAATCTATCAGTTGAACAAATTAGAAAAAAATAAAAGAAGAAAATATACTATTTTTGTAATTGTTAATCATGATAGAAAACAAAAATATATGCTTTTTCTTTTCGAAATCAATCACGCCACAAAAGGTAATTTGGGCATGGGACATTAAATTTTGAGTCTAGTACCAATTTTGGTTTGATTATGAAGTGGATGGCGTGATGCAACACATTTTCTCAAACTTAACATTATCAAATGAATATATATTCTCCTAGAAGGAAAATTAATCAAATTAGGATTCTCATGGAATTTTTATCAGGTGAAATTATTTAATTTTTTTACATTCACAGGAACTATTTTCCTGTATATTTTGCAAATTCTACTAAATATTTACAAGAAAATTTTCACAATTTATAAATAATTTTATCAGTGTCTCTTTTTCTCTCATCCTATGTATAACATCATAGATTTAACCATATATCATATCTTGACTTTAGAGTTCAAAGCCAAAGCTGCGAAACAAAGAACAAACCAAAACAAATTTCTTTTCTATCTTGATACACGTAGAGCCACTTAGTATGTGTTTATGTTTATAGAAAAGGTACATTTAACATAACTTACTTTCCTACCAATGAAACAAACCAGTTCTTCTCTATGCATTGAAATGTGTATATCTGCATTTGACAACTTTCAAATGGCAAACTAAACACATACTTAATTGATTTGGCAATTTCAAATTAAGCATCTCATAGAATGATAATTGCTTTTATTATCAATACATCATGAAAGCATTGGTGATGAACAGCTATATAAGTATATCTGTAAGTATATGACATCGTTTTTTGCCTTTTTCCTTTTTGGGCAAGAAAAGTAGTAGTAGATAACCTCTTGGGGGATATCGATAGCTAGAACTCTTAGCCAGCCTCACTTCACTAGAGGACCATTGAGATAGTAAGTTGGTAACGTGGATCATGTCTCAATATAAAATTCAAGTTTTCATTTATTTCCTTTTACTTTTGGTCTGCCAAAAGAACAAGGAATATGCTTGCAATGGCTTTATAATTGCCAAGAATAACTTCCACATCTTCACATTTTTGATGACCAAATACATAAAAGAGGGTAGATTAGAATTTTGCAGTCCCATTTCCAACACAGGTCCTGTTAATTTCTGTTTTTAAGAGGTAAATGAGATTGAGACGCGTCAAATATATCTGAATCCCCTGCTATTCATTTAAATTGCATTGTGATGTTGATGTTGCAGCACTATACTATACAAGTCACTGTGCATTAAGGGACAAGCTCAGGACTGTGAGGTTGAATATTGAGTTGTGTGCACCAAATAAAAGCTTTGCAATAATTAAAACCCTCTCCACATTTGTTAGTTACAGTTGCATTGCAATCATGCAAATGACAACCCCAATTGCTAGGTAGGAGCCCTACTAACTTCCCACGCTCAAATTTTACTACCCAGAATCTGTCTCCTCTATCCAGCTGAATCTCATAGCAAAATTTGTCATTAGGTATAATCAATTTTAGGCATTATTACGGAAGCTTCTATTTTTAGATGTTTAGATTGAGAAAGGTCTTTATCTTAGTTTGTGACAAAAAGGTAACGATGTTAAGGGTTTGAATCTCATTAGCCTAAAAGACAACGAAAGGGGAGAGAATATATATAAATTATGTATATGAAGTAGTGAAGTTGACAATTGGGTGATGTGGTGGTAGGAATAGTGGAGGATTGAGGATTGTGGAGGAGTCAATGGTGGGCAAAAGAAGAAAGGCTGAAGTGAAAAATGAGGAAGAGTTATGAGGAGAATAAGAATGCATGGTTTATGTGCTAAAAGCATGTATATGGGAAAGAAAAGAAGAGATGATATTGGAAGGGTTAAAATGAAGATTGATTGGTTGGAGTTGGTTGATGAAGTGCAGGTTGGGGGGTCATGTATAAATAATGTTAAAGTAGTTCCCAAAATCCCTTGAGTATAAAAGAGAGTAGATGGAAATCCAGCTCATAGTTCTTCAACACTGATATGACCCCACGTGGAGAGGACTGCCAGTTCACGGACTCGTTTGTTTTGCAGGGTTTTTTTAACATAAAAACCACAGGGTCCTTATAGCTGTCTCCTCGTCCCTAACGCTGGCAACAAGCTAGATAATGACTCCTTCTGCCTCTTTCTTTCTCTATGTGTGTGTATGTGTTTCTTACTCTGTTGTTTGTGGGGGTGCCTGCGTGTGCCCCTAGTTGCCTTGCTTCACTGCCATAAACATTATCATTTTGGATCAAGTAGGGTATCTTAAGGACTAGATCCAGACTCAAAACTTAAATCTTTATAACTACAATTCAACCTTAACCAATTTCTAACACACCTTCACGTTCATGATTCAATCATTCCAATATGAAGTTTGCAATATCAGTTATTTGCAGACGAGATCCATAGTTAGTTAATAGTTTCATTCAGATTGTTATACTATTTAAAAGATGAAATTCAATTCCATATTATTTTGATTGTATTACTCACTAGTATACGAGAGTGCCAAACTTGTAAGGTCCAACTAAGAGTTTAGAGGTGGAAGGAGGGAGATTTATATAAAATAAGGTAAGAGAAATTCATAGTTGAATTGAATAAAGTTGTTAATTTGGTGGCAGGAGGTATGACTTTGAGGGTGGTGGGTTGTGGACAAGATAATGGTCTGCCATTAGTTATAAAATAAGAGGGATATTAGCTTGGTATTAGGAACTGCTAATGATGCGATTGATGAAGGAATGATTCGATGGCGATGGATCAAGATTATATGGCTCTTAACAGTCTTCAATTTTGTTTTCATCGTAGCCGGAAAAAGGGTTCCAATCCAGCAATAATCAACAACCTTCAACCGAAAATTAAATAAATAGATAGATGAATTAATAAAGAACAAAAGTATATCCTTTCTTTCAAACCTAACTGTAACTGTTCCCTTTCATTTTGGTTGATTTGCTGGTAATAGCTTATGATTAGGGGATTTGGGGTCATGTGGGATATAGTTTGGTCCCAACATAAAGAAAAAGGGTGTAACCATGATTGGTCCAGTTAATTACCCGAGCACATGATCTATAGGATCAAATATAATTAACCAACAAAAGTTAAGTCAAATTGATATTGAAATTATTGTTCTTACTTTGTACATCAATATCTGTATCTCATATGCGCATAACTTTTGCTGCAACTAACATTTTGGAAAAAGGAAGCGGACTGAGTAAAAATTGCATCTGCTTCATTCCATGTCTGTAGACCAAAGCTGCCAACAACAGCACGCACACCTTCTTGCTTATTATATACATCACACAACTTCTTTTCATGTAAAAAGAACCATCTGATCATGATCAGAGGGTCCATATCTTTTGTTGTTGGAAAACTAATATTTTAACGAGTAGCCTTTTGTTTTTTGTTTTTTTCCTCACAATTATTCTTTGTAAAATCAATATCAAATATAAAGATGCATTCAGGCTTTGGTTAGCGAATACTTCTCCTAATGAACATTGAAACTATCATTTATGGCATATGGAACTAATCCTTCCTACCCTTTTGTTTATTAGCAGGGATAAACATTTATTTTTATAAAGAAGAGAATAAGATCCATGTTTAATAATGAAGATAGGGTAGGGTGGTGTGTATGTATTGGGAAAAAGAATGAGAAATGAGGGGAGAAGAAGAGAAAGACAAGGAAATAAGAGTTGTTTAAGTCAAAATGGAAAATTGATTGGATGGTGGGAGAGTATATTAATGCAGAGACAGAGGGGAAACACTTCAAGTGAGATAGTAACGCAGCTGTCACTTGTGATATACTACAAAGCACACACCACCTCTTCCTTCTCTCTTTGGCCAGCAAATTAGAGTTTGCAGCTGTCAGATCTCTTTCTCTCTCCTCCTCCACCACCCTTTTTCTCACTCCCTTTTCCCTTTCTCCTAAAACAATAAACAATAAATAATATATATTTTTTTTTATAAAACAACTCCCTTTTTTTAAATTATTTTTCCTTTTCGTATATTTTTGTTTTAATTAACTAACTCCTCTGTCACAAACAACCATCAAATAATAACGATACCACACCATCATAAACCATACCCACCACCTCTTTCCCTCAGCCTCTCTTCAAATTCAATGATTCTTGTGTCGTGAGGGGGCGCTGTTGAATGGTGGAGTAGGACAACTACAAGACACGGTCACAGAGAGAGAGAGCAGAAAACCAGAAGAGAAAATGGCAGTGACAAGTCAATAAGTAGAGATCAGAAGAAACAAGGACACCCTTTTGAGCTTAACTAGCTTTCATGCATAAACAACGACACCCTTTTCTTCCCTTGACACCATGGCTTACCCACATTACCGATCACAGTTCGGAGACACCACGTTCACTAAGGTCTTCGTTGGAGGCCTAGCTTGGGAGACTCCAACAGAAGAAATGCGCAAATATTTTGAGCAGTTTGGTGAGATTCTTGAAGCTGTCATTATCACTGATAAGAACACTGGAAAATCTAAAGGCTACGGATTCGTATGTTTCTCTCTCTCTCTCTCTCTAACTCTTTACTCTGCCTCAAACTTGATTCTCTTTCACTGCAACATGTGTGTTGTTTGATTTGATCCTCATATTACACACAAAACATGTCCTATATAACAGGTAACATTCCGTGATCCAGAATCAGCTAGAAGGGCATGTGCTGATCCAAACCCAGTGATAGATGGAAGAAGAGCAAATTGTAACATTGCTTCTCTCGGAAGACCTAGACCATCACCACCAAGAGGTTCATTATTTTATATGCATTTTCTATCTTCCAATGTTATGAACATCATCATCATTATCATAATATCACATATTTTTATTATACACAGCATAAGATATACACCCACACACATATATTATAAATATAACATAATGTTTTGTTCCTTGATCAAATTTGTGGTTGCGTTGTGGGGTGGTAATGCAGGAAGAGGAACATTCCAAGGAGGAGCACCGGGAACAGCTTCATACAGTGGTGTGCCGGCGGCTGGACCGTCGGCACTAGCACCGCCGCCGCCACCACCACCACCACCGCTGGTGTACCCGCCATATGGGTGAGTGAGTTAGCTTTGTACATTTACTGTGGGCATTTATTATTACCCATGTCTGTCACTCACAGTCAAAGAAACTGGTCCATGGCATTAATTGAGAACTGCATATAGACGCACACATTGCTGTCTACATATGTCGCTTGACTGCTCCCCCCCCCAATTACAGTAGGTCTTGGTGACAGCGTGAAAATCCTCACGTATCATATCACCATTAAAAGTACACGCAATGCCAAACTTTCAACAACCATCATGTGCATTTCCTCCCCCTACTTTCTTTTTTTTAACTACCACCACACTCAAAAGCTTAATCAATTTCATTTCCTCCAATCTCATCAGTTCATCAACTACTACATCAATTTTCAAAATCATAAAAAAGAAAGATATTTATTACGTTATAAGACATGATTAAAAGAAAGGATATACTAAAAGTGACCGGTCGGATTATCTGCGTTTCTGTGTATCTGATAGAGATTACTCATTGGAAAAACATGTTTTAAAATAAAGACAAATATTACTCAATTTATGTTGTAGTTTAAGCTTTTCTTTGTATGTTGAAGCTTGAGGGAATAAGTAAAACTACATTTTTTTGGTCTACAACCTGACATAGGGGTAAAATAGAGATGTGGTGAGGTTAGGTTTTCGTGTCTTTTAAAGAGGAGTGTTGTGATTCAGTGACATTGTTGAGTTATTAATGTCATAAATTAAAGAAGGCCTAAGAAGATAGGGTGCTTGTAGATTTTACCTATCGATGAGAAACATTGCTTTTGTAACTTATGCCATTGATGATGCATCTATGGTAATAGTAGAAATGTGGATGACAATAGGTACAGATCAATGGATATTTAATCCGTGGCAAATGCATGTACATTTTTTATATATGGTGGTCCTGCTTCAATAAATTTGTTTTATAATCTTGTACATAATAAAATCCCTCAGCTCTCGGTACTTTTGCATGTCCTGTACCATCAAGTCATTTTCTCACCAGCAATGCCATTGTTGTCTTATGAGGTGTATTAGTTGGTAAATTAAAAAGTACTCTTATAAAACCATGACCAATAAACAAAAACAGAAGGGAAATTACTCTTATGTTAACTTCTTTCTTTTTCTGAGGATTGTACGAGTAGAAGACACAGTTTACAAACTTAAGTTTTTGGATGCAATGTAACCGCAGAAAGCTAGTACAAAGAAGGGTAGAAGATGAACAGTGTTACTTTATTTGTTTCTATTACAACTTTTCTCCTTTGTTCTTTCTCTCAGGTGTTCAATCTCTTTTTCTTCAATAGTTAAAAGGAGTACCGTGTTTCTTTTTTCAAAGTTAATTAGGTTTATTTGAAGGTGATATATCAACGTTAGCCGAATCTTTTCTCTTCTATGTAGGGTATTGAATTTTAGTATGTATATATCTTTATATATATATTGTCTGTTCTTTATCGTAAAGCTAAAGATATTATATTGCAAAATAAAATATTAAGATTTTGAGCGGGTAGTTCAACTTTTTGAATCACCTAGAAACTTCTACTAAATAATAGTTGATAATTCTTTATACGTTCTATCAGAAATTTCCTTCCTTAAACTCTACTCTGTCAGTTCCAACGAGGCTGCATAGTTTATACTTTTATGTGCATGCAAAATTTCATATCATTGGATGCTACCTTGACCATTCTTTATATATATTGCTTTATTCCTTCCTTTTTCTACTTGATGGGGCAACTACATGTTCATAATTCCTGAGCCACAAAAAAGACCCTAGCTAGCACTGAATCAGTCATAACTAATTCAATCTCAAGGACCATGCATATCATATCATATCATGCCATACCATACATACCACAAAGCAGGCACACGCAATAGCACTAACTCTCATTACACATTTGATCAATTTAGGGGTCCCACATGACAACTAATATTAATGGATTTTTTTTCCTCACTGGTTTTTACTGGGAAAACCTTACATGTTAAGTTCAGTGTCAGTCCACAACAATAGGAGTCTTCCATTTTGAGCATTACTTCTCAAAGAAACAAATGCATCACTGCATTAACGTATTTCCTTCCATATTTGCTTGGTGATTAAATTGCTTTCAAATCTCTTTGCAGCTACCCTACCTACACCCCTGATTATGGGTACCATCAAGTAAGCATCTTTTCTCCCTCCAATCAATTAAGAACACATAGTTTATTTTTTAATGATGTCAGGTTGGTTGCAAATAATGGACAACAGTTGTGTAACATTTGCTTAATGATGGTGCATATTTGTGTGAGCACAGGCCACATTGTATAACCCACAA
The DNA here is from genome assembly GCF_000499845.2 of Phaseolus vulgaris. Taxonomy (NCBI): domain Eukaryota; kingdom Viridiplantae; phylum Streptophyta; class Magnoliopsida; order Fabales; family Fabaceae; genus Phaseolus; species Phaseolus vulgaris. The sequence goes on from NC_023752.2 coordinate 49,155,603, forward strand.
ATTCAGCAACCACAATACTACCAACAACTCTATGGACCATCCTCCTCCACCATGGCTTCCCCATATTACTATGGCTATTCTGTGCAAGCACCAAGAGGTACCTTTTCTACACCCCAACCACATCGCATACCAGCTGGACCCTCTTATCTATACTACCCTACACCAATGGAAGGCTCATTTTCTGCATACCGTCCACCACCTCAATTGCAACAACTTCCAATAAGGCAACCCCCTCCTTCCCCTAGTGGTACTATTCCTTTCTCTTCTCTACTAACTTAATTTCATTCACAAACTTTGAAATAATAGACTTACTAATAAAAAAATGCATTGTTAATGCATGTATTGTGGATTCTAAATTTAGTTAGCCTTCTGATATTGAATATCCTTAACTTGTATTTTATATCTATGTGACTCAAATGTATGCATACACACATGGCCACACAGGAGAGTGGAGTGAAAGAGAGAGGTGCACAGAGATTTATGAATTATGATGCACTTACTGACACACAATATATATTATGATTTGGCTGTAACATGTGGCCATAGGGGTCCACATGGGCAACCCCAGCCCCATGTGAATGAGCTGTCTCGGTTGTGCCATGAACCGTATAATGTATGGGTCAATGTGGAAGAAAGTCATGACAGAGGGAGAGGGTCATCATGTAAAGTAACAGTGAATGCATGTGGTTTCAGTAGGAAAAAAAATATTGTGGTGGTTAAATTCTTTAAAGAACCAGTCAAATGATCTTGCTTCCATGCATTGGCCCACACTGCATGTTTGACACATACTACCACTACTGTAAGTTTTTAATATTAAACAAATCTGTGCAATAACCAGAACAAATTAACTTTTTCCTTATTCCAGATCACCTGCACACTCCTTTCAGAGTATTTTCTGTATTCTTTACAAAAAATGGATCTTTTTTTAATCTAATGAGTCATAAAAGTATTCAACAATAGATGAAAAGAGCTTACAACTTGTACTTTTATAAAATTTGTTTGCTATTACCGTATGAAAATGAGTTACAACTTACATTAAACTATAATTTGTGTTTTATCAAACAACGAATGAACATCAAAACTGTATTAACTGACTGTACTTTAAGTAAGTTACCATTTTTGTTTGAATTTTCATTTTCACTTCTTCCAACAACCACACACTAGTATGTATACATGGAAGTACAGTGTAGAGTTCCAATGAGAAACCTAATCTATAGAGATGAATTGATTAACATGAGTATATATTGTTTACAATTTGAATGTTGAACACTATGTGACTATTGTTTATTATGGTTGGTTGTGATCAGACTCACAGACTCAGCAACGTACCTCGTCCGAGGCAGCAGGTGGAGTAGTTATAACTTCCGAAAGTTCAAATACCCAAGGGAGGAACTGATAAATATATATACCTGCTAAGTTTCAACTGTATAATCTTCAAATTAAATTTTATCACATTAATTCTTGATCTTTTTTCCACATGATCATATCTTCATTTTTTTGGTCCACATGCTGTAGCTTTTAGGAAATAATGGTTCTCATCAGATTAGTTGTGCTCCCCACAGCTATGGCATTCAAAAGTTGGACTAATCTACTTCATGGAGATTGTCTTCATTTCTCTTTTCCTTTTCTTCAATGAGATCTTCACTTTTATCATTTTTCCTAATTAATTATATTTTCCTTTTAAGTTATACTTTCTCCCATTATAAGAGCTTAACATGCATGCTACATCCTCAAATAGAGAAATTAATCAAAGCCCTAAATAAGACATTTTCAATTTTGTTTAAGATCCATGTTTATATCACGGTTGGCGAAATGTTTGTTTATACATAAAATAAATTTTAAGATGATTTTTTTTAAATAATAAAAATGATTTATTAACATTGGAATGATTTTATTAAATTTTTGTTGTAGGGTAAGGGTCAATTTGAGAGATTTTATGTTACGAGCAATTTTCATTCGTCCGTTTATGATTTTTCTCAATAGTAGATAGCACGGTGCAAAAACCTTTTACCTAATGGAAGAAAGGAAGGGGAAACATGAAAAACAAAACAAAACAGGACAAGGGGGGTGATCGGACAGCTGTGGCATAAAAAATCAAAGAAAATCATGGTTTTCTTTTTAAGAAGACGAATATTTAATAATTCTTTATTAGCATTATTTATAGATTTTTTTTAACAATATTGTTAGCAAATGAAAATACTTTTTTTGAACAACCTCTTCAAGTATATCAGCAACTCCAATTATTAATGATCTTTTAAAAGTCCATAAATTTACAGTAGTTTTTACTTATTTTGTCTCTCAGATATACTGGTTTTATTCTCTTTGTTCTAAATAATTATGTTTATGTTGTTCTAAATATTAGAATTGTATTCTTAAATATTAGAACTAACTTTCATGATTATAATACCTCCAAAATTTGAAGATGTCCTGCAAATATGGTTACTGCAAGAAAGTGTTTGATGAACTCAAGCTACTCAGTACAAAAACCATCCGGTGAAAGAATTTATATTATGAAAGAATTTATAAAATATATGCTGGGCCCAAACAGCTACTCACATACAAATCTTTTTATAAAGCTGATATGAAGGAATATTGAGATATAAAGATCAAGTGTAAGAAATTTAAAATTCTTACATTTAGCTGTCAAATATTTGTTTGGCGCAACTTTGAACGCGAATATAGTTAACTAAACATACGCAAAACTCACATAAACTTAATTTTGAGGACAATCGACGTAAAACGGACACACTAACGGATTTATTTTTATTTTTCTTTTAAAAATATATTTTGCGTCAGTCGCGGCCCACGCATAGTTTAATGGATGCGTCAGCTTGCGTCGATCACGGTCAACGCATGTTTATATTTTAGATTTTCAAAATTTATTTATTTAAATTTATTTAATGTATAATATTATAAGAAATATTTTAATTTATAACATTATAATATTTTAATGTATAACATTATAATAAATTATTTAATTTTTTAATATAAGTTAGTTAAATTAAATTTAGTAAATTAATTAAGTGTTTGATTTAAAATTAATTGAGTAAAAGAAAAAACGTATGTAAATTATTTAAATGTTATATAAAATATTTTATTATTTTAAACATTATTTATTTTAAATTTATTTGATTTATATATTTTCATAAATATTTTATTTTTAAAATTATGATATAAATTAGTTAAATTAAATTTATTAAATTGATGAAGTGTTTAATTTTGAAATTATTTAAAAGAAGTTATCTTAAAAAGTTTATAAAAATTTGAAAACATGTAGAAAAATAATAATTGAGTAAAAAGTAGTAAAAAAAATGTGTATTTAAATTTTGTAAATATTATATAAAATATACATAAATTTAAGAATATAAATTCAATATGAAGTAATAAATTAATGCAAAATGTAATGGATGTATTTAAAAATAGAGAGTCAATTTTATCTAAAAATGTTTTATTTGGCTTAAGAAAAAAAAAGTTAGATAAAACTTTTGATTAGTAACTTAAATAAATTTAAATGTTATATGTGTGCAATGGATGAATGAACTAGGAGTTTTGTTTTGATATCCATTATAATTTTAAAGATGTTACTTCTCATAAATGAAGCATAAGATCATCTTAAAGAATTAGCGAAAATGTATATGATACAAACATATTAAGACTAAATGCGTGAGTAAGTAACTTACTGTTAATTGTTAGATTACTACAATATCCAAAGTGTTCCAAAGTTGACTACATGCTCTATAAATGTCATTGTTATAGTTACTGAGTATGATCTCGAAAAGAAATTGATGTTTTCCAACTGAAGCATATAATAATGTAGTAAGTTTTAAGTGACGAGATGACGCATATGCAATATTCCTTATAATAGGTATTTGACATAGTAATTTTAGTAGACTTAGTTCTTAATAAATGTAACATAAATAAGTAAATTTCGATTGGGTGTGATATAGAATGAACTTAAAATCATGGAATAGAGTTCATGATTACATTTTGGATTATAAGTTAATAACCCTAGTCCATTGTCAAGGTAAGAGTTGAACTAAGAAGTGCATTGTAAAGGCTGAAAAAGAGTATCATAAACAATTTGAGAAATATGAGTCATTTCGTGATATTATATAGAATTAACTTAGAATCATGGAATATAGTTTATTATTAGATTTTGGATTATAAGTTAGAAGGGATGATGAGGGTATCATGAGCAATTTCAATAATAGGGTTCATTAATATTTGTGGTAGTAGATGTTATGTCACATACAAATTGTACTTAATTTAGTTTTTGTATAAATTAAATTTGTTTATTGTTGTATAAATTAAATAATTTTTTTTTACAAATTAAATTAATTTTATGTTGTAGAAATTAAATTAAATTATTTTATATAAATTAAAGTAATTTTTTATTGTATAAATTAAATTAAATATTTGTGTATATATTAAATTATTTTTTTATTGTATAAATTAAATTAAATTGCTTTTTATAAATTAATTTTTTTTTGTTGTATAATGAAATTAAATTTTTTTATACATTAAATTAAATTTTTTTTGTTATATAAAAAAGTTTTAATTTATTTTTTAAATTTTGAATTCGATTTTAAATTTAGTTAAAATTAAATATTTTAAAGTATGCGTTGGATGTGGCCAACACATACTGTGACTATATATAAATTTTTTTGTGTTCTCGCTTTCCCAACACTCACAGAACTTGCCCCAAATTTAAATTTTTATTTATTTAGAATTTTTAATAATTTAGGAATTTTATTTATTTTAGATTTTGATTTAAATTTTATCTTTCCAAAACAAAAAGGAAAACTAATCTAAAGATATCATCTCTAAGGTACTCTAACATATTTTGATACAACATTGGTATTACAAGATATTCAACATATTTATTTTTATAGGAAAAATTTAAATGTTTAGGCCAAACATGCTATTTAGAGAGATAATTTTGAAAAAATATATTAAAAGTTTGTAAATTAATAATATATTTATGTGAATGTTATGTTACCTGAATAATATTTACAATTAGGCCAGAAAGGATGAAAAGAATGCCTATAGGAAGAATAACAATAGTAGCTGGAAAGGCCATGATTTCCTTGTTACAGAGAAAAGAATGAATGTAAATTGATAATAGACTCCATAAATATATATGGCAATTGCACCAATTTCATGTAAGCTTTGTAATTTACATAGAAAAGAATTCAATTATAACACAAAAATGTAGATTAGTTCCTTTCGTAGAATCTTTGATGTTATGTGATATTCTTTTCCCACTAATTATGTTTTAATAATTAATTATACCATGAAGTTTTTAATTTTGTAGTGTTTAAAAAAAATATTGATGATGCAAATAATAAAGTTTATTTAGTGACGTGGGGGTGTTTAAATGAAATAAGGGATGCAAAAAGTATAAAATAAAGACAACAAATTGAGTTAGAAAATTAGAAAAAGTGATGTGGGGTGTGTAAATGAAATAGGGGATGCATAAAGTAAAATTTTGGACAATAGCATATTGGGCCAGAAAATTGAAAATACTGATGTGGGGCGTGTAAAATAAATAAGGGTTGCAGAGAGTAAAAACTTATGTAAGTTATTCTTTTAACTTTTTTTATATTTATATTTTAATTTCCTAACATTTTCATTTCGTAATGATCTATGTAGGAAAACTATCATGAGCGCTTGAAGGCCCTTCAAGCAAATAGTTCTAAGGACTCTAACACTGATGTCCTCCAACTTGATCCTGCAACTAAGCTTCAAACATGGAAGGAAGCTGCTGGAGGAAAGAGTAGAGGTCAGGTGTATGGTACGGCCAACTTGGCTGCTAACTTCTGCCAAGGAGTCTCTTCTCTCACTCAAGCCTCTGCTTACAACACTTCACAATCTGAGCATGTGGTTGAAAATCAAATGCTTCGTGCTGAACTTAGTATGTGGAGTCAGAAGTATGCACACTTGGAGGATGAGCTTAAGGTTATAAAAGATAAACTTATCTCAATGGAACGTGACAAAAATGCTTCCAATAGCACAACTCAATTCGATCATCAGTATGATCCAGAGCAGGATGATCAACCTGTTCCTTAAAGTGCATCCTATACTGTAAGTTTAACTGTTTGACATTTTTATTATATACTAAGTATTTTAATTATTTCATTTATTTATATTGTTTGTACTTTTTTTAAGGTTTATCACATATTTTGCTACTTTTAGTTAAATTTGTAAAGTACAATTTTAATTGTAATTTTTTTTTAAGTATTCATATCATTTTGAATATTTGAATGGATCAAAGAGTTTGTTTAACTATTTGTATTATTTTTGTACTTTGGATGTGTTTGTGGATGTATCGTGAATGATAGTAATTTGTCTGAATGTGATTTGGTTGGTATTTATTCTTTATAGGTAAACTGCCTAGAAAACAAAATAAAATGTTTTTTTCCTTCCCTTTATACGTCGGCCTTTGGCCCACGCTAGCTTTTTTTTTAATATGCGTCGCCTTTTGCGTGGGCTAGGCCCACACAACCTCTTATATATATATATATATATATATATATATATATATATTTATTTTTTATTTTTTTTCATTTTCGTCGGCGGAACCCGACGCATATGCATTTTGCGTGGGTTTGGCCCACACATAAGTCGCCGCATATGCGTCGCTTGTGCGTCCACTCAGATTATGCGATTTGCGTCCATTTTGCGTGGGCTTGGCCCACGCATCGTGCATCCAACTCGCTGGCCCACACTAGTTTCCATTTGCTTCCAAGGTTTTTCATCAGGACTGTGGCCAACGAAAATCCGACGCATATGCGTCCGTTTTCGACCCACGCTAAATCCTTGTTTTCTTTTAGGGACAGAAAAATCTTGACTTGTTGGTGAAAGATAGGATAAATGTTTAAAAAAAGAATTTATATACAAAAAGTTATAATTTTCTAAATCAAGAGAGCTAATAATTCACATTTTATTTTCACATTGTTTAACTTAAAGTCATTATTGATTGTTAAATATTTTGATTTGATTAAAAGTCCTAGCCAATCCGTTACACTTGAATAATATACTAACGTTTTAGTAGGCAAACTATTATACTTGCTTCAATTATATTAGTCAATATTTCATAAATGTCATCCTCTAATTGGTCATGTATGAGTTACACCACCAGTTTTCATTCTTTCATTCTAAATTTGTGTGCGGAATTCATAAAAGTTTATAATGTACATAGGCCATTTTGATGTTTAAGTTATATTTTAAAAGATTAAATTGATTAAAAATAGATGACGTGAACAAGTTCAAACAATTTGAATAGTGTTGACATACTTTCTGCAGTAAGCGAGAAGAACGCAAGTAATTAAGGTTAGATTTATCACAAATTAGTAATTCAATTTCTGGCATGGCTATAAACAATTGCAATTGTTTATTCTGGTTAAAACATGGAACTTTAGAAACGATTAGATTATGGGAATTGGGAAAACAGTTAGGTGCTACAGGTGGGGACGCAGGAAATGTTATGGTAAACCTAGGAGAACTGGAAAAAAGGGATAGGAATATAAAATCCCAAAGAGAAGCAGGGGAAAATCTGGGTTATAAATGAGAATTTTGTCAATAAATGCAAGAGGGTTCGGGAGTCCCGTGAAGTGGAGGTATATTAAGGATATTATTAGAAAGGAAGGTATTAGAATGGTGTGTTTGCAAGAAGTAAGAATGGTAAATTTCAATTTTAATAAATGTTGTCAGTTGTGGGGAGATAATGATATTGATTATCTCTATAGCGAACCATGTAATGGGGCAGGGGGCATTCTCACGATTTAGCACACAAAAAAATTTCAATGTTCTAACCATATAATTAATAGTCGGTTCTTTGTGTTATTCGGGTTTTTTAAGGAGAGTAATATTCTTGTTGTTATTGTAAACATGTATTTTTCGTGCAATCTGCAAGTCAAAATGCAAATGTGGGAAAATCTAAAAAAAATTAGACAAAGTGAACCTTGCAAATCATGGTGCATATTGGGGGACTTCAATTCCATAAGAAAAGAAGGGGAACGTAAAGGGATTAATCGTGCTAGTGGTAATAAGAAAGAAATGCAAGGTTTTAATAATTTCATGTATAGGAAGTGCTAATGGTGGATATACCCTGTATCGGAAGAAAATTTACCTGGTATAGACCTAATGGCAAAGCTAAGAGCAGGCTTGACAAGTTTCTAACTACTTTTGAATGGTTGCAACATTGGCCAGGTTGTAAGCAATATGCATTAGATAGACAAATTTCTGACCACTGCGCATTGGTGCTAAAATCAAATGTGGCAGATTGGGGACTAAAGCCATTCAGGTTCCTTGATATTTGGCAGGAAGATAAGGAGTTTGACAATTTTGTTAAAAGAAAATGGGAAAGTTATTTGGTGCAGGGCAACGAAATCGTAGTGTTAAAAGAGAAATTGAAAATGCTAAAGAGTGACCTAAAAGGATGGAATAAAGATGTTTTTGGGTATACTGATAAGATAAACTTTATATTTTGAGGAAAATACAAGAGTTAGATATGAGAGACGATATAGATGACATGGATGCGAACAAGATCAGGGAAAGAAGAGAACTATTGATCCAATTACATGATATAAATGTGAGGAATGAATCTTTATTACAACAGAAGTCAAGAGCATTATGGATCAAGCAGGGGGATTCCAACTCAAAATACTTTCATGCGTCAAGGAGGTTAAGGAATGAGATTAAAGGAATACATTGCCATAACTATGGCAATTGGGTGGAAGAGGCAAATACAATAAAGGAGATGGTTAAAGAATTCTACAAGAAAAAGATGTCGACCATAAAGGACATTGGAGTAAGGCTGGATAATGTTGAATTTAAGGAGATAACAGAATCTGACAATAGATTTTTGACTGATTCCTTTGACGAAAAATAAATTAAGGAAGCCATTTGGAATTGTGATAGTCATAAAATCCCTGGTCCAGATGGAGTAACTTTCAGTTTCATTAAAAAGTAATGGGGTCTTCTAAATAAGGATGTGTTGGGAGTAATGAAACACTTTCATAGAGAAGGGAAAATCCCGAAGGGTTGTAATGCTTCTTTCTTAACGCTGATCCCAAAGTCTGAGAATCCTCAATCTCTTGAAGAGTATAGACCCATCTCACTCGTAGGTTGTATGTACAAAATCCTGACCAAAGTGTTATCTAATAGGATTAAAAAAGTTATTGAAAAGGTGATAGATGGTTCACAATCGTCTTTTTTGTCTAATAGAGGATTACTGGACAGTGTCCTAGTAGTGAATGAGGTTTTGGATGATTTGAAAAGAAGGAGGAAAAGCAGGGTGATTGTGAAACTTGATTTTGAAAAGGCGTATGATTCGGTGAGTTGGGAGTTCTTATTTTACATGATGGGAAGATTAGGGTTCTGCGGAAGATGGATACAATGGATTAAAGCATGCCTTGAATCAGCTACTGTGTCGGTTTTGGTAAATGGTAGCTCGACAAAAGAATTCAAACCTTCTAGAGGCCTTAGACAAGGGGATTCAATGACACCGTTCTTGTTTCTGATTGTAGCACAAGTACTGACAGGGCTAGTAAAACAAGCGACAAGGAAAAATCTGTTTTCCGGAATAAAAGTCGAGGATAAAAAGGTGGAAGTGAATCTACTCCAATTTGTAGATGACACCCTTTTTGTATGCGAATCAAAAGTACAAAATATCATGTGCATTAAGGCTATATTAAGATGTTTTGAATTAAGCTCTGCCTCAAAGTTAACTTCTATAAAAGCAAAATTGGTGCAATTGGAGTAGACAGAAATGAGGTGAAAATGTATTTGGAAATACTTCATTGTAGTCGAATGGATATACACTTTACATACTTATGACAAACTATTGGAGGTAATCCATCAAGGTGTTCCTTTTGGGAGCCTGTACTATCAAAGATAAGAAAGAAACTTTCGGTATGGAAGGGGAGGAACATGTCCTTTGCGGGAAGAATTTGTCTTATAAAATCTGTCATCAACACCATACCACTATTCTTTCTATCCTTTTTTATAGCCCCGATTGGAGTATGTAAGGAGATCACAAAATTACAAAGAATTCTTTTGTGGGGGTGGGGAGCGGAAGGGAGAAAAATCGCTTGGACTAGCTGGGAGAACATTTGTAAAGCGAAAAAGGAGGTGGACTAGGAATCGGGAGAATTGACTTGTTCAATAAGGCACTCTTGGCTAAATGGTTATGGAGAATGGATTCACCAGAGATTGGACTTTGGAAGGAAGTTCTTGAATCGAAGTATGGTTCGAGGAGGCTCACAAACTCACCTGAACCGAAAAGAAACAGGTATACATCTAGACGGTGGAAGGATTTAACCAAAGTTGAGCAAGGTGACAATTGGTTCAATTCGAACATGGTTTGGAAAGTTGGATCTGGGGAGAAGGTCAAATTTTGGGAAGATGAATGGTTAGCCAATGGTCAACTCAAAGAACAATATGAAAAAATATATAATAACTCTGAGTTGAAGGATAAGTCTATAGGTAGTTTCGGAAGATGGTCTACAGAAGGATGGGAGTGAAAATTTAGTTGGAGAAGAGAATGATTTGAGTGGGAAAAAACTATGGTAGAGGAATTTATGAAAATTATATCACAGGTGTCACTACACCAACATATAAAGGACATACGGTTATGGAACGACCCTCCATCATACACTTTCTCGGTAAAATCAGCTTATAATAAGTTAGTAAATCACAAATCAGGGGCGGGGGGTTGGTGGTGTTTGAACATCTTTGGGATTTAAAGGTTATGCCTTCAGGTCTGTTTTATGTGTGGAGAGCCCTTTCGAATAGAATAGCGACTAAACAGAATTTGCACAGAAGGGGCGTTACATCGGGGGATACTTTATGTGTGTTATGTGGGAGGGAGGAGGAGACAACTTCACACATCCTTGTTTCATGTAAGGAATCAATTAAAGTATGGAATATGTGCTTTAGCTGGATGGGGATTAGTTCGGTGAATCACAATGAGTTGATTTATCATTTCGAACAATTCTCTTGCATATGCTTAAATCAATAAGGCAATAGGTTATGGAAAAGCCTTTGGGTTTCAGTTGTATGGTGTATATGGAAGCATAGAAACAACATTATTTTTAACCAAGCAAAGGTAGATGCAGAGGAAATTTTTACTTTGGCACTAGTACAATCATGGGTATGGATGAAACATAAAGAAAGGAAAATTAAATTCTCTTTTTTCTGATTGGATTTTATCACCTTTAACTTGTATTAACATGGTAACAAAATAAGTTTAGATTGTTGCAACCTAAGTAACTAATTTATTTTCTATATGCAATGCATGAAAGGTAGGGTTTTACTAATAATATAGTTTGAATTATTCATATTCACTGTTATGACATGTTCTGTATCTTTGATTTAGTTTAGGGGTGTAGAAGGTAGTGCTTCGTGATGCAGGTAAACAAGGATAGGAGCAGAGAATAACAAGTATCAGAGGAGAAAGTAGAGAGAAAGAATTTGGAGGGGGCAAAAGAGAAGCGGTAGTAGCTGTTAGTGAGAGGAACAATGGACAGTACTGGTGCCGTGATGAAGAAATTCGGAAGACTGAAGGGTGGAGCCGGGAGGGTTGTTCTTGGGCAGCAAATGCTAGTCTTCGTAAGAAGCTTTTGCTCAACTATGAAAAGGGAAGCAAACCTTTATTATGCAATCACTATTGAGTCATGCACAATTTTATGTTTAATCCTGCAATTTGATTTGTAAGCAAAACGGTTTGGAGTGTTGGTTCTTGTATAAGGGTTGGGACACCCCTGAAGTGTCCCCTTTATTTTATTTTAATTTAATTAATTATTTGATTGAAAAAAAAAACTTAGAGTCTAAATTCATTTTAGATTTTTAGTATTTAGTATAATTTCAAAATACACTATATTAAAAAACTTAAAATTAATGTAATTTGAAGGTAAAATAAAGACAAAACACAAAAAAATATAAATTCACTTAAATAACATTTAAAATATAGTAACATGAAGAAAAACATATATATGTACATATAATATATATATATATATATTTATATCACTACAAGAAAATCATGAAATAGAAACCAATTTTTAGAGACCAAAATAATTAGTTGCAATATTAACTAAATTAGAGACATTTTAGAAACTAACAAAAATTTTGGTTTATAAATTAGTTTCTATTATTGTTAAATAGTTTCTAAATTGGTATCTAATTAGCAACCAAGATTTTAACTACCAATTATCTAGTTTCTAAATTTGGTAGCAAAAACCTTGTTTGCTAGTTAGATACCAATTTAGAAACTATTTAACAATAATATAAACTAATTTAGAAACCAATTTTTTTTTTAGTTTCTAAAATGATCTCTAATTTAGTTGTTAGAATGTATGACTTTAAACTAGAGGGGGGGGGGGGGAATTGTTTAAAGGGAGTTTTCACAAACATTTTAAGCTAGAATGCAATTCTTTGCAAGAAACTAGATTAAGAATTTAGTTAGCCAAGAAACAAAGCTCAAAATAGTAAAGCACCAGAAAACACAATCGGTTGTTTCGTAGAAACAATCGGTTGTTTATATCAGTAAAAATAACAACTGAATTTAAAGAGTTTAAGGAAGAATGAGATGCACAAACAGTTTATACTGGTTCACTATTAAACCAAGAGCTACATCCAGTTTCCCAGAAACCACTGGGGAATCCACTAGGTAACAAAACCAGATTACATACACACACCACCAAAGAAGTGACCTTGATCCCCTCAAGAAACACACTTCCTTTGGCTTGACACACACACCAAGAATGTTGATCTTGACAACCTCAAGAGCACACAACCCTTCTTGGCTTCACAACACCAGAATGTACAAAGGTATTCAGAACGAATTACACTTGTTACAGAATGAACTGAAATCAATACATATGTAATTCTATTCCACTTCTCTCTTGAATAACCAAAGCTCAAAGTGAAAACTCAAATGTTTGAAAGCTCTTTGTGAAAAACTCAAAATCTGTTTTTCTTTCTTGTTGTTTGTTATAAAACTTAAACAAACTATTTAAAGCATTCAAAGAATGGTCAAATCATTTAAAACAGGAGTGTATTCGGTTATAAAATCATTTAAAGCTGACTTAACTAACAAAAATGATTCTGTTAGAGTTTTCAAACAAACAATCGATTGAAATAGCGAATCAATCGGTTGTTTTTGTTTGACAACAAGTCAACCAACCAAAACAGTTTTCAAACTTTTTCAAAAACACCTAAGTATAAAACAATCGGTTGTTTATGTTGAATCTAGTGTGTTCAAGCTTTGAAGAATCCAAATCCTTTGAGTTTGATGGAAGGCTGGATGTGCTTGTTGTTGCTGAGGTGTTTTAGAATAGGATCTGGGGTAGATTATCTGTGTAAATCCACTCTTGATTGAATCCAAAGCTTAAGTATTCTCAAACCTTTTGAATTGAAAGTGTTTTTCAAACTAAGTGAAAAACAACCTGTTGTTTTGTCGAAACAACCGATTGTTTTACTCTTAGGTGTTTTGAGAAAGGTTGAAAACTGTTTTTGATGGCTGACTTGCTGTTAAACCAAAACAACCGATTGATTCACACATTCAACCGATTGTTTGTTTTCAAACCATAACAGAAAACTGTTTTGAGTGTTGACTAAGCTTTAAATAATTTTATAACTGAATGCGCTCTTGTTTTAAATGTTTTGACCAGTCTTTGAAAGCTATAAAGAGTTTGTTCAGATTTTGTAACAAACAACAACTGAGATTTAATAATAGAAAAACAGATTTGAGTTTTTCACTGATTTAGCTTTTCAAGAGTGAAAGATTGCTTTGAGATTTCTTTGATCAAGAGAGATTGGAATAGGATTTTCATCTTGTATTGATTTCAGATAATTCTGTAACAAGTGTAATCCTTCTGTACTTTGTGTAAACTCTGGTGTGATAGGCCAAGAAGTGTTGTGTGCTCTTGAGGTTGTCAAGATCAACATTCTTGGTGGTGTATGTGCTGAGCGAAAGGAAGTGTCTGTCTTGAGGGGATCAAGGTCACTTCTTTGGTGGTGTGTGTAAGTAATCTAGGTTTGATTGCTTAGTGGATTCCCCCAGTGGCTTCTGGGAAGACTGGATGTAGCTCTTGGTTTAAGAGTGAACCAGTATAAACTGTGTGTGCAATCTCTCTCTCCCTTAAACTCTTTAATTTCAGTTTGTATATTTTAACTGGTATAAACAACGAATTGTTTCTGCGAAACAACCGATTGTTTTTCTGGTGCTTTGCTAAATTGCTTTGTGTTTTTGGCAAACTGAGTTCTGAATCAAGTTTTCTCAAAGGAATTTCATTCTAGACTAAAAAGTTTGCGAAAACCCTCTTTAAACCATTCACCCCCCTCTAGTTTAAAGCTATACATTCTAACAGTTTCGACAAAACAACAGGTTGTTTTTCACTTAGTTTGAAAAATACTTTAAACTTAAAAGATTTGAAAACACTTAAGCTTTAGATTCAATAAAGAGTGAATTACAAAGATAAACTACCCCAGATCCTACTCTAAAACACATCAGCAACTTCAAGCAACTTCAACCTTCCATCAAATGCTAGGATTTGGATTCTTCAAAGCTTTGATCACACTTGATTCTACAATCTCCCCATATTTGATGAAGACAAATCTCTGGTTGCTTGTGTTGGACTTGTTTGAATCTGAAGCAGTTCCTGCAAAACAAAGTTTAAGCAATATACAACATCTATATGGTAGCAGGTTAGAGCATAACAAAAAACTTGTGTTTTGCTTATTCAAAACAGTAGAAAAAACCAGCAGCCAAAACCAACTAAAATCAGCAGCAACAAAACAGCAGAAACATTAATCACTTAAACAGATAGAGTTTGCAGAGTTAAAGACAACACAACATAAAATATCCCCCTATTTGTCTTCACAAATAGACTATAAGAAGAGATAAAACAGAAATTGTTCCAGATTAAACAGAATTTTAAAAGAAATAGCATTTAAACTGGTACAGAGCAAAAACAATTGGTTGTTTCGAGCATTCAACCGGTTGTTTTTCTTCAGTCATCCTTGCCATATTGAAGCTCAAAGATCTGGTTATGAACAACTTCAATCTGTTCATCCAGGGTCAGAAAACGAGTGTCCATACTCTGGAATCTGTTGTCAATGCTCTGGAAATTGGTCACACAAAGATCATGAAGATTTGTTTGTTTTCAGCAAAGCCATCAAGCCTATTCACCATGTATCTTACAAAAGAAGACATATAAGTAATCTCATCCCCTTGATGTCCTGCACTTGTTCCAGCATCAAAGTTTGTTGCAAGTTGTTCTTCATTGTGGATATCCATATCAGCAGCTTGATCTTCTTCATCAAAATCAGCAGCTGCAACACTTGATGAACCACCATGATCACGATATTTTCTCACCCATCTTCCATTTATCTTAGTGAATCCCATCTTGCTTAGAGAACCATTATTCATTTCTTGTGTTGATTTAACCAACTCAGAGGTCTCATCTTCAAGATTCACTTCAAAATAAAGCAAGAATTGGAGATTAAAACAACATAGGGATAGTGGTAGTCACTTAACCTCATGGATTTTTGCATATGTTCTTTGATGATATGAATCTAGTTGATCTTGATCTTGTTCATGATGCACTAGATATAAACAAGATCTTCTTCTGTTAAACCAAAATGGTTTCTCCCCCTTGGAGTTAGAATCCAAGTAACAATAAGAGCAAGCATCCTTTCATCTAACTTCAAGCCTCCAACAGAACAAGTTTTCACTTGAGCTTGTTGATTTTTCAAACAGCTCTTGTAGTATTGGACTTTGCTGAAATCTTCCACAACACCAAGATTTCCTTTATTAATCCTTAGACTAGCATACTTTAATCCAGTTACTGCAGCCCACACATCATCGGTAATCTCCATGTCTACACCTTTCACATGAGAAACAAGGTTGTTTCCTTAAAACTTAAGGTTGGTGTACAATACCCGAATCAAATTAGGGTATATGTTTCTTTTCATCTCCAAGAATCTTCTCAGCAACTGATCCTTTTGAAGCTTCCTCACATTGTCCAGCTTTTGGCTTTTCAGTCAATCAAAGGAGACAACTTTTGGATTGTTGATCACCTTTGTGCTTGTCTCAAAGCGATATCTCTCAATGAGCTCATTATCCCCTGAAAACCAGCCCTTAAGTCTCCCTCCAGACCTTACAACCCTTGTTTTGATCCTCTTTAATGTAGGTGGAGTTGACTCCATGATAGCAGAAAAAAGAGGCAAAGGTTCACACACAAAGAGAGCAAGAGATGTTGCAAGAGATGACTCAATTGATTGTTTTTGTGAGAGAGAACTACTGCACCAGATTTTATAGCATAACTGAACCCTACTGTGATCAATTGGCATGAGTGGATTTTAGTCTTCAAGAAGAAAAAACTGGACCAAGACCTGCACAGAAAACGTCAAAAAATAGTAGAAAACCACATGGTCATCACATGTGATCTTTGACTAGTCATAAAGGCTCTTGAATTTTCAAGATATGGAATATACTCCTTTATGTCATGTTGTAACTTCCTCCAGAACACAATCAGGCTTTCAAGACAACTTTATTGACTCAGAATCCTTTCATAATTGAGATCTGCAATAGACAGAAAGAATAGAGGTATTAAATCAATTCTTTCACAGTGCTGTCAAAGAAGAAATAATCGGTTGTTTCGAGGAAACAATCGGTTGTTTCGAGAAAACAATCGGTTGTTTCGAGAAAACAATCGGTTGTTTCGAGGAAACAATCGGTTGTTTCAAGAAAACAATCGGTTGTTTCGAGGAAACAATCGGTTGTTTCAAGAAAACAATCGGTTGTTTCGAGGAAACAATCGGTTGTTTCGAGGAAATAATCGGTTGTTTTTTTGAAGCATGTTGATAGATTGAGATTTTCAAATATAGACTGAGAAAGGTTCAAAACAGATGTAAGTGCTCATTTGAAAAAGAGAATTAAACATGAAATAGTAATTAAAAACAAAGGTAGAGATAAGAAAGGTCTTATCCTTTTATGAAGTCCCTTCAATGAGTCATTTGATTGTGATCAAGGAGCTTCCTTTGTCTTTTGAAAAAAAAAAGGCTTGGACTGGTACATACTTCTAATTCAGTTCCAGTCTTAATCCTTTCCTTCCAAGAACCTGATTAGATGACTCAGAACCTCATTTTCTTCTAGTTTCCCTGCATAAAAATGAATTCAAGCAACAAGGTTTGGTCCCCTTACAAATGTGGGTCCATTTGATCTATTTTTATCATTTGAAACCTCACAACCTTTGGGAATCCATTTCATAAAACCTCTAGGAACAAAATATTTCCTTATTTTGCAGAATCTAACAGAATGACCTCTTTTCATGCAATAAAAGCATGTAACAACCGGTTGTTTCGACTTAACAATCGGTAGTTTTACTGGCAGTTTTGAAAAACTCTTTGAAAATTATCTTGCTTGTTCTGTGGATTAAAACCTAATCTAGCTCTTCCAAAAACACAATTTTGAGATGCTAAGACATTCTCAAAGTTGGATTTTCCCTTGAAAGCTTATCCACAGTTCTAACAAGACAATGTACTTTCTTTTCAAGATTTTCACAATTTTCACAAGCAAGAGAGTCACACACATGAGAAGAGTTTTTGCAATGTTTTTCAAGTTTTTCAAACTCAATTTTTGATTTTTCCAGCTCTTCTTCAAGTGTCTTAACCCTCTTTTCAAGCCAGTTGTTAAGCCCTTTCAAATGGTTGTTTGAGAGAACCAATCTGTTAGCTTCTTCATGAGTTTCTTGAAAAGCTTAAAGCAATTTACTATAATTTTCAGCACTTAGGGAAGCACATGAACTTACATTGCTTGAGCTACATGACTCATCATCTCCTTTTGCAATCAAGCATATGTTTGCTTTTTCATCTTCACTTGATGAGGAACTTGATGAGGAAACTTCATTCTCATCCCAAGCAATATATGCTCTTCTTGATTTTTCCTTTTTCTCCTTGTGGCTTGATTTCTTTTCATTGTTTTCTTTGTTTGGGCCATCAGCTTTAATGTGCCCTTCTTCACCACAACCAAAACAAGTATAATTGTTAGAATTGAAATCACTAGTTTTCTTGTTGCCATACCTTTCTTTGTTGGCTTCTTTGTTGCGATTTCTCTTCAAGAATCTACTAAACTTCTTGGACAACAAACTAAGGTTTTCTTCTTCACTTTCATCACTTGACTCTTGCTTGCTTTTGTGCTTGGCAGCTTTCAAGGCAATGCTTCTCACATGCTTGTCTTCACTTTCTTGAACATTGAGTCTATTCATTTCTAACTCATGTTCTTTAAGCTTACCAAACAATGAAACCGTTGTAAAGGATGTCAAATCTTTTGATTCAGAAATTGTTGTCACCTTAGGTTGCCATGATCTATCAAGACACTTTAGGATCTTGATGTTTAGCTCTTCTTTATCAAAGGTTTTCCCAAGGCTCATAAGGTGGTTGATGATGTGGGTGAACCTTTTTTGTACTTCAGCGATTGACTCACCTTTAAGAATTCTAAACATTTCATATTCTTGAATTAGAGTATGCTTTCTAGCTTTCCAAAGTGTCCCACATCTCCTTGGCCGATGAGCATTGAGAAATCCTGAAAAATTCATCCGAATTCAAAGCAGATGTTATGATGTTCTTAACAATACAATCAAATTTGGCCTTCTTGTTTTCAGAATCAGTCCAAGCTCTTGATGGCAATTGTTAGAATGTATGCCTTTAAACTAGAGGGGGGGGGGGGGGGGCAGGGTAAATTGTTTAAAGGGGGTTTTCGCAAACATTTTAAGCTATAATGAAATTCTTTGCAAGAAACCAGATTAGGAATTCAGTTAGCCAAGAAACAAAGCTCAAAACAGTAAAGCACCAGAAAAGCAATCGGTTATTTCGTAGAAACAATCGGTTGTTTATATCAGTAAAAATAACAACAATTGAATTTAAAGAGTTTAAGGAAGAATGAGATGCACAAACAATTATACTGGTTCACTATTAAACCAAGAGCTACATCCAGTTTCCCAAAAACCACTGGGGAATCTACTAGGTAATCAAAACCATATTACATACACACACCACCAAAGAAGTGACCTTGATCCCCTCAAGAAACACACTTCCTTTGGGTCAGCACACACACCAAGAATGTTGATCTTAACAACCTCAAGAGAACACAACCCTTCTTGGCTTCACAACACCAGAATGTACAAAGGTATTCAGAACGAATTACACTTGTTACAAAATGAACTGAAATCAATACAAATGTAATCCTATTCCACTTCTCTCTTATATAACCAAAGCTCAAAATGAAAACACAAATGTTTGAAAGCTCTTTGTGAAAAACTCAAATCTGTTTTTCTTTCTTTTTGTTTGTTATAAAACTTAAACAAACTATTTAAAGCATTCAAAGAATGGTCAAAGCATTTAAAGCAGGAGTGTATTCGGTTATAAAATCATTTAAAGCTCACTTAACTAACAAAACTGGTTCTGTTAGAGTTTTCAAACAAACAATTGATTGAAATAGTGAATCAATTGGTTGTTTTGGTTTGAAAGCAAGTCAACCAACCAAAACAGTTTTCAAACTTTTTCAAAAACACCTAAGTATAAAACAATCAGTTGTTTCGACAAAACAACAGGTTGTTTTTCACTTAGTTTGAAAAACACTTTAAACTTAAAAGATTTGAAAGCACTTGAGCTTTAGATTCAACAAAGAGTGGATTACAAAGATAAACTACCTCAGATCCTACTTTAAAACAGATAAGCAACTTCAGTCTTCCATCAAATGCTAGGATTTGGGTTTCTTCAAAGCTTTGATCACACTTGATTCTACATTAGTTACTATTGCAACTAATTATTTTGCTCTCTAAAAATTGGTTTCTATTTCATGATTTTCTTGTAGTATATATATATATATGTATATATATACACACACAGTAGTTAAAAGTCTAAAATATTGGATAGAGATATATTGTTATGAAATCAAAATAAATGCTACAAAATATATAGCATAAATGTTGGAAATAAAATATTATTAAACAACTTATCAAATTACCAGGGTAATTAAGAAAAACGTTACTTGATTAGAGGAATACCCTTGCCCATAAAGTTGTTGTGGTGTTTCCGGCGAGGAGAGAAGGGCCATTTCTATGAACGGCATGTACGGAGGATAAGAAATTGTGAGGCAAGTGCAGCCATATGTGGGTGGTGAAGTTCATTTGTCGGAGATGAGGAGGTCCGTTCGGTATAGTGCGGCGTCTCTGTCAGCCCGTTTCGAAGAAGTGAGCAAGATCACCTCACGGGAAAGGGCAAGAACTATAGCGGTCGCAACAACTTCAAGTCAAGGGGTCGCAGTGGAGGAGGAAGACGATGTTGACGGTGGAACATACTTTGTGGTGAAGGAGGTGTCTTCTCGAGGACATGCCAGAGAAGGAGGATTGCTCAGCTCAGATGCGGGGAGGAGAAGATTGCCGGGTGTCATCCAATTGATGAATTCGTCGTCAAAATTGTGAGATGCAAGGTTAGATATTCAAAGCCATATCAACAACTTATCTGACAGTGCAATTGAGAATTGTAATAGGTTGTTTTGAATGAATAATGAGCATTCTGAAGCTTTTAGAATCCAGAATATTGGAAAGGATTTATGATTCTCTTTTTCGGGAGAAGATTATATTGTTATAGGCGAGTTACATGCAATGGAGATAAGAAATAATTCAATTATAAGGAGGGTGAGCACAATCAGAGTGGAGAATAGTTTATCTGATGATGAAGATAATTAGTATGAATATAAGAGGATTAGGGGGAAACAAAAAAGAAGGGGCGAGTGTGGTGTGTTTACAAGAGACAAAGTGTTAAGAGATTTTCAAAATGTGGGGTACAAATGAGGTTGAGAATGGGAACGATAATAATGTAAGTGGGGTGATAACAATGTGGAGGAAAAATGAATTTTTTCTTTGTAATGCAATTAATGGGAATAATTACATCATAATTGAAGGGGAGGGGGGATAGGAGAGGCTTTACAGGTTACCCTTGTTAATATGTACAACTCAAGTTATCTGTCGAACAGAAGAGTCATGTGGGATGAGGTTCGGGAGAGGAGAAGGGTGAAAAATACAAAAGCCTGGTGTGTGGTCGGGGATTTTAATTCTATCAAGAGAGCAAGAGAAAGAAGGAATGCAGGTATGGATGGTGACCACCGAAGGGAGATGAGAAGGTTTAATGAGTTTATGGAAAGTTCAGAGTTGTTTGATATTCCCATGATGGGAAGAAATTTTACGTGGTATAAGCCAAATGGTCTGATAAAGAGTAGAATAGACCGGATCTTAGTGTCGAAGGAATATTGGATAAGTGGTCGGGCAACAAATACTAGGTTGTAGATAGGTTGGTGTCTTATAATTGTGCATTGGTTGCCAATGGGATAAAGACAATAAGTTTAAGGATTTCGTTCATAATAAATGGGATAGTTATGAAGTGCAAGGAAATGGTATTTTCTTTTTAAAGAGAAGATACAGAGTTTGAAGTCTGATTTAAAAGTTTGGAACAGAGAGGTCTTCGACAATGTTTTCCAGTAAGGGGAGGATATTTAGAGGAGAATACATGAGCTCGATGCAAAGGATGATGAAAGTGAGCTGGATGAGGTAGGAAGGGAGGAGAGAATGTGGCTCTTATCTGAACTGTGACGAAATATTCACAGTCGGGAAGCCATTCTACAGCAAAAGGCTCATCTTAGATGGTTGAAGCACAGGGACTTGAATACAAAGTACTTTCATTCGGTCATTAAATGGAGAAGAAGAAGGAATAGCTTGTGCGGGCTGAGAGACAAAGGTCAATGGCACGATGAGCAGAGTGTGGTGAAGGAGAAACTCAGAGAATTCTATGATGAAGGGTTTTCTGGAGAAGTATGTCAACGAGTCAGGCTAAATAACACAAGTTTCAATAGAATTACAAACGAAGATAATGTCTTGTTGGTAGGTAAGATATCAAAAGAGGAAGTTAAAAGGGCAATGTGGAGTTGTGATAGTGATAAAAGCCTAGGTCCTGATGGTTTCAATTTCGGGTTTATTAAGTTTTGTTGGGAAGAGATTAAGGATGATATCATAATAGCAGTGCATAATTTTGAGGAAGACGAAAGATGGCCAAGATAGACGAATGCATATTTTATTTCCTTGATTCCTAAAGTCGATAATCCACAACATCTAAATGATTTTAGACCTATTTCTCTAGTTGGATGCTTATACAAAATTGTGGAAAAAATTATGTCTCTGAGGATGAAGAAAGTGTTGCATAAGGTTATAGATGTTGATCAATTCACATTCCTGGAGGGCAGAGGGATTTTGGATAGTGTACTAGCAACAAATGAAGTGATGGAAGAAATCAAGAGGAGAAATAGCAGTTGTGTGTTCTTCAAGGTTGACTATGAGAAGGCGTACGAATCAGTAGTTTAGGAGTTTATTTTTTACATGTTGGAGAGGCAGGCTTTCTATGGCAAGTGGATTGGTTGGATAAGAGTTTGTCTTGTGTCCTCATCGATGTTTGTGTTAGTAAACGGGAGTCCTACTAAGGAGTTCAAGTCAATGAAAGGGTTGAGACAAGGAGACCCCCTAACACCGTTTCTTTTCCTTATTGTGGCAGAAGGTTTAGTTAGATATATAAGGTAGGCGGTCGAAAATGATTTGTTAGAAAGTGTGGAGATCAAAGATAAGTTCATAAAGGTTAATATGCTTCAGTACGCGGACGACACGATGTGTTTTTGCAAGGCGAAAGCTCGAAGCGTGTTCGTTATCAAGGCCCTTCTAAATTGCTTCAAATTAGTCTCTGGCCTAAAGGTCAATTTTCAGAAGAGCAGAGTCAGAAAGGTAGGTTGCAGTTCTCTGTTTGCACAACTTGCGGCTATTCTGAATTATGGGACGATGAAGACTCCATTTAAATACCTAGAATTGTCGGTAGGTGGATGTCACAAAAGAAGTAAGTTCTGGGAAGAGGTGGTGGAAAAATTGAGAAGAAGGTTAAGAAAATGGAAAGGTAAGTTTATCTCTATGACAGGTAGCCTCTGCTTGATTAAGTCGATGTTGTTCGCTCTTCCTTTGTTTTTCTTGTCTCTATATAAAATGTTGGTCATGGTGATGAAGGAAATAGTGAGGCTGCAAAGGAACTTTTTGTGGGGATGCAAATCGGAAGGCAGGAAAATAGTGTGGGCCTCGTGGAAAAAGGTTTGTGAGTCAAAAGAGGAGGGAGGGCTCGGTATGATAGATATAAGGAGTTTTAATATTTCCTTGTTGGGAAAGTGGATTTGGCGTTTAGGCTTTGAAAAGACGGGTTTGTGGAAAGAAGTTCTAGATTCAAAATATGGAGGTTGGAGGGATCTTCAGAGTCAAAGAAAAAGTAGTACCGATTCTCTTTGGTGGAGGGATTTGAAGGAGGTTTGGTCTCTTGACGAGTGAAAAAATAATTTTAAGGATACTTTTTCATGGGAGGTTGGGAATGGAAGGGAGATAAGGTTTTGGGAGGATAAATGGGTAGGCAACACGAACCTTAAGGACGCATTCCCGAGACTATTCACAATTTGCTCCACCAAAGATTCATCCATTAGGGACGTCGGGGAGAGGTCTTAGAATTCATAGTGGACTTGGAAGATTGAATGGAGAAGGAATTTGTTTGAATGGGAACGGAATCAGGAGCAACAGTTAATGCAAATTTTGGGGGAACAAAGGGTTATGTTGGATAAGAAGAATTCTTTGGCTTGGAAAGGCAAATAATCAGTCATGTTCGTGGTTAAATTCACGTACAAAATCCGTAAAGAAGTTGTTCAGGGGTTGAGAGGGAGTTGTTTGGGGGTTTCTGAAGGCTTAAGGCACAATCGTCTTCACATGTCACAACATGGAGGGTTCTGGAAGAGCGTCTAAAGCAAACTTGGTTAGAAGGAGGTTATGTATGACTACCATTATGTGTTGTTTGTGCGGGGAGGGAGAGGAAACCACATCCCATCTTTTTGGTACATGTAGAGTTTCTTGGCTCGTGTGGTCTAAGTGAGTGGATGGGGTTGGCAGCAATGGATCATAGGGAGCCAAAAAAACATTTTGAAAGCTTCAGGATGAGTGGTGTCAAGGATAGTGTTAATCATATCTGGGGTGGTGTGTGGATAGCAGTTGTAGGAGAGTTATGGTTTTATAGGAACAAGAGGATTTTCAAAGGTGGTAGGGTAGATCACATAGAAATCTTCACTCTGGCACAAATGAAGGCTTGGTCATGGGTTTTGTCTAAAGCGCGTGGCGTAAGTTTTTCGTATTCAAATTGGTGCCTTGAGCCTTTGATTTGCATGATGTCAGTCAGTGTTTCTAAGAGATAGTTAGCTCGAGTGTAAAGTGTTTGCTTTCATGTTTTTCCGTTGTTGTAAGGAGGTTAGAAGATAAGACCCTTAGGAAGGTTTTTTGTATAAGGGTTGAGGTATCCCTGAAATACCTCTTATTCATTCATTCGTTTTTTACTGATAAAAAAAACTCCAAACCCTTTACCTCTGTCAATGTTTGGTAGTAAATCTAGTCCTTTTGATCTTTTTCAAATGAATAGAAAAAAGAGTGAAGATAAACTTTCTCTCCAATATCTTTGTACTTAGTCTAGTTATTGATGTTTTAAAATTTAAAGAAATTATATATATAAGTGAAATTCAACTTGTTGAATTATCTTTTAATCAATACATTAATCCGATGATATATTGAACCAAATTTGGATTAATTATTTTCAAGTATGGTGTATTTATAGTGTTGAATTATGTCTAACAAAAGAACTATACAAATTGAATTACAAATTATACTAAAGGAAGACGAAGAATAAAAACAAAGTTAGAAAATAATAAATTGTTTTATCTATTATGCAAGATAAACATTTTAGTTTATATAATTTGGAGATGTAAATAATACACTTTTATAAAGAGAATAAAATGATTATAAGTTAGTTAGATCTATAAACAAAATTCTAACTAAGTAAAAATGATTTATTTCCCTTGTCATTAAACCGTCTACCTTTAAACATCTATAATTTGTTTCAAGAATATATGTCCAAGAAATCTAGACAATATATAGGCTTGCTCTTTATAACTGGCTCCCGTGAAGATGTCTACTAAATTCTCCATAGTATTGATCATCTTCACATCAATACTCTCTTTACTAAAAAGAAAGTAATATTTGACACCAATATGTTGTGTCTTCCATATTGAACACAATCCTTGGCCAAACAAATCACACTTAGACTATCACAAAAGATTATTGTCTTCCTTCGAGTAAATCCGAAATTTTCCATCAAACTCTTCCACCAAATTCCCTCCTTAGTCACATTTACCAATGCCATATACTTCACTTTAATGGTAGAAAAGGTCATTGTTGGTTGGAAAATAGCCTAATTAAGCAATAACCTAACAATTGTGAATGTGTATCGTGTAATGGACTGTCTAGCATATAAGTATGCAACATAGTTAGACTTTAAGAGTCTTTTAGAGTATTGCAAATCATCTTTGAAGATAATCCCAATGCTCTTACTTTCTTTCAAGTATCTTAGATTTGTTACAAAGTTTCTCAATTTTCCTTTTGGGGTTGCTCACACATATACTCACCAAACTAATAACTTGATAAAAGTTTGGTTTAATTCATATTGTTGCATACATCAAACTTCTTACTACACTATAAGAAACATGAGACATGTATTTCTTCTTCTCACCCATTTGAGTAGAAATGCACTCAACAAGATATATAGATGTTATCAGATATATGCTAACAAATTGAATATCTTCCATCACAAAATATCTCAACATCTTTTGTATGCATTGTCTTTAACACAAAAAGAATTTTTTTTTTATCTCAATCTCTCTTTGATCTTTATCCTCCAAAATCTTCTCAGTTGTACCTATATGTTTCATTTCGAATTCACTGCCAAGAAGTGACTTCAACCTTTTAATCTCAATTTCATTATGAGATGCTATCAACATGTTGTCTACATATAATAATAAGTAGGTGAATTCACCATTCTCCACTTTCTTATGATAGACACATAGATCACAAGGACTTTGTTGTTTCCTTACAAGACAATGAGAAAACCAAACCTCTTATTGATATGATTCCAATAGCACAACATGAATGATTCTTGACATTATTAGGAATCATCTTGAGTTGGATATGAGATAGGCACTTTATGATAGAATTGGATCAAGGTTCTATGTTTAAGAACTCACCAAGACTAGTACCAAAACCCAAACTCATATGGAAGTTCCATGTATTGTCAAATTGAATAAAAAACAACAACTAGAAAAGAAGAAGAATCAAAGATGAAAGGCATAAAGTAAATGACCGAAGCAAAAAGCAATAGAAGCTAGAAAACCGAATTGAAAAAGCAAAGGAAACAAGCTAAGACATGAACATAAAAAGAGAAGGAAGGAAGGAGAAGAGAAAGCTCATGAAGATGGAGGATTGGTTGGATGATCATGCCACTTAGAGGATGGAGACTCCAAGATGAGTGTGCTATGCCGCCACTTGAGGTAACCAAGAACACTCAAGATAAGACTAAGTGAGGAAGGCACAAAGCTCTCCAATTCTCTCTCAAATTGAGTAGAGTTTCATTAATACAAATTTCCAATATGAAAAATACAAGGGCAACACCTTAATTTATAGCCTAGAGGTGCTGAAATGCAAAGCTAATTAAATTCAAAATTCCCCCCAAACTACATGAAAGTGGCGCCAATCCTAGAGCATGAGGAAGGTGTGACCTCCTCTCTTAGTTTGGCACCTCCCTATTACATCTACACCTCCCTTCTAAACGCACACCCCCCTAAGACTCCTAAACTAAAGACCTAAAGATGCTTTTACAAAAGAGGTTTCTTATGTTTCCCTCTAAGCACCTTCAAACAAAGAAATTACAAAAAGAGAAAACAAATGTCCATTAGCTCCTAAAGCCTTGAACATGATCCTTGTAAGCCTTTGAGGTGGGCTTTGAACTCCATGAGCGTCCTCCATTTGAGCCTCAACCTCTTCTTGCTCTTGATGATTGGCTTCCATGTCCACTTGAGCTTGATCTCCATCATACTCCCCGAGTTGGAGAGAATTCGACCACGAATTCTGGAGACCTACAGAAAAAGGAGTTAGATCACTGATATTAAAAGTATGACTACCTAAGAATGTATCAGGCATATCTAACTCATAAGCATTGTCATTAATCCTCTTTAGGACTTGGAAAGGTCCATCCCCACGAGGCATTAGTTTGGACTTCCTTTGAGTAGGAAAATGATCCTTCCTCAAATGAAGCCAAACCCAATCACCTTCCTCAAACAACAATGCTTTTCTCCTTTTATTGGCAAGTTCAGCATACTTGCCAACCTTCTTCTCAATTCTCTTCTTGATGTTTTTATGCAAAGTTTTCACAAAGAAGCCTTTTCATCCCCATGTTTGCACAAGACATCTCCAAGAATGGGAATAGGAAGAAGATCAAGAGGTGTTAAGGGGTTAAACCCATAGACAACCTCAAAAGGAGACTGTGAGGTGGTAGAATTTACTACACGGTTATATGCAAACTCAACATGGGGTAGTAAATTCTCCCACACTCTAGGATTCCCCGAAATGAAACATCTCAATAGTTGTCCCAAAGTTCTATTCACCACCTCGGTTTGACCATCAGTTTGTGGTGGCAAGTGGTAGAAAATAAAAGTTTAGTTCCAAGCTTGCCCTACAAGGTCTTCCAAAAGTGACTTAAGAACTTGGGATCTCTATCGGGCACAATAGATCTAGGGATCCCATGTAAGCGAACCACTTCTTGAAAGAAGAGGTTTGCAATATGACATGCATCATCCACTTTGTGGCAAGGAATAAAGTGAGCCATCTTTGAAAAACGATCCACTACCACAAAAATGGAGTCCTTTCCCTTTGATGTCTTGGGTAATCCTAAGATGAAATCCATAGATATGTCAACCCAAGGCATTGAAGGGATAGGAAGAGGAGTATATAAACCATGGGGATGCATCTTAGAGTTAGCTTTGCGACAAGCTATGGATTTATCACACAAATTATGAACATGTTTATGCATATGAGGCCAAAAGAAATGTTCATGCAACACATCCAAAGTTTTAGCAACCCCAAAGTGACCCATTAAACCCCCCTCATGGGCTTCTCTAACAAGAGATAATCTAATAGAGCTTTGAGGGACACAAAGACGTTTTCCTTTAAAAAGAAAGCCATCTTGTATAAAAAAAATCTTTGTGTCCTCCCTTAAGAAACTCTTGATAGATGAGAGAAAAATCAAGGTCATCATGATAAAGTTCCTTAATGTGATCAAAGCCAAGATATTGAGAACTTAAAAGATTTACAAAAGTATATCTTCTAGAAAGTGCATCTGCCACAATGTTTACTTTGCCTTGCTTATGTTTGATCACATAAGGAAATTGCTCAATGAATTCCACCCACTTAGCATGCCTCTTGTTAAGCTTGTTTTGGCTTTTCAAATACTTAAGAGATTCATGATCACTATGTATCACAAACTCTTTAGGAAAAAGATAGTGTTGCCAAGTAAACAAAGCCCTAACAAGTGCATATAATTCTTTATCATAAGTGGAATAATTGAGATGACTTCCCTTCAATTTCTCACTAAAATAAGCTATGGGGTGGCCCTCTTGTAGGAGGACAACCCCAATGCTTATACTTGAAGCATCACACTCAATCTTAAATGTTTTAGTGAAATTAGGAAGGGCTAAGATGGGAGCATTAGTCAATTTTTCTTTTAAAGTCTCAAAAGCTTTTTGTTGTGCTTCTCCCCATTGAAAAACCACATCCTTTTTCACTATATCATTGAGAGGTGCAGCAATGGTACCAAAGTTTGGTACAAATCTTTTATAGAAAGAAGCAAGTCCATGGAAACTTCGGACTTCATTCAAAGTTTTTGGTGTAGGCCAATTTTGAATGGCCATCACCTTTGTTTTGTCCACATGGACCCCTTTGCTACTCACAACAAACCCTAAGAATTCTATATGATCAAGTGCAAACATACATTTAGCAAGATTAGCATACAAATGTTCCTTCCTAAGGGTTTCTAAAACTTGCCTAACATTCAACCTATGGTCATTCAAAGATAAGCTATAAATGAGTATATCATCAAAGTAAACAACAACAAACTTACCAATGAAAGGTCTAAGAACATGATGCATGAGGCGCATGAAGGTACTTGGTGCATTAGTTAAACCAAAGGGCATAACTAACCACTCATACAAACCAAAGTTGGTCTTAAAAGGCGTCTTCCATTCATCACCCGGTTTGATACGGATTTGATTGTAGCCGCTTTTAAGATCAATCTTTGTAAAGATTTTTGAACCATGCAATTCATCCAACAAATCATCAAGCCTAGGTATGGGATGCCTATACTTAATTGTAATGTTATTGATGGCCCTACAATCCGAACACATTCGCCATGTGCCATCTTTTTTAGGCACTAAGATGATAGGCATAGCACAAGGACTCATGCTATCTTGAACCCACCCTTTCTCAATCAAAGCCTCAACTTGTTGGCGAATTTCCTTGGTTTCACTTGGATTGGTCCTATAGGCTGGACGATTTGGTAAGGAAGAGCCCGGTATCAAATCAATTTGGTGCTCAATCCCTCTCAAAGGTGGAAGTCCTTTTGGAGGATCTTGAAACACATCTTGAAACTCTTCTACCAAATTTTCCAAACAATGAGGACTATCAACAAGTGGTTCTAGCTTAAGAGTTCTAGGGATAGCTAAGAAAAGAGGATGGTGAGCCACTATTTCCCTTTGAAGCTCATGCCTAGACACAAGAAGTGTAGGCTTAGAACTCTTATCTTTTTTATCTTTTTTGTCTTTTTCACTCTCCCTCTTTTTTTTCATGATGATTTGGTCCTCATGGACTTCTCTAGGAGAGAGAGATTTTAAAGTAACCTTGTGACCATGGAAATCAAAAGAAAGTTTGTTGGAAAAGCCATCATGAAAAACTTTTCTATCAAATTGCCAAGGCCTTCCCAAAAGAACATGTGTAGCTTCATGGGCACAACATCACATAATACCTCATCTTTATATTTTCCAATAGAGAAATGGATGAGAACTTGTTTATTCACAACAATTTCTCCTACTTCACTAAGCCATTGCAATTTGTAGGGCTTTGTATGAGAGATAGTAGGCAATCCAAGTTTATCTACTACTCTTGTACTAGCCACATTAGCACAACTACCCCCATCCACTATTAAAGAACAAATGTTGTTTTGAATAAGACATCTTGTATGGAAAATATTTTCCCTTTGACTTTCATCAAAAGGTTGTGAAACTTGTCCAAGAAGTCTTCTCACAACTAACAAATCTCCTTCAAGTGGACTCTCACTCTCATTCTCACTAGACGCCCTAGAAGGTGAAGAATGCCTAGGTGAATCTGAATCATGCTCACTCATGACAATGCCATTATGCACAAACATATTCCTTTTAGAAGGACAATTAGCCGCAATGTGACCATAACCCATACACTTAAAGCATTTCTTACTAGACGATTTAATTAGGGATTTAGGCCTAGAAGTAGATGGCTTAGGTTCCTTGGGTTTGAAAGAAGAATCTTTAGAAGGAAATTTTGAAAAAGACTTTTTGTTCCTCCAAGAATTGTTGTAGTAACCATCATTGGGAATATTTTTGAAAGAATTTTTCTTAGCAAGTTGGGCTTCCACCTTCATTGCAAGATGAACTAAAGAACCCAATGATGAATACTCTTGTAACTCAACAACATCTTGAATATCCTTCCTTAGACCACTCACAAACCTAGCAATCATAGCTTCCTCACTTTCTTCTAATTCAACTTTAAGCAAAAGCGTTTCTAACTCTTTGTAATATTCATCCACATTTAGCGTGCCTTGTTGAAACCGTTGGAGTCTCAACATGAGGTCTTTCCTAAAATGTGGGGGCACAAACCTAGCGCGCATTTGATCCTTTAAAGAGTTCCAAGAGTCCACGGGAGGACCCTTGTGATAGATAATGTCCTTTACAACACCATGCCACCATTTCATGGCATAATCACTAAACTCTAAGGTGGCTAGCTTAAGCTTGTCCTCATCTTGGATCTCATGGATCTCAAATATTTGTTCACACTTAGCCTCCCAATCTAAAAACACATTAGGATCACTAGAGCCATTAAAACAAGGAAGCTTGACCGAAGGTAGCCTAGCCTTTGTATCTTGGTAGTATCCAACTCCACGGTGATGTCTCTCCCCTTGGTTGTGATGTCTATGTCCGTGGAATTGAGGTGGAGTTTGCCTTCTCCTATTGATATGATTCCAATAGCACAATATGGATGATTCTTGACATTCTTAGGAATCATCTTGAGTTGGATATGAGATAGGCACTTTATGATAGAATTGGATCAAGGTTCTAAGTTCAAGAACTCACCAAGACTAGTACCAAAACCAAAACTCATTTGGAAGTTCCATGTATTGTCAAATTGAATAAAAAACAGCAACTAGAAAAGAAGAAGAAACAAAGATGAACGGTAGAAATAAAAGGAACCGAAGCAAAACACAAAGGAAACTAAAAATGCCGAACTGAAAATGCAAGAACTCAAACTAAGACATGAACATAAAAAAAGAAGGAAGGAAGGAGAAGAGAAAGCTCATGAAGATGGAGGAATGGTTGGATGAACACGCCACTTAGAGGATGGAGACTCCAAGATGAGTGTGCTATGCCGCCACTTGAGGTAACCATGAACTCTCAAGATAAGACTAAGTGAGGAAGGCACAAAGCTCTCCAATTCTCTCTCAAATTGAGTAGAGTTTCTCTAATTCAAAATTCAAATCTAAAAAATACAAAGGCAGCACCTTAATTTATAACCTAGAGGTGCTGAAATGCAAAGCTAATTAAATTCAAAATTCCCCCCAAATTACATGAAAGTGGCACCAATCCTAAGTCATGAGGAAGGTGTGACTTCCTCTCTCACTTTGGCACCTCCCTATTATGTCTACACCTCTCTACTAAACGCACACCCCCCTAAGACTCCTAAACTAAAGACCTAAAGATGCTTTGACAAAAGAGGTTTCTTATGTTTCCCTCTAAGCACCTTCAAACAAAGAAATTTCAAAAAGAGAAAATAAACGTCCATTAGCTTCTAAAGCCTTGAACATGCTCCTTGTAAGCCTTTGAGGTGGGCTTTGAACTCCATGAGCGTCCTCCATTTGAGCCTTAACCTCTTCTTGCTCTTGATGATTGGCCTCCATGTCCACTTGAGCTTGATCTCCATCACCTATGGTCCTCCTCACAGCCAAAGTCATTTGAAGAACCCCTTGATGAAGGTCTATGTGAATGATGCCCACCATTGATAGAGTGAGATGGCCTAGCTTGTTGCACCTCCATCTTTTGCAATTTTTCTTCCAAACGCCGAATGGTGCGTTGAGCTTCATGCAATTCACCAAGGACTGAAGCTTTGGAAGGAGAGTGCTGCTTGTAAGGTTCACCACTTGAATAGCCAGCCATTTGTAAATGAAAACAGCAAACACAAAAAAAACAGCAAACAAGTTAAGAAACAAAGTTAGCAAAAATTAATTTGGCAACCAAATTGCCGAAGTGAAACTGGCCTGAAAATCACTCTCAAAGAAATAATGTCCCTGCACCAAGCTGATCTTGAGGCCTTAGGAATCCTCAAATGAAAGATGTCAAAGCAAGGCACACCAATCTCAAAGCCAACCACAACAAAACCAATGAAGCAATAAAGACAAACAAGAGAAGGTATAAGCAATAAAAGGCTATAACAAAAGGAATACTAGATGTATGACAAACTCAAAGAGTAATGAATAAAAGACAAGCAAGAAAATAAGGAACTCAATGAAAAAGTAGGCACACAAAAGAATACTTAAAGAAAAGCACTAGAGTGGATGAAGAAAACAAAAACAGGGCTACTGGAAAATATTTTTATGCAAACTATGCTTGATGTTCACTGATTTAACTGGAATGATATAAAGCGAACTGGATTATGAAATTTTAACCACAGAAACTTCAAGATCTTAGCTCAAAAATGGCACTGGAATCACGCAAAAACAGTAAGCCAATTAATTGAGATAAATTTTTCAAAATCGTTGCCAGATTACCGTATTTTTTTCGGCAGAATTGTACACTTTTTGTATTTTATTTATCATTTTTTGTGTACTTTGAATTTTTAAGTACTTATTTTTTTTTACTCTTTTCTAACACTTTGAAGAACACAAATCCAGAATTTCAGAATTTTCCAGTAAGTAAATCAATTGCAATAAGGAAAAACAGTAAGCACGTTTTCAGAAAACAGAGGAATCCTAACAGGAATGAAAAACAAAATTAAGAACTAGCAAAGACATAATGGAAAATGATGTATAGCAACTTGTATAGGTCTAAAATACAAGTATGAACTCAATTCTAAAACAGAAAATGCACAAAGGATCAAATATCAAACTCAGAAAATTATATGACACCAAAGCAAGAAACAAAAAAATTCAAATAAAGGTACTACAAGAAGTGATGACAATTATGGAAAAACATGACTAAGACAAAACTTGTATGGATTCAAAAAGGAAAATACTCAAACATATGATAGGCACAAATAAGAAAACAGCAATAAAACTCAAAATAAGCCTAAAAACAGAAATGTAAACGGTAAGAATTAAAGAGTTCTTGAATTAAAGTGCAACACAACTCAAAAATTAAACAAGAACACACCTAAACTCTAGATACCACATGATATGATTCCAATAGCACAATATGAATGATTCTTGACATTCTTAGGAATCATCTTGAGTTGGATATGAGATAGGCACTTTATGATAGAATTGGATCAAGGTTCTATGTTCAAGAACTCACCAAGACTAGTACCAAAACCCAAACTCATATGAAAGTTCCATGTATTGTCAAATTGAATAAAAAACAACATCTAGAAAAGAAGAAGAATCAAAGATGAACGGCAGAAAGTAAATGACCGAAGCAAAAAGCAATAGAAGCTAGAAAACCGAACTGAAAAAGCAAAGGAAACAAGCTAAGACATGAACATAAAAAGAGAAGGAAGGAAGGAGAAGAGAAAGCTCATGAAAATGGAGGATTGGTTGGATGATCACGCCACTTAGAGGATGAAGACTCCAAGATGAATGTGCTATGCCGCCACTTGAGGTAACTAAGAACACTCAAGATAAGACTAAGTGAAGAAGGCACAAAGCTCTCCAATTCTCTCTCAAATTGAGTAGAGTTTCATTAATACAAATTTCCAATATGAAAAATACAAGGGCAGCACCTTAATTTATAGCCTAGAGGTGCTGAAATGCAAAGCTAATTAAATTCAAAATTCCCCCCCAAATTACATGAAAGTGGCGCCAATCCTAGAGCATGAGGAAGGTGTGACCTCCTCTCTTAGTTTGACACCTCCCTATTACATCTACACCTCCCTACTAAACGCACACCCCCTTGAGACTCTTAAACTAAAGACCTAAAGATGGTTTTACAAAAGAGGTTTCTTATGTTTCCCTCTAAGCACCTTCAAACAAAGAAATTACAAAAAGAGAAAACAAACGTCCATTAGCTCCTAAAGCCTTGAACATGCTCCTTGTAAGCCTTTGAGGCGGGCTTTGAACTCCATGAGCGTCCTCCATTTGATCCTCAACCTCTTCTTGCTCTTGATGATTGACCTCCATGTCCACTTGAGCTTGATCTCCATCACTTATTCTATTGTCTAGGATAATTTAGTTCACTTGACTTGAATTTAACCATCACCTCATGAATTTAGTTGCAAGAAAATAACATGCAATATACAAAGAGAAAAATAAGAAAA
This sequence comes from Phaseolus vulgaris, assembly GCF_000499845.2. Classification (NCBI taxonomy): domain Eukaryota; kingdom Viridiplantae; phylum Streptophyta; class Magnoliopsida; order Fabales; family Fabaceae; genus Phaseolus; species Phaseolus vulgaris. The sequence goes on from NC_023752.2 coordinate 49,190,378, forward strand.
TTAAGAAAACAATATTCTTCCTAAAAAGAGGCTAAAGATTAATTAAGACTACAAAAGCTTATTTTTGTTCTTGTTGGAAGAGTTCATTGCAAATCATTTAGAGTCATTGTAAGACAAACTAAACCATTTCTTCTTCACCTTATGTTTTCTTATAACTTAAAAGACGCAATAGAAGCTCTTGACTTAGCATTAAATGTTTGTGATTTTTTTACACACCTCATCTGGCAAGACATGACTTATCAGGCCTAGGATATGTATCTTCATTCCACCTTTGAGAAAAGCCCAGGGCTAGGTATAGTGTGATGATTATGCAACATTAACATTTCACCTTTTTGCAAAAGGTTGTTTGTGTAGAGCAGCTTTTGGCACATTCTTTAAGGCATATTGATGTTGACAAAACCTTGTGATATGCTCTTGAAAGAACGAAGAGGTGAACATTCCATGCAAGCATCACTTTTGGTTATCCATTCTCTCTCAAATAAAGCACAAATACATTGTTACTCATGTTCGACTATATAGCCACTTATGACTATAAAAACATTTTTATTTTATGTTTATAAGAAAAACACTCAAAAAGAGGATATGTGAATGTGAACAGTCCTTGTTATAAAGTCTAACTTTACACCAGTGAAGGATTTTCAAAATAAAGTTTTCACTTTAAAGTTGTCCATTGGAATAACTTTTACAAAAGCACTTAGGAAGTTTAATTAAATAATGCATGTATATCTCACATAAATTGTGTGTATTTCCATTAGTCATTTTTCATGGCTTTGTTTTTTTTTTTTTAAATGTCAATGGACAAAGATGATAACTCAAGTCTTAATCTTATAGTGTTACTAATGACACCCTTGTTTTGATAATAATAAATAAAACAATTATCTAAAGACGATAAAAGATTAATCTTGTAGAAAGAGGAAAAAGATCATAAGGCACAAGATTAGACGAGATCATATATAAGAAACATCATATTTAAAGATAGAAACATATTCACTGCTCTAACCAAAGGGCTCGTGCTACACGAAGAACACATGCTAGACGAAGATCAAAGCAAGTCATGTAGATTAGACACAACTTTCAAGTGCTTAGCTTAATACAAATTTGTAAGATGTAATGTTGTCTAATAAATACGAATTGATAAAAAATTCTTCTCATGGAAGATTATAACACAAGACCATTCATCAATGTGTGTATGTGTAATATGGTATTATTGGTAGAAGTAGAAGAATAATGATAAAGAAATTAACTTACACATCTCTTCATACTAAATGAAAAAAGTTTTAGCATAAAGCCATGAACTTCTAATAAAGCTTTGACACAAGGTCCTATGAAGCACACAGTCTACAATAGTCCTTTTTCGACATTTGTAAAGGAAATTTTACCATTTAAAAAAATGCTAAGGATTACATGAACAACACCTAAGATTACAAGCAAACTAAAAAGTATTCAAGTGCTTAGATTACAATTTTTCTACTAGACAATTTAGAAGGAAAGTTCTTTGTAAACTTTTCATTGTTATGAATTTATATCTCTAGACTAAGAAGCATATACTTCATATCCTTTTAGTTGAAAGTGAACCTTGTAATCAACAACTTTTTTATTGTATAATCAAGAAAAACTTTGTGTAGTTGGCTTGAAGAGACAATGTGTTCTCGTACTTGATAAGTGTCATATTTCAGTAATATTTAGCCACTTCAGGACTTAAATTGTTAAAATAATTATAATTCAACCCTAATTTAAGAATTTGAACAATTTTACATATTTTTGCGTTATAAGATGAATGTGAATAATTTATTCATAAATTTGTGTTAATTTCAGGATTGTAGAGGAAAATGGAGATAAAAGGGCTAAAGGAGAATGGACAAGTTCAAGACAAGATGAAAAAACAAAGTTGAAACATTGAAAGCTCTCCCAAACGAGTTCACTCCAATAAAGTTGGGCTTACGCAATGGAATAACCCTACGCGCCAGAAGCACTTCGAGGAGAGAGGGCTCACGCAATGCAATAACCCTAAGTTAGGTTACGGCGCTGAGGGACCCTCTGCGCAGAATAACGATCAAGTCAGAAGAACACGTGGCAATAAGCACGTGCTCATTAAATGTTTCAGTGAAAGTTTGCCAAGGCACGTATAAAGGCGAACCTGGTCAACCAGCGGGAACATTAACAAATCATCCAGCTTTAGGAACATAATTATAATGCAATCAATAACCTGGAATCTATTCCTAGCATTACAAGTTATCAAGTATTTTCGTTTATTTCAGATCCTTAAAGGTACTTTCCAGTTAAATTTAAGGATCAAAATCAAGACTCTATTGATCAGACAGAATCAAGCAATAAGCATAAAACGAAAATACCAAGAACAAGTAGAAAAGAGAATTATATATATATATATATATATATATATATATATCACCAAGAATACATTTGATCAAGATAAATTACATTCAATCCCAAGTTAGAAAGAACTTAGCCACTCATGACAACTCCTCCAATCTTCATTCTTGATCTGGATTGCATAAGAAGGGCTGATCTGAGCAAGTTCTTCTCCTAAGAACAAAGGTTTCTTCTCTTTCTCTCACTAGTCTCTCTCTAAAAAAACCCAATCAGTTTTCCACCGCTGGTTTTGAGTTATGTTTCAGAATTTATATAATCAACTTTAGCTCAAGCTAGCCCAATTTAGCTTAAGCTAGACCTTTCGGTGCATTTTTAGCTTGAGCTAGCGATTCTAGCCTAAGCTAGATCAGTACTGCACCTTTTAATCAACTCTGGACAGTTTTAGCTTGAGCTAGCAATTCTAGCCTGGGCTAGAATTGTACTGCACCTTTAATCAACTCTGGACAGTTTTAGCTTGAGCTAAATCCTCTAGCTTGAGCTAAATCTTCTTGTGATCCAATTAAGTTTTTACTTTCTTTCTTTCAATGCTAGCTTGAATAATTCTTTCAATGCTTCATATTCATCTGCAATTTACACAAAAATTGAGATTAAATTTCTTCATTTGTTTCTTGGTTCAAAATATATAATCAGATTCAATAATTCTCAGATTAGGATAATTTTCTTACATTAAGCAACAATTAAGTTCCAAAGTGTTTAATTTTTTCAATCATAAAAACTACACATTGGCACTTATCAAATTCCCCCCAACTTAGAATCTTGCTTGTCCTCAAGCAAAGTAATTGAATCCCAAAAAATATGAGTTCATTCTTCCCCAAAATTCTTAGAAATCAAATATATAGTTTAATATCAAAACAACTTCATGGAAAGAGCACAAGATAATTCAACAAAAATTATGGTGTTTCCTATCAATTCAAACCAAGACAAGATTGTTGAAGCTGGAGGAAGCTTCTTCCCTACCAAGGCTTGATGTGTGTTTGATGAAGAAAATGGCTTGAGTGCTTTGAAGATTGTAATAGGTTTTTAGATTCATTTGTAATTAGGCTTGTAAGTGTGTATGATTGCCTTTTGCTGTGTAACCTATCCTAGATGCCTAACCAAGTCTAGATCAAGCACATGATGTGGTTAAATGGTTTTTGAAAAGCTTTTTAAAATGGTTTTAACAGTTTTAAAACAGTACACATATAAATCTGTTTTATGGAGAAAGAATCTGTTTATTTCTTCTCTGTTAAAAGGCTTTTCTAAAATTCAGTTAGGGCACCACAGGCAAAGCTTAGACAGTTATTTCAGTTAAAGCTGAGCTGGCCTGTGTGCTATATTTTAATTTGTTTCACTGAAAAAGAATAGGTTTATTCCTTGGTGAGTTGAAAGGTTTTTTCACAAGTTAGTTAGGGCTCCAAAGGTACCACTCAGACAGTTATTTCTGTTAAGCTGAGTTGGCAGTTTTCACAAAATAAATCTGTTAAGTTCAAAAATGAATTTGTTGTTTTCTTAACTGCTTTTCAACTGTTTTTTGAAAAGAAGTTAGAAACTGTTTTCTATATAAAGAAAAGTCTATCTCACATGAATTAGTGCTGAGGAATTACGCTTTTGACAGAGATCAAACAATTTCCATGTGAGAAGAAGGATTGAAAGATGTTTTGTAACTGTTTTCTATATAAAGAAAAGTCTATCTCACATGAATTAGTGCTGAGGAATTACGCTTTTGACAGAGATCAAACAATTTCCATGTGAGAAGAAGGATTGAAAGATGTTTTGAGAGGTTTTCCAAAGAGATTTTCAAGTGTGCTTGTTCTAGGAAACCTTTGAGCTTGGTGAAGGTGCTGGTGCAGTTCTGCAGCAAATTGAACTACTGGTTTTGAGTTCTTGCATCTTCTTTTCAGGTGTAATCTTTCCTTTATTCTGTTTTGTAAAGGTGTAGGTGTTAGTCACTCCTTGATAGGGTTTCTTGGAGTGCAAGGTGTGCTGAAATAGGGTTTTTCAGCATTGCGTGTGGTGTTCTTGTAGTGTTCAAGAACTGCTGGTTTTGTAAGTGATTGATACTGTTTTTAGTGAATTCCACCTTGGGGTAAGGTGAGACTGGATGTAGCTCTGTATGAGTGAACCAGTATAAAAACGTGTGTATCTTGTATTCTCATCCCTGCACTCTTTTCTGGTTTTTGCTTAATTCTGTCAAGAACTAAATCTGTTCTTTTTAAATTGAATCTGTTAATTCTGGGTTAAGTGAAAACTGTTCTTCCTTATTTGTTGAAGTTTTCTGATCATATACAAGGTTGCTGCATATAATGGTTTAAGTGAATTGTGAACAAACTGATCATTCATTAAAACCTAAGAAAGGATCATACTTCTTGAAATCTTGTGTTGTGCAACTTTTGATTGATTCCTAAGCATAGTTGCATCCTTCATCCTCACAATATTAAGCTGATCTGGTTCTGTTATAATTCTTTATTGAACACAATTTTACATTGAACAAAATTCAAATTGTGCCAAGACTGCTCTGAAGAATCAATCTGTTTCATGTAAAAACAATCTGTTCTTTTTGCCTCTGGAATACTGAAAAATTGTGTGTTCTTGCGAAAATTTTATAAGCTCAATTCACCCCTCCCCTCTTGAACTTAGACACTAATAGACCCAACAAAGATAAGAATGTATTCAATTTCCAAGGTAAACAATTGTTACTCTTCACTAAGAACCAAACTAAGGAATTTCTCTCTTCATTCCTCATTGGTGAGTGTTTTCCCTCTCTTTTCACTGATTTCCAAGCTAATTTAAGGTTGCCCTTCATTTCCAGTTGATTACAAACACTTTCACAAACATAGATCTTGAGGTCTTTTCCAGGTTGTAATGAGGTTGGGTTACAAAGAAAATTTGGTTTTTCCAGGATAACAAAATGCACACTTAACAAAAGATTAGCATATTTGCAATTCAATTTCTAATTGTGTTATCCATTATCCCTTCCATAAGATTCATTCACATTGCTTCTTTTTATATTCTTGTAATCCCCTTTGCTTTTTTTCTTTTTTGAAATAAGAATGAGAATTTGGATAATTTTGTCATTCCCTTTTTTTTTTCTTTTTCTCTTTTTTTTCATTCTCAAAATCCCAACAGCCACACCAAACCCAATTCTTTTAATTAGAGAAATTTGAATTGCACCTATGCTCTCCTTTTGTTAGCATACCACAAGGTAGGAAAATATATGTATATCAGAAGCTACGGTGCAATAAAACAAATTTGGCTCAAAAAAGGGTTATTTTTTTGCACATTTCATCATATATTGCAAAAGTTAGCTGTTTGGTTTTGAGTTTTCTCACCTCCAACTCTATTAAACATGCCTCAATCATCTCCATATTTGATTTTGTGATGCAAATTGACTAGAAAATTAGGCAACCTCAATTAACTATTCACTAGTGAAAGTCTCTCAAACTGTTTAAAGGTTTCACACTCTCACTTGGTTGGCTAATTTCAATTCCTCATTTGTTCTCAGACATTGCTTTCAACTATTTACCTTGTTCCAACTTTTACACATTAATATCCTTTCTCAATTTGAGTGATGGTTCCAGCCACAAATTCTTTTTCAAATTAAGTCCCCGATCAATCCATTTAGTTGTTCTAATATTGTTTGCTTTCTTTTTTCCAAAAAAATCATACCATCATCTATCTATATACAAGATTTCACTTCACAAAATATTCAAACATCAACCATTATACTAACTTAAGCTTGTCATCAACAAAATATAAAGTAAGAAATATTAAACCAAACTGCTAAAGTCAACTTACTAAACTAAATTAATACTGAAATTAAAGTTAAACAAAAAAGATAAAAACAGTTTTCTGTTCATTGTGCATGAGAAGTATCAATCTCCTCTTATGACTTTGTTCCGCTGTGCCAACATCATCATTCTGAACTTGGTTTGAATGTTCATCATCTGCTGCTGCTCCAGTTGGTCCAGCTGCCATTTCTGGTGTATCTTCAACTCTAGTCCCAACTCCAAGTTCTCTTGCCTCCCTTGAAAAACTGTGCATGTCCCCATGCCAATTGATAGATAATCATCAAATTTAGTGGGTGTCAACGACAGATTATTTAATACCAGCTGTGGATTTGGTGCGACTCACTTTTCTGCACAAATAAGAATAAACATTTCTCAAATCAAAGTGTTTTATTTGATTGGCATTTCAACAAAGACTTGATATGCAATGTATAAAATGAAATTGAATGAGTACTTTTTGTTTTGGTATTTTATCCATGAAACCGTACTTAACTTTGATTATCCTATTCCACAATCCTATTCAACATCAAGACATTGAAATTTCAAAAAGATTGACTCTTTCAATTTAAAAACGAAACTGTGAACTGGAAGCAGAAACACGCATGACTGGACTTAGTTGAATGGAAATGGCAATGAAAATGATTATGGAGATGAGTAATTACTTACCTTGATAATGAAAATGTAGATGAAATGTTTGTTTGAGAATGGTTATGTAGATGGAAGCTTTGGGATTTTTTTAGAACAGAGGGTGCTTCTGAAACTGAGTTAGGGTGTAGGGTTTTCAAAATGTGATTTTTATAAAATGCTGCATTTTTTTTTTCTAAATCTCACTAGCTTACGCTAGAGCTGCTTAGCTCAGGCTAAAATTTGGCAGAGAGCAACAGATTTGTTCTAGCTCAAGCTAGCTCATTTTAGCTTAGGCTAAAGTTTGACAGGGAGCAACAGATTTGTTCTAGCTCAACCTAGCTCATTTTAGCTCAGGCTAAAATTTGGCAGAGAGCAACAGATTTACTTTAGCTCAAGCTAGCCCAGTTTAGCTCAAGCGAAAGTTGCAGAACAATTTTTTTCTGCATATCTAGCTTAGGCTAAAAGTTCTAGCTTAAGCTAAAATTACCCTGCAATGAAATTTTCTTGAAAAATTTCATTTTGTCTTTGCCAAAAGTTTCAAACCTTTCTAAGCTTTCTTCCATCCATTCATTTCACCTAACATTTCAAACCTACATGACCATTTCACATATCAAACTGGTTTTAAAGACATCAAATATTAAAACATACTACTAAATCAAAACAAAAATTAAAGACACATTTCAAAACAAAAATTAAAGACACATTTCAAAACAAAACAATGGGTTTCCTTCCAGCAAGCGCTCGTTTAACGTCATATATCTTGACACCTGATTAACATCATTGAAGGTTCAACAACATTCATATCCACTCTGAAACACTCTTTATGATTATTTGAATACTTCTTTGCTTCAAAAACATTAAAGCTTACTTCTTCATCTAGAACACAAACCTTCAATTTTCATTTGTCTACATCAATTATAACTTTGGCAGTTTTCATGAATGGTCTTCCCAAAATCAAAGGTACATCAGCGTCTTCTTCAATATCCATTACAACAAAATCTATTGGGAATAGAAATTTATCTACCTTTACCAATAAATCTTCAACTATTCCATGTGGATATTTGATTGATCTATCAGCCAACTACAAAGTCATTCTTGTTGGTTTCCAATTTTCTTCAGCATTGATGAAGGCATCAAATTAATACTAGCTCCAAGATCCAATAATGCCTTTTCAACAATGAGATTTCCTATGATAACTGGCAAAGTGAAACTCCCAGGATCTCTAGATTTTTGCGGTAATGACTTTTGAATTATAGCACTGCATTCAGCTTCCAATTCAACTATCTCCTGGTCATTAAATTTTCAACTATCCAATAATTCCTTCATGAATTTAGCATATGTAGGCATCTGCTTTAAAGCTTCAGTAAAAGGAATGTTAATTTGCAATCTTTTGAGAATATCCATAAATCTTGCAAATTTCCTTTCTTTGCATTTCTTTGTAGGAGCATGTGGATAAGGTACATCTTTTATAGGAACACTCCTCTCTTGTTTTTCATTTTTTTCTATTTTCTCACCAATATCTACAACATCTTCCTTATTCCTTCTTTCTCCTCCCTCACACTCAATCTGTTCTTTTTCACTTTCTTTATCTTTTAAAACCTCCTTCCCAACAACTAAGTTTTTCCCAATTCCTTTTCCTATAACTATCCCACTTCTGGTAGTGATAGAATTGCAATGCTCCTTGAGATTGGTTTGTGTATTGGCTGAAAGTTGACTTCCTTGATTATCAGCTATATGTTTAGCCAACTGCCCCACCTGTGTTTCTAAATTCCTTATTGATGCTTCAGTATTTTTTTGATTGGATAGAGAGGCTTGCATGAACTTCTCAAAAGTATCTTCCAATTTTGATGTTCTCTCATGAATGGAAGGATAATGTGGTTGCTGCTGATAAGGGACTTGTCTGTTAGATGATCCAGCCTCTTGCTTCCACCCAAATCCTTGATTTGGATTATTCCTCCATCCTTGAGCCATGTTATTTGGATAATTATATGCAAAGCCACCTTGCCTTCCTTGATTATTCATAGACTGAACCTCTTCCTCTGATGGATTTTGGTAAGAGCATTGGCCATTAAGATGATTTTCCCCACAAAAATCACACTTCAAAGCTTGATTCTGCATTGAAGGATAATTTACTGCATGTAATTGTTGAGGCAGTTTTGACATTTGCTTGGTTAATGCCTCAATTTGCTGAGTCAAAATCTTGTTTTGTGCTAAAATTGCATCTGAAGTACTAAGATCCAACACCCCTTTCTTTTGCACTGTATATCTATCATGTTGAGCTTGGTAATCTGTTGAGGCTAAGGCATCAATGATTCTTGTAGCTTGTTCTGCATCAACACTCATCATTGTACCTCCTGCTGCAGCATCCAAGATCATTTTAGTATCAGGCCTCAAACCATTGTGGAATATGTTCAACTGAGCAATATCCTCAAAGCCATGATTAGGACATCTTTTTAACATCAATTTAAAGCGTTCCCAAGCTTCACAAAAAGGTTCTTCTGGCCCTTGCCTGAATGTGGAGATATCAGACTTAGCCTTGATATATCGAGAGAGTGGGAAGAATCTGTGTAGGAATTTCTCTTCTACATCATTCCAGCTACTTAGACTCTGGTTTGGATGCGACTTTAACCATTCTTTTGCTTTGCCTGCAAGTGAGAAAGGAAATAGACGCAGATAAACAGATTCAATATCATTTTCCTCGAAGCCCATGGTCCCAACCAACTCATAGAATGTGGATAGATGAGTATAAGGGTCTTCATGATCCATTCCAGTGAATTGATGAGTGCTGATTAAGCTAAGAAAAGTTGGCTTCATTTCTAATGATTTGGTGGTAGGAGGTATGGCTATGCTAGAGAAATGCCCCGGTCCTTGTTGCATATCATAGTCTCCTAATGTCCTTCTAGGTGGATTTTGTCTATTTTCAGCCATTTGGAACTTTGTTTGATTGTGTGAGTTGAAAGTGTTGGAAGATTCTCCTTTTGCTTGTCCTTGCTTCTTCTTTTCTTCTCTCTTCTTGCTCTGATTTTTTCTAGCTATCTTTAGGAACCTGTCCTCTCTATAACATGTATCTAAGACAACTCAAGCAAGGATTAGCACAGGATAAAAGAATAAGATCTAAACAAGTGTCTATTCACAAAGAAAACAAAATATTAAAAATACTCAATGAGTTATACTTCAGAAATTCTTAAAAGAAATTGTTCCCCGGCAACGGCGCCAAAAACTTGTTGATATTTCTCGGCAAGTGTACCGAATCAACTGTAATATAGTACTCTTTAAAGTACGAATGTCGAACTCACAGGGAACAATTCTAATTAAGATGTTCTGTTTTAAAACTCATTAAGTATAGAAAATAATTTTGAGACTTTGTTCATAACCAAATTAAAGATTTCACAAGAACTCAAAGATTTAGGATTTGATTCTGGATGTAACAAAACTAACTTACCAAATATAGAAAAAGATACTTGGGATTGAATTGCGTTTATCTCAATCATCTGTATTTTGAATAATACAATATATAATACTTAAAACTACTTATTCTTGATGCTTAATTTAAAGTCATTCATCTTGATTCCTCACACATGAAATTCATAAGATAATTTTTAAACACTGATTCCACAGATATTTAACTGTACCGTCCCGGGGCATTGACCAGAAGTCAAAGTCAAAGAAAACACATGGTGGGACGGCTCGAGGAACCCAAGGAAGGGAAGGAAGGTCAACAGGTTGACCGCTTGGAGCATCGCCCAAGAAAGGCGCCACCAGGCTAAGGCATCGCCAGGTTAAGGCGTCACCAAGTTAAGAAATAGTCAAAGTTAAGACATCAGCGGTGTTACCCCCCGATACCCATGGGCAGGAAAGATCATGGAGGGGGTAATATCGTGAAGAAGAAGAGAAAGGTGGCTTCAAAGCCATAAGTTCTAGTACCACTAGGGGGTAACCTGACTCGTGAAGTACCCACACCACTGCTGGGAAACCCTGAGACAGATACGACCCATGAGGAGGCCACGCCCAGGGGAGAACCACGTGGTGGTACGAGAGAAAGGTAGATACACTCTCAAAGTGAGTGACTAAAGGTTGGGACGCATGAGTTGACACCCAGGAAGTCACCCCACGCGCCAGAAGGACTTTGAGGAGAGAGGGCTCACGCAATGGAATAACCCTAAGTTAGGTTATGGCGCTGAGGGACCCTCTGCGCAGAATAACGATCAAGTCAAAAGAACACGTGGCAATAAGCACGTGCTCATTAAATGTTTCAGTGAAAGTTTGCCAAGGTACGCGTTAATTCAGTTAAGATTCGAACGTTCCAAGGAATATTTTTATACGCTTTCAATGCGCTTTAATGCGTTTTAAACACGAGAGATGTATAAAGAGGGACCTTGGGGCATTTGAAAGGGGACCCGAGTTTTAACCTAAGACTCGCAATTTTACACAGAGCACAAACCCTAGTTGCTTTCGCTGCACACCCACTGTGTGCACAAGACGATTAGGGCAACACAGTTACGGTCGTTCAGTATAAAACATCAGTCTCACTACTCAAGTTTTTCCAGTTCCAGTTCTCAAAACCCAGATAAGTTAAGAAGGTTTCGAGAAAGCCACGAACATGAGACCTGCACGCTCTAGGAGTGAAGAGATGACCATGCAACAACTAGTGGGCATGATGCAAGGGTTGTAGGAAGCAATGGCAGCATCGAAAGCGGAGCAAGAGCGCATGCAGACAGATCTCACAGCATCTCAGGCTTGAAACAATGAGCTCCACCGCGCTAATGAGGGGTTACGCCGTGGATGGCGCGATGCAGATGAGCCTAAGACTGTCACCTCACCTAGAGAATTCTCAACGCTATTCTCACAGGCAATCCTAGAGACAGCAGTCCCCAACACATTCACAGGGTCCAAGGTAACCTTCACAGGGATGGAGGATCCTGGTGCGCATCTCACTGCGTTCCACACCCAGATGATGCTGGTAGGCGGTTCTGGTGCCGTAAGATGCAAGCTCTTTATGAGCACTTTGACTGGGATGGCCATGGACTGGTTCATCAGCCTCCCAAAAGGCCACATCACGTCTTTCGCACAGCTGTCGCGGCTATTTAGAGAGCAGTATTTGGCTAACAGGGCCCCAGCCCCAGTCTCATATGACCTTTTCGACGTAAAGCAATATCAAGGGGAGACCTTGAAAGAGTACATAAGCTGCTTCGGGGCGCAGGTGGTGAAAGTGGGTACCACCGATAAACCCATGATCGTGTATGCATTCAGGAAGGGGGTGAGTCCTGGATCTTTCAGCAAATCACTCAATCGCAGCCGCCCCAAAACTTTTGTTGAAGTAAGGCGTCGGGCGGTAGAACACATTGCCTCTAAGGGTGAGGCATACGAGAAATGCACGACAGCTGCACCTACACACCCCAGAGCACAGATGCGTGCGCAACCCGCCAGAGTCCACGGGGCCACTACAGAAAGAAAGAATCAAGATAGGAGGCGCACCTACGAGACAAGGAGAACCCAACCTAAAGGTCGGTCAGAAGGAAGGAGAGAGGTCAATAGACCTATAAGGCACAACTTTGTGGTAGAACTTAAAGACCTCATCATTGTGCCCAACATAGCTGATAGGTTGAGGCCACCAGTGAAGTCAGACAAGGTACTGGTACCTCACAAGAAATCGTGGTGCGAATTTCACGAAGCATTCAGACATCATATTAACAACTGCTTGGCGCTAGGCTATCAGTTGGATGAGCTCGTGAAGAATGGATTTTTGAAAGATTATCTCGTCGGGTCCACTGCGACCCCAGTCGCGGCAACGCCAGAGGAAGGTCAAGCGTATGAAGTCCCAACTCATGAGGAAGTGCACACCATCTCTGGCGGCTTTTCCGGAGGAGGACCCACTGCCTCTCAACGAAAGAAATACGTAAAGTCAGTAAATTTGGTTGCAGAAGAATTTCCGGACGATCCGTGGGAGTCAGACCTCGTTTTCACAAGGGCTGACCTGCGGGATGTCATCCCACATGATAATGACCCGGTGGTCATTTCGGTAGTCACAGTGGGAAGAAAGATACATAGGGTCCTCATCGACCAAGGCAGTTATGCAGACGTCATGTTTTGGTCGACCTTCAACAAGCTACAATTGTCCCCTGACCTGTTGAGACCCTATACTGGATGGGGTTTCAGATAACCCAGTAGAGGTACGTGGCTATTTGGAGCTAAGGACAACGTTCACAGATGGAGCGGCATCGCGCACCAAGGGCATTCGATACTTGGTGGTTAACCCCAACTCAGCTTACAACATTCTGTTAGGCAGACCCGCCTTGAACAAATTAAGGGCGATGTCCTCCACGCGCCACATGAATATGAAGCTACCAGCTCTTAGTGGCAAGGTGATTGTGATCAAGTCAGATCAGGAAGAGGCCCGTAAGTGCTATGAAAATAGCCTAAAGACAAAGAGAGGTGTGGTCATGGTGATTGAGCGACCACCCGTTTCAGATTCACAAATGGAGTTAGAGCCGTTGGAAGAGGCGACCCCCGCGAAGTTCACGCCGGTCGAAGCCACCGCAGGGGCGACGCCTGTGGAAGATGTGCATACAGTAGGAAGAAATGGCGATGCCTCGCTGATGGAAGAAGAACGCGGAGAGGCCTCACCAGCAAAACAAGAGCCAAAGAAGAGGCGAAAATCAAGGTTGAGGCTGTGAAAAGAAGAGCGCCAGTACAAGCTCTAAGGTGAAGCTGCGACAATTCTAGGTTGGTGAGCCGGTCATATGGAAGGCTCACTCTTACGAGTTGGAAAACAAGTTGTCTCCAAAGGGAACGGTTCATATAAGTTAGAGACTCTAAGAGGAGGCCCCATCCCACGTAGTTGGAATGCGGCGAATTTAAAGTTTTATTTCAGTTAAAATTTTGTAAAGGGCATACTGTTTTTCCCTCCCCGGGGTTTTTTTTAATGAGGTCACCCAAATAAAGGGAAGAAAAGTTTAAGATATTTTCTGCCTTAGTTTTTTCCTTTCTTGTAAGATCAAAGAAACAGAGACAAAGATGAGGTGTTGCCCAGATAAGGTGTCGCCAAGATAAGGTGTCGCCAAGATAAGGCGTCGCCCAGATAAGGTATCGCCAAGTTAGCGACGCCACGATAAGGCGTCGCCACCAGATAATCAAGCAGAGGTCAAATTCAGAGCAAGATAACAGGTACGTCTAGTACAAGTTAAAATCTGGGTGCCTAGTCCTTGAGCAGAAGTTAAGGGATTCCTTCGGGACGCCCCCTCCTCAAGTATGAATAGCTAGCCCCGGTGCCAGATATCAGTACAAGTTAAAATCCGGGCGCCTAGTCCTTGAACAGGGGTTAAGGGATTCCTTCGGGATGCCCCCTCCTCAAGTATGAATAGCTACCCCCGGTGCCAGATATCAGTACAAGTTAAAACCCGAGCGCTTAGTCCTTGAGCAGGGGTTAAGGGACTCCTTCGAGACGCCCTCTCCTCAGGTATGAATGGCTGGCCTCGGTATCAGGCGATAAATGTAAACTAGAATCTGGGTGCCCAGTGCTTGAATAGGGGTAAAGGAATTCCTTCGAGACGCCCCCTTCTCGGGTATGAACAGTTGGCCCCAGCGTCTGGTGTTCAGAACATTTCGCCTTGGTGTTTTCAGACACCCTGAGGACGATACGGCGTTGCTGTAGCAGGCCTCTTCTCAGGCCTGGGCACCAAACGCAAAAAGATAAGGGCCAAATTGCCCTGGTGCTTTAGACACTCCATGGACGATACGGTACTATTGTATAGACCTCTCCGTAGGCGTGGGCACCAGGGCGCGACTTTGCCCCAAAGTGTTTAGACACACCAAGGACACCCGAAGCAGGTTTCTCCTCGATCGTAGATACCCAGTGCAGGTGGGATAAGTCCCCCACGCCTTCGAGCGATGTCGAGGCCAAAGAAGAAGACACTCCCCTTTTCATCCTAAAGCGATGAGGTGAGTAAGAAGCAGGGTGAAGATTTTACAAGCTCAGAGGAAGAAAGAAACTCGAAAGGTAAGAAAGAGAAGCATAAGGGCATTGTTCCGGCCGGTTGACCTGGGTCGTCTTTACGAGTGGCTTAACTCACGAGCTAGAGCACCTTCGTTCTCTCTTGTATATGAGTACCTGAAAAAGAAGAACAAAGGGGCGCCCTCGCAACCGTTTGCACTCCGACGCTCAAGTCAGCTAGCGAGAAACACCAAAGTGACTAAAGACTGTATGATTATCTCACTGACTGGAACTGTGTTGCCGTAATTGCCTTGTGCTCACAGCTGGGTGTGCCGTCAAGAACAACTAGGGTTTAGTGCTCTGTGTAATTATGAAAGCGTGTACCTTACTAGGGCTCTTCGTGCCCTTTATATAGGTGAAAACTAGGGTTTACCTCTGCGTTGCTTGCTATTATCTAGGGTTCCTTGGAGAAGGTCCTTGCGCCGCTATCTTTAGGATCTTAGCGTATCCGGCCCATGGACTTCCCTTATCTGGAGTGCAATGTATAACCTTGCGGCCACTTGGGCTTTAACTTAAGCATCATATCTTCTGTGCTATGTTGACTATGTTGACTATATGGCGACTATGTTGACTTCTTGACCACCTACCTTTCTCTTGTCCACGTCATCACACCCGATGACCTGGACGGTACAGGCATGAGTTATCAGAGACAAGGAAAATACACAAAGTTAAAATCCTCCCTTGCCTTTGGGCAATGATGAGGCAGACGACGCCTTCATGAGGAAGATTCCTTGTAGATAGAAAGGCCAAGTGGGTTTCTAAGCGAAAAGATCAGGGGAAGGGCAAGAGAGAAGTTCACGCCCACCTAAACAGTTAAAGTCGAACGCGATGAAGAGATGTATCGAAGGTAATACACTCGATATAGTAAAGAAAGCAGAAGCTAAAAGTACGCAAGTATGCAAAGATAAAGCAAAGGGGCATACAAATAAAAATCAAGAGTTATAATTACAGATGAAGTTCATGACAGTTGGAAATTAAGCAAAGAGCAATTGTATTGTATACACATCAAATGTTTGGTTGAAACGTAAAATGAGGCTATTCTTCAGGAGCCTTTAATGCCACGATCTTACCATCAACCACCTCATTCAAAGGGCTGCACCCGAAGACGTCGATGCCCAGGTTGGCACATACCGCCTAGACCAAAGCCTCCGCGAACCCATCAGCAAACCCAGTGGCAGCCTCCTCGACCTGTTTCTCTTCAGCAATTTTGAAGTTGGCAGCTTGAGCAGTCATCTCTTGATCCTTGGAGGCCAAGGCAGAAATCAACTCTTGGACATTGGCTTGGAGAAAGGTGTTCTCAGTGGTTAAACAGGAGCATTCATCAGTTTTGCCTGCGAGTGCGACCTCAGTCTTCCCCAGTGTCTGCTCCTGATCCACACACTGGTCCTCGAGTTTCTTCCGATAGGCTTTTGAGGTTTCTGCTGCCGCCTCGAGATCAACGATTTTTGTTCGAAGGGGCACCACCTGATTGAGAAGCTCAACATTGGCTTGAGCCACCTCATGCAATTGTTTGTTGACATCCTCCTTCGCCTTTTGCGACACTTTCAGCGTGGCCTTGTATGCCTCCTCCTGACGTCCCCAACGGTTGGCCAGTTTTTCCTTCTCCTCAGTTAGAGAAGCAACTTTCTTCTCCAGTGCTCGAAAGGTGAAAACTTGGGCTCCCTTAGCCCTGGCCTGCATGTGCCAGGAATGGGCACAGGACATGAAGGCGCCCATGTGATAGTATAAACTTTCCCTCTGGGGCCTTTCAGTTTGATCACGTGGGGACGCCTTACCAAAGAAACCCCTCAATGAATCTTGTATGGGAAGAGGGAGTTCTGGGGCAGGTGGAGGAGTGCTGGTGTGCTCGGCTTCGAGCCCTCCCTCCAGAATCATTGGTTGAGAAAGAGAAGTGGCGCTAGGAGGGTCCTCTCTAAAAAACTCATCCCCGTACGAGGAAGAAGTAGCATAGGTAACTGTCTGGGGGGCACGTTGAGTTCTCTGGCGTTTGAAGGCTTGCCCCTCAGCAGAGTCTTCGTCGTCAGAAATCACCTCCACTACCCTCTTTCCCTTATCAAGAGGGGCGGAGGGAGCACCAGCCTCGGCCAGCACAAGAAGGATGGCCACAATAGGAGATGGCAAGCTTGGAGGTGGATTGGGAGAAGATTGGACTGATGGAGTTGAAGGTGTTGTAGATTGAGGTTGACAGTTGGCAGAAGCTGAAAGGGGGGACGCCGAAGCCCTATCTTTAAGCTTCAACACGTGAGCCAGCCGCAACCTTCGTTGCCTGTCCATCTTAGAATTTGCGTCAAGAGGACAAACATAGTAAAGGACAGGCACAAACTAAGTTACCACACAAAGAGAATAGATAAATCATGCATCAAGCAAGAATCCAGCAGAAGCAGAGAAGAGAAGGTTATAAAGGGAAGCTCTCATACTTATATATTTTTCTAGAGCCTCAGCGTTGTACTCTAGGCTTATCAAGGCGGTGGCGTCAAAGCCCCCCACACTAGCCAGAATCCGACAAGCCTCTCGATCGTTCGAGGACAGCTCATCAAGAGATTTGGACTTCAGGGTTTTCGCCTCCTTCACCCAATACAGAGGAAAGTCGTCAAGGGCGGAGGGGACGAGGTCGGAGCAGCAAACCTTGAAGAATTTGCCTTTCCACCCCTTGAAGGAGTGCTGGAATAGGGTTAAGAGGACCCTCCCAGGAATGTTACTGAGACTCACCCAGAGATTATTCCCTTGTTTCTTCACTTCGAAGAAATGAAGAAAAATATCAACAGAAGGTGCACACCCAAAGAACTCGCACAGTATGTCGAAGGCCTTGACAAATGCCCAGCCATTAGGGTACAGCTGGGCTGGGGCAATATTGATCTCCGTTATCAATTCTCTCTCGAACCTGAAAAGTGCAAGCGCACGCCTACACACTTGAAGACCACCTGATAGAAATAGAAGAAGGGGACCCCGTTGTTGGCTCGCTCATCCCCGCACACAGGCTCCCCTAAGGCGCAAGGGAGCACTGCGATGTCGTCATCATGCCTCTTCACGAAGGCACGATGGTCGTAGGCGCTTGGCTCTCCTACATGATCCCTCAAAGCTTTCGTAGAGACCAAGCTTGAGTGCTCGTCGAGCAATTCACCTGGAGCCCATGGGTAAAAAGCCCTATGGGTGACTCTGGAGGGTGGAGGGTTGGCCGTCATTTTGGCACGTACCGTTAACGAAGAAACTGAAGATTAAAGAGGAGAAAAGGGTTCAGCAAGAAGGGTCAGGGAAGAAAACCCCAGAAAGGTCCTACCCACGCGAAAAAGAGAAAAACAGAGAAAACGAGGAAATAAGAAGAACACAGATACAAGAAAAATAAACAGTCACAGGCAATTATATCAGACATGATAAAGCAAAGGGGGTCATCGAATGAGAAATTCCATACCTTTAAAGTGTTCCGAGTGGATGAAGATCAAGAACGCAAAGAGGGAACAGATGGCGCAGAGGGAGCTTTGAGAAGACGAACAGTAAGGAATGCGAAGAGAGCAAATAGAACAGTGCCTCGAGCGCGCGATTTTGAAAGGTTATAACGTTAACTTGGAAGCGCTAACGACGCTCGTCCCCGTCCGTAGGATCGAGCCACGTGCCGAAAGAATAAAAACGCAACTTAAAGCGTCACATCTTTGGCGCAGAGAATGTCACGTCAACTACTTAAAAGAATGTCACGTCAGCCGATCAAAAGAATGTCACGTCAGTTGATCAAGAGAATGTCGCATCAGCCACTCAAGAAATGACACGTCATTAGAAGGCCACGTGGACAATAGGGCGAGGCCTTAGTCTTTTCGCTGAAAACAAGTTATCAGCTCAAGACTGAGGGGCTTGTGTACCGTTCCGGGGCATTGACCAGAAGTCAAAGTCAAAGTCAACACATGGTGGGACCGCTCGAGGGCCCCAAGGAAGGGAAGGAAGGTCAACAGGTTGACCGCTTGGGGCATCGCTCAAGAAAGGCGTCGCCCCAGAAAGGCGTCGCCTCGTAAAGGCGTCGCCCAAGAAAGGCGTCGCTAGGCTAAGGCATCGCCAGGTTAAGGCGTCACCAAGTTAAGACATCAGCGGTGTTACCCCCCGATACCCATGGGCAGGAAAGATCATGGAGGGGGTAATATCGTGAGGAAGTCACGGGCCCCGGAGGCCCAGAACAGCAATGAAGAAGAAGAGAAAGGTGGCTTCAAAGCCATAAGTTCTAGTACCACTAGGGGGTAACCTGACTCGTGAAGTACCCACACCACCACTGGGAAACCCTGAGACAGATACAACCGATGAGGAGGCCACGCCCAAGGGAGAACCACGTGGTGGTACGAGAGAAAGGTAGATACACTCTCAAAGTGAGTGACTAGAGGTTGGGACGCATGAGTTGACAACCAGGAAGTCACCCCACGCGCCATAAGCACTTCGAGGAGAGAGGGCTCACGCAATGGAATAACCCTAAGTTAGGTTACGGTGATGAGGGACCCTCTGCGTAGAATAACGATCAAGTCAGAAGAACATGTGGCAATAAGCACGTGCTCATTAAATGTTTCAGTGAAAGTTTGCCAAGGTACGCGCTAATTCAGTTAAGATTCGAACGTTCCAAGGAATATTTTTATACGCTTTCAATGCGCTTTAATGCGTTTTAAACACTAGAGATGTATAAAGAGGGACCTTGGGGCATTTGAAAGGGGACCCGAGTTTTAACCTAAGACTCACAGTTTTACATAGAGCACAAATCCTAGTTGTTTTCGCTGCGCACCCACTGTGTGCACAAGACGATTAGAGCAACACAGTTTCAGTCGTTCAGTATAGTTTTCGACCACCTTCAGAAGGTGTGTCACCTTTGATGTTTCTTGCTAGCTGACTTGATCGTCGGAGTGCAAACGGCCGCGAGGGCGCCCCTTTGTTCACTTCTTTTCAGGTATTCACAGACGGAGCAGAACAAAGGTGCCCTAGCTCGTAAGGACAAGCCACGCACAAAGGCAAACCTGGTCAACCGGCGGGAACATTAACAAATCATCCAGCTTTAGGAACATAATTATAATGCAATCAATAACCTGGAATCTATTCCTACCATTACAAGTTATCAAGTATTTTCGTTTATTTCAGATCCTTAAAGGTACTTTCCAGTTAAATTTAAGGATCAAAATCAAGACTCTATTGATCAGACAGAATCAAGCAATAAGCATAAAACGAAAATACCAAGAACAAGTAGAAAAGAGAATTATATATATATATATATATATATATCACCAAGAATACATTTGATCAAGATAAATTACATTCAATCCCAAGTTAGAAAGAACTTAGCCACTCATGACAGCTCCTCCAATCTTCATTCTTGATCTGGATTGCATAAGAAGGGCTGATCTGAGCAAGTTCTTCTCCTAAGAACAGAGGTTTCTTCTCTTTCTCTCACTAGTCTCTCTCTAAAAAAACCCAATCTGTTTTCCACCACTGGTTTTGAGTTATGTTTCAGAATTTATATAATCAACTTTAGCTCAAGCTAGATCTTTCGGTGCATTTTTAGCTTGAGCTAGCGATTCTAGCCTGAGCTAGATCAGTACTGCACCTTTTAATCAACTCTGGATAGTTTTAGCTTGAGCTAGCAATTCTAGCCTAGCTAGAATTGTACTACACCTTTAATCAACTCTGGACAGTTTTAGCTTGAGCTAAATCCTCTAGCTTGAGCTAAATCTTCTTGTGATCCAATTAAGTTTTTACTTTCTTTCTTTCAATGCTAGCTTGAATAAT
This sequence comes from Phaseolus vulgaris, assembly GCF_000499845.2. Lineage (NCBI taxonomy): Eukaryota > Viridiplantae > Streptophyta > Magnoliopsida > Fabales > Fabaceae > Phaseolus > Phaseolus vulgaris. The sequence goes on from NC_023752.2 coordinate 49,210,895, forward strand.
TCTTTCAATGCTTCATATTCATCTACAATTTACACAAAAATTGAGATTAAATTTCTTCATTTGTTTCTTGGTTCAAAATATATAATCAGATTCAATAATTCTCAGATTAGGGTAATTTTCTTACATTAAGCAACAATTAAGTTCCAAAGTGTTCAATTTTCTCAGTCATAAAAACTACACATTGGCACTTATCAAAACTCGCTTAAGCAAATAATATCTTATTTAAGTGAGATTTCACTTAGCCCAAGCCCAATTAGGTTAAATAGAAGGTGTGAGGCATAACCCTAAACATCATTGGGAGGAACCAAAGGAAGGAAACCCTAAAGGAGACAACCGTCAAGGAGAAACACTCTAGATCTTCTTTTTTGGATGTTCATGCTTAATAGCTAATTATTTTCTTTGGGATTGGGAGTAATCTGTTCAAACTCTTGTGCATTGAGGTGATATTTATATATAATATTCAGTTCTTGATTGTTGATTGGTATTATCATTTTATTCTCAAAGCTTGAAAATATTTATGATTTTGATCCTTAGAATTGACTAGAAAGTACTTCTAAGCATCCGACCTAAATGATAATGGTTAATATATTTGAATGTTGTGAATAGATTTGAAATGTTAACTGTTTTATAACATTTGTTCGTAATGATAAGGTGTTTTTATAAATATACAAGAAATCGATATTTAAGAATCGATAATTAGGAGACTCTCTTAATAATTTTGTATGCGAGGAATCAATATAAATGATTTTATAAGTGCATCAATTTCAATAAAGATGGAATGGTATATGTTTAAAACTATACACAAGTGAGAATGATTAAACTCATTCCCAATTTTCTTAATTGAATTATTTTCCTCATTTACTTTTCTTTTATTTAATTTTCATGCAAACTATTGTCAATATCAAATGAAATCAAATTATTGAACATATTTTTATACTTTGTGAATGTTACTATTAAGATTTTAAATAATTGTTCCTTGTAGATTTGATATTCGTCTTTAGGGATAAATTATTACTTCTGACTCGGTACACTTGTCGTAAAAAAGAGTCATCAGTACTTAATCTTAGGAGGGATTAACATATAGTCTTAAGAGACTTTATGTACTTAGCTTGGAAACATGTTGTGTATTCATTGTAAGCCAAACGTGATAATCATAATACTTGTAATGTTCATTGATTAGTTGAATCCTCATTAGTTTGCTAAGGAGAACCAAATGTAGCTCAAGTTTAAAATAAATTAATATAAATATTGTGTGCTCATTATTGTTATCTATTACATATTTACGTCCACTCTTTGGCATCTCTTTTAATTATTTTTTGAATGTATTTTGAATGTGTTTTATAAACCATCAAACGACCCCCTTTCTTAGACGAATTTTGGACTGATATCGTCTTATCGCTTTTTGAGATATCATATATGTTCTTGAGTTCTAGACAATCTTGTGATATTTGATTGTGTCGTTTTCACTTTGATAAAATTTAGATTTTGAAAATATCCTACAGAAACATTAGTATTTTAGGTGGCCAGATACTTTAAATTGTTTAGACTCGACTATTTAAATCTAACATAATTGGATAACTTATAGCCCTTTATACTAAATTTAAATTTTTTGAAAAAACAAAATTTTAACGCATAGTTCACTCTCACAATTCAAGGCAGATGAACTTATAAGTGTAGCAAAATCTCTTGGAATCTTTTATTGTGAAAATATAAAACAGAATATTAGATTTAGTAAGTAGTTAAGCTAGGACATGGAGCAAGGGACGCAAGTTTTAGATAGAGGATCCTGTCCCCACAAATTTTGAAGATTATAGTGTACTACTTTATGTAGTTTGTACTATAACACTACTAATTTTGTTGATTTTCCTATACTGTATTATTAACTCACTAAGTTATTGTCCTTGAGAAACTCGTATGTAAAACAAATTTTGAGAACAATTACAATTCTGAAATATTATTTCAATAGTAGTACTGGTCATAAAAATATGACAGTATCTAAAGTATAATATTTTGTCCATAAACCAAATTTCTTCTGCTGTCACGGGATGTGAATCCTTTCTAATACAAAAACTGTTACATGTGAATTACAAAATACAAATAATGCAGTTGATAAGAACTATAATTGTGTAACGGTAACCTCATTAGTTAGAGTTTTACAGTTTTATAACAAAATAAATCTCCTTAAAAAGTGTCTAGAGTTAGTTGTCGAGTTTTAATTAAGCCTGTATTGGATTTTGGTGCGTGTCTGACAGAGCAAAATGGGTTTCCCTCTGTTTGAAACCCACTGCTTGTAGTTCTTTCTACGTTTAGGGAGCATGGGCCACAGAATTTAAGGTATATCCTAATCAAGCTTAAAATAGACAAAGTGGACTTGCAGGAGAAAATAATAACCCCCACAACAAAGGGTATTTTCATATTCAACTGTAATATTCTCTGGCCACCTATCACACAATTTCTTTCACTCTTCTTCCTTTCCAAGTTTCATTACATGACAACCTATTTAATGTGGTTCCAGTCCTTATTAAACTCCTCAAATTTGATAAAATCTAACTTGGCCCTCATTAATTTTTTATTACAATAAAGAGTACCATGGACCCCTGGAATATATATATAATGTACATGTTATTTAGCTATTATACCCTGCCTCATTCACATGCAAATCATATCAACAGTTTCCTTCTTTACCTTGACATGAATCAAAACCAGCTGCAGCCCCTGCCTCTGCTTAGTAGCTTCCTAGGTTCATCTCCCCAAGAAGCTTTGCTACAAAACCAAAACCCTAAAGCATACCATGGTCAAGTTGAGGATGTCACTGTGGCCTTACACATAGGCCTCCCCAACAATTCAGGTGGCTCCACCAATAATCAAGGATTTGTGAATGCTACAACTCATGTTCCTAGCAACTACTGGATACCAACTCAAGAACAGATCCTCATAGGCTTTAGCCATTTCTCTTGTCCCGTCTGCCTCAAAACCTTCAATCGCTACAACAATCTTCAGGTACAGTTATTTCTTATTCTGCCTCATATATACATGGAGAGTTTTGCATGGTACTCTTCATGTGAAGCCTTCCACTGTGTTAACATGGTATAGTGCTGTTTCTAGATTAAGTAATGAACTATGTATTCTAAGCGTAGCGAGTGAAATGGAATAAACCTTCGCTTCAAGTCATATCATAAGGTTTCTAATTTTAGAAAATGTCTCATGATTTTCTGTTTTCCACTTACTTTATAACAGTGGCTAAGGTTTGAAGGGAATGATGACATGTTTTTAAACTAAGGACTAAAGAGTTTCAGAAAAAGTTGATGCTGTTAACCGAAAACATTAATTGTTTATAGTTAAAAGTTAAGATGCTTGAATTCTTATTTTTGAAGGTTTTATAGGAAATAGTAAAAGCATAAAACAAGAATGAAAAAGAAAGCATTTTGTAAATGTTATATGGCAGATGCATATGTGGGGGCACGGGTCACAGTATCGCAGAGGACCAGACTCGCTGAAGCGAACCCATCCACGACCCTTGTTGGACATTCCCTGCTACTGTTGCTCGAGAGGGTGCAAGAACAACATCGACCACCCACGTGCGAAGCCTCTCAAGGACTTTCGCACGCTTCAAACGCACTTCAAGAGGAAGCATGGCGCCAAGCCCTTCACGTGCCGCAAGTGCGCCAAGCCTTTGGCCGTGAAAGGTGACTGGCGAACCCACGAGAAAAACTGCGGCAAACGCTGGCTCTGCATTTGTGGCTCCGACTTCAAACATAAGAGGTCTCTCAAAGATCATATCAGAGCCTTTGGCTTTGGTCACACCCCTTTCACTTCTTCTTCTGATGCCATGTAGTTAATAACCATGCACTTTATTACAATCTCGAATGTGGTTTCCTAAGTTGTTATTAAGTTTCGTAAGTAGAGAGGAATAAGGAGACAGAGAGAAGATGGGAGCTGAGGGTTTTTGTTTCCAATTCACTCATTCCCTGCTTCTGCCTTTTTTTTCTGCTTCAATATATGTAACTAATTTCTTATGTGTGTCAGTTAAGACGTTGTTCACCCTTTTGTTTTCTACGTATCATTGTTTTCTTGTGATATTTAGACTGATGTATAAGGAGGGAAACACAAATATGAAAAATTTATCATTTTGGTGTAGTTTCCCTAAATCCAAAAAAACATGAACAAATTGTAAAATAATTACATATTTGAGTAACTAGTGATTGTGAACCAAGAACTTTTTTCGTAACTTTAATACACATAAGTTATATTTAGATATAAGATTTTTATTTTATATCATTTTTTTATTGAAATTATATTAAATAAGCACGACTTCGATTTATTTATTTTTATTAAAGTCGTGCTTAGTAAATAGTTTTTTTTTTTACTGAAATTATGTTTACTAAACATTACTTTAATATAAAAGAAAAATAAAAGTCATGGCCATAACACAATTTCAGTATAAAAAAAATAATTAAAATAAAAAAAGAAATAAAATTTGTGCTTGTTAAAATTTAGTAAAAAAATCAAAAAATGGTATTTCTCAAATACAACTTTTATTAAAAAAAATTATATAAAATAACATTGTGTATATAAAACACAATTTTTTAGAATTGATAACAATAAAAAGTTAAAATTATTCTTATTAAACATGATTTCTTCCAGATAAAATCATGACTTATATAATTTTATAATTTTTTCACAATTATCTATTTTAATAGTTTTTTCAAACAATTTCGATTACTATAGTAAATTTTTATTCAAAGAGGGACATTAAGTGGTAGTATATTGTTTAAGAAAGCCACATATTTTTCTCTTTTTCTCTCTTTCATTTTCTCATTATAATACTATGATTCTAACAATTAACTTTTAGTTTTCAGATCTATAGTGTCAACTAATAAGAAATATACTGGTAATGTATTTTTTCGATAGTTAATAAACTTATTTCATATTAATAAGAAATATACTGATAATATATATTTTTTCGATAGTTAATAGACGTATTTCATATGATAATTTGTAATTGAATGTCATTATAAAATTGGTTAGGTATTTTTATTATTACTATTAGGATTAGGTTTAATCACTCATCTCTACAATGGTTTAACTTTAAATATTTTTAATAATGAACTACTTTAAATAAACGCTTGAGGTCACATCTTATAATTGAATCTAAAATTGAAATAACTGATTAAATCTAGAATTGTAAGTGGTTGCATTAATTTTAGCCCAAGTTTGTTAGTTTTTATTTATCTTTTTTTATTTAACATCTCAATGTACCTATAATTGAATTTGGTTGGATGATAAGTTAGTTAAAAAATATTGTCACCTTTTAAATCTAACCAAATAAAATACCTCAAAATCAACATTTTCAATATTTATTAATTCTTATAATTATTTAAAAATAATACTTATGACAAAAACAATAATTCTCAAATTACTTAAATGTCAAAATAATAACTATAAATATGTTCAAAATACTATATTTTGTTATACTACTACTATCGGTCCAAACAGGCCGAGGTAGGTCTAGCCGTGAACTTATAGACGGGTTTGTGTAATGTTTTATTAATGAGTAATTGCGTTTTGTACCCGTATGATTTCTTTCTACACTTAAGTAATTGCTTAAAAAGTATTGCTGATAAAAAAAAAAAAAGTTTAAAATGTTCATACTAAAATATTTTTGGATTTTCAGAAACATATTTTTTAGAATGTATAATTTCAAATATATTTTTAAATATAAAATATATATTAAATTATGTAATTTAAAAATATATTTTTTAGTTACACAATCTGTATTTGAGGTTACATAATCTTAGAATACATTTTTAAATTTAAAAATACAATCTGAACTTTCCAATTACTTAATATAAAAACATATAATTGATTGTACAATTTAAAAGTACTTTTATATTATGAAAAAATATTTTAGATTGTATAATTTGAAATATATTTTTCAATTTAATAATGTATTTTAAATTATATAATGTTTAAAATACAATTTTGGATTTATTATTTAAATATTTAAAATAATTTTTTAAATTTCAAATTATATTTTTAAAAATAATTTTTTAAATTATCTGATCTCAAATATTTTCATGGGTAATTTGGATTTCTCTGACACTTATAAAAATTGCGAGAAGAACATAAAAAGGCTTAAAGATATTGCCATTATTATGTTTTTATATTAATACTTTGCAGACTGGTTGTTGAAGGAGATTGTAACTGAAACAGTGTTGCTTCCTTCACTCTGCACAACTTTCCCACCATCGTTTCCTCTGGTTTCTTTCACAACTATTCCAATATCTTTTAGAAATTGCATTTTATTGTTCATATTTTATTTTTCATAATATAGATCAAGTTATAAGAGTTTAAAAATAGTCTGAATTGTTTAAAAATCATGATCGTAATTGCTATTGATTCTGGTTAATTACAATAGCAAATAATTAAGAATATATAATTACTCATAATTGTTATAAAATTTGTGATCACATTTATGAACCTTCCAATTAAAATGAATATTTAAATTGCTAAATAACTAATTTCGGATATATATGTTGATAAAAGTTTAAGGTTGAATATTATATCCTAATTTTATTTATTTATAATTATATAATAAATATGAAAGATGAATCACATCCAATGCAAAAAAACTCCACCTCAAACCAATATATAGGTTACTCCAACTAATAATTTCTTTCTCAATCGTACTAGTATTAAATCTTGCAATATAAACTATAAATATGTAGGCTAAGAAAACTTCGGAGGTGTCAAATTATTTTGAAAAAAGGTATCATTGAATGCTTAAAGAAAGGTAAACGTGAGGGTGTGACAAATTGTGTACATGTAAAGGAGTTAAAGGTACAAATCCTTTGTTGGCATTCTATGTAGTGTAATTACTTAGTACACCATGATGTGAAAGTTATGTTGGATAATAAAATTAACTTGTTAAAGCAATGGAATTTCGATTCTAAAGCTTATAAAAAAAAACACTTTCTAGATATATTATTAAGAATGACTTTTCATTCAACTATGATGAGTACGAAGAATTTAAGAGGTAAATAAAATATTGATTTTTTATTTTAATAATTTAACCAGTGTAATTATCCAAGACTGTATAATTGTAATTGTTTATTTTGTTGATGAAAATTGGAAATAGTAAGTTATTGTTATTTTGTTACTTAGAAAGTTCACACATTACTTTAATTAAGAAAGGTGATTGAAGAACTTAAGGATTGGGGTTAGAAGGCAAAATAGTTTATAGAATATTGAATAGTGTCTCTTTAATGATTAGAATTTTGAAAAAAAAAAAGACTTAATTTGCAAAAAAATTTGTTATGGTAAATATTTTCATGTTAGATGTTGTGCACATATCTTGGATCTTATAGTTGAAGAAGAATTGAAAACAACATATATTTCTTTTTATAAAATTAGAGAAAGTATTTAGATAGAACGCTTGAGAAAGTATTTAGATAGAGCGCTTCAAATGAGAGGTTAAGGGATTTCCAAGAATATTTTGAAAAAAATCACTTAAGTGATATGGTTTCTTAATGTTGTATTTATAATCCTATTTTATGTACCAAATACAATTACACCAGGTTCCAAATACAAAGAATGATATCAAACACAAGATAATTATACATAAATCAATCTTACAAACAACTTATGCATGCCTATATACAAAATCACAATCTGATATTTTCTTAACTATAAATCAACACATGAATCTATGTATTAAATGAGTATATAATACAAAATATAAACCGATGTCCTCCAAGAGATCTCGTATTAATTATGTTAACATCTAACTCAATCCAAAATTTTGATTAATAAATGGATTACAAAATCATGAATAAAGATAAGTTTACGACATATAATACTCATACACATATATTCGTCTGAGGTGTGTAATAAGTTTTCTCTCAACTTCTCTTCACATGACATCTTAATCTACAATATCTAAGCATTCAATAAAATTAGTATATCTATGATATATTCATATACTTAATACATACAATACATAAATTGGATTAACATACTATCTTATGTAAATTAAGAGATCAAATTAAACATACATCAATTCAATTAGATTTATCATATAAAATCTCTATCTACGTACATGTAAATCATTAGTTACAATCATTAACGTATTGTAATAAATTGATCATACCACTCAAAGTCATGATATATTATTTCACAATCAATTCAATGGAATTAATAAAATTCATCACATCACAATAATTATGAATATTACGTCTACACAAAAAATTTAAATTATTTTCAATTCACTCAATTAATCAAATATGTTATTTAAAATAGAGTTCATTAGCTGGGCAAATTTAATTATGAAATTATTTTAATTACTCTTGGATTAAGATTCGTTAGGCAAATCTATTTCTTGGATTAAGATTCGTTAGGCAAATCTATTTCTTGGCTTAAGATTCACTAAGCGACATCTACAGTTTTCTTAAATCAGTATGAGAACTCAAATCAACCACTTTACATATTCCAATAAATTTAAAATACATAATTAGAATCATCTTACACAATTTACGTGTTCCAAATATGTCAACTTAAGTTGAATATTAATGACTTAAGTTTAAGAAAATTCAACAATAAATTTCCAATTAAATCCAAAACATACTTCAATTTATTGTAAATAAATATAATTCTCCTATCAAATTTTAAACCTCAATTTAAAATAATTTTCTATTCTAACATGCACACACTTGAAAAAAAATTATCCAATACTCAAATTATTCATTCTGGCTATATTCAAAAATCCAAACACATACATCCATAAATATCACTATTCAATTTTACTTTTCTAAATAGACCTAAAATACAATGATAATTTAAATATAACTTTTCTTACCTCAGAATTACCTATGGGCGAAGGTCACAGATGTACAAAAGTCGAGTTACACCGAAATCTTAATCACATAGTAAAAACTTATCAAACAATTTCAGACTATAAAGCATAAATTAATTTAGAAATTTCTTTTTCTAACTGAGAGAATTAGAAAAAGGTTTGCAAAATAAAAAATTAAGAGACACTCGAAGAAAATTTGCATTTAGACTAAATGGAAAAGTCATCAAACTAAATATGCCTTAGAATAGGTTGGTAGCTTATTTAAAATAAGTTGGTAGCTTACCCTAGGATTGCTTTCGAATTCTTTCGGAGTAACACTCATTTAATCTATTTAACATAAAAAAAATTTATTAATTTATTATAATATAATATTTTATTTCAAAAAATTATTATAGTTTTTTTACGTATTAAAGAAAATTTATTCTTTCGAAAAAAGTGGAAATCGGTATCAGATTCAGAAAGAAGAAATGAAGTTGAAAGAACAGAAGAAATGAAGAAAAAAAGTGGGAGATGCCCAGTATATCTCACAAGAACGTCGGTGAGAATCATCATAATTTCTTTGGTTATTGTGGCTTGGCAAACTAAACGCACAGCAAACAAAAACAATTTTAATTTTGTTCTCAAATAGGATTGGAGTTAAGAGAACGATTATCTAACTTCTTAGTCGGTTGGTCTACCTTTCCCTCCCTCTTCTTGAAACGATCTTTGTGCTCTCCTTCCACTGCTCTACTCCTCGTCTCCATGAACTCCAAGTTCAGATGATACCTGCAAAAGGCACTGTAACACTCAAGTGAAATTTCGGTGTTCGGCATTCGGTGCTATTAGTACTGGATAGTGATTTACCTGATTCTTAGAATTTGTGCCTATTAATATGATTACATGGGCCTTTTGTTATTGCACCGGATTAAGATTTTGGATCATGATTAAGAGTGTATTACCTAGTGCTTAACCAGTGATTAGTCTTGTAATTCAAAAATGATGTTTAGACACTTGAAAAAGAAAAAGAAGTTCACTAATATAATTAATTTATTTTGAACATATATATTTAATAAGAAATTTTGTAAAATGGAAATTGAAAGTGTAGGGATATCGTGTGTGGAAGCGTGATAATTTCAACCAAAGACTATGAGAAATTAAAGTAACAACTAAAATGAGAATGATACCAGAAATTTTTAGGTGGAAAACCCCTTTAAATAGAGGTAGAAAACCATCGGCGAGAGAGCCAAAACTTCCACTATAATGGTACTGGGAGTATAATGAATTCCTCTCAGGCTAATAGATAAATAGCCCCAAAACAAATTCTCTCTATATGGGTTAAACACTTACACCCAAGAGAAGAAATAGAGAGTATATGAAAAGAGAGAGGAAGCAAGTGTATGTTGTTGTTTGTTGTGTTACAATGCTTGAAGGAAACCACTATATATAGTGCTTCTAGGAGACAACAATAATAAAAACAATTAATGTTAAGTAATCTCCTTTTGATAACAATTAATTGTGAACAGTGAGTAACCTCCCAATGATTTCAATTAATTGTGAACAGTAACCTCCCAATTAGGCCAAGAAAACGACAAAGGTGGGTCATATCCCACAAATCTCCACCTTGACTTGCCTTTGACTGTAACACTCTCTCGCCATGAAGCCTTGATTAAGTGTGGATAATACCAGCTAAGTTCAGGCAACGATCGAACTTAGTCGGTGGAAGTGGCTTGGTCAACATGTCTACAAGATTTTCGGCCGTATGAACTTTTTCAACAATTATGTCTCCCATATCAACAATGTCTAGGATAAAATGGTGCTTAATTTCTATGTGCTTGGTCCTTGAGTGATACTTACTGTTCCTGGTTAAGTGGACAACACTCTGACTATCACAAAATATAACAAGAACATCTTGTTGAAGACCAAGTTCACTTACCAAGCCTCGAAGCCATATAGCCTCTTTCATACCTTCTGTAGTAGTGATATATTCTGCTTCATTGGTGGACAAAGCCGCAATGGCTTGAAGTGAAGAATACCAGCTAATAGCAAAACCACATAGGGTAAAAATGTAGGCTGAAAGTGACCTTCTCTTATCTAAATCACCAACATAATCAGCATCAACATAGCCAACTGCTCCTCCGGGATCGACTCTATGTTGATCAAATACCAAACTAAGATTTGGAGAACCTTTCAGATAACGAAGTATCCATTTAACGGCTTTCCAGTGTGCCTTGCCTGGATTGTGCATGAACCTACTAATAATGCTAACAACATAAGCTAAATCAGGTCTGGTACATACCATAGCATACATGAGACTTCCAATTGCATTTGAATATGGGACATGTGACATGCGCCTTTTGTCCTCGTCTGATTTTGGACACTGATCTGATGACAACTTGAAGTGGGTGGCAATTGGAGTATTAACAGCTTTGCAATCTCGCATTCCAGATTTGTCAAGCATCTTAAGAACATACTTTTGTGATAGAAAAAGTTTTCCAGCTTGACAATCTCTGTTGATCTCCATTCCTAAAATTTTCTTGGCAGGACCTAAGTCCTTCATATCAAATTCACTACTAAGTTGGGCCTTTAACTTGTTGACTAAAGATTTATCTCTTGCGGCAATCAACATGCCATCAACATATAACAACAAGTATATGAATGACCCATCGGATGTTTTTTGAAAATAAACACAATTATCATAGCTAGTTCTGGAGTAGCCATGTCCAACAATGAAAGAATCAAATCTTTTATACCATTGTCTTAGTGATTGCTTCAAGTCGTAGAGAGATTTCTTCAAACGACATACATGGTCCTTCTTTCTAGGAACAACGAACCCCTCAGGTTGCTGGATGTAAATATCTTCCTCAAGATTACCATGAAGAAAAGTAGTTTTCACATTTAACTCTTCCAGCTCCAAATCATACAAGGCAACTAAAGCAAGTAATATACGTATTGAAGTATAGCGAACAACAGGAGAAAAATACTTCATTAAAGTCAATACCTTCCTCTTGATCAAAACCTCTTACAAAAAATCTTTCTTTATTCCTTGTACTCTCAACACCAGGGATCCCTTCTTTTCTCTTAAAGATCCACTTGCAACTAATGACTTGTTTTCCTTCTGGTAAATTCACAAATTCCCATGTTTCATATTTTAGAAGACTCTCAACTTCTTCTTGCATAGCAGTAATCCACTTTGTTGAGTCATCACTAGAGATAGCTTTATAGTAATTTTGGGCTTCACCTTCTTCACCCATCTCTTGTGCAATAGTTAAAGCATAAGCAATGTTGGCAGATTCTGCAATTAATCTTTGAGTCGATTTCTTGGTCTCTATTGTGGAAGTTCTTGAGCCATAGACCACGGTTGTGGTAACCCTCGTCGTTGAGGTGGACATTGTTCATGTGGACTCAAATGTTCATTTGTACCATCAATAGCGATGACTTGATCATCTTGAGTACTGGAGGAATTGGGAACGTCTTCCTCATGAGCGGGTGTTTTAATCTCAAACTCCACCTTCTCTCGAGCATCTTCCTGGTCACTTGTATCAATTGAAGAAATGACAGTATCTTTACAGAAGATAGCATAGCATTTTCATTAAAGGTTACATTCTGACTATGAATTACTTTGTGAGATTCCGGATTATATAAACGATAACCTTTAATCCCTGAGCCATAACCCAAGAAAATGCACTTCTTAGGACGAGGTTCTAATTTTCCCTCGTTTACATGAGAATAAGTAGGGCAACCAAATATTTTAAGATTAGAATAATCAACAGGGTTATCTGACCAAACTTCTTCTAGAATGTTGCAATCAATTGATTTGTTAGGAGAGCGATTTATCAGATAACATGTCGTTGAAGCCGCTTCAGCCCAAAAAGATTTTCTTAAACCAGAATGGGAGAGCATGCAACGAACTCTCTTCAGGATAGTTCTGTTCATCCTTTCTGCAACCCCGTTCTGTTGTGGAGTCCTTGGGATGGTGAGGTGTCTGGAAATGCCTTCCTTCTTGCAGAAATCATTGAATTCTTTCAAACAGAACTCAAGGTCATTGTCTTTCCTTAGCCTCTTTATCTTCTTGCCAGTTTGATTCTCAATCGATAATTTCCACTCTTTATAAGTGGAAAATTCTTCATTCTTATGTTTGAGAAAATACACCCAAAGTTTTCGTGAGAAATCATCAATAATTATATATAACGACATTTACCTCTGGAGGGAACTTTTGACGGACCCCAAACATCCGAATGAATATAATCCAAAGTACCATTGGTTCTGTGTATGGCTTTAGAAAAACTAACATTTTTCTGCTTACCAAAAATACAATGTTCGTAGAAATCAACCTTTCCAGTACAGTGGTTACCAAGGTGACCCTTCTTCTTGAGGATTAGAATTCCCTTCTCACTCATGTGGCCTAATCTCATATGTCACAACTTGGTGTTATCTTTGTTGGGTGAGGCAACAGCTGTAGAACCTGTAATTGTTGAACCCTACAACACATACAAACTATCACATCGAATTGCCTTTAGTAACACAAGAGATCCTTTAGACACTTTTAAAACTCCACCTTCAGCCGAGTATCTACACCCATGAGATTCAAGAGTGCCTAAGGAAATGAGATTTTGTTTCAATTCAGGGACATATCTGACACCTGTTAAAGTTCTAACAATTCCATCATGTGTCTTGATTTTGATTGTTCCTTCACCAACAACTTTGCATTGAGCATTGTTTCCCATCAAAACAAGACCATCATAAACTGGTTCATATGTGGTAAACCAATCTCTATTGTGAGACATGTGAAAAGTACAACCAGAATCAAGAATCCATTCATTTTTAGTCATTTGTTCAGTGTTTGAAGCTACAAAACAATCCCTATCAGATTCAGTTTCAACAATACTGGCTTCAACAAATTTTTCTGGTTGTTTACCATTTCCCTTATCTTCTCTATCTTGCTTATTTTTCAATTTATAACATTCAGAGATCTCGTGTCCTTTTTTCTTGCAATAACGACAATATTTGGAGTTCTTGCCTCTAGATTTTGACCTAGATTTATATTTACTGTTCCTACCTTTCTCTTGGTTTCTCCCTTTAACTACTAATCCTTCACCAAAACTTTCAGAATGAATTTCAGTATCAAATTTTTCTTTGGCTAGTAAGTTAGTTTTGACATCATCAAAGCTTAAGGTAAGATAATTACCGTATAACATAATTTCTTTGAGTTGTTGATACGAGGGTGGTAGAGAAACAATAAGTAGAATAGCTTTATCCTCATCATCAGTTTTAACATCCAAATTTTCCAAATCATTTATGATGGAATTAAATTCATCAAGGTGAGATTGGATAGGAGTACCTTCGAACATTCAGAGTGTAAAAAGTCGCTCCTTTAATCAGAGTTTGTTTGGAAGACTTTTGGTCATGTATAGATACTCCAATTTACTCCATATGCATGCTGCAGTTTTCTCGTTGATGACCTCACACAACACCTCACGGGACAAGCATAATTGGATTGCAGACAATGCCTTTTCATCCATCTCATCCCACTTCTCCTCCGTCATAGTGGTTGGCCTCATCATTTTACTTGTCAGAACTTTCTTTAAACCATTCTGGATGAGAACAACTAGCATCTAGACTCGCCAGATAACAAAGCTGATTTTACCATCAAATTTCTTAATATCGAATTTCAACATTATTGAACAACAAATCCTGGTTGAATTATCGAAAAAGCTCTGATGCCAATTTGTAGGGATATCATGTGTGGAAGTGTGAAAATTTCAACCAAAGATTATGAAAAATTAAAGTAACAACTAAAATGAGAATGATACCATAAATTTTTAGGTGGAAAACCCCTTTAAATAGAGGTAAAAAACTACTGACGAGAGAGCCAAAACTTCCACTATAATGGTATTGGGAGTATAATGAATTCCTCTAAGGCTAATAGATAAATAGCCCCAAAACAAATTCTTTCTATATGGGTTAAACACTTACACCCAAGAGAAGAAATAGAGAGTATATGAAAAGAGAGAGGAAGCAAGTGTTTGAAGGAAGCCACTATATATAGTGGTTCTAGGAGACAACAATAATAAAAACAATTAATGGTAAATAACCTCCATTTGATAACAATTAATTGTGAACGGTGAGTCTCCCAATGATTTCAATTAATTGTGAACAGTAACCTCCAAATTATGCCAAGAAAACGGTAAAATATGAGTCATATCCCACAGAAAGATAAAAGTTTTTCCTATACGTTCATTATGGTTACATATGAGGTAAGTGATCATTTGCAATTTTAAATTTTAAAATTTTTAATATTATTTATATAAATATATTTATAAATAATATTTAATCATTTAAAAATAAAAAATATTTTTTATATTATTATAAAAAAAATTATAACAAAGAGGTTGTCAAAAAAGTAACAAATTTTCTAATGAAAATTGAACTTTTGTGACTAACTCTATTTTGTAAAGTTTTATGATGAATTTTGTCACAAGTGAATGTCTTTTATAAATCCAACGTGACACAAAGTTTTATTACTAATTTTGTGACAATTATTGTGACGTCAAGTGTTCGTCTTTAAAGTTGTGTGTTACAAACGTTGTAAAAAAATGTGTGAAGAAAATGAGTAACGATTTGTGTTGGCACATCAAAGTGTAATAAAAGGTTTGTCACAGAGTTCATCACAAAAATCAATAATCATTTGCGTTTTGAAGTTTGGTTTAAGTGATAATGAAAAAAAATTCACTTAATGCGAAGACATTGTCACTCTAAGCATTGCCACTTAAGTGTTCAATTACACGCTTAACTGGAGTCACTTAAATGAGAGCAAGTGACTTTTGAAGCGAGAGTACTATGTCAAAAAATTGATTAAATTTTTGTTGTTTAAACAAACGTAAAGTTTCACTTAAGTGACACCTCTTAAGCGAGATAGAAAACATTTGAAAAGAAGGTACCTTGTACAAAAAATGATTAAATAATTCTTGCTTAAACAAATATAATATCCACTTAAGTGATTATAGTTAAGCGTTTAAATGTGTATTTGATGGAGATTAAGTATAATTAATTAATATATGTTCAACTTTTGTAATAATTAATCTTAGCTTATGAGATATTTATTCAAATAGAGGAAAAGATGTACATAAACTTAACATTATAAAATTTTACTACTTTAAAAATAATTTACAATAACAATTATAAAGAAGAAATAAGTAAGAATCATAAAGTGAAAAATTGGCTCGAATTTTTCATCTTTTATTATGCCCCTCTCATGATATAATATATAAATCTCGAACTAACCTTTCGATGAATTGTGCGCTAGGCTAAGGGAGTTTAGTCCACCTCCTTGTCTCTAGCTTGAAGGTGAAGACCTCTCAAGCTCCACCCTTTTCTTGGGATGAAATTCCTTTTCTCTTATATGTTGAAATTGAGCCTCATGGTGGGCTGCATATAATGTTTTTAGAAGTTCATCATTCTCATGACCATCATTTCCAATAAAGGACATACATTCTCTTAGAGAGGGGTGTTGTTTCTTGGTAGCTTGAACAATCTGCAAGACTCCAGTGAAAGTTTTTGTCCTCGTCATCTAAGGAAAAAAATATCAAAATTATAATCCATTCAATTCTAAAAAGATGTCGATCTCTTAAACGATTGACAATCTCACTTAATTAATTGACGTAATGTGATTAAGAAAAAACCCTTTAAGCAAATCGAACCTCATTTAATCGATTGTCTCTTAACAAGTCCTATACCTTGCTTAAGCGACATGATGAAATGAAAACATTACAGTTTGGATATGGTAACTAGTGTTAAAACAGTACTTCTAAACCATAGAAAGTAATCCATAAAGAAAAAAAAATGTGTTACCGAGTATAACAGTGGAATGAAGATGACGAGGAAGAAAAATTAGCAAAGTCATAACAAGTTTTAGGGGATAATAGGTAAAGGTATATTACAAGAAAATTTGGTATTATATAAAACACCAATATGTATGTAAGAGTCCAAATCCATATGTAAAATATAGTTACATACGAATTACATAACAAAAAAAATTCATATGTAAAACTGTCAGTAACTAACTGTTACATACGGATTCAAAATTCGTATGTAAAATTCGTATGTAATTAGATACGGATAAATCTATATGTAATTACATATAGATAAATTCGTATGTAATTGTTTGTTAGATTTACATATGAATATTTTTTCATATGTAATATTGTCTCTTGGCAGTTTCAAATTAGACTCCAAACAAACTAAACTGGAAGTTCATGGACGATAAGTGAAATGCAATTTCACTGTTTGAGTGGTAGTCACTAGTTACTTAAACGTATGAGAGCATGATATTCGCTTAAAGCATCATTGCTATGCTTAAAAGAAAAATTTATGCATGTTCTAAATTTCTAATTAAAATGTTCTTACAATAATTGTATACATGTATTAAACACATGTTTTAACCACTTGTATTTACTCTATTAAACTTATCAAACAATTGTTTTGTAAGCGATTATTGTATAAAAATGTATAAGAGATGGGTGTTCTGAATAGAGAGAATATGGATGGATGATGAACTATATTCAAACTAAAGTTTCACGGAAGAATTTTTTATTGAAATTCATGAATTTTATTAGTTTGTTATAGGTAATGATGTCAACAAATCATGGACAGGAAAGATAAGATCTATTTGTAAGTTTGTAAATTTAACTAGTATGCAAATTCTAATGTAATGAAGGTTCACTTATATAAAAAGTGATTTATGCTTATTGTTTTGTAAAAAAATTTAATTTTAAAGTGTTCCGTAAAGAATAAATTTTGTCAAATAAATTCTTTTTTTATTGTGTATTTTGATATTTATTTTTTATTGACTTGATATGTTTGTGTTTGATTCCTAAAAGTATCTCCAATAGAAATAATTTAGTTGGAAATGTAATTTGTGGTTCCTAGTATATTATTATATCTTTAATTTTGAAAAATGTATCCTTAATTTACTTCAATGATTATTTTTAAAAACTGTTTATAACATATTTTTATATATTTTTAAATTTAGATTTGATTATTATATATTATAATATTCATTGTTTCAATTAATAGAATACCATTTTTTTTTTAATTTTAAGATAAGTTGTTTGAAGAAGTGAATCGGTAAGTGAAGTAAACAAGACATTTTTTTTAAAGAATTTTAAAATATTATATAAAAACTCTTAACTAAAAGGTTATTCCTAGTAAACGCTCTTATGCCTATGAATTTAACTTCCGATCAGCAGGACAATTGGGAATATATTGTAATGCGTAAAGTAGGCAAGTTCTTTATATGTACACGATGTGAAAACTATATTAGACAAAGTGAACCTCTATAATACCTATAACTGGTTCTATAATTGTGTAGGTGTTAGTCGTTCGGTCATTTTCTTATTCTTTAATATTCTAAGACTCTTTTTTAATTTGTTGGTGCTTGATCGTAGTTGACTTATAAAAAGTATTTTGACAATCAAATAAGTACTCAATATTCAAAGTATATATTAAGAACCGATTCAAAACGTACCTTACTCCTTTATAGAAGTTAATTTATAGTGTTTGGTGATGGACCCTCTGTTATGATGGACCGAATCTATCATATATCAATGTTAACTTATTTCTAGGGAGATTCTCTGATTTCTCGGGGCATTATCGGGATTTGGTGGGACGTGTCTCTGATTTTGAGGGAGTCTCTGCAATTTTCTTAATTGGTATTAATTGTAACTTTTTAAAATGTGTCTCCAACCGGTCGGTCGGTCACCGAGGCCGAGTGACATGGCTAGTCCAGTCCCGACCGGTACACTTAATCCCCAAATCGAGGAACATTTACTTCAGAAGAGTTGAGATGTGACTGTTGGGTACCCGAGGTGAGAAGTGACATGGATGCATTGAATGTTTATGTCAGAGATGCGACATGCGTCTTTTTAAGGCATTGTTCGAGTGTTCACTTTTGATCGAACAGATTTAACGATTGTGAAGTCATATTGTTTTGAATGTCGAGCACTGTGCACCCTTGGATGGATATGGATCTAACGGTGCCGAAGGAGATGATGTTTCATTCTCTCTCCATTGCTAGTCTATAAATATAAGTGTTTTTTTAACGTTATTATGTTTACCTCTGCTGTCATTGCTTCTTAGTCATCAAGAGTTTTCTGAGTGTCGAGTACTTTTTAGTTTCCTTCCTTTTCTGCATTTATACTTCAAGAGGTTAGTAATGACTTCCTCTTCTTGGTTTTCTAGTAATCCTTTATGTTCTTCTTTGATATGATTCCAATAACATGATAATGATATAATATGAACATGTTATGGATTCAACAAGAGTTGAAATATGATTAGGCACTTTTTAAGAATTGGATCAATGTTCTTAACATTCATGAACTCACCAAAACACAAGTACCCAAGCCAAACTCATATAGAAACCCACAATATGGCATATGAACCAATTAAAACAAGAAAGAACACAAATGAACCGATTAAAATTCAAGGAAACGCAATTAAAATCACAAGAACAACAAACTAAAAGAAACTACCGAATATAAACACAAGACAAACAAGTTCTACCGATTGAAATGACAGGAAACAACATAGACATGTTTTAGAGTTTGTTTTGGAATGGAAATGGATGAAGGAGATGAAAAGAACAAGGAAACTTATGTGGTTGGAGCTCTTGGAGATGTGCATGCCACTTGAAGGATGAATAGCTTCAAGATGAGTGTAGTTGCCGCAACTTGAGAGTCCAAGAATGCACTCAAGATAAGACTAGAAGAGAAGAAGACACAAGTCTCTCTCAATTTCACTCACCAATTTGGGAGAGGTTTTTTGCTCACAAAATGAATTCTTTTTATTTCAAAGACCTAAGAACCCCTTTTATAATAGAGAGGGCTGCTCACAAAGTACAAGAGAAACTTACAAGAGAAGTTTTTGAAAGGTCACCTTCCAACTCCTTCTATTCTAGCGCCTAAAGAAGTGTGAAGAGACAACTTTCTAGTTTCTTCCTAAAAACTAACGCCTAAGGTACTTACAAAAGAGGTGTCTTTTTGGTTTCCCTCTTAGTACCTTCCTAAACACTACTCCTATATGTTTTACAAATTTATACAAAAGAAATTACAAAGAAAGATATTAATTGGAGCCCATTCTTGAATGCTTGTTTGTCTTCTTGTTATCTTTGTGCTTGATCCTCTCTTTATTTAATTCTTTCTTTAATTTTGATAAGACTAGAAGGAAGAACTTTAAATGTTTGGGTGGATGGCCTCTTCCTCCATTAGTAAAATCCTCTTCTTTTTTATCTCCATCATTCTTCATCTAAGCGTACACATTCCACATCAAACGAGGTGAGAGATGTGGGTTGCTCGAATCACGCAGTCGACCTTGCTAGCCGACCGTCCTATTGTCCAAATTATGAGTGGGTTGATTCACGCGTCTTAGATATCCCTACTTGTTTTAAAGGGTTCGTCCAATTTAGATGGTTTTCTGCCTAAATTTTCCATCTTAAAACCGGACTCCCCCTCAGATGTGGTTGCAAATGATAGTTATAACCACATTAAAGGCACTCAAACACCCACTCTCGTTTCTAAAATTGTTTTAAAGTTATTTGAGGGAACTTGTGTTGAGAACTATTTGGGGTCAACTCTGACTAGGAAAATTCTTGTATATAAGTCATCCATTGTGACTCACCTCACTTTCGTGGGAGTGAAATTGGAGAACTCTCATACTTGATCTCTTGATTTACTTATCCAAAAATAAAAAAATATTTTCAAAAAATCTTTTGATGACTAAAGTTGAATTGTAAACTCTTGAAAACATTTTCTATTTTAATTCAACAAGGGGTGATCCTTAACATCAATCTAGGGTTCATGGTAATCAAAACACTCAAGATTTTTCTAATGTCCATGAAAACACTAGCAAAACAAGCAAAAGATTTATTTTGAATTGAAGGAAATGTTTTCAAAAATTTTGATTTCCCAAGAGAGGAATATATTAAGGTCATCATAGAAGACCTTCCCAAAGTCAAGATGATTATAGTAGTCATAACAACAAAAATTACTACCAATAAAATGCTAGACAACATAAACATCGATCCCATCATGTACCTAAAGAACCTAAGATTTACCTTCCTTATTTCCATGGTTTATCAAACATAGAAGATTACCTAACTTGGGAGATGAAGGTTGAAAACTTATTTGAGGTTCACCATATAGATCATGAGAGGAGGGTTACCTTAGCTACCTTTAGTTTCCTAGATTCAACCATGACTTGGTGGAAAACCTATACAAGAGATCTTAGGTTACATAATTTTCCCCAAATAAAGTATCAGAATGAACTTAGGTCAACCCTTAGGGAGAGGTATGTACCTTCCTACTATGATAGAGAATTAATGAAATAACTCCATAGGTTAACCTAGAGAGACATGATTGTAGAACAATACAGGCAGATAATGAAGTTATTTATGTTAAGGGCAGTGATTAGAGAAGACTTACCATAGCTTGGTTCCAAAGTGGTCTTAATTATTAAATTAAGGATAAAGTTGAACTTTTTTCTTATAATGATTTAAATGATTTAGTTCAACTTTGTGTTAGAGTAGAGGAACAATTAAAAAGAAAATCTTCTTTTCGAAAATCATCTTCTTCTAACTATCCTAAGGATTTTGAAAAGAAAAATAATTTGTTTTTTGAAAAACCAAGACCACTAGAGAAAGAAAGGGAAAAGGCACCTGTAAAAGAAAAAAGATAAAAATAATTATGTTTCTTCTTTCAAAGAAGTTAAAAACTAAATAAGTCCAATGTTTTAAGTGTCTTGAAAAAGGTCACTATTCTTTTGAGTGTCCTCAAAAGTAAAATTTGGTTTTAAAAGAGGAAGGTACTGAAAATATTGAGACTTTATCTTCCTCTAAAAATGAAGAAGAAGTTGTAAATTATGAGGAAGAAATCGAACCATACACAGGTGAGTTATTGATAGTCCAACGAATTTTGCAAAGTCTTCCTGTTAAACTAGAATAATCACAAAGAGAGAACCTATTCCATACAAGATGTAAAGATTTCGATAACATTTGTTTTGTAATTGTGGATAATGGCTCTTGTTGTAATCGTTGTAGTTCCAAGTTAGTGAATAAGTTATCCTTGAAAATTATTCCACATCCCCAACCCTATAAGCTAGATTGGATAATTCAAGAGGGTGAAGTGGTAGTGAAAAACCAAGTAGGTGTCCATATAACCATAAAAAAAGTATAAAAAGAACATTTTATGTTATATTGTTCCAATGAATATAGCTCACATTATTCTTGAGAGGCCCTGACAATTTGATTAATTCCTATCATGAGGGTCATAAAAATAAAATCATCTTTTCTTTTCAAGATCATAAGTTTATTTTGTGACCTCTTACACCTCAGCAACTAAGGGAGGTTGAAATAAAATTGAAAGCAAAAATAGATAGTGAGAAAGAAAAACATGAAAGAAATAAATAAGTTGTTCCTTCATCCTCCAAACCTCTATGTTTACTGAAATCTACATTTGAGAGAGGTAATTCTTCTTCCACTCTTTCTTCTTATTTTATTAGTAAAAAGAAATTTCATATATAAAAACAAAGACAAATGACCATTTATTTTCCACCATGGTTTTTTATAATTTTTCTTTTCTTCCTTTGTGTTCCTATTTTTTTTTTTTCAGATGGATATTTGAACATGGTGTACTATGCTAAAAAAATTGGTCAAGGTGCTAAAATTAAATCGGATCTGAGGACAAATCCTTTTAAAGAGGGAGACCATGATGGATGACCATTCTCTCTCAAGCCACCATTTTCTCAACTAAGAGCAAATGAATCAACCTTGATAAAATGCAGAAGAAAATATCTGTCTTAGTCTTATATAAATTTGTAAATAGTAGAATAATTTTCTTTTGGCTTTGAATTTCTAAGCTAAGTTAGTATAAGAACGTTGGGCCTTATGTCCCCTCAGTATCAGTGTAGTTAGTTCGAGTAAGTGGTGACCCCTGCTACCAACTTTCTTCACAATTAATTCATCTTAGAAATTTTGAGGTTTGTCTTGTTCTTGTATAGGATGGTGCAATTGATGAGATATGTGTAAAATCACTCAAGTGAAGGATACAAAGGTCAAGTTCTCTAATCTGATTGTTAATGTAGTTAGTGATAGTTACATTAAGTGGTGACTTGTGTATGAATAAATGGTGTCTTACTACCAAGTTTATGCACAATTAAGTAATTTTAGAAATTTTAAGTTTTGTGGTGTTCTTGTATGGGGTGGTGCATGAGGTGTGTGTAAAGTGACCTCAGTGGAAGACACCAAGGTACATTTATCTAATCTCAGTGTTAGTTAGTCAAAGTAAGTGGTTACCCCTATATGAATAAGTGGTGACCAGCTACCAACTTTCTGCACAATGAAGTAATTTTAATAATTTTGAGCTTTGTCTTGGTTTTGGGTAAGGCGGTGCAGTGCATGAGATGTGTGTAAAGTGATCTTAGTGGAGGACACCAAGGTCAAGTATAATCTCAACATCAATGTAGTTAGTCACAATAAGTGGAGACCCTTGTAGCATTAAATGGTGACCTACTACCATTTTTCTGCACAATGATGTAATTTTATAAATTTTGAGCTTTATTTTGTTCTTGGGTAGGGTGGTGCCTGAGGTGTGTGTAAAGGAACATTAGTGGAGGACACCAAGGTCAAGTTCTTTATTCTCGATGTGAATGTAGTTAGTCACAAAAAGTGGTGACCTATATAGGAATAAGTCGTGGCCTGCTATCAAGTTTCTGCACACTTATCAAATTTTTGAAAATCTGAGGTTAATGTTGTTCTCTAGTAGGGTGGTGCATGAGATGTGTGTAAAGTGACCTCAATGGAGGACATCAAGGTCAAGTTCTGTAATCTCAGTTTCAATGTAATTAGTTAAAGACACATTAAGTGGTGACCTAGGTAGGAAAAAGTGGTAACATACTACCAAGTTTATGTATTGTGATGTAATTTTAGAAATTTTGAGCTTTGTGTTGTTTTTGGGTGGGGTGGTGCATGAGGTGTGTGTAAAGTGACCTCAATGGAAGATACTGAGGAAAAGTTTTCTAATCTCAGTATCAATGTAGTTAGTCACAATAAGTGGTGACATGTGTATGAATAAGTGGTGACATACTATCAACTTTCTGCACACTGAACAAATTTTTAACATTTAGAGCTTACTATTATGTTTCAATCGGGTTGTGCATGAGGTCTATATGAAGTGACTCCCGTGGAGGACACCAAGGTGAACACTTATTGTAGTGGAGGAATCAAAGTGTAGTTGTGTACAATATTTATAATTTATGTTTTAGGTTGGACAATTTTATTAGTCAGTGGTTCTGTTACCACTTGTCAAAATGTTTAAAATAATCGATTTCATTTTTCATGTGATAAATAAATTTCACGTGTAATAAACTCAGTTGACCTCGTTCATCATCCTCCCTGATCACTGTACAAAAACTTAAACCAGGTCATAACATCTTGAACTATTTTTTGAATGACCAATGCATTAACCTCCACCATACTCGAGTTCAATTGGTCAGTACTTCAATAAATGAAAGTCTTCATACTAATGCTAATCGCAATATGCATTTAAGCATACAAAAATGCATTTTAAATAAAATTATAGCAATGATGTCAAGAAAATCCAATTAAAAAGTATACTTACGATAAATATTTATATTATTCATGAACATATTTGACTAGAATAAATTGAGATGGTAAGAATATGAAAATAGATATAGAACACTAATTAAGTTGAATGAATATTATTATAATATACTATTAATATTAACATTATTATTAAAATTAGTATTAATATTAAAATTAACATTATTATTATTAAAATTATTATGAATATTATTATTATAATTATTACTGCTAGTATTATTATTATTATTAATATTATTGTAATTATTAATAATATTAAAATGATTACTATTATTATTATTTATTGATATTATTAATATTATTATTATTCTAATTAATATTATAATTAATAATATTATTATAATTATTGTTATTATTATTAATAATAATAATATCAATAAGAATAATAATAAAAAACCAAAACCACAATCAAATATAAACTAACACATTAGGAAAAGCAAACTTTACACTGAAAATTTTGCAACTGCACCGAAAAGCTAAAAAAATCCCATATTAAAATCTACAAGCAAAAAGTTTCAACAAATCATGGATCTTCCGATGAGAATAAATCAATAAAACACATCTTTGTTAGTCTAACAGTCAGAACTATTCTCTCACTCATCACTCTTGAATTGCTTCCAACTCCAAAGGTCTTCTTGCTGAAGTGAGAGTTGAAGTCGTTGAATGAAATGGATTAGGAGGCACAGTTAACTGGTGTTCCTCTTTAGTTTCTAGCATTTGTATGACAGATTTTATGGATGGACGGTTCACTGAATGCCACTGAATGCACCAAAGTCCAACAATGGCTAGCTTCTTCGCAATTTTAACATCACCTTCATACTCAATATGGATACGTATGTCTCCATCAACAAGATTATGGATCCAATCTGGGTACAGAACATGGATATTTTCTGAGGATGACATGTCTACATTCTTCCTTCCTCCAACCATTTCTAGCAACAACATTCCATAACTGTAAATATCAGACTTGTAGGATACATTTCCGAAGTTCCTGGAGAAAACTTCCGGTGCCATGTATCCCAAGGTTCCCCTAGCAGCTGTCATGGACACCAAACTTGGATTCTTGAAACACAATTTGGCTAATCCAAAATCAGAAATCTTTGGAGTGAAGTTGTCATCAAGTAACACATTCCGAGGATTGATGTCAAAGTGAATAATGGGATGATTACAACCTTGATGGAGATACTCAATCCCTTTAGCTATACCAAGAGCAATGTGTTGCATCTTCTCCCACCCAAGGAAATGCTCCTTGTCATCGGGTGGAAATATGAAGCTTTGTAGTGAACCCTTTGGAAACAAATTGTAGACAAGAGCACGATGGATTCCTTCGGCGCAAAAGCCTAGCAAACGAACCACGTGAATGTGGTGGATTTTTCCCATAATTCCAACTTCGTTGATGAACTCATTCCCATCTCCTTCAGTATTATTGATGATCTTCACAGCCACGAGAATCTCATTCGAAAGTTTGCCTTTGAAAACAGCTCCATGGGCTCCTTCCCCTAGTTTTTCTTTAAAACCATCGGTGATTCTCTTGACATCGGCGTATGTAAATCTCGTAGGCTTTTCAGCTTTGTAATCCTCTAAGAACTTGTCCACTCTTGCTTGGTCTTCTTCCTTCTCTCTAAAATAGCGGAAAATCTTAAAAGCCATAATTCCCAGCAGGCCAAAAACAATTGAACCTACGATAACTGTAACAGACTTCATTAAAAAGAGTGAGAGAAATGAAAAAGTTAAGGGAAGTGTGTGGAAGAATCTGGTCTCACCTGTACTGGAAAAAATAAAAGATCTGAAATTTGTGATTCTTTTATGGAGGCCCTTGTGGTCAGAGCAATCCAAACATTCGATAAGTTCGGTGCTGTTGTTCTTCCATTTACATCTTTTGCCTTCAGCTTCGCACGCAGAACAAACTGGTTTGGACCATGTCAACGTGAACTCATTCTGCAGCATCTCGATTGCCGAGACTGGTGCAGTACCATCGGACATCTTAGAACAGAATGTCAGGTCCCATTCCAAGACACTTGCTTGAGAATCAGTAACGTAAATCGGACAGGAGATCATATCTTGGTAGTAGCCATATTGACTTCTGAGTGGACTATACGGAAGTGAAGAGAAGTCAAAGAAGCTCACGCTGCTTTCGGTAAAGTAATAATGATTAAAAGAATTGCTGTGCTTTAGAAAATATTTTGGAAGGCAATTCTTCGGGTCTTTCAAGTAAATTTGCCGTTTTTCGTAGTCTATGTTTATGACGTGGAGTTTAATGGTAGGGAGGAGAAGCATGGTGTTGTTTTCTTGAGTGCAATACAGACAATACCCAGGATGAGCACATTCATGCGTCCCCTTGGCGAGTTGGAAGGGAAATCTAATAGGTGTTTGGTTTAGCCCACAAGACAACTCCCTGCACTCGTTATGATCGCTGCTACCTTTGATAAGAATGAGCTTTAGGAATAGCATTATTGTGATCAATATGCCATAACCATGGAGAGACAGTAGACTAGGCTTTGCCATCTCAAGTCTCAACAGTACAAGGTTTGTTTTCTTTTGAAATAAGAAGCTTATGTTAGAGAACCAAACTCGGAGCGTTTTCAATTTATGTTTACAAAATGAATAAATTGTTTACTATTACATTCAGTTCAGGAATCCAGATAGAAGCTGCAGTGAAAGTCAGCGTAAGTCCGCGTTTTAACTTTTAAATATCATCGCAAAACTTTTGAAAGAGAAAAATACTGTACCTGCAGACAACGTGATCAATATGGAATCAACTTGGAAGGGCACTACTGCAGTGGTTGGTTTTCTTTTGGGAAAAGAACGTGATTACAGGCAGGAAAGACACAGACCACGGATTTTCCTTTATGTTTACACGATTTTTATATTTTTGTTTGTTGCCTTTAATCTTGGAATTCAGAGAGGAAACACGGTCTAAGTCAATCCAAGTCCGCGTTTTTAACTTTTAAATGTTATTGCACAACTTTTTTTAAAGGGTCCATAAGGAATCGCACTGCAGTTTTTATATTTGTTAATTTCATCTAAGAGTAGAAATCCAGATAGAGAGCTTCCTGGTAAAAAATCTAAGCCTGCCTTTGAACTTTTAAATATTGCCACACTAACAATCCCACGGTCTAAGTCTGAATCACAAGCCTCCAACCATGGTCATGTGGAGAGAGATGTTGTTATTGGTGATCTTCTTGGTGTTTGTAGTCCAACAAATATGTGCTACGCATGAGCAAGAGCATAGTATGGATTGTCCGACTTCTTCCTGCGGGAAAATCACAAACATAAGTCGGCCATTCAGATTGAAACGTGATCCGATACATTGCGGCGACAGCAAGTACGAACTTGATTGTGAAAATAATGTTACCGTGTTGTATCTGTTCTCGGGAAAATATCACGTTCAGGCAATAAACTACAATAATTTCACAATTCGAGTGGTTGATCCGGGAGTTGAAGAACCAAGTTGCTCCTCCCTTCCTCGCTATTTCTTGTCTGAATCAAATTTCAGTGATGGTTATTTCATTGACGTCGTGGCTCCATACCTAAGCTATCAATACCAATCTCATCAATCTGGTCCTGAGTGGAATAGTCTTTGGAAGCACATAATTTACTTGAATTGTAGCCATCCAGTGAGTGAGAAGAATAAGTACGTGAATACTGCTCCGTGTGTGAAGTGGCAGTCGAAAGGCTACATGTATGCCACCGCTGCTGATTACTTAACAGCAGCGGAACTTAAAGTAGGTTGCGGTGTAAAGCTGGTGTCTCTGACGTCTTGGTGGGGTTTGGACGCAAATGAATCTTCCTACACTGATATGAACAGGGCGCTACTTTATGGATTTGAGATGTCGTGGTTGCATTTCGCCTGTGACCATCAATGTCGAAAGTCATCCGATGACGAGTGCTCTTTCAACACTTCCACCCTCAAGCTTCAATGCGCCCCCTTGTGCCAAGATAAATTTGGAATACTGCTAGTTCGGTGTGGTAAAGGAATTCAAATTCAACTTAAATTAATAATATTTATGGCATTATGCAGTATTCTTGGTCTCGGAGTGGTAAGAAGAATTCTGAGAATCATATTTTCTTTCATTTTCAGGTACAGGGATATGGTCACAGCTGTTAGCTTATCCACAATGTAAGGATTGTGTCTCTTAAATTACCTGCGCTTTGTTTTTGTGCGTCATAACATGAATTGATTTTGATGTTTCAATATTCAATTATATACTTTACATAATTTATTAACTCTGAAGATATCTATAATTTCATACTTATTAATCATGTAATAAAACATTGCTAAGCATATGTTATTTTTCGATAGTAATACATTTATATTTGTCCCCTCTTTCAAAATATTTTGTATACGGCCAAATAGATTTAATATAAATTAGTAAAATCACTCGCATTGTCACAATTTATAAACAACGACTTTGTAGTATCCTGTTAACCTAATTTAATAAATATATGTATAATATGAAGCAGTTACCTAAAATAGAGATAACCTTTTATTTGTAACCCTTTTATACAATTAAAATATAATTATATTTTATGTTTGATGTCTAAAAATTAATGTAGTAAAAAGCCTCAAACCAATTAAGATAGTATAATTAGAGTTCATCATCTTATATATACTATGGTTTACTTTCAAATTTAAGACTTCAATACGATTTTATCTTTAAAAAAAATATTTAAATTAATATTAACCTCTATTTATAAACAATGTTTATTCATAAACAATGTGAAGACAACCTTATGGAAGATAGAGTAACATTAAAACTAAATTTATCGATATAAGTTATAAATTACTTTTGTTTTATAATTACCAAGTTAATGGTTAGTATCAAATTTTACAAACCAAATTTCTGTTTTATTTTAACAAATATATATTACATATTATATCTTATGTTAATTAATTTCCTGACAAAACAAATATTTTTCACACCATTTACTCATTCAATTATACTTTTCTTGCAGATTTTTTTGAGAATGTTTGCAGAGGTGAGTTCATCTACTTCTTTATGCTACAAACAACATTAGTTATATTCCAGCTTTTTACTATAACATTGATTATAATAACTTTTATAAGGTATTTTGTATCATTTCATCTAATAAAAAACTTTGAATATATCAAGAAACTTGATTTTCATCTTTTAAAATAGTGCACTTCAGAAAATAAAGTGTAATTATTGATTAAATACTATAAGACAATCACGGAATAAAATTAATGTTAAACAAAAAAATCATTATTTTTTACGGTAACTTATTTAGAATTTGAAGTAGTTTTTTTTTTATCAGTAAAAAATAAATTAAATTTATGGAACACTGTAGTGTGTCCCAATCCTATAAAGAACCATTCCTTCCCTCAACAAGATAAAACCAGAATTAATAGAATAGCATGATACAGAAGGTGATGCTTGAAGACTGAGAATACCTGGCAAAAAATCAACAAAACTGCACCTTCAATCAGGCACACCATCTGCTCTTGAAAAGCCTATGGTAGCAGACAAAAAAGACCTAACCTGCTCCTACTAAAAGGTTGCATCACACCACACAGCACCTAAACATCCCCTTAGAATTATGTTCCTCGCCAGATTTTACTCCCCCTTCTTCACTTAACAAATAGAACCAGGGTAACCACCCTTCATGCAACTTCCATATATCAGATTATTTGGTGGCCATCTGATTACAGCACCTTCAGCTGCACCTTACGGAGCTCCCTTAAAAAAACTTCGCCACAATACATGATTTGAACCATTCAAACCTTGTGGCACCTTGCATACCGAGACCAGAAAAGTGGCTTCTATTCAAGGTCAACTTCAGCTGGCAAAGAGCTTCCCGCATTCCGCCAAGACCAAAGTCATACAAGCATCTTGGCTGCCACTTAGAAAAAGAGCTTCCTACGCTTGGTTAAGGCATAAGAACATTTTTCAGTGGAGCACTGCTCCAGATCCACGTCTTCGTAGATGAGGTTCTTCCTTATGAAAACAAGGTGGTCTAGTTCCACCCAAAGCCATTAAAGTCCAACTATAGCAGACCTGCGGCAAGACACCCATTCAACAACAGCTTTGAGGCCTCTCAGACTTCTGAACCTTGTCCACAATAGCTAGATCTTGTGCTAGAATCCCTCGTGATTCGCTTCAGCTTCATTACAATCTTCTTAGAACCTATACTTAATTCTACTTTCACTTAGCAATCCTTCAGATTCCTTAATATGGCAATACAGATCCCAAAAACCAAAACAACCCAGCAAGATCAAAATTTCCAGCAGCTCTCAAGCTGGCCAAAAGATCCCAAAACCATATGCTTCTCTTGTTAGCCTAGTATGTAGCCAATACACTTTTGAATTTTTATATTCAATTGTGTAGCTTTGCATACCAGATTCAGAGTTACTGTCCCACCAACACCTGCATCTGTGTCATCGCCCTATACTTTCACACTTATTTTTGTTGAATAAACTTTAAATGAAATTGGTGGGTTTTAAAGTTTGAAGTTACTATAAAAGAGTAGAATGAGAGTTTGGATATGTAAAAGGTCAAAAGTTGTGAGTGGGATTTTAATTATGTTGATATTGGGGTTTTTAATACCAAAATGAAGATTTTTCTAGAAGAGCTTCCTAAAGTCTATAATAGGATGTTCTATCAATTGTAATATGCACCACAGAAAGAAATACAATAGAGAGAAATTCAAATAAGAGTGTTTTCTTTAGAGAAAATTCAAGTGTTAGTGATTGCTTGTTTTACAATTTGGTATCAGAGCGGTTGATGAGTCGAGCTTGTTTTACCAAATTTGTTTTACAATTTGGTATCAAGAGCCAATGACGAATGTGATGGGTCAAATACCGCTACCACAGTTAACGAAAGCGTCACCATATGATAATTGGAGCATTCAAATGAAAGCTCTTCTCGGTTCTCAAGATACATGGGAGGTGGTCGAAGAAGGTTTCGAAGAACCAACAAATACCACGGGTTATACGACGGCTCAAACCAAGGTGTTGAAAGAGATGCGATCAAAGGATAAGGTGGCACTATACATGTTATTCTGAGCGGTTGATGAGTCGGGCTTTGAGAAGATTGCCAGTGCAACTACTTCAAAAGAAGCGTGGGACATCTTAAAAAAGGTGTTCAAAGGAGCCAACCGAGTTAAGCAAGTGCGTCTACAAACTCTTCTTGGCGAGTTGGAGAGCATGAAGATGATGGAGTCAGAAAGTGTATCTGACTACATTACGCGTGTACAGACTGTGGTGAATCAACTCAACCGAAACGGTGAAAAGTTGACCGATGCACGAGTTGTGGAGAAGATTTTGAGAACATTAACCGACAATTTTGAGAGTATTGTGTGCGCAATAGAAGAGTCAAAGGACCTAACGACGCTCACAGTCGACGAGCTTGCCGGTTCTCTCGAGGCACACGAGCAACGAAAGAAGAAGAAGGAGGAGGAAACACTCGAGCAAGCACTTCAAACAAAGGCGTCAATCAAAGAAGAAAAGATACTTTATCATCAAAATTCTCGAAATAGAGGGTGTGGTCGTGGAAGTCGTGGAAACGGTCGTGGTGGAAAAGGCACCAATAATGAAGGGTAGTATAAGGAGAAGGAACATTCGAGCCAACCAAATTGGCGTGGAAAAGACGTGGTAGAGGAAGAGGCGACCGATTGAATTATTTCAACATCGAGTGCTACAAATGTCACAAATATGGTCACTATGCGAAGGATTGTAACTCTGACAAATGTTACAATTGTGGTAAAGTAGGGCATTTTGCAAAAGATTTTCGTGTTGATATAAAGATAGAAGAAACAACCAACATAGCCTTGGAAGACGAAACAAATGAAGGTGTTCTCTTGATGGCTCAAGATGAAGTCAATGTTAACAGCGACACTTTGTGGTACCTCGACTCAGGAGCAAGCAACCATATGTGCGGTCACGAGTACCTATTCAAAGGTATGCAAAAGATTGAAGATGGTCATGTGTCATTTGGAGATGCATCAAATGTGGAGGTTAAAGGGCGAGGTACGGTTTGCTACTTAGAAAAGGATGACTTAATTGGGTCACTCCAAGATGTTTATTACATACCAGACCTTAAGACCAACATTTTGAGTTGGGGCAACTCACGGAGAAAGGTTACTCGATATTTTTGAAAGATCGGCTACTACACTTGAAGAACAAGCAAGGGCGTTTGGTTGCTCTAATCGAGATGGCAAGAAATCGGATATACAAGCTGAATTTGAGAAGCATACGAGAAAAATGTTTGCAAGTCAACTTAGAAGATAAGGCATCGTTGTGGCATCTCCGTTTTGGTCACCTACATCATGGTGGACTAAAAGAGTTAGCGAAGAAGAATATGGTGCACGGGCTACCCAACATGGACTACGAGGGAAAATTTTGTGAAGAATGTGTGCTCAGCAAGCATGTGAGAACCTCGTTTCCAAAGAAGGCTCAATATTGGGCCAAGCAACCTCTCGAATTGATTCATACCGACATATGTGGACCAATTACTCCAGAATCCTTCAGCGGTAAAAGGTATTTCATTACCTTTATCGATGATTTCTCACGAAAGACTTGGGTTTATTTTCTGAAGGAAAAATCCGAGAGAAGTCAGCCCATTGGTGTGAAGTGGGTATTCAAGAAAAAGATGAATGCTCAAGGCGAGATAGAGAGGTACAAGGCGCGACTCGTTGCGAAGGGATACAAACAAAAGGAGGGAATTGACTATAATGAGGTGTTTGCTCCCGTTGTAAGAATGGAGACAATTCGATTGCTCATTTCCCAAGCGGCTCAATTTAAATGGCCGATATTTCAAATGGATGTCAAGTCGGCATTCTTGAATGGTGTGCTTGAAGAAGAAGTCTACATCGAACAACCACCCGGGTACATGAAAATCGGAGAGGAGAAGAAGGTGCTAAAATTGAAGAAGGCACTTTACGGGTTGAAGCAAGCACTGCGGGCATGGAATACTCGTATCGATACATACTTCAAGGAGAACGGGTTCAAGCAATGTCCTTACGAGCATGCTCTTTACGCAAAGAATAGTGGAGGTAACGTGATATTTGTTGCTCTTTATGTTTATGATCTCATTTTTATGGGTAACAATATTGAGATGATAGAAGAGTTTAAGGGCACAATGAGATGGGAATTTGAGATGACAGATTTGGGATTGATGAAGTTTTTCCTTGGTTTGGAGGTTAGACAAAGAGAGACGGGTATTTTTGTATCACATGAGACATATGCAATGGAGATTTTGAAGTCCAAGATGGAAAATTGCAACCCAGTATCAATACTAATGGAACCAGGTGCAAAACTCTCAAAGTTCGATGGAGGAGAACGTGTCGATGCAAGTAGATACCGGAGTTTGGTAGGAAGCCTTCGTTATCTCACATGCACGAGGCCGAATCTTTCATTAAGTGTCGGCATCATAAGTTGATTCATGGAGGAACCAGTTTACTCACATTGGAAGGCGTTGAAGCGAGTCCTACGGTACATCTGAGGTACTGTATCACTCAGATTGTTTTACTCAAAAGCAGAAGATTATAAGTTGGTGGGTTACTCTGACAGCGATTGGTGCGGAGACATAGATGATCAGAAAAGTACATCGGGATATGTATTCTTTATGGGCAACACGACATTTTCTTGGCTTTCAAAGAAGCAACTGATTGTGACGCTATCGACGTGTGAAGCTGAATATGTGGCAGCATCTTGGTGTGTATGTCATGCGATATGGCTTAGAAACTTGTTGAGCAAGATGGAGCTAAAGCAACTAGGTGCAACCGTGATTCAAGTTGACAACAAATCAGCAATTGAGTTGGCAAAGAACCCAGTGAACCATGAAAGAAGCAAACACATTGACGTTCATTTTCACTTTATCCGTGATCATGTGAAGAAAGGAAGTTTCGAATTGGTGCATGTGACAAGTCAGGATCAAGTTGCGGATATCTTCACAAAACCGCTACCGAAAGTCCTTTTCGACAAATTCAAGAAGATGATTGGCATGATGGATGGTAGAAACATTTAAGTTTATGGGGGAGTTTTGTTGAATAAACTTTAAATGAAATTTGTGAGTTTTAAAGTTAGAAGTTACTTGAAAAGAGTAGAATGAGAGTTTGGATATGTAAAAGGTGAGTGGGATTTTAATTATGTTGTTAGTGGGGTTTTAAGGCCATAGTGAAGATTGTAATATGCACCACAAAAAGAAATACAATAGAGAGAAATTCAAAGAGGAGTGTTTTCTTTAGAGAAAATTCAAGTGTGAGTGATTGCTTGTTTTACACTTTTGACAGCAACACCCTCTTGTTCCTTAATTCCTTGTCCAATAATGCAACTCATTAGGATACCTACAGACAAATGCGAGTAGATGTTGTGTTGTCCCTTTCACACCAAACTCCATTCTAATTGCACAGGACCATTTCACGGGTTGGTCGTACTCCAACTATAGGGTGGATCTCTGAATTCCCACCAGTGCCTAGCCCCCAAACTCCAGCAGTCCTCTAAAGTGGTCTTTATATTAAGGGGACACTACAACAATTTACACTCCCATCCTGACACAGCCCCCACTTATCTCTCCACCCTTACTCCATATACCTGTTGTACTCACGGTACAGATTCAATATGTTTCAATTTCAATTTGTTTGTTACCTTTTTAACCAATATATTAAAGATCCTTGTGAGTCTATATCTGCATGACCACCGTGTGACCGTCCAGCTTAGCTTATAAAAGCATGTGTCATGAGAGACTAATTGTAGGTGCTCATGACTACTCTCTTTCCCGCTTCCTTCCAGATATCCACTGTGCCTTCATGTAATCTGCCCCTTGATTACATTTCCCACCCCTCTTCCACATGAAGACCAGAACTCTCAGTACTCTGTGCGTGTTTGGTTGTCAAACAACATGATGCTTTCACCTATTGGACATAGTACATAGGGTCAGGCTAACAATTGGAAAATCATAGAGGATGTAGTCATCTCTGTATGCACTCCTTAGCAGAATCATAACTCGTGTTCCTCCCCCTAACTCCCTTTAATTACTGGTTCCCTCCCTTGTACACTTCCCCTGCTAGTAAACTTCTTATTAAACCAGAATTGGACCTGATCACTGGACCCTATGTC
Source organism: Phaseolus vulgaris (assembly GCF_000499845.2). Lineage (NCBI taxonomy): Eukaryota > Viridiplantae > Streptophyta > Magnoliopsida > Fabales > Fabaceae > Phaseolus > Phaseolus vulgaris. The sequence goes on from NC_023752.2 coordinate 49,246,469, forward strand.
CAGGCCTTTAGACCAGATATTCCAACATACTTTCCGCTTCTCTAAGGACCACTGAATACATTACTTAACCCCACTTACTTATAGCTTCCAATGCAGATAAGAGGGTTCAAGACCCAATCCACAAAAGAATAGTTGAATGTGTGTACCCTATGCTTTAACCATAGCCACGACTTGAGTTGGGCCGTTTGAAATATCTCTTCTGCATCGACTACCCCTTGCTTGAAAACTATAGAGTTCTTGTGCTCCCAGATACACATCATTGTAGCTGCCCAAACACCTTTCCACAACAGGTTTTGTGTACTACTAGTCTGAGATAAGTAGAAGCTCTCAAAGTGATTCATAAGATCATTGTGCTGGACAAATAAGATACCAATGCATTTAAAGCACAACGACCATACAAACTGGGCGACTTTGCATTCTAGGAATAGGTGTTGGCATGATTCATCCTTAGTCTGACACAATGCACATAGAATTGTGTCTAACATCACCCCTCTCCTAGTCAAACCCTTTCTTGTTGGGATCCTTCCCAGGAGTACCCTCCATGTTGTGGTTATCACGTTGGGGAACGCTTTAGCCTTCCACAAGTACTTGAACACATCATGATGAGGACCTCTTTCATGCTTAGTTAGGCGTTCATATGCTGAATTCAAAGAGAACACCCCTGATTCATCACACCTCCACACCTGTATATCTTTAACTTCTGTAGACATGTTAGCCCGAGAAATGTGCATAACAAGATTTGCTTCCATGACGGCTTCCCACTCGAATCTGACTCTCCTCCATCTTAGATTCCACCTCCATATTGATACTTCCCACATTCCAACCTCTTCCACCTTTTGGCCCTGATTTAGAGACAGGGAGTACAACCTGGGATACAAAGTTTTGAGGTTAGAATTACCAACCCACTCATCCTCCCAAAATCTAGCTTTGTCACCGCCTCCTAATTTCCATACTAGTTCTTCTTGGAACCAACCAACTCCTCCTCCCTCTCTACATACTTTAGCTAAGTCTCTCCACCATCAGTTTTGGAATTTCACTGGTGTATGTGAGTTGTCTAATTCCAAGCCATACTTTGAGTCCAGCAAGTCCTTCCACCTCCCTTTCTATTCTGATAAGAGACGCCATCTCCACTTAGTCAGGAGAGCATAGTTAAACTTTCGTATATCTCTGAACCCCAGTCCATCCTCCTATTTCGGTTTACACAGGTCTTCCCAACTTACCCAAGAGATTGGTCTCTTCTCCTTTCCCCAACCCCAAAGGAACCTTCTTTGAATACTGATTATGCTTGTATATACCGAGTCCGGCGCTTTGAAAAGGGAGAGGTAGAAAAGTGGTACAACAATGATAATTGATTTGATTAGACATATTCTCTCCGCCATGGATAGGAATCTCCTTTTCCACACACTGAGTCTAGCTTTTAACTTACTTAGAACAAACTCCCGAAACTTCTTCTTCCTTGGGTTCCCTCCCACTTCTAGGCCCAAATATTTAAACAGGACTCCCATCTGCCCACAATTCAAGATCTTTGTGTAGCATACAAGAGTATTTCTATCATCATTGATGCCTGTTTGCTTGGATTTGTGAAAGTTAATCTTCAAGCCTGATGCTAGCTCAAAGCCCCTAAGAATAGCCTTCATAGTTACCACATTGGCATAGGCATCCTCACATAAAAAGAGAGTATCATATGCAAATTGCATGATACTAATCTCTACCTCCTTCCTTTCAATCTTAATACCTACAATAAGTTGGCCTTGTTGGCTTCCCTTACTAACCCGGCTAGGCCTTCAGCTACCACAACAAAGAGAAATGGGGCTAATGGGTCACCCTGCCTCAAACCTCTTGTTGGTTTAAATTCCTATGTAGGCCTCCCATTGACTAGAACGGTACGGTAGCGGATTTCATACAACCTCGGATCCATTTTATCCATTTGCTATGGAAACCCAGCTTGTGAAGCATATCATATAAGAAATCTCACCTAACCGGGTCATAAGCTTTTTCAAAATCCACCTTAAAGCATAATCCTTTCCTGCCATACCTCTTCAGATCTTCTACCACTTCATTAGCCATGAGCACACTTTCCAGCATCCCTTTGTCCTTTAAAAAAGCTTATTGGCTTTCATCAATAACCGATGCTAGTACTTTGTTTATTCTGTCAGCCAATACCTTTGATATAACTTTGTATATTGCACCCACTAGTGAGATAGGACGATATTGTTCTAGCTTGGTGGGGTCTCTTACTTTAGGTACTAATGCAATGAATGATGCATTGCACCCTTTCGAAAGTTTGCCTGCTTCATGAAAGTAAGCTAAAGCTGCAACAAACTCATCTTTGATAAAATCCCAACTTTCCTTAATAAAGTTGAAATTAAACCTATCTAGACCAGGACTTTTTGACCCATCACATTACCATACTGCGCCCCTCATTTCTTCCTCGGAGAAAACATATATAAGACTCACGTTTTCTTCAGGGGAAAGAGATTTGAACTCTATCGCATCGAGTCTTACCCCAAAATCTTTTGTTGCTTTAAATCTATTTTCAAACAGCTTCTTCACTTCTATTCGAACGGTATTAGGTTCCTCACTCCATTGGCCCCCAACCTCAACTCCCTTAACTTTATTTTTAAGTCTTCTCCACCTTAAGCAAGAATGGTAGAACCTAGTGCAAGAGTCCCCGTTCTTCAGCCTTTTGACGTTTAAGGGATTCTAACTTTTTATCAGTCTTCTTTACCCGATTCGCCAATTCAGTTCTTTTCAACCTCACACGTCCCAAGAGATCACCACTGTCGTTGTCTTGGTAATCTAGGACCTCTATTTCCTGCAGGATGCTCTTCTTGGTTGACTCTAGGTTACCAAACACATCTTTATTTCCATAGTTTTAAGTCACCCTTCAACAATTTGAACTTTTCTTTGATCTTCGTTATTTCATTCCCCTGTACTAAGTATGATTGCCATTTTCCTTTCACCAACTCATTAAAACCCCTCTCCATATGCCAGGCGTCAATGGTCCTAAAAGGTTTAGGACCCCAGTCCTTTTCCATGGTCTTCACCACTAAAGCACAATGGTCTGAAGCCTCCCTCCTCGGGACATATTGTTTGCACATTGGCCATCTTTGCAGCCACTCTTCAGAGACAAGAACTTTGTCTAATCTACTTTTAGCCGAACCATTTGACTTGAACCACGTATATTTCTTACCAACTATAGGTAAATCTAGCAATAAGTTGGAGTCGATGAAGCTATTAAACCCAGATATCTCACTTGATTGGTCTCCCCTGTTCCTTACACCTTTCCTTTCACTTCTGCTTCTTATGGCATTAAAGTCACCACAAAAGCACCAAACCGAGTCCTGAGATGCCACTTTAATATTGGTCAGTTCGTCCCATAGAATCTTCTTTTCACTCAGAGAGCATGCAGCGTAAATATTTACTACAACACACATATAGTTCGATTTTAGGTGCTGCCCAAATATAACAATGTACCCCTTCCCCATCTGGTGACTTTCGTAACTAAAAGCTTCTTTGTGCCACATTGACAACAAACTTCCAGCTTCGTTGTCTCATTCATTGTGTATCCATTCAACTTTGTTGTCCCCCCCACATAGAAAAACATCTAGGATCCGAAAAGACAATTGTTTTTGTTTCTTCCAGACATACAAATTTTGCTCCCTCACAAGAGATTATATGCCTCATGTACCTAGCTTTGGTACCTCCCCCCAGACCTCTAATATTTAGGTTTACTATCAACATAAATAACCACTTTTGTTACCCTCCTCATAACTCTGCATAACCTCCAAATCTCTCACTTCCATACACTGGAATTCTTTCACAACCTCTACTTCATCCCCACGGCAAGCGACACCAATATGTTTATCAATCTCCCATAGCTTTGATGGTTCCTCCATATATTCCGACTCACGATATCTTGAGTTGCAATTATTGATATCCCCATCAGAAATGGCTACAAAATTCGTTCCTACACAAGAGTGAGAGGAATCCCTTACCTGGGATGTTCTCACACTTATTCTAACTGACCGCCTAGGATGGGTACTTGGTTCACCCAATTCCCATAGTCCTTTCATCTTATGTCTTCGTGGAGGTGTTTTGCAAATGTTGCCCACAGATGCTTCCTCATCTCCTAGCAAGAGAGATACATTCCTGCTTGGGCTAGAGTCCCTTGGGTCGTCATTATCTTCCCTGGCCCTATGCGTGTCACGATTATCATGTAGACCATCTTGCTTTCGTTGTTTCAGCGTCAACCCAGCAAGCGACTCGGGTTTGGCTGGTTGCCTCAACATGTTTGCTTCATTGCAATTCTTCCGCTAGCACCTGCACCACTAAATTTGTAGCTTGACTTCCGAATTCTCCAGTGCCAATTTCCTCTTCACACCCTGACCCACAACCCATCTGCATAGACCCTCCATCTCCCTCTTCCAATTGGGCCAGCGCACAACCCTTCTCTTGTCCACTTCGGGCCAAATACTTCTCCTGTTAGGCTGAGGCGGTATTGGGCTTACTCTGGGTAAATTTATTCTCAACATCCACCACAAGTCTAGCCAGCTCAGCGTGTACAGAGAGACTATCACTAGCTGGGTCACAGACGTAGGTAGAGTGGTTGGCAGGATCAACCTCTTCAGATACTTTCAGACCCTTCATTCCTTCATTAGTGAAACACTTAGCAACTTTTTCTTGGCTTACCTCTCCTTTCGTCGCAGATTCCTCAAATGGTTTAACCTTTGTCGTATGCGCTTCTTGTTCCCCACCTTCATCCGCCTCTCCTTCCTTCACTTCCCCCTTTGACCGGTGGTCTTTCCCATCCCAAACCTTGACCTCCTCCTCACAACTTTTCACAAATAAGTTTGTTTCTTCTATATAGGTCTCCGACGAAGAGATACTATCAAAAGACTCATAGCCATTGAGGGCACACTTACACTGGCTTTGATTTATTGTCAGGTGCTCCTCTTCAATGAAAATATTGAACGTTTGGTCATTTATATGCATACCCTTCACCAACCTAGTGTTACAACTCTTCAATACACGAACTTGAAGTCTAGGGTATTCAAGGTTCTCCATAATAACGTGGAGTTATCTATGGCCACCAGCTCTGCCACTTCTCCTACCACTTTAGAAAAGCAGTCCTTGTTCCAGAAGGTGATCGACAAACCATAGCACCTCACCCAGACTATCTTATGGCCCGCGACGTAATCTTCCGACCAAGGGTCAATGATCTCAAAGAAACTTTCGAACCACTCCTTATTGAGTTTTAGAAGATCTTCCATGCTCTCCCCATCTCTTGGTGTTAGAAGGGCTAGGTTGTCACCCAAATACCTCACTTTTATCATGTTCATTCCTCCTTTCACAAATTCTTCTTCCAACTGGGCAAAGTTCATGTCTATTTTGAACTGGCCAATGACACTATTTACCATCCACGACAATACATGATGTTGCGTCTTGATAACGGGTCCCTTCCATTTCTGTTGCGATTCACCTTTAACTATGTCAGCATAGGATTTGTTTCCTTTCTTTTCCACCGATACCTCCTGGACTCGCTTCCTGGTATCCTTTGGAATTTCCTTGTGTAGGGTTCTGTTTTCCCTTCTCGATGCTTTGTTAGGTTCCAACTCATACCTCTGATATCTTGGAATGTTCACATAAAGCTTCATGTTTCCTATATAGATTTGGTCTAGCTCCCTCTCCAGCCATCCTGCGTTTCCCACTTCAAAGAATCTCACAAACCCAAATCTTAGCCCCCATTTGTTTAGCCTATGTCATATGAAAACTTCTTTTACCCTAGCCCTTTTTTGGAAGACCTTAATCATGTCTAGTTCACCAAAGCCATTTGGGAAGTTTGAGAAGAAGAAGGTTCTAAAATCATATGTAGGTTTATGTGATTTACGGTCATACCCATGGCCTCCATACATATGAGTTCTTCTCCCCTCCATAGAATTTAAAGTAGTTAAAAGTTAAAAATTTGATAGTTGATATTAAATACTAATTTAAAAATAATTTTATAAATTTATATTAATAATAATAATTACTTTAAATACTAATAATTTTTTAATTTTTAAAATAGTATTTAGAAAAATATAGCTACTTATAAATCATGTAATAAAACATTGCTAAGCATATGCTATTTTTCGATAATAATACATTTGTATTTGTCCCTCTTTCAAAATATTTTGTATACGACCAAATATATTTAATATAAATTAGTAGAATCATTACCATTAATTTGTCACAATTTTTAAACAATAACTTTGTAGTATCATATTAACCTAATTTAATAAATATATGTAAAATATTAATCAGTTACCTAAAATAGAGATAACCTTTTTTAAACCTTTATACAATAAAAAAATATAATTATATTTCGTTTTTGCAACTAAAAATTAATTAATAAACAATCTAAAATTTATTGAGATAATATTATTAGAGCTACTTATTTATGTGAAATATTATTTTCTTTAACACTTAAGACTTCGTTGGGGTGGCAGTCTTCGAGGAACATAGAGTAATATTAAAAATAAATTTATTAATATAAATTAAAAACAAAATTATTTTCCTTTTATTATTACCAACTAAGTTTAATGGTTAGTATCAAACTTTACAAACCAAATTTATCTGATGTTAATTAATTTCCTGACCAAACAAATATTTTTCACATCATTTACTCACTCAATTATACTTCTCTTGCAGATTTTTTTGAGAATCTTTGCAGAGGTGAGTTCATCTACTTCTTTATGCTACAAATAATATTAGTTATATGCCAGTTTTTTACTGTAACATTGATTATAATAACTTGTATAAGGTAGTTTCTATCATTGCATCTAATAAAAAACCTTTGAATAGCAAGAAGCTTGATTTTCATCTTTTAAAATACTGCACTTTAGAAAATAAAGTATAATTATTGATTAAAAACTATAAAAAAAATCACTAAATAACAATTAATTTTAGAGACAAAATTTAATTAATTACTATATTAATTAAATTAGATACTATTTTATAAACTAAAAACTATTTACATCTAAAATTCTAAATTGATATTTAATCTTAGTTACCAAGGATTTAGTTACTTATTTTAAATTTTAAATTAATCTTAATTTAAAATATAAAGTAGTTAGTAGTTAAAAACTTGATAGCTAATGTTAAATATAAATTTAGAAACTACTTTATAAATTTATATTAATAATAGATATCAATAATTTTTTAGTTTATAAATAGTATCTAATTTTAAAAATATAATAATTAATTATTTTTATCTATAAAATTAGATGTTATTTAAATTTTTTTAGTGAAAATTCAACAATTGAAAATTATGACAAAATCAAATACTCATATAACAAACTTTAAAATTAATTAAAATATTTATATAGTTGATTTTTTATTTAATTGTTAATATTATTCTTTATCTTTTAGCATGCACTCTTCTCATTTTAGACACCATAAAAACTAAATTTATAAACAAAAAATAATTAGTTAATATATTGATTAAGTTAGATATTAATTTAGAAACTAGTTTACAAATTTTTATTAATAATATGAACTATTTTAGGTACCAATAATTTTTTAATTTATAAAATATTATCTAAGTTAACTAATACACTAACAAAACAAATTTCAAATTTTATCTGTAAAATTAGTTACAATTTAATTATTTTCTTGTAGTGAAAGTAGAGAAATTGAAAAATTAGATTTATATTTTATTGCACTTACATATTTCTTTCTTTATCATTCTTTATTGAAATGCACTTATATTTTTTATTTAATTTTCAGTACTGCTTGACACAATAACACTAGGAAAGCTAAGATTTGGTTTAAACTTCTACTTTGGTCCGGTATCATTTATTATAGGACGCTATCTTCTACCATCTTTCTTGGCAGTCAGATTTTTGTTTGGGATATACAAGTGGCGGAAAAGGAATTTGTCAATATATGAAAATATTGAAAATTATCTGGAACACAATAACATGATGCCTATTAGATACTCATACAAGGAAATTAAGAAAATGGTGAAAGGTTTCAAAGAAAAGTTGGGTGAAGGAGGCTATGACCGTGTGTTTAAGGGAAAGTTGTCTAGTGGATCTTATGTGGCAATAAAAATGTTAGGTAAATCAAAAGGTAGTGGACAAGACTTTATAAGTGAAGTTGCCACCATTGGAAGAATACATCATCAAAATATAGTGCAATTAATTGGATTTTGTGTTGAGGGTTCGTGACGTGCTCTTGTTTATGAATTCATGTCCAATGGATCTCTTGATAAAATTATTTTTTCTAAAGACAAAAATATAGAATTTGGCTATGACAAAATATACAATATAGCAATTGGGGTAGCTCGGGGGATTGCTTATCTCCACCATGGATGTGAGATGCAAATTTTGCATTTTGATATAAAGCCCCATAATATTCTACTTGATGATAAATTCAATCCAAAGGTCTCTGATTTTGGATTGGCAAAGTTATATCCCATAGATAATAGCATTGTCACCATGACAACAATAGGAGGAACAATTGGATATATGGCTCCAGAATTGTTTTATAAAAATATTGGGGAATATCCTATAAGTCTGATGTTTATAGTTTTGGAATGCTTTTAATGGAGATGGCAAGCAGGAGGAAAAACTTAAATCCCCATGCCGAGAATTTAAGCCAAATTTATTTTCCCTCTTGGGTTTATGATCACATTAGAGAAGAGGAAGATATAAAAATAGAAGAAATGGAAGATATCACAGAGGAGGAAAAGAAAATAGTAAAGAAGATGATCATAGTTGCATTTTGGTGTATACAAATGAATCCAAATGATCGTCCCTCCATGAACAAAGTAGTGGAAATGCTTGAAGGAGACATTAAAAAATTGGAAATCCCTCCAAATTTTTCTTTATATCCATATGAAGCAACAGAAAACTCTAAACAAACAATAACAACTGAATTTACTTGTTCTTCTAGTTATTCTTTGGAAATTGATTAATCCAATAGAGAATAACATTTGATTATGCACAATGGTTATTTATTTTCATCCACCTTACTTTGTTGAACATTTTCTCATCTATAATATGTGATTTGTATGTATTACCCTTCCTTAGTTTTATATTTTGAAGTTTAAAATATGTGTTATCAAATTTAAAATTTGTTGAAATTTATACTTCAATCTGAGTAATCATATTCACATATTTCAAAAGGAGACAAATCGTGATGTCTTCATTTCTTCTTCAATTTATTATCACGGGTTGTACTATTATGTTAAATCGTTGTTTTTTTTTTATCAACAAGAAAAGTATATAGATGAATGGAGTAGTTGGGACATTCCAAGCATATACAAAAGTCTAAAATATTTACAAATTAAAGGTAACTAAATACTCACCATTACATACCTTCCTCCCCTCACCATACCATAAAACCATAGTTAACAGCCCAAACTCTCATCAGGAGAATTAAACCATTCAAAACTACACATAGAAGCATATAAAAGCATCATAACATCTAGAAAATTTCTTGTTTGTATGACCAGTCGCTTATTCATTGTGATGACAGTCATGTGTAATAAACAAATTCTCATATTCATATTGTTGATTTTGGCTTAATCCCAAGTCCCACATCGGTGGGTTCATTGTTTGGGAAGGAGGTTTGAGGGTTATAAATTAAACTCTCCTCCTTCACTGTTATATATCCCAATTTGTAATATCTTCTCCCATAATAATAAAAGCGGGCTATTTCAGTTGTCCTCGGAGATTAGGCCAAATAGGCCGAACTCCGTTAACAATTTTCGGGTGTGTTTTTTTCCTCTTTATCTCTTTTATTATTCCGCTTTATTTATTCAATATTATTTGTCGGGTAGCTCTGTTAGGGTTTTTTTTTAGTGGGAAAATTACCCGTTTTTCCCAACAAGTGGTATCAAGAGCCGAAGGTTCGCCCTTGGGTTGTTTGAAATTATTTGTAATATTGAATATTATAATTTGAGTTTGTAATGGCAAAACAAGAAGAAGAAGCGAATGATGTATCCAGAGTGTCGAGCTCCTCGTCATCATGGTCGAGGTTCCAGGTGTCCACTTTGAAATTGGCGGTGGAAATATTTGATGGCACTGGACATTTTGGCATGTGGCAAGGAGAGGTCTTGGACTCTCTTTTTCAGCAGGGTCTTGATATTGCTATTGAAGGAGAGAAACCAGAAGAGGTAAAGGAGAAAGAATGGAGCATCATCAACCGGTTGGCATGCGGAACTATTTCATCCTGCCTGTCCAGAGAGCAGAAGTATGCTGTAAAAAATAAGACTTCTGCACACAAACTGTGGAAGGCATTGGAGGACAAGTTTCTGAAGAAGAGTGGTCAGAACAAACTCCTGATGAAGAAAAGGTTGTTTCGATTTGACTACCAACAAGGTACTACTATGAATGCACACATCACTATGTTTAATCAAATAGTAGCAGACCTGTTGAATTTAGATGTGAAGTTTGAGGATGAGGATTTGGCTTTGAAGTTGTTATCATCTCTTCCTGATGAATTTGAACATTTGGAGACTACGCTCCTTCACGGGAAGGAGAATGTGTCGTTAGATGTTGTTTGTTCTGCTTTATATAGTCATGAATTGAGAAAGCAGGATAAGATGAAAATCAAATCAACGACATCGGAAGAAGCATTGGTGGCAAGAGGTCGTCAGCAAAGCTAGACAAAGGGGAGAAGAGGGAGGTCTAAGTCTAAAGGTCGAGCCGTTGCCAAAGATGAGTGTGCTTTCTGTCATGAGAAAGGACACTGGAAGAAAGACTGTCCAAAACTGGAGAAGAAAGGGAAGGGTCCAAAAGATGCAAATGTTGCAGAATGCAAAAGTGATGTGAAATCAGATATCTCTTTAATTGTCTCGCTTTCAGCATCATCGTATCCAGATGAGTGGATATTGGATTCAAGTTGTACCGATCATATGTGTCCAATTCGGGATTGGTTCTTTGAATTTCAAGAACTTGATGGCGGGGTTGTTTACATGGGTAATGATAATCCATGTAAGACAGCTGGGATAGGTTCAATCAAGCTGCGGAATCATGATGGATCCACCAGAATTTTGCGGGATGTACGGGTACGTGCCAAAGTTGAAGAAGAATCTCATCTCATTGGGGGCTTTAGAATCTAAAGGTCTGGTTGTGACGATGCGAGATGAAATTCTTAAAGCAACTTCAGGAGCACTGGTGATGTTGAAAGGCGTGAAGAAGAACAATTTGTATTACTACCAAGGTAGTACAGTGGTGGGGACAGTAGCGGCAGCAACTTCTAGCTCTAAGAAGGATGCTGAGGCAACGAAGTTGTGGCATATGAGGTTGGGACATGTTGGAGAGAAATCCTTGCAAATTCTTACCAAGCAGGGATTGTTGAAAGGTACGAAGGCTTGCAAACTTGAATTTTGTGAGCATTGTGTTCTGGGAAAACAACGAAGAGTGAAGTTTGACATTGCTATTCACAATACCAAGGGTATTTTGGATTATGTGCATTCAGATGTGTGGGGACCTGCCAAGACTCCGTCAATCAGAGGTAGGCATTATTTTGTCACTTTTGTGGATGATTTTTCCAGGAGAGTTTGGGTGTTTACTATGAAGAACAAAAATGATGTGCTTGAAATTTTCCTTAAGTGGAAAGCTCAAGTTGAAAACCAGACAGGAAGGAAGATTAAGGTTCTCCGAACAGGCAATGGAGGAGAATACAATAGTGATCCGTTCCTGAAGGTATGTCAAGATTGTGGCATAGTTCGACACTTCACTGTTAAAAAAACACCACAGCAGAATGGGGTGTTGGAGCGTATGAACAAGACACATGTGGAGAAAGTTCGTTGTATGTTGTCTAATGCTGAGTTAGGCAGAGAGTTTTGGGCTGAGGCTGTGACATACGCTCAACATCTCGTCCATCCTTTGCCATCATCTGCTATAGATGGCAAAACCTCGTTAGAGATATGGTCTGGAAAACCTGCAACTGATTATGATTCTTTGCATGTTTTTGGTTCTATTGCATATTATCATGTGATTGAAACAAAGTTGGATCCACGGGCAAAGAAGGCTCTTTTCATGGGCTTTAGTCCTGGAGTGAAGGGATACCGTTTGTGGTGTCTAGAGGCAAAGAAGACGATTATCAGCAGGGATGTTACCTTTGATGAATTTTCCATGTTAAAGAAGGTAAATCCAGAAGGAGCTGATAGTACTCCACAACAGGTGGAGTGTGTCCGGAAGCAGGTGGAGTTTGAGCCGACAGTGGTGATCCCCACACGAAATACCACAAGTGACTCTCCTATGGCAGAACAAGAGTCAGATGAGGAAGAGGTTCCTACCCAAGAATCTCAACAGCAATTAGCGCCAATTGCAGTTAGAAGACAGAGACGAGATATTCAGAAGCCTACTCGTTTCATGGATATGGTTGCCTATGCACTTCCAGTTGTTGATGACATTCCATTCACTTACCCAGAAGCCATTCTGAGTTCAGAGAGTGGTAATTGGGCAGGTACGATGGAAGAGGAGATGCAGTCTTTGAAGAAGAACAAGACGTGGAAGCTGGCACAATTACTAAAAGCAAAGAGCCCAGTTGAGATTGACAGGTTAAAGGCTCAGTTGAGTAAAGAGTTCGAGATGAAGGATATAGGGGAAGCCAAGAAGATTCTCGGCATGGAGATAAACAGGGACAGAGAGAGGGGAAAACTTTGGCTGTCACAGAAGCAGTATTTGCATAAGGTACTACAACGTTTTGGTATACACGAAGATACAAAACCTGTAAGTACCCCACTTGCTCCTCATTTGAAATTGAGTAGCCGTTTATCTCCGACGACTGATGAAGAACGAGAATACATGGCGAAAGTCCCATATGCAAATGCAGTTGGAAGCTTGATGTAAGCAATGGTGTGTACAAGACCAAATATTTCACAGGCTATGAGTGTTGTTAGCAGGTACATGCATAATCCAGGCAAGGGACATTGGCAAGCTGTAAGATGGATTCTACGGTACCTCCAAAATACCTTAGATATTGGATTGGCATTTGAGCAAGATGAATCACTTGGTCAATGCATAGTTGGATATTGTGATTATGATTATGCAGGTGATTTGGATAAGCGACGGTCTACAACTGGCTATTTGTTTACTTTAGCAAAAGCGCCAGTTAGTTGGAAGTCTACCTTGCAGTCTACGGTGGCTTTTGTCTACGACAGAGGCAGAGTATATGGCGATTACAGAGGCTGTGAAGGAAGCAATTTGGCTTCATGGGTTGCTTAAAGACTTGGGAGTTGGTCAGAAACAACTTGAGTTATATTCTGACAGTCAAAATGCTATTCATTTAGCAAAGAATCAAGTCTTTCATGCACGGACGAAGCACATTGATGTTCGCTATCACTTTGTGCGTGAGATTCTCGAAGAAGAGGAGATTGTTCTCCAGAAGATTCACACTACGGAGAATCCTGCAGATATGCTCACCAAGGTGGTTACAAGGGCCAAGTTTGAACATTGTTTAGACTTGGTTAATATCTTGCACATTTGAAGTTGGCGCCCGGAGGCGCAAATTTGAAGCACTGCAAAGTTTGTTTTTGTTATGTTTTGAGAAGATTTGTTTTAGTTGGGACTTGAAATTAAGTCAAGGTGGAGATTTGTTGATTTTGGCTTAATCCCAAGTCCCACATCGGTGGGTTCATTGTTTAGGAAGGAGGTTTGAGGGTTTTATAAATTAAACTCTCCTCCTTCACTGTTATATATCCCAATTTGTAATATCTTCTCCCATAATAATAAAAGCGGGCTATTTCAGTTGTGCTCGGAGATTAGGCTAAACAGGCCGAACTCCGTTAACAATTTTCGGGTGTGTTTTTTCCTCTTTATCTCTTTTATTATTCCGTTTTATTTATTCAATATTATTTGTCGGGTGTGCCGAACTCCGTTTTGTTTTAGTTGCAACAACCACTTCCAATGTCTTGCTTGTTCATGCTCCCCTATAGCCATATGTCATTCCTCGTATTTTTCCTTGTGTTCGCCCATACTTGTAAGCAGTCATATGAGTTTGTTGATTGGACACACATAAAAAATAAATAAAACAAACTATGGACCTTATAGTTAGAATTGTTACTTTATGCCCAAATTATATTTTTATGTCCTAAAAGCAATTCATATTTAACCTTGAGTGATTCTTAATGCTAACATTATGCTTGTAAATCATACAACTCAAAGTTCTCTAGCTCGAGAATCTCTATCTTAAATAAAAGTCGGGAGAACCACCTCGACACAATTAATCCACTACAAAAAAAAAGTGTATGTGGTGATGGTTATTTTCTTAAAATATGACGTTTATAACCGCCACATTAAACTTTGTGGCGATACCAATTGAGAACCGTTGTAATAGACGCCATATAATACATTGTATAAAGTGACAATTTTAAGCGTGTAATTTACGTCAGTTATAAATGTCGTAATTTTGAAATTGAGTAAATCAATTTTAATGTAAATAGTGACAGTTTTAAGCATCACTTAATACATTATAGTATGACGTTTATAATAACTATTACAACTGTCATAATTCGAGTATTAAATATTTAATTTTATTTTTAAAAAATTTAATAATTTATTCAATTATGTTTTATAATCTAAATTTATAATAATATATAATTTCATATTATAATTAAATTCCAGTACACATTTAAATTTCCTAATATAATTAAATCATAACATAAATATAATATAATTAAACTTCATAATATAATTAAAATTAATAAATATAATAATAAAAATACATGCTCTAAGTCATCCAGCTATTTAGAACTAAAGCTTGCCTTTTTTTACGATCATGAATAATGATAAACAAAATGTAAATTGGCCCACAATGCTTACAGCTTCTTGTCTTGTAATATTTCCAAATTTGAAACAGAGTATGAAACTTCATCAAGCAATAGCACAAAAATAAAACCAATGAAACCTAAGAAGAGGCACTACTTCGTAGAGCTTGGGACTTCTTGCTTGTTGTCAAATTTGTCTCGGGCTCCTTCCTGACGGGTTCTTCCTTTTCCGAGAATATTAATTCTATGTGGCACGGGGATGACATATAAGGATTGATTCTTCCATGGGCTCGGTATGTTCGGCGTCTTTGCTTTTGCGCTTGATTGACTTGGATATGGGAAATGTAAAGCGCATCAACATTCAAACCTTTCACTTCAGCATTGCTCTCGGCATTTTTAAGCAAATTAAGGATGAATTTTGCTGATTTGACAGGCCACCTTCCTTGGCCATTAGAGTGTCTACTCTTTGCTTGGGCTATCCTTCCAACATCGCGACAGAAACGTCTAAACGGAATGACTTGTTTGTGGGCAAGAACATCTTCCAAGTACCTTCTAGCCTTAACCAGGGACAACTTCCTGATTGCAAATGAAGTTTCCCTAGTGTTATTGAAATGAACGCTAAGGTCGGCACCTCTAGCCTTGCAAGACTTAGTGGGATTGTTTGGCTCCCTTGAGTACTTCACCATTGTTGCTTAATTCGGCACCTTCACAATTCAAACAAAGAATTGGCTCACGACATCATAAATAAGTGTGGTAATCATAGTTAGGTAATTAACTAAACATCAAGTCATAATTATAATATAATAATATGAACCTTTGGTTGTTGCGCTGTTAATTAGAAGTACATGTCTATTCCAAACTGAGATTAGTTCAATTCACACCACTCATGTACTAACCTTCCAAGTGTTTGATTATTCCTAAGCTGCTTACGCAAAAAAAAATTTGAATGCCAATCCACCACCTTTAAATCTTGAAATATGTTTCCGACAGGAATCACCATTCTACCTCCAGGCTTCAACTGGTCAATAAGTGGCTGGGGAATTTCTGGTGCTGTTGCTCCAACGTTAATGGCATCATAAGGTGCAAACTCTGGCCAACCTTGCCTCCCATCTGTCAACACCACAATTATCAATCCTCCAATCCATAATCCCAAGTAGACGTTTATTTAACTAGTTAAGAAATAATCATGCAACAATAGTAGATTCAGTAAATTCTATTGTCATGCATACAATGTCACACGAATATTTTAGATAACCATAAAAAGAACAATGCACTTTAATGGACTCAACATCAAAGAAATTGAAAATCCTGACAAACAGGTTATGTTTTTACCGTTCTACAGAACTATACGTATTCAAACTACGACATTATGTGTTTAAAACCTAAGCTAGAAACAAGGATTGCATTCAGTTATTGTGCTAAAATGAAAATATTCAATCTTTCAGATTCCATTCAAACAGAAAATTGAAAAACCATACCACCAGCATGATCAGAAAGGGAACCATCTTTCAATTGTGTAGCAACAACGCTTTTCTGAATATACTCTATCGAAAAAGAAACCAATTCAGGAATATGCTCTACACCAACAACATGACCTAGGGGTCCAACCATCAAGGCAAAGCACGCGGTCAGGTACCCCGTTCTTGAACACAAGTCGAATTTGGAATTGTGACCACCAACTAAAGATTAAAATGCGAAAAGCCAAACACTAGAATGAGTTCAACAAAGCCAAACACAAATTAACATGGAAACAACTATGTGATAAGTGCCAGTGTATAGTTTTTATGATTGAGAAAATTGAACACTTTGGAACTTAATTGTTGCTTAATGTAAGAAAATTACCCTAATTTGAGAATTATTGAATCTCATTATATATTTTGAACCAAGAAACAAATGAAGAAATTTAATCTCAATTTTTGTGTAAATTGCAGATGAATATGAAGCATTGAAAGATAGAAAGCTAAAACTTAATTGGATCACAAGAGGATTTAGCTCAAGCTAGAAGATTTAGCTCAAGCTAGAGGATTTAGTTCAAGCTAAATCTGTCCAGAGTTGATTAAAGGTGCAGTACTAATCTAGCCCAGGTTAGAATTGCTAGCTCAAGCTAAAACTATCCAAAGTTGATTAAAGGTGCAGTACTAATTTAGCCTAGGCTGGAATTGCTAGCTCAAGCTAAAAATGCACTGAAAGATCTAGCTTAAGCTAAATTGGCTAGCTTGAGCTAAAGTTCAATATATAAATTTTGTAACAAAGTGGAAACGGAAGCGGTGGAAAAAGATTGGATTTTTATAGAGAGAGATTAGTGAGAGAAGAAGAAGAAACCTTTGTTCTTAGGAGAAGAACTTGCTCAGCTCAGCCCTTCTTATGCAATCCAGATCAAGAATGAAGATTGAAGGAGCTGTCATGAGTGACTAAGTGCTTTCTAACTTGGGATTGAATGTAATTTACTTTGATCAAATGTATTATTGGTGATATATATATATATATATATATATATATATATATATATATATATTTATATATATATAATATTCTCTTTTCTACTTGTTTTTGGTATTTTCGTTTCATGCTTATTGCTTGATTCTATCTGATCAATGGAGTCTTGATTTTGATCCTTAAATTTAATTGGAAAGTACCTTTAAGGATCTGAAATAGACGAAAATATTTGATAACTTGTAATGCTAGGAATAGATTTCAGGTTATTAATTGCATCATAATTCTGTTCATAAAGTTGGATGATTTGTTAGATATCTAAGGAATCAGTATTTGAAAAATTATCTTATGAATTTCATCTGTGAGGAATCAAGGTGAATGACTTTAAATGAAGCATCAAGAATAGGTAGTTTTGAGTATTATATATTGTATTATTAAAAAATACACATGATTGAGAGAAACACAATTCAATCCCAAGTATCTTTCTCTATATTTGATAAGTTAGTTTTGTTTTTGGTTGAATCAAAACCTAAATCTCTGAGTTACTTGTGAAATCTTTAATTTGGTTATGAACAATTTCTCAAAATTATTTTTTATACTTAATGAGTTTTATAACAGAACATCTTAATTAGAATTGTTCCCTGTGGGTTCGACATTCGTACTTTAAAGAGTACTATATTACAATTGATTCGGTACACTTGCCGAGAAAAATCAACAAGTTTTTGGCGTCGTTGCCAGGGAGCAATTTCTTTTAAGAATTTCTAAAGTATAACTTATTGAGTATTGTGAATAGTTTGTTTTGTTTGTGAATAAACACTTGTTTAGATCTTATTCTTTTATCCTGTGCTAATCCTTGCTTGAGTTGTCTTAGATATATGCTATTACGAGGATAGGTTCCTGAAGATCAAATGGAATTTGATCCAGAAATTGAGAAGATAGCTAGAAAAAACCAGAGCAAGAAGAGAGAAGAAAAGAAGAAGCAGGGACAAGAAAAAGGAGAATCTTCCAATACTCTCAACTCGCACAATCAAACAAAGTTGCAAATGGCTGATAATAGACAAAATCCACCTAGAAGGACATTGGGAGACTATGCTATGCAACAAGGACTGAGGCATTTCTCTAGCATAGCCATACCTCCTGCCACCAAATCATTAGAAATGAAGCCAAATTTTCTTAGCTTAATCAGCACTCATCAATTTAGTTGAATGGATCATGAAGACCCTTATACTCATCTATCCATATTTTATGAGTTGGTTGGGACCATGGGCTTCGAGGAAAATGATATTGAATCTGTTTATCTGCATCTATTTCCTTTCTCACTTGCAGGCAAAGCAAAAGAATGGTTAAAGTCGCATCCAAACCAAAGTCTAAGTAGCTGGAATGATGTAGAAGAGAAATTCCTACATAGATTATTCCCACTCTCTCGATATATCAAGGCTAAGTCTGATATCTCCACATTCAGGCAAGGGCCAGATGAACCTTTTTGTGAAGCTTGGGAACGTTTTAAAGTGATGTTAAGAAGGTGTCCTAATCATGGCTTTGAGGATATTGCTCAGTTGAACATATTCCACAATGGTTTGAGGCCTGATACTAAAATGATCTTGGATGCTGCAGCAAGAGGTACAATGATGACTGTTGATGCAGAACAAGCTATAAGAATCATTGATGCCTTAGCCTCAACAAATTACCAAGCTCAACACGATAGACATACAGTGCAAAAGAAAGGTGTGTTGGATCTTAGTACTTCAGATGCAAGTTTAGCACAAAATAAGATTTTGACTAAGCAAATTGAGGCATTAACCAAGCAAATGTCAAAACTTCCTTAACAATTACATGCAGTAAATTCTCCTTCAATTCAGAATCAAGCTTTGAAGTGTGATTTTTGTGGGGGAGATCATCTTAATGACCAATGCTCTTACCAAAATCCATCAGAGGAAGAGGTTTAGTATATGAATAATCAAGGAAGGCAAGGTGACTTTTCATCTAACTATCCAAATAACATGGCTCAAGGGTGGAGAAAAAATCCAAATCAAGGTTTTGGATGGAAGCAAGAAGCTGGATCATCTAACAGGCAAGTTCCTTGGTTCCAACCACAATATCCTTCCATTCATGAGAGAACATCAAAATTGGAGGATACTTTTAAGAAGTTCATGCAAGCCTCTCTATTCAATCAGAAAAATACTGAAGCATCAATAAGGAATTTAGAGACACAGGTGGGGCAGTTGGCTAAACAGTTAGCTGATAATCAAGGAAGTCAATTTTTAGCCAATACACAAACCAATCCCAAGGAGCATTGCATGTCTATCACTACCAGAAATGGGAAAGTTATAGGAAAAGGAATTGGGGAAAACTTAGTTGTTGAGGAGGAGGTTTTAAAAGATATAGAGAGTGAAAAAGAACAAATTGAGTGTGGGGGGGAGAAGGAAGGAATAAGGAAGATGTTGTACATATTGGAGAGAAAATAGAAAAAAAAATAAAAAAAAGTGAGAACAAGAGAGGAGTGTTCCTATAAAAGATGTACCTTATCCACATGCTCCTACAAAGAAATGCAAAGAAAGACAATTTGCAAGATTTATGAATATTCTTAAAAGATTGCAAATTAATATTCCTTTTACTGGAGCTTTAAAGTAGATGCCTACATATGCTAAATTCATGAAGGAATTATTGACAAATAAAAGAAAAATCAATGACCATAGGAGATAGTTGAATTTGAAGCTGGATGCAGTGCTATAATTCAAAAATCATTACCAAAGAAATCTAGAGATCCTGGGAGTTTCACTTTGCCAGTTACCATAGGAAATCTTACTATTGAAAAGGCATTATTGGATCTTGGAGCTAGTATTAATTTGATGCCTTTGTCAATGCTGAAGAAAATTGGAGTTGTAGAAATGAAACCAACAAGAATGACTTTGCAGTTGGCTGATAGATCAATCAAATATCCACATGGAATAGTTGAAGATTTGTTGGTAAAGGTAGATAAATTTCTATTCCCATTAGATTTTGTTGTAATGGATATTGAAGAAGATGCTAAAGTACCTTTGATATTGGGAAGACCATTCATGAAAACTGCCAAAGTTATAATTGATGTAGACAAAGGAAGATTGAAGGTTTGTGTTCAAGATGAAGAAGTAAGCTTTAATGTTTTTGAAGCAATGAAATATTTAAATGATCAGAAAGAGTGTTTCAGAGTGGATGTGATTGTTGTTGAACCTTTAATGACGTTAATCAGGCGTCAAGCTATATGACATTAAACGAGCGCTTGCTGGGAGGCAACCTAGTGTTTTGTTTTGAAATGTGTCTTTAATTTTTGTTTTGATGTAGTAGTATGTTTTAATATTTGATGTCTTTAAAACCAGTTTGATATGTGAAATGATCATGTAGGTTTGAAATGAATGGATGGAAGAAAGCTTAGACAGGTTTGAAACTTTTGGCAAAGACAAAATGAAAATTTCCAAGAAAATTTCATTGCAGGGTAATTTTAGCCTAAGCTAGGTTCTTATAGCTTAAGCTAGATATGCAGAAAAATAAAAGAATTTTTGTTCTGCAACTTTAGCCTGAGCTAAAATGAGCTAGCCTGACTAGAAAGAATGTGTTGCTCTCGGCCAAATTTAGCCTAAGCTTGATATGCAGAAAAATAAAGAAATTTTGTTCTGCAACTTTAGCTTGAGCTAAAATGAGCTAGCTTGAGCTAGAAAACTCTGTTGCTCTCGGCCAAGTTTTAGCCTGAGCTAAACTGATATAACTTGAGCTAAACAAATATGTTGCTCTCTGCCAAACTTTAGCCTGAGCTAAAAAGGCCTAGCTTGCGCTAAACAAATTTGTTGCTCTTTGCCAAACTTTAGCCTGAGCTAAAAAGATCTAACCTAAGCTAGTGGGTTTTTTCTAAAAAAAAAAAAAACTACAGCATTTTAAAATCACATTTGAAAACCCTACACCCTAACTCATTTTCAGTCATTCCATCCCAAAGCTTTCATACTCATTCAAACATTTCATCTACATTTCCATTATCAAGGTAAGTGTTTTATGTATAAATCTATCATCTCCATAACCATCATCATTGCCATTTCCATTCAAGCATGTTGCCTTCTCCATTCATTTTAAGATTTCATTGCTAAATTGCTATAAACTCAAAGATTCAATCTTGTTGATATTTGAATGTTTTGATGTTGAATATGATTGTTATTTTGAGTTTATCCAAAGTTAAGCACTATCTTCCATGAATTAAATACCAAAAATTACTCATTCAATGCCATTCTATATCTTGCATACCAAGTGTTTGTTAAACCAAATAGAACACTTTGGTTTGAGAAATGCTTATTCTTACATGTGCAGAAAAATGAGTCGCACCAAATCCATAGTTGGTATTACATAATCCGTCGTTGACACCCACTGAATTTGATGATTATCTATCTTGACCTAGGGACAGGCACAATTTTTCAGGGGAGGCAGGAGCGTTTGGAGTTGGGACTAAAGTTGAAGATACACCAGAAATAGGAGCTGGACCATCTGGAGTAGCAACAGCAGATGAAGATTCAAATCAATTTCAAAATGATGATGTTGGCACAGAGCGGAACAAAATCAAAAGAGGAGATTGATAATTCTCATGCACAATGAACAAAAAAACTGGTTTTATCTTTTTTTGTTTAACTTTAATTCTAGTATTAATTTAGTTTAAGTAGTTTAGTTTAGTAAGTTGACTTTAGCAGTTTAGTTTAATATTTCTTACTTTAGCTTTTGTTGATGGCAAGCTTAAATTAGTATAGTGGCTGATGTTTGCATATTTTGTGAAATCTTGTATATAGATGATGGTATAATTTTTGGGAGAAAGAAAGCAAATCATAGTTCTAAACTAGAACCACCAAATGGATTGATGAGGGACTTAATTTGAAAAAGAATTTGTGGCTGGAACCATCACTCAAATAGAGAAAGGATAATAATGTGCAAAATTTGGAACAAGGTAAATAGTTGAAAGCAATGTCTGAGAACAAATGAGGAATTGAAATTAGCCAACCAAGTGAGAGTGTGAAACCTTTAAACAGTTTGAGAGACTTTCACTAGTGAATAGTTAATTGAGGTTGCCTAATTTTCTAGTCAATTTGCATCACAAAATCAAATATGGAGATGATTGAGGCATGTTTAATAGAGTTGGAGGTGAGAAAACTCAGAGGCAAACAACTAACCTTTGCAATATATGATGAAATGTACAGAAAAATAACCCTTTTTAAGCTGAAATTTGTTTTATTGCACCATAGCTTCTGATATACATATATTTTCCTACCTTGTGGTATGCTAACAAAAGGAAAGTATAGGTGCAATTCAAATTTCTATAATTAAAAGAATTGGATTTGGTGTGGCTGCTGGGATTTTGAGAATGAAAAAAAAAAAGAAAAAGAAAAAAGGGGAATGACAAAATTATCCAAATTCTCATTCTCTTTTCTACAAAATAAAGAAAGAAAGAAAGAAAAAGAAAAACAAAGGGGATTACAAGAATAGAAAAAGAAGCAATGTGGATGAATCTTATGGAAGGGATAATGGATAACACAATTAGAAGTTGAATTGCAAATATGCTAATCATTTGTTAAGTGTGCATTTTGTTATCCTGGAAAAATCAAATTTTCTTTGTAACCCGGCCTCATTACAACCTGAAAAAGACCTCAAGATCTATGTTTGTGAAAGTGTTTGTAATCAACTAGAAATGAAGGGCAACCTTAAATTAGCTTGGAAATCAGTGAAAAGAGAGGGAAAACACTCACTAGTGAGGAATGAAGAGAGAAATTCCTTAGTTTGATTCTCAATGAAGAGTGACAATTGTTTACCTTGGAAATTGAATACATTCTTATCCTGTATTGGTTTGAATTGATAGGAAACACCATAATTTTTTGTTGAATTATCTTGTGCTCTTTCCATGAAGTTGTTATGATATTGAGCTATAGATTTGATTTCTAAGGATTTTGGGGAAGAATGAACTCATATTTTTTGGGATTCAATTACTTTGCTTGAGGACAAGCAAGATTCTAGGTTGGGGGGAAATTGATAAGTGCCAATGTGTAGTTTTTATGATTGAGAAAATTGAACACTTTGAAACTTAATTGTTGCTTAATGTAAGAAAATTACCCTAATATGAGAATTATTGAATCTGATTATATATTTTGAACCAAGAAACAAATGAAGAAATTTAATCTCAATTTTTGTGTAAATTGTAGATGAATATGAAGCATTGAAAGAAAGAAAGTTAAAACTTAATTGGATCACAAGAAGATTTAGCTCAAGCTAGAGGATTTAGTTCAAGTTAAATCTGTCAGAGTTGATTAAAGGTACAGTACTAACCTAGCCCAGGCTAGAATTGCTAGCTCAAGCTAAAACTGTCCAAAGTTGATTAAAGGTACAATACTAATTTACCCTAGGCTAGAATTGCTAACTCAAGCTAAAAATGCACCGAAAGATATAGCTTAAGCTAAATTGGCTAGCTTGAGCTAAAGTTCAATATATAAATTTTGGAACAAACTAAAAACGGAAGCGGTGGAAAAAGATTGGATTTTTATAGAGATAGATTAGTGAGAAAAGAAAAAGAAACCTCTATTCTTAGGAGAAGAACTTGCTCAGATCAGCCCTTCTTATGCAATCCAAATCAAGAATGAAGATTGAAGGAGTTGTCATGAGTGGCTAAGTGCTTTCTAACTTGGGATTGAATGTAATTTACTTTGATCAAATGTATTCTTGGTGTTATATATATATATATATATATATATATATATAATATTCTCTTTTCTACTTGTTCTTGGTATTTTAGTTTCATGCTTATTTCTTGATTCTATCTGATAAGTGGAGTCTTGATTTTGATCCTTAAATTTAATTGGAAAGTACCTTTAATTATCTGAAATAAACGAAAATACTTGATAACTTGTAATGTTAGGAATAGATTTCAGGTTACTAATTGCATCATAATTTTGTTCATAAAGTTGGATGATTTGTTAGATATTTGAGGAATCAGTATTTGAGAAATTATCTTATGAATTTCATTTGTGAGGAATCAGTATTTGAGAAATTATCTTATGAATTTCATCTGTGAGGAATCAAGGTGAATGACTTTAATAGTTAATGTAAAAGTCATCATTCTAAGTTAAAAGATAATATTGTTTGTTGACAATATTCTTTACTATAACACAAGTAAAACCAACTACCTATAATGAACTTAATTAAGTCAATATGATCGTAAAATAATAATTAGTATGATAGTTGATTTTAATGTAATAGGTAATATGATGACTATGAGTATGACATATATTAAATGTGATTCATACTAATAGATAATATAATAAATTATGTTTAGATTCAAGTAGATTATAGATAAATTAAATGTGATTCATATGTTAATATTGTTAGTATTATTATTATTGTTAGTATTGTTAGTATTGTTAGTATTGTTAATATTGTTAGTATTGTTAGTATTATTAATATTGTTAGTATTGTTAGTATTATTAATATTGTTAATATTGTTAGTATTATTAGTATTGTTAGTATTATTAATATTGTTAATATTGTTAGTATTATTAATATTGTTAATATTGTTAGTATTATTAATATTGTTAATATTGTTAGTATTGTTAATATTGTTAATATTGTTAATATTGTTAATATTGTTAGTATTATTAATATTATTAATAATAATAAGTATAATAAAAATCATAATAAAATTAAAGAATTTGCTTGGTGTAGTGGTTAAATTTTCTTTGGTTGCTGAAGGAACCTGGTTTTGAATCCCGTTCACTTCTAATTTTATTACATACCCAAATTTAGAGACAAAAAAATAATTAGTAATTTTTTTTTTCATATATAAAGTGGTTTCTATTATTAATAAAAATTTATAAAAGGGTATCTAATTTAGTCAAATAGTAACTAATTATTTTGGTCTCTAAAATCAGTTTTTATTTAATGATGTTCTTGTAGTGTTAATATGTAAGATATCAAGTATTTTCAGTTTAAATACATTTCTTTTAAGGTGTGAGGTGAGACTATATGTAACTCTATTGTGAGTGAGCAAGTATAAATCTTAATGTGCTTTAAGTTTTCTTTATCACTGTATTTTAATTTTCTACATAATTGTTCTTATTGGTTTAAAAATCAATTTGTTTTTTTTTAAATCAATCGAGTTTTTTTTTATTTGCATATTTGTTTTGCTTTCTGAATTGGACAAAACAAATGTTCTAAGAAATTGGGTGTGAATCCTGTACTGATTTTGTGTGTATACACTTGTATTGTTTGAATATTTTTTTTTTTTTGAAAAGTGTGTTTGATTGTATTGAATTTTTCATTGGTTCTTGAAAGTTGAAATACTTATATTGTTTTCAAGTTTAATCTGTTAATTTTTTTCTATTACTAAAATTAAGAAAATAATAAGTTGTTTTTTAAAGATAATATGTTGAAATTAATTCTGAAATTTATTTCTGAAAAACAAATTAAAATCTTTTCTAAGTGAAATTGATTTATAGACTTGTGGCTTGAGTTTTGTGTGCCTAAATTTTTTTAATCAACCCATTAATTCAAGAGTATCTCCAATAGAAGTAATTTAGTTGGACAATGTTATTTGTGGTTCTTAGTATATTATTATATATTTAATTTTGAAAAATTTATCCTTAATTTTACTTCAATATTTTTTTTTTTAAAAAAACTCTATAACATAATTTTATATATTTTTAAATTTAGATTTGATTATTATATAAAATAGTATTTATTGTTTCAATTAATAAAATTTTTTTTAAATTTTCAGATAAGTTGTTTGAAGAAGTGAATCGGTAAGTAAACAAGACATTTTTTTAAATAATTTTAAAATATTATATCAAAACTCTTAACTAAAAAATTTATTCCAAGTAAACCAAGTCAATAATTGAACAAGTAAATGCTCTTATGCCTATGAATTTAACTTATGTATTTAACTTCCGAGCATATATTGTAATGCGTAAAGCAGACAAGTTCTTTACATATACACTATGTGAAAAGCATCCTGATGTCAAACTTAGCAAAACTTTAAATTAATAAAAGATAATGATATATGAACCATTCATTATTCTAAATAATTTATCAAAGTTTATTAACTTTTATAATTTGTTTACTTTACCGTTTTGTATTTATTGAGAAAAGGAGTGGGGAAAGAGTGTTTAATGTTCACATATTAAGGTCTAATTTTTTTTATACATGTTAATCTCAGTTTTCAACTTCTTGGATTGTGTCCAAGTCTCTTCAATATTGGTAGGTGTACCTGTGATTTACTTTGACGCTTTGCTTAGTTTATTATTTAGTTTAGGTTCAAATTAAAGATTTTAGTTTTATTACCTCTTACTTTGGAAGAATGATATCTATTTATAGAGGTTGTTTTGAGCCTCCTTAGCATGGATGATTATAGTGTATTACTTGTTAATTAATCGTGTTAGTGAATTATGATTTTGCATTGCGCAACCTTCATGGTCGAGATGTTGAGAGTAAACGATTTATGGCTTATCCCAAGATACTTTTGGAAATTCATGGGGTTCACTAACCCCATACTTAAGTCAATGGTTAAAAGTCTAAAATAAGATGTTAATTCAAAGAGAAAATTTAATTTTTTTTGCCATGGTGACACACAGTCAGCCATATGAATTTGTTGATTTAGGAAGAAATGGTTTAATGGAAAAAGGTAGGGTGAGAGAGAGTTGCCCCTCTATTGTGTGATGAAAAAAGGAGAAAGAAAATTTTACACCTTTGCCCTTATACTTAAGGTTAAGGTTTGGTGTATTTGCAACTTTTACCGACAATTGGAGTTGACATTATCATGATTGAACTTGATACCACTTCCGAGTAAAAAGATGTAAACTTTGTCAAAACACTTTTGTTCCAAATATATTATAGTTATGGTGTTGTTGATTTCATACATGGGTTATTGTTCAATGAAACAATTTAGTTATGGGTGATTATATTTTGATACCCGCTCCAGTTTACACTTACACTAAAATATTAATATTTATAATAATAAAAAATTTAAAAATAAAAAAATATTTTTAATAAAATATTAGACAAAATATAAAATATTAAAATAATTTTTAAAATTAAAAAAATTAAAAAAGTTAAAATATTAATATTTAGTGGAGTATAAAATGAAATGTGAAACCATCATTTTTCTTTAGTTATTCTAGTTATCTTTATGTCCAACCATAGACTTTCATGCATCTCAGAAGATTATATAATCAATTATGATAACATACATAATCGATCACGCTAACGTACATAATTTATTATATCTGAATGTTAGCATAATAGATTATCTAAACTACTATAATCAATTATGAGATTCAAGTAATTGAATTTGAATGATTAAATAGTTCTTGAACAATAATCATTTCTTAAAAATCGATCTTAAATATTTGATTAGTGTCCTATCCCGTATACAAATTTTGTTTTATCATTCCTTTGATTAGAAACCAATAAATTTTCACACTTTGTAAACTACCACATCATAACACTAAACAAATTCAAATAATTATATAAAAACGTTAATATTTTATTAAATCAAATTTAAAATATTACACATTTTTAATACACTTTTGTGTTTCCATACGAAGAAAAAAATTTAACCTCATTTCTAATTTATTATATATATTATTTAATTTAAAAGTTTAAATAAATATTTCTATTTTTTTTTTGCATTACATAATTGTTCATTATTCAAATATAATTTATACTAATTTTTTTATAAAATACACTCAAGGACATATTAGTAATTCTTTGTATAATATCATTAATTTTTTTAATTATATTAATCATATTTACTACAAATTTTCTATTCATTTTTATTCTTCTATAATTTTTTTACCTATTTTCACTACAATACATCTATCTATAATACAAATAGAAGGCACTCCCAGGGTAAGTTCTAAAAAAAATTCAAAAAGAAAAAATTTGAAAATTTAACTAAAAATAGCAAGTTGAAACTCATTTTGGGAGTGACAAGTGGCACGCTGTAGAACTTACACGTGTGCAAAACCCCATTTTTAAATACTCCCCTTCTTTATATACTTTCAGCGTTTCTCTCTCTCCTATTTCTCTACTTCCCGGTTTCTCTTTCTTTTTCGTTGCCTTTTGGTTTCTTCTTCTCTGGGTTTCCTATATGGTTCTTCATTTCTGTCTTCTTCATTTCATTTTTGACCTTCTCCTTCTCGAGGTGATTATTGATATTGTTATGTGGATTCTGTTCATCTCATTTACGATTTCTTTGTTCCACAACATAACAATGATACTTTTTTTGGTTTTTCTTATCAAAGTTTCGTTCTTTTCATGTTTCTACTGATTCTTTTAATCTCTTTTACCGTTTCTTTGCTTCTTTGTTCTTCACATTGTTGATTCTGTGTTTTTTTGTTACGTTTCAAAGCATAAAAATGATATCCATCTACATTTCAGTTTCTGCAGCAATCGGTAGTGTAAGTGGAATGGATATCGTTCATATCCATTGTATGTTCAAGCACCAAGGTAAAATCTTTTCCTTCGTCTGTTCATCTGTCCTCATGGTTGTTTTCATTGTTCATTTTTTTTCTGATTTAATCATTTATGGAATTTTTTATTGGGCTACTTAGGGTTTGGTCTTCCACTCCAAGAGATCTCCTTTTTGTTGTTAAACTTTCTTTGTAAAAAAATTTACACGTTTTTCCCATCTACATTTCAGTTTCTGCAGCAAACGGTAGTGGAAATGGAATGGATTTTCGTTCATATCCATCGTATGTTCAAGCACCAAGGTGAAATCTTTTCGTTCGTCTATCCTTATGGTTGTTTTCATTTTTCATTTGTTTGCTGATTAATCGTTAATGGAGTTTTTTTGGGCTACTTAGGATTTGGACTTCCACTCAAAGAGATCTCCTTTTTGTTGTTAAACTTTCTTTGGCAAATATTTTACACCTTTTTTCCATCTATAGTTCAGTTTGTGCAGCAACCTGTAGTGGAAGTGGAATGGGATTTTCGTTCATATCCATCGTATGTTCAAGCATCAAGGTGAAATCTTTTCCTTCCTCTGTTCTCATGGTTGTTTTCATTGTTCATTTTTTTTGTTGATAAAATCGTTAATGGAGTTTTTTTTGGGCTACTTAGGGTTTGGACTTCCTCTCAAAGATGTGCAGAAACCGGTAGTGGAATGGCTACTCTTTTGTTACTTCATATTACTTCATTACTGTATTTATACATGTGTTTATTTTCTTTAGGATCTTCGTTTTGCTTTTGCAAATTATATTCGGGAAAATAGGTTAAAGTATGTTGTCCTTCATCGACATAATAATGAAGTAAATTGCAAATTTCTGATAAGGCCACCTCCCAAAGCTTCTGTTAAATTTGGTTGTGGATGGAGGGAATTTTGTCAGATCCATGCACTCTGTGAAGACCACAAATTGATCTTTAATAAGTGGAGTAACCCCAATTCATATGATGGTGTTGTTAGTGCTGTGAAAATTCAAGGTTGTATTTGTATAGTTTACTTTGAAAAGAGACATGAAATGTGTGTTATTTTTTTATAATAATGTGTTGACATAAATAAATTAAACTTCATAAAAAGTTATTCTTCAATTTAATGCATTTAATTATATTTAATGTATTTAATTTTATTATTTGGATTAATGTATTCTTCAGAAAAACTTTAACATTAAGATTATTCGCATTATATTATTCTTCAAAATTCAAATTCAAATTCAAATTCTTCAAAATCCATATTAATATTAATATTAATATTCAAAATTTACAATTTCAAGATTATTAATTACCTTTCTGATTCATATCTTCTTTTTCTGACTTCTTCTGCTGCTGCACACTTATTTCCAATTCCAAGATTATTATTATTCTTAACAGTCTTCAAATATTAAATTTTTCATATTTTCAAATTTTACAATTCCAAGATCATTAATTACCTTTCTGATTCATATCTTCTTTTTCTGACTTCTTCTGCTGCATACTTATTTCTAATTCCAAGATTATTATTATTACTAATAATCTTAAAATATTTAATTTTTCAGATTTTAAAATTTTAAAATTTCAACAACATTAATTCCCTTTGTGATTCATATCTTCTTTTTTCTGAGTTCTTCTGCTGCACACTTATTTCCAATTCCAAGATTATTATTATTATTATTAATCTTCAAATATTAATTTTTCTAAACAAGAATCCTCTTTTGCAAATGTCCTAAGCAAACCTACCTAAAATTCCATTTATTTGCATAGTAGGGTTTTCATATCATGCTAGGAATTTCAAAAAATTTGTACTTTCTTTTTAAATGTTTTCTTTATGCAACCTGACTTTTAAAATTCAAACAACAAGTTCATTAATCGCAATGTTGAAAGTAGAATTGTTTGCACGTTTTAAAGTTTCAATTTTTTATAGGCTTAATCTCTTCTGTATGAAACTTGACATGCTTAACTTTGTTTTTGTCATTCATTGAACATTTTTAAACTTAAGTTTTTTGTCATTACCTGTATATTTATTTAAAGTTATTTATGATTAATTTTGTCTTATGACATATTTGAACTAAATTCATCTTTATTCTTAGCTAAAAAACTATATCCCATTTGAAAATTGGAATGTTTGTTTTTGTTTCACAATACTGTTATACTTTATTATGTTTTCTTACCAGCTATTTCACTTTGAAATTGTAAAATTGTTTTTTTATCTTTTTGAAAATAATTTCGTACCACCTCCTCAGTATATATATACGTATATGGGTATGTTTTGTGTTTCACATTGACCATTGCATTCTACATTTTCCTTTTACTCAAAGATCACCCTTGCAATGTTTGTGTTAAGACAAAATACAAATTGTGTGAAAGATGTTAATCCATAAAGTGAAAATTGGATCCTGATAGCAAGGGTTATACGTCTGTGGTTTGTTTCTGATTTCAAGAAAAAAAAGTTTTCATTCTCCATGGAAATGGTGATACAAGACAAAGATGTAAAATAATTTATCATTTTCTTTCATATTTTTTTGTACTACAGTTTAATGAAATTTTTATTAATCATGCTTAATGTTTGTTGCTATCTTTCAGGGTGATATAATTCATGTTTCTGTTAGAAGAACTCTAATATATAAATTTCAAAATGATATTTTTGAGGATAAAGTTTATTCCTTCAATTTCTTTAGTGTGTCTATTAATTTAGGATCTTATCGCACTACCTGTCACCAATACAAAATAAATTTTAAGTTTGGAACCAAAGTAAACTCTGTTGGTAATGATCTGGTTTCATGTGCAAAACCTCATTACACACCAATTACTGTGTTAAAGGCGCCTGGTTTTGATACGGACTACTTAGTC
The DNA here is from genome assembly GCF_000499845.2 of Phaseolus vulgaris. NCBI lineage: Eukaryota > Viridiplantae > Streptophyta > Magnoliopsida > Fabales > Fabaceae > Phaseolus > Phaseolus vulgaris. Next base: position 49,277,976 of record NC_023752.2, read on the forward strand.
GGTTAGTAATATTCTTTTACTTGAACAGATTTCTTTCGACATGTTTTTAAATGAATATGTTTTTACAAATGTTATTGGAATATTAACTGGTGTGGGAACTGAAAGAGAGTTGAATAGATCAAAGTCAACAACTAAGCTAAATGCGATTTCTATTGAAGTTGATAGGTAAGCTAATATTTTGTACCATAACGAATCCAAAATTTGTTTTCTTACAATTGTAATTTTAACTTACAACCGCTACCGCATTGAGTGTACTTTATTTGGTAACTATGTTGATGAACTCAATCATTTCTGTCATTTGGAGAGGTGGAAAATATTGTCATCAGTGTGCACTTTGCTAAAGTAAAGATTTTCGAGTGAAGTGATTAATTTACATGATATTTTTTTATTTGATTATTGTATTTACATGATATTTGTTATAAAACAATGCATTATATTTTAATGTAGATAAGGTTTTTCTACAAAAATTTCTTGGACTGTACAAAAATAATATATAATGATAAGTTCAAAGATACAATCGAACTCAAGAAAAGGTTAGTTTAATATATTCTTATTCTGTACTTATTTATGAACCTTTCTAATCACAACTTTTACATGTGTAGGATGATTGAAAGTATAGATTCTCCTACACAGGGACTCAGTCAATTGTGTGATTCTGGAAAACAGAATGTTGAGGATGAATTCATCAGCTTCATTCATAGAAATACTATTCAAGGCCTATTCAAGGCCTGAAAGATTGCAAAGAGGTATTACTAATGTTTTTTAACAGTTTATTGAAATGGATTATTAATATTTTAAGATCATTTTTTTTTCTTTTTACATGAAAGCACTTTTGTTATCTTAGCTACAATAAAACATATTGTAGCTGATGACGATTGGTGGTACACAGCTTGCTTATGCGGTAAAGTTGTTTACCTTGATTCCAAAAATTTTTTTTTTTGTGAGAAATATAACAAACATGTTATCAAAGTCCAATAGAGGTAGTGTTTGTACTTGCCTGAATTTATTTTTAATTACATATTACATATTTCTTAATACTTATTACTTATTGTATTAATTAATTAATAATTATATTCGTTAAATTATAGATAGAATTCGTAAACCTTTATGTATTTTATATTTCAGGTATAAGCTGAAGTTGCGAGTGATTGATGAAACGGATTCCACTACTTTCGTTCTATTTGACACGGATGTCACTACACTGATCAATAAATCTTGCGTCGAATTATTTGAAAGTCATGATAAGGTAAATTATCGAACCACGCATATGTTTATTTATGCATATAAGAAAAGGTTATTATATTAATTGATATATTTTTTTAATATTTAGAACGGTGATTCTGGTGTACTACCAAAAGACTTTGATCTTTTGATTGACAAAGCTGTGTTGTTTAAAGTTGGTTATGTTAAAGATCAATCTCTTAGGTTTGACCAATCATTTTGTGTCAAAAAAGTGTGTATTGATGATAGTACTATACAAAGGTTTTGTGATGGTCGTGTTGAAAATGTGGTATGTTTCCTAATTTCAGTGTATTCTTACTTACATTTTACCCTTAAATTCCTTATTTATACTATTTTTACTTAATTTAATTCTCTTTTTGTGAAGGAACTTCATTCTGAGAAGAAAAGATTGTGTACTGTTAAAGATGTCCAACAAGATGATTCATCTGTACCACTTTCTCATGTAATTATCATTTAAAGTATTAACTTAAAAAAGTGAATAATTTACTCTTACTAATATGTTTTGTTATCATCGCATGATTTATTTAATAAATTTTCCACTGAAGTTGCTAATTTGCAATCTAAAACTGTTGATTTAGGCAGTGATAGTGTCTTAGGTACTGCTACTGAAGTGGTTGCTCCACGGGTTACAAGAGATTTTGCTTCACTTGCTCACTCCCGATGATGATATCCCACTGAGGATATTAAGCAAAAATATCAAGATCGAAAAGGGAGTAGTATAATTTCATATTGTTTCTCTAATGTTTTGTAACTTGAATGATCTATTTTCATGTATTGTAGACTTTCTTTAATTTGTATGTAGAACATATTATGATGTATTGGTACAATTATATTTTTAAATCTTTTTATGTAATATTGATGGTTTCATATGTTGACATTATGTTTGAGGTACGTAATGACTTTATAGTTCATTTTGAAGTTGTTATATATTTTTTTTTTTTTCAATTTTATGTGTACATTTTAATGTATTTAATGAGTTTGTTTTTGGGTAATTCATATTATGGCATAATTTTTGTAACTTTATTTTGTAACAATGGTTCTTTCATGAAAGCTCAGAATCGTAATGGTAAGTACCTCAACTTTTACTTTTTCTTTAATTCGTGAATTTATATAGAATTATATAATATTTTATTAATTATAATTTGTGTTTTTTTTGTGAAGGTTATTGAAATATTGTTTTCCTTTCCCAAGTTCTTTATTACATGTATTGTTTTTTCGTCATTCAATTTTTATAGATAATACCTTAGTATGTGATAAAAAAAGAAATTTTTATGTAATGATATGTTTGTCCTTACGAAAAATATTTTTTTTTAAAAAATAAATTCTCATTACACTCAACCTCTAATGATTCAAACGGATATATAAGATGATATTAAATACGTGTCAGAGCAATTAATGCATCACTTCATTTTTTATTTTTGCATAAACTTTGTCCCTTCGGTATCCTTTACACTTTTCTCAAAGTATTCATTTCATCTTCCAAGATTAATTAATTAAAATTATGGATAGAAGTAATAATTACAGAAGTTAAAAGTATTATATTTTAAATTCAATATCAAATTATATTTTAAATTTTAAATTTTAATTACAGGTAGGTTATTTAATGTTAGAGGTTAGGGTTTAAGTATGTAATTTAAATATATGTATATATATAATATATAATATATATAATATAATATTTAATATGTTTAATATATTTTATATTATATTTATTTTATACTTATGTATATATTTATTTATTTATATATAATATATATATATATAATATGTATATATTGGACAAATTATAATACAATTTTATGTTCACTATTTTAATTTATTATTATATAATGTTAATTAATTCTACGTGTCATTAATATTATTATTATTTATCTATGGAAATAGTTGTATTTTTTATTAATTATTATTTATTAATTTGTTAATAACTTATTTAAACTGAAAAAACTCTATTGTATAAGGCAATAGAAAATCGAAACGTCAAAGAATAATTACAAGTAACAACTCACCTATTCTGCTTTTTATAGTTTTGTCTTTTCGTATTTATTGGTTTTTACTTTAATATTATTTCTTAATTTATTTTACTATCATTATTGGATTTTAATTATGTTTTTTATTATTTAATATAGGAACTGAAAGGACATGTTGCTTCATAGAAAACTTATCGTAGATTTGTGACTGAAAATGTATGATGGCTATATATAAGTAACATAGGGCTTTTTATTACTCACAAACCTGTTGCTTTCTTCTTTGTAACTTCTTAAATTACTCTTCTCTACTTCTTTCCTACTTCCATCATCCTCATATTTCATTTTCTCACTATCATGGTTGTCATTCCTGAAGAGATTGTAAAACTTTCTGCTAAAGGTTTGTTTACAACAGTTAACATTCGTGGGGAGGTATGTGTTTTTTTTTATTCTGAAATTCCTATATTTCATAGTTTTTTTAGTTCTTTGAGTATTTTTATGGTTTTAAAATGTATAAAATGGACACGTGGATCGTGCATTCGCCATTGAGTTTGAAAATGAACTGGATGAGGAATGGACCCTCAGCGACAGTCAAGGCAATATTCATATAGTATATTATAACAAAGATATACTTTGTCCCCAAATTTTGTATGGATGGTCCAGTCTGAGTGATTTTTATGGGTTTAAAGGTCACCACAGTATATTGTTTCGTTACGCGGGTAATAACTCCTTCAATATAACTGTTTTTATGGGGGAGTTATGTGAAATGGTTATAAGAAATTTTTTGAAGGATGTGAAAGGGAGGGAGCCGCTCAACAATGGCCCCTTTATACATTTTGGCTTAAAGTTGAGTTCCAAACAGGTCTATGGAGGATATGTGGTCAATTTACCATCCTTTCTTTTTAAATGGTTATTATTGATATATTCTATTTCTTTTATTAACTAATTATTAACTAATAATTTGGTTATTGTTTAAGGATCTGCCTTCTCCTTTTGCTGAATATGTTCGTAGAGGGAAGTTCAAGAAGGTTACTCTACATGGATGGCTACAAGATGTAGAATGCAACGTTTTCAAGTCCAGGTTTCCTTCCAGAAGTGTTACACTCTGTAGCGGGTGGAAACAATTTTGTCGTCTTCATTCTATTCGTGAAGATGACAAAATTATATTTGAATGTTATAACAAGAAGTCCTCTTCTGATATCGGGGTTCTACTACTGATGACAAGTCACTACAAAAGACTTAGTGTTTAGGATAATCAGTTATTGTTTTGAACTATATTACTCTTTTTAAGTTAATTTATTTTGCAAGCATTGCTTCCTTTTGTTGGGAAGCATAAAGTTTCCACTTTGAGGAAACAAAAATAGTTTATTTGGTTTACTCTTTATTTTTATTTTATTGTGGTTATGTTTAATTATCTCATTTTATTTATTTGTATTTATTGTTTAGGGTTCCAATATTTGCAATATGTATACATACTGCTTTTAATTTTTTATTTTTTATCTGGCATATTAATAATGTGTTGACATTTCTAAATATGCTCAAAACTATAAGAATTGCCAGTATATTAAACAAATCATAAACCTGTTTTAGATTGTGGAATGCATGTATATTAATTTGATTGTCTATATATTGTTTATGTTTATATTGTTTATTATTAATTATTATTTATTAATTAATTAGTTATTGATGTATTAACTATTTTTTTTATCTTGAAACCTTTTGATGTACATATGCTTGTTTTTCTGTATCATTTTTCTAATTTTTAGTAATTTTTATGAGTACTATTTCATTTTAAAAATATTTATTATATATATCTGGAGGTGACTTCATAGTTCAATATGAATTTGCCTACAATCTGTTTCTGGAGGAAACACACATTTTTTTTATTTACAAGGACTTGACTTGATATAATCTAATGAATTATACTTTTAATTGCAGTAATTATTGTGGAGTACTTTTTGTAGGATGAACTTAAAGAAGGAAGTTGGTCTTTAATACTTCATTTTTCATGTATATATCTTATGGGAACATAGTATTAGAAAACGTTTTATTTAGTTTAAATTAGTTTAAATTATTGTAATGTATTGTAAGTTACAAGTTATGGAAAAAAATTATTCTTTCACTTTTACATATAATTTGTGGGTTGTTAACATTGTAAAATTGTGTAATTTTAATGTTAATTTTTTTTATTATATTTAATTTAATTAAATTAAATTTCAACTCCTCAATTTCACTATTTTTATATTCTTGAATTTCACAATTTTTATATTTAGCCAGACTTATTATAATTTTAAAGTACAATAAAAAAAACATTGTTAAGAAGAATTAAAGTAGCCCAAGAAAGGACATTTATATTATTTTCAAATAAAATAAATTTGTATAAAATATTATTTAAGACTTCGAGAACTTTCAGGTAATCATTACTTTCACACTGAGTACAAATTTTGAAGTTAAATTAAAAAGAAATTTTTTTTAAAAAAAAAACTAATATTAGTGCAAATTCAAAATAACTTAATAACACAATTTTCAGAGTAAATCATTAACAAATGACTGAGGAAGTTTCTGGAAAAGCACATAAAGTTGGGTGTGCTAATATTAGTTCAAACTCATTTTCCCTTTATCATCTTCATCTTTTTCGACATTCATAACCCAACTGATATCTATTTGTTACAGTTTAGAAACAACCTTAGTTTCTCTATTCTTTGTCTCAGCAACTTCTTTTTATCCATTATACCAGATACCAGATAACCAAATAACCAAATACCAGATCTACTAGATTGTTTACTTTGTTTCTGCTTGATTCTGGGAGATACAAGTGAAACGTTGTAGAACGGAAAAGGTAATTAAAGCTTGGATCTTTTTTCATTCCGACCGTAAATATTAATTAAAGGTGCATGCATGTCATAAAAAAAATGTTGTTATAATAATATTTGTCTATTCTTAGGCTTTAAGACATAAAAATTGTTTCTCTTCTACTGTGATTTCCCAATATAGAATGGAAAAGGTAATTAAAGTTTGGATCTTTTTTCATTCTGAGCATAAATATTGATTCAAGTTTCCATTTTTAAATGTTTTTAGTTCATAGATTTAAGGTATATACATTTCATAAAAAAATGGGCTTATAATAATAATTTTCTTTACCATCTTTTTCATTTATATGTTTTGTTCGTTGATTTCTGTTTTAGTCAAATTAGGAAATACAGAATGAGCATATCTATTTTAGTCAATTTTTTTGGGCGGTATACATATATTACGTGTTTTTGCATGCTGTGTATTATTTTAGATATATCCAATGCAAGGATTCTTTTTTTTTGTTAAACAGAAAAGTTGTTCTATAATGGTGCAAAAGAAAGTTAGCAAAAGTTCTTTTTTTTTTTTTTTGCTTATTAGGGTTGTCAGATCATGCTATATTTTTTTATAATTGACATACTTTATGTTTCTGTTTTTCGATGTTGCTTCGTTCTTCTGTGGTTTAAGAGATGATTGTTTCTAGATAAATGTTGGTTCAAATATATTACTATATTTAATATTTACTATATATATTATTATATATACAATCTGATAAGTATATTCCTTGCAAGTTTGCTCTTTCAAAAAGTCAACCAACAATTCATTAATGATAATGCTTAAAGTAGAACGTTGTTCTTTTTGGACTGGAACATGAATTTGTTGTTTTCAGATCTTAAAAGTTAAGTTCCCCTTTTTCACAACAACTTCTAGACATGCATTGCATGAGCTTTCTTCATTGAACATTGATACTATCTAAATTTGTAAATGTTTTTATGGTTGTTATTATTTGATTTTTTAATTATGTTACATTTCGAACTTTGTTTATTATGCAAAATAAAGAAAAAAGGTGCAAGTTATCCCTTTTAAAAGGTAAATTTTTGGTTGAACATTTTTAAGTATTAAATATCATTATTATATAATTATATATAATTAGATATCATTATTATTATATAAAAAAACTACACATTTTTATTTGTTCAATATTTTAATATTTAATTAATAACTGCATTATGTCAAAGTAATAACATATAAGGAAGTCCCGTTCCTGACCATGTACCGTCAAAATTGGCGCCAAAACAAACAGCCAAAACAAAACTAGTGTGAACAATATATTGTACACACTTACTCCTCAAAACAGTACATACTTTTATGGCTGAAAATAGTTCTTACTACAATACTCCCTGAAGTTCAATCATTCAGCTTTCAGTAGTTATGGAGCAACTGAAGCAAAATATTAATAGAAGAAATAGGATTGTTAGTCTTTCTCAAACAAATTCTAATGTATCAGGTACAACAACTACAACGTATATTTAGATTTTTAAGTGTCATATATACATACATATAGATATATATTTAAATATTAGGCTCAGAAAACAATTTCATAGTTTATTATGATGTAATAATATATAATGAACTCTCAGCACAATTTATGGTAAAAATATATAAAAAATAAATGGTATGTTATAGTTCTTAATAGATTTAGTGTCTGTTTATGATTTGACCTATTGTTTTACATGGGTTTTATTTTCCAGAGAATCAAAATCCAAACACAACATGCATATCTGAATCCAGTAATGGTAAGCATAACTTTAAGTATATAAGTATATTGTTTACATGAAAGTACTATATGTTATTTATTTATTTATTTATGATTTTCTTTCCAATTTATTCTTTTTTTTAGTTCTCGACGCTGATAATGAAAAATATGCCAGAAGAAAAAGAAAAAATATATTGTATGAACTGCGTAGCGGAAAAGTCAAAACAACAGGTAGAGAACATAATTACCTTTTTTTTTATCATTAATAATACTAAAAATTTATCCATGTATTCTTATTTTGAAACATGTTAATTCAAATGGAATACACTTATGTCATATAATTATATGAACTTAATTTTAATGGTATGTAATTCTTTTATTATATATATTTAAAAATTAGGTTCATAAAAGAAGTTAATAATCAGTTATAATGTCAGAGTGAATGAACTCTCAACACAATTTATGGTAAAAATATATAAAAAAATAGATGGTATGTTATAGTTTTTAACAGCTTATTAGTTTACATGGGTTTTATTTTCTACAGAATCAAAATCCAAACACAACATGCATATATGAATCCAGCAATGGTAAGCATAACTTTAAGAATATTCTTTACTTCAAAGTACTCTATCTTATTTATATATGATTTTCTTTGTAATTTTTTTTTAGTTCTCGATGCTGATAATGGAAAATATGCCAGAAGAAAAAGAAGAATTATATTATATGAACTGCGCAACAAAGAAGTTAAAACAAGTAGCGAAACCTAATTACCTTTATATATATATATATATATTTATATTTAGATTTATATTTAAAATAGAATTAACATTATTTTTCAATTGATATTGAATGTGTAAAACCAATTCAAATTAATTTTCAATTGATATCAAATGTGTAAAAGAAATATATAGTAATTTGTCATTCGTTTACCTTATTTATCACTCATTCTGACTTTTTGTTGTAGGTGGAAGTACTCCAAGCTCATATCAAGATTTTGGTTCTCCAGCATCAAGAATTATGATAACAAATATCCCTGTTTATGAGAAGGTTACTCCCAACAATCAATTAATGCATTCAACAACCAAAGTATTGTCATCAATGGGTACTGCTAGTAATGTAGAACTGCTTCAAGGTTAGTGAAAACGTATTATAAATTATATTCATTACAATTTATACTAATACTACATCAATAGACATTTTAATTTTTATATATATTGTTTTTGTGGAATCATTTTTTGTTGTTTATATTAATCAGATGTTGCAAAATCTGCTAGGTCAGAGGGGAAAAACTTCATTTATGATCAGCGAGAAAAGGTTGATCAAACAAGAGGTAGTAACAATGACATTTTATTTCATTTAACTCTCGCAGTATATCATTCAATGAAATTTCTAATTATAGTACTAAAGTCAACTCTTATGCCTCATTTATTTTTTTGTAGGTCAAACTATTGTGAACTCAACTAAGCAATTTTTGTGTCAAACTTCTCAAAATACAAGCATAAATGATTCTGTCTCTGTAAACCTGACTCCTGACAATGAATTCAACACCATGCCTTCAATTACAAAAGTATTGTCAACAATGGGTACAGTTAGTATGAAGAATTTGGGCTTAAAGTGCAGGTTCATGGTTAGTTCTTAATGGATCATTCACATGGTTTGATTACAATTATAGTATTATTACAAATATACAGACAGTTTAGATTTATTATTATAGTATTAATTTATGTTTTACTATATTTTTTCTTAATCAGCGGAAATCATTAAGTAGCAATAATTATCATATTATATATATATATATATATATATATATATATATATATATATATTTCAAACACACTAAAATGTTAAAGTTCTTCAAATCATTGTTGAAAGATTAACTTTAATATAAAAGAATTTATAAGTTCTTATATACTGATTGTTAATTGATTTATCTTATTCTATCACTCATTGAAACTTTTTGTTTTAGGTCAAAGTACTCTTAAATCAAGTCAGGATTTTGCTTCTCAAACATCTAGAATTACAGGCTCAAATTTCCCTTTTTCTGACAACCTTACTCCTAACAATGACTTAAACATGATGCATTCTACTACTAAAGCAATGTCATGAATGCAAACAATTACTTATGGAGACATTATCCTCACTCAACGTCTTCATGGTTAGTTTACAATCCATTATTCGTTATATTTGATTACAATCTATAGCAATAATACATTTGAATTTTATTTCTTTATTTTTTTTGGAAAATATTTTTTTTGTTTGTATTTGTGCACATTTTGGGAAAGATGCAAACGGGTGATCAAGCTAGAGGTAGTAGAAATATAAACTAAAACATTATTCATTTTCGTACATTTATTCCTTCAATAATGACTTATAAAATAATTCATCATTCAAATGAAAATTCATTTAATGAAAGACATTTGTTTAACCTAAATCATTGTGTTTCTCAATCAGTGACCCCTAAGAATCATTTGAACGTGATGGATGCAACTTCTCAATCATTGTCATGTTTACAAACAATCTGTACTACCCCTAAATTTGAAGGTTAGTTCAGGAAACCAATGTAAATTATTTTTCGTTATTCTTTTATGACAATTAAATTTCAAAATCATACTGATGTTTTACTACTACTTAATTGCTGCTTTGGAACATATTTTATCCAGGTAATTCAGTTGCAGGGAGTGTAGGGTATGTAGTTAGTAACACACTAAACTTACATAACTAGTTCGGTACATACAGTGTTCAAATCCTTGAATCAGTGACTCAGAGATTGAATTTTGACGAAGGTGTCCAAAATGAAGAAAATAATGGTACTAAAAATTGTTAATTTATAATTTTATTTTATTTTAATTTTTTAACAACCACTTTCTTTTATTATTATTTTGTTTACGATGATACCACAAGTTTCTAATTCTGAATTATATTCAAAAGTTGAAAATGAAGGTCCATATCTTTAACTCTAACTTCTTCACTTCTTCATGCAAACTAAATCCATTTATCTCAGAAAAGTAATAGATCACCTTTCTTAATTTTCTGAAAATAGATACTGTTGAATTTGGACAACCTACTATTCAATGTCAATACTGCTTGGGCGAGGTCTGGTATGAAGAAAGATCTTAGAAATCTAAGACTTCTGTTAATGTTTTTTCTATTTGTTGTCAAAAGGGAAAAGTACAACTCACTTTCTTACAAGAACCTCCTAAATTGCTGTTAGAGTTATTAAATGGGCAAGATAGTCGAAGTCAACACTATCTACAAAATATTAGAAGTTACAATAGTATGTTTTCATTTACTTCAATTGGAGGGAATATTCACTCTTCGATAAATGATGGATATGGACCTCCTCAATTTATTCTGCATGGATAAAACTATCATAGGATTGGAAGCTTGCTCCCCGATAGTGGATCATCTCCTAAGCTTGCACAACTTTACATATATGACACTCAAAATGAAGTGTCAAATAGATTATCTCACTTTGGGTATGTGTTATATTCAGTTACTTTAATGATTTACTTTCTATTTACTGAATTAATTCAAAGATAATTTTTAATGATATATTTTTAAAAATTGCATGTAGGTCGAAAGTGAAAAATGTGAAGTTCGACAAATCCTTGATGGAAGATCTTACCAAGATGATTGATGACAACAATGTTTTGGCAAAAAGTTTTAGAAGAGTAAGAGATTTTGTACATAATGATGTAAATTCAGATTTTACATTGCAAAGATCCAAGGTTGTACAATACCCCTACAACAGATGAGATAGCAGCATTAATTGTGGGTGATATGAGCAACATGGATGTAGGGCGAGATATCATATTGAAAAAAAGTTCAAGACAATTGTTTAGACTCCATGAAACACATACAACCTTTATTCCATTACAATATCCATTAATATTCCCCTTTGGAGAGGATGGGTATCAAGAACAGATTCCAATACGAAATTCTGGAAGTAAGAGCAGAGAACGTAAGAGAAGTCGTATTTCATTAAGGGAATTTATTGCATTTAGAATTCAAGAAAGAAATGTGGAGTTTGGGAATATAGTCCACTCACGTTGATTGTTTCAACAGTTTTTGGTTGATTCATATACAATGGTTGAAGCTCAAAGCTTGTCGTTCATAAGGCTAAACCAAAAAACAATTCGTTGTGATATTTTTGCAAGATGTACAAGAAGCAATGTAATATGATTCCAATAGCAAGATATAGATGATTCTTTGACATTTTATGGAATCAACTTGAGCTGGAATATGATTAGGCACTTTTCTAGAATTGGATCAATGTTCTATCATTCAAGAACTCACCAAAACTTAAGTAACCAAGCCAAAACTCATATGGAAGTCCATTTCTTGTCAATTGAATCGGTTAAAAGGCATAAGAATTCAAATGAACCGTTTAAAATGCCTAACAAATGAATTGCACCGAACAAAAGCAAGAAGAAAGAAGATGAACCGATTAAAATTCAGCAAAGAAGAAGATGAACCGATTATATTCAGCAAAGAAGAAGATGAACCGAACAAAACATGAAATAAAGCTAAAGCACCGCATAGAATTGCAAGAAAGAACTTAAGACATGTTTTAAGAGATCATATGGACATGGAGATGAAAGATATAAACGGAAAAGAGAGAAGACTTATGTGGTTGAAGAACTTGGTTGATGAACACGCCACTTGAAGTGTGAATGCTCCAAGATAAGTGTGAATTGCCGCCACTTGAGGAACCAAGGCACTCAATATGAGACTAGGAAAAGGAGAAGGCAAGTTCTCACTCACTCAATCACCAATTTGGGAGAGTTTCATTACATCAAAAATCAATTCTATTATTTGAAGGACCTAAGCCCTCCTTTTATAGGAGCAAGGACCGGTCATGAGACTAACAAAGCTTGCATGACAAGCTAACCAAAAGTTTCTTTCATGCTACTCACTTCTAACGCCTATAGTGAGACATGAAGAGACACCTTCTAGAATATTCTAAACTAATGCCTAAAGATGCTTTACAAAAGAGGTATCTAATGTTTCCCTCTAAGCACCTTCCTAAAAACTATATATTTAAACATTCTACTTTTTATACAAAAGACACTATAAAAAGAGAAAACAATCTACCACTACTTCCTAATTCTTTAAACTTGCACTTTGTAAGCCTTTGAGGTAAGCTAATGTCTTCTTGAGCCTCTTCAACTTCGGCCTCTACCTCCTCTTGACCTTGATCTTCGACCTCTACCTCTTCTTGATCTTGATCTCCATCATACTCCCCGAGTTGGAGAGAATTAGACCATGAATTCTGGAGACCTACGGAAAAAGGAGTTAGATCACTGATATTAAATGTATGACTACCAAGGTATGTATCAAGCATATCTAACTCATAAGCATTATCATTAATCCTCTTTAGGACTTGGAAAGATCCATCACCACGACGCATTAGTTTGGACTTCCTTTTAGTAGGAAAACGATCTTTCCTCAAATGAAGCCAAACCCAATCACCTTCATCAAATAACAATGCTTTTCTCCTTTTGTTGGCAAGTTCAGCATACTTGCAAACCTTCTTCTCAATTCTCAACTTGATGTCTTTATGCAAATTTTTAATAAAAGAAGCATTGTCATTACCATCTTTGCACAAGACATCATCAAGTATGGGAATAGGAAGAAGATCAAGAGGTGTTAAGGGATTAAACCCATAGACAACCTCAAAAGGAGAATGTGAAGTGGTAGAATTTACTACACGATTATAAGCAAATTCAACATGTGGTAGTAAATTCTCCCAAACTCTAGGATTCCCAGAAATAAAGCATCTCAACATTTGTCCCAAAGTTCTATTTACCACTTCGGTTTGACCATCGGTTTGTGGGTGACAAGTGGTAGAAAATAAAAGTTTAGTACCAAGCTTACCCCACAAGGTCTTCCAAAAGTGACTCAAGAACTTGGAATCTCTATCGGACACAATAGTTCTAGGAATCCATGTAAACGAACCACTTCTTGAAAGAAGAGGTTTGCAATATGACATGCATCATCCACTTTGTGGCAAGGAATAAAGTGAGCCATCTTTGAAAAACGATCCACTACCACAAAAAAGGAATCATTTCCCTTAGATGTCTTGGGTAATCCTAAGATGAAATCCATAGAAATGTCAACCCAAGGCATTGAAGGGATAGGAAGAGGAGTATATAAACCATGGGGATGCAATCTAGATTTAGCTTTACGGCAAGCTATGCATTTTTCACACAAACTATGAACATGTTTATGCATATGCGGCCAAAAGAAATGTTCATGTAACACATCCAAAGTTTTTGCAACCCCAAAATGACCCATTAATCCTCCCTCATGTGCTTCTCTAACAAGAGATAATCTAATGGAGCTTTGGGGAACACAAAGACTTTTTCCTTTAAAAAGAAAGCCATCTTGTATAAAAAAATCTTTGTGTCCTCCTTTGATACATTCTTGATAGATAAGAGAAAAATCAAAGTCATCATGATAAAGATCTTTAATGTGATCAAAGCCAAGAAAGTGAGAACCCAAAAGATTGAGCAAGGCATAGCGTCTAGAAAGTGCATCGGCCACAACATTATTTTTGCCTTGCTTATGCTTGATCACATAAGGAAATTGCTCAGGGAATTCCACCCACTTAGCATGCCTCTTGTTAAGTTTGTTTTGGCTTTTCAAATATTTAAGAGATTCATGATCACTATGAATCACAAACTCTTTAGGAAAAAGATAATGTTGCCAAGTAAACAAAGCTCTAACAAGTGCATATAATTCCTTATCATAAGTGGAATAGTTGAGATGACTTCCTTTCAATTTCTCACTAAAATAAGCTATGGGGTGGCCCTCTTGAAGGAGAACAGCCCCAATGCCTATACTTGAAGCATCACATTCAATCTCAAATGTTTTAGCAAAATTAGGAAGGGCTAAAATGGGAGCATTAGTCAATTTTTCTTTTAAAACATCAAAAGCATGTTGTTGTGCTTCTCCCCATTTAAAAACCACATCCTTTTTCACTATATCATTGAGAAGTGCAACTATGGTACCGAAGTTGGGTACAAATCTTCTATAAAAAGAAGCAAGACCATGGAAACTTCGGACATCATTCACATTGGTAGGCGTTGGCCAATTTTGAATGGCCACTACCTTAGATTGATCTACATGGACCCCTTTTTTACTCACAACAAACCCTAGGAATTCTATATGATCAAGTGCAAACATACATTTAGCAAGGTTAGCATACAAATGTTCTTTCCTAAGGGTTTCTAAGACTTGTCTAACATGCATCCTATGGTCACACAAAGACAAGCTATAAATGAGGATATCATCAAAATAAACAACAACAAACTTGCCAATGAATGGTCTTAAAACATGATGCATGAGGCGCATGAAAGTACTTGGAGCATTAGTTAAGCCAAATGGCATAACCAACCACTCATATAAACCAAAGTTGGTCTTAAAGGCCGTCTTCCATTCATCACCCGGTTTTATACGAATTTGATTGTAGCCGCTTTTAAGATCAATCTTTGTAAAAATTTTGGAACCATGCAATTCATCCAACAAATCATCAAGCCTTGGTATGAGATGCCTATACTTAATTGTAATGTTATTTATAGCCCTACAATCCGAACACATCCTCCATGTGCCATCTTTTTTAGGGACAAGTATAATAGGCATAGCACAAGGGCTCATGCTATCTTGAACCCAACCTTTAGCAATTAATTCCTCAATTTGTTGGCGAATTTCCCTAGTCTCACTTGGATTGGTCCTATAGGCCAGACGATTGGATAAAGAAGAGCCCGGAATTAAATCAATTTGGTGCTCAATCCCTCTCAAAGGTGGAAGGCCTTTTGGAGGATCTTGAAACACATCATGAAACTCCTTTACCAAATTATCCAAATAATGAGGACTATCTACAAGTGGTTCTAACTTAAGAGGTCTAGGAATAGCTAAGAAGATAGGATTGCGAGCCACTATATCCCTTTGGACCTCATGCCTAGAAATAAGAAGCGTAGGCTTAGGACTCTTTACTTTTTCACTCTCCCTCTTCTTCTTCATAAGAATTTGGTCCTCATGGACTTCTCTTGGAGAGAGAGATTTCAAAATGACCTTGTGACCATGGAAATCAAAAGAGAGTTTATTGGTAAAGCCATAATGAAAAACTTTTCTATCATATTGCCAAGGCCTTCCCAAAAGAACATGTGTTGCTTCCATGGGTACAACATCACATAAGACCTCATCCTTGTATTTTCCAATAGAAAAATTAATGAGGACTTGCTTATTCACAATGATTTTGCCTACTTCACTAAGCCATTGCAATTTGTAGGGCTTTGTATGAGAGATAGTAGGCAATCCAAGCTTATCTACTACTCTTGTACTAGCCACATTATCACAACTACCACCATCCACTATTAAAGAACAAATGTTGTTTTGAATAAGACATCTTGTATGAAAAATATTTTCCCTTAAACTTTTATCAAAAGGTTGTAAAACTTGTCCAAGAAGTCTTCTCACAACCAACAAATCTCCTTCAAGTGGACTCTCACTCTCATGCTCACTAGATGATCTAGAATGTGAAGAATGCTTATGTGAATCCGAATCATGCTCACTAACTACAATGCCATTATGCACAAACATATTCCTTTTAGAAGGACAATTAGCCGCAATGTGACCATAACCCATACACTTAAAGCATTTCTTAGTAGATGATTTGATTGGAGATTTAGGATTAGAAGTTGAAGGCCTAGATTCCTTAGGTTTGAAAGAAGACTCTTTAGAAGGGTTTTTGGAAAAAGATTTTCTATTTTTCCAAGAGTTGTTGTAGTAACCATCATTGGGAGATTTTTAAAAGCATTTCTTTTAGCAATTTGGGCCTCAACCTTCATTGCAAGATGAACCAAAGATGAATACTCTTGAAGTTCAACAACATCTTGAATATCCCTCCTTAGACCACTTACAGACCTAGCTATCAAGGCTTCCTCACTCTCTCTCAAATTAACCTTAAGCAAAAGCGTTTCCAACTCCTTGAAATATGCATCCACACTTAGCGTGCCTTGTTGAAACCGTTGGAGCTTCAACATGAGGTCTTTCCTAAAGTGTGGTGGTACAAACCTAAAGCGCATACACTCAACCAAATTGTTCCAAGAGACCACGGGAGGTCTCTTGTTATAGCAAATGTCCGTTACATAGCCATGCCACCATTTCATGGCATAATCAACAAATTCTAGGGTGGCTATCTTCACCTTTTGGTCCTCCTCAACCTCATAGGTGTTAAAGATTTGTTCACATTTAGCCTCCCAATCTAGATATACATTAGGATCACTATCCCCATTAAAACTAGGAATTTTGACAAAAGGAACTTGAGGCTTGGACTCATGGTGAGGTCTTTGGTCACGTGATGGTTTCTCTCATTGGAATGATGATGATGCCTCCTTCGTCTAGGATCATCTCTATAGCCGTGAGCAGATGCAGAACCCATGGAAGAATGCTTAGGAGAAGGTTGTATTTCATGCAAAGAATGGACAACTCCTTCTTGTTGCAATTCAATCTTAGCCAAATGTGCTTATAATCTTTGCAATTCTTCATCCTTTTGAGCAAGAGCCTTCCTTGCTTCTTTCAATTCATTAAGAACATAAGCTCTATGAGTAGAGCGTGGCTTTGAAGATTCATCACTTGAATAGGTATCCATTAGAAAAGAAAACAGTAAACACAAGAACAAACAATGTTAAGAAAACAAAGTTAGCAACAACAATTAGAACAAAATGCCGAAGGTAGGAGTCACTCAAAGCACTCCAAAGAAAGAAAACTCCCCTTTACCAATCTGATCTTGAGGCCTTTAGTAACCTCAAATGAAAGATGTCAAAGCAATAGCACACAATCTCAAAGCTAAACACCACAAAACCAAAGAATCAATGAAAGACAATCAAGAAAAGGTATAAACAAGAAAAGGCTATAACAAAAGAAATACAAGATATATGACAAACTCAAAGATTAAGGAATAAAAGACAAGCAAGAAAATAAGGTACTCAATGAAAAAGAAGGCACACAAAAGAGACCTAAAGAAAAGTACTAGAGTAGATGAAGAAAACAAAAACATAACTACTGAAAAATATTTTTGTGCAAACTGTGCGTGATGTTTACCGATTTATCTGGAATGATATAAAGCGAACTGGATAATGAAATTGTAACCACAGAAAATTCAAGATCTTAGCTCAAAAATGGGACTAGAATTAATCAAAAACAGTAAGCCAATTAATTGTGATAAATTTTCTAAAATCACTGCCAGATTACCGTATTTTTTTCGACAGAATTACACACTGTTTGTATTTCATTTATCATTTTTTTTGTACTTTGAATTTTGAAGTACTTCTTTTTTCTTCTTTTTTATAAAACTATGACGAACTCAAATCCAGAATTTCAGAAATTTCCAGAAAGTAAATCAATTGCAATAAATCGAAACAGTTAGCACGTTTTCAGAAAAACAGAGGAAACCTAATCAGGAATGAAAAATAGAATTAAGAACTAGCAAAGACAATGGAAAATATGTGTAAGAACTTGTATAGGTCTAAAATACAAGTATGAACTCAATACTAAAAAGAAAATGCACCAAAGGATCAAGAAACAAACACATAAAACTGTTCTTAACACAAAATCAAGAAATAAAAATTAAAACAAAAGGACCACAAAGAATTGATAACATTATTGGAAAAACATGACTATGACAAAACTTATAAGGATTCAAAAATTAAAAAGACACAAACACAATGTAATATAAAAAAGAAAACAGCAAGAACACCCAAAAATAACCTAAAACAGAAAGGAAACAACAAGAATAGAAAGTTCTTGAATTAAAGAGCCTACAAACAACTCAAACACAAACAAGAATAAACCTAAACTCTAGATACCACATGATATGATTCCAATAGCAAGATATAGATGATTCTTTGACATTTTATGGAATCAACTTGAGCTGGAATATGATTAGGCACTTTTCTAGAATTGGATCAATGTTCTATCATTCAAGAACTCACCAAAACTTAAGTAACCAAGCCAAAACTCATATGGAAGTCCATTTCTTGTCAATTGAATCGGTTAAAAGGCATAAGAATTCAAATGAACCGTTTAAAATGCCTAACAAATGAATTGCACCGAACAAAAGCAAGAAGAAAGAAGATGAACCGATTAAAATTCAGCAAAGAAGAAGATGAACCGATTATATTCAGCAAAGAAGAAGATGAACCGAACAAAACATGAAATAAAGCTAAAGCACCGAATAGAATTGCAAGAAAGAACTTAAGACATGTTTTAAGAGATCATATGGACATGGAGATGAAAGATATAAACGGAAAAGAGAGAAGACTTATGTGGTTGAAGAACTTGGTTGATGAACACGCCACTTGAAGTGTGAATGCTCCAAGATAAGTGTGAATTGCCGCCACTTGAGGAACCAAGGCACTCAATATGAGACTAGGAAAAGGAGAAGGCAAGTTCTCACTCACTCAATCACCAATTTGGGAGAGTTTCATTACATCAAAAATCAATTCTATTATTTGAAGGACCTAAGCCCTCCTTTTATAGGAGCAAGGACCGGTCATGAGACTAACAAAGCTTGCATCACAAGCTAACCAAAAGTTTCTTTCATGCTACTCACTTCTAACGCCTATAGTGAGACATGAAGAGACACCTTCTAGAATATTCTAAACTAATGCCTAAAGATGCTTTACAAAAGAGGTATCTAATGTTTCCCTCTAAGCACCTTCCTAAAAACTATATATTTAAACATTCTACTTTTTATACAAAAGACACTATAAAAAGAGAAAACAATCTACCACTACTTCCTAATTCTTTAAACTTGCACTTTGTAAGCCTTTGAGGTAAGCTAATGCCTTCTTGAGCCTCTTCAACTTCGGCCTCTACCTCCTCTTGACCTTGATCTTCGGCCTCTACCCCTTCTTGATCTTGATCTCCATCACAATGAATCGAGGAGAAACAAAATCTTCTGCAATTGGAAAGCATATAGTTTTACCTGCATCTTTTACAAGAGGAATGAGGTATATGTTTAACAATTGCCAAGATGCTATGGCCATTTGCAAAACATTTGGATATCTTGATTTATTTATCACTATTACATGCAATGTAAACTGGTCAGAAATACGTGATTTTGTTACTTCAAAAGGATTAACTGCTGCTGATAGGCCAGCCATTGTTTGTAGAGTTTTCAAGATGAAATTAGATCAAATGATGATTGACTTAAAAAAAGATGACTATTTTGGCAAAGTTAATGCAAGTATTGCATTTTTATGTATTGCATTTTGAAGAATTTTTTTCATATTCTCATAGGCATGTACACTGTGGAATTTCAAAAAAAGGGTTTACCTCATGCCCACATATTATTGTGGTTCGATGGAGAGAAAAAGTTAAGAACTCCAACAGATATTGATGGAGTCATCTCTACAAAATTACTGGATGCAATTTTATATCCTAAATTGTCAAAGGCAGTGACAACCTACATGATACATGGCCCTTGCGGGGTAAGTCGAATAAGTTTACCTTGCATGATTAACGGTAGATGTTCGAAATTTTACCCCAAAAAATTTAAATTGTTGACTACTATTGATGAGGATGGATATGCATTCAAGATAATGGAACATTCATTCTTAAAAATGGAATTAAGTTGGACAATAGAAATGTTGTGCCATATAGCCCATTACTACTACTGAGGTACCAAGCCCATGTTAACACATAATATTGCAACAAATCAAATTCAATCAAGTATTTGTTTAAATATCTGAACAAGGGTCCAGATAAAGCCAATTTGAAAATTACTACTGCTGATAAAGACTCTACAGAGACCCCAGTAATTGATGAAATTAAACAATATTATGATTGTAGATACATATCCCCATGTGAAGCTGTGTGGAGAATATTTTCCTTTGATATTCATCATAGATGGCCTCTAGTTCAACTATTGACTTTTCATCTATTGTACGAGCAACCAATTCTCTTTAAAGACAATGACGACATTGATAAAATATTGAACTTTAATTAACATAAAAGAACAATGTTTTTAGCTTGGTTTGAAGCTAACAAAATTTATCCACTGGGAAAAAAATTGACTTATTGTGAATACCCTAGATATTTTGTTTGGATGGCAGAAAAAAGAGAGTGGAAGCTAAGGAAAATTGGTGAAGATTAACATATATTCTTGCAGGGTCAGGGGAATTATATTATCTGAGGTTATTGTTGAATTATCAAAAGGGTTGCTGTAACTATGATAATATCAAAATTGTTAATGGTTTCATTCACAAAACATATAAAGAGGCATGCTATGCAATGGGGCTATTGGCAGATGATAAAGATTTTATTGATGCCATTATAGAGTCCAGTGACCTTACTTTAGGAAATCAATTGAGAAGACTCTTTATTACCCTTTTACTGATGAATACTATGTCTAGACCAGATGAAGTGTGGAACAAAACATGGAAGTTGTTATCAGATGACATTTTATACCAAAAAAGAAAGGAGTTTGTCCTACTAGGTATAAATCTTTTATTTCTTGGAAATTTATAATTTATAATTACTGTATGACATATAATTTCTTTCCTAGGTCTTAGAATTGATGATGCTCAAATACAAAACCTTTGTCTTCTACAAGTAGAAGAGTTATTAATTTCAAATGGTAAGTGTTTGAAAGACTTTCCAAGTCTCCCACAACCTATTCATTCAGATTCTTTTATTTATCAAAATAGATTCATTATTGATGAATTGGATTATGACAAAATAGAAATGTCTGAAATGAATTGTTCTCTTTTTCAATCTCTTACTCCGGAGCAAGTGGATGTCTATGAGAATATAATGACCACAGTCCTGTCAGAGGTTGGTGGTTTTTTTTTTCTTATATGGTTATGGAGGAACTGAAAAAACTTTCATTTGGAAAACATTGTCCACTGCTATTGGATCAAAAGGGTTGATTGTGATAAATGTAGCTTCTAGCGGTATAACTTCTTTGTTACTTCCAGGAGGAAAACCAACTCATTCTACCTTTTGCATTCCTTTGTTAATAAATGAAGAGTCAACCTGCAATATTCCTCAAGAAAATCTTATGGCCAAATTGTTGATCAAAACTAAATTAATTATATGGGATGAAGCCCCAATGATTAATAGGTTATGTTTTGAAGCCTTGGATAGAACTTTAATGGATATCATGAGAGCTGAAAGTGAAGAAAATGCTCTTAAACCTTTTGGTGGTAAAGTAATTGTATTGGGAGGAGACTTTCGTCAGATATTACCTGTTGTAAAAAATGGATCAAAATATGACATTGTGAAGGCAACAATAAATTACTCGAAGTTATGGAAACATTGCAAAATCTTAAAACTTACAGAGAATATGAGATTAAAGAGTCATACATCAATGCAAAGTCAAACAGAAATAAAAGAGTTTGCTAATTGGATACTTCACATTGGAGATGGAGATATGGAGTTAAATGAGTTGGGACAAGGAATGATTGAAATACCGGAAGAGAATTGAACAACCTTTACTGCAGTTGGTTGAGTTTGGTTATCCCACCTACATAAACAATTTGACATCTGATGGTTCTTTTGATGATGGTGCAGTATTATGTCCTACAATAGAATGTGTGGATCAAGTGAATGAATTCATTTTATCATTAATACCAGGATCTGAAGTTACTTATTTAAGTTCAGACAGTCCTTGCAAACCTGAAGAAAAAGAAAATGCTCAAGCTAAGTGGTTTACAATTGAAATTTTGAATGATATCAAATGCTCTGGAATTCCCAATCATTGTATTAAATTAAAAGTTGGAGTTCCAATAATGCTTCTAAGAAATATTGATCAAGCCAATGGACTTTGCAATGGAACAAGATTACAGGTAACTCACTTAGGGAAAAATGTTATTGGTGCCAAATGTTGAATCAAGTGTGTTCAAGCTTTGAAGAATCCAAACCCTTGAAGTTTGATGGAAGGCTGGATGTGCTTGTTGTTGCTGAGGTGTTTTAGAATAGGATCTGGGGTAGATTATCTGTGTAAATCCACTCTTGATTGAATCCAAAGCTTAAGCATCTCAAACCTTTTAATTGAAAGTGTTTTTCAAACTAAATGAAAAACAACCTATTGTTTTGTCGAAACAACCGATTGTTTTATACTTAGGTGTTTTTAGAAAGGTTGAAATTTTTTTTTGATGGTTGACTTGCTGTCAAACCAAAACAACCGATTGATTCGAGCATTCAACCGATTGTTTGTTTTGGGACCATAACAGAAAACTGTTTTGTGCTCTGACTGAGCTTTAAATGATTTTATAACTGTAAGAAGTCAAATTCTGAAATTATCCTAATGCAAATCTATGTTGATGACATCATCTTTGGTGCTACCCAAGATAGTTTGTGTGAAGAATTTGTGGCAGCTATGCAAGGTGAGCTTGAAATGTCTGTGATGGGGAAGCTTTCTTTCTTTCTTGGATTGCAGGTCAAGCAAACAAAGGATGGAATCTTTGAAATGGAAAGTTGCAAGGAAGCAAGAATACCTATGCCTTCAAGTTGTTATATGGATACAGATGCTGCTGGAAAAGAGGTAGATCAAACAAAATACAGAGGGTTAATTGGTTCCTTACTCTGTATCACAACAAGTAGATCGGATATCATGTTTGTCGTGTGTCTTTGTGCAAGATATCAAGCAAATCCAAAGGAATCTCACTTCAAAGCTGCAAAAAGGATTCTTAAATATCTCAAAGGAACAACCAAGGTTGGTTTATGGTATCCTTCTCACTCTCCTATACACTTAATTGGTTATTCATATTCTGATTTTGCAGGGTGTAAGCTGGACAGAAAAAGCACAAGTGCCACTTGTCATCTTCTTGGATCAAGCCTCATCTTTTGGCATAGTAAGAAGCAAGCTTGTGTAGCTCTTTCTACTGCAAAGACTGAATACATTGTTGCTGGAAGCTGCTATACACAAAAGCTTTGGCTTAAACAACAACTTGCAGATTTTGGATTGAAGATTAGCAAGGTTCCTTTGCTTTGTGACAACACAAGTTGATATGATTCCACTAGCACAATTAGAATGATTCTTGACATTCTTAGGAATCATCTTGAGTTGGTTATGAGATAGGCACTTTATCATAGAATTGGATCAAGGTTCTATGAACAAGAACTCACCAAAACTAGTGCCAAAACACAAACTCATATGGAAGTTCCACATATTGTCAAATTGAATCGATTGAATTGAAAGAAAATGCAAAGGCACCGAATAGAATTGACATAGAATTGAAATGAACCGATTAAAATGAACTAAAAGGCAAGAATAATGAAAAGAAGTGCTGGAAATGTAAAAGCACCGAACCAAAATTCAAAATAGAAGAAGAACAACTGCTGGAAAATGAAAGTGCCGAACCAAAACACAAGAACACAAGCTTAAGACATGAATATCAAAAGAGAAGGAAGGAAGGAGAAGAGAAAGCTCATGAAGATGGATGTATGGTTGGATGATCACGCCACTAGGAGGATGGAGACTCCAAGATAAGTGTGCAAGCCGCCACTTGAGGTAACCATGGAACCATCAAGATAAGACTAGTGAAGAAGGCACAAAGCTCTCCAATGCTCTCTCAAAAATTGAGTATAGTTTCTCTAATTAAAATTCAAATATGAAATGTACAAGGGCAACACCTATATTTATAGCCTAGAGGTGCTGAAAATCAAGCTAAGAGAATTCAAAATTCCCTCCTAAAAACAAAAGGAACCGACGCCTAAAACAAGACATGAGGAAGGTGTGATCTCTTCTCTCACTTTGGCACCTCCTTTTTTATTCCTACACCTATCTACTAACGCACCCCCCTCCTAAGACTCCTAACTAAAGACTAAAAGATGCTTTAACAATAGAGGTTTCTAATGTTTCCCTCTAAGCACCTTCAACCAAAGAAATTACAAAAAGAGAAAATAAACGTCCCCTAGCTCCTAAAGCTTTGAACATGCCTCTTGTAAGCCTTTGAGGTGGGCTTTGACCTCCATGGGCGTCCTCCATTTGAGCCTCAACCTCTTCTTGCTCTTGATGATTGGCCTCCATGTCCACTTGAGCTTGATCTCCATCACAAGTGCTATAAATCTCACCAAAAATCAAATTCAACATTCAAGAACTAAGCACATTAAGATTCGCCATCACTTCATACATGGAAATTGTGAAGTGAAATTCATTGAAACAAAACTGCAACTGGCTGATATTTTTTCTTCTTGAGAAATGAGTTAGGTATTCTTGACTCTCAAAATCTCTCTTAAACTATTTTTTTCATTCTATTTGTGAAGACAAATAGGGGGAGAATTTGGTTGGTTTTTGTGTTGTCTGCTCTCTATAATATGTTTCAAACTGTTAAATCTCTCCAATTTTTGAAATTGAAACTATTTTTTGCTTCTGCTGACAGAAACAACCAATTGAATCGAGGAAACAACCGGTTGTTTTTCTGATACAGTGCTTAGTGAATTACTTTTCTAACCTACTGTTATAGATGCTTTTTATTGCACAAGTTTTGTTTTGCAGGTACTGCTTCATATTCAAACAATTCCAACACAAGCAACCAGGGATTAGTCTTCATCAAATAGGGGGAGATTGTTGATCAAGAGTGATCAAAGGCTTTGAAGAATCCAAATCCAAGTGTTTGATGCAAGGCTGGAGTTGCTGCTGTGGTTAGGATAAGATCTGGGTAGTTTTATTTGTGTAATCCACTCTTTGTTGAATCTAAAGCTAAAGTGTTTTTAAAATCTTTTAAGATTAAAGTGTTTTTCAAACTAAGTGAAAAACAACCTCTTGTTTTTTCGAAACAACCGATCGTTTTACTCTTAGGTGTTTTTGAAAAGGTTGAAAATTGTTTTGGTTGGTTGACTTGCTGTCAAACCAAAACAATCGATTGTTTCATGATTTCAATCGATTGTTTGTTTGAAAATCCTAACAGAATTCTATTTTGTTAGTTAAGTGTGCTTTAAATGATTTTCAACTGAATACACTCCTGTTTTAAATGCTTTGACCAATCTTTGAAAGCTATAAATAGTTTGTTTATGTTTTATAGAAAACAAATTTGAGTTTTTCAATTGTGAGAGATTTCTTTCAAGTTTTGAACATTCACTTTTCAGCTTCGGTTTTCTCAAGAGAGAGTGGAATAGGATTACATCTGTATTGATTTCAGTTTTTTCTGTAAACCAGTGTAATTTTTTCTGAATTCTTTGTAATTTCTTGTGTTGTAGCCAAGGAGTGTTGTGTGCTCTTGAAGTTGTCAAGATCAACATTCTTGGTGTGTGTTGTGCCAAAGGAAGTGTGTTTCTTGAAGGGTTCAAGGTCACTTCTTTGGTGGTGTTTGTGTGTAATTTGTAATTGATTGCTTAGTGGATTGCCCAGTGGCTTCTTGGTTTAAGATTGAACCAGTATAAACTGTTTGTGTATCTCTTTCTTCCCTTAAACTCATTTAAATTCAGTTGCTATTGCTTTGCTGGTATAAACAACCGATTGTTTCGAAGAAACAACCAATTGTTTTTCTGGTGCTATGCTGTTTTGTGCTTTATATCTTGGCTAACTGAATTTCTGATTGAGTTTCATACAAAGGATTTTGTTCTAGCTGAAAAAGCCCCCCTTAAACAATTCACCCCCCTCTCGTTTAAGGTCATATATTCTAACAGAAATCATTAGACTTCAAACAAGAAAAGTCTTTTGGTGCATGAACAGTCGTGGTGAAGTATGTATATTTATCTTTTTTTCAAAAATTTAATCTTTTAAACATTTTCTTCATTTCCTAACTTTTTTTTTTCTTTATTTGAAAATCAATAGCTTGGTTATGTAGATCGGCCTTTCGCCATCGAGTTTCAAAAAGAACTTGGACAGGAGTGGACCCTAGCTGATTCATAAGGAAACGTCCATATAGTGGAATATAACGAAAATTTATTGTCACCGGAAATATTGAGTGGATGGTTTAATTTGTTTGATTTTTATGGTTTCATAGATGATAACTATAATTTATTCCGTTATGTGGGTCACAACGCTTTCCATATAATTGTTTATATGGATGACGTCCCTGAGAGTGGAGTAAATCGTTATTTGGACGAAATTGAAGGGAAGGAACCCTTAAGCATTGGTCCCTTTGACCATTTTTCCATAAAGTTGTCTCGATTAAGTATCAAACTCAGTTATCTGGTTAGTATACTATTCATTTATTTAAAAATGCTCTGTATTATATTCTACTTCATTTCTATTTACTTATTATTTTGATATTGTTGTAGGATCTTCCTGCTCCATTTTCACAATATATTCGACAAGAGAAATTCAATAAGGTTATTCTGCATGGTCTACTAATGGATGTGGAATGCAAGGTGTTGAAAGGGAAGTTTCCTTCTAGACGGATTAAACTTGGCAAAGGGTGGAAGAATTTTTGTCGTCTTCATTCTTTTCGTGAAGGAGACAAGATTATCTTTGAATGTGATACGAGAAATCCTTCTTCTCATATCAGGGTTTTGTTACTTACTTCTATTCACAGTTTAAGCTATCATGCATAATTTGTTTTATTATTCTCTTAGGATAATAGTTACCAGTGATTAAGAAAGCTCAGACATATTTATTTTTCTGCTTGTAATTTTTTGGAAACCTGAAGAGTTAGGTGCTCTTTCTGTTTATATTATATTCACTATATATTTCTGTTTAGTAGTATTCATATTCTATTTGTTCATGCATTTCTTGCAACGTGAATACATAAATTATTACAATTTTGTTTCATTATCTAGTATATTTATAATAGGTTGACATTATTACATATGTTTAACACTATAACAATTGTCAGTATATTAAAGTCATAAAAATCTTTGATCATATTTTTTATTTTATATATTTTGTGTTAATATTATAGAATGCTTATATTCATTTTATTCTTTGTATATTATTTATTATTAATTAGTCATTGAAGTATTAATGGTTGTTGTTTTTATCTAAAAACCTGACGATGCATATATGTTTATTATTGTTGTATGGTTTTTAAGATCTTTAGTTATTTATATAAATAGTATTTCATTGTATTTATATTTCATCATGTTTTATTTGTATTATATTACAATGCAATTTAATTTATATGATAAAAGGTGACTTCATAATTTAATATGATTTTGCCTACAATATGCTTTTTGGAAGAAACACACATTTACTGGTAGTTTTTTTGCAATAATTGTACTTGGTATAATATAATGAATTATATTTTTAATTGCAATAATTTTTCAGAGAGCTTTTTTGCAGATTAAATTACAGCATGAAGATATCATAAGGTTGGTGAAGAGAACTTCATTTTCACTGTAAATACATTATGGGAACATAGTATTAGATAATTGTTTATATAATATATTTGTTCAAGTTATTGTATTGTAATGTATTTACTATGGCAAAAATTTATTCATTAATTTTTACTTATTTATGTTATGTTATATTAAATTTATTAATATAAAAAAATATGTAAACATATGCTATTGCATTATATTTAATTTAATTTCATCAACTTTATAATTTATATATATAAATAAAATTATTAATTTTAATATTAATATTTACATATAAAATATTGGAAAAACTCGCGTGCATTTTCTACTCATCTTCGTTGCCTTTATCTCTTTCGAAACAACTTTATTTTCTACTTTCTTATTTATTTATTTATTTTCTTTCAACCTTAACCCAAGTGCAAGCAAAGCATACGGGTCAAAGGTTATCTCTAAATATCAATCAGGCCGAGTGTGTAATAATTTTCTTCGCCTTTTTCTTTGAAAATTAGCTTTTGATAGCAGAGTCAGTGGAACGGTTGTTGCAAGCACTTGCATATTCTTTCTATTTGAGAGATGCAATCTATGGAAGAGACATCAAACGTGGCTTCTTCAGCCACAATGAAGAAGCCCCATGCTGTGTGCATACCACACCCAACACAAGGGCACATAAACCCAATGCTAAAACTAGCAAAACTTCTTCACTTCAAAGGCTTTCATATCACCTTTGTCAACACTGAGTATACCCACAAACGCCTTCTCAAATCCAGAGGTCCTGATTCTCTCAAGGGCCTCTCTTCATTTCGCTTTGAAACCATTCCTGATGGTCTACCAGAGCCTGCTGTCGATGCCACACAGGATATACCTTCCCTGTGTGATTCCACCAGAAGAACTTGCTTGCCTCACTTGAATAACCTTCTCACTAAAATCAATAGTTCAGATGTCCCTCCAGTGACTTGCTTAGTTGCTGATGGTGTCATGAGCTTCACTCTTGATGCTGCAGAAGAATTGGGTGTCCCACTGGCGCTGTTTTGGACCCCTAGTGCATGTGGGTTCATGTGTTATGTGCAGCTTGAACAACTCATTCAAAAGGGCCTAATACCCCTCAAAGGTAATTCAATTAGTTTGATTTCTGTCACAACTACAAACTCTTTGGTACTTTGGAACATGAAAATTTACCATAAATTAAGAAAACATATAGTTCATACATATGACTTTTAATGTCTGGTGGTGTAGTTTGTATGAGTTTAATTAGTTGAACCTTTTTTGCGTCCGACATGTAGATTCAAGTTCTGTCACCAATGGGTATTTGGAGACTAAAATCGATAGTATACCAGGAATCAAGGAAATTCGATTGAGGGATTTTCCCAGTTTCGTTAGGACTACAGATTCGGATGATTTTATGATTGAGTTCCTACAGTGGGAGTGCGGGAGAGCTCGAGAAGCTTCTGCAATCATTCTGAACACTTTTGATGCTATGGAGCATGATGTTTTGGAAGCATTATCGTCTATTTTGCCTCCTGTTTATTCCATAGGTCCTTTGAATTTACTCGTGAAGGATATTGATGATGAAGACTTGAATGTAATTAGGTCCAATCTTTGGAAGGAGGAGTTTGAGTGTGTGGAGTGGCTTGACACCAAAGAGCCCAACAGTGTTATATACGTCAATTTTGGGAGCATCACGGTTATGACAAGTGAACAGCTAAATGAATTTGCATGGGGACTTGCTAACAGCAACAAGAGCTTTTTGTGGGTCATAAGACCCGATGTTGTGGGGGGTGAAAACGTTGTTCTGCCTCCAGAGTTTGTGGAACAAACCAAAGACAGAGGCTTCTTGTCTAGTTGGTGCCCGCAAGAGCAAGTGTTGGCACACCCAGCTATTGGAGGATTTTTGACACACAGTGGTTGGAATTCAACTTTGGAAAGTGTGTGTGGAGGTGTTCCAATGATATGTTGGCCTTTCTTTGCGGAGCAACAAACCAATTGTAGGTTCTGTTGCAAAGAGTGGGGGATTGGGTTGGAGATTGAAGATGTTAAGAGAGACAAAATAGAGAGGCTTGTGAGGGAGTTGATGGATGGTGAAAAGGGTAAAGAGATGAAGGAGAAAGCTATACAGTGGAAGGACTTGGCAGTAAGTGCTACTTATGGTCCGCATGGATCTTCGTTTCTTAATTTAGAGAATATGATTCGTGAAGTTCTTGTGGGCGAAAGTGTTAAACGCTAGCGAAAGAAGATTTCAAATATTAACTTGGTACTTAACCACACCACCATATCTATTTACCATTATGTGAAACAATGTCTTCTTCTCCACTTGCCATCTACTCCTTTCACTTTTTCTTGCTTTCTCTATCTGTAACTCTTATTTCCCTCTTTATTTTTTAAGCTTCTCAATTCTGATATCTGTTTTGAAGTGATTTTAAAAGTTCAAAGCTCAATTGCAAACGGGGTTTCTGGTGTATATAAAACATATCAATATATATTTTTCACTGATTTTTGTGTGAAAAGGAAAAATAATATCCATATATATTATATTAAATTTTCTTTATTGGTCAACGTTTTTTGTTTTTTTATCTCCTTTAATTTTATAATATATGTTTGATGGTCACCTGAGAAACGTGGTATAATTAATTAATGTCTGTCGTGAATGTATCTTTGTGGAACTTTGACTTGAACATTGAATTTTTATTTCTATTATTAATCACCGTAGGTATTAACATCTATTTGTCAAGTACGGATATTTTATACGAGTCTTAACAGTTGAGAACTACAAAGTGAATGAGAAAAATTATTACAATATATTTTGATATATATATGACAAATTACATCAAGCTTTTTTTTCTCAAACCAACAACACAAACACAAAGTAACAATCTTCCTATCTCTTGCTAACAATCTCAATTATAAAATTTACAAAAGCTTCCATTTTAAGTTTACTAAAATAGCGTTATTAAAATTAATCAAACATATACAAGTAATTATCTGCTTCTAAATTTGGTGTCAACCTAACAATTTTATTTTAAAATATTTTTATAAGTTAAGAGAG
The DNA here is from genome assembly GCF_000499845.2 of Phaseolus vulgaris. NCBI lineage: Eukaryota > Viridiplantae > Streptophyta > Magnoliopsida > Fabales > Fabaceae > Phaseolus > Phaseolus vulgaris. The sequence continues at coordinate 49,309,021 of NC_023752.2, forward strand.
AATAATGTGTATAAGTTGTAATATCTTTTAATTATTTACTTATTTAGAATAAAAGTCACAATTTACGTTTCAAAAGCATATCCACTCCTATTTTATAAAGCGAAAATTCATAACTGTATATATTTTAAAACACTTACTACAACTTATAAAAACTCTTATGTTAGGTATTATTATGAAACTTGACATCTCAGACTTTAAGTAACAACAATCATTTGTCACCACATGAAAAGAATATTATTAAAAAAATATAAAAAATACAAACAAATATTAGAGGACTAAATCAAAATTCATATATAAAAAATCTAACAATAACGATACTTAGACAATATATACCTGTTAATAAAGAATTCTAAGAAAAGACTAGATGAAAACTTATTATACAAATGAAATTGTTTTCTATGAATAAAGCCTAAGTTAACAAGCTTGTTAGGACATGCATTCCCTCCATGAAAAACAGAAATCATAAATTTGATTTTCCCACAATAATTAAGACAAGTGTTCCACCTATTACGAATAATCCAATAAACACTAGTTCTAGCAGAAAATGCAACACAAACCAAGGCATAATTACATTCAAGCCATAAACTAGTAAGACCCATCTTTTGAGCTTCTTCAATGGCATGTATAACTCCATAAAACTCAACAACCAAAGTAGTCTGAATATCAAGGAAAGTAGAGAAACCACCAATAAACTCCCCCATACTCCCACAAAAAATACCACCACAAGGAGCAAAACCAGGAGAACCCCTAGCAGCACCATCAGTATTAATTTTAACCCAACCTAGTGAAAGAAACTCCCATCTAACAGGAAGAGGATGAAAAACTTTGTCACTACGAGTATTAATATAAAAGAACTTAAGTACATTGAAACAAACATATTATTCACCATAGAGCTTTTAGACGAACTACCCACTAGCTAAGTGAAATCTTTAATGGTGTAAATGGTCCTAAAATAATCAATTTTAACCTGAAATCTAGCATAATTTCTCATAGGCCATATCATCCAAATAGAAAAGGTTATCACAAAAAATTTAATGAAATTAAGCAAAGAACTACTATCACTCTTAATAAAAGAAAGGAGATCATCCACATTAGAGAAATAGGAATTAAGAAAAATTTGTCAAACCCAACTCCAAATATACAATGTAGTAGGACATTCAAAAAATAAATGTTGAATAGATTTTCCTACTTTTCACAAAGAGTACACATAGAACATATATGTAAACCTTTGTGCTGAATGTGTTGATCCGTAGGAAGCCGCCCATGAAAAAAATTTCAAATTACTAAAGTTTTGGAAAGAGGAATATATGGAGACCAAATGATTTTACCCCAACCACAAGGAACTCCTAAATCTAAGAAAAATTTCCTAGCAGATTTAAGAGGGAAATGACCAGAGTCTTCCAAAATCCAATTAGGAGTATTCTTTTCCTACCTAATCATGATATGTTCAAAAAAATGATTCACCTGTTGTAAAGGCAAGGGAATAATCCAATCACGACCATTCCAAAATTGCGAAACTGTAGTCATCAGGATTCTAGAACCATCAGGTACCCCTGTAAGTTTAATAAACAAGTAGAAAAACACCATTTATCATTCTATAAATTAATAACAATACATGTACTAATTTTCCAAGAGGTATGTTCAAGAATAGTGTCATAAAATTGTTTAATCCAGGCCAAATAAAAGAGGATCTATAAGCCAATTTAAGTCGGTACTTAGATTTAAGAACTCTAGCTTTCAAGAGAAGAGACCAAGGCTTATTACTATAAGAAAAATTCCAAGTAAGCTTAAAAAGGTAAGCATTATTTTCGTGTTGGAGGTTATTAATCTTCAATCCTCCATTCTCAACAGGAGAACAAATCTTAGCCCTACTAACTGTAGCTATGCCTTTCTTCATAATATCACCAGTCCAAATAAAGTTTTTGCTTCACTGCTCAACTTGCTTAAGAATAGAAACAGGTCATTTATACACATTAAAACTATAAGCAAGGAAACTAGTAACCACAGTATTAACCAACTGGATTCAACCCATCATGCTAAGAGATTTCCCTTTCCAATAAGCTATTTTCAATTTGACTTTATCTGTCAAAGGTTGAAGAAACCTGCGCTTTGCAACACCAACAAAGATAGGCACCCCTAAATAGTTAAAAGGTAAAAGACCATGAGTGCAAGAAATATGACGTTGAATTTTGGTAACAAATCTTGCAGAAGTATCCATGATAAAAAAAATCTACTTTTAGAATTGTTAATGTACTGAACAGAAAAATCACCATATTTTTTAAGAAAAATACTCAAATTTTTAAGAGACTTATTATCTACCATACAGAAAACAAATATATCATCAACATATAAAATGTGAGAAAGAATGATATAACCTTTAGGCTAGCCATATGCAGAATGTTCTTATCATTCACAAGTTTAAAAATGCCTCTACTTAAAACCTCCTCTGCAAGACAGAAAAGTAAGGGAGATAATGGATCACCTAATAGAAAGCAAAAAAACCTAAAAAACTTCCATTTATCCTAATAGAAAGCATAGTTGATAGAAGAATTGTACTAATCCAACTTACAAATGAAGGATGGAATCCAAATCGTGTCAAAACCAACAATAAGAAATTCCAACTCAGAGTGTCAAATGCTTTATGAATATCAACTTTATAAGCCACATTACCTCCTCTAACCCTTTTAGAAAGCATGTTAATAGCTTCAGAAGCAATACCAATACAATCATGAATTTGTCTGTCTAGCACAAACCCATATTGATTAGGAAAAATGATTCTAGAAGTCACCATAGCAAGCCTATCTGCCAGTAATTTGGAAATGATCTTAAATTTTGAAATTGGCAACAACAATGGGTATGAAATCTTTAATAGAATCAACACCTTGAATCTTAGAAATGAGGGAAACCACATAACTATTCATCCCAGGAAGAATCCATTTTTGTTTAAAAACCTGTTGAACAACTTTGCAAACATCTGTCCCAATAATCTCCCAGCAAGAATGATAGAAAACACCACAAAAACCATCAGGATCAGGGCATTTAATTAACATAATATTCTCCTCAGAGAAAACCTTTGCAGGAATATAAGACCAAATAAAATCTTTCATATTACCCATGATATGAGCATTAAAATTAAAACCAACATAGAGATTTCTATAAAAATCCAAAATATGATCCTTAATGAGCTTAGGATCCTCAATAACACCATTATCAATTCGTAATCTATGAATCCCACTAGATTTTTATTTTTACTACAACATGGAAAAAAGCAGTATTTCTTTCTCCATCTTTAAACCAGAGCATCTTGGCTTTCTCTTTCCAAAAACAAGTATTGACAATGAAGGGCATGATCAAGCTCCTCTTTAGCAATCTTTTCTTGACAAATAAGCATATCAAGAACTGTCGAACTAGTAGTCTTTAAACTTTGCTGAATAGCAAGTAAGGAAGTCTACTTAAGAATCACTTCATTCTGAACATTACAAAAAGATTTTTTATTCCAGATTTTGAGCTCAATTTTCAACCTTTTCAATTTATGTTGCAAAATAAACATAGGACAACCAACAACATTATTCTTCCAAGAATCGTGAATAAGCTTCATACACGATCTATCCTGAATCCACTTATTAAAGAATCAAAAAGTGATAACCTTGTGAAAATAATTACTAGAAAGAATAACAAGAATATGGGAGTAATCAAAACAATTTTTAACAAGAACTTGATAAGTATAAGAGGCCAATTCATCCAGATACTCTTCATTACATAAAGCTCTATCAAGCTTTCTATCCATTCTATGTAAACTCCTCCCATTACTCCAAGTATAACAAGGACCAGAGAAAGGTATACTAATAAGACTATTATTATTAATCCCATAAAGGATTTCATTACAAGAAACCTGATTAGGAGCAACCCTACCTTTGCAATCATCAGCCGAGACAACAACATTGAAATCACCCAAAATGCACCAAGGGCTAGTGAAGAAGCTAAGATCCCTCCACAAAAATCTTCTAACCGAGTAAGTGTTAGCTTCACAAACCCCTGCAAAGCTAAAACATTTATTATGCAAAAAGCAATTTACAGAAATAAAATGAGAATTAACCATGGAATGTTAGACAAGATTTGGAACCGCCAAACACCAAATCTTAGTAGCTTTATTAACGATACGAGAATTAGTAACCAAATGTAGATTAACAGTTTTAAAAAGAACATCCAAAGCATTAGTGTAAGGCATCATGGGTTCAACAATAAAAACAATAAACGGTTTATCTTATTTAAGTAAATTAAACCGCAACTCCACAATTTTTTTATTTGCCAGACCTCTAGCATTAAAAAAAAACAATAAACCTTCATTGCAACGTTTTGGATGGAACTACCTTAGCAATTATTTTGGATTTACCTGTTGATCAAGAGTGATCATGTGCTTTGAAGAATCCAAATCCAAGGAGATTGATGAAAGGCTGGTGTTGTTGTTGTGTTTAGGTGGGATCTGGGTAGAATAAAGTGTGATACACTCCTTTGTTGAATCTAAAACTGATGTGATTTAAAACCTTGTTGAAATCAAGTGTTTTTCCAACTAAGTGAAAAACAACCTGTTGTTTTGTCGAATCAACCGATTGTTTTGCTCTTAGTGTTGAATCAAGTGTGTTCAAGCTTTGAAGAATTCAAATCCTTTGAGTTTGATGGAAGGCTGGATGTGCTTGTTGTTGCTGAGGTGCTTTAGAATAGGATCTGGGGTAGATTATCTGTGTAAATCCACTCTTGATTGAATCCAAAGCTTAAGCATTTTCAAACCTTTTGAATTGAAAGTGTTTTTCAAACTAAGTGAAAAACAACCTGTTGTTTTGTCGAAACAATCGATTGTTTTACTCTTAGGTGTTTTGAAAAAGGTTGAAAACTGTTTTTGGTGATTGACTTGCTGTCAAACCAAAACAACCAGTTGATTCACACATTCAAACGATTGTTTGTTTTCAATTCAAAACAGAAAACTATTTTGTGTGTTGACTGAGCTTTAAATGATTTTGTAACTGAATGCGCTCCTGTTTTAAATGCTTTGACCATTCTTTGAAAGCTATAAAGAGTTTGTTCATCTTTTGTAACAAACAAGAACTGAGATTTAATCATAGAAAAATATATTTGAGTTTTTCACTGTTTTTGCTTTCAAGAGTTAAAAGATTGCTTTGAGCTTGCTTTGATCAAGGGAGAGTGGAATAGGATTTCATTTGTATTGATTTCAGATCCTTCTGTAACAAGTGTAATCCTTCTGTACTTTGTGTAAACTCTAGAGTGATAGGCCAAGAAGTGTTGTGTGGTCTTGAGGTTGTCAAGATCAACATTCTTGGTGGTGTATGTGCTGAGCCAAAGGAAGTGTGTTTCTTGAGGGGATCAAGGTTACTTCTTTGGTGGTGTGTGTAAGTAATCTAGGTTTGGTTACTTAGTGGATTCCCCAGTGGTTTCTGGGAAATTGGATGTAGCTCTTGGTTTTAGAGTGAACCAGTATAAACTATGTGTGCAATCTCTCTCTCCCTTAAACTCTTTAATTTCAGTTTGTATATTTGTCAACTGGTATAAACAATCGATTGTTTCTGTGAAACAACCGATTGTTTTTCTGATGCTGTATTAAATTTCTTTGTGTTTTTGGCAAACTGAATTTTGAATCAAGTTTTCTCAAAGAAATTTCATTCTAGACTAAAAAGTTTGTGAAAACCTTCTTTAAACCATTCAGCCCCCTCTAGTTTAAAGCCATACATTCTAACACTTAGGAGTTTTGAAAAAGGTTGAAAACTGTTTTGGTTTGGTTGACTTAAATGTCAAGCCAAAACAATCGGTTGTTTCGTACTTTCAATCGATTGTTTTTTTGAAAATCCTAACAAAATTCAGTTTTGAATGGTGAATCTGTTTTAAATGTTGTCTAACTGAATACGCTCATTTATTAATTTCTTTGACCAATCTTTGAAAAATATAAATGGTTTGTTTATGTTTTCAAATATGTAAGAAACAGTTTTGAGACTACCAAATTCGGTCGCTAAAAGCACTATAATTAGTCGTTAAACATATCTGCAACCAAAACGACCACCAAATAAAGATGGTAGCGAAAATCCTAGTCATAAAACATTTAGGGACCGAATTATAAAGTGGTCACAAATTTACAACCAAAATTTCGGTGGCTAAATCAGTCGCAGAAAATTTGGTGACCAAAATATAGTAACCAAATTAGCGACCACTATTTTTGGTGGCTAAATCGGTGGCTGAAATAGAATGTGATAGTGACCACTATTTTCGGTCGCTAATAAATAAATAAAAAATTAATTAAAAAAAACTTGTGGTTACTAATTCGGTGACTAAATGGAGACCCTTATAGTGACTGATTTAAGTTCGGTGACTAAATGAAGACCCTTATAACAACCAATTTTATTTCGATGGCTAAATATTTCTTTAATTACAGCGACCAATTGTGTTTCGGTCGCTAAGCAGCTTTGTAGATATAGTCACCAAATCAGTTTCAGTGGCTGTTTTATATATATTATTAACACCTATTTAAAATGTTACTTTTTTTTTATATGTAATATTGTCTCTTGCCAGTTTCAAATTATATAATAAAATATTTTCTATATTGTGATAAAAAGACTATAATTATTATTCATTTAATTTAGATGAAAAACCAAAAATAGAGGTATTACTTAAAAAAATAATCAATTTTTTTATGGTTTTCTAAAGTGACAAATACTAATACAAACTAAAATATCCAAGTGTCAAATAATAAGAAACATATAGAAATATTGAGAATTGGTAATGAGAAGTATGTGCGTCTTCCAAGCAATACAACTTTTTCAGACTTGATATCCCATGTTGTGATACTTTTGTCCTTATTGTCACGATAAAGAAATCCATTCTGCAAAAGGAATAAATAAATTTAAATATATTTAAATATTAAAAAAAAAATATCAGAGTTATTATGGTTTGTGTTTCAGAACTTAAGAGTCTGCTCCTTGTGAAATGACTTTCATTATTGTCAATTGATCAATTTATTTTATTTGGAATTATTATTTAGTGACATGTTTAGTGTGTACAAAAGATACAATTTGGTTTTTCCAGACTGAATGGTGTTACCAGACTAATAAAAATTAACAAATCATTAAGGAAACTACCGAAATTTTATCCCATAAACTAATGTACCCCAACCTCCTCTTTTAGTGCAGGACCCTTAACCAATTGTCCTCATTATGTTTAGCTAATGTAATAAAAAAGGACAACTGTCAACCTAATCTAGGAAAACAAAAACATGTTAAATAAATAATTATTAAATCACTTCAATCATCCATGTCAAAAATACCCACGTAGGTAATTAAGAGCATCTTTAGACATCTTGCAATACTTTTTTTAATCCCTTAATACCACTCACAATATTTTTTTCATTTAATTTTTCTCTAAAACTAGATTTCAATTTAAAAAATTAAGTAACATTTTCTTGGTTCTATATTGCTCTGTTAATCTTTAAGTTCATTCCACCACATCTTAGTGCAATAGGCAGTCGTTATGATAATATACACTACATTATTTTAATAAAGTTCAAGGGATTATAATTTAGAATAAGGAGATATTTTGTTTCATAAATTAGAACTTCTGTTTATATTCTACCCAATGATCAATGAATCCATCAAATTGATAGTACGTGATGTCATGTAACTAACTAGTAATGTTATGCAATTTGAATTGATGTTAAACAAGGTGATATAAACCTGAGATGATAGACTCAGTCAAAAATTATTAACAAGCACCATAAAATATAAAAAATCTATGAAATCTAGCTTAAATATCACCCCAACAGCAACAGAGAGATTGAAGACAAATATCTCCAGTTCCAAATCATCCTTTCTGTTCAAAGTTGTATGAGAATCCAAACTACCTGATGAATGTAAACACTTTACTACTATTAGATATATCTTCCCAATAAAAAGTTTAAAAGCAAAAGCTATTGTTATGCTTTGAATATAGGACACTGTCAATACAACTTTATCAACCATTAAATTTATCTAATTGAGCCAAGTGGACTAGGAGAAACCCGTTACAGAAAGCCAACAAAATTCTAATCAATGATAATATATCAAATATAAAAAGTTTGGTTTTCTTACAATGCAACATCAATTCTAATAAACTTATAAGCACTCTCTATCAAACAATATAGAATCAGAAATGATCCTGCCTGTTGACCGGAACGCTGGAAACTGCCTCGTCAAAGGATCGACGTGCGCACCGCTTCTCACCTTCGTTCCTCTTCGAGATCCACCTCAAGAACCTGCAAAGAAACAGAGCGGCGCCGCTGCGGCCGATCGCACTCCAACGCTCAAGTCAGTGACCGAATCACCAAATACTAAGAGAACAAGAACCGTGCAAATCCTCTCTCACAGTCAGCTCTACAACTCGCAAGCGTAAAGAGTATAAACTGAACATGCGTACCTCAGAAAGTTTGTTGAGAACTCTTATATACCTGGTTGTTTTCTCTCTCCTGGCAGTTACAGACCTGGACACGTGGCTCGCATCCAGTCGTACACGTGCCATCATCTGGAGCCTCCTTGACTTGGCGCTGCTTCTACTCTCATTTTGGCTAAGTTACTTATGCATGGTACTGCCCAGTGCATAGCTAACTTGGGAGTGCGATCTCTACTGGAGTTGGCGAGTTAGGGTGTCCTCATACACCTTCCCTGTGGTCTCGCCGGCCGCCTTCAAAATTTGCTTCTCCTTCATCTTCGGCGATGTGCTTTCTCTGGCGATCTCCAACTGCTTGGTCGCCTGAGTTCACATCTGGCGACTTCATATTTAACCCGGTGATCGCCTATTCTGATATACTGGAGATCGGAACACGCCAACTTAATTACTAGCGGCTTCACGAGCCCCCCGACTTCCTTCCCTTCTGCCAGCCTGGCGCCTTGCCAACACGCCTATACTGTAGCAGGATGCCACGTCATCACTCCCGACTACCAGGGCGGTACACAAGCCCCCCAGTCTTAAGCGAAGACTTGTCTAGCGAAAAGACTGAAAGAGTCACGTCAACACCGGTCTACGTGGCACTGACGCAGAATTCCAAACGGTTGTACCTTCTACTTTTCTGACGCTCCACCAAACCCCTCACTCATCGCTCGACACGTGGCTTCATCAACGACTCTCTTCAGCTGCCGTTTGCGCTTCCTAAACCCATTTCGAAAAAACCCTTAAACCCATTTTCACTCAACACTGTTCCATCACTTTCCCTCGCATTCACGAACGCTCTAACTTTCTTCTGCGGAAAACTCTCAGCGCTCTCCAGCGTTCTGAATCACCATCAACCTTCATCGTTTTCCTGATCATCAAAAGGTACCTACTTTCCTTCTTCTGCTAGTTTTCCTTGCATTTTAACCGATTCGCATCATCCTGTAACTGCCTGGTGCATACGTTGTGGGTTGCTTTTCCATTTCTCCTTCTGCGTAACTTAGGGCTTCGTCAATCGTCGCAACGAACCTACATTCGTTCGTTTTTCACCTTCCTTCTATGATCGAGTCAGCCTCTGTAACCCCTGATCATTTTTCCTTTTCTTCTTCCCTTGCAGCTGCAACCATGACTCGCACAAAGATCACCCCGAATCCTCCTCCTTCATCAAGAAACCCCCCTTCACAAGCACACGATCCACCACGAGTTCGTGGCGCTTCATCTTCCCAGGCTGAGAGGCCTGCGTCTTCCCGTCCTGTCCTGGCCCAGGCAACTCCACCTATCGCCGGAGGAGCCCCCGTTCCCCTGCCAGACTTCAAAACCTTGTATCCCTGGGCCAACTCGACCCTTCTGAGGGAGACATCCTCTGTGAACACTGCGGGAGCAGTTTTGCGGCTGACTAAGGGGGATGAGCCTCATCAATCATTTCACAAGGAGCACGACGAGAAGATGATGGTGCTGCCTTGCCCCCCCGATCTGCCTGTTTGTGCCGATGACAAGGTGAGCGCCGACGGGCCCTTCTGCTTCGTCTACACGACCTTATTCAAGAAGGTGAAGCTCAAGTTCCCTTTCACCCGATTCGAGAGGGAACTCTTTACCGAGCTCAACATTGCCGCCGCCCAGCTTCACCCCAACAGCTGGGCGTTTGTTCGAGCTTTTCAAGTGATGTGCGACCACCTGGGGTTGCCCGCATCCGTGGATGTATTCCTGTTTCTCTTCGAGGCCAAGCACCCAGGAGACCGCCTGTGGGTTAGCTTGAACGCGATTGCTGGGAGGTCCATCTTTGCTATCTTCCAGCAATCCTACAAGGACTGGAAGGGGAAGTTCGTCCAAGTGCGCGCTAATGACAAGGACGCCTCCCTTCTCGACGGCTTCCCCTTGTACTGGGTGGACAAGGGGAAGAAAGAGTCCAAGAGCTGTTTCAGGAGACCCAGAAGTCCTGACAGCATGGGAGCATTGGACAGAGATCTCTGTCTCTTCTGGAAAAGGGTGGCGGACGCCAACATTACTTTCCTTACGACCACCTTGATCTGCTTCGAATTTTACGAAGACCAGCTAGAAATTCGAATAGGTTAGAACATTAAAAACTGTTGTTTTAATACTGCTTCTGTTTAGCTGTTTCTGGGCGTCTTGTGCGTTATGCGCAAGACTTTGGTTTTATCTTTCCTGCACATATCATCTGCTTTGCTGTGTACTACCTTATGCACTTATTTTTTCCTTGAGTTAACCCCTACATTTTCGTTCTATGCAGATAACATGTTGGGCAAAGGCATGCTCGCTGAACTGAAGGCGCTCGCCCGAAACCACGGGTTGGCGATGGGTTCTCAAACGGTGCCCAACTCGGTGGTGGAGACAGCCATCGTCCAAGGGCGATCACCTCCCAAGGAACCTGCCCAACGCAAGAGATTGGTCCTCAAGAGACCTAAAAGGAAAGCCCCTCAGGTGATCCACGAGGAAGAGGAAGAAGATGACGAGGCCACCGAAGACGGTTTGGTCTCAAAGAGGAAGAGGGTGGCACCTTCTTCACCGCCTGCTCCACCCCCTCTTCCAACCTCAACACCTCCATCGACGCCTGCTCCTCCTCCATCATCGCCACCCCCACGGGCTCCTACCTCACCAGTCCAAGCGGTCCCACTGGCCACTGCGCCGCCTGCAGTTGAGGCCCAAGAGCCAAACTTCATGGAGGACCCCCCAAGCGCCTCTACACCATATGTGTCAGCTGGAGGGGGTCCCCCTTCAAACGCTTCAGCTGCAGAAGTTGCTCCAATCGGGGATGAGGTTGCTCATACCTCTCCGATTTTGATCACCGAATCCCCGATTCCGTCGCCACGCCAGGAAGCGCCTACTGAAGAACCCGCTAAGGAAGGTGGCGACGAGAACCAACAACAGGCTCACCTGGTGCCTCTCCAAGCAGCAAACCTCCCTTTGGAGGTCACAAGGATGTGGGAGCCTCTAACTGCCAAGCTGAAGACCATAGCAGAAGATATCCCGGCGATCATAACCAGAGCTGTGGAGAGCTCAACCAGGAGGCTCCAAGACGACCTCTTCAACCTCAAAACCGAAAACAGCACCATGAGGGTCGAGGTGGAGAAGTTGTCTTTCAGCCTGACACTCGCAGAAATCGAACACTCCCGAGTGGAGGATGCCATGAACACCGAGCTCAGGCTGGCGCGCAAGGAGGCCGCTGACCTTCGCCACAAGGTGCATCAACTTGCTCAAGAGAAGGTCGAACTGGAGAGCAAGATTGTGCCCCTTCGCGTCAGAGTGGTTGACCTGGAGGCTCTCATGAAGGCTGACGCCGTCAAGGTGCAAAAACTAGAGAAAAGGTCAGCCGACCGAGAGACCCTCCTTGGGCAGGTGGAAAAGGCGAGGGACGACGCCATAGCTGATCTTGCCAAAGCCAACGAAGAGAAAGGAAAGGCAGTTGTTGAACTGGCCCAAGCGCAAGCGGAATCCAAAAAGGTTACTAAAGACCTTCTCCAGGCTCAAGAGACCAATGAACAACTCAAGAAACAGGTTGAAGAGCTGAAGCAACAGAATAAAGAGCTGAAAGAGCAAACTGAAGACCTCAGAAAACGGATTGAGGAACTTCAGAAGCAAATTGAAGAACTCAAGCTGAACTCCGCTCAAATTCTGGCTGCTGGATTCGAAGCTGCGCGGGAACAATTTGCTTGCCTGTTCCCCGACCTGGATCTCGGCATGGTGTCGCTGAACAATGAAGTGGTGGATGGAAAAGTCATTCCTGCTGAAGACTAATCAACTCTTCTTCATCTGCTACCTTTGTGCTTTCCCTTGTATTATAACTTGTAATAAACTTTATGTCCCTTCGTGTATATGCTCTGAACTGTTAACTGTTAATGACAAAGGCTACGTTTTCCCTTTTATAACTTCTTCACTCGCTTCAACTTTCCTTGCTTGTTTAATTCCAAAGAAATGACTTAGGAAAACTGTAGGTACAACCTTTGGCTTAACTGCTTCGGATCACTTCAGCCTTAAGCAACAAACACTTAACAATTCGTAACCTTAAGGCAATTAACCTTATCGTAAAAATATCCCTCAAGCAATGAACTGTAACTCAGTCACTGGCTTAAACACCGCTCCACTCGACCTGCTTCACCAAACAGGTCTTTTAACCTTCTCGCCGCTGTTTGAACTCTTCCCGATCGCCAAAGACTCTTGGTGATATCAGCTTCTTTCTAGCCTCATGCTTTGGCCATTGTTTCTTTGTCTGGGGGTAGAAACGCCTTTTGGGATCCTTCTTTACCTCCCTGAACTTCAGAACAAAAGACCGGTTGACTAGGCGTTCTCTTCGAACCTACCTTAGCCACCTTCCAAACTTCTTCCACCCTCTGCGCCATACCTGAACTCGTTCGAGACGAGAAGGATTTTATCTTGCCTAAGCTCGCATGTAGGCGAGAAGGTCTTTAACTCGCCTGAACTCGCTCATCGGCGAGAAGGTCTTTAACTTGCCTGAACTCACTCATCGGCGAGAAGGTCTTTAACTCGCCTGAACTCGCTCATCGGCGAGAAGGTCTTTAACTCACCTGAACTCGCTCATCGGCGAGAAGGTCTTTAACTTGCCTAAACTCGCTCATCGGCGAGAAGGTCTTTAACTCGCCTCTACATTGCCCCAGGGGTTACATCTTCTCGCCCCCAGAAACACGGAGGACTTTTTACTGGCGCCTCTACATTGCCCCAGGGGTTACATCTTCTCGCCCCCAGAAACACGGAGGACTTTTCACTGGTGCCTCTACATTGCCCCAGGGGTTACATCTTCTCGCCCCCAGAAACACTGAGGACTTTTCACTCTTCCTCGCCTGCACTCGCTCGACGGCGAGGAGGTCTTTATCTTGCCTCAGAACGCGTGAGGGCGCTGAGGTCTTTCATCTGGTGCCTCCGATCGCCGAAAGACGATGAGGACTTTAAAACTTTAACTGGTGCCTCCAATCGCCGAAAAACGATGAGGACTTAAAAACTTTAACTGGTGCCTCCAATCGCCGAAAGACGATGAGGACTTTAAAACTTTAACTGGTGCCTCCAATCGCCGAAAAACGATGAGGACTTAAAAACTTTAACTGGTGCCTCCAATCGCCGAAAAACGATGAGGACTTAAAAACCTTTTAGAAAACATGCGATATATCTTTACTTTCCTTAAATCACGTACAAGCGACAAGGTCTTTCTTCAAAACTTTTGGGAAAAAGCAAACATGCAATCTGAAAACGCCTTATACTTCGAAAGCTCTTCTTTTATTGGGTGGCCTCATTAAAAACCCTCCTTAGGGAAAAAAGAGTGCCCCCTTCAAACTGTTTCATCAGAGACATTGTAACATGACCTTTGTGTTTGTCTTTACTTACAAAGCTCTTAACTATAGTACAACTTCAGGTGCGAGGAATCGCCCCTCCTTCCAGCGTCTCTAAGCGGTAGGCGCCGTTCCCGAGCACCTCGGTTATTCTGAACGGTCCAGTCCACTTGGGCGACAGTTTATTCTCCATCTCGTACTGGTGGGCCTTCCTCATCACCAGATCGCCCTCTCTAAACTGCCTTGGCATCACCTTCGAGTTGTATCTTCGTTCGATCCTCCTCTTCACCGCCTCAGCTTTCAGTCTCACCTCTTCCCTGACCTCGTCCAGTAGATCCAAGTTCAGCCTTCTCTCTTCATTCGAGTCTTCCTCTACGAAGTTCTGGAATCTCGGCGAGCTCTCCTGGATCTCTACTGGAATCATGGCATCACACCCATAGACCAAGCTGAACGGGGTCTCATGGGTTCCTGACTGCTCGGTGGTGTGGTACGCCCAGACTATACGGGGTACCTCCTCAGCCCAACTTCCCTTGGCTTTCTCAAGCCTTCTCTTCAAACCTCTCAACAACACCCGATTAGCTGACTCCACCTGGCCGTTTGTCTGAGGGTGCTCGACGGATGCAAACACTTGTTGAATTCCCACCCCTTCGCAGAGCTTCTTCAACAGGTGGCTTGCAAACTGAGTCCCATTATCCGACACCAGGCGTTTAGGCACTCCAAACTGGCACACGATGTTCTTCCACACGAAACCTTCGATCTTGTGTGCGGTGATCTGGGCCACTGGTTCTGCTTCGATCCACTTGGTGAAATATTCAATCGCCACCACCAAGTACTTCATCTGCCTGATCGCCAGCGGGAAAGGTCCCAGGATGTCGATTCCCCAGGTATGAAATGGCCAAGGGCTATAAATCGACTTCAACTCCTCGGGAGGCGCCTTATGCCAATCGGCGTGCTGCTGGCATTGTTTACAACATTGGGCATACTTCTTGCAATCTTCTCTCATGGATGGCCAGTAGTATCCTGCACGGAGAGTCCTCGCGGCCAGAGCTCGACCCCCGACGTGGCTTCCGCATATACCTTCGTGGAGCTCCGCCATGATTCTCGTGCACTTCTCGCCGTGTATACATTCCAGGAGCGGGTGAGTGAACCCAAACCTGTACAGATCGCCATCAATCAGGGTGTACTTGCTAGAATTCTTCTTTACCTTCCTAGCCTCAGTCGGATCCAGCGGGAGAAGGCCATCTGCCAGGCACCGCTTGTACTGTGTTATCCAAGTGTCTGGCTCATGGGTAGCGCAGACCTGCATCACATTCACCTTCTCTCCTCGGCATGCTCTAATTCTCGGCGATCTCAGAGTTTCTTGCGTCAGGGACTTGTGGCTTCTCGCGGCGTTCTCCGTCGACTTGCTGATCTGAAGGACCAGGTGATCTGCCACAAATGCTCTCGGCGTCTTCAGAGTTTCTTGAATCACCGTCCTCTGCCTACCCCCCTTGCCTGAGCTGGCGAGCTTAGCTAGCAAGTCAGCTCGGGCATTCTGCTCTCTGGGTACATGTACTACTTCAAAGGAGGCAAAGGAACTCTTCAATTCCTGCACGTACGCCAAGTAAGCCGCCATTTGTGGATCTTTAGCCTGGAACTCGCCTGTTACTAGCAGCGAGCCACTCTTAGCCATCAGCACCCTAGCTCCCATCTCCTTGGCCAGCAGAATCCCAGCGATCAGCGCCTCATACTCTGCTTGATTGTTGCTGGCTTTGAAGGCGAACCTCAGAGATTGTTCGATCAGCACGCCGTTGGGTCCTTCCAATATGACTCCAGCACCGCTGCCCTGCTGGTTCGACGATCCATCCACTGAAAGTACCCAACGGAAATCGTCTCCTTCAACCCGCGTCGCCTCTGATGAGAGCTCAACCACGAAATCTGCAAAGATTTGCCCCTTGATCGGGCCTCGGGGCTCATATTTAATATCAAACTCTGACAACTCTACTGCCCACTTCACCATCCTTCCCGCAACGTCGGGTTTCTTCAAGACCTTCTGGATGGGCAGGTCAGTCATCACCAGTATTGTGAAACTATGGAAGTAGTGGCGCAACCTCCTCGCCAAAAACACCACAGCCAGCGCAGCCTTCTCCAGGGCCTGATATCTCGTTTCGGGGCCCTACAACACCTTGCTCACAAAATAGATAGGCTTCTGAGCCTGATCTTGATCCTGGGCGAGCACCGCACTCACCGCCCTCTCAGTTACAGCAAAATACAACCTGAGAGGGATTCCCACCAGCGGTTTGCACAGAACCGGCGGGCTCGCCAGATACTCCTTCAGTTTAACGAAAGCTTCCTCGCACTCTTTCGTCCAAACAAACTTATTATTGCGCCGCAGACACTGAAAATAGGGATGCCCCTTTTCTCCGCTAGCTGACACGAAGCGAGAAAGGCTGCCATCCGACCTGTTAGCTGCTGGACTTCTTTCACCGTAGCTGGGCTCCTCATCGCCAAGATGGCGGCACACTTGTCTGGGTTGGCTTCTATTCCTCTTTCAGTCAAGAGGAAACCCAAAAACTTTCCGGCCTCCACGCCGAAAATGCATTTCTCCGGATTGAGCTTTAACTTGAACTTGGCGATCGTCGTGAACAATTCTTCCAAGTCTGCAACGTGCTTGCTTTTTTCCTGCGAGGTCACGACCATGTCATCGACGTACGCTTGCACGTTCCTTCCCAGCATTGGTGCAAGTACTCGATCCATCAGCCTCTAGTACGTGGCCCCCGCGTTCTTCAGCCCAAACGGCATCACCTTATAGCAATAGCACGATCTCTCCGTCATGAAGGCTGTCTTCTCTTCATCCATGGGATGCATCTTGATCTGATTATATCCTGAGAAGGCATCCAGGAAACTCAGCAACTTACACCCTGCAGCACTATCGACCAGGGCATCTATGCTTGGTAAAGGATACGAATCCTTTGGGCAAGCTTTGTTCAGGTCGGTGAAGTCGACGCACATGCGCCATTTCCCGTTACTCTTCTTCACCAGCACGACATTTGCCAGCCACTCAGGGTACTGGACTTCCCTGATGTGGCCTGCAGCGAGGAGTTTCTGTGTTTCGTCCCTGATCGCCTGCCTCCTCTCCTCGTTGAACTTTCTTCTCCTTTGTCGCACTGGTCTCACCAAATTGTCCATCGCCAGATGATGGCACAAGAAGCCGGGATCAATCCCGGGCATGTCCGAAGCGGACCATGCGAACGCGTCCAGATGCCGCTCAATCACCTCGGCGATATGGTCCTGGAGCTCGACCTCCAGGGATCTTCCCAGCTTAAAGATCTTTCCTCCGATCTCCTTTTCGAGCCACTGCTCGACGGGTTTTGGCCTGGATTCTCTGGCGATCACCGCCCTGGCGATTCCCTGCTCCCTCGCTTCCTCAGGGCGATTCCGCTCCTCTTCCTCCTCCAGACCAGCATTCTTCTCCCCCAGCTCAGCGTCCACCATCTCCACATCTCTTCCGGCGGCCTCCTCTGTTACCGTCGATCTGGGCTTCACACCGGGAGGTGGGGTGGTTGTTACATAACTCACCGATCTCTTGTTTTTCAGGCTATTCTCATAGCACTTTTTCGCTTCTTTCTGATCAGACTTGATCGTGATCACCACCCCTTCCATGGACGGCAACTTTACCTTCATGTGCCGAGTCGACGGGATGGCGCCTATCCTGTTAAGCGTGGGCCTTCCCAACAGGATGTTGTATGCTGAAGGAGCGTTTACGATGAGGTACTTGATTTTCTCCGTCCTCGACCCAGCCTCATCTGTAAACGTGGTTCTCAGCTCAATGTACCCCCTGACCTCCACCTGGTCACCAGCGAACCCATATAGGCACCCTCCATAGGGCCTTAGCTGGTCAAGGGGCAACTCCAGCTGCGTGAAAGTCGGCTAGAACATCACGTCTGCCGAGCTTCCTTGGTCCACCAGAACTCTGTGGACCTTCCTTCCCGCTGTAACCAACGAAATGACTATGGGATCGTTGTCATGGGGCACAACGTCCCGAAGATCCTGTTTGGTGAACGTAATGTCCACTTCCGGCGAGTGATCTTCAAACATATCCACTGTCATCACCGATCGCGCGTACTTCTTCCTCTGCGATGTGGTGCATCCACCACCTGAGAAGCCCCCTGCAATGGTGTGGATCTCCCCGTGGATAGGCATCTCGTGTTGCTGGGCTTCTCCACCTGCTGGCTGGGAACTCGACGCTCCCCCCGTCTTCCTGTCCAGCAGATAGTCATTTAGGAACCCGCTCTTAACCAGATCGTCGAGCTGATATCCCAAGGACAAACACGAGTCCAAAGTGTGGCCAAAACCTTGGTGAAACTCACACCAGGCATCCGTCTTTGACCCCAGCACCTTGTCGCCCACCTTCTCAGGCGCTTTCAACCTAGCAAATATATTAGGAATGGCGATTAGATCCGCTAGTCCCATGACAAACTTGTGCTTCGGCGGGCGATTGTATTCCCGGCGTGCTGGTTGCTGGCGCCCCTGGCTCCTTCCCTTGTTCCTCCTGTCGTAAGGATGGCGAGTCCTCTGGTCCCTTCTGGCCGCCGCCGCTGTTTCCAGCACCCTCTGTGGCTGGATTCTGGTCTGGGCGCGTGGCCTGGCGGGAGCCACGCTTCCTCTCTTCTCGGCGACTTCACTCTCGTCGGCGATGTGAGCCACCGCAAGTCGCCTGACTTCAGCAAACGTCGCGGGGTGAGCCCTGATCAAGGCCTCGCAAAATGGTCCTGGCCGCACGCCCTTCTTGAAGGCATAGACCAGCATTTCTTCATCCTTGGCCGGCGATCTGACCATCTGCGCTCCAAAGCGATTCAGGTAATCTCTGAGGGACTCTCCATGGTACTGCCTTATATCAAACAGATCATAAGACACCCTGGGCGGTGCCTTATTCACGATGTACTGCTCGACAAAAATCTTCGAGAACTGTTGAAAATTGGTTATGTGGCCGTTAGGCAGGCTCACAAACCACTCCATCGCCGTTCCCTGGAGCGTACTCACGAACATCTTGCAGTAGACGGCGTCTGACCCTCCCGACAGCATCATCTGCGTATGGAACGTGGTTAGATGAGCCTTTGGATCCTCCACGCCGGTAAAGACAGCCTTAACCGGAACCACGCTCGTGGGAATAGGCGTGTCAGTAATCGCCTGAACAAAGGGCATAGGGAAAACACGAGGTGGCGTCGACGGCGCCACCTCTTCAGCAGAAGAACGCCCTTGCTGCTCCTGAAGAGCTTGACGCAGCTCCTCAGTCACCTTGCTAAGCTCCTCGTTCCTGGCGCGAGCGGCGACCAGGTCCTCATGTATTCTCGCCTGCTCTACGCGTGAGGCTTCCACAGTTGCCTGCAACGAACGCATCATCTCTGCCATCTGCGCCATGGTCATGGCGGCGGCGCCTTCGGCAGCAACGGGCGCAACTGGACTTGAACGATTGCTTCTCATTTTTCTCATGAACTCAGCGAACGACACTTCAACCACGATTGAATCAGCGATCAATCGGAGAAAACTGTGCGAAACTGCGCAAGAAAACTCAAGAACACCGTAAACCTTCAAAGAAAACCACAACTTCACCAGAAACCACCGCTTCCCCACGGACAACCAAACGAGCGAAAGAACTCGAACTTCCACCAAACAAATTACGTGTAAACAGCAGGAAACCTCACTCCATCGATCGAAAACCCGAACGAACGGTATAAAACGCGAATTCACCGAACGAAACTGAAGCAAACAGCGAACGATGGTTGCACCAGCACACAACCACGCAGAAAACTTCGAAAACTTCCAAGAACTCACGCTGTGGATGGGAGCAAGTTTTACACGGCCCCACGGTGGGCGCCTGATGATCCTGCCTGTTGACCGGAACGCTGGAAACTGCCTCGTCAAAGGATCGACGTGCGCACCGCTTCTCACCTCCGTTCCTCTTCGAGATCCACCTCAAGAACCTGCAAAGAAACAGAGCGGCGCCGCTACGGCCGATCACACTCCAACGCTCAAGTCAGTGACCGAATCACCTCTACAACTCGTGCAAATCCTCTCTCACAGTCAGCTCTACAACTCGCAAGCGTAAAGAGTATAAACTGAACATGCGTACCTCAGAAAGTTTGTTGAGAACTCTTATATACCTGGTTGTTTTCTCTCTCCTGGCAGTTACAGACCTGGACACGTGGCTCGCATCCAGTCGTACACGTGCCATCATCTGGAGCCTCCTTGACTTGGCGCTGCTTCTACTCTCATTTTGGCTAAGTTACTTATGCATGGTACTGCCCAGTGCATAGCTAACTTGGGAGTGCGATCTCTACTGGAGTTGGCGAGTTAGGGTGTCCTCATACACCTTCCCTGTGGTCTCGCCGACCGCCTTCATAATTTGTTTCTCCTTCATCTTCGGCGATGTGCTTTCTCCGGCGATCTCCAACTGCTTGGTCGCCTGAGTTCACATCTGGCGACTTCATATTTAACCCGGTGATCGCCTATTCTGATATGCTGGAGATCGGAACACGCCAACTTAATTACTGGCGGCTTCACGAGCCCCCCGACTTCCTTCCCTTCTGCCAGCCTGGCGCCTTGCCAACACGCCTATACTGTAGCAGGATGCCACGTCATCACTCCCGACTACCAGGGCGGTACAAGAAATAATAGTTTCAATTCATTTAAGAATGACCACTACTTGATTTAAAACTAAATTCAAAATTTAGAGGAAAGATTTTCAGCAACATAGCATTTCTTCATACTCTACTCATTAAAATATAATATACCATCCTAGGAAGCAAGATTGTTTCTAGGTTCTGCAAGCAAAAGCTCAACTTCCATTACTTCATCTTGAAGAGCAGGTACATATGATTCATCCACCTGAACCTAGAGAAATTTAAAACAGAGATATCAACAAGTGATACGTTTTATGCAAACCACTTTGCTACTTTGTTTATTTAAATAGTAAAGAGAATTATGAAATAATGAAGTAAATTCATGAATGCGTTCATAGAGAAATAGCCTTAAAATCCATCAAAATGCTTTAACATCCAAGTTGCAAAAAAATTGCAGATGCAAAAGAAAAAGGCATGGAGGAGGATTTATCACCCTCTCAGAGAATCCACTTCTTCCTGTGTTGATGCATCAAGTGTTAAGCAATTCTTCACAGTGGATCATCGATTGAACTCTGAGGACAAAATCATGACCCACTCCAACTACATTACCACTAAATTAAAATTATGAAAGCTTCACAACTTAGTGTTATTGGTGGGTTCTCAATACTAATTACCTTACCCCCGTTGACTTCGACTTCTTCGTTCCCTCCTTGCCGCCATTCCACCTATCAAAGTACTCCCCATTTCCATGCGCCTTCTTCGAATCCAGCCTCCGCTTCTCCCCGGAATCTGAATCATTCGAAGCCTTCTCTCCTCTTTGCTCCTCCGATCCTTCGCGTCAGAATCTCGCTCGGAGTCGGAGTGTTCCCTCGCATCCGAGAACTGTGCTTGCTCAATTTGTGCTTCGAACTACGCAGCATCACGAAGGCGAACCACGAAACAACAAAACCCTAACCGTGGAGTTGAATCGGGAGAAGTGGAGCGTGTCGCGAACAGAAACCCTACAAATAAGGAATTGAGTGAAAGAGAATGAAGCGGTCCAATAGGTCGGTTAGGGTTAATTGTGGAAGAGCGCGTAAAGGTTAAGTTGAGCAGTAGAAGAAAATCACAACCAGGTTGTAGGACCCTCTCTTTCTCTATTTTTTAGCCACCGAATATGTTGGGCAGTATGTTTAATCTATGTCTATATAGGTCTGTATCATTGGTCTTTGGTTTATTGAGGTTAATGAGTAATGAGAATTGGAGGAGAGGGAGAACTAGGGATAACTATAGTAATTTTATTTTATTATTATTATTTATTTTATCATTATTTTTATTTTTATTTTGTTATTATCATTATTATTTATTATTATTATTTTATTCTTATTCCTATTATTTCTATTTTTATTATTTTATTCTTATTCTTATTCTTATTATTTCTATTTTTATTTATTATTATTATTTTATTAAAGAATTACATTTTCTAAAAATTAAACATATTTGGTGGCTAATTTGGTGACAAAAATAAGCAATTACATTTAGCGACCGAAAGAAAATTAGTGGCTAAAAAATAAACATATTTGGTGGCTGATTCGGTGACAGAAATAAGCAATTACATTTAGTGACCAAAAAAAAATCGATGGCTAAAAAATAAACATTTTTTGTCGCTAATTCGGTGACAAAAATAAGCAATTACATTTAGCGACTAAAAGAAAATCGATGGCTAAAAAATAAGCATTTCCAGTCGCTAATTCGGTTGCAAATATATTTTTTCAAATTTATTCAAAACAACCACCACTTTAGCGACCGATGGTTTTGTCACTCTCATGTTCAGTTGCTAATCTAACTAACATCACTAAAAATTTATTCAGTCGTTATTTCGGTTGCAGATTTGAGACTGAGGGTATTCAGTGGCTATTTCAGTCGCAAATTGCAACCACTCATTTTCCGTCGCTAAATTCGATGGCTAAATAGTTATTTTCTTGTAGTGTTAAATGTCAAGCCAAAACAATCGGTTGTTTCGTAGTTTCAATCGATTGTTTCTTTGAAAATCCAAACAGAATTCAGTTTTGAATGGTGAATCTGTTTTATATGTTTTCTAACTAAATATGCTCCTTTATTAATTTTTTTGACCAATCTTTGGAAAATATAAATGGTTTGTTTATGTTTTCAAATACGTAAGAAACAGTTTTGAGATATTCAGTTTGACAGATTTGATTCTACGATTTCAAGATTCACATCAAAGCTTTGGATTTTCAAGAGAGAGTGGAATAGGATGGCAATTGTATTCAATTCAGATTGTACTGTGATAAGGTGTAATCCTTTCTAAACCTACTGTATTTATGGTGTTCTGTTGCCAAGGTTGTGTGTTCTTGAGGTGTTCAAGATCAATACTCTTGGTGTGGTTTTCCAAAGGTAGTGTGTTTCTTGAAGGGTTTAAGGTCACTACTTTGGTGGTTTGTGTTTTGTAATCTGCTTTGATTGCTTAGTGGATTACCCAGTGTTTTTCTAGGGACTGGATGTAGCTCTTGGCTTAAGAGTGAACCAGTATAAACTGTTTGTGTGTTTCTCTCATACCCTGAACTCATTTAAAGTATGTTTTAAGCTTAACTGATATAAACAACCGATTGTTTCAAAGAAACAATTGATTGTTTTATTGTGTATTGTTGTATAACTGCTTGAGTTCTTGGCTAACTTGATTCTTGTTCTGGATTTATACAAAGAATTTCATTAAACCTGAAAAAGTTTTCAAAACCTCCCTTTAAACAATTCACCCCCCTCTTGTTTAAGTTCGTATATTCTAACAATTGGCATCAAGAGCTTGGTACTTGAAAAATATTCAAGTTTGATCCTAAAATCTTTTTTCTATGGCTGAAAAACTACCTTTTGGGGAGGCTGCCTCAATTAACAGGACACCTTTGTTTTGTGGTTTGAATTATCAGTTTTAGAAGGTTAGAATGATAATCTTTGTTGAATCTCTTGATAAAGGAATTTGGGATGCAATTGAAAATGACCCTTTTATTCCTAAATTTGAAAAGGATGGATCTTCTATTGAAAAACCATGGTTCCAATGGACTGATGCTGAAAATAAAAAGGCCAAACTTGATTGCATTGCCAAGAATATCATAACCTCTATTATGAACTCTAATGAATTTTTCAGGATTTCACAATGTGAATCAGCTAAAGAAATGTGGGACACTCTAGAAGTCATTCATGAAGGGACAAATGAGAATGAAGAGAAAATGATTAGCCGGCTGTCTAAGAAACTAAGAAAATTCTTAAAGAAAAGAATCAGCAAAAGTGACTCATCCAAAAGGTATGATAACAAAAACTCTACTAAGGTTAACACTAACAAATATGCATACTTTGGATGTGGTGAACAGGGACATACTAAAGTTGAATGTCTAAACAAAGAAAAGAAGAACTTGAAGAAACATGAGAAGAAAGGGAAATCAAGAAAATCTTGCAATGATGACTCATCAAGCTCCTCTTCAAGTAAAGATGAAAAAGCCAATCTATGTTTGATGGCTAAAAAGGAAGATGATTCAAGCAGGGAAAGTAGTGTAAGTTCTTATACCTCTTTAAATGTTGAAAACTATAGTCAATTGCTTCAAGCTTTTAAAGAAACTCATGAAGAAGCTAACAGATTGGCTCTCTTGAACAATCGATTGAAAGGAATGAACAACTGGCTTGAAAACAGAGTCAAGGCATTGGAAGAAGAATTGAAAAATTAAAAAACTGATTTTGAAAATCTTGAAATGCTTTACAAAAACTCTTCTTGCAAGTGTGACTCTCTAGTTTGTGAAAATTGTGAATATCTAGAAAAGAAGGTTCACTACCTTGTGATCCTGCCGGTTGACCTAGCGCAAGAGCGTGGCCTCGTCTCGATCTTCCTCACCAGCTTGACACCACGTGCCCTTCAAGTCCACACCACAGATAGTCTCTCTGAGAACCTGAAAACACAAGATGGCGCCTCTGCGGCCGGTGGCGCTCCGACGCTCAAGTCAGTAACAAGAACACCCAAAAACAGAGAGAAAACTATACTCTGTAGAACCGTACTAAAGTGCACACAGCCTTAGCAATGAGCCGTAATGAAAAACGTACCTCTACAAATTCTGTTAAGTTTACCTTTATAGCTAGGTTTTTTCTCTCTCCAGGCAGTTACGCTTTGGACGCGTGGCTCGCATCCAACCCAGCACGTGTCGCTATCTAGGCCGAGGTAGCAAGTAGCACCCAGCCCTACACGTGTCATCATCTGAGCTAAGGTAACTCGAGCGACATTTCTACACTGTATCCAACCCTACACGTGTCATCATCTGGGTTGGAATGACAGGTAGCGTCCAACCCTACACGTGTCATCATCCGAGTTGAGGTAACTTGAATATTATCTGTGCGTAGTGACCAGTCGCACGACCAAGTCCCCTATGTTATCTCATTCGCCCGATCTGCCAAAGGACAAGCGTATTTCTATGTTATCGCCCAAAACTTCGTTGATTTGGCTCTCACCGTGTAATGCTCTTTCTATTTCAATCCCAAGCCATGGGCTTTCGGCGATGCCGTTTTCCTTTAACTGAAAATGTCCCCTGCGGGGCCATCACATGACTTCATCTTTGCTCATCTGGAAGGACAGTTGCCTTCCGGATCTCCCCCTAACCTTCCCGAGTCTTTAACCTGAGATAACTTAAATCATTGTCCCCTCATCTTGGGGTAGAGCCGCCTTTCGGATCCTTCTCTACCTCCCTGAGTTTTAGAACAATGATTTAGGTGGGGAAGGTGTCCTCTGCGAACCTCCCCCAACCACCCTTTAACTGGTCCTACTAGATCAATATTGACGTTTCACTCAAGGGGGAAGGCATTCTCCAACCTTCCTTTCCCACACTTAAGATCATTAACACCCCTGACCTTTCAGTTTCATCTTGCCTGAACTCACTCGAGGGTGAGAAGGACTTTAATCTTTTCTCGCCTTCACCCGCTCGGGGCGAGGAAGGTCCTTTTAACCTCTTTCTCGCCTACGCTCGCTCGAGGTGAGGAGGTCTTTTTAATCTCTTTCTCGCCTACGCTCGCTCGAGGCGAGGAGGTCTTTTTAATCTCTTTCACGCCTACGCTCGCTCGAGGCGAGGAGGTCTTTTTGATCTCTTTCTCGCCTACGCTCGCTCGGGGCGAGGAGGTCTTTTCAAACTTTTTCTCCCCAGATGGCGGCCAGAAAATTTTATGCTTGTGCCTCCGATCACTGGGTGGCGATGAAGGTTTAAAGCTTCATACTTTGAGAACTTTGTATTGGATGCATGCAATTTGGATTCACCATTGTTTAAAACTACACAAGGGCGATAAAGTCTCTTTCTGAAAGCTTAAAAAATGATGAGCATGCAAACTTAATAACTGGGAAACTTTGATAAACTTCGGAAACTTCTTTATTGGGTGGCCTCGTTAAAAATCCTCCTTAGGGAAAAAGAGTGCCCCCTTGAAAAACTATTCAAACTGAAACATTCTTAACTGTTCAAAGTAATCGCTACTTACAATGCTTTTAACTGTAATAAAACTTGAGATGGGTGGCGTTCCAAGTGCGAGGAATCACCCCTCCTTCCAACGTCTCCAAGCGATAGGCGTCGTTCCTGAGTGCTTCGGTTATTCTGAACGGTCTTGTCCACTTGGGCGATAATTTGTTCTCCATCTCATACTGGTGGGCCTTCCTCATTACCAGGTCGCCACCTCTGAATTTCCTTGGTCTTACTCTAGA
Source organism: Phaseolus vulgaris (assembly GCF_000499845.2). Classification (NCBI taxonomy): domain Eukaryota; kingdom Viridiplantae; phylum Streptophyta; class Magnoliopsida; order Fabales; family Fabaceae; genus Phaseolus; species Phaseolus vulgaris. The sequence goes on from NC_023752.2 coordinate 49,335,096, forward strand.
GTTGTACTTGCGTTCAACTCTTCTTTTTACCTCTTCAGCCTTCACCCGTGCTTCCTCCCTGACCTCTTCCAGCAAATCCAAGTTCATTCTCCTTTCTTCGTTCGAGTCTTCTGCCACGAAGTTCTGAAATCTCGGCGAGCTTTCCTGGATTTCGACTGGAATCATCGCATCGCATCCATACACTAAGCTAAACGGGGTTTCATGGGTTTCCGACTGCTCAGTGGTATGATATGCCCACACTATGCGGGGAACTTCTTCAGCCTAAGACCCCTTGGCCTTTTCCAACCTTCTCTTCAGACCTCTCAACAGAACCCGATTGGCCGACTCCACTTGCCCATTCGTTTGTGGGTGCTCCACAGAAGCAAACACCTGTTGTGTTCTGATGTCCTCGCACAGCTTCTTCAACAGGTGACTTGCAAACTGAGTCCCATTATCTGATACCAAACGCTTGGACACACCAAAACGACACACAATATTCTTCCACACGAAACTCTGGATTTTGTGCGCGGTGATCTGGGCTACTGGTTCTGCTTCAATCCACTTTGAGAAGTACTCGATCGCCACAACCAAATACTTCACTTGCCTAATCACCAACGGGAAGGGTCCCAAAATATCAATTCCCCACGTGTGGAATGGCCAGGGGCTGTAGATTGACTTTAGCTCTTCTGGGGGCGCCTTGTGCCAATCGGCGTATTGCTGGCATTGCTTGCAACGCTGGGCATATCTCTTGCAATCTTCCCTCATTGTGGGCCAGTAATATCCTGTGCGGACAGTCCTTGTTGCCAGAGCTTGACCCCCGATGTGGCTCCCACAAATCCCTTCGTGGAGCTCAGCCATAATTCTCGTGCACTTCTCTCCGTGTACACATACAAGAAGAGGGTGTGTAAATATGAACCTGTACAGCTCGCCATCGATGAGGGTAAACTTGCTGGAGCTCTTCTTTATCTTTCTGGCCTCTGTTGAGTCCATTGGGAGCACGCCATCTGCCAAGTAGCGCTGGTATGGCGTTATCCACGTATCTGGTTCGTGGATAGCGCAAACTTGCATCGTTTTTACCTCTTCCGCTGGGCGCGCTCTGACCCTCGGCGTCCTCAAAGTCTCCTGTGTTAGAGATCTATGGCTCCTCGCCGTCCTTTCCATCGATCTGCAAATGTGAAGGACCTGGTGATCTGCGACAAAAGCCCGAGGTGTCTTCAAAGTTTCTTGTATAACGGTCCTCTGTCTGCCCCCCTTTCCCGAACTGGCGAGCTTGGCTAGCAGGTCAGCTCGGGCATTCTGCTCTCTTGGCACGTGCATCACTTCAAACAAAACAAAGGACCTCCTCAACTCTTGCACATACTCCAAGTAAGCTGCCATCTGCGGATCTTTGGCCTGAAACTCGCCGGTTACTTGCCCAGTGGCCAACAATGAATCACTCTTGCCCATCAGCACCTTTGCCCCCATTTCCTTTGCCAACAGAATGCCGGCGATCAAAGCTTCATATTCTGCCTGATTGTTGCTGGCTTTGAAAGCGAACCTCAGGGACTGCTCTATCAACACACCGTTGGGTCCCTCCAGAATAACTCTGGCCCCGCTACCCAGCTGGTTAGACGACCCATCCACCGAGAGAACCCAACGAAAATCATCTCCGGCATTCTGCACGGCCTCGGAGGATAGCTCGACCACGAAGTCAGCGAAGATTTGACCCTTGATCAGTCCTCGAGGCTCATACTTGATGTCGAATTCCGACAACTCCACTGCCCATTTCACCATTCTCCCAGCCACATCCGGTTTCTTCAAAACCTTCTGGATGGGTAGGTCAGTCATTACCAACACTGTAAAACTCTGAAAGTAATGGCGCAACCTCCTCGCCGAAAATACGACTGCCAGAGCCGCCTTCTCTAAAGCCTGATATCTCACCTCTGGGCCCTGCAACACCTTGCTAACAAAATAGATGGGTTTCTGGACCTGATCTTGATCCTGGACAAGGACTGCGCTTATCGCCCTCTTAGTTATGGCAAAGTACAACCTGAGGGGCGTTGCCACTAGGGGTTTACACAGGACCGGCGGGCTCGCCAAGTATTCTTTGAGCCTCACAAAAGCTTCTTCGCACTCCTTCGTCCAGACAAACCTGTTATTCCTCTTCAAGCATTGGAAGTATGGGTGGCCCTTCTCTCCACTGGCGGACACGAACCGAGACAGGGCGGCCATCCGACCGGTGAGCTGCTGCACCTCCTTTACAGTGGCAGGACTCCTCATCACCAGAATGGCGACACATTTGTCGGGGTTTGCCTCGATTCCCCTCTCCGACAAGAGGAAACCCAGAAATTTTCCTGCCTCCACGCCGAAAATGCACTTCTCAAGATTTAGTTTCAGCTTGTACCTAGCTATTGTTGTGAACAATTCTTCTAGGTCAGTGACGTGCTTGCTCTTCTCCAGGGATGTTACGACCATGTCGTCAACGTACACTTGCACATTCCTTCCGAGCATAGGGGTGAACACCTTGTCCATTAGCCTCTGGTACGTGGCCCCCGCATTCTTCAGCCCGAAGGGCATCACTTTGTAGCAGTAACATGACCTTTCTGTCATGAAAGCAGTCTTTTCCTCATCCATGGGATGCATCTTAATCTGGTTGTATCCTGAGAAGGTGTCCAAGAAACTGAGCAACTTACACCCTGACGCATTGTCTACCAGGGCTATACTTGGCAAAGGATAAGAATCCTTTGGGCAGGCTTTATTCAGATCCGTGAAGTCAACACACATCCGCCATTTCCCGCTGCTCTTCTTGACCAGAACGACGTTAGCGAGCCATTCTGGATATTGGATCTCCCTGATATGGCCTGCTGCTAGGAGTTTCTGCGTCTCGTCCTTGATAGCCTGCCTCTTCTCTTCATTGAACTTTCTCCTTCTTTGGCGGATTGGCCTGACTTGGGGATCCATAGCTAAACGATGGCACAAGAAATCGCGGTTAATCCCTGGCATGTCAGAAGCAGACCATGCAAACGCATCGAGATGTCTACTTATAACCCGGGCGATTTGGTCTTGTGTCTCGCTATCTAAGGTTTTCCCCAGTTTGAACGTCTTGCCGTTGATCTTCTTCTAAAGCCATTCCTCCTCCGGCTGAGGCCTCCTCTCGTTGGCGATCAGCGCCCTTGCGATACCTGACTCCCTGGCGGTCTCGGGGCAGCTTCTCTCTTCCTCCACCCGAGCGGCGCTCTCGGACCTCGCCTCAATATCTTCCATTGGCACATCGGGCACATCGCCCTCGACGGCCACCTCCAACGCCACATCCACAACTCGCCGTTTCCCCGGCTCAAGCTCCACGCCCGGGGGCAGCGTTGTGGTTACGTGGCATACATATCTCTTGTTCTTGAGGCTGTTTTCATAGCACTTCTTCGCCTCCTTTTGGTCAGAACAGATGGTGATGATCATCCCTTCCATTGATGGTAGCTTGACCTTCATGTGCCTTGTTGAAGGCACAGCTCCTGTCCTGTTGAGTGTTGGCCTCCCCAACAGGATGTTGTATGCCGACGGAGCATTCACGACGAGATACCTGATCTTCTCTGTGCGCGAGGCCAGGCCGTCTGTGAACGTCGTCCTTAACTCAATATACCCCCTGACTTCCACCTGGTCGCTGGCGAAACCGTACAGGCAGCCCCCACAGGGCCTCAGCTGGTCAAGGGATAGTTGTAACTTCTCAAAGGTCGGCCAAAACATCACATCTGCCGAACTTCCTTGATCGACCAGCACTCGATGAATAGTCCTTCCTGCCGTGACGAGCGAGATTACGATAGGGTCATTGTCGTGAGGCACGACATCCCTAAGGTCGTCCTTTGTGAACGTGATGTCCACGTCGGGCGAGTGGTCTTCAAAAACCTCCACTGACATCACAGACCTTGCGTACTTCTTCCGCTGTGACGCGGTGCACCCGCCACCCGAGAATCCACCAGCTATGGTGTGGATCTCGCCGTGGATGGGTACCTCGTGCTACTGTCCCTCGCCACCCGCCGTTTGGGAGCCTGATGATTGGCCCGCTTGCTTCTCCAGCAAGTAATCCTTCAAGAACCCACATTTGACCAACTCGGCGAGCTGGTGCCTCAAAGCCAAACACGAGTTGAGAGAGTGGCCAAAGCTCTTGTGGAACTCACACCATGCGTCTGGTTTTGGTCCCAACACCTTGTCTGTTGTTTTCTCGGGTACTTTGAGCCTGACCGCGATATTTGGGATGGCGATCAGGTCCGCCAACCCCATCACGAAATCATACCTTGGCGGGCGATTAGCCTCTCTGGGCTTCCCTGGCCCCTTTCCCTTACCTTTCCTTGGGTCATAAGGATGGCGCGTCCTCTGATCCCTCTTTCCCGCCGTCGCTTCCATCACCCTCTGCGGCTGGATCCTTGTCTGAGTGCGTGGTTTAGCTGGGGCCACGTTTCCCCTTTTCTCGGAGACTTCGCTCTCAGCGGCGATGTGAGCCACGGAACGTCGCCGAATTTCAACGAACGTGGCTGGGTGAGACCTAATAAGCGACTCACTAAAGGGCCCAGGCAAAACGCCGTTTTTGAAGGCATGTACAAACATCTCTTCATCTTTACCTGGCAAGCGGACTATTTGAGCTCCGAACCTGTTCAAGAAATCCTTCAGGGATTCCCCCAGGTACTGCCTTACGTCGAACAAATCATAAGACACCAACGGCGGTGCCTTATTCATTATGTACTGCTCAACGAACATCTTGGAAAACTGCTGAAACGTGGTAATGTGGCCAGTAGGCAAACTGACGAACCAGTCCAGCGCTGTTCCACTGAGTGTGCTCATGAACACCTTACAGTAGACTGCGTCCGACCCCCCCGAGAGCATCATCTGGGTGTGGAACGTCGTGAGATGAGCCTCAGGGGCCTCCACTCCGGTGAAAGACGCCTTCACCGCCACCGTATTTGCCGGGACCACCAAGTCCATGTCTCTTGAGAAAATGGCATGGGAAAGCTACGTGGTGGGGATGGGGGTGCATATCCGTCCCCAACCGCGCGCTCCTCCCGTTTTTGAAGAGCTTTACGCAGCTCTTCGTTGATCTTGTTGAGCTCCTCATTCCTAGCTTGCGAGGCCACCAGCGCCTCGTGCATTCTTTCTTGTTCAGAACGTGATGCAGCTATGTTCTCCTGCAGCGTCCTCATCATGTCCATCACCTGCGTCATAGACACAACATCCTCATCTGTTGACGGCGCGATTGAACTAGACCGCGCCGTCCTCATCCTTTCCCAGCAAGCTCAGCAACTCAAAGGAACTCCGAACGAACAGTAAAACTTCGAAAACCGACTGCGACAATAAGCAGTCGAACAGAAAACACCAACACTTCAACAAACTCAAACTGTGGTTGGGAATCACCTTTTATACGGCCCCACGGTGGGCACCAGATGATCCTGCCAGTTGACCTAGTGCAAGAGCGTGGCCTCGTCTCGATCTTTCTCACCAGCTTGACACCACGTGCCCTTCACGTCCACACTAGTCTCTCTGAGAACCTGAAAAACAAAAGATGGCGCCTCTGCGGCCGGTGGCGCTCCGACACTCAAGTCAGTAACAAGAACACCCGAAAACAGAGAGAAAACTATACTCTGTAGAACCGTACTAAAGTGCACACAACCCTAGCAATGAGCCGTAATGAAAAACGTACCTCTGCAAATTCTGTTAAGTTTACCTTTATAGCTAGGTTTTTTCTCTCTCCAGGCAGTTACGCTTTGGACGCGTGGCTCGCATCCAACCCAGCACGTGTCTCTATCTGGGCCGGGGTAGCAAGTAGCACCCAGCCCTACACGTGTCATCATTTGAGCTAAGGTATCTCGAGCGTCATTTCTACACTGTATCCAACCCTACACGTGTCATCATCTGGGTTGGAATGACAGGTAGCGTCCAACCCTACACGTGTCATCATCCGAGTTGAGGTAACTTGAATATTATCTGTGCGTAGTGACTAGCCGCACGACCAAGTTCCCTATTCGAGGAGTAATCTAGCACGTACTACACTGTGAAACATCACATGACAAGGCGAGTATCGGATGCAACAAAGTGCATCATCTCTGTGATATCGCTTGTCGTGAGTGCCACCCTCCTTATTGCTACGCCGTACACGTTCTAGCTGGGGAAGCCTTGCCACCAACGAATGTCCACTCTGGGAGTCCTGTCGCCGATGAGCAAGGTGTTCCCCCCAGCTTACTCGACCTTTGTTCCCCATGCTGGTGCAACAACCATCTTACTGGACTTACTCGCTTGAAACTACTCTTCTAAGCCTCCAACAGTTTTAACTAGGTTTCCTGGAAGATCCGGCGGTGTGCCCCCATTGGCGATGTCTGACCACCCGATCTTTCATTGTCTAACACGTCGATGTCATACAAACCCGGCGACAACCGGCTATGTTCATTGCGACACGCCACTTCCATGAGTCGGCGACTATGCTCACTACTGAACCATTCATCTCTCTCTTGCCCACGTGTTCTGTTGAGCACGCCCCACACGGTCACGTGCCAGACACGTCATCACAACCGATGACCTGGTCGGTACACCTTGTAAAAACTGTGGATAAGCTTTCAAAGGGTAAATCCAACTTTGAGAATGTCTTGGCATCTCAAAATTGTGTTTTTGGAAAAGCAGGATTGGGTTTTAATCCACAAAACAAGTTTTCAAACTCTTTGAAAAATGCCAGAAAAACAACCGATTGAAATATCGAAACAACCGGTTGTTACAAGTTTTTACTGCATGAAGAGAGGTCATTATGAGATGGATTCCCAAAATTTCTGTAAAATTAGGTTCTGTAAAATTAGGAAATATTTTGTTTCTAAAGGTATTATGAGATGGATTCCCAAAATTTCTGAAGTTCCCAGTGATGAATGTAAATCAAAAGGACCCACATTTGTAAGGGGACCAAATCTTTGCACTTGAATTTGACTTTTGTAGGGAAAATTGATGGAAAGCATGCAGTTGTGGTACCTGGACAGTGGTTGTTCCAAACACATGACTAGCACTACAAAAAAAATTATTTTTAACGGAGGTTATATTTGGCATTACCGGCGGTTTTAACCCCCGTTAAGTGCATTACCCGCGGTTTGCTTTTCTCCTGGTAGATCCAGCGTCGCTAACTGATTACCGGCATTACCGACGGTTTGATACCCCCCGCTATTTCTGGCGGTTTGAAACCCCCGGTATTCCCGGCGGTTCGAAACCTCTGGTATTCCCGGCGGTTTCGAAACCTCCGGTATTCCTGGCGGTTTCGAAACCCCTGGTATTCCCGGCGGTCTTAAAACCCCCGGTATTCCCGGCGGTTTCTGAACCCCCGTTACTTTTAGGAGGTGTATATATATAAAAAGTAGGTGACAAATAGTAAATATGGTAAATCAAAATAGCCCAATGGTTTTCCTTTACAAGTCATGTTGTTACATAAACCTGTTATGTATACTTAGATAATATCATTGTACACTTGGCTGTAATACTTATCTTATTATTTAGATAATATTTACTAAAATGGAGAGATTATTTAATGCGCTAATTTAAATATACTATCTGATTTTGATTAACAGTTTCAGATTTTGATTTTATCTAACAAGAGGCAGTACTATCTTATGTATGCAATTTATTTAATTATGTAAGAAGCTAGAAAAAGTACCATCAAACTCAATTTTTCATACAAGTCATATTATGAAGCACCAAGGCGATCCCTGTACACTAAGATTTGATTAATTTGAGAACCAAAAGTATATGAATTGGATCAATGAGAGAAACTCATGTCTAAAATTTGGGTTAAAAGTATACCCATGCTTCTCACTTGAACACTAAATACTACCTACGAAATCCAAAATTTTCCCAACTTTCTCTAATCAATTTAATATTAATAATGACTAGTATCAAGCATAAGTAGAATAGAAATTTTCATTTGGAATTATACAATCAAAATACAAAATGAAAAATGCAGAATTGCATAATATGTAATAAATATAAATGTGCAATATCTCTTTCAATCAAAATAGAAGGATATTCCTGTGGCTACTCTTTTACCATTACTAGAAACCTTTTTAACACCTATTCTTGTGGCTACTAATAAAATTACTGGAAGGGTCCGTCAGTATAAAGCCAACCGGGTTAATTTATATTGCAACTTTCCAACTACGATGTTTCTAAAATTTCAAATCTAAAAATTTTAAAACATTAATTAGTGGCTAAAAATCCCCAACTAACTTCAAATTAATTTGGGAAAATCATACAAAAGTTTAGGGAGAAAAGACAAAGTTTTTCCATTGTTTAAAAAAAAGGAAAAGACAAACCAACACTAAAAATATAAAGTTGCAGCTCCTTGTTAATCCTCTTTGTATACCATAAAAACAAAACAGTACCCACAAATAACAAAAACCTATGAAATCTCAAAAAGTGAATAATAAAACAGTTCCTACTAAATAACATTCTTCGGCTATGATTCTTGATGTTGATCATTTGTTTCATCATTAGGAACACTTCCTTGATCCGATGCCTAATATATAAAAATAGTTATAATAAGTAACATTCCAATTATAATATAAAATATATTTTAATTTAATAAAGATTACCGGTGATGCATGAAACATAGCAAAATCATGAGGCAACTCTCCTGAATAGTTTTGCACCAAAAAAGTCATCATTGCCTTCATTTCATTGACTTGTGATGTCAACGTAGAAACCTAATTTAAAAAAATAAATGAAACTAATCACTTGTTATCATAATACTATTGCCAAATCAAATAAGTCAATACCATACTAACAATTAAAATATAATAATATACAATTAAAAACAAGAAAAGTAAATAATTAATTAATAAAGAGTTATATCCTTTAATCACACATTCTTTATTTTATACTAAATCACCACTTTCTAAAAAAACAGAACTTACAATAATAGGCATGATTGTATCTAGCTACTTATATCACATCATTACACCACACTAATTAATATCCTATAATTAAATATTAAAAGAAAAATGTTAAATAAATATTAAAAGAAAAATGTTTTAGAATCCATATAACAGCAGCTGGAAATCTGATTCACAAAAATATTTAAAAGAATAATGTGTATCTACTTTTTATTGAAATGTTGTCTTGTAAAATAGTGGAATAAGTGAGAGCAAAGACCAATAATTGAAGACACTGATTATCAACTAAATCTAATTGTAAAACAAAATAACCTTTCAGTGTTTTTTTTAAGAGTATACAAATGAAAAGTGAGGTATTGGAATGATGCTGATGTCGTCTTTTATTTATTCTTGTTTTGTAAAATCTTTTATATTATCTTATTATCAACTGTAAATATAAGTGACTTATCTTAATTATTTTCGTTGTAAAAAAATTATCTGTTAAATCATGAAAGCAATGTAGGATGCACATATATCTCGGAAAAGAATAAAGGTACATATAGGGAGGAAGAACCAAAGAGATATAAAATAAAAAAGTGGAAGAAGGGCGATAAAAAGAAGAAAAAAAGTAAAAGAGAATAAGGGACCGATTTTGTGATATATAAAAAGAAGGATAGATGAAAGTGAAAAGGTGAGTATATATTAATAATTAATAATAAATCAAAGGGCAGCAAAAAGGACGAAATAGCTAAAAACATAATTAACCTAAACAACTCTATCTTCCCCCTGATCAAACAGTATAATAAAGGAACAAATGCTTAAAATACAGCAGTTAAGCTAAACTCTATGATGTGAATGTAACTATAAGAACACATGATTCTTGACATTCTTAGGAGCAACTTGAGCTGGATTGAAAGGCACTTTACTTTAGAATTGGATCAATGTTCTAAATTCAAGAACTCATCAAAACTTAGCACCAACCAAGACTCATATGGAAGTCCATGTATTGTCAAATTGAATCAAACACAAGGAATGAAGAACAAGAATTAAAAACTGGACAGAATTGAAAAGCTAGCTACTGAACCAAATAGAATAAATGGAAACCAAGCTGAAAACAAAAATGTAAACGGTAGAAAAATGAAGGAAAACACTAGGAAATTAAGCTACCAAATGGAAATTGAAGAAAAGGAAGAAGAACACTTATAGAAGAAGATGCTTGCTGGATTTTGAGAATTGGAAGAAGCCATTCACGCCACTTGGAACCTTGAACCAAGATAAGTGATGGAGTGCCACCACTTGAAGCTCACCATAGCTCACAAGATAAGGCAAAGAAGAGGAAGACTCAAAACTCACAAATTCTCTCCCAAATTGAGTATAGTCTCTCTACTATAAAATTCCAATCTCCATTGTACAAGCTAAGCACCTTTATTTATAGCCTAGAGGTGCTGAAAATGCAAGCTAAATGGCACACAAATGCAATGAAATTCGGTTTGGCACCCCCTAGGCTCCTATCTACACTCCCCCCTAGACTCCCTTACTACTTACACCTTTTTATTACATTCACACCCCTATTCTACAAAAGAAATAAGAAGAGCCATTTTAAAAATGCAAGCTAAATGGCACACAAATGCAATGAAATTCGGTTTGGCACCCCCTAGGCTCCTATCTACACTCCCCCCTAGACTCCCTTACTACTTACACCTTTTTATTACATTCACACCCCTATTCTACAAAAGAAATAAGAAGAGCCATTTTATTATACTCTTGTCCCAAAGCTCTTGCCATGCTCCTAGTAATTCGTTGGGCTTGGGCCCCTTGTTGGGCTTGGACCCCTTGATGGGCTTGGGCCCCTTGTTGGGCTTGGGCTTCATGGCCTAGAGCATCCTCTACTTGGTTTCCATCATACTCCCCGGGTTGGAGAGAATTCGTCCACGAATTTGGGAAACCTGCAGCAAAAGGAGTGAGATCAGTAACATTGAAAGAATTACTACCAAGATAAGTAGAGGGCATATCTAACTCATAGGCATTATCATTAATCCTCTTGATGACTTGGAAAGGGCCATCACCACGAGGCATAAGTTTGGACTTCCTTAGAGAAGGAAATCTATCCTTTCTCAAATGAAGCCAAACCCAATCACCGGGCTCAAAGATTAATGCCTTTCTCCTTTGGTTGGCAGTGTCAGCATACTTACCAACTTTCTTCTCAATTTGTAACTTGATGCGGTTATGCAAATCTTTAACAAAAGATGCCTTTTCAAAACCATCTTTGCATAGAACCTCATCAAGGACAGGAATGGGAAGAAGATCGAGAGGTGTGAGGGGATTAAACCCATAAACAACTTCAAAAGGAGAATGGTTAGTGGTGGAATTCACTACTCTGTTATAGGCAAATTCAACATGAGGTAGTAAATCCTCCCAAGCCCTTGGATTCCCGGAAATAAAGCATCTTAATAATTGACCCAAAGTTCTATTAACCACTTCGGTTTGACCATCAGTTTGGGGGTGGCAGGTAGTAGAAAACAGAAGTTTGGTGCCAAGTTTCCCCCATAAGGTCCGCCAAAAGTGACTTAAGAACTTAGAATCCCTATCAGATACTATACTTCTAGGAAGTCCATGCAAACGAACAACTTCCTTGAAGAAGAGATTTGCAATATGGCATGCATCATCCACTTTGTGGCATGGAATAAAATGAGCCATTTTAGAAAAACGGTCCACTACCACAAAGATGGAATCCTTACCCTTCGATGTCTTGGGTAGTCCTAAGATAAAATCCATAGAAATATCAACCCAAGGCATTGTAGGGATAGGAAGAGGGGTATATAAACCATGGGGTTGGACCTTAGATTTAGCCTTCCTACATGCTATACATCTATCACAGAAGGTATGTACGGATTTGCGCATGTGAGGCCAAAAGAAATGTTCATGCAATGTTTCTAAGGTCTTAGCTACCCCAAAATGTCCCATAAGCCCACCCTCATGAGCCTCTCTAACAAGAGATTGTCTAATGGATCCTTGGGGAACACAAAGTCTTTTTCCTTTGAAAAGAAAACCATTATGTAAGAAAAAGTCTTTGTGACCTCCCTTGGAACACTCTTGATAGATTAGAGAGAAATCTAAGTCATCATGATAAAGTTCCTTTATGTGATCAAAACCTAAATATTGAACATTTAAAACATTTAACATGGTATATCTTCGTGAAAGAGCATCGGCCACTACATTAATTTTACCTTGTTTATGTTTGATCACATAAGGAAATTGCTCAATAAACTCCACCCACTTAGCATGTCTCTTATTAAGCTTGCTTTGGCTTTTCAAATATTTAAGGGACTCATGATCACTATGAATCACAAATTCCTTTGGAAAAAGATAATGTTGCCAATTTTGCAAAGCTCTAACAAGAGCATAAAGTTCTTTATCATAAGTGGAGTAATTGAGATGACTCCCTTTGAGTTTCTCACTAAAATAAGCGATGGGGTGTCCTTCTTGAAGGAGGACGGCCCCAATGCCTATATTAGAGGCATCACACTCTATTTCAAATGTCTTAGCAAAGTTAGGAAGGGCTAGAATGGGGGCTTTAGTTAATTTATCCTTCAAAGTTTGAAAAGCGTTTTCTTGCTCTTGTCCCCACTTAAAAACCACATCCTTCTTTACTATGGCATTTAAAGGTGCGGCAATTGTACTAAAGTCTTTCACAAACCGCCTATAAAAACTAGCAAGGCCATGAAAGCTTCGTACTTCATTAACATTGGTGGGTGTAGGCCAATGTTGAATTGCTGCAACTTTTGTTTGATCTACATGCACCCCTTTATGACTAACCACAAACCCTAGGAAGTCTATATGATCTAATGCAAAGAAACATTTAGCATGGTTAGCATACAACTTCTCCTTCCTAAGGGTTTCTAGAACTTGTCTAACATGTGACTCATGATCTTCTAAGGACAAGCTATATATAAGAATATCATCAAAGTAAACCACAACAAACTTGCCAATGAATGCTCTTAAAACATGATGCATGAGTCGCATGAAGGTACTAGGAGCATTAGTCAAGCCAAAAGGCATGACCAACCACTCATATAAACCAAATTTGGTCTTAAAAGCGGTTTTCCATTCATCACCATGTTTAATTCAAATTTGATTGTAACCACTCTTAAGATCAATTTTGGAAAATATTTTAGACCCATGTAATTCATCCAACAAGTCATCTAACCTAGGAATGGGATGCCTATATTTGATGGTGATGTTATTTATAGCGCGACAATCCGTACACATCCTCCATGTCCCATCCTTTTTAGGGACAAGTATGACAGGCATAGCACATGGGCTCATGCTATCTTGTACCCACCCCTTAGCTAATAAATCCTCAACTTGTCTTTGAATTTCTTTGGTCTCTTGGGGATTGGTCCTATATGCAGGGCGATTTGGTAAAGAAACCCCGGGCATGAAGTCTATTTGGTGTTCAATCCCTCTTAGAGGTGGTAAGCCTTTAGGAGGATCTTGAAACACATCTTCATATTCCTTTACCAAATGGTCCAAACATGTGGGACTATCCTTAGCCGACTCATATTCAATAGGTCTAGGAATAGCTAAAAAAATAGGCTTGTGAGTAACTATTACCTTTTGAACTTGTTGGGAAGATATGAGAAGGCTTCTCTTGGAATTTTTAATTTCTTTTTCTTTCTCTCTCTTTTCTCTCATTTTGACTTGGTCCTCATGTACCTCCTTTGGAGAGAGAGACTTGAGAATGACTTTGTGTCCATGGAAGTTAAAAGAAATTTTGTTGGTAAAGCCATCATGAAAAAATTTTCTATCAAATTGCCATGGCCTACCTAAAAGGATATGAGTAGCTTCCATTGGAACAACATCACACAAGACCTCATCTTTTATATTTGCCAATGGAAAATGTAATGAGGACTTGTTTGTTCACCACTATCTCACCCACCTCACTCAACCATTGTAACTTGTAGGGCTTGGCATGAGAGATGGTAGGCAATCCAAGTTTGTCTACCACTCTTGTGCTTGCCACATTTGCACAACTCCCTCCATCCACAATCAAAGAGCAAACTCTATCATTAATAAGACACCTTGAATGAAAAATATTTTCTCTTTGAGTTTCATCAAAAGGTTTTAACACTTGTCCAAGCATGCGTCTTATTACTAATAGGTCACCCTCATGTGGGCTTTCACTTTCACTCTCACTTGGGGATCTAGAAGGTGAGGAATGTCTAGAAGATTCGGACCCATGCTCACTACTATCTACCCCATCATGCATATACATAGTTCGTTTAGTAGGGCAATTAGAAGCAATATGTCCATAGCTTAAACATTTAAAACACTTCTTACTAGACGATTTTTGTGGTGATTTAGGCCTAGCATTGGAAGTGGAAGGCTTAGACTCTCTAGGTTTGAAAGTAGAGTCCTTAGAAGGGATGTTTGAAAAAGAGTTTTTATTTTTCCAAGAAGAGTGGTAGTAGTTATCTTTAGAAGAATTTTTGAAAGCATTTTTCCTAGCAAGTTGATTTTCAATTTTGCTAGCAAGGTGCACCACATTTTCCAAAGAAGAATATTCTTGTAACTCTACCACGTCTTGAATATCCCTTCGAAGTCCACTCACAAACCTAGCTATCTTAGCCTCCTCACTCTCATCCATATTAACTCGAATTAAAAGCGTGTCTAGTTGTTTAAAGTAATCATCCACACTTAGTGCGCCTTGATGAAACCGTTGGAGTTTCAACATAAGGTCTTTCCTAAAGTGTGGGGGTACGAATCTAGCGCGTAAACATGCTTTCAAATCGTTCCAAGAGACCACGGGCGGCCTCTTGTGTAGGTCAATGTCCATGAGGTATTGATGCCACCATTGCATGGCATAGTCCAAAAATTCTAAAGAAGCTAACTTAACCCTATGCTCATCCCTAACCCCATTTACATCAAAAATTTGGTCCACCTTAGCCTCCCATCCTAAGTATACATTGGGATCACTATCACCACTAAAACTAGGAAGTTTTACATTTGGAAAACAAGGGCCAGCCACATGTTGGCGCCTCTCTTCATGGTGATGATGTCTTGGCCTTGGATTGTCTTCATAATAACCATGGGAGTGCCTTGAAGAATGCCGACTAGGAGGAGGAGTTCTTTGCTCACGGTTTTGATGCATTTCCTCTCGGTTTAACTCCAAACTTTGGAGCCGTGCTTCCATCTTCCTTATCACCTCAAGATAGTGAGCATTGGATTGCTTGGCATTCTTTAAGTCCTCATAAAGGGCTGCCTTTTGTGGTGAGCACGGTTTGGAGGACTCTCCACTAGAGAAATGAGCCATGAGCAGAAAATACACAAAAACAGAAAACAAAAACAGTGAAAGAAACTTGTTAACAATTAAAAACAGTGAGATATAGGTTGCTGGAAAAATGCCCAAGAAAGCACTCAAACCACTCCAAGAAAATATTCTGTCCTCAACCAAGCCTTGCTTGTGAAATGGAGTAGCTTCAAGTGAAATATGTTACAGCAAACCAACTTACTTAAGAACAAGTCTTCACACAACTTTTAAGAAGAACAAAAAGACAAGCAAGAAAAAGGTGTAAACAATAAAAGCTAAACCAAAAACAGAGAGTAATGTATGACAAACTAGAAAGAATATGAATGAAAGACAATCAAGAAAAATAAGGAACTCAATGAATAAAGAAGGCACACAAAAAGAGTCCTAAAGAAAAGTGCTAGAGTAGATTAAAGAAAACAGAAAACAGCTACTGAAATTTTTTATTTTTTTTTTAAAGCAAACTGTGCTATGTTTACAGATTTAACTGTACCGATTGAAAGCGAACTGGAATGTGAAAAATTAACCACAGAAACTTCAATGTCTTAACTCAAAAATGGCACTGGAATGAGGTAAAAACAGTAAGCCAATTGAGAGAAATAATTTTTTCAAAATTGCTGCCCAATTACCGTATTCTTTTCGGCAGTATTGTACACTTTTCGTATTTTATTTATCATTTTTTGTGTACTTGGAATTTTTGAGTGATTCTTTTTTCTATGCTTTTGTAACACTTTGAAGTATGTAAATCCAAATTTTCAGAAATTTCCTATGAGCCAATTAATTGCAGTAAATTGAAAACAGTAGTACGTTTGGAAGAAAACAGAGGAGCCTATTTAGGAATGAAAAACAGTATGATGAACTAGCAAAAACATAATGGAAATTGTGTAAAGGAACTTGTATAGAATGAAAATACAAGCATGAACTCAAATCTAAAAAGGAAAATGCACAAAGGATCAAGCAATAAACTCAAAAAACAGAAAGTAAACCAAAGCAAGAAACAATTAAAGCAATAAAAGTACTACTAGAAGTAATGACAATTATGGAATAACATGACTAAGACAAAACTTGACATGATTACAAAATTAAAAGACATATAACAAGATATAACCACAAGTGAAAGGAAGCTTAAGGTCAGCTCTAGGAAGGAGAATGCCATTCCAAAAGAGCAGCAGCCATACTCATATGAACAATGAGTGCTAGAGTCCTTTTCACAAACACATGGTGTAACAAAGAAAACAGCAAGAAAACTCAAAATAAATCCTAAAACAGAATGGTAAACAACTTGAATTAAAGAGCTCTTGAAAGTAAAGTGCAATACAACTCAAGAATTAAGCAAAAACAAACCTGGCTCTGATACCACATGATGTGAATGTAACTACAAGAACACATGATTCTTGACATTCTTAGGAGCAACTTGAGCTGGATTGAAAGGCACTTTACTTTAGAATTGGATCAATGTTCTAAATTCAAGAACTCACCAAAACTTAGCACCAACCAAGACTCATATGGAAGTCCATGTATTGTCAAATTGAATCAAACACAAGGAATGAAGAACAAGAATTAAAAACTGGACAGAATTGAAAAGCTAGCTACTGAACCAAATAGAATAAATGGAAACCAAGCTGAAAACAAAAATGTAAACGGTAGAAAAATGAAGGAAAACACTAGGAAATTAAGCTACCAAATGGAAATTGAAGAAAAGGAAGAAGAACACTTATAGAAGAAGATGCTTGCTGGATTTTGAGAATTGGAAGAAGCCATTCACGCCACTTGGAACCTTGAACCAAGATAAGTGATGGAGTGCCACCACTTGAAGCTCACCATAGCTCACAAGATAAGGCAAAGAAGAGGAAGACTCAAAACTCACAAATTCTCTCCCAAATTGAGTATAGTCTCTCTACTATAAAATTCCAATCTCCATTGTACAAGCTAAGCACCTTTATTTATAGCCTAGAGGTGCTGAAAATGCAAGCTAAATGGCACACAAATGCAATGAAATTCGGTTTGGCACCCCCTAGGCTCCTATCTACACTCCCCCCTAGACTCCCTTACTACTTACACCTTTTTATTACATTCACACCCCTATTCTACAAAAGAAATAAGAAGAGCCATTTTATTATACTCTTGTCCCAAAGCTCTTGCCATGCTCCTAGTAATTCGTTGGGCTTGGGCCCCTTGTTGGGCTTGGACCCCTTGATGGGCTTGGGCCCCTTGTTGGGCTTGGGCTTCATGGCCTAGAGCATCCTCTACTTGGTTTCCATCACTCTATCTTCTCCCTTCTCCCTTCTCCCAGACCAAACAGTAGTATAAAGGAACAAATGCTTAAAATGTGATTAAGTTAATCTTCTCGCTAATAAAACACTATACCATAAACGAACAAATACCTAAAATATAATTGACCTAACTCTATTTCTTTTATGTAAGTGTAGGACTAATAGTAACGACAGATTCTTTCTTGATGAAATTCATCAAATCATGCAATGAACTCAAACGTCTCACACAGTTAGTAATGTAAAGTTACGAATATGACTCAAACGTCTCACACTATACCACCAAAGATGAACATCTTCATATAGCTAAGTAATTAATAATGAACCTGATTTTGTAAATCTGTATTGGAAGATGACCCACTGCACGAATGCGCATTGCAGCCAAACACTTTAGAAGGGTAAGGACCCAAACCTAAACCTCTAACACGTCCACAGTGTTCCCGGCTTCCGAAAACACAAGCTAAGGAATCGGTTGTTGATATTTCTTTAGATATGAGTGATGATGAGGTTAATTCAAAAGCTTCAATTTTTTCCTACAAAGAACACAAGAAGAAATAAATTAAACTTACATTAAGTGTGATTGACAATTATAGACTTTATTAGAATTAAACTTACACCAATTTCCTTCGCTTCATCACTCACAAATGCTCCATTAGCATGCTTATGTGTAGCTATCCATATATCTCCTCTACTAACCTTGTGTCCACACTCTTTTTCCTATTAAAATGAAGAAAAATTATATGACATGTTGTAATAGAGATTAAAACATAAATTTGACATGAACATATGTATTATTTTCACCATTTCATCTCTTTTCCTCGCAATGGTCTTAGATCCACCCGTGTGAGCAATGGTTTGCTTTGTCCTATTCTCTTTATTTTTTAGAGCATTTTCCTAATCATCAACATATAAAAATTAATAAATCCAAATGTAAATGTAAATGTCTAAAAAATGTTTTAGTTATACCTTCGTTTTTGAATTCAGACGGTAATCCACAAACAAAGCCCAATGATCTCTATTTATTCCTTCTGGAGCCATTGCAATCAATTCATCTCTAGTACGTGTTCCATCATTCCTTTGATGCCACAATTCTTGTCGGTGGTCTCTCCATTTTGTGTTAAGTGATTTAAGGACATGATTTATATGAACATCAGAATGGATATCAAATTTAGCCTTCAAAACAGTCAACAAATAAAATTAACAATAATTATAACATATTTAAATTAAAAAAAAAAATTATAGTATAACTTTAGACATGATTTACCTGAATAGTGTTTTTAAGTATATCTTCTTTATAAACTTTAGGAATCTTCCTCCAACTAGAATAACTAATAGGAAATGCATTATGGTTTCTTGCAATACTACCTAAGAACCTATTCAATAATGCTCCACCATCTGCAATAGGTTGTCCCTCATTATTCCATTTCACAAGAATCCTTTCATTAGGAGGTAGATGCCAAACATCATTGGTTCTTAGCTGTTTTGTGTTTCTCTTTCCTTGCTCATCTATGAAATATTAAAAACATTTGTGTTTAAGGGATATAAGACTAAACGGAAAAATAATACTACATAACTATATATAACATTGTATGATTTTAAGTGACTTACCAGTGATATCAACGAGCCATGCTCTTTTGCGGGTTGGAGGCCTTTGTTGATGTACTTGCATCTCAGCTTCCTCGTCTTCTTCCTCTTCATTTTCTGAATATACATCTGATATACCAGGTATTGTTGGTGCAGGTACATGTACATGTTGATGTGGTGGCTGAGAATCAGATTGAGGTGCTATTGGCGGTTGAACAATGAATGTAGGAGCAGAGTTGGTATGACTTTTTGAACATATCCTAACTTTCAAGGTTCCTGAAAATAAATAAACTCAATGAAAAAAAAACAATTGTGTCTGTGATTATTAATAAATTTGAAAAAGAAGTGAAAACAAATTACTTGGCTGAGATGCAGTTGAAGGTGGAAGGGATGTTGTTGGAGGTGTAGGGTGAGCATGTTTAGTACCTTCTTGAGGTGCAGATGGAGGTGGATGGGGAAATGAAGATGGAATACCTTTAGGATTACTTGTTTCAAGTCCTGCATCAATCACAAAATTACAAGTGAATTACAAATGAATCAATATATTGAAGAATGAAATTTATAGAAGACAAATAAATTGTATGAAAGTTCAGACATCTAACCAGGTTTATAAGGGTGAGTACTAGGTCTTGAAGGATTACTACTCACTTGAGTTTCTGACTTAGACTTACTTGAGTTTGCAAATTTCATCTTCAAGATTCCTAACAATCAATAAAACTCTTGAAGTTAATGAAAATTACATATTAATGAAAATTAAAACTCAAAATTTTAAATTGAACATAATACCTGAATGAGATGGAGGATAAGCTGCAGATGAACTATTCTTATTGGTTGGTATTTTCTTCATCTTCAGGTGGTCTACAAACAATAAGATAAACACATAAATTTATGCATCACGAGGATAATAAACACATTTACAAAGGTAATATTGCTTCACATGCAAAACAAGGATAATAATTACATAAATTCAAAGTTGTAGGATAATAAATTAAAATGAAATAGTAAAAAAAACCTTGTTAGTTGTATATTTTCTTCCACATCTAGAAATAATGTTTCTATGTTTTGTTGTTCAAATGGCTCAGATTCATGAAAATTGTCAACATCATCTTCAACCATGTTGTACAAGTCTCTAGGCTTTAAATGTACAGGTATGCACCAATTTTTATCAAACTCATCTTCTACATAATACACCATTTGAGCTTCTGATGCCTGGATGTATGGCTCATCATCATCATTATCACCAGTGTGGATCAAGCGTGAAAAGTTTAGTAATGTAAATCCATACTCATCACTCATAATCCCTCTAGAAGTAGTTGTATTGGTCCACATACATTTGAATAAAACAACTGAGAATCGACCATGGTAGTTTATCTCAATTATGTCTATCAATCGACCATAATACGGTACACCTCCAAACCGCATTTGATTATCACTACTACTTGCATAACTCCTTGTTCCAAATGTACCAAACACTCCACTGTTTTGTGTTTTAAGCCAAAGGTCACGCTCCAATATACGAAATTTGAACCCATTAACATTGTAGGCACTATACCGCTTTGCACAATCAATCGGACCCATAGCTAAGAATTTTAAATCATCTGAATGGATACCAATTGATTCATTCCTTATCTAAAAAAAAAAATATCATATGAAATGTAATATATATATATATATGAATAAAAAACTATGTTTATCATATACATACACGACGTGAAAACCACTCTGCAAATTCTCTATGAACCCTCTTGTCTATCATAGAGGATGATCGTGTGCGACTTCTTAGTTGTCTTCGTAGAGTATCTCTAAATTCCCTATGTTAAACATATAAAATATATAAGTTAATACTAAAGAGAAAATCAATTATAAAAAAAACACTATGGTTCATAAACTTACTGCAGAAATGGGTCAACTATGGTGCAGTTAGTTAACACATGACGATGTGCTTGCAACTTTTCCTTTGTAGATAGAGTGAAATAAGTAAAACCCCCAACTGGTTTTCCGACTGACGGGAACAATGTATTTTCATTAGAAGGCACAACTGCAGGCTCATCATTAACACGATGCAATCGATTGAATACAGTCTCAATTCCATCTAAATATCTCGAACAAAAAGTTAAAGCCTCTTCAGCCATGTATCCTTCAGCTATTGACCCTTCTGCTTGTGCTTTATTACGAACATAAGACTTTAGTTTTCCTAGATACCTCTCAATGGGATACATCCATCGATATTGAACGGGTCCTCCAAGCTTGGCATCTTCTACTAGATGCACAATTAAATGAACCATGACTGTAAAAAAAGAAGGAGGAAATAACATCTCCATGTGACACAATGTGAGGACCACTCTACTTTGTAGCTCGTCAAGTTCATCCATTTTTAAAACTTTATTGCACAATTTTCTAAAACACAAACATAAATCAATCAAAACAGAACAGACTTCCTTAGGAAGTGTATTTCTCATTGCCAAAGGTAGAAGTTGCTCCATCAAAATATGTGAGTCATGACTTTTCAATCCTCCAAGCTTACGTTGTTTGACATCAATGCATCTGCTAATGTTACTAGAGTAACCATCTGGAACAGTTATGTTCTTCAAAGTTTTGAGAAAGATATCTTTATTTACATTTGTCAGTGTATATATAGCAGGGAGATATCTACCATTTTCATCAGGCCAAAGATCAGGTCTAATACCCCAAAGCTGTAAATCCTTTCGTGCCTTTAGATTGTCTTTACATTTATTTGAACTGTCATTCAACAATGTAAACACCACATTATCACATACATTTTTTTCAATGTGCATAACATCCAAATTGTGGGGCAATAAGTTGTCTACCCAATAAGGAAGTTCAAAAAATATACTTTTTTTTCGCCATTGTTGAGTGTCTAACTTTGCATGATTAACTCCCCGTTGTCTTTTTGCCCTCTCTTCAAGTATTGGTTCTTTCCCAAATTCAACATTAAGATTCTGAACTTGTTGTAAGATATCATATCCTGAAATTTTCAAAGGTGGACTTCTATCTTCTATAGTTCCATCAAATCTCATGCGAGCTAGTCTAAATCTATGCCTTCCATCTAACCAACGACGATGGCTCATGAAACAAAATTTACCACCTTTAAGAAGCTTCCTAGGAATGGTGTCAAAATTACATCTAGGACATGCCAACCCAGTATGTGTGTTCCATCTAGATAGGGTTCCAAGACCTGGAAAATCACTAATAGTCCACAATATAGCTGCATGCATATCAAACACTTCATTTCCATATGAATCAAATGTTTTCACGCCAGTATTCCATAACTCTTTCAACTCTTCTATTAATGGCTGTAAATATACATCAATATCATTTCCTGGAGCTCGCTTTCCAGGAATGATCATAGAGAGAATGAATGAACTTTGTTTCATACACATCCAAGGAGGAAGGTTGTACGGTATGAGTACAACTGGCCAAATACTGTGACTAGTGCTTAAATTTCCATATGGATTAAACCCATCAGTAGCCAAACCAAGTCGCACATTTCGAGGGTCTGAGGAAAATTGAGGATGTTTAAAGTCAAATGACTTCCATGCTTCAGAATCTCTTGGATGCCTTAAGATGCCTTCATCTGTACTTCCCGATGCATGCCATCGCATATGCTCAACTATTTTAGAAGACATAAACATCCTCTGTAAGCGTGACTTCAAAGGGAAATACCTTAAAACCTTTGCAGGAATCTTTTTTCGTTTGTTACCTGTAGCATAAGCAATTGTACTCTTTTTTTTTTACTTCCATCTAGATGTTTTACATTTCTTACAAAAATCCTTATTTGCGTCTTCTCCAAAGTACAACATGCAATCATTCGGACAAGCATCAATTTTGGTGTAATGAAGACCAAACTTCTTAATGGTTTTCTTCGCCTCATAGAATGAGTGTGGAATCTTTGCATGTTCAAAGGCATCTGCTAACAACTCTAGTATCATGGACATTGCCTTGTCACTTATTTTGCATAGACATTTGATGTGGTACAACTTGATCAAGAAAGAAAGTTTAGAATATTTATCACACCCTTCATATAAACTCTCTTGACCATCTTGCATTAACTCAAAAAAATCTTCAATATCATCATTCACAGTATGGCTTGGCTGTGCACTCGGTTCCCTATCATTCACCATGTCATTGCTATATTGATGATGCCCAAATGCATCATTAACCATATCACACATTAGATTATTAACAACAATTCTTTCATTATCTTCTTGCGGCATTACATATGCTTCATCTGTCACATTTACTCCTGTTCTCTCCCCATGTAGAAGCCAGACTTTATATCCACTTGGAAAAGGTTTAACAATCAAGTGCTCATACACTACTTCACGACACTCCCATTTGTTAAAGTTGCACTTCTGACATGGACATATTATCTTCCCCCTCACACCATTATTAGCAAATGCAAAGTCCAAAAATTTATTCAACCCTTTTATATATTCTGGTGTATTTCTTGGCATGTTTATCCAAGATTTATCCATTGAAATGAGGTCTGTTCAAACAACGATTGATAAATCATTTCAAGAAAATAATATCATAGTTAAACAAAATGTTATAGTTAATTATTTTAATAAAAATATATTCAATGATCTTAATTTTTTATTAGAAAAAAACTGTTGAAAGTATTAAATTGGTGATGCAATCATTTGTTTTTATATTTTCTTAATGATTAAGGAATATTAAGAAAAGATAAAAACAAATCTTTAAAAAAATTTGATGCATTTAATTGCTCCAATTTCTATACAAAAGAAATCAATTCAGTGACACAGCACCAAACATGTGAGCGTGATTGTTCTGTCATGTTAGGTAACAAAGGATGAAGATGGTGTGTGAATGAAATCCTATACAAAAATGAAAAAAAAGGGTAATATTTGGTCTCCCTTTTGCATGATTTTTGTAGATTTGAGGTTTTGTTTGAGACTTTTATGATTAATTTTCTGACTTTGGAGGATTAGGATCCTAATGAAGATTAGAAAAGAAAAGTGTATGAGAAAGTTATAATTAATAACTTTAAATATTAGTAGTTATTTTAATTTATAAAATAATTTCCAATTTAATTAAATAATAATTAATTATTTTGTTTTCTAAAATTTGTAAAGTAATTATAGTTTATGACTTTTATGTTATACAAAATCAGCTAAAATCATGTTACTGTAGTAAAACTTTTACGTATATAAAATATAAAGTAAAATTATATATATTTGACTATTTTTTGTATGAAGTTGTATGATTTATCTAAATTTATAATATTATTTTTTATGTTCAAATCACATGTATAAATAAAATAAATTTTCAGTATAAAACTAACATTTCATGAATGGTAATGTTGCTCCAAAATAGACTTCAATAATTAAATAATTATTGTACATGATTTCGACATAGATTACTAGGTATATAAGTTAATTGTGTTAAAAAAAATATAAAAAAATTGTTTTACTATAAATTTTTTTATATTTTTATATTTATTAATTTTTATTATAAAGATATAATGAGAATAACTTGGTTAAGATGGAGGGAGAACCAAAAAATAATAGAAAATAAAAAAAATAAACATAATTTTAAACAACTACACAAAAAAGTAATAATGAATAATCATATTAATCTTCTTAACACATTGCATAATCAAAATTAACATATTTAAAAGTACTTTTTACCAAATAATTATATTTATTAAATATTTAAAAATAAAAATGTTAGAACAGGACCAATTTAAAAAAAAACATACTTAATTCTATTATTAGAAGTAGAGAAAAGACATCCTTTTCACTACAAATATTAGGGTGAAGTTTTTAAAAGTTCATTGATTTGATATTTTGGGGATTGATTTGATGTTTTGGAGACGGAGAGCTATTAATCATAAAGAGCGTGTGGTCACAACTTCTGGCAGTATATTTGACATCAATGACATCTTTCTTATCATATTTATTCATGTATCAAACTCACACCATGTATACCATCTCTGCCAATACTTTTCAACAATCATTCTCACCTTCAAACTTACTAATTTCTAGTTTACTTAACTTGTCTATTTAAAAACTAACATGTTGAAAAACACTCTACATAAAAGTATAATATTGTTAAAGATTAATCCCACTTGAACATTTGACTGAACTCTTTGATTATTTTGCTGCAAAAACATAAATGTAGAAAAGCATACTGATTACACAAATTTATATAAGTTGTTTGTATGCTATAGCAGATAGTTGAATGTATTTGAGAGAAATATTAGAAAATAAACTTATTTTTAGTCACTTTTATATATTATGAAAATAAATATATCTAATGAACGTGAAATCTACAAAGTGAACGTAAATATTAGTGAAAGATTGGAAATATAGTTAAAGGTACTTTTTGCATAAGTGAAGAAATATCTTGATGGATGCCTCCACGACACTATTTTCTTCAGTGTTGTGGTCCCCCAATCATAACCACCTGCACTCACTCACCTTTCAAAACTCCTATTCATTGGAACCTCACACACACACCACTATATTTATCTTTCCATCTTCACCATGCTAACTTATATTTCTTAAATGTTTTTGGCTTGGTTGCAGTGGCCGCTCTTCATTGATACAAACACTCCAACTAATTAAAACCACACTGTCTTACGGTGAAACTAAACAAAACAGAAGCAACTAAACTTTTTCAAAGGTCAAAAATTGCAAATGAAAATAGGATGCAGCAGAGACAAAACAAAAAATAGAAAAAAAACAGAGTTCATCAACAGCAGCACAAGATCCTTTCACACAACATCCAGAACATTTATAAGAAACAATGAAAAAAGATTGTACCGAGACTAATCAGTTCCAAGAGTTGTATTCGATCCTTGCGAAAAACTGGAGGCACGAACGCTGTATAAAACGCACCGCAGCTTTGGAAATGAGAAATGGAAAAGATGAAAATCAAATTTAAAAACTCAAATAGCAAAAAACGAAAATAAATACTTAATATAACAAAAACAGAGTGAGTAATGAACCTTCTATTCAGAGGAAGAATGGAGAAGCTGAAGATGATTTTTTAGGGCAAAAAGGAAGGGAAGAACAAAGGGAAGAACGGAGGGAAGAACGAAAACGTGAGAGAGCTGAAGGAGGAATCGTGAGCTGAAGAAAAGTGAGCTGAGGAAGAGGAAGAAATGTTTAAGAGTGAGAGAGGTGCTAAACTTTTGAATGAAAAAGTATTGGGGAAAGAAAAAATAAGAAAAAAAAAATTACTTTTGAGAAAACTTTAGAAACTTATCAGGGGTTTATGAAAACCCCATGTACTAATAGGGGTTCTTATAACCTCTTCTAAAAAACTGCCGGTAAAATTAATTTTTTGTGTAGTGTAGAGATAAATCTAAGTTGGTGAACATCATCTTCAAACAAGAAGAGCATGTGACATACGGAGACGACAACAAAGGAAGGATTCTTGGAAGAGGCTCTATAGGAGACAAGAGTATCTTGTTGATTCATGATGTTTTGTATGTGGAAGGACTAAAACACAACCTAATTAGCATTAGCCAACTGTGTGACAAGGGTTATCAAGTCATCTTCAAACCAAACTCTTGTGAAATTTGCCTTCCTAATTCAAAGGAAGTAATGTTGATTGGTAAAAGAATCAACAATGTCTATCTCTTAGATATCTCTTCTCCTTGTTCCATTGGTTGTCTTCTTTCTAAACATGATGAATCTTGGTTATGGCATAGAAGAATAGCTCACCTTCACATGAATTATTTGAACAAATTGATTTCAAAAGATCTTGTGATAGGGTTGCCCAAACTTAAGTTTGAGAAGGACCACATATGTGAAGCATGTCAAAAGGGGAAACAAATTAAAAATTCCTGCAAACTTAAAAATGTTGTTTCATCTTCAAAACCCCTTAAGCTGCTTCACATGGATTTGTTTGGCCCTTCAAGAACCATGAGTCTTGGTGGCAACTATTATGCTCTTGTTATTGTTGATGATTTTTCTAGGTACACATGGACGCTCTTCTTAGAATCAAAGAGTGATGCTTTCTTTGCCTTCAAAAAGCTTGTTAGAAGTTTACAAAGCACAAAAAACAACAGCATTGGCTCAATAAAGAGTGATCATGGAGGGGAATTTCAAAATGAGAAATTCATCAAATTCTGTGAGAAGACAGGGATCATGCACAATTTTTCTGCACCAAGAACTCCTCAACAGAATGGTGTTGTGGAAAGAAAAAAACAGATCTCTTGAAGAGTTAGCAAGAACCATGCTAAGTGAATCTTCCCTACCCAAATATTTTTGGACTGATGCTGTTAGTACCTCTTGTTATGTGTTGAATAGAGTACTAATAAGACAGAGAACGGGTCAGTGACTGACGTGTTGAAACTCAGGGGAGTTTTAACAAAGTCTTCAAAATGATTAAGAAGGCTGGTAGCAACTAGAGGTGGAACATTCAGTTCCGTCGACAGATTACAGAAGTACATGTACAGAGTTGAAGCGCAGGTGAACATTGTTTCGTGGCTTCAAGTGGGAGATTGTTGGGTACGAAGCTAAGACCAATTGGGTTGGGCTGACTAGACACCGTGTTTAGTGAGTGGGCTTAATCATTGTGTCCCCATTATAATTTCTATTTAAAGAGATCATTGTACTTGTAATTGGTGTGCAACAAGACAGAAATAAAACCTAATAGTTGCCTGTGTGGATGTAGGTTGCAGTTGGCGACCGACCCACGTTAAATCTTGTGTTGTTTATTTTATACAGTTGATTCTTGATTATGTGTATTGCTTTTGCATGCGTTTTTTCTCATCAGATTCATCCAAACCCCACCACGACGTGGGAGACACCAACTTTATGTTGGGTTCAATAGTGTCAAAGTTCAAGGGGGGGAGGGGGGGTGAATTGAGCTTTTAAAACTTTCGCATAGATTCAGTTTTTATCACAGTACAAAGAAAATAAATCGATTTATTTAACAACGAACAAATTTATTTTTATACTGCTTATGTACTTTAAGGCGTTTATCTCAGTTGAATGATTTTTTATTTTAAGATTGAGTTAGATGATTTGTAGGCAAAGTTCAAATTGATTTTCACAGGATAAAATCAGAGAGCTACAGCAGTTAATCACAACCTTTGAATACAAAATCAATGCTTGTTTTTAAAACAATTAACAGATTGAATTAACTTTCACAGAACATGAATTCCAATTATGTTTCACAACACATATAGATTTACACAGAAGTTCTTCAAAAGGTTTTCCAAAAAATCAAGAACAGTATACACGTACCCAGAAAGAACATATTCAAGCACAATTGAATAGATTTATTTCTTGACATATTAGTTTGATCAGCGATTATTGAGTGCAGAGATTAAGAGAGAATGAACACAAAACAATTATACTGGTTTACTCAAATGAGCTGCATCCAGTCTTCACCTAATCCAAGGTGAAATTCACTAAACCATAATTCAAAACAATTACAAAAGCCACTGTTCTTGAACCCTACAAGAACATGGCACACCTTGCTGAAAAACAGTATTCCAACACACACAACTCTTCAAGAAACCCTATCAAGAAGAGTTTACAACCACACTTTACAAGAAATTGAAGTATGAAACGAATAAACCTGATAGAGAATGCCGAAATCTACCTTAGACCAGTAGAACAGATTGCTCACACAGTGACAACACCTCTAACAAAGTCTTAGAACCAACCAAGAACAAGCACACTTTGTGGTTTGATAAATCTTTCAAGAACTCGTGTTAATCCTCTGAAATCTCTCATATCTCTGTTGTAAAAACCAGTTTTCTCAATTATGTCAACAACATTTTAAAGCCAGAACAAACTCTCTTTTTATAAGAAATGTTTTATAACAAACTTTCAAAAAATAGTTAAAGCTGTTACAAAAAGAACAGATTGAAAATAAAATGAACAGATTTATTTTCAAAGGCAGTGAAAGATTTTGTTATAAGTAGGAGACTTAGTCAAACACTCTAGTGCAAGGATAAAACTGTGAAAACCCATTTAAGAGAAACATGACACCAGACTAAAAAGAATCTATTCATTTACAGAAGAACAAATTTATTTTCAAAACGATAACAAGAACTCTATAACAAGTGAAACACTGTCATTTTGATGGAATGAAAACTTAGTTAAGATACTTGATGCATAAAACATGATTTTCAAAAACACTTAATCAAAGCATCAGTTTAAGAAAAGAATCTATTCATTTATAGAAGAACAGATTCATTTTCTATGCAGTAGAGGATATTTTGTAAAACATGTGAAAAACAGTTTCATAAAACTTGTGTTTGCTCTTATCACATGGTCAGGGGTTAAGAGGTGGGTTACCCAGCAGAAAGCCTACTTTAAACAACCTCTAATATATACCTAAGACATCCTTAAAGCAAATACAAATACTAAAGAAAAATTTCACATTTGGCTTCATCAAACACTTTGTCTTGAAGGGGCAACTTCCACCTTCAACACTTTACACCACAACCAACTTCAAGTTCCGCTACTGTTATGTCACCACCGATGGCAACACACGAAGCAGAATGCACATACTTATTCTTCTCACTCACTAGATGGCTACAATTCAAGTAAATCATGTGCTTCAAAAGACTATTCCAGTGACGACCAAATTGATTAGATTGGTATTGAGAGGTTAGGTATGGAGCCACGACGTCACCATGACAAGCATCAGTGAAATTGGATTTAGACAAGAAATAACGAGGAAAGGAGGAGCAACTTGGTTCTTCAACTCGCGGATAAACCACTCGGATTGTGAAATTATGGTATTGTATTAGCATTAAACTCAAAGTCTTCATCCATTTTATTTAGAAATTTGAATGGGTCAATAATTATTACCTTTAATTCTAGTTTTGAATGTCATTTATACTATGATTTTAAATGTAATTTATATAGGTTTCATGAGAGAGAAGGTAAAATTTGAAAAGTCTATTGTGAGACTATTTAGAGAGATTGTATTCTTATATGAAAAATAGCAGTGAAGTAAAAGTTATATTCTCTGTTCACAAATTGGTATTGAAGCTATGGTCAGTATAACCAATAATTTATCCCTGCCTCAATTAACAAAGATGGCCAATTATGACAATTGGAGCATCCAAATGAAATTCCTTATGGGATCCCAAGATTTTTGGGAGGTGGTTCAAGAAGGTTTTGAAGAACCAGAAAATACCACTGGGTACTCGGCAATCCAAAATAAAGTGTTGAAAGAGACACGATAGAAAGATAAGGCAGCTTTGTAGATGTTGTATCGAGCTGTTGACGAGGCAATCTTTGAGAAGATTGTTGGTGCATCCACTTCAAAGGAAGCATGGGACCTCTTGGAAAAGGTGTTCAAGGGTGCAGTCCAAGTTAAACAAATGCGTCTTCGAACTCGACGAGGTGAGTTGGAGGCCATGAAGATGAAGAATTGAGAAGACGTATCTAGTTACATCACTTGTGTGCAAACAGTAGCCAATCAACTTAAACGCCATGGAAAAACTCTCACACATGCAAGGGTCGTGGAGAAGATTCTTCGGTCATTAGCCGATGACTTTGAAAATGTTATATGTGCAATAGAGGAGTCAAGAAACGTGGAAGAGATGACCATTTATGATCTCGTGGATTCTCTTGAAGCAGATGAACAAAGAAAGATGAAAAAGAAATAAGAAGTCTTGGAGGAAGCCTTACAAACAAAGATGACCATCAAAGAAGACAAGGTGATGTACATGCAACATAATCGAGAAAGAGGACATGGACGTGGAGGTCGCGGTTTTCATCACAACGGAGGTCATGGTCATGGAAACAACAATGAAGAGATGGGACAAATGAACCAACAAAACTGGCATGGACAAGGTCATGATCGTGGTGTTGGTTCACATAATTCAAATGTTGAATGTTACAATTGCAACAAATATGGACACTATGCAAATGACTGCTATGCCAAGAAAACAGTGGAAGAAAATACAAATTTAGTGGAGGAAGATGAGACAAAAGATGAAGGAATTCTCATGATGGTCAATGAAGACGTCACTCTAGATAGTGACATGATATGATATCTAGACACTGGTGTTAGTAATCGTATGTATGGGCACAAACACCTATTTCTTGATATACAAGAGATAGAAAATGGACATGTATCTTTTGGAGACTCAACAAAAGTTTCAATCAAAGCTAGGGGAAAAATATGTTTTTCCCAAAAGGACGGAAAAGAAGGTACAATGGAGGACGTTTATTATGTACCCGATTTGAAGAATAATATTCTCAGTATGAAAGACCGGATTGTGCACTTGAAGGACAAAAATTAACGTGTTCTTGCAAATGTGGAGATGGTGAAGAATCGAATGTTTAAACTCAACTTAAAGAGTATATTGTCGGAGAAGTCTTTTTGTGATGAAAAAATTGAGCTTGAAGTTTTAAGAGCAAAATCAAGTAGTTTGGAACAATTATGCAATTTATCGACTAATGAAAAGCATAATCTTTTAAATGATATGAGTGTCCTGGTATCACAATTGGAGAGTGTTGAAGCAAAATTTCATAACCTAGAAAAAAGGTTTACAAAATTGGAAGAAAAATATGTTGATATGAAAGAAAAAGAAAGTAGAGTCAATCAAGTAGAAGAACTCCATTTGTTGCTTTTGGCACAAAAAGAAAAGGTGAATGAATTCTTATCCAAATTAAAATCCCCGTCTAATCATTATGTTCCAAGCTCATTGAAGCCAGAATCTTTCTTAAATCCTTTTAATTCAAAAGGTGAAAGTGGAGAAGATTTTGTTTGGAAAATTAAAAGTAATTCAATTCAAAATTTTGCATGGATTAGTGCAGTGAAGAAAACTATGGACACTACTGGAAAATATTGGAGGCAGTTGGCGTAAGGAAAAATATAAAATTGGAAGTTTGAGCGATGACAATCAGAGAAGCAATCTGAATGAAGAATAGGAAAGGTTTGAGTTTAAAGGGGAAATTTGTTACCATTAAACTCAAAGTCGACATTAGTTTTATTTAGAAATTTGAATGGATCAATAATTATTACCTTTAATTCTACTTTTGAATGTCATTTGTACTATCACTTTAAATGTAATTTATAGTATAAGTTTTATGAGAGAAGGTAAAATTTGAAAAGTCTATTGTGAAACTATTTAGAGAGATTGTATTCTCATATAAAAAATAGCCGTGAAGTAAAAATTATATTATCTATTCAGAAGTTAATTGTCTGCACATGATATTTTCCCGAGAACAAATACAACACGATAACATTATTTTCACAATCCAATTCGTACCATTATAAAAAAAACAACAATTTAGCATAATAGTACAACCGTGATAATAAAATGAAGAAGCAATAAAAACATCACGATTTTTCTCCTTCTTAAATATGTGAAAATATATCATATTAAAGTATAAATTTGAAGAAATTTAAAATTTGTTAACACATATTTTAAACTTCAAAATATAGAAGCAAGGAAGGGTAATACATACAAATCACATATTATAGATGAGAAAATGTTCAACAAAGTAAGGTGGATGAAAATAAATAACCATTCTACATAATCAAATGTTATTCTCTATTGCATTAATCAATTTCCAAAGAATAACTAGAAGAACAAGTAAATTCAGTTGCTATTGTTTGTTTAGAGTTTTCTGTCGCATCATATGGATATAAAGAAAAATTTGGAGGGATTTCCAATTTTTCAATGTCTCCTTCAAGCATTTCCACTACTTTGTTCATGGAGGGACGATCATCTGGATTCATTTGTATACACCAAAATGCAACTATGATCATCTTCTTTACTATTTTCTTTTCCTCCTCTGTGAAATCTCCCATTTCTTCCATTTCTATATCTTTCTCTTCTCTAATGTAATCATAAATCCAAGAGGGAAAATAAATTTGGCTTGAATGCTCTACATGGGAATTTAAGTTTTTCCTCCTGCTTGCCATCTCCATTAAAAGCATTCCAAAACTATAAACATCAGACTTATAGGATATTCTCCCAATATTTTTATAAAACAATTCTGGAGCCATGTATCCAATTGTTCCTCCTACTGTTGTCATGGTGACAATGCTATTATCTATCGGATATAACTTTGCCAATCCAAAATCAGAGACCTTTGGAATGAATTTATCATCAAGTAGAATATTATGGGGTTTTATATCAAAATGCAAAATTTGCATCTCACATCCATGGTGGAGATAAGCAATCCCACGAGCTACCCCAATTGCTATATTGTATATTTTGTCATAGCCAAATTCTATACTTTTATCTTTAGAAAATATAATTTTATCAAGAGATCCATTGGACATGAATTCATAAACAAGAGCATGTTTCGAACCTTCAACACAAAATCCAATTAATTGTACTACATTTTGATGATGTATTCTTCCAATGGTAGCAACTTCACTAATAAAGTCATGTCCTCTTCCTTTTGTTTTACTTAACATTTTTATAGCCACACAAGATCCACTAGACAACTTTCCCTTAAACACAGAGCCATAGCCTCCTTCACCCAATTTTTCCTTGAAACCGTTCACCATCTTCTTGATTTCCTTGTATGAGTATCTAATAGGCATCAAGTAATTATGTTCTAGATAATTTTCTATATTTTCATATATTGACAAATGCCTTTTCCTCCATTTGTATACCAAAAGCACAATAAGTAATGTCATCCCAAAAAAAAATCTAGCTGCCAAGAAAAATGGTAAAACATAGTGTCCTATGATAAAGGATACCATATCAAAGTAGTCAATTGCATCAAATCTTAGGTTTCCTTGTATTGTGCCCAACAGTACTGAAAATTAAATCAGAAATATAATTATATAAAGAATTATTAAGAATGAGATACGTAAGTGTAATGAAATATATGAATCTAATTCTTCTATTTGTCTACTAAAGTGAGTGAGGAGAGTGCATGCTAAAATATAACCTATGATATTAACAAATAAATAAAAAAGAAACTATATGAACATTTTAATTAATTTTGTAGTGTGTTATATGACTATTTGATTTTGTCATAATTTCAATGTTGAATTTTAATCAATTCTAAAGTGCACGATTCTAAGAGAGTGAAATGTGTTAGAGAGAGTTAGAGAGAGAGGGAGATGACAAATTTCTCGTTTTTCTTTTCTGACATGTGGAAATTTTTTCAAAGATGGGGCAGAGTGCTCAACGTTTTTATGCCTAGAAGATTAGATGCGAGAATCAAACGTTTTGGGTTTGTTAGGTTCCAATGTGTAAAGGATGTGGAGGTTCTGGAACGAAGGCTTGATTCAGTGTGGATTGGTTTATGGAAGGCTCAAGTCAATAAACCGAGGTACGAAAGGAGGGAGGTTCATATGAAAGAACGGGTTTCTTGGAAGTGTTCATCTGCTCTGAGGAAATTTTTGTATCAAAAGGTACAATTTCAAGGCGTCGACACTAAGGCGACCAAAAGCGGGAGTGTAAGCTATGCACAAGCGGTCAAGAATGGAGGCACGTCTGTTTCTCAAGAAGATATGGGTAAGGAGGATGTGGGTCAGGAGTCTCGAGTGCCTTTTTTCTTTGTTAAGTCAGAAGTTCCAAAATGGTTGGAACACAGTTATGTCGGGAGGTTATCTAAAGCGTCCGATATAAGGGTGGTGCAGGAGAGCTTTATTATGGGAGGTCTTAACTTTGTGCGCGTCTTGCTTTCCAGTTATACGGAGGGCTCGATAGAAAATATTTTAGAAGAACATAAGGAATGGTTGGACGACATTTTCGACTCAATTGTTCCTTGGGTTGAGTCCTTTGAGGTTACGAAAAAACTCGTGTGGATTCGCTGTAGAGGGATTCCTTTAAAGTTTTTGGAATACCCATTGCTTTGAGCTCGTAGGATCTCTGGTAGGGACACTTTTGGAAGTAGATGAAGAAACTGTCTCACGGGAGGTGTTGGAATATGCCAGATTCCATATCAGGATTCCGGAAGGGGCAAAGATTAACTTGGCTAAAGACGTGAAAATTAATGGTATTGTTTACCAAGTCGCTTATGAAGAAGAAAGTTGTTCAAATATCTCTCAGGTTGAGTGCGCTCATTGTAGGTGGGGTAGCGCGTCGGAGGAGGAATCGCAGCTGGGTAGGGAGGGCAGTGTAGGAGATGATTGTTATGCCTCGGATCGTTCTGAAGATGGCGGAGGGGGCGGTGCTTTGAGCAGGAAGGAAGAGTCCGCGCATTTTTCGACATCGGTGGAAGGGAGAGAAAAGGTTGGCGCATGTGTGGGTGTAACTATGGAGAATAATCATGCAAACAACTTTTTTAATCATCCATTGGGAAGTTTAGGCGGCTCTTGGGAAAAGAAGGAGAGAAATTCTGAAGTAATTAAAGAGTTAGGTGTTGAGGTATTTAAGGAGTTAGGTGATACAATATTTAATGAGATGCCCAAAAGTCTGGAGGGGTCCATAGGGGGTGATGCGGACTGCATTGGGGTGTGACCAGAAGATTCAATCTGTGTTGGGCCTGCCTTGGCCCACTCTCGTGAAGCAAGTTGGGTGAGTGAAACGTTGGGCTTAGGCCTTTCTCCAGACTGGGAAAATTTGGTTGGTATCGCAATTAGGGTTCCTATGGATGGCGACAGGTTGGGAGATAGCGACACAGAGGGGTTGCCGACACTCTGGACAACGAAGGCGGCGTAGGCGTTGATGTTGGCAGCGGAGACGTCGACGACGACAACGTTGTTCTCGGTGACGGGGAGGGTTTTGATGGCCGCTCTGGTGTTGACGGCTCTTCCCCTTGGATTGCGGTTCCCTCCTCCGCAAGTGTGGTGGTGCGCGATATGGAAGCGGAAGCGACATCGCTGCCGCCGTAGGGAGGCGCAGTTGATGTCGTTGCTGGCCGTGGGGAGCAAGGTGGTAGCGACATGGGTTTGGCAACGCCACTGGATAGAAAGTCGTGCGGTGACGCCGACGACAAAGGGGCACAACACGTCGACGTGGAGCAGGCAAAGGCAGTCGGATGGGGCTTGGAAAGGGTGGCAGATCAAATGTGCGATGAAATAGGGCCTCTTTCCAAGTAAAACGTAAGGCTCTTTTAGCCTAAAGGAAGCTAGACAGGTGTGTGGGTTTGGTTGGCCTTAACCTCAAACCTTTTCTGGGTAAAATTATCACGTCCTCAATACGAAGAAAGGTTTCGTCTAATTCCTCGGCGGACTCAGGGACAGAGAGTAGTAATCCTTTTATCTCTGAAAGTGCTCTTAAAAATTGCAATAGGCTGTTTTGGATGAAAAATGAAACGTCAGATTCTAGTAAGATATGGAATAACGGGAAGGAGATGGGTTTTTTGGTTTACGGAGAACAAAATGAGGTTCTCCATTCATTGAAGGATATAGAAGACCGGGATTCTAGGAGAAGGAAGGAGATTAAGATAATTAGCATGAATATTAGGGGGTTAGGGCTAGTGTCAAAAGAATATATCTAAAAGAGTTAATTCAGGTGGAACAAGTAGGTATGGTTTGTTTGCAGGAGAGAAAGTGTTATGAGTTCAGAGAGGAGAATTGTTTTCGTTTGTGGGGGCTCTAATGATATCAGTTGGGTTGAAAATGGAGTGAGTGATAACGTTGGTGGGAATATTACAATGTGGAGAAAGAGTAACTTTCAGTTGTTGAGATCCTTTAACGGGAAATATTTTTCGGTTATTGAAGGGGTTTAGAAGGTTGGAGCTAGAGTGCAAGTAATAATTGTGAATGTTTATTGTCAGGGGTCACTAAAGGATAAAAAGGTATTATGAGATGAGATTTGTGAAATGACGGAGAATCAGTCAAACTGAGTATGGTGTGTTGTTGGGGACTTTAACGTTGTTTGGATGAAGGAGGAAAGAAAGAGTTTGGTTTCCACGTCAGATTACAGCAGGGAAAGCAGGGAATTCAATAATTTTATCGAAAGGTCTGAATTGTTGGATATCCCGATGGTTGGCAGGAAATTCACCTGGTATAAACCAAACGACACAGTAAAAAGCAGGATTGATAGGGTGTTGGTTTCCAAGGAATGGCTGGATATTTGACCAAATAGTAAACAGTATGTCTCTAGCAGATCGGTATCAGATCATTGTGCTTTGGTAATTAAAGATGTTTGTTCTGATTGGGGACCGAAACAATTTAAAAGCTTAGATGTCTGGCAGAAAGATGGCAGGTTCAAAGATTTTGTACGAAACAAGTGGATCAATTATGAAGTGCATGGAAGAGGGTTGTTTGTTTTTAAGGAAAAATAGAAGTTGCTGAAACAAGAATTAAGAGTCTGGAACCGTGATGTATTCGGGAATGTCATTAACATTGGGAAAGAACTAAAAGAGAAGATTCAATTTTTTGGATGATCGGGATGATGAAGATACACTTGACGAGACTGGTAGGGGGGAGAGGAGGAGTTTGTTTGCCGAACATAGCAAACATTTGTTCAAGCAAGAAGCTTTGTATTTTCAGAAAGCTCGTCAAAAGTGGCTACAACAAGGGGACTTAAACACTAAGTATTTTCATTCTTCTGTTGCGTGGAGAAGGGTAAGGAACAACTTCAATGGTATGCCTATTGATGGCCAGTGGTGTGAGGACAAGGATGTGGTTAAAGATAAAGTCAGGGATTTCTTCAAAAAAAAGATTTGAAGATGTTTTTGGGCCTCAGGTTAGGTCGGATAATGTTTGTTTTAACTCTATTTCGGAATCAGATAATGAGATGTTGGTTGGTCCTTTTTCTGAAGAGGAGGTTAAGAACGCGATTTGGAGCTGTGACAGTTCGACGAGTCCTGGCCCAGATGGTTTTAATTTCAGTTTCATTAAACATAATTGGGAGGTGATTAAGAAGGATATTCTTTTGGCTGTTGAGGATTTTGCTTGCTCTGGTTCTTGGTCTAGGGGATCAAATGCTTCCTTTATTTGTTTGATTCCTAAGTCTGATAACTCTCGGTCGCTTGGGGATTTCAAACCTATCTCTTTGGTTGGCTATTTGTACAAGATTGTTTCTAAACTTCTTTCCCTAAGGTTGAAAAAGGTGCTAAGTGAGATCATTGATTCAAGACAATCAACTTTTCTCGAAGGTCGGGGTTTATTGGACAATGTTCTCGTCGCAAATGAGGTGCTTGAGGAGGCCAAGAGAGCAAAGAAGAGTTGTATTTTCTTCAAGGTTGATTACGAGAAAGCCTATGATTTAGTGAAGTGGGAGTTTATTTACTACATGTTAGGAAGGCTTGGTTTCTGTGATAAGTGGATCCCTTGGATTAGATCTTGCCTTGAATCCGCATCGAAATCAGTTCTTGTTAACGGAAGTCCAACAAAAGAATTTTCCCCGTCAAAGGGTTTGAGGCAGGGTGATCCTCTCGCACCTTTCCTGTTTCTGATTGTGGCAGAAGGTCTGGCCGGAGTTTCTAGGAATGCTGAGTCGCTAGGAATGATAGACAGTTTGGAAGTAGGGGGTAAGAAGGTTAGAGTTAATATGTTGCAATACGCAGATGATACTCTTTTCTTTTGTCATGTGAACTCTAAAAGTGTGTTCAATGTTAAGGCAATGTTAAATTGCTTTGAGCTTGCTTCGGGTTTGAAGGTGAATTTTTTGAAAAGCAGAATTGGTGGAGTAGGGTCGATGCGTTTTCTATTCGGGGTTTTGCAGCAATTCTTAATTGTGATACTATGAAAGTTCCTTTTAAATATTTGGGTTTGTCAGTTGGTGGTTGTCACAAGAGGGAAGCTTTTTGGGATGGTGTGTTGGATAGAATCAGCTCCAGACTGGGGAGATGGAAAGGTAGGATTTTGTCTATGGCTGGAAGGATTTTGTCTTATCAAGTCAGTTCTTTCGTCTATTCCCTTGTTCTATATGTCGATGTTTAGGTTACTTGCAGGAGTGATGAAGAAGATTGAGGGTATTCAGAGGAACTTTCTTTTGGGATGGGGTTCCGAGGGGAGGAAGATCGCTTAGGTTTCTTGGAAAAAGGTCTGTGAGACGAAGGGAGAGGGAGGACTCGGTGTGATCAATGTCAAGGATTTCAATTTGGCTTTGCTCAGTAAATGGATTTGGCGGTTGGGGTCTAATGAAGGGGGTTTGTAGGAGGAGGTTCTAGAATCTAAATATGGCAGCTGGAGGAATTTGAAAGAGGACAAAGGTGGCTATTATGATTCCCTTTGGTGGAAAGATTTGAGAAGGATCTAACATCTTGAGAAGTGGGACA
The DNA here is from genome assembly GCF_000499845.2 of Phaseolus vulgaris. Classification (NCBI taxonomy): domain Eukaryota; kingdom Viridiplantae; phylum Streptophyta; class Magnoliopsida; order Fabales; family Fabaceae; genus Phaseolus; species Phaseolus vulgaris. The sequence continues at coordinate 49,374,208 of NC_023752.2, forward strand.
ACAATTTCGGAGATTGTTTAAAATGGGAGGTTGGTAACGGAAAGAATATTAGGTTCTGGGAAGACCAGTGGACTAGTAATAAGGATTTGAAGTCTATTTTCCCAAGGCTTTTTTTGTTATTCACTAAGAAAGAAGCGTTGTTGGATAATTGTGGTTACAAGACAAATTTTGGGTGGGAGTGGTCTTTGGGGTGGAGAAGAAATCTTTTTGATTGGGAGCAAGTACAACTAAAGAAGCTCCTTGAGGAAGTGCACAACTTGTGCCCTGTCTTGGAGAAAGCTGACAGGTGGATTTGGATAAAAGATTTAAGTCACGGGTTCTCTGTTAGTTATGCTTATATGATTCTAAGAGGTGGTAGAGGATAGGAGTGGTCTGGGTTGTTTAATTTCTTTTGGAGGATTAGGGCTTTGCCCTCGGCCCAGTTGACCGCGTGGAGAGTGCTGGGAAATAAGATTGCAACCAAGGTTAATTTACTCAGACGCAGGGTTGCGGTTAGAAATAGTTTGTGCAGTTTTTGCGGGGAAAAAGAGGAGGAATATTTTCATTTGTTTTTCTACTGTAGGTTATCTTCGTTGACGTGGAACCTTTGTTTTGCGTGGTTAGGTATTACGACAGTTGTTCCTTTTCATGCTTTTTCACACTTTTTGTAGTTTAGGTTGAGTAATGCTCCGGAGTCGGTAAATCTTGGCTTGGGTAATATTTGGATAGCAATGGTCAGTGAAATATGGCATCATAGAAATAAGATAGTTTTTAATGAGGGAGTTCTAGACTTGTCTAAAAAAATTTCTCTGCCTCAGTTGAAGGTTTGGGCTTGGCTCACATCTAAATTTCCCTCAACTAGTTTTTCATTTTTTGATTGGTATCTTGCCCCTTTGGTTTGTTTGTATTCGCTTTAGTGGGATGTCGGAGGAAGTTTTTGTCAAGTTTTGTCAGGTTATGTCAGGAGCTGCTCTGTTTTTTAGATGGTTCAAAGGTGTTTTGCAGTTAGGCTGCTCATACCTTTTTGTATAAGGGTTGAATCACCCTGAAGTGGTCCTTGTGTATATATATTCTTGATTGCTGATAAAAAAAGTGAGTGAAATGTAGTTTTTTAATATTCAAAGTTTTTTATTAGGTGAAATGGTAGAGACACTAATGTAAAAGACTCATTTACGACAATACAATTACAACGCCTTTACATATAGACATTGTCCTTAAAAAAGTAGTAATATTTTTAAATTAAATTGGTGTAAAACAACAGTTATTAATAAAGCTGTCGTTTTCCATTAAACGCTTTTGTGTAAAACGGCGGCTAAGACTAGTAGTCATCATTTTACATAAAAGCGTTTTGTCTAAAATCATGGCTTTAGATCATAATCTAAATTACCTTCTACAATGATATAGTAAAAAACTGGTATATAACAAATATTATTTCTAGCATAAAGAAGAGAGGAACTCACTGAAGAAAACATTCTCCAAAAAATCTGCAAGAAAAATATGATTGAATGAGTAAATAGCGTGAAAAATTGTTTGGTCAGGAAATTAATTAGCATCACATATAATAAGTAATATATTTGTTAAAATAAAACAGAAATGTGGTTTGTAAAATTTGATACTAACATTTGTTGGCAATAACATTAAAGGAGAAGTAATTTTGCTTTTAACTTATATCAATAAATTTGAAAGAGGAGACAAATACAAATCCATAAATATGATGTTTGAATATTCAATTATATATCTTTAGAGTTAATTAATTATATAAAAGTATATAATTGAATATTGAAACATCAAAATCAATTCATGTTATGATGCACAAAGCACAGGTAATTTAAGAGACGCTTACATGCTGGATAAGGTAGCAGCTGTGACCATATCCCTCTACCTGAAAATAAAAGAAAATATGATTTTCAGAATTCCTTTTACCACTCCGAGACCAAGAATACTGCATAATGCCATAAAGGTTATACCCATTAACAATTTTCAATTATTATTATTATTATTTGAATTAATAGAATTGCTTGGACATATCTCAAATTAGTTTTAGCAAAAGACAGATGATACATATTGGTGATAATTGGTAAATATAATGAAAATTGAAGAAATATAAACATTGACAAAGAAACTAAAGGAGATATATAAGGTTTCCTGTAATTAAAAATATTAATTTAAGTTGAATTTGAATTCCTTTACCACACCGAACTAGCCGTATTCCAAATATATCTGGGCATAAGAGCGCGCATTGAAGGTTAAGGCTGGAAGTGTTGAAAGAGCACACGTCATAAGGTGACTCTTGACATTGATCGTCACAGGCAAATTGCAACCACGACATCTCAAATCCATAAAGTAGCGCTCTGTTCATATCAGTGTAGGAAGATTCGTCCAAACCCCACCAAGACGTCGGAGACACCAGCTTTACACCACAACCAACTTCAAGTTCCGCTGCTGTTATGTCACCACCGATGGCATAAATGTGGCCTTTCGACTGCCACTTCACACACGGAGCAGCATTCACGTACTTATTCTTCTCACTCACTGGATGGCTACAATTCAAGTAAATTATGTGCTTCCAAAGACTCTTCTCGTAATTACTCAATTCATCAGAGATTTGGTATTGAGAGGTTAGGTATGGAGCCACGGCATGACCATGATAAGCATCAGTGAAATTGGATTTAGACAAGAAATAGCGAGGAAGGGAGGAGCAACTTGGTTCTTCAACTCCCGGGTCAACCACTCGGATTGTGAAATTATGGTAGTTGATTGCCTGCACATGATATTTTCCCGAGAACAAATACAGCACGGTAACATTATTTTCACAATCCAGTTCGTACCTGCTGTCGCCGCAGTGTATTGGATCACGTTTCAATCTGAATGGCCGACTTATGTTTGTGATTTTCCCGCAAGAAGAAGTGGGGCAATCCATAGTTTTCTCTCGCTCATGCGTAGCACATATTTGTTGGACTACAAACAGCAAGAACATCACCAATAACACCATCTCTCTCCACATGACCATGGTTGGAGGCTTTGGATTAAGTCTTCGACCATGGGATTGTTTGTTTGGCAATATTTAAAATTTCAATTGCAGGCTTAGATTTTTTACCAGGAAGCTCTCTATCTGGATTTCTACACTTACGATGAAATTAACAAATATAATAAAAACTGCAGTGCGATTCCATATGGATCACACTTTTTCCCTTTAAGAAAGTTGTGCAATAACATTTAAAAGTTAACAAACGCGGACTTGGATTGACTTTGACCGTGATTCCTCTCCGAATTCCTAGATTGAAGGCAACAAACAAAAATATAAAAATCGTGTAAACATAAAGGAAAATCCGTGGTCTGTGTCTTTCCTGCCTGTAATCACGTTCTTTACCCAAAAGAAAACCAACCACTGCAGTAGTGCCCTTCCAAGTTGATACAATATTGATCACGTTGTCCGCATGTACAGTATTTTTCTCTTTCAAAAGTTTTGCGATGATATTTAAAAGTTAAAACGCGGACTTACGCTGACTTTCACCGCAGTTTCTCTCTGGATTCCTGAACTGAATGTAATAGACAAAAAATTGTTAACTGTGTAAACATATATTGAAAACGCTACGAGTCTGGTTCTCAAACATAAGCTTCTTATTGCAGAAGAAAACAAACTCTTGCACTTGAGACTTAAGATGGCAACCTTTACGTAATTGAATTCACATCTTACATAACCCTTTTGAGCCAGAAACTTTTGTTATTAGTATTGCACTATATTTTCCTAAACATTGGCATATTTAAGAAAGAAGAATATAGATGCAATATATAAAAAATGGAATGGTTAGTTGTTTTAAAGTTTAAATATTTGAGTTGGTTGGAAATAGAAAGAATTTATTTCTATTATTCTTAAAAAAAGTTTATGTTGAAATTATGAATAAGTAGAAATAAAATGAGGAAAAGTGTTGAATATAAAGAAAATGGTGATTAGATAGCACATATGTACTTTAATATGATTGTAGGTATGTTCTTCTTCTTTTAAATGTTCATTTTGTTATCTGAAAAATCAATATATTTTGGAAACCCAAACTCATTATAACCCTCTAAAAGATCTTAAGATTCATGTTTTTTTAATATGATTGTGATGAAAAGATGAAATGAAAAGCAACTGTTATTTGTTAGGATCTAGTGAAAATAGAGAGAAACACTTACCTTGAGAATATAAGAAGAAATTCCTTGATGAATTTTCATTTTATTGTTTTGGTTTTATCTTAGAAGTTGATTGTATCTATATCTTTCTATATTTAAAATTGGAAGCACCATAAGTTTCTAATTCAATATGTTGACAAATGTCATTTTTCAGTAATATTTCTTATTAAAAGATAAGCACTTATGGTTTTTTATTGATAAAATAGATATAATTCAATCCTTAATTTAGGAATTTAAAGCTTTTTACATATTTTGTGATTATAAGATGAATGAGAATGATTTATTTCCAAATTTATGTTAATTTCGAAATTCTAGGGGAAAATGGAGATGAAAGGGCTAAAGGAGAATGAACAAGATGAAAAGGAAAAGTTGAAACATTGGAAACTCGCTCAAAACTCGTCCAAGCAAGTTTACTTCAGAGGAACTCGCCCAAGCGAGTCCACCCTAGTGAAGTTGGGCATTTTCTCGTCAAACTCACTTAAGCAAGTAATAACTCGCTTAAGCGAGATGTCACTTAGCCCAAGTCCAACTGGGTTTAATAGGAAGCATGAGGCATAACCCTAGACATCATTTGGGATAATAGAAAGAGATAGAAAACCCTAGAGGAGGTAGCCATCAAGGAGAAACATCTTGGATTTTCTTTTCTTGCTTTCCATGCTTGTAATGACCAACATGAGTGTATAATTCTTCCCTTTGAGATTGAGATTAATCTATTTAAACTTTTATGTGTTGAGGTTATATTTATCTGTAATATTTCATTTATTGATTGATAATTGGTATTATCATTTTATTCTCAAAAGCTTGAATTATTCATGATTTTGATCCTTAGATTTCACTCGAAAGTACTTCTAAAAATATGACCTAAATGATAATGTTTAACATATTTGAATGCTAGGAATAGATTTGAAATGTTAATTGTTTTATAACATATGTTCGTAATGATAAGGAGTTTTTATAAATATGCGAGGAATTGATATTTAGGAGATTGTCTTAATAATTTTGAATACGAGTAATCGATATAAATAATTTTTATATGTGCATAAATATCAATCAAGACTGAATATTATAATCTTTTGTAAAAATACAGACAAGTGATAAGGATCAACCCCAATCCCACTTTTTCCAATTGAATCACACAAATCTTTTACTTTGCTTTGTTTACATTCTTGAAATTTTATCATACAGAACAAACTTTCCAACAAAATTTTACATATTATTTTCTATTTACACTAGTGCATAAATTTTAAAAGATCCCGACTATTTTTTATTTAAGACTATGGCTTTATAGCCACATTTGTTGTACACGTAGTCGTAAATACAAGAGATAAGAATGTGGCTAAATAGCCGCCTTCTTAAATACCATTAATAAATGCGGTTATGGTAAATAACTGCATTCTTATTTAATTTTATGCAGTTATTTACCCTAGCCGCATTTATAAATGGTATTTAAGAAGACAACTATTTAGCTGCAATCTTAAATATCATTTATAAATGCGGCTATAGTAAATAACTGCATTCTTATTTAATTTTTTTTTATAAAAAATTAAAACTCTAAACCCTAAACCCTAAGGCAACAACGACAGAGGCAGTAGCAACAAAGCAATGGTGACCTTCATCAATACAAGAAAACAAACAAATAAGAGAAACAAAACAAATATATAAACCAATGGTGAAAAAGAAAGAGAGCTCGAAACGTACTTAAAATAGCACAAAGAAGACAATGAAGGGTCGCAGAAGACGAGAGGAAGCACGAGAGCAAAAACATAAGAGAAAACGAAGCGTAAGAGAACCCTTCGTCAATGCAAGAAAACAAACAAATAAATGAAACGAAAAAAATTTATAAACCATTGACGAAGAAGAAAGAGAGTTGATCGAAACGAACTTACAATGGCACGAGAACACACCAGAGCAGAAACAGAGAGAAAAGGCGAAGTGCCAAGAAGAAAGAAACTATGAAAGCGTAAGTGACACGCTTCAGAATTAGGGTAAAAAGTGATTTAAGAAGGCGATTATTTGTAATAGCAGCATCAAGCGCTTGATTTAAGAATGCGGCTATTTGTAATAGTCACATCTTAAATCAAAGCGCTTGATTTAAGAATGTGGCTATTACAAATAGCTGCCTTCTTAAATCAAGTTAATTTCAAAAATGTCACCGTGTTTTGAAAGACAACGTCTAACCCTAAAATCACATTAAATAATGGGTCATTTTTTAAACTTTTGTACTAGTGTTAGTGAATATTATACTTGAGAATTCAATTGTTCTTTGTAGATTCGATATTCGTTTTTATGGATAAATTTATTACTTCTGACATGGTATATTTATCGTAAAATAGTCATCAACGTACAACTTCAATGAAGATAATCTCTGTAAGTGAAGAAGTATAACTTTTTTCAAGGTTGCTTATACTTTTGTAAACTTTTAGTAATCAAATCTTTGATTGAGATTTGTTTACTTTGAATGTGCAAATCAAGTGGTTCTTTATTTTTTTCATAAAACAAAGAAAATTATATTTGATTTGTTTGCGTTGAAGAGAACTTAATCATGGTTATTGATTGATATTCTCATACTTATAGAGTAGAATTTTCTTCTTGTTACTGTTTTTACTCACTTTTCTTTTAAATTATGTTTCTAGCTATTTCATTTGTTTCAATTTAGATTTAATACATGGTTAATGCAATTCTAGTTTCAGTTTTCAACTATACACTATTGTTTTCTTATTTTCGTCAATTTTCTTTTTGAGTTAGTTTGTTGTAATTCTACTTTTTAGTTTCTTGTTTCTTTCATATGCGCATTTCATTTTAACTTCTTAATATGGTTTCAGTTGCAGTATCAATCATATAGTTTTTCAATTTTTTAGAATTGGTAGTTAATTAAGTATTTCAATTAATTCAATTTGTTAGGTTTTACATTTTTTCCAGTTATTTTTGTAATTACATTATTTCAATTTTGCTTTTCAATTCTAGTAATTTTATTTCATTCCTTCAATTCTTGCTGTTACATTCCTGTTATGCACTCCTCAATTTACATTTCAACAATTCAATTTCCTTACAATTTCATTTTTTTGTCTTATTGATTTTCCATACACTACAGTGGTTATCAAAGACAACTTACACAGTCAGATCAACATATAAGAGATTAAGAAGTGGTAATAGAGATTGTTTCTAGAAGATAAAGGCATTACCAACAACCCAACACTTTGCAAGACAATTATTAATTAATAAAGTGGCGACACTGAATAATCTACAAAGAAGGAGTGTGGACGTAAGATGTCAAGCATCCTTCGTGTTTGCTATTAATGATGAAAATTTTGAAGCTCACTTAATTTTCATCTGTGAGGTTGGGGATCGGTTTTGTATACCACACTAGGATAGATGTGCATTTCTGTTAATTTGAACACCCTGCAATTAGTTATAAGGATAACAGAGTATGGAATAACATTATCTTTAGGAATTTGAGAGTTGATTAAGAGGAAATCTTTGTTCGAGCACAAGTCAAATAATGAGCCTGGATTACAAATAGATATTTAAATACAAAAAATTCTCATATTTTGATTGGTGTATGAGTCCATTAACATGTGTATAAGACTTAGAAAAAATGTATGTAATGTCATTTGAGGGATTCAAGGTTGGAAAAGCCTTAATGAAGATCAATTGCTTTAATTTACTCATGTTAGTTTCTATATGACACTAGAAGAAAATCGCGAATTATATATAGATTATTACGCACGGATCAAAATCCGTATATAAAGTTAACATTATATACGGATTTTTACATACATATTTTATTATTCCGTATGCAAATAGATATTACACGGATTTTTTTCGTATGTAATTTTGGCACCATGAAGCGAAAATTAAATTATGTATGTAAATAGGTATTACATTTGGATTTTTCTGTATGTAAATGACAGATAATTACATACTGGCTATATCAATATGTAACTTTGGCACCATGAAGCGGAAACCAAGTTTCATCAGTGATCAAAGAAACTTTAACCACTACACCAGACAATTTTTTTTGTATTATTATGATTTTTATTATACTTATTATTAATAATATAATTTTTATTATTATTATTATTATAATTTTTATTATTATTATAATTTTTATTATTATTATTAATATAATAATAATAATTATTATTAATATAATTTTTATAATTATTATTAATAATAATAAGTATAAATTATATTAATAATATGTATAATAAAAATCATAATATGACCAAAGAACTTGTCTGATCTAGTGGTGATTTTGGTTTTTCTTGTAGTGTGAGTAGTTTCTCTACTAAAGAACTTTGAGTTGTATGATCTACAAGTATATTGTTAGTATTTTGAATAACTAACGATTAAATTTGAACTGCTTTTAGGACATACAAATCTGGTTTGGGCCTATAAAGTAACAATTCTCAAACTATAAGGTCGATAGTCTTTTATTTATTTTTAATGCAGATAATGTATCCAACCAACAAACTCATATGAATGTTTACAAGTATGGGCAAACACAAGGAAAAATATGAGGAATGGCATATGGCTACAGGGGAGCATAAAGAAACAAGACATTGGAAGTAGTTACTGCAATTTTTATCAAGTATCAAGAAATCTTAATTGAAGGATATTTGTTGTTGTGATGTTGTTTGTATGAACATAAGATCCTGTTTGTTATCACATGACTGTCATCACAACGAACAACGACTGGTCATATATGTAGGAATTTTGCTAGATATTATGATGCTTTTATATGCTTATATGTGTAGTTTTGGATGGTTTAATTCTTCTTATGAGTGTTTAGGTTGTTACCTATGGTTTTATGGTATGGTCATTGGTGAGTATTTAGTTACCTTTTGTAAATATTTTAGACTTTTGTATATGCTTGAATAGCCCAAGTACTCCATTCATCTATATATTATTTTTTTTATAAAAAAACAACGATTTAGCATAATAGTACAACTCCTGATAATAAAATGAAGAAGCAATAAAAACATCACGATTTCTCTCCTTCTTAAATATGTGAATATGATTACTCAGATTAAAGTATAAATTTGAACTAATTTAAAATTTGATAACACATATTTTAAACTTCAAAATATAAAAGCAAGGAAGGGTAATACATACAAGTCACATATTATAGATTAGATGAGAAAATGTTCAACAAAGTAAGGTGGATAAAAATAAATAACCATTCTACATAATCAAATGTTATTCTCTATTCCATTAATCAATATCCAAAGAATAACTAGAAGAACAAGTAAATTCAGTTGCTATTGTTTGTTTAGAGTATTCTGTCGCTTCATATGGATATAAAGAAAAATTGGGAGGGATTTTCAATTTTTCAATGTCTCCTTCAAGCATTTCCACTACTTTGTTCATGGAGGGACGATCATCTGGATTCATTTGTATACACCAAAATGCAACTATGATCATCTTCTTTACTATTTTCTTTTCCTCCTCTGTGAAATTTCCCATTTCTTCCATTTCTATATCTTTCTCTTCTCTAATGTAATCATAAATCCAAGAGGGAAAATAAATTTGGCTTGAATGCTCTACATGGGAATTTAAGTTTTTCCTCCTACTTGCCATCTCCATTAAAAGCATTCCAAAACTATAAACATCAGACTTATAGGATATTCTTCCAATATTTTTATAAAACAATTCTGGAGCCATGTATCCAATTGTTCCTCCTACTGTTGTCATGGTGACAATGCTATTATCTATCGGATATAACTTTGCCAATCCAAAATCAGAGACCTTTGGAATGAATTTATCATCAAGTAGAATATTATGGGGTTTTATATCAAAATGCAAAATTTGCATCTCACATCCATGGTGGAGATAAGCAATCCCTCGAGCTACCCCAATTGCTATATTGTATATTTTGTCATAGCCAAACTCTATACTTTTATCTTTAGAAAAGATAATTTTATCAAGAGATCCATTAGACATGAATTCATAAACAAGAGCATGTCTCGAACCTTCAACACAAAATCCAATTAATTGTACTACATTTTGATGATGTATTCTTCCAATGGTAGCAACTTCACTAATAAAGTCATGTCCTCTTCCTTTTGTTTTACTTAACATTTTTATTGCCACACAAGATCCACTAGACAACTTTCCCTTAAACACAGAGCCATAGCCTCCTTCACCCAATTTTTCCTTGAAACCTTTCATCATCTTCTTGATTTCCTTGTATGAGTATCTAATAGGCATCAAATTATTATGTTCTAAATAATTTTCAATATTTTCATATATTGACAAATGCCTTTTCCTCCATTTGTATACCATAAGCACAATAAGTAATGTCACCCCAAACAGAAATCTAACTGCCAAGAAAAATGGTAAAATATAGCGTCCTATGATAAACGATACCGGATCAAAGTAGTAATTTGCACCAAATCCTAGGTTTCCTTGTATTGTGTCCAACAGTACTGAAAATTAAATCAGAAATATAATTATATAAAGAATTATTAAGAATGAAATACGTAAGTGTAATGAAATATATGAATCTAATTCTTCAATTTGTCTACTAAAGTGAGTGAGGAGAGTGCATGTTAAAAGATAACGTATGATATTAACAAATAAATAAAAAAGAAACTATATGAACATTTTAATTAATTTTAAAGTGTGTTATATGACTCACTACAAGAAAAATCATGAACTAGAAACCCAATTTTAGATACCAAAATAATTAGTTGCAATTGTAACTAAATTAGAGATCATTTTAGAAACTAAAAAAAAAAATTGGTTTCTAAATTAGTTTCTATTATTGTTAAATAGTTTCTAAATTGGTATCTAATTAGCCAAGGTTTTTGCTACCAAATTTAGAAACTAAATAATTGGTAGTTAAAACCTTGGTTGTTAATTAGATACCAATTTAGAAACAACTTAACAATAATATAAACTAATTTAAAAACCAATTTTTTTTTAGTTTCTAAAATTGTCTCTAATTTAGTTACTATTGCAACTAATTATTTGGTATCTAAAAATTGATTTTTATTTCATGATTTTCTTGGAGTGACTATTTGATATTTTCATAATTTTCAATGTTGAATTTTAATCAATTCTAAAGTGCACGATTCTAAGAGAGTGAAATCTAATTTTTTAATATTCAAATTTTTTATTAAGTAAAATGGTAGAGACACAAGTGAAAAAGACCCATTTACGACAATACAATTACAACATTTTACGGATAGATGTTGTCCTTAAAAATGTGGTAATAGTTTTGAAATTAAATTTGTGTAAAACGGTGGTTATTAGTAAAACTATCATTTTATATGAAACATTTTTGTGTAAAACGGAGACTAAGACTAGTAGTCATCATTTTACATAAAAGCGTTTTTTATAAAATGACGGCTTTAGATCATAGTCTAAATTACCTTATACAATGATATAGTAAAAAATGGCATATAACAAATATTATTTATAACATAAAGAAGGAGACAAACTCACCGAAGAAAACACTCTCCAAAAAATCTGCAAGAAAAATATGACAGAATGAGTAAATAGCGTGAAAAATTGTTTAGTCAGGAAATTAATTAACATCACATATAATAAGTAATATATTTGTTAAAATAAAACAGAAATTTGTAAAATTTGATACTAACATTAGTTGGCAATAACATTAACTTATATCAATAAATTTAGTTTTAATGTTACTATATATTTGGGTAGGTTGTTTCAGGTTTAAGAGTAAAGATTAAAAACAATTTAAATATTTTTTTATTGGAGTGTTATAAAGATAAGACCGTAATACAGCTAAATTCCAAAGCAAATAGTATTTCGAAGATAAAATAATTAATTTAATAATAATATCTCAATAGACTTATGGTTATGTACTAAATTAATTTTTAGCAGTAAAAATTAAAATATAATTCATTTTTTTGTTGAATAAAGGGTTAAAAATAAAATGTTATCTCTATTTTAGGTAACAACTTCATATTTTACATATATTTGTTAAATTAGGTTAACATGATACTACAAAGTCATTGTTTAAAAATTGTGAGAAATGCGAGTGATTATACTAATTTATATTAAATATATTTTCCCGTATACAAAACATTTTGAAAGAAGGGACAGATGTAGATGCACTATTATCGAAAAATAACATATGCTTAGAAATGTTTTATTACATGATTAATAAATATGAAATTATATATATCTTTAGTTAATAAATTATGTAAAAGTATATAGTTGAATATTGAAACATAAAAATCAATTCATGTTATGATGCACATAACCAAAGCGCAGGTAATTTAAGAGACGCAATCCTTACATTGTAGATAAGTTAGCAGCTGTGACGATATCCCAGTACCTGAAAATGAAAGAAAATATGATTTTCAGAATTCTTTTTACCACTCCGAGACGAAGAGTACTGCATAATGCCATAAAGGTAATACCCATTAACAAGTTTTAAAAATTATTATTATTATTTAATACTTTTAATGACTATAGTTATATTTTTCTAAGTTAATGTAAGCATAAAAAGTAATTTAATTAATAGAATTGCTCGGAAATGTCTCAAATTGGTAAATATGTATAGTTATGATGTATAATGAAAATTGAAGAAATATAAACATTGAGAAAGAAATTAAAGGAGATATATAAGGTTTCCTGTAATTAAAAATATTAATTTAATTTGAATTTGAATTCCTTTACCACAGGGAACTAGCAGTCGTCCGAATAACATATCGTCGCAGAGCGAGCATTTAAGCTTAGGGATGGAAGAGTTGAAATAGCAGTCGCCATGAGTTGAGTTTGGACATAGATAATCACAGGCGAAATGCAACCACGACATCTCAAATCCATAAAGTAACGCTGTGTTCATATCAGTGTAGGAAGATTCATTTGCGTCCAAACCCCCCCAAGACGTCGGAGATACCAGCTTTACACCACAACCAACTTCAAGTTCCGCTGCTGTTATGTCACCACCGATGGCATACATGTAGCCTTTCGACTGCCACTTCACACACGGAGCAGTATTCACGTACTTATTCTTCTCACTCACTGGATGGCTACAATTCAAGTAAATTATGTGCTTCCAAAGACTCTTCTCGTAATTACCCAATTCATCAGAGAATTGGTTTTGGGTGCTTCGGTATGGAGCCATGGCGGCACCATGATAAGCATCAGTGAAATTGGATTCAGACAAGAAATAGCGAGGAAGGGAGGAGCAACTTGGTTCTTCAACTCCCGGATCAACCACTCGGATTGTGAAATTATGGTAGTTGATTGCCTCAACATGATATTTTCCCGAGTACAAATTCAATACCGCAACATTATTTTCACAATCCAGTTCGTACCTGCTGTCGCCGCAATGTACTGGATCACGTTTCAATCTGAATGGCCGACTTATGTTTGTGATTTTCCCGCAGGAAGAAGTGGGACAATCCATAGCATGCTCTTGCTCATTAGTAGTACATACTTGTTCGACTACAAACAGCAAGAAGATCACCAATAACACCATCTCTCTCCATATGACCATGGTTGTAGGCTTGTGATTAAGACTTAGACCATGAGATTGTTTGTGTGGCAATATTTAAAATTACAAACGCAGGCTTAGATTTTTGACCAAGAAGCTCTCTATCTGGATTTCTACACTTGCGATGAAATTAACAAATATAAAAACTGCAGTGCGATTCCATATGGATCACACCTTTTCCATTTAAAAAAGTTGTGCAATAACATTTAAAAGTTAAAACACGGACTTAGACTGACTTTGACCGTGATTCCTCTCCAAATTCCTAGATTGAAGGCAATAAACAAAAATATAAAAATCGTGTAAACATAAAGCAAAATCCATGACCTGTGTCTTTCCTGTCTGTCATCACGTTGTTTTCCCAAAAGAAAACAAACCACTGCAATAGTGCCCTTCCAAGTTTATTTCATATTGATCACGTTTGTCCGCAGGTACAGTATTTTTCTCTTTCAAAAGTTTTGCGATGATATTTAATGTTAAAAACGCGGACTTACGCTGACTTTCACTGCAATTTCTTTCTGGATTCCTGAACTGAATGTAATAGACAAAAATTTGTTAACCGTGTAAACATATATTGAAAACGCTCCGAGTCTGGTTCTCAAACATAAGCTTCTTATTGCAGTAGAAAACAAACTCTTGCACTGTTTCAGACTTAAGATGGCAAAGCCTAGTCTACTGTGTCTCCATGCTTATGGCATATTGATCACAATAATGCTATTCCTAAAGCTCATTCTTATCAAAGGTAGCAGCGATCATAACGAGTGCAGGGAGTTGTCTTGTGGGCCAAACCGAACACCTATTAGATTTCCCTTCCAACTCGTCAAGGGGACGCATGAATGTGCTCATCCTGGGTTTTGTCTGTATTGTACTCAAGAAAACAACACCATGCTTCTCCTCCCTACCATTAAATTCCACGTCATAAACATAGACTACGAAAATCGGCAAATTTCCTTGAAAGACCCGAAGAATTGCCTTCCAAAATATTTTCTAAACCACAACAATTCTTTTAATCATTATTACTTTACCGGAAGCGGCGTAAGCTTCTTTGACTGTTCTTCACTTGGGTATAGACATCTCAGAAATCAATATGGAAACTACCAAGATATGATCTCCTGTCCGATATACGCTACTGATTCTCAAGCAAGTATCTTGGAATGGGACCTGACATTCTGTTCTAAGATATCCGATGTCACTGCACCAGTCTCGGCAATCGAGATGCAGCAGAATGAGTTCATGTTGACATGGTCCAAACCAGCTTGTTCTGCGTGCGAAGCTGAAGGCAAAAGATGTAAATGGAAGAACAACAGCACCGAAGTTATCGAATGTTTGGATTGCTCTGACCACAAGGGCCTCCATAAAAGAATCACAAATTTCAGATCTTTTATTTTTTCCAGTACAGGTGAGACCAGATTCTTCCACACAACTTCACTTAACTTTTTCATTTCTCTCACTCTTTTTAATGAAGTCTGTTACAGTTATCGTAGGTTCAATTGTTTTTGGCCTGCTGGGAATTATGGCTTTTAAGATTTTCCGCTATTTTAGAGAGAAGGAAGAAGACCAAGCAAGAGTGGACAAGTTCTTAGAGGATTACAAAGCTGAAAAGCCTACGAGATTTACATACGCCGATGTCAAGAGAATCACCGATGGTTTTAAAGAAAAACTAGGGGAAGGAGCCCATGGAGCTGTTTTCAAAGGCAAACTTTCGAATGAGATTCTCGTGGCTGTGAAGATCATCAATAATACTGAAGGAGATGGGAATGAGTTCATCAACGAAGTTGGAATTATGGGAAAAATCCACCACATTCACGTGGTTCGTTTGCTAGGCTTTTGCGCCGAAGGAATCCATCGTGCTCTTGTCTACAATTTGTTTCCAAAGGGTTCACTACAAAGCTTCATATTTCCACCCGATGACAAGGAGCATTTCCTTGGGTGGGAGAAGATGCAACACATTGCTCTTGGTATAGCTAAAGGGATTGAGTATCTCCATCAAGGTTGTAATCATCCCATTATTCACTTTGACATCAATCCTCGGAATGTGTTACTTGATGACAACTTCACTCCAAAGATTTCTGATTTTGGATTAGCCAAATTGTGTTTCAAGAATCCAAGTTTGGTGTCCATGACAGCTGCTAGGGGAACCTTGGGATACATGGCACCGGAAGTTTTCTCCAGGAACTTCGGAAATGTATCCTACAAGTCTGATATTTACAGTTATGGAATGTTGTTGCTAGAAATGGTTGGAGGAAGGAAGAATGTAGACATGTCATCCTCAGAAAATATCCATGTTCTGTACCCAGATTGGATCCATAATCTTGTTGATGGAGACATACGTATCCATATTGAGTATGAAGGTGATGTTAAAATTGCGAAGAAGCTAGCCATTGTTGGACTTTGGTGCATTCAGTGGCAGCCAGTGAACCGTCCATCCATAAAATCTGTCATACAAATGCTAGAAACTAAAGAGGAACACCAGTTAACTGTGCCTCCTAATCCATTTCATTCAACGACTTCAACTCTCACTTCAGCAAGAAGACCTTTGGAGTTGGAAGCAATTCAAGAGTGATGAGTGAGAGAATAGTTCTGACTGTTAGACTAACAAAGATGTGTTTTATTGATTTATTCTCATCGGAAGATCCATGATTTGTTGAAACTTTTTGCTTGTAGATTTTAATATGGGATTTTTTTAGCTTTTCGGTGCAGTTGCAAAATTTTCAGTGTAAAGTTTGCTTTTCCTAATGTGTTAGTTTATATTTGATTGTGGTTTTGGTTTTTTATTATTATTCTTATTGATATTATTATTATTATTAATAATAACAATAATTATAATAATATTATTAATTATAATATTAATTAGAATAATAATAATATTAATAATATCAATAAATAATAATAATAGTAATCATTTTAATATTAATAATAATTACAATAATATTAATAATAATAATAATACTAGCAGTAATAATTATAATAATAATATTCATAATAATTTTAATAATAATAATGTTAATTTTAATATTAATACTAATTTTAATAATAATGTTAATATTAATAGTATATTATAATAATATTCATTCAACTTAATTAGTGTTCTATATCTATTTTCATATTCTTACAATCTCAATTTATTCTAGTCAAATATGTTCATGAATAATATAAATATTTATCGTAAGTATACTTTTTAATTGGATTTTCTTGACATCATTGCTATAATTTTATTTAAAATGCATTTTTGTATGCTTAAATGCATATTGCGATTAGCATTAGTATGAAGACTTTCATTTATTGAAGTACTGACCAATTGAACTCGAGTATGGTTGAGGTTAATGCATTGGTCATTCAAAAAATAGTTCAAGATGTTATGACCTGGTTTAAGTTTTTGTACAATGATCAGGGAGGATGATGAACGAGGTCAACTGAGTTTATTACACGTGAAATTTATTTATCACATGAAAAATGAAATCGATTACTTTAAACATTTTGACAAGTGGTAACAGAACCACTGACTAATAAAATTGTCCAACCTAAAACATAAATTATAAATATTGTACACAACTACACTTTGATTCCTCCACTACAATAAGTGTTCACCTTGGTGTCCTCCACGGGAGTCACTTCATATAGACCTCATGCACAACCCTATCGAAACATAATAGTAAGCTCTAAATGTTAAAAATTTGTTCAGTGTGCAGAAAGTTGATAGTATGTCACCACTTATTCATACACATGTCACCACTTATTGTGACTAACTACATTGATACTGAGATTAGAAAACTTTTCCTCGGTATCTTCCATTGAGGTCACTTTACACACACCTCATGCACCACCCCACCCAAAAACAACACAAAGCTCAAAATTTCTAAAATTACATCACAATACATAAACTTGGTAGTATGTTACCACTTTTTCCTACCTAGGTCACCACTTAATGTGTCTTTAACTAATTACATTGAAACTGAGATTATAGAACTTGACCTTGATGTCCTCCATTGAGGTCACTTTACACACATCTCATGCACCACCCTACTAGAGAACAACATTAACCTCAGATTTTCAAAAATTTGATAAGTGTGCAGAAACTTGATAGCAGGCCACGACTTATTCCTATATAGGTCACCACTTTTTGTGACTAACTACATTCACATTGAGAATAAAGAACTTGACCTTGGTGTCCTCCACTAATGTTCCTTTACACACACCTCAGGCACCACCCTACCCAAGAACAAAATAAAGCAAAATTTTATAAAAAGAAGTTAAAATTATAAAAAGCAAAGAATGCTACAATATTGGATTAATATTCTTAATTGGATATAAAATATTTTTATCTACTGCAGTGTGAGATAATAACTGTGTATATATTATGTAGCAACATAGATGCATTCATATTCTTAATTGGCAAGAAAATGTTTTTATGGACCATAATAAAAAAAAGAAATGAGAACAATTAAAAAAAAAAAAAAATCTTGAAGTTCTTTATATAATTAGCTTTTACCTTGAAGACTTTTGTCTCATTTTTCTCCTGGATAACCATTTTTCTCTTGGATAACGGATAATAATTAACTACACAGCATAATATATGATCTTTTAAAAATAATAGTAATATGAAATTAGTAAAATAAATAATGGCAATAAATAATGGTTTAAGAATGAATTTTACAAATTCTAAACTACCTAGAACTAAACCCCAAACACAGCAGCACGGGCATCAAGCTTTCTTTACAGATTTGGAGGCATCAAAGCTTCATTTTCAACAAGAACCCTTAGAAGGTTTTTGAAGATCATTCCTAAACTTCTTTATGAAACATATCAATTATTTAGAATGATTTGGTAATGAAAAAGAGAAGGAAGAAGTATTCCTAGGAGGCGCAGATAGTTTTGTACAAGTTAACATTATTGTTTTGGTTGTATGAGATGAGATGATGAGACCCATTTTGGTTTCACTTTCCTCACCTTTTTAATATTCTCTTTTGTTTTTCAGTTTTAATTGGTCCTCTTTAACTTCTTTGGGAGAAAGGGGTTTCAAGATAACCTTATGCCCTTGGAAGTTGAAAGAAATTTTATTAGTATGGCCATCATGTAATTTTTTTCTATCATATTGCCAAGGTCGTCCTAATAGAACATGCCATCTGCACAACATCACATAATCATATTTATACTTTCCTCTATCGAAAGTTATGAGGCATTGTTAGTTAACCTTAATTTCACCCTTTTACTAAGCCATTGTAATTTATAGGACTTTGTATGAGAGATAGTAGGTAATCCATGTTTCGCCACTACTTTTGCCACATTAGCACAACTACCCCATCAATGATCATGGAACATAATTTGTTGTTGATAAGGCAGTGGGTGTGGAAAATATTTTATCTTTGGGTTTCATCAAAAGGTTTTTGAATAGTCCCCAACATTCGCCTTACCACCAATAAGTCACCTTCACAAGGTATTGATGAACATATATTTATTCACATACAAAAGCCTTAATCACAAATTATTGGACTATAATAATAAATAAATCTATTGTTTTAATTAATATTCTTATAATTGGGTTTATTTGGACCTTAACAATTATTTTTGTTAATTTTGTATTTTTAGAGTAAATTATCCGGAGGAAGCATCTACCTTTGTGAATGGGCCAAATATGCAAAAGTCCAAGTTGCTTCTTGAACCAAAACAGGAAACAAATTCCGAGGGGAAGAAAGAGAAAATAAAATCTACAATATCTCAAAAACAAAATTGGAAGCAAATCTTTTGCAAAATACAAGAATTTTGGAAAGTTGGAAACTGTAAACAAAATATAAACTACAATATTTTCCTAAGATCCTTGGAGCAGAAAAGCCTATAAAAGGACACAAACATCAAGGAAAAAAGGGGGAGCTTCATAGGGTTTTCTTAGTTTCTTTTCTTCTTTGTAATTCTTTTATTTTGCCTCCGCATGGAATGCTAAATCTTTTTTATTGATTCTTTTGTAATTTCCCATTGAGCTCTGAGGTTTCGTTCAATAAAAAGTTTTATTTTTAGTTCTTTATAGCATTTGTTTTAATAGTCTAATCTCCTGGAAAACTAGTTTTTGTGAGAGGTTGTACTTGAATGCATGATTGAGAGTCTTCCTTATCTTAAACTTTGATTTCTTAGTTAGTTCACATAGTTCTAATTAATTTATTGGGCAGATGATTCAAGTGAGAGGAGATAAGCATTCCCATGGAGTATACACATGGAACAAAGTGGGTATTGATTAAACCAGTAGACGCAGGTTTTACTGGTGAGTTTCAATTGAATTAGATTGGCGCATGTTCAATCTGGTTTAACTCTGTTGGAGGATTGAGAAAGGATTAATCTTTAGAGAACCTGTGAAGAATTCAATGGTGAAAGAACTTGGGATCAATTGCTTTTTATTTTCTATTTCAATCTCTTTTTATATTTTCTGCATAATTATCTTAACCCCTTTTTATTATTATTGTTATTACTAACTTTTCATTGCTTATAGATAGATTTTGAATTCAGTTAACTGAATCACTATTGAATTCGTTGGGAGACGACTTAGGGTCATCTGACCACAATTATACTATCATCTCTCTAGTTTTATACAAGTCTACGCTAGATTCATATTAATTTGACAGCAAAACGACAACTATTAAATTTGGCACCGTTGTCGGGGAATCCAAATTGATTTTGGTTATCATGTTTAGGTTTTTCTTTTTATCTGCATAATTTTTTTTTCTATTTTATTTTCTGCATATTTAACCTGTGTTTTGTTCCTATTAGTTTTTATTTATTTAGTATAGCAATAAAAAATGGAAAAAAAATTAATTAAAAAAAACTAAAAAAATAAAAAAGCTAATATTTAGGATATCTCTTGTCTTTATTTTATTTTGACTTTTTTTTCTTTATATCTTTTATCTTTATTTTGTTTTTATTTTATTTGATCTCCTATATCTTTTATCTTTATTTTGTTTTTATTTTATTTTATCTCCTATATCTCTTATCATTATTTTGTTTTGATGTTTTTTTTATTTTATTCCTTTATATCTTTTATCTTTATATTATTTTGTTTTGCTTTATTTTATATATTTTCTTTTTTAGTTTTTTTTTTATATTTTTTTGTCATTCTTTATATATTTATGTTTTTTTTATTATTGATGTTTTTATTTTCATAATTTTTTATTTTTACATTTTTTTCTTCACATTTTTTAAGCATTAAGTCTAGCATTTGCCTTAGTTTTTTTTTTGTTTTTAGGATTTTGCATTTAGGGTAGACACTTCAGTTGCTACTCTTTGATATTTTTTTTTAAATTGAAAGCAATTTAGGGAAGACTATGGCTAGGAAAGACTTGGTTTTTAAGTTTGTCCACATGTGACTCACCTCTCTTTCCTGGTAGTTTACTTGGTTTGCTTTTAAATTAAAAAAAAAATAATAGGTGTTGGTGTCCATAATATATATCCCTTGTTTTCAATTCTAAAATGGAACAAAAATTAGTTGAACAAATTTACAATTATGATATTCATTATGAGCTATATTTGCAACAACCTTTATGAGCAACCTCTACAATAATGAGAACCATATTTTCAGCAACCTCAACATTTTAATCCATATTGTCAGCAGTTTTATGAGCAACCTCAACAACAACCATATTATCAACAATACTATTTTGATGAAAGTGAAACACCTTTTCAACCATTTTTGCAAACTGATAATATTACTCATAATCTTGAAGAGCCATCTTTAAAGGAGCTGATGAGACAATTAAAGGTAAATACAATGAAATCTCAACAAAGCATAAATGCTACTCTATCAAAATTAGAAGAGAAAGTTGGTCAACTGGCTAGACAAGTTGTTGATATTGCTAAGAATTTTGATGATACATGTGCAACATGTGTTGAGAGGAACAAATGCATATCGTCTGATGATATGATTTGCACTGCAGACGCTGGTATTACTACACCAACATTGTCTAATGAGTCAGAGTGCATATATGCAACCATACCAATTGTTTTTTATGTTGACCCAGTTGATTTGCAAGTTGTTAGGATCTCTGAACCATTACCAACTAATGTCCAACCTCCATTATTGGAGGAAAAATCATTGTTTAATCAAGAGGCATTAGACTCTATGACATATGCTGATAAAAATCATTTTGTGCATCACATAAACACTGAGGATGAAAATGTGCTTGAGTTTCTAGGAGATTTTAACTTCTCGAATCCAATTAAATGTACAGATGATGAGATAGATGAGTTCTTAGAATGCACTAACTCTTGTGATGCAAGTCTTGATAGAGAAGTTGTTGATGCTACTATACTTTCCGAATCTACTGAAAAAGATTGCGCACTAGTAGATGGCTCTAACATAGTTTTGAAGGTAATACAAGAAGAGGAAGAGCAGATGTTATCCATCTTTCAAGTAGACACTCCTAATGGAGAAGAAGATGATATTATTCTTCCATCCTTAAACCTTCAAAGAGTACAACCTCCACTATTTAAGGTGAAGCCCATATCACTCATTCCATCATCTCCATTGGCTACACCTTCTATCATAATTGGAACATTTGAAAGCAACCTCTACCAGCCACCTCCACCTCATAACTTATATTTCATTCCATCTCCTACCCGAACTAGACCGTCTACCCTAGCTAGACTGTCTAGCCTTAGACCACCACCATTAGACGATCCCCAAACAGTTAACCATATTAGATCGTTTATATTGAATAAATTTACATCTTCCACATATACTCTAGACAATACCATCATCCATCCATGGAAGAAACTGTACCATTTCACACGCCCTCCAGACCCACCCCATTTTCATCTATTAATTCAAGGCTTATTCGTCATAGCATGTTTGTTTCATAGTTTACCAAGGTACTGCATGCTTTGGTTAGATGCTCCAGCTGATAGTGTTTCTACACCACTGTGGATGAAGAGTCTTGGCTTATACTGTAGAAGGGATGGTTGAAACAGCTGCAACTGCCACTTCCCTCAAGCTAAATGAGGGATTACTTCTTCTCGCACTTTTATCGTACACATTTATTTATTGATTTTACATTGAGGACAATGTGTGATTTAAGTGTGGGGAAGAAGAATCATAGTTCAGGATTTATCTTTTGTTAATTTTTTTTGTTTTTCTTTTATTTGTTTCAATTTCTTTTTGCTTCTGTTAAAATAAATACGCTTTTTAGGATTGTCTGATGGCTAACATGTGTTATAATTCTTGAAAATCTTGGTTTCTTGATATTTTTTGTTTGGATTTTCTTAAAAATTGATAAATAAGTTGGTTATGAAAAATTTTGGGTTGAATCTTTTGATAAACAGTCCCTAGTGAGTTTTTTAGCCTTAATTAATATATCATTTATTTATTTTTTTAGTGTGTTTTCACTCATGTTTACTTATACTCTATAACTTAGCTTGTTCTTTGTTTTACAACTGTGATTTACGTGCATGAACTGATATGATATAGGCATTCTTTGTTTAAGTTAACCTACTAGCCATATTAGCCTACCTTTATCATAATCCATTTGTTAGCCCCTTGAGCCTATAACCTTTCTTATTTGTAACCCTCATTACAAGCCTCAAAGCAGAAAAATCATGTTTGTCCCTACCTTAGAAGATAAAGGAGCTTTGAAATTATTTGGGAATAGGTTTTTGAATAAGTGTGGGGGTGTATCTCATTTTCATAGTTTACCTCTTCAGTTTTAAAGAAAAAAAAATGGATAGAAAAAAAAGGAATACACAAGAAAAAGAAAAGAAAAGCAAAATAAAGAAAATAAGAGTGGATCCTGTAATACATTGGATTGACTGTCTACTATATGAAAAAAAAATGATATCTTGAAATAAAAAGAGGAGTTGAATTGTCATAATACTTACACTTGTTTTTAGACCTATCCTCTCTTGGTCCTTTGTTTTTCTATGGTTTTTAAGCCTAATTTCCACCTTTTACCTACCTTTACCTTAGCCTCATTACATCCCTTATGAAGTCCTCCTGATCTTTGATTGCATGTTTTTTCGATTGTTGTGAATATTAGATTCTTGTTAAGCATATGGTAGTGTTTGTTTGCATGGCTGATGACTGTAAATACAAACCCTAAACACTTGAGAGTTGGAGAGTGTCCAGTGAAGTTTTGTCAATTTTGATTCAAACTTTGATTTCAATTACCTGCTTGTATATTAAAATATAGGAATTTTCATTCACATTTTTCTTGATTCCTTGATTTCTTGAAACTATATAATGTTTGTCATTATGCGTTCTTAGAATTTGCTATTTGTTATTTTCACTATTTTCATTTTTTATTTTGTTTTTTAAACCTTAGAGTGTTTTGCCCAGGAGTGTAAAAGGATAAGTGTGGGGGTATTTGATGAACATATATTTATTCACACACAATAGCCTTAATCATAGATTATTGGACTATAATAATAAATAAATCCATTGTTTTAATTAATATTCTTATAATTGGATTTATTTGGACCTTAACTATTATTTTTGTTAATTTTTTGTTTTTAGAGTAAATTATTCAGAGGAAGCATCTAACTTTGTGAATGGGCCAAATATGCAAAAGTCCAAGTTGCTTCTTGAACCAAAACATGAAACAAATTCCAAGGAGAAGAAAGAGAAAATAAAATCTACAATATCTCAGAAACAGAATTGGAAGCAAATCTTTTGCAAAATACAAGAATTCTAGAAAGTTGGAAACTATGAACAAAATATAAACTACAATATTTTCCCAAGATCCTTGGAGCAGGAAAGCCTATAAAAGGACATAAGCATCAAGGAAAAAAGGGGGAGGTTCATAGGGTTTTCTTAGTTTCTTTTCTTCTTTATAATTCTTTTGTTTTGCCTCCGCATGGAATGCTAAATCTTTTTTATTGATTCTTTTGTAATTTCCCATTGAGATCTGAGGTTTCGTTCAATAAAAGTTTTTGTTTTTAATTCTCTATAGCAGTTGTTTTAATAGTCTAATATTCTGGAAAACTAGTTTTTGTGAGAGGTTGTACTTGAACGCATGATTAAGAGTCTTCCTTATTTTAAACTTTGGTTTCTTAGTTAGTTCACATAGTTCTAATTAATTTCTTGGGCGCATGATTCAAGACAGAGGAGATAAGCATTCCCATGGAGTATACACATGGAACAAAGTGGGTATTGATTAAACCAGTAGACACATGTTTTACTGGTGAGTTTCAATTGAATTAGATTGGCGCATGTTCATTTAACTCTGTTGGAGGATTGAGAAAGGATTAATCTTTAGAGAACTTGTGAAGAATTCAATGGTGGAAGAACTTGGGGATCAACCATTTTTTATTTTCTATTTCAATCTCTTTTATATTTTCTGCATAACTATCTTAACCTCCTTTTTATTATTATTGTTATTACTAACTTTTCATTGCTTATAGATAGATTATGAATTCGGTTAACTGAATCACTATTGGATTCGTTGGGAGATGACTTGGGGTCATCTGGCCACAATTATACTATCATCTTTCTAGTGTTAGACAAGTCTATGCTAGATTCATTTTAATTTGACAGCAAAACGAGAGCTATCAGGTATCTCACATTTATTTTCACTAGGGGTTTTTGAAGGGGTATGAGAGTTAGACCTAGAAGATTAATCACTATTGTCACTTACTACTATCCCCCTTTTATCGTCATGGTTCTTTTGTTAGGGCAATTTGCTTTTATATGACCAAAACCTAAACATTTAAAACATTTTTTATTTGAGGTTTTGGTTGGCGATTTAGTCTTTATAAGTTTTTGGGGTGGATTCTTTAGAGGAAGTGGAAGAATTATCTTGTTTTCGAAATTTATTTTTATCCTTCCAAGATGCGTTATTAAAGTCATCATTATGAGTATGTTTGAAAGATGTTTTCCTTAAAAGTTGTGATTCAACCTTGATGGCTAGGTGAACCAATTTTTCTAAAGATGTATACTCATAAAGTTCTACAACATTTTGAATTTCTCTTCTTAATTCATTCCCAAATCTAGCAATTTTTGACTCTTCATTTTCATGCACATTAATCTTAGTCAAAGTTACTTCTCCACCCACCTTATTTAGACTTTAGAATATCCTTCCAGAGTCCTCCCTTAGTCTGATACAAATGCCAAATCCAATTCCTCAGTAAAGCCTGATTAAACAACCTGATATTGAGAATGCTAAGGCCATCAACATCTAGTGGGTCACACACCTTATCCCAAGCAACCCAGGCAATTTTCCCCCCTCAGACCCTCAACCCCACAAAAAGTTCATTTATAGGGTCACAATCTTCTTCACAACCATTGAAGGCATCTTGAACAAGGATAAAAAGAACAACGAAATAGACGAAAGAACAGACTTGACCAAGCAAATCCTCCCAGCCATCGAAATAAATCTCCCTTTCCAGGTGCTCAATCTAGACTTGATTCTGTCAACTACACCGTCCCAAAACACGTTTCTCTTCTAACACCCCCCGACAGGCATCCCCAAGTACTTGAAAAGGGTTTTCATCACCTCACAATTAAGAATAGACACAAAGGGAAGAATGACATTCTGAGCGATCCCCACCCTTTCGATTCTTCTCTTCGAGAAATTCACCTTCATCTCAGAAGCAAGCTCAAAATAGTTCAACAAAACCCTAAGGTTGTACACACTCTTAATGCTAGCATCACAGAAAAAAAAGGTGCAATCTACGTACTGAAGCATATTAACCTTATCCTTTTTATACCTGACCTTGATCTCCGTTATCAAACTTTTCTCTGCCACTTTCCATGAAACACCGACTAGACCTTCGACTGCAATAAGGAACAAGAATGGTGCTAAAGGATCACCTTGCCTCAATCCTTTCTTTAGAAAAAACTTCTTAGTCGGGCTTCCGTTTACTAGAACAAACACCGTAGCAGATTCCAAACAAGACCTAATCCAGGAAATCCACTTCTTGCAGAACCCAAGTCTATCCATCATGTAGTAGAGGAAGTCCCAGCACACCGAGTCGTAGGCCTTCTCGTAATCCACCTTAAAAAAAATACAGCTAGCCTTTTTCCTCTTCACCTTCTCTAGCACTTCATTAGCTACTAACACGTTATCCATTAAACCCCTTTCTTCGAGAAAAAGCAGATTGTCTAGAATCAATGACTTTATTCAACACCTTCTTTAGCCATTAGATCTTGGAAATAATCTTATATTCCTAATCACCAATAAAAACCATTAACATATAAAGGATGAAAACAAGTTTCATTTTTTCCCTTTAACTATTTCAAATACAAAGTATATTAATGATGGCTTCTTTTAAGGTCTTTTTTCATAAGATAATAACCAACTATGGTGTATGATACTTTCCGGTGTTTATTTCAAACCATATAAAACTTTGTATAACCTGTAAGCTTTATCTTAAGAAACCTAAAAAAGCAGTCATGCTTTGAGTGTGATATATTATACTATTTTATTTAGATGCAATTAAGAATT
Organism: Phaseolus vulgaris; assembly: GCF_000499845.2. Classification (NCBI taxonomy): domain Eukaryota; kingdom Viridiplantae; phylum Streptophyta; class Magnoliopsida; order Fabales; family Fabaceae; genus Phaseolus; species Phaseolus vulgaris. The sequence continues at coordinate 49,401,250 of NC_023752.2, forward strand.
CTCGTACTTTTAGATAAAAAGTTATTTAATTTTAATTTGTTGTGTTTTCTATTGTGAAAATGTAATATAATTGATATATGTATGCATTGTTTATATATATATATATTATAATTAATTGTTTCACATTGAAAATTTTAAATTATTAAATATAATTTAAATGCATACTAAAATTAACAACATTAATATGCATGTTTTAAGAATATGCGTGTTACCCACGGTAAATGGAATTTATTTATTTTACTAGTAAATTTTCAAATTATTAAATAAAAAATATGAATTATAAACTATTATCGTTGTATAACTACAGTGTGTTAACTTTTATAGCAATTACACGATAAAATCATACTCCACACCAACTTTAAAAAAAAATATTGATGTAAAAATCACTACGCTCACTTTATATAGAAATTAACTTAACTATATATTTTGGTATAATAATTATGATATATATTATGATTGATCAAATGTATTAAGTTCGATTAATATAGGATTAAAAATAGGTATAATTACTTTTTGTTTCTATATGTGAGAGTCAATATTAAATTTAATATAATGGTTTTTAGAAAAATGAATTTATTCTTAAGATTTTTTTTTAAAAGTTTAATTTGGTCTCTTTAGTTAAGTTTTCCCCAGCAACATTAATTATTGATGACGTGACGCACAAAGTGACATTGGTTTGCACACGTGCACTGAACGAAATTATAGTATTTAAATATTAGGAAAAGAAGATTGAAGGAGGGGGAGGCGGAGACGACCACGTGTGGTGGTGGAGCCAAAGCAATAAAACATTTGGTCTTTACAAAATAATTAAGACCCACTCACAACAACCTTGCAGAGGAAAATCGAACGAAATCAACGAAATTGATAAAAAGTTTTGGGAATTCAAACCTATCTGACTTTTTTGGCTTGTGGGTACTCATCGTTCTACCTTCTTTTATGAACATCACCTTCTCAACCTTCTCCTTCACTTCGCTTACTAAATCCCATAATAATCTTTGTTTCTCTGTTGCCGTCACCATCTCTTTGCACTTCTCCAATCTATTCAACATGTAAACCAACTCCACTATTTCTCCAAAACTCAGAAACCCAAAATGCTCTCTCAACTTGTTAACTCTAACCAACATCTTGCTCAGTGTCACAATCTCATCCTCTTCCATCAACTTGATATCTCAAAAACTAGCTTGTTCCCTATGTTGTGTCGCCCCTCCCTTGACTCCACCTCGCACCACCTCCTCCCTCTCCCTCAATCTACTTTTCCTAATTTTCAAACCCCAAAATTTTGTTTAGTTTACGTGTACAAACCAATGTCACTGTATGCGTCACGTTATCAACCGTTAACATCATTGGTGGAAATTTAACGAAAAATACCAAATTAAACATTTTTAAAAAATATTGTGACCAAAATGAATTTTTAAAAAATTATTATATTAAATTGAATATTGATCAAAGGAATAAAAAAAATAATTATAGCTTAAAAATAATATTTGATGAAGAAGTAAAATCAGAAGTTATGTTTCTTAAACTTAATGGACAGATTAGTCCTTATTTATAAGTTTTAGAAGATTGCATAAGGAGATATATGAATACATGAAGACAAATGCAACTTGCGAATGGCAAGTGGGACATTTGATGTGTTGTCAATTGGAGACTTCTGTGAATTAGGTTGAGATAGTTGTTTCTTTCGGGGCGGTGTTGTGGGCCTAAAATTGATACTTCAGTACTTTCTACAAATTATAAAGGCCTCAACACTACGTTGTCGGCTCCAATCAAAATCACTATTGTCAACTTTCGTTAAATAAGCCAATTTAAACACGTGTAGTTGAACTATCTAACTTTTAACTATTTCTTTTTCCCTATTTCTAACATGTCTTCGAAATAAATAGAAAAGCAACGTTACCGTATAAACTAACATTGTAGGAATACAAAATGGTAGAATACTTTTACTACGGGAGAAGTTTCAACAAGAAGAATGGGTACTTTTAGTTCATATTTATAGTGTGAAATTTAGATACTAGATTTTACAGGTAGTTTGCGTGGATATTTAAAAAAAAATATACATTCAGATGAAAAAAAAAAATCTCAAGTAGAGTCTCTTACAGTTTATTTTTCAAATTATATTTTGTTAGTGTACAATTTCAGAATTCGACTCCTGTGACCAAATTATCAACTAGAAATAGTTATTCCCAACGAAGAGAAACAGACTAAAATTTGTTTGTCTCGAAATTGAATTTTGACATGTTTTTTCTTTCGTTTACAATATTATTAATAAAAATTGTATAAAGTAATTTTTAAATTGGTATCTAGCAATAGTTATCAAGGTTTTATCTATCAACTATTTTAGATTCTAAATTAATAATAGAAACAATATATTAGGACGAATAATTTTTTAGGTTATAAAATAGTCTAACTTAGTCAATATAATGACTATAATTAATTGTTGTCTCTAAATTAGTTACTATTTAATGATTTTTCTTAGAATGTAATCATGATTAAATCCACAGTTTTAACTGAGATTCATCTAATTGAGTTTATTTTTGCCTTAATTGTTATTTTTGCTATTTTTTTATTTTTAGTCAGAATAGACGGTTTGAGTGGTCGGTATAGTGGTTACACAGTAGACAGTCTGATAGGAGCTTCAATAAGAAATCATAAAGCTTCAAAGCCTGATAGCAACGTTTGAAAAATAAAGCATTAGGGTTTTCCCAATTTTCTTTATTTTCTTCTTTGTAATTCTTTTATTTTGCCTCAGCATGGAAGAATAAACTCCTTGAATTGATTCTATTGTATTCACAATGAATTATAAGATTATGTGTAATTAAAATTTTTTTTTTCAATATTTTACTATGCTAATCTAGTCTTTTTCAAAGTTTAACTGTTTTGGGAATTATTTTTTAATGCATTTTGATAATTCAATTATGTCTTTAATTAAACTCTTGTTTATTTTTTTTAACAATATCTTGGGTGCATGATTCAAATGTAAAAGATTAAAAATAGATGCCTCAATTCAATTCTATTTTGATGATTGAATGAATGATATATTTATCAAATGAAGAAGAATTCATTGCTGAAAAAGTTTGAGATTCAAAACACTTTCTTTACTATTTTTTATCATGTACTTTATTTTTCGCTAAAACAAAATCAACCCCCATTTTACTTTATTGTTATTGCTAACTTTTATTGCTTGCAGATAGACTTTGAAAACTAATTTACTAATTTCACTATTGGATTTGTTGGAAGATGGCTTAAGGCCTTTTGACCTTATTTATTCTATTATCTCTTTCGTGTTAGACACTTTAACACCGCGTTAGACGATCAACACTGAAATCATTTCAATTTGACTACTAAAATGACATTTATCATAAGCCTAAGGTTGAGAAGATTAAAGGTTAAACATTATAGCAAATTTCATATGAAGGATCTTGCAGTTGTTAGGAAGATTTTGGGGATTGATATCACTAGACAACGTGATTTGAAGAATTTTTATAAGTCTCAAAAGACCTACCACAAGATCCTTTCAGTATGGAAAGGGAGGAACCTATCTTTCGCGGGAAGAGTTTGCCTTATAAAATCGGTTATTAGTGTTATACCCCTGTTCTTTTTATCTTTTTTTAAAGCCCCGATAGGAGTGTGCAAGGATATCACAAAATTACAGAGAAAGTTCTTGTGGGGTTGGAATGTGGAAGGGAGAAAAATCACTTGGACTAGCTGGGAAAACATTTGTAAATCGAAAGAGGAGGATGACCTTGGTATTAAGCGCATTGACCTGTTTAATAAGGCACTCTTGGCTAAATGGCTATGGAGAATGGGCTCTCCTGAGACTGGCCTCTGGAAGGATATCCAAGAATCGAAGTATGGTTTAGAAAGGTTGGAAAATTCCAGTACATCGGGTCGATTCGTGTACAAATTTAGATGGTGGAATGATTTGTCCAAAGTTAGCATCTCAGATCATGGAGACAGATGGTTCAACTCTAATATGGTCTAGCAAGTTGGATCTGGGGAAAAGTTCAAATTTTGGGATGATGAGTGACTAACCAACTCTCAACTCAAAGAGACATAGCCCAGAATATACAACAATTCCATGCTTAAAGATAAACCTATTGGTAGTTTCGGAAATTGGTTTAAAGAAGGGTGGGTATGGGCTTTTTGTTGGAGAAGAGACTGGTTTGAGTGGGAAAAACCTATGGTATAAGACTTTATGGCATGTATATCATCGATATTTTTATATCCAGATAAGGAGGATTTATGGTTGTGGAACAACCCCCCCTCATATAGTTTCTCGGTAAAATCGGCTTATAAAAAGCTAGCAAATCAGGGATCTGGGGGGGGTATCTGCGGTGTTTGCATATCTTTGGAATCTAAAGGTTATGCCCTCGACTCAGTTTTATGTGTGGAGAGCCTTAATGGATAGGATAACTCGATGAGTCACAATGAGTTGATTAATCATTTTGAACAGTTCTCTTGTATATGCTTTAATAAAGAAGGGAATAGATTGTGGAAAAGTCTTTGGGTCTCGGTGATATGGTGTATTTGGAAACATAGAAACAGGACTATCTTTAACCAAGCAAAGATAGACATTGAGGAAATTGTTACTTTGGCACAAGTCCATTCATGGGCATGGATGAAACATAAAGTAAAGAATGTCAAATTCTCTTTTTCTGATTGGATTTTATCCCCCTTAACTTGTATTAACATGACAACAAAATAATAGCATAAAAGTCCTACTTGTTCCATATTTCATTACTCTTTGCTTGGTGTTGGCATTGAAATAATATTTTGTTGCTTGTGTTCTTACTGTCAAATGTTGTGGGTTGGTATTATATCTTTGAGCTAGCTGAGAGGTGTGGAAGGTTGAGTTTTTTTGGTGCAGATTTTTTCTATAGTGGTGCAATGCATAAGAAGCTGCAGAGACTAAGTCTTAGGAATGTTTGTTGGTTAAGTGGGAAGCAAAGGCAAAAGAAGGAGCACCTTGATTGGCTTATTTGAGGAAGGATGGAGGAAATTATGGAGAAAGGAAGAGAGGATTTTATGAGGAGTGCTACTCTACAGTGTTAGTTGTTGTTAGCAATAAGTATGGTGCAGATTTGGAATATTAAGATTGGTGGAGGAGATGCTGATCGAGGTAACAATCAAATGTGCTTGGCAAGGATGTCACTTGAAAGGGGAGCTGATAGATGCAAATTTGAAAATCTGTAGTCGGGGGAAGGTATTTGAGTTATGCAGATGGTTGTTGTGTTCCTACAACAACCATAGAAGAGGTTGGTTAATATGAATTTGGGGTGCTGTTTAGTGTAGTGTTGTTGTATTATGCAACAATCAATGTTACCTCTTCACACTCCTCTTTTTTTGGCTTTGCTGTCAAGTTTTCCTTTATCTTTACGTAATTCTTGAATCTTGTATAAAGGTTGGGACACCATTTTTTTTATCAGCAATGAATAAATAAAATTAAAGGGGATACTTTAGGGGTATCCCAACCCATATACAGTGACCACCAGTGGACTTCTTATGTCATCCACAAAAGAAACCCTCCTTTATGGTTGGAGCAGAACAACCTTAAAGTGAGAAAAATATACCCCAAAAAAAAAACCAAACAGGTTACCTCAAAGCAACATTCAACTTTACCGAAACACCCAGAACCGAGACCACCTACATTCACCTCGCCACGCGACGAGTTGCCCATGCACGGAATAACTCGCCATGTAACTTGAACTTTCTTACCTAAAACTCCAAAAGCTTCAAATAAGCGTTATGGGGAACCCGACGATGTGTCTACCTCGGCGATTTCCAGTATCTGATCTTTTGTTCTTCGAATACGGCAATGATGCACAACTTCGGCGACCACCGACTACACACATATGGAGAACGCCGCTTCCTAGACCGGCGATCATGTTGACCTTTGCACTTCGATGACCACCGACTACGCACGCATGGAGATCGTCGTTTCATTGACCGACGATCATGTTGACCTAGCTTCGACGACCACCAACTACACACGCATGGAGATCGCCGTTTCATCGACCGGCGATTATGTTGACCTTGTATAACTTCGGCGACCACCGACTACACACATATGGAGAACGCCGCTTTGTCGACCGGCGATCATGTTGACCTTTGCATATACGGGGAACGCCGCTTCATCGACCGACGATCATGTTGACGACGACCACCGACTACGCACGCATGGAGATCGCCATTTCAGACCGGCGATCATGTTGACCTTGCATAACTTCGGCGACCACCTACTACACACATATGAAGAGCGCCGCTTCATCAACCGGCGATCATGACATCCTTCCCCATTTATTTGTAACTTCTGATGCAGATAAGGGGGTTCAACATCCAAACTGTAAAAGAATAGTTAAAAGAGGAGCCCCTGTGCTTTAGCCACTGCCAGGACTTAAGCTGAACTTTCTGAACAAACTCCTCCACACTTACCCCTAGTTCGACCAAATAGACATCTTTCACAGTCTCATTTAGCATTAATATTCTGTAACTACCAGGCTCAGATTTATTACTCCTTCATCTCAACTTCCCTCAACCACTACACCTAGGTTCGGCCATGTCCTTCTTCCTCCAGTGGCAGAGACTAGTGTTCTAAGGTGATGTGATTCCAATAGCCACATATAACAAGATTCTTGACACTTTGAGGAATCACCTTGAGCTGGAAAATATAGAGGCACTTTCTTAGAAGTTGGATCATGGTTCTAAGTCAAGAACTCACCAATAACAAGTACCAAATCCCAAACTCATTTGGTTGAACCAAATATTGTCAAATTGAATCAACAAAGGAAAATTAAAAAGAAGATACCGAACAGAATTGAATTAAAATCAATTGTACCGAACAGAAATAAGAAGCTAACAGAATATAGGTGCTGGAAAATTAGAAGAACCGAAACAACAACAACTCAAAACACAAGGCATCATGAACAAATTGAAGAAGAAGAAAGGAAGGAGAAGAGAATGCTCATGAAGATGGAAGATAGGTTGGATGATCACGCCACTAGAAGTATGGATGCTCCTAGATGAGTGTGCAAGCCGCCACTTGAGGAAACCATGGTCCTTCAAGATAAGACTAGAGTAGAAGCTCAAAAGCTCTCCAAATGCTCACTCCAATTTTGAGTATAGTTTCTTTAGATAAATTCAAATCTGAAATTTACAAGGAAGGCACCTCTATTTATAGCCTAAGGTGCTGAAAATGAAAGCTAAAACAATTCAAAATTCCCTCCCAAAACCATCTAGAACCGGCGCTAATTTGCAAAGCAAGGAAGGTGTGATCCTTTCCTTCACTTTGGCACCCCCTATTCTACTCCTACACCTATCTACTAATACACCCCCCTAAAGCTCCTAACTAAAACCTAAAAGATGCTATAACAAAAGAGGTTTCTAAGGTTTCCCTCTAAGCACCTTCAACTAAAGACACTACTAAAAGAGAAAATAAATGTCCTCTAGCTCCCAAGGCTTTGAACATGCTTCTTGTAATCCTTTGAGGTGGACTTTGACCTCCATGGGCGTCCTCCATTTGTGCCTCCACCTCTTCTTGAGCTTGATGAGTGGCCTCCATGTTCTCTTGGGCTTGATCTCCATCATAAGGACCCCTGCATCTGCAGCAAAACTGTGCCTACTTATAGCCTCTAATGCATAACATTGGGTTAAGAACCCAGTTGACATATGAGTAGCTAAAGGACTGCACATTATATTTTATCCAGAGCCAAGATTTAAGTTGTGCCTTCTGAAACACCTCTTCCGCATCAACTACCCCTTGCTTGAAGACAATGAGGTTCCTTTGATCCCAAATACATCTAATGATAGTTGCCCATACCCCTTTCCATATCAGATTTTGTTTATTACTGATTTGGCTCAGACAAAAGCTAGTGAAGTGCAGATTCAAGACATTTTGTTGAACAAAAGATATACCTATCCACTTGAGGCACATCAACCACACCCTTTGAGCATGTTTACACTCCAGAAAAAGATGTTGGCATGACTCCTCCTTGGACTGGCACATTGCATAGAGCGTGGTATTCACCGTGACACCTCTCCTACTCAAATTCATCCTTGTTGGGATTCTCCCCAGCAGCACCCTCCAAGCAGTGGTCACCACATTTGGGAATGCCTTAGCCTTCCAAAGGAGCTTGAAGACTTCTAAGCAAGGGCCTCTAGATTGTTTGTCTAAGCAATCATAAGCAGAAATCACAGAAAATAGCCCTGTTACTTCCTTCCCCCACACCTGTACATCCTTAACATTCTCTTTCATATTGGCCCCATTTAGCAGCATAAGAAGATCTGCTTCCTTTGCGGACTCCGATTCAAATCTGTTACGTCTCCATTCCAGGTTCCACCTCCATATTGAATTAACCTAAACACCTACCTCGCCCACTGTTTGGCCTTTATTTAGGGATAGGGAGTACAATCTGGGAAACAATGATTTGAGATCATTACTTCCAACCCACACCTCCTCCCAAAATTTTACTTTGTCCCCACATCCTAATTCCCAACTTAATTCTTCCTGAAACCATCCCTTTCTTCCTCCCTCCTTACATAGTTTATTGAGGTCTCTCCACCACCACGATTGAAGTTTAATGGGAGTTTGAGTGCTTTCGGTCTCCAGCCCATATTTTGATATCAAAATGTCCTTCCACCTTCCTTCCTCCTGAGAGATAAAACGCCATTTCCACTTTGCTAGAAGAGCATAATTACACTTCCGGATATCTCTTAAACCGCCTCCTCCTTATTCTTGCAAACATCTTTCCAACTTACCCAGGAAATTGGTTTATTTGCTTTACCCCACCCCCATAAGAATCTCCTTTGAATGCTAGTAATCTTTTTGCAGACTATGTCCGGTGCTCTGAATAGGGAGAGATAATACAGGGGTATGGCAGTAATGACAGATTTGATAAGACATATTCTCCCTGCCAAAGTCAAAAATCTACCTTTCCACACACTAAGCCTAACCTTTATCTTGTTAATGACAGGTTCTCAGAACTGTTCCTTCCTTGGATTTCCTCCCACTTCAATTCCCAGATACTTAAACGGTAACCTCATCTGTGTACAGTTCAGAGTCTTTGTGTAGCAATCTAGAGAACAGCTTTGAACATTGATGCCTACTAGTTTTGACTTGTGAAAGTTGATCTTCAATCCTGAGGCTAATTCAAAACCCCTTAGAATGGCCTTCAAGGTTATCACATTATTAAGGGAGTCTTCACACAAAAAAAAAGTATCATCTGCAAACTGAAGGATGCATACTTCCATCTCTTTCCGCCCAATCTAGAGACCCGATAGCAGTTTGGTTTTCATAGCTTGTTTTACCAATCCGGCAAGGCCTTCAGCTACAATAAGAAAGAGAAAAGGCGCTAGTGGATCTCCCTGTCTCAACCCTCTTGTTGGCTTGAATTCCTCCGTGGGACTCCCATTGACTAGCACAGACACAGTTGCGGATTCCAGGCATCCTCTGATCCATGTTGTCCACAGGGGGTGAAAACCCATCTTGAGTAGCATATCATACAAGAACTCCCATCTTACCGAGTCATATGCTTTTTCAAAGTCCACCTTCAGACACAGACCTCTTCTCCCATGCCTTCTAATTTCTTCTACCATTTCATTAGCCATAAGCACACTGTCTAGGATCCCTCTTCCTTTTACAAAAGCAGACTGACTTTCATCTATCAAAACTGGCAACAGCTTCTTCATTCTACCTGCCAATACCTTAGATATGATTTTGTATAAGGCTCCGACAAGAGAGATAGGTCTATACTGCTCTAGCAATGTAGGGTCCCTAACTTTAGGTATTAGAGCTATAAAGGAAGCATTACAGCCCTTCGGGATACTCCCAGTCTCATGAAACAGTGTTAGTGCTGCCAAGATCTCATCTTTTAAAAACTCCCAGTGTTTCCGAATAAAATTGAAATTAAATCCATCTGGTCCGAGGCTTTTGGATCCATCACATTGCCAAACTGCGTCCCTAACTTCCTTCTCCAAGAACACAACTGTAAGACCCTCATTATGATACGAGGATAAAGACTTGAATTCGACTCCGTCCAGTCTTACCCCTAGATCTTTCGTTGCTTTGAATCTGGATTCGAATAAACTCTTCGCCTCTAACTGAACCGTACAAGGTTCCTCACACCATTGCTCCCCCACCTGGACACCCTTCACTTCATTCCTCAACCTTCTCCACCTCAAAGATGAATGGAAGAATTTATTACATGAGTCCCCACTCTTGAACCAGTTTGCTCTTGCCTTTTGACAGCTAAGGGATTCAATTTTATTTTCATTCTCTTTTAGGCTGCTTAACAGCTCCAGTCTTCTCAACCTCTCACTTTCTGTTAACCCACCTGAGCAGTCATGACTATCAAGGGCCTCCACCTCCTATAAGATCCTCCTCTTGGAAGTCTCCAAGTTTCCAAATACATCCCTATTCCAAGACTTCAGATCGAGCTTGAGGAGTTTTAGTTTTTCTTTACATATAATGAACCCATTCCCCTGAATAGAATTAAACTGCCATTTGTCCTTCACCATCCTGCTGAACCCTCTCTCCAACAGCCACGCATCTATGGTTCTAAACGGTTTTGGACCCCAGTCCTTCTCCACTGACTTCACCACTAGTGCACAATGGTCTGACACTTCCCTTCGAAGTACATATTGTTTACTCTTGGGCCATAGAAGTAACCAGTCTTCAGTAACAAGCACTCTATCAATTCTACTCTTTGCCGTTCCATCAGGTTTAAACCACGTAAACTTCTTGCCGACCAGAGGTAAATCTAATAAGAAGTTGGAATCAATGAAGCTATTAAACCCATTCACCTCGCTTTTTTGTTCACCCCTGTCTGTGATACCTTTCCTCTCATTGCTACTTCTCACTGCATTAAAGTCTCCGCAGATGCACCATGCCAAAACATGTGATGACTGTCTTACTTTGGAGATGTCCTCCCAAAGAGTCTTCTTACCTCTCAAGGAGCAAGAAGAATAAACATTGACCACAACACACCTATAAGAAGTTTTAAGGTGTTGGCCGTAAACAGCTATGTAACCAGTTCCCATCACATGACTTTCATACTCAAAAACGTTCTATGCCACATTGACAACAAACTTCCACTACCTTCATCTCCTTTATTGTGAATCCAGCCCACATTGTTATCCCCCCAAATCACAAAACACCTAGCATCCGAGAGCTCTTTGGATTTTGTTTCTTGTATACAAACAAAGTCAGCTTCCTCCCTTCCTATAACATGTCTCATATATCTAGCTTTGGTACCTCCCCCCAACCCTCTGATATTTAAATTAACTATGATCATAAAAACCGATCCTTCCTTCCCTCCTCCACACTCTTAAGAATCTCCAAATCTCTTGCTTCCATGTTTACATATTCCTTGATTACCTCCTTTTCTTCCCCGCGACACATGGTTCCTACACTTCTACTAATCTCCCATAGCTTAGCCGGTTCGTCCTCCGATTCAGAGACATTTAATCGTATGTTACAGTTGCCTATATCCCCATCCGAAAGCGAAACTGAGGACAGTCCCTGTCTTGGTTGAGCACTAATCCTTGCTTGAGAGTATCTGGATATTAACCTTGCGGAACGCCTGGGATGAGAATGTGAGATCCCCAATTCCGTCAGGCCTTTCATCTTGCGCCTTCGTTGAGTGGTTTTTGTTGCCTTTCCCACTACCTCATCGTCGTCTCCTGGACAAAGTAATTGGCCTTCACCTGCGAGCAAAACCCCTGACCCCGATGCTTCTTTCCTGCAGATAGAATCCTAACCATAAAATGTTCTTATTAATTTATTTTTTACTGATAAAAAAGACAAACTTAAAAGTTATTATTTGTTGTGATGAAAGTAAATAATAAAATTTAAAAAGAACTATTTGAGACTCTAAAAAAATACACCCACCTAACAATCAACTTTAATAATATATATTATATAGTTTATATTAAAAAATAAATAAATATTTTTTATTTTTTAGTGATTTCAAATCGAATGTATTTTATGTTTTAGTGGTCGAATCACTGGAGAAATTAATGCTAGCTAGAGAGCTACTCCTACACCAATATGACAAAGTTTTCAAAGTCAAACTGAAATAAACTTTCTTCTTTAGATAACTTCACACTGTACTTCTTTTCCGAAATATAAAATATATGTAAAGCATCGAACTAATCTAAAACTGATTTATAACATTTTTGCCTAAAAGAACTTCATGAACCATGTTGTCTAAATTAAGAAATGAAGTTCCGTAAGGGCCAGAAGCAGCACTTTTTGCCAATTTCTTCCATTGTAAGGCTTTCTCCTTCATCTGCTTACCCTTTTCACCATCCATCAACTCCTTCACAAGGCTCTCTATTTTGTCTCTCTTGACATCTTCAATCTCCATCCCAATCCCCCACTCTTTGCAACAGAACCTGCAATTGGTTTGTTGCTCGGCAAAGAAAGGCCAACATATCATTGGAACACCTGCACACACACTTTCTAATGTTGAATTCCAACCACTGTGTGTCAAGAAGCCTCCAATCGCAGGGTGATTCAGTACCTGCTCTTGAGAACACCAACTCGACAAAAGGCCTCTATTTTTTGTTTGTTCCACAAATTCTGGAGGTAACACAACATTTTCTCCAGCCACAAGATCTGGTCTTATAACCCATAAAAAGGTTTTGTTGCTATTACCAAGTCCCCATGCAAACTCAACCAGTTGCGCACTAGTCACAACTGTGATGCTCCCAAAATTCACATAAACAACACTATTAGGCTCTTTGGTGTTGAGCCACTCCATGCACTCAGAATCCTCCTTCCAAAGATTGGACTCAATTGCATTCAATTCTTTGTCATCAACATTCTTCAAAAGTAAATTCAAAGGACCAATGGAATAAACTGGAGGCAAGATAGACGATAACGCTTCCAACACATCATGTTCTAAGGTATCAAACGTGTTCAAGATTATTGCAGAAGCTCTTGGAGCATTCTTGCACTCCGATCGAAAGTAATTGAGCATAATATCATCTGAATCTGTTGTTCTAATGAAACTAGGAATGTCCTTCAATTGAATTTCCTTGATGCCTGGTATCCAATCAATGGTAGTCTCCAAATACCCGTTTGTCACATCGCTTGAGTCTACATATCAAACTCACAAAAGTTAATTTATTAAATCTAAATAATATAAATACCAAACATATAAAAATCCACGTACATGTAAGAGTAATGATATTTTGAAAGTCTATATTTTGTACATTATTATATTACTATAATAAAATTGTCGAATAATTTTATAAGAAATAAGAATTATTAAAATATCATTATTTCTAATTTAATAAAATTCTATTTGACCTGCTTTGTCTTCCATGAATGGAAAAAACTGAAAATCTTTATTCATTTTATTTAAGAATAGGTTGACAACTTGGTCAACCGGAAATAAAATAAAATAATTCATAAAATATACCCAAATAAATAAGTTTAATTGAGAATTTAAAATTACTCTCTTGAATAAATGAAAACATTAATTCATAAAATGAGTATGGTACAAATCGTTTTTAATGGTAACATGGATCATCATTAAAACAAGATAAAAAATTTGTTGAAACTATAAACCGTAAATAACATATATTTAACACTGTTTATAATAACATTAAAAAATAAAATAAAATAAAAATGAATAAAATATTAATTTATTAAGGTGTGAATTTAAAAGAAATACAAGTGAAGGTAAATTACCTTTGAGAGGTGTTATGCCCTTTCGAAATAATTGTTCGTATTGGAGATAACACATGAAGCCACATGCACTAGTTGTCCAAAAGAGGACCTCAGGGAGACCCAATTCTTGAGCTGCATCAAGAGTGAAGGTCATGACACCGTCAGAAACTATGCAACTCACTGGAGGGCCATCTGAGTTGTTCAGTTTAGCGAGAAGCTTTCTGAAGTGAGGGAGGCAAGTTCTTACGGTGGACTCACAGAGGGAAGGAATATCCTGTGTGGCATCCACATCGGAGTCGGGTAGACCATCGGGGATGGTTTCAAAGCGAAATGAAGAGAGAGCATGAAGGGAAGAACTCCCTCTGGATTTCAGAAGGCGTTTCTGGTTATACTCAGAGTTAACGAAGGTGATGTGAAAGCCTTTCAAGTGAAGGAGTTTTGCTAGTTTAAGCATTGGGTTTATGTGACCCTGTGCTGGGTAAGGAATGCACACGGCATGGGGCTTCTTCGTTGTGCCCAAAGAACCCATCTTTGTTATCTCTTCCTTAGACTGTGGTTCTAATATCCAAAAGAATATGCAAGTGGTAGCTACACCTTACTCGGTTATCAAATGCTTCATTTTATAGAGGAGAGACGGCGGTGCTTGTTTTCAAATTAATGTTGCTATTTACTTCTACAGAACAACTGTGGGAGAGGTCGGTTATAAACGTCATTTTTTTAGTAATATTTTAAGAGTTATGATATTTTCATCTTACAACCACAATACATAATAATATTTATAATAAAAAAATTAAAGAAAAAAAATTCTTAATAAAAATACAAACAAAATACAAAATGTTTTAAAATTAAAAAAATTATAAATTTTTATAAATAATTAAAATATTAATATTTATTAGCGGTGTAGGTGAAGTATGACTGTAAAATAAATATTTTTAATACTTTAATACAGAACCAACTTTAAAATAATATTTTTATTTATAAATATCTATTGTTACTGTTAGAGATAATTTTTCGTATTGCTTTGTCAATTGTATTGTTTGAGATTGTTTTGGTAGATGATGAATACAGGTAGTATACATGCACAAAAGAATACTATAATAAAAATAATATAAAACATGAGGGTGGAAAAGAATATGCAAGTGGTATCTTCAGCTGATCAAATGTCTGATTTTATAGAGGAAAGAAGAAGGTGGTTGTTTTCAAATTAATGTTGTAGGTCTGGCTCACTCAGGACAAATATATGGGAAAGGTGGGGCTTTATGTCATGGTATTGATTGATGTACGAGCTGGAGGTGGTGGGTTTTGTGAATTTGTATAGGAAAATAATTGTGTAGATAAGAATTAAGGATTTAGAAAATAATTTTAGAATAAAAGTAGTCTAATTAGAACGGTATTTGATATTTGAATATTTTTATTAAAGTGAAAAATTTAAATATTTTGAAAAATTAATTATTTAAGTTTTAATTTTAATAATTATTATTTTTTTAGAAAAGTTATTTTGTTTTAATTATTTTAATAATAATTAAGACGGGTCACAAGTTTTAAAATTCTATTGCATAGTTTGTTTTGTTAATTGAAATAAATATTATTTGGTAAAAATAGTTTGAAGTTTAAATAATTGATAAGTAGTTGACTATTTAAATTTAAATTGATTGTGATATGTATTTCAAAGTTAAGTTTTGATTTTTATTTGTCAAAACACTATAAAAAATAATTTTAAACAACAATTAAAAATCTTTACTAGGCTTTAGACAAAAAGTTTCTAGTAGTGGTTTAGGTAGTCAAGAGTTATACTAATAAGCCACAGTTTTTTCACTTATGCAAAATTTAAAAACCGTTGCTTAAAATACGACAATGGACAACACTCTTAGAACCACTATGGTGCAATAATTTTTTGGTGTTGCTTATTCTTTAAGCCACATTGATAAAATTGTGTACGAAATTGTGTACGTTATGTTTAGGCAAGGATTATAAAACTATTGTCTATAGTAATATAGTAATCTATGAATCATAGACAACACTTTTTCAAATGTAAAAATATAGAATACAACAATTTAAATAGACTTTACAATATTATTTTAAATTTTGTTTATATATTTAGGTGACCTTATTCTAAATCATATATTAAAGTTTTTTTTAAAGATATTAAATAAAATAAATGTATTTTATTAATGTAGTGGAAATTAAATAAATTTGAAATTATTAATTAAAATACTTATACTGGAATTTAAAAATATTTGCAATTACTATGAATGTTATCAACAAACTGCTAAATGAAAGTGACACCCTCATAAAAATAAAAAAGAGATAATCCTATTTCTAATTGAATGGATATCATAAATAGTATATCAAGAAAATTCATATTCACATAGCTATTCCAAAACTATATATTTTAGTAAGTCTCAATGTATAAAGTCTCATTGTATTTGTTGTTGATAAAACTTTCTAAATTAGAGCTATTATAAATTCAATGAACAAAACATGCAACATGAATTTTTCTACCCCTCATCTCTTATTTTAATATCATCATTCTTTATCATGATCTTCATCCACAAGCAAAAAAAAAAAAAGTTGTCACGTTATAAAATAAAGAATTTAGAAATGAATAATTCCATATTTATGGCTTATGTCACTTTTGGGATTTGCTTCTTTCACTTATAGTTTTTCTCTTGGTTTCCTATTATGATTTAAAATGATGTATCTCACATATAACACACTTATGATAAATCGTGGCCAATTAAAAATCAAAATGAGATCGATCAAATTATTAGGAGTAATTATCAATGGTACAAGTCATTCATTGTTCTACCAAAGCCATTGATAAAAGAGAGATTCTTTAATGTAAAAATACACTACCTCTTAATCTTAAAATGCAATGAAAAAAATAAAGCCACTTCTCTCTTCATACACACAACAAATATTTAGTAGTATTTGTTAGAATAGTTAGCCAAAAATAAGAGGGGTGAATTGTTTTTCAAAAATAACAGTTTTAAAAATAAACCTTTTTAAAACAGTAGAAAAGCTTAACTAATTTTAACATGTTTCTATGAATAATGCATTGTAAAGAAATAAACCAAAATACATCAAAATCTACCTAGACACAGATACACACATATTGTGCCTTCTAATCTTCAATGTAGAATTTGAGAACATCAAACAAAGTAGTGACTTTGATCTTTGAGGTTAACAAACTCCCCATATTTGATAAAGACAAATCTTGAGTGACAATGTGACATATTTTGATGAGAAAACCCTGCAAAAATAAAAGAACATGCAATCAGAGAACCACAAGACCATACAAATCATATAGTATAAAACCAGTACACTGTAGCATAAAAAAAAATACAAAAACACACAACACATATTACTCCCTCTTTGTCTTCAACAAATTGAACACAAAACAAAAGAAAAAGAAACAAACATACCAAAAAGCATAAATATTAAAAGTGTTCTTAGTGCATAAAATAAAGAAGGAAAATGTTGGTTGAACATCCGCTTATCTAGTTGCTCAAGTGTACAACTGCCCAGGTGGCAAAAAAGTAATATTTAATTGTTGTGGCAGGGCCCACAATTTTTTTTTGAAAATGTTTAATCTTTGGTCCAAATTTTCATTAGGGTTAGGGGAATTTGGGATTTACATTTAGTTGTACTCTCCCTCTTCCAATTTCTTCTTCTTTTGGTCTCGTGGTTCTCTAGTGCAACATTCTCTCTTTCAATTTCTTCTTCTCAACGGTCACATGGTTCTCCAGTGCACCGTTTCCTCTTTCACTTTCTTTTTCTATTGGTTTCCTGTACCGTGGTTTCGTGCTCTTCTTCTTCGTCGTCGTCGTGGGTCGGTGTTTGCAAGGTGGACGCCCTCCATCTCTTTTCACGGTGGTTAGGTGATAAAGGTAATACATTTTTTATTCAATGGATTATGAAGTGAAACATTGTTGTTGTGTGATTTTGATGATGTTTTGTGATTTTGATGTTTTTCTAGAGCATTGACTAGGATTGTCATGTTACAGCAGTTGTTAGAGTAACAATAACATGTACTGTGGACCTTTAAAGTATGGTTTGATGATTCAGTTTTAGTTTGAGTTTCCTGTTGAAGGAAATTTGAAGCTTTTCTCCCTTAAATGCTGAACTGTTAGTATTATTGGTATTACTAGACACACTGATATAAAATTGATAAATGTTTTTCACAGTGATGAAGTTAGAGCATATAAATTGTATGCTCTAATCGTTGAATAAACGAGTTTGGTAATTGTTGGTCACCAGATATGATAATTGTTAAGACAGATGAGTTTTCCAATTGTTCCCCAAGACGTTTTAGGATTTCATTTTGTCTAGGATTGCTTTGCTAACTTTTGATTTGGACCGATGGGGTTGTGAATGAGCTTACAATATATTAAGCTTGTTTTTTTAGGGTATCCAAGGCATAATTTCTCAATGTTTTCCTTGGATTGAGCCATTTGTATTGCGATGAAGTATTTTATCCTTCTTCCTAGGTGGAAAAGTAACCACAAAATTAAGTCAACTGAGACAGTGACAGTGTCAAGTAAGGTTTTTAGAAGGCATGAATGCAGGGCAGTGTCAAGTAAGCACAAAATTCACTCAACTTAGGGACTGGTAGTATGTGGTTAGCTTAGTAGGAATATGTGGTTGGGGTGGGCATGATGTGGGCAGAAAGTGAATTAGATTAATTGAAACAGCTTCGTACAACTAGATTAATTGAAAATAGAACACGATAGGGTAACCTCATCATAAAAACTACACGCAAATTACCTATTACCCCAACTCTGTGTTCTGCACAGATATGTATTAGGTCTTTCATGCTGTTGACAACCTCCAAAATCTGTCAAGCATTGTAGCAAGTAATATAAGGGTTGAGAAAATACATAACATAACAAATCAAAGGTTTTCTCTATAGTACTCAAAACTGTACATACATTTTGAGCTAGAACTTAATACCATACTTGCAAATATCTCACATATCTTTTAGAAAAACCCAAGTCATTAAGCGATTGCAACTCCAAAATCTTTGGAAGCTGGCGCCATGCTGTCAATACCCTGATGCAAAATAAACATTACATTAAGCTTTGAAGCTTGAGTCTAGTGTCATTATAATTGTTTGTTACCTAGATGTGACATAGACTGTTCTAAGCAGCGAATACTTTTTAACGAAGCATTGTTATAAAATGCTCAAAAAGAGAGTGTGGTTGACAAAAGGGAATGAGAATCTGAATTTGTAATCTATATTTAAAAAATTACCATGGGATGGTCTTAATTTTGAATAACATCATTTAAAAAATATGAATGTGTGACTTTGCATTTCTGTATGTATAAAAAATGTTATTTCTGTGAAGCAGGGCACCAGAATGCAACCAAACATGCCCACGGGGTAAAATCTCATACTACAATAAGATCTTTTTGTTTCCAATTTTAGGTTAATGATTTCCAACAATACTTTGTTCCTGTTGCCCCTAGTTATATATATTTGGATAGTCGTTCAATAAACCCAATAAATATGAAGAAACATAGTTTGCACCATATCCTTTTTGTAGAGCTATTTTTATCCATCTATATACCAAAATCACAGTATGCAGCATGAGTGTAGGGCAGTGTCCAATGATCACAAATTCACTCAACTTAGAGGATTGTTGTATGTGGTGACCCTAGTAGGAATATGTGGTGACCACATTAGACTTCCTGCACAGTTCCTTTGCAAACTTATTTTGGAAATGTGAAGTGCGTGTTGTGTTGGGTGGGCATGATGTTGGCGGAAAATGCGTTAGATCAGATTTTAGAGTCCATGAGTGTAGGGCAGTGTCCAATGATCACAAATTCACTCAACTTAGGGCATTGTTGTATGTGGTGACCCTAGTAGGAATATGTGGTGACAACATTATACTTCCTGCACAGTCCCTGTGTAAACTTATTATGGAAATGTGAAGAGCGTGTTGGTGTTGGTTGGGTTGGGCATGATGTGGGCAGAAAATGTGTTATATCAGGTTTTAAGAGTCCATGAGTGTAGGGCAGTGTCCAGTGATCACAAATTCACTCAACTTAGAGGATTGTAGTATGTGGTGACCCAAGTAGAAACATTTGGTGACCCACATTAGACTTCTTGTACACACCCAGTGCAAACTTCTTATGGAAATGTGAAGTGCGTGTTGGTTGGGGTGGGCATGATGTGGGAAGAAAGTGTATTATATAAGGTCTTTAGAGGGCATGAGTGCAAGGCAGTACCAAGTGAGCAATAATTCACTCAACTTAGAGGATTGCAGTATGTCGTGACCCAAGTAGGAACATCTGGTGACCCACATTAGACTTGTACAGACCCAGTGCAAACTTATTATGGAAATGTGAAGTGCATGTTGGTTGGGGTGGGTATGAATAAGGAAGAAAGTGAGTTAGATCAGGTTTTGAGAGTCCATGAGTGTAGGGCAATGTCCAATGATCACAAATTCACTCAACTTAGAGGATTGCAATATGTGGTGACCCAAGTAGTAACATCTGGTGACCCATATTAGACTTCTTGTACAGACTCAGTGCAAACTTATTATGGAAATGTGAAGTGTGTGTTGGTTGGGGTGGGCATGATGTGGGCAGAAAGTGAGTTAGATCAGTTCTTTAGAGGGCATGACTGCAAGGTAGTGTCAAGTGAGCAATAATTCACTCAACTTAGAGGATTGCAGTATCATGTAGGAACATCTGGTGACCTACATTACACTTCTTGCACAAACCCAGGGAAACTTTTCTTGGAAATGTCAAGTGAGTGTTCGTCTTGGTTGGGGAAAGGCATGAGTTGGGGACAAACTGAATTAAATTATGTGTTCTTGCACACACACATTTTCAGAATACGTTGTCTCTTAATTTGTTTATTTTCTTTTGGATGAATTGGTTGATATATTTTCTTTTGGACAATTTTGTAAAGGCTTATCCTGGTTGGATAGGGAAGTATGACAGTGAAAAGTTTGATCATGAAGGAAGCAAAATGAAGGTTTGATTTATTATATTACTAGGTTGATAACTGATAGTTAATTATGAAATTGTGTAATTATATTCAATTTAAACATTTCCCTTGCACGTTTATTTTGTAGATTCGAGTAAGACACAAAGTGCAACTTGAACATATTGTTAACATCAATAGAAATTTAACTTCATTGCAGCGGCAAAGAATAGAGGCAACCCCCTTTAAGTGGATGCTCCACTTAGAACAAGAATTGGACATATCAAGTCCCTTTCTTCGTGAATTGATTAGTAGGTGGAGTGTTTTAGGATCAGACAACATTTAGTACCTTTTAAGGTTGTTGATGTGTGTTTCGCGTTGGGGTTGCGAGTTTCGGGTGAAGAATTATGTTTGCAGGATGATGGTGGTGGGTTGGTGAATAAGGTCTTTGGAGGAGAGGACATAAAGATGAATATTCTTTTGGAAAAATTGGGGAAAAAAGTTTATAGGAAGAAAAAATGTTGATGAATTCTGCCGATTGTACATACTTCTTTTATTATATGTTTTCTTTTTGCCTAGGACTTCTAGAAATTTTTCTTCATTTCCTTTTAAGGTTTTAGATAATTTAGATGCATTGGATGGATACAATTGGGGCGGTGCAATGTATGACTTAATAGTTTCCAGTTTAACACGGTCATCCGAGGTATATAACAACCAAACGAATAGCCGTGAAATTTATTTGGCTGGTTGCGTTCCTTTTCTTCAGGTTAGTGGTAATTATGAAAAATAATTATGTACTATAACTTTATTACATTTATTTAGTTTTAAATTACTAACATTAATTTTTTGGGAGCAGCTTTGGGTTGTTCATCATGTTTGCCTTAGCATCCCTATAGAAACCCATACAATATCTTTTCCGAGGTTTTTGCAGTGGCCGTGTGTAAAGATTCGATCAAGCAGTTTAAATGAATCGTTCTTTGTTGCTGAGGTATCCAATTGGGTGTTTAAGACCTTCACTAACATTCGTGTATTTTTATATGTTGATCATAACAAAGAAGTTGTTATTGTAGATTGTATGGGATTGGGCAGTGACTGAAGTCGAGGAAGGACTGAACATTGTTAAAGAAGCTGTCAAAATTGGAAAGGAACATCATGAATATACTGGCTATTCTCCAATTGAGTGGGAGAAAGTTTGTAATGAGCATAATATGTGCGAATTTGTACTGCTTCAGAACAACAAGAGGATACGTGATGTTGAGGACCAATTACGAGTGGTGAAAGAACTATTGCACAAACAAAACCATTCATCATGTTCCACACCTGTACCTAAGGACAACATGAGGTCACGTCCTCGAAGGTCACCTCCTTCAGACTCAGGTGGTCGAAGCCCACATCCTATTAACATGTTTAAGATGTATACAACGTTGTGTTCGTTGGTCGGGATTGCTAGAAACCGATAAGTTAATATATTGAAGAATCACTAATTTTTTATTTTTTGTATGCTGACAAATTTATCTTTTTGTTTTAGTGTTGTTGTTAACATTAAAAGCAACATATTGACCGGTTTGGACCTACAATTTTTATCTCCGGAAGCCAGAGTTCACAACATGGTATAATTAGAAGTGATAGTTGTGTGTTGTATTATGTAATTGTTTGAAAACTTAATTCGTTGGAATTTGTTTTTAGGTGATGTTCTTTGCAACGGGGTTGTTCATGGTTGATCAACTTCAAAAGAATGGAAGGGTCCAACATTTTTCCTTTAACCCTTTTTTTGCTGTGAGTATTGTAGAATTTAAGTTTTTGTTTTGATATGTATAGTTTTTGTTAATAGCACTACATTTTTTGTTGCATAAAGGATTGTTTTATTGAAGAAATGAAAACAACTTCAGAAAAGAAAGAGTAGGACACGAAGGATTACTGTTCGTTTGCAAAAGATTTGATTCCATTTGAATCACTATCATATTGCGATTTTGTAAGTTTGTATTATATAATTTTCTATAATGGTTTAGGGGCATAATTTTTTATGTGTTTAATTAAGTTATATTATTGACTTTTAGGTATTCATCCCAATGGTGCACAATGACTATTAGTGGGTCTACGCGTTTAATTTTCATAGTAGGGAATTGCATTCTTGGACCCCCTCGGTCATAGAAGGGGACAACGCAACAAAATTGATAAAGCCATGGTAAAGAGTAAAAGATGTTTAGTAAAGAATGAAGGTATGAATTTGGTATTTGATTTCTGATTTCTTGTATTGTAAGGTGCAGGCTGTGCAAGTTGACCATGTGTACAAAATTCTTGACAAGTTCGGTGGAGTGAATAGTCCCCCCCTTCAGAGTAGTCAAACAAAAACTTTCTATACAGCCAAATGAGTTAGTATTGAAATGAAAACTTTTGTTATTTTTATGCATATTCATATGTAATTATTTTTATGTGCTTTCCTTTATGTAGTTATGATTGTGGAGTTTTTGGTTTTGAAATATATTGAGGTGTGGAATGGTATGGTTGACTACGAGGGGACGACGATGCCTGAATACAACAACGTACATATTTGTTCCCTTCACTATTAGAGTACAAGTTATAAGTTTTATTCTGCACTAAAAATTGTTTTTCAAAATTAATTTCAGGACGAGCTTCAAGCATTCTGTCAGGAAATGGTTTGTAATTGGGTCCTTGATGCACGTAATGCTGAACGAGAAAATGTGTTGAGAGAGTTCAACTTTCGTGGAACTTCACAATGATGGTGGTTGGGTGTGCGTTGGATGTGAAGTTGCATGTTCTGCAATTGTGTAGTTATTCATTACATGTTTTAGTGTATCCTAGGAGCATTCATAACTATAGAACATAATGGATTACATACACTTCCATTGAGTTAAACAATGTGCGGACTTTTTAATGCTGAGAATTAAAGACGAATATTGTTGTACTATATGATGCAACAAACCTTCTAATTATACTTAATATTAGTTTCCATCGTTTGTAATTATGATGACAAGTTTTCCACAAATGATTTTATTCATATTCAAACCCAAAGGATCCATTAGGAGGTTTCACATATTGTGGAAGGTTAATTTAACAGTCGTTCGTGGTTAAGTATGACTTCGTTCTTAGTTCGTTGGACTCAGTAAAAAAAAAGTTATAAATATTTACATTTGCCCATTTTGCTACACTAAAATAAGTTTAAAGTTAACAATATTAAGTTAAAGTTCAAAATTTGGCAACTTTTTTACCAAGTCTTTGGGTAAAACATATACAACTACGATCCAAGCGAGGAAGACAAAATTTAATGATACTATGCCTAAGCAACATTCCATTCAAAACTTGTACTCAATGTTTCTCAAAAATTGATCATACAATTTTAAAATGGAAAACTGAAGAAAATTGCAGTCAAATGTTACGGAATAAGTGGTGATCCATGAAGGAAAATGTGATCAGCTGTAACAAAGTTTATGCACACATACTACACTTTCCTAGGTTGTTAACCCACATAGAAATGTGCATTCTCTGGGAAGGGCGGTGCATGACCATGATGTTCGTGTCAAGTAAGTGAGGAGGGGGCCACCTATAGTCAATAAATTTAGAAATTTAACACTCATTCAATTCAAGAGTGTTCTGAATTCAACAATTTGGAGGAGTAAACATACATTAAAGCATAAATAGAAGTAAATCATGTAATAAATAAACACAAGTACAAAGTGTAATAAAGAAGCATAAGTGCACAACATGTTCATACATCGCAAGAATAAATTATTATATATGATTGACGCCATAATAATATTATTATACATGTAAAATAAGAAAGATAGGTACAAAACGAAAATAACATATGTAATAAATTATAGAATGAAAAAATAAAATGAAAGCACAAAGCACAGAAGCTGAATATGTGATTAATTAGTCTACATTTATATGCTTTTACTTCACATCTTTCATTCTGAATTATGTTGCAGAAAGAGTTAGAGAAACAAAAATAGAAAAAAGTGGAAGACAATAAATTTTGAAATTTAACCCTGATTCAATTGAAGAGTGTTATGAATTCAACAATTTTTGAGGAGTAAACATACATCAAAGCATAGGTAAAAGTAAATCATCTAATAAATAACCACAAGTTCAAAATGTCATAAACAAGAAGAAGTACATAGGCTATTAAGCAAGATGAAATTAATGTTGTCAAGGAAATTCATCCAACATTGGTGTTGTAGGTGTCATCTTAATCGTCATGAATTTCTTCATGACTTTCTTCCGATTGTGCAGCGAAAACAGTTTTGTCACCAGGCCATTTAACCAAATGCTCAAATTCTTCAGCGTTGGGCCAAACAATTTGCTTTCAGCCGAGTGATGTAAAACATATGAGTGGAACGACCCATTCAAGCTGACCATTGCTATGTGGTTTGTTGCTTGTTCCATTTGAATATGTTTCATGTGAGACTCTAAATTTTTCATGTAATCAACCATATTCATTTCAGGCACAGTGGGTGAATGCAATTGGTTTATTGGGGGTACGACTGCTTCGTCCTCACCTTCTTCACTTTGTTGTCCTTGCGATTGTTGTTGGTCCTTATTTGAGCAGTTCCTCTGTATAAATTTTTTGTCCATTGGAGGTCTGATTCTGGTGGAAATGTTTATTTGTATACCATTTGCTGCACATAACGAAGTAATAAGAGATGGAAACCCAAGCCTTTTTTATAATGAGGATTAGTCCCACCTTGTTGAAGAACAAAGTGATGAATAGAGTTAGATATCAGGGTTTCCACGTCCACCTCATACTGTTTCAGTAAACAGAGCACAATATAACACTTTCCCATACTCAAGTATGAATTGTGCTTGTTTGGGATTACATTAGACAATAAGAACCATGTCCGTATCTGGGTCAAAGTTATCATACTCGACCAAATAATTCTGAGTGCCTTTCCATTGTTGTTAGTCTCATAGGTCTGGCCAAGAATGCATAATAGCTCTAATGTTTCCCTGTTACTGAACGAAGTAAAGTTAGTTCTCTGTTTCAGCATACCATATGTACACAACCCATCTTCATCCAGTTGAAGGGGATTTCCCAAAAACTAATTGATGGTATTCCTATCGTATGGAATCCACATGCCTCTTACTTTGGATCTGAGCTCCGTCTCACCCTTTTTCACAGGCCACGCATTGGCATAAAATTCAAGAACAACATGTGGATCGTATTTGTCAACTGGCATAGCTAGTTGTCCCCATTTCCTCCGTGTTAGTTCTTCATCAAAATCAGAGTATTCTCCTTCCTCTAGTTTAACTTGTCTTTCTGGAATAATCGTCCAATGCTTTATGGCTTCATATTGTTCCTTGCGGAACTCGTCCCTAAACAATTTATGTCTGGAGGGTTCGACCATTGGTTGCTTTCCTTGAGCGTGTGATGTGGACGCCTTTTGTGTACGCTTTACTGTCTTTGGAGCCATCTGTGACAAGTTCCTTCATCAAACAGTGCATATTTTCCAAAATAGACAACATTAGAAAGCCATAAGCAATATATGAAACAGTTACTGTGCATTTAAATTTGGCACATATAATAAAAGGCATCCATATGTATGTCACATATAAAAGCCATCCATAACAATGGGTGCATATTTTCCTAAATAAACAACATTTGAAACACATAAGAAATATAACAAACACTTAGTGTGCATTAAATTTGAAACGTATAAAACCCATCCATATGTATGTTGAATCATAATTTTGTGTAGAATTGAGGACATCAACATAGTTATGTTCATGCACACATGGATGTATAAATTACCTCGTCCTAGTGTAGGGATAATAGTCTGGAAGAGGGTAGAATGTAGTTGAGGGGGAATGATCCTTGTGGAAGAATGTCCTTGGGTGAACGGTGATTGCTTGGAGCACAGTCGGCATAGAGAATATCCCCAAATTCTTTGGTGGACCCTAATTTTACCTTCCCACTCTATGCATGTGGGAGAATCTAGTGGAGAAGGAAACCAATTCTTGAGTCTAAAACGAAAATTATTGATTGAGAGAGAGAAGGAAGCATAACCTGATTCAGAAATATTGGCTTAGTCCAATATTTTTAGTGTAACCTAAAAAACACCTCCTTCACCACTGCATATTTTGGATCAATGAAATATTTGTAGTGCAATCTAAAGTGGACCTGTTCCAGCACTTGACCTTTTTGGCATAATCCAAAATTTTTGGTGCAAGCTAAACTGGACCCATTGACCACTGGCCCATTTTCGCTCAATCCAAATATTTTCGTGCAAGCTAAAATAGACTCCTTCAGCACTGCCCTATTTTCGCTCAATACAAATATTTCCGTGCAAGCTAAAATGGACCCCTTCAGCACTACCCCGCTTTCGCTCAATCCAAATTATTTTTATGCAAGCTAAAATGCACCCCTTCAGCACTGTCCCGTTTTCGCTCAATCCATTTTTTTGTAGTAGAACCTAAAGTGGACCCCTTGAGCAGTTTACGATTTTGACCCAATCCAATTTTTTAGTAGAAGCTAAAGTGCAACCATTGAGGGAAAATGCATGACTACTAAGACTACTCACATAATTGATCGATTTAGAATAAATTTTCCACATTTTGAGGATAACCATGTACATTGTAATCTTACAAAATATTTTGAATACGGTAAAAAAAACTTTCATACAAACATATACAACCAGTCATTGCATGTGGGTGGTTGAACATGTACCACAATTGTTCAAGATTACATAACAAAATTGTACATGTGTCATTCATAAACTCATCCTTAATACATTGTTCACATCCGTCAAAATTTACTAAGTGTGTTGATTTTTACCTGCAACGGAATAACAAACATGACTTCAAAACATCTTCATGTATAACAAATTTACTGAATAACACATTCGAATAAGTTATAGTACAAATAACCGAATGACCTGAGGTGCACTTCAGTGGTGTCAAATATTCAAATTACTATGTAATGATGTTAATAGCGAAACAAATCTAATAGAAGGACTGCTTGAGACGTGAGAATGGATACAATAACATTAGTTTTTTGTACATATTATTCAGAGATATACATCATATGCAAAAGTTCAGTTCTTCAACAATAATCATATTTTGTACGTACCCCCTGATCTGAATTACGTATCTCATTCACTTTTACCCATGACCCTAGAACACATAACTTTTGAATTCGCATCCTCGTCTGTGGCCTATAACAAGTACAAGTAACTTCAATTTAAAAAATTTTGTGCATAGTTATATGGATAACAACTATTTTAAGAAATGTAAATTAAGTCGAAGGTCAAATATTTTATGCATTTTACTAACCGTAGTGCAATCAATGGGAATTTGGCATGCGATAGAATATTTTTTCCGTTTTTCGCCCTTTTCAGAGCATGATTTCTTTTGTGTTGAGCATGGTCTTCCCTTTCATTTGACAATGATGGGGCTACACACTTCATTCACCGGGTTATTCAAAGTTGTAGGAGTAGGTGACATTGGTTGTTCATTAACATCACACACACGTGGCTGACAATATTTTTCTTTGTTCTCCAATTATGGTGTGTTGGTTGAACATGTATGATGACAAAATCATCAAGATGCTTGTGCCAAAGTTCTGTTGTATCAGTTGTCCCATTAGCACTTTCAGTTATATCATAGAATTTCTTGCACAACCCATCATATCGTTGAAATTGTGGATCTTTGTCCTTGCTCCCATATGAAGCTCTTATATATGTGTGCTTGCGGCGGACATTTTTACTCCACCTGGTCAAAATATACTTAGTCGACACTTCTGCCACTCTTTCTTGTGCAAGGACAACCAAGCAATGTCGACACAAGATCCCCCTAAATTCAAATAATAAACATGTGCAACAAACATGAAGGTTTTAGCGGTCAAATAACACTACCCAATTTGAGTGGTTTGTTCGGCCATCCCGGAATGACTCTTCGATAACATTGAATCGACAGGTATGTCCATCAACAAAAAAATTATTAACAACACAATTCATCTTCCCCTTGAATTCAGCTTGAACTTCGTTGAATTTTGCATGGGTGTATTCTGCTTGAAACTGTCTTTCAATGGCGAATTGTGAGTTACAAGGAATAACTTTGTTGAGAGAAGCAAAGTCCATTTCACACTCCAATTCTACCTTATGTTGCAGTGCATTATCATATTGGTGCAAAAATTGTTCGGGACATGTCATAGAATTAATATACCAATCGAAAAATGCATTCACGCTCTCACTTCGTTGTGTTGTGGACATGCCTGCCCAAAAAAACCCTTTAAGCTAACAAGAAACCCACCGTGCCCCTTCTTCAAATAACGTGTCCAACCAATCATTGTTGCATAACTCATATTCACTTATGAAATTACCCCACAAGGACATAAAAACATCAACAATTGCCGACTCATACACTACATTTTTTAAATAACGTTTCATATCTTTATATTGTGTATATCCTTAAAGCTTTTATGGTATTTTCTTCATTATATGCCATAAGCACCACGTGTGTCGCGGTTTGGGAAAGACAACTTCAATAGCATTTTTCATTGCCCTACATTGATCTGTGACAATGCCTTGGGGTGGTCTGTGTGACATACAATGAAGCCAACATTAAAATAACCTCACGAATGCATCAGTGTCTTCTGAAGAAAGCAGTCCACATCCTAACAAAATGCATTTCCCGTGATGATTAACACCGAGAAATGGTGCAAATGGCATATCATACTTATTCATCAAATATGTTGTATCAAAGCACAAAACATCTCCAAAACTATTGCATGTTGCACGACTTCTTGCATCTGCCCAAAATACATGACGTATGCGATTATAATCATCTAAATCAATGTCAAAGTAAAATTGGGGGTTAAGTTCCCTCATGATAAAAATGATTTAAGAGTGCTTTGTCATCTCCTTCCTTCCCAAACGCTCTTCTACTTTTGGCAACATAATTACGGGTATCTCGTTCAACAAATTCCATATTGTCATACCCACTCGCTGCAAAAACAAAAGATCAAAAAGTCTTATTTATCCGAACTCCAGCGTCGTTATTTATATCAACCACTCTTTTTGCGTGTAAACTTATTCTTCTATTTCCCCTAAACAACCTAGACTTGGTTGGGCTCATGTCGTGTGAATGTTCTTCATTCATTGACATGATATACCACTCGTTGTCTTTGATGCCAACAATAATACGAGCTAGACATTGATGCTTCTAAGTTGGAAGGGTGTTAACTTCGATGGGAATGGATGACGTATATTTTCCTGCTCTTGCACAAACCAACATGAAGTATCTTAATTCTTTGTCTTTTCCTCTCTTCGAACTTTTTATTCTAATTCCAAAACCTTTTCTGATGGCATATTCTTTGCAGAAAATTTTTAACAGCATCTGCATTGTCAAATGACATGCCAACGGTAGGAACTATTTCACAAACATCATTAACATCATAACCTATGTTATCAATTTCCTGCGAAGGCTGATCGTCTTCAAACAAGAAAATGTCACCAAGAGAAATATTATCCATATCTATCCAAAGCTGCATTATATACAAATTTCATATCACAAATTAACACATGTTATTTGTTAACAAATATGTCCAAATTTTTATCAAAACTAGGGTTTTTTTTGTGACTTTGAAACTAAAATATGTAATAAGGTCCCATAATATTTGGTGCGAAAAATTACACATCTAAGAGGTTTAACATAGCTCATATGCAATCATACTCGATATTGTCATCACATTTTACAAATTATTTAAAAAGAAACACATTGTTCAAAATTATAGTTTTTGGAAATAGAATGACAAGTAAGGTTTTTTTTGTGTACAGGTGAAATGTCCAAATATTGCATGTGTTTGGCATAAAAAATAAAGGTTCATGCATGAACTTCAGTCAAACAATGAAAACTTGAATTAAAATGCCCTAACATTGTGTAGAACTCTAATAAATGCATGTTCAGAATCATAACAAATGCATGTGTATTAAATATGTGCAAAACTTGTGGGTTCTGCACTCATTGGAGTACATGGAATTTAGGAGGTGGATGGAGACTCAATATATTAAAAGTTGTGGGTGCCACCTTCAACAAACAACGCAGAAAAATAAATTTTTGACACTGCAAAAGGCCAAATGTTGGTGGTGGAAGATGAGAATGGAAGGTGGTGGGTGTTCTATGCAGTAAAGGCACGAAGATGGTGGTTAAGTTCCCTCATATGATAAAAATGATTTAAGAGAGCTTTGCCATCTTCTTCCTTCCCCAACGCTCTTCTACTTTTGGCAACATAATTACGGAGATCTTGTTCAACAAATTCCATATTGTCATACCCATTCGCTGCAGATACAAAAGATCGAAAAGTATTATTCATCTGAACTCCAGCGTCGTTATTTATATCAACTACTCTTTTTGCATGTAAACTTATTCTTTTATTTCCTCTAAACAACCTAGACTTGGTTGAGCTCATATCGTGTGAATGTTCTTCGTGCATCGACATGATATACTACTTATTGTCTTTGATGCCAACAGTAATATGAGATGGACATTCATGCTTCTGAGTTGGAAGGATGTTAACTTCGGTGGGAATGGATGACGTATATTTTCCTGCTCTTGCACAAACCAACATGAACTATCTTAATTCTTTATCTTTTCCTCTCTTTGAACTTCTTATTCTAATTCCAAAACCTTTTCTGATGGCATATTTTTTGTAGAAATTTTTAATAGAATCTGCACTGTCAAATGACATGCCAACGGTAGGAACTATTTCACTAAGATCATTAACATCAGGACCTATGTTATCAATTTTCTGCAAAGGCTGACGTCTTCAAACAAGGAAATGTCACCAAGAGAAATATTATCCATATCTATCGAAAGTTGCATTATATACAAATTTCATATCGCAAATTAACACATGTTATTTGTTAACAAATATGTCCAAATTTTTATCAAAACTAGAATTTTTGTGTGACTTTGAACTAAAATATGTAATAAGGTTTCACAATATTTGGTGCGGAAAATTACACATCTAAGAGGTTTAACATAGCTCATATGCAACCATACTTGATATTGTCATCACATTTTATAGATTATTTATAAACAAACACATTGTTCAAAATTATAGTTCTTGGAAATAGAATGACAAGTAAGGTTTTTTTTGTGTACAGGTGAAATGTCCAAATATTGCATGTGTTTGGCATAAAAAATGAAGGTTCATGCATGAACTCCAACCAAACAATGAAAAATTGAATTAAAATGCCCTAACATTGTGTAGAACTCTAATAAATGCATGTTCAGAATCATAACAAATGCATGTGTATTAAATATGTGCAAAACCTGTGGGTCCTGCACTCATTGGAGTACATGGAATTTAGGAAGTGGATGGAGACTCAATATATTAAAAGTTGTGGGTTCCACCTTTAACAACAACGCAAAAATATAAATTTTTGATGCTGCAAAAGGCCAAATGCTGGTGGTGGAAGATGAGAATGGAAGATGGTGGGTCTTCTATGCAATGAAAGCATGAAAATGGTGCTACTTGTGGGAAAGGAGTTGCATTAATGCAACTCAATCACCACTGTGTTGAAGTGACTATTGTGCTAGGAATAATAAATACCTTGGTAATGCTGTCATAATTAATCTAAAGTTGTTGAAATGAATGTTGTATAAAAAGTGGTTCAAATAAATGTTGTCATAAAAAGTGTTTCAAATAAATGCTCTCATAAAAAGTGCTTCAAATAAATGTTGTCATAAAAAGTGCTTCAAATAAATTCTCTCATAAAAAGTGCTTCAAATAAATGCTATACATATGTCAAATTCAAGAGTGCACCACCGTTGTTTGGAAGGTTCTTTTTTAGACAAAGAAGAAATCATTGCTAAACCAATATACTGCATGTTTTGAAACATCAAAACACTATCCAATCATACTTTAGCTTTGTTGTCTTCACTATCACTTTCAATGGAACAATGGGAAAACATTGACATTGACACCAGTAACCTTGCAAGCTTCGTGCGCTGTTGTAACACCAATACATGTCTCATTCCAAGCATAGCCGGTAGTGTGGAAGTAGTTATCCTTAATCGCAACTCTAAAGAAGCAGTCAAGACTCAACAATTTATAAACAATATAGCTGACGAAAATTGTAGGCGTGATTTTGATTCCCACCCATGGAATTGGGCACAACATTTTCGTCACTTTCATGGTAATGCTTATGACAATCATTTACAGTTTAACAGTTATTGGTGTGCAAAAAGTAATTTTGTCTTTTTTAAGGACAAATTGATGGACATGATTGTGAGTAGATATCTTCTTTGGCTAACATTAAGCAACATTATGTTTTTCCCTTACTTGTGTTGTGAAAGAATGCCAACCAAATGGTTTAGGAGACATGTTAATAACTATTAAGGTAATATATGGCTTATGTACTCTTTTGATCCTTTCAGTTTATGCAACACAAAAATGACTATTATACACATCTTAATTACAGGATCAAACAAGAATAGTTAGAGCAAGTGTACACGCAAAGGTGTTAAAAGATCTGAAATTTGGATCAGAAATTGCAGAAGGATCAGTCTTAGTGCTAAAGAATGTATTTATCTTCCATAAAACTCTTTTTTCAAATAAGTCCATATCATATTTCATGAAAGCATTAATGTTGTTATAGGTAGCCTTATTTAGTCTGAATCATATAGCATGCTACCTTAATATAACCGTAAACAACATTGTTAAGGTATGTGGCTTTCATTATAACTATAGTACAAACAAGTGTGCCTTTCGTTAAAATATTCATGCCTATAGGTTTTAAAAATTGACATATGTACACCATCTGATTCATGCTTATAGGTTTTCAAATTTGACATGTGTCCACCATCTGAAGAGGAAGTTCGTTGTTGTCATCCAGTAATACGTGATCCACTAACTCTAGGTACAATTTCAAAAATTGTCTATACTTAAAAAACAATGTCCTATATCCAATATTGTAATTCACATTTCAATATCCAAAATATATTGAGATGCAAAGCAATTGGAGTTATTGAATAAGATGGAGGAAGACAGAATCCGACGTTCAAGGATGGTTTAAACTTCCACATCTTACAAACATGGATATATGAACAATGAAGACTATTATTGTATAATTGAGGATACAAAATTGTATTTATAATTTATAAGCACATGTTTGAACAATACTTATTACATGTGTTAAGTGAATTTTTTGGTTACTTGTCCTTCTTAGTTTGTATGAACTTAGTTTCTGTGTGTTGAGATTGCCATACATTCAAATTTAAAAAATATGTTCACTTCAACCAAATGAATGGAAGACAATTAAAATTAAAAAAACACTTCAAAAAGTCCAATCAAATTACAGTTACTAAAATTACAACGCAGTTGCTAAATAAATGTCTTAAATTCTCTAACCACATTACACCCAATGAAATAAACATGTATCATTCCTAACAACTACTTCATAATAAACATACTTAAGTACTAAACACGTCATGTACGATCCCTTTCAATTATGACTAACAAAATCATTTTTTCCCTTTCCATACCTAGTCCATGGTGATTTCATCACAGCCGACTTTGCATGTTTCCTTGCTCTATGCTTCACTCGTGCGAATATGTTACTTTTTTCTTCTCCCCCATCTTGGTCTTTCGGTACATCTTGCTCTTGGGGTACGTCTTGTTGTTCGGGTACGTCTTGCTGTTCGGGTACATGTTGTTCTTCAGGTACGCCTTGCTCATCGGGTCGGCCTTGCTCTTCGGGTATGCCTTGCACTTCAGGTATGCCTTGCTCATCGGGTTCATCTTTATCATCAACATAAGAAGTCTGCAGATGTTCGTCATCATCTATAGAAGGACTATCACGCACATAAGATTTTGCACGTGCACTTAAAAATTCTTGTAACTCTTTCAACTCCTTCTCCAAATTGCTGATGACAACCTATTGTTTCTTTGCTTGGCGAAGCATATCAACTACTTTCACCTTCATTTTACTATAGTCCTTTTTTTCAACATGTCGGTTGTAAATCCACGTCGAACTACCTCAAATGCTTGTACAACGAATTCATTTTGCAACTCTTCATTGGACGCAGATAAGTCCACAATAACCTATTCATGCAGACAATAAATACCAACATAAATGAAAAAAAAAACTAAGTATTGTACATTAAATAAAAAATTTCAATGTATTTTACACACCACATTCTGTTGCAGTCCAGATGCAATTTCAATGTCACCCATCCTAACATCCATCCAATGTGTGATACGAGGATATCTATTTCCAATCCTCGGCATTTGCCGCTTGTAAGAGAACAAATGTTACAGTGCCCATATCTACACAAGTTATATCAAATTAATGCCAGTAACTAGAAAATGTATGGGAAGTCATTACACATACGAAGTAAACATTTTAAATTACTCGCATCAAGTACACACAACCACGAACATGGATATATGTAGCATTAGTTTTCCTCCTCATACACATTGAAGCTGAACACAAACTCTGAAGCAAAAAGTCATAAACTAAACCTCCCCAATTAAACCTACCCAATTCGCCCAGATCATCCACAACCCACCAGGAACTAAATCCATTCTACTTGGAAATAAAAACTATGGCATTCCTAACAAGATGTACAACCTGCAAAAGTCATCTATGGAACATTCGTTGTGGCGTTTAACAATTTCATCATAAATCATTTTCACAGATACATGACTACTTTTGAAGAAACTCATACTCTTACAATTGTTTTCTGTTTTTTCTAAGTCAAATTTGTTTCCCACAACTCTAAGACCTATACCTAAACAAGCATCTAACAAAGTAAATGGGACGACTCTAGAGCTGACTACAAAACCATGACTTCTCTCCACCCACCTAGTACATAACTCCCTTAAAAGGTAGCGACTCAATTTTAGGTTCCCATCCAACACAATTAGCCAACCAAAGGGGGTTGAATGAATAATAAACTTTTCTTCAGCACTTAAGGTTTTGTTCAAACTTTCCAAAAACTTAGGCATGCAATAATGCCTGAAGACTTGCATTTATATAAACATGTACACTTTACTAAAAATGTGATGTCATCATATGCCTAAGAAAATTAAGCATATTCGAAATCAAACCTTATCATCCACAAAAGATTTTGCATGACCACTTTATTGAGTTGTCATTATATCCTAGAAAACATAAAAAATCAACAATGAATATGTTATTCAAAACGAAACAACAATGAAAGAACATCAATCTTTAAAAAATCAAACAATTCATAGTTAATGTATTCTATAAATGTGCTTCTGGAATAAACTGACTTTGGGTCAACACAAGGAACATAAGAAAAAAACCTTACATTATACCCCACCCCACCCTAACTAATAAAAGAACAAACCTAATATTTTAAGAAAAAGTTACCCTGCCTCTGACATAGAACTATAATGTGGGTCACCAGATATTCCCTCTAGGGTCACCACATTCTGCTACTGTCTAAGTTGAGTGAATTTTGTTGTTAGTTCGCACTTTCCTACTCTCATGGGTTCTAAGAACCCATTTAACCCACTTTCTCCCAACCTCATGGCCCACCCTTCACCAACACGAACACTCACTTCCCATATCCAGGAAAAAGGTTCACTGGGTCTGTGCACGAAGTGTAATGTGGGTCACCACATATTCCCTATAGGGTCACCATTTGATGATATTCTCTTAGTTGAGTGAATTTTGTGCCCACTTCACATTGCTATAACTCATGGCCTTTAAAGACCTCAATTAAACCACTTTGTCCCCAGTTCATGCCCCACTACAAACACTCACTTCCCATTTCCAGAAAAAGTTTCCATGGGTATGTGCAGGAAGTGAAGTGTGGGTCACCACATATTTCTTATAGGGTCACCATTTGATTATATTCTCTTAGTTGAGTGAATTTTGTGCCCACTTCACACTGCTCTACACTCATGGCCTCTAAAACACTTCAATTAAAGTACTTTGTCCCCAACTCATGCCCCACTACAACCAACATGAACACTAACTTCCCATATTCAGAAAAAGTTTCCCCACATCATGCCCATCCCAACAAACATGAACACTCACTTCATATTTCCATAAGAAGTTTCACTAGGTTACTGCAGGAAGTGTAAAGTGGGTCACCACATATTCCCTGAAGGGTCACCACATACTGTCACTCTCTAACTTGACTGAATTTTGTAGTTAATTCACACGATCCTCTCTCACAGCCTCTAAATAACTTATTTAACCCACTTTCTCCCCACCTCGTGTCCCTCCCTCACCAATACGAACACAATTGACATTTCAAGAAAAAGTTCCCCTGTTAGGTCTGTGCAGGAAGTGTAATGTGGGTCACCACATACTCCTACTGGGGTCACCACATACTGCAACCCTATAAGTTTATTGGATTTCTACTCACTTGACACTGCCTTACAGTCATGCACTCTAAAGTCCTGATCTAAGACATTTTCTCCCCACATCATTCCCATCCCAACAAACATGAACACTCACTTCATATTTACATAACAAGTTTTACTGGGTTTGTGCAGGAAGTGTAAAGTGGGTCACCACATATTCCCTAAAGGGTCACCAAATATTGTCACTCTTTAACTTGACCAAATTTTGTGGTTAATTCACACGGTCCTACTCTCACAGCCTCTAAATAACTCATTTAACCCACTTTCTCCCCACCTCGTGTCCCTCCCTAACCAACACAAAGACAATTGACATTTCAAGAAAAAATTCCCCTGTTAGGTTTGTGCAGGAAGTGTAATGTGGGTCACCACGTACTGCAACCCTCTAAATTCATTGAACATTGTGGTTACTTCACACTATCCTACTTTGATGGCCTATAAAAAACTGATTTAACCCACTTTCTCCCCACCTCGTGCCCCTCCCAACCAACATCAACATTAACACTCTCTTTTTACCTTTCTTATCCATGTCAACATTACAGAATTTCCTTAAAAATTTTGGTACCTCGTCAACCTAACATTCCAAACAAACACTCTGCATTATTTATACACCAAGACACATATTTCCAACAACAATATTTTCCACACAAAAATCAAGTCATACTTCAGAAAAATGTGTCCCAATTTTTGGACAACTCTAAATGAGTTGCTCCACCAATCCCTTTTCTTTGTGTATCCTAACATGCTACTATGAAATAAAATACTACAATAATAGTGAAATACAAACCCACAAAGACCCACAAAGTAAACCCAACATGAAATACGAATATGCATTTATCTTAACAATCTATGCAAAAAATCAGCTTTGGCTCATACAAGGGTCACCACAGGACAAATAACAGGAATGACCCAACAACAAAAATCACACAACATCAATTTTTCACTTAATAAACAAATGAAAAAAAAATAAATGTATTACCTTTGAAAAGAGGATGTCCAAGAGGAGAACGCCACCCAACCACCGTGAAAATAGGATGTCGAAGACAACACCACCACCAAACCACCCTGAAAACAGATGCATCTAGAATGACGACGAAAACTGCTGCACATAAAGGTTGCGGAGAACTTGGAACAAATAGCTTGCAGAGAACTGGAAGACGATATGGTGGAGAAGAAGAAACCTAAGCCCCTTTCTTAAAACCTAATTTCACATTCTACTGCACCCTAAACACTAAATGTTCAGATTTTTCCTGGGCCCCACAATCCAAATAAAATAATATTTTTTGTGTCACATTGGCAGTTGTATGGTGGAGCAACTCATTTAGAGTTGTCCAAAAATCGGGACCCAATCAAGAATACATGTACATCTTATGATGTGAATGTAACTACAAGAACACATGATTCTTGACATTCTTAGGAACAACTTGAGCTGGATTTGAAAGGCACTCTACTTTAGAATTGGATCAATGTTCTAAATTCAAGAACTCACCAAAACTAAGCACCAACCAAGACTCATAATGAAGTCCATGTATTGTCAAATTGAATCAAAACAAAAGGAAAGAAGAACAAGAATTAAAACTGGACAGAATTAAGAAACTAGCTACTGAACCGAAAAGAAACAAAGAACAAAGCTGGAAAACAGAATGTAAACGGTAGAAAATGAAGGAAACACATTAGGAAATGAAACTACCGAATGAAAAATTGAAGAAAGGAAAGAAGACACTTATATGAAGATGCTTGCTGGATTTTGAGGATTGGAAGAAGCCATTCACGCCACTTGGAACCTTGAACCAAGATAAGTGATGGAGTGCCACCACTTGAAGCTCACCATAGCTCACAAGATAAGGCAAAGAAGAGGAAGACTCAAAACTCACAAATTCTCTCCCAAATTGAGTATAGTCTCTCTACTATAAAATTCCAATCTGAATTGTGAAGGACCTAAGCCCTCCTTTTATTGGAGTAAGGGCTGGTCATTTACATAGCTTATTCCCTAAGCTACCCAAAAAACTCCTAAGATCACACCCCCCTAACTAAGCTCACTCCCCAAGCTTCTAGAATTTGCTAAACTAAAGCCTAAAGATGCTTTTACAAAAGAGGTGTCTCATGTTTCCCTCTAAGCACCTTTCTAAACATTATTCTATATTATTTACAATTTAAAAGAAACTATAAAGAGAGATATTTAATATGAAGCCTATTATTTGAGAGTTTGTAGACTTCTTTATCTTTAGGCTTGATCTTCTCTTTGACTTCTTTTAATTTGTGAGAAGACTAGAAGGAAGAACTTCAAATGTGTAGGTGAAAATCCTCTTCCTTCATTAATAAAATCCTCTCCTAGTGGATATCCATCATCTTAGGTCTCCTTTCTACACTGGAACGCATCAAGTTATTGTTGAACAACTTCAATTTGATCATCAAGATGTTGACAATGTTCAACACAAAACTCATAGTGATCCTTTTGATCACTAACCATTGTATCCATCCAGTTGAGCACCATTTTTTCAAAATGAGATAAGGGTTCACCACGATTGAGCATCATTGTAGTTTCACTTTGTTGTTTTCTAAATTGATTCTTAAATTTTGAAGAATATCATCTTAATCATCTTCTTTTGCACCATTCTTTGAGAAAACATATTTCTCATGGTTAGTCTCGTTATATACAATATGCATATACTCTTCAACAATCATGAATTTCTTGTTATACACCCTATATGCATGATTATTTAATGAATATTTTAAGAAAATACCTTCATATGCTTTTGCATTAAATTTTCCAAGGTTTTCTTTTACATTATTTGAAATGAAACAGTTACAGACAAAAACTTTTATATGACTAATATTAGGTTTTCTACCAATATAAAGCTTATAAGGATTTTTCTTTAAAATAGGTCTAATTAGAACCATATTCATCACATAACATGTTGTGCTAACAACATCAACCCAAAAATATTTTGGAAAGGATGATTCATTCAAAATAGTTATAGTCAATTCTTCAAGAGATCTTTTTTTTTTTTCAACAACACCATTTTGTTAAGGAGTTCCAGGTGCAGAAAAATTGTGATGAATGCCATATTTTTCACAAAAAGAGCTAGATTTTTCATTTTGAAATTCTTCACCATGATCACTTCTGGTAGAACAAATATTACTATTGTTTTTATTTTTCAAAAGTTTGGCAAGCTTTTTTAAAGTAGCAAAACAATCATTCGTGGATGCTAGAAACAATGTCCATGTGAATCTAGAAAAATCATCTACATTGACAAGTGCATAATAGTTTCCACCAATACTCATGGTTCTTGAAGGACCAAACAAATCTGTGTGAATTAATTCAAGAGACTTAGATGTTGAAACAACATTTTTCATATTAAAGGAATTTTTAACTTGTTTTCCCTTTTGACATGCTTCGCATACATGATCCTTTTCAAACTTGAGTTTTGGAGTACCTATGACAAGATCTTTAGAAATTAGTTTATTTAGATGATGCATGTGAATGTCAGATATTCTCCTATGCCACAACCAATATTCTTCATGTTTAGTTAAAATACAATCAACACTGGAAGCAAAATTTAAAATATCCAGTAAATACACATTATTAATTTTTTTACCACCTAGCAAAATCTTCTTTGTATCGAACATACTTATCAAACAAGAATTGGGTTCAAAGGTAACCTAATAACCTTTATCACACAAATGACTTATACTCAAAAGACTGTGTTTTAGACCTTCCACATATAACACCTTTTTAATGAGAAATGTATTATGATCACCTACAGTTCCCGTCCCAAAAACTTGTCCTCTATTTTTGTCTCCATAAGTAACATATCCTTCATGCTTGAGATGTAATTCAATAAATTTATATTTTGTCCATTGTCATGTTCTTTGAACAGACGTTGTTTAGGTATCACAAATGTTTCCTAGTTATCAAAGATTACTACAAAAGAGATTTAAGGAACAAGATTTAGCCCCCTTATTAATTTGAGTCCATAAATGTTAATAACACCTTTAGGCATCCACCTTCCAAATTCAATTGGTAAGTCATATTTCTTGATTCTATAGGTTCTAATAGTATGACCTTTTTTCAAACAGTAAAAGCAAGTTAAAAAAGGTTTGGGTTGTGGCCCACTTTTTCTAAAAAAGCTTATAAAAGATCTAGTGTTGTTTTTTTGTTGTTTTTGGCATTTGAATTATATCCTAGAACAACTTTTCCAAAAACATAGTTTTGTGAAGTAAACCTTCTAGATTTTTCAGCCCCATTGTAAACTTGCTCAAAGTTTTTGAGATATTGAACCTTCATTTTAATATAATCACAATTTTCACAACTTTTTACATCAACACATTTGAAAGAAGTGTTTTTATATGTGATATCTAGATTTTCAAAATCATTTTTGATGTTATTTAACTCTTCTTCTAGTGATCTGACTTTATTTCCCAACCATTTGTTCAAACCTTTCAGTCATTTTTTGGACAAAGCCAACTTGTTAGCCTCCTCGTGAGTTTATTTAAATGCATCAAGTGACTGACTATAATATTAAAAATTCTCAGAGGAACTGGAACTTACATTGCTCGTGTCAAATACATCTCCAATAATTAAACAAAGATTATCTTCCCCATCATCCTTTGATGTAGGGTTGGAAGAAGAGTCACCACTATCTTGCCAAGCTATGTATGCTTTCCTAGCTTTTCCTCTTTTCTCTTGTTTCCTGTCAAAACCTTTTTCTTTGCTTAAAACATTTGGACATTCAATCTTGATATGTTATTGTTTTACATAGCCAAAACAATTATAGTTAAATAAAATAAAATCACCTGATTTCTTTCAATTATACATCTTTCAGCCATTTTAAAAAAAATATAGGATCAAAACTTGAATAGCACTCAAGAGCCATGCTCCTAAGGCCAATTATTAGAATAGTTGGCCAAAAACAAAAGGGTGAATTTTTTTTCAAAAGATTTTCACAAAACTAAAAGTCAAATTGAAAATTATGATAAAATCAATTGATTTATTATTTTGTTGAATCGAATATAAATGTGATTAACAAGAAAATATAAAAGATATAAACTAGTTTTATATTTATTCAATCAATTGAAATGCCATGTCAGCCTCTCTTGGGCGAGATACATCTTGTCTGAAAGAGTTGAGCATTTTCAAAATTACGTGATCAAGGACAACCCAACCCTTGTATGCCTCCAAATTAGTTTAAAGCTTTTATAGCATGGTCTAGGGACATGTATTATTTTTCCCAGGGGACAGGTCCAGCAAATGAAGTAAGACCATCTAGAGGATTTTAACACAGAGTTGGATGAGTTACTAAGAAAATAAGATTGAGCACAAAGCATAACCAAAACATGGTTTTATCTTTCTAGTTATTTCTTTTTTGTTGTTTAAATTGCTTAGTTGATTCAATTTGCTTGTATAGTTATTTCCCTTCAGTAGTTTAATTTGCTTATATTCTTTATTGATGAGTTATTTTCTGTTTTCATTTAAATATTGAGTTGTATTTCTAGTTTTATATTTTTCTTAAATAATATTATAAGAACTGGAATATTAATTTGAAATGTCAAAAATGTATTAATCAATTTTTTTGTTTAAAGATTATAACAGTGAAATGAATTAGACACGGGTTGAAAAAGAAAATGCGTTGAATCCATATTTAAATGTGATTGAGATTGTGATACATGAAAATTTAACAGGATGATTAATTTGAACAGAGTAAGGAATTAGACTAATTAAGCCAAGTGAGTGTGTGAATCTTAAACAATTTCAGAGTTCCACTGATGAATTGACAATTATGGTTGCTTAATTTTTATTTTATGTTACATTATAAAAGAGCATGAAAATGATTAAGACATTTGTCTTAATTAGAAAATCAGGGCCAAATAGCCAACCTTTATGTAAATTAAGTATATATTTTTTTGTGATAACCATTTTGAGCCAAGAATTTTTGTTATTATTATTGCACCCTGAACCTTAACTGATATATTTTCCTACCTATTGGCATGTTTAAGGAAGAAGAACATAAATGCAATTTATATATAGAAAAATGAATGATTGGTTTAAAAGTAAATAATTCAACTGGTTGGAAATAGGAATAACTTATTTCTATTATTCTTGATTGATATTAAAAAAAAGCATGATGAAATCATAACTAAGTAAAGAAAATGAGGAAGAGTATGAAGTCAAAGAAATCTATGATTAGATAACACATATGTATTGCAATAGGATTGTAGGTATGTTCTTTTTATTTTAAATGTTCAATTTGTTGTCTGAAAAACCAATATTTTTTTTGGAAGTCCAACCTCATTATAACCTTGTAAAAGACCTTAAGATTCATGTTTCTAATATGATGATTATATAAATATGAAATGAAAAGCAACTGTGATTTGTTAGGATTTAGTGGAAATAGAGAGAAACTGTCATAGTGAAAAACAACATTTATCTTTGAGAATATGGGAAGAAACTCCTTGATAAATTGTCATTTGACTGTTTCAGTGTTATCCTGGAAGTTGGAAGCACCATAAGTTTCTAACCTAATCTGTTGTTTAGTAAATAAAGTTGTTTTGATATTTGAAATCAAATATGATTTATTCATATTCATTTACTTTGCTTGAGGACAAGAAAGATTCCAAGTTGGGGGAAGTTGTTAAGTGGCATAATTCAGTAATATTTCATATTAAAATAACTTATGAATTTTTATTGATAAAATAACTATAATTCAACCCCTAATTTAGGAATTTAAACCTTTGTACATTTTTTTATTATGATAAATGTGAACGATTTATTCCCAAATTTGTGTTAATTTTAGGATTCTTAGGGAAAATAGAGATGCAACGGCTAAAGGAGAATGGACAAGATACAAAACACAAAGTTGGAACTTTTGAATCTTGCCCAAAACTAGCCCAAGCAAGACCACTCTAGAGAAAGTAGCCCAAGATTCACCCCAAGGCTCACCCAAGCGAGTTCACTCTAGTGAAGTTGGGCTTTATCTCCTCAAACTCGCTTATGCAAGTAAAAACTCGCTTAAGTGAGATGTCACTTAGCCCAAGCCCAACTAGGTTAAATAGAAGGTGTGAGGCATAACCCTATACATCATTGGGACAATAGAGAGAGATAGAAACCTTTATAGGAGGCAGTCCTCAAGGAGAAACATATTGGATCTTCTTTTCTTGTTTTCCTTGCTTGTAATGGCTAACATTTGGGAATATGAGTAATCTATTCAAACTCATATGCATTAAGGTGATATTTATCTATAATATTCAATTCTTGATTGATGATTGGTATTATCATTTTATTCTCAAAGCTTGAACTATTCATGATTTTGATCCTTAAATTTGGCTAGAAAGTACTTCTAAGAATTTGACCTTAATGATAATGCTTAACATATTTGAAATCTTAACTGCTTTATAAAATCTATTCGTAATGATAAGGAGTTCTTATAAATATGCGAGAAATCAATATTTAGGAGACTCTCTTAATAATTTTTATGCAAGGAATCAATACGAATGCTTTTTATATATGCATCAATATCAGTCAAGATAGAATATTATATGCTTTCGAAAAATACAAACGAGTGAGTGTTGGATATCTCAAGCTACTCAACTAAATATGTTTGATGAAGTCGTAAGCCTTGAAGAGAAGACTGGTTGCCTCGTAAAGTCTAGGTAGCTTAGTCTAGTGTTTGGGTGACTTGATTTATCATCTATCTCAATCATATGATGAAGGTGCACAAAACCTTTTTGGCTTAGTTAAACTTTTTTAAAATAACTATTTTTTTTTTCAATTAATTAAAAATGCTTTCAACTGATTAAAACTTTGTTTCCTGAAACTCTACAACTTTTTTAATTGGTTAAAATTCTTCTTACCTGATAAGAATAGTTTTTCAATTAATTAATTGAAGAAACAATATGTTAAAAT
Source organism: Phaseolus vulgaris (assembly GCF_000499845.2). Lineage (NCBI taxonomy): Eukaryota > Viridiplantae > Streptophyta > Magnoliopsida > Fabales > Fabaceae > Phaseolus > Phaseolus vulgaris. Next base: position 49,446,119 of record NC_023752.2, read on the forward strand.
TTATCTTATGAGTTTATTTCTAAAAACTGTTTTGAGTTAGTTTTGTTTCCAAATTTTCAATTTCAACTATTTCATTTTATTAAAAAAATTTGTCTCAAACTATCTAAGTGTTTTCAGAAAAATCAACCAGTTATGAATTTTGTTTCTTTTTTAAGTCTATAAAAAAGAGGGTTTGATTTCTGATTTAAATATCTCTTCATTACACACACATACTTGTTTTCAAAGCTTGAGAGAATTTTGAGTGAATTGGTCTTTTTGAGAAGTTTTGATTCTTTGAGAGTTCTTGGAGGTTTCACTTTCATCACTTACTTGAGGTCAAGGATTCAGCAAAGTGTCGGTTCTTGGAGGTCTCTTTTTTAGTCTTCTAAATCTACGTAAAGGTGTTTTCGTTTAATATCACTTCTATTTTGTAAGATTATGTTGTATTGCTTCTAAGATAGTGTTTCTTGAAGTATAACACTGTTGTAATAGGGTTTTACAAGGTGTGTTCTTAGTTCTTGTATTGTTCAAGAGTTGTTCTTAGTTATCTTTGTGTAAAAAGATTATTTTGGTTTAGTGATATCCATCTTAGTGAGGTGGAACTCGATGTAGCTCATTTTGAGTGAAACAGTATAAATCTTTGTGTTCTTTGAGTTTTCTTTCCCAACATATTCTCTTTTCTGCATAAACTGTGCTTACTAGTGTGAAATTTAATCTGTTATTTTACAAATGAATCAAAAAAAAAAATTCATTTGTTGGTTTTGTCATCAAAAATTTAATTTGTTATAACTTGAAAGTTAATCTGTTAATTTTTCTTGTTTAGACTTGAATCAAAATTTCAATATATTCTTTTAAGTTTTAATTTGTTAAATCTGGTAGACTAGAATTGATATCAAGATCTGCTACTATTCAAGAATAATTTGATAAAATTCCTTTTAAGTGAATATTTTGACATTGTTTCTAAGTTTGCTTAAGTGAAAATATTAATTTGTTGTTTCTGTAAACAATTTGTTGTTTTTCCTAAGGTAGTATTCTGTTAAGGAAATTTCAATCAATTATTTCATAAAACAAGTAGTTATTTTTCTGTTAGGATTGAATAATTTGATCTTTGCGAAAATTAGCCTAAATACAGTACACCCCCCTTTTGAACTTAGATTCCCATAAAGTCAACATTGAGAATGATGAATCTCAATCCCAACTGACTGATACAAATCGTTTACTTTGCTTTATTTAATTTATTGCAAATTCATAGTACAAACTTGTGCATTTGAGCAATAATAAATTATTTTTCATAAACTATTTTCTAAAAAGTATAATATTTGTATCTAAATCTATAAAAAACGGATCTTTATACTTTGAGATCATTTTGCATTTTCAAACCTGTGAGAGTGTGTTCAGAATAGTTTTTTACAAAGTTTTTCAAAGATGTTTTCTGATTTTCTTTGATCTTGTTTGGTGAGGGGTATTTCACTGCTTTGGAAAAGTAGAAACCTTATTTCTTTGTACTTATTTTAATTCTTTACATTCTATTACAATGAAAGATAAAGTTTCTTGGTTGTTATAATCTATAACAGGGTGTTACAGGGGTAGAATAAAATTTTGTAGGGTTCAAGAACTGTCCTCTTGTGTGTGTTCTGTAAAGAATTGTTTGTTTTAGTGAAAACTGCTTCAATATAAAGTGGTAACTGGATGTAGCTCTTAAAAAAGAATGAACCAGTTTAAAAATACTTGTGTGCTTTGGTTCTCAATCTTTCTACACTTTAATCTGCTTCATATTTATTTTTAACCAATTGTTTTAAAAAAAGACCAGTTAAAATTTTCTGTCACATACTGACAAAATTTACATCAATTGTTTTTGAAAAAGAATTTGTTGTATTTTATCTACTACTATGATGTGAGTTGATTTTAGGATTGCACATTTTAATTGGTTGCTCCTGTTTATGGTTTTGAGATTACCAATTTAAGGTGAAAACCCTACGAAAATTCCCACTAGACACGAACTTAACCAAGTGGTTAAGTAAGTGTGAAGGTTCACTTCAGAAGGGCAAAGAGAAAAACAAAATAATAAGGTGATTATGATGCAAGGGGCGGAATTTAAGAACAATGGAAGTAAATGATGAATGAAGATGACCAGAAGGAAATGACATAAACAAGTAACATAAATGGCGCAAGGAAGGATGGAAAAAGAGATGAGATGAAGAAAGCTTATGGTGAAGAATGGTGAAGATGATCACGCCACTTGGAGGGTGGGAAACTCCAAGATAAGTAAAGGAAGAGATGCTACTTGAAATGCTCACACACTCAAGGTAGTTAGGATCATTTAAAACATATTAAAACCATTTAACAGAATTTTCTTAAGGTTTTCAGGAAAACAATCGATTGATTTTTCGAAACAATCGGTTGAATTGACTTGGCAGCAAAGTCAAGCTTTTCAAAACCTTTTAAAAAACTACTAATGTAAAATAACCTGTTGTTTTGAAATTTCAACCTGTTGAAATTTCAACAACATTTTAGAAAACTCATTTTTTCAAAAGGTTAAAGATTCAAATGAACTTGGATCATCTTAAGAAGTGAATTAACAAGTTTCAAACAACTAGACAACACACACACACCCAACTCCAAGGTCTTCAAGCTTTCCTCTTGGATTTGGACACAACAAAGCATCTTGTTCAACAATCTCCCCCTATTTGATGAAGGCAAATCCATGGTTTGTTTGTGTTGTTGTTTTTGAACTTGAAAAGTCCTGCAAAACATAATTTGTGCATATACAAAGCAAGTATACCAGCAGGATACCAAGGCACACAAAACCAGTTTTCTGCATAAGCCTTTAAGTAGAAAAACCAGTTAAATAACCATAAAAACTAGTGCCAAAATGAGACTTGTGTGCAGCAGAACTATGATGAATAAGAGCATGGCAGCAGCAAAATTTAAACCATGATAAAACCAGATAACACCAGAGTGTAGCAGCACCAATACAACACATAAAACCACATTATTCTCCTCTTATTTTTCTTCACAAATAGAATGGAAGAAGGGATAAAAACAGAATAACCTGTTTGCATCAATGTTTTCCAGCATTGAAAACCAGCATATAACAACAACATAATAAATCAGAAAACCAGTGTGTGTAGCAGCACCATTGCAGCAACAAATCTTTGATACCATATCAAAATTGCAGCAAAAATCTATGGTGTATCAGAGCTATGACAGCAGTAGAATCAAAGTACCATAGACCCAGAAATTTTAGCAAGGAGACCACAGTTTCTCCCCCTATCTTTTCTTCATCCAGCACTTCAAGTTGGTCAAATGATTGCTCAAGAGGTGGATTTGGTAGAAATATTCTTTCTTCTGTTAAAAGAAAACCTTCCAGACGTTCCAAAGATACATTCACAAATATTCATCAACCCCATGATCACCAATGTGGTTGCCATTCATAAAAAAGCTTTGTATTTCAAGGAAAACAAAGAATATATCTCTTTATGATCTAATTCAGAGGCACAAAGAATGCATATTTGACTCATAATGGGTTATGAAAGAAAAAGAAATAGTTGTAATCATGCATAAGAAATCATAACAGTTTTATTCAAATGTGCCAGAGGTAAAACAATCGGTTGTTTCGTGAAAACAATCAGTTGTTTTTCTGAGACAACAAGAAAAAGTTATTTTTCAAAGCAATCATCTTTCAAAGTGATGGGAAATGCATAATGAAATACATTCATTCCTTTGCATTACCTTAAGCATGTTTAGAATTTCATTTGGTCTTATAAAGCCAAAAGCATAGGATGAACATATATAACTTACAAAGCCTCTCATACCACTGCCTTGGAGCTTGCTTAAGCCCATACAAGTCCTTTTTCAGCTTGTATACATGGTTAGGATGTTGATGATCTTCACTGATGATTCCATTGAGAAAAGCACTCTTAACATCGATTTGAAACAATTTGAATCCACGCATACAAGCAAAGGCCAACAACAACCTTATAGCTTCTAATCTTGCAACTGGAGCAAAGGTTTCACCATAATCTATGGTCTTCTTCTTGATTATAACCTTTAGCCACAAGCCTTGTCTTGTTCCTTGTAGTTACTCCAGATTCATTCAGCTTGTTTCTGAAAACCCATTTGCATACAATGATGTTCTCCACTAAAAGATTCCTTGGAATTCTCCATTCTTTTGGCAGCTTTTCCTGTTGCATAATTTCAACCAGTTATTTCACAGAATCAATCGGTTGTTTTCTAGACAGGATTCCAGTTTCTCCAAGGTGATGTTCTGTTCATCTTCTTCTGCATAAACCTTTGTAGAACCCTGATCACTGTGAATGATTTCATCAAACACCACATGGACAGACTCCTCCACAGTTATAAGCCATCAACAACACCAGATCAGACTCTTTATTCTTGAAGTTTCTTTACATAGGTCATGAATTTTGACTTGTCAAGAATATGAGTAAGGTGTATGCTCTGGAACCATAATAAAAAGCATCACTTTGATTAGTCTTCAACATAGCACCTGTACTTGAAAAGTCCTGCAACACAGAATTGATGCATATATAAAGCAAGTATAGCAGCAAGATAACAAGACACACACAAACTAGTTTTCTGCATATACAATATTAGCAAAAAAACCAGAAAAATTGAAGTAATCAAGTGCTTTCAAGTGCAGAGAAGCAACAACATAATGCATCAATTTTAAAGCTATCTTATACAACCAAATCAAGCATAAACAACTCCCCCTATTTGCTCTCACAAATAGACAATGAGAAGGGTTGTACAAAGCAGAAATCAGAATGATAATATAGTAAACCAGCAGTACAAACAATGTTGACATTTCAAGAATAGAAAAAGATATAGAGCTTTCAAGAAAACAAGTGGATATAATATTTTATTATCAAATTCTGAGGCACATTCAAATTTGTCCAAAAGAAAGATTTGAAAAAGAGGAATGGTTTAATCATGCATAAGCAAACTTGGCAGCATTATACAAAGGTGCCAGAGGAAAAACAATCGGTTGTTTCGAAAAAACAATTGGTTGTTTTACTGTGACAACAAAAAGAACATTTTTCATAACCAAAATTTACCTTTTAAATTGATGAAAATGCAGTATGCAATTTGTTCATACCTTTGCACAGAGAACCCCAATAGATTCACCCAAAAAGAAGACTTTGAGATGTTCATATGGTCACAAGGCATACATACATAAATTGAGAAATAAAAACACACATACTCTCTTTGAAGTTTCTTTTGATCAACACTATGCATGTGCCAAGGATGTCTCTTGACATTCAAAGAACCCTGCAAGACATATACAATTGAAAAGTGTAGGTACAAAGATTGCCTTTACTCTTGATATTCTTCCCTTTAGCAGTCATTCTTCAAGTCCAAAAATGATTCTTGGTTGCCAAGGATACCTACAAGAAAAGATTAAGAAGCAAGATTTGGTCCCCTTATGCATTTGGGTCCAATTAAGTTAGTAGAAGTCTTAAGAACCTCAGAAACCTTAGGAACCAATTTTAAAATACCTTTAGGAACAAAATATTTCCTAATATTGCAGAATCTAATAGAGTGGCATCTCTTCATGCAATAAAAGCATGTAACAACCGGTTGTTTCGATTTTTCAATCGGTTGTTTTTCTGGCAGTTTTGAAAAAGACTTTGAAAACTCAGTTTTCTTGCTCTGTGGATTAAAACCTAAACCTACTTTTCCAAAAACACAATTTTGAGATGCCAAGAAAGTCTCAAAGTTGGATTACCCTTTGAAAGCTTATCCACAATTTTCACAAGGTAGTGAACCTTCTTTTCAAGAGATTCAAAATTTTCACAAACAAAAGAGTCACACTTGCAAGAAGAGTTCTTGTAAAGCATTTCAAGATTTTCAAAATCAGTTTTTGAATTCTCCAACTCTTCTTTTAGTGCCTTGACTCTGTTTTCAAGCCAGATAGTCAACCCTTTCAATTGGTTGTTTAAGAGTGCCAAACAATTAGCTTCATCATGTGTTTCTTTTAAAAGCTTGAACAAGTTGACTGTAATTTTCAGCATTTAAAGAAGTACAATAACTTACACTACTTGCATCATCTTCTTCCTTGACCATCAAACACAGATTGACTTCTTTTTTTTTTATTTCTTTTCCTTCTTGCTTGACTTCTTCTCCTTGCTCTCTTTATTTCATTGGTTCCCTCATGAGTTACTTCAAGTTTATCCCACATCTCCTTAGCATATCCACATTTTGAGACCCTGAAAAACTCATCAGAGTTTAAAGCAGAGGTGATAATATTTTTTGCAATGAAATCAAACTTTGCTCTTTTGTTTTCTGCATCAGTCCATTGGGACCAAGGCTTTTCAACAAAAACACCATCCTTTTCAAACTTAGGAATAAAACGGTCATTTTCAATTGCATCTCATATTCCTTTATCAAGAGAATCAACAAAGATCTTCATACGTACCTTCTAAAATTGGTAATTCAAACCACAAAATAAAGGTGCTTTGTTTATTGATGCACCCTCCCCAAAGGTAAATTGTTTATAAAAGATTTTCGCAAACTTTGAAGGTATAATGAAATCCAATGAAGAATCACAAAGAAAGAAACTAAGGAAAGCAATGCACAAAGTTGTTTTAGTTGATTTCCATAAAATCAACCGGTTGTTGTTGCGATTCAACCGATTGTTTTTATCTGCAGTTAATAAAAACAACTTAAAACAGATATATGTGAGATCATGGAAAGAGAGAATCACACAAACAAATTTATACTGGTTCAGTCTTACACCAAGAGCTACATCCTATCCCCAGAAACCATTGGGTAATCCACTATGCAATCAAAACCAAATTACAAACACCACACACCAAAGTAGTGACCTTGAACCCCTCAAGAAACACACTACATTTGGCAAACCACACCAAGAGTATTGATCTTAAACACCCCAAGAACACAAAACACTACTTGGCAACACAACACCAGAAATACAGTAATCAAGGAAGAAGGGAATAAATACACCTGGGAATTACAAGGCTTAAAGTTCAGAATTACAACCCAATCCTATTCTACACACTTAAGAATGATCACTAGCTCTTTCAAATCTTGGAAAAACTGTTTTGATAAACTCTTTCTCTTACTCCAAGATTAGGAGCGTAAAACCACCTTTATATAGACCAACCAAGTGGTAAAAAACATTGAAAAAAAGGAGCCAAGGTATTTAGGATCATTTAAAACATATTAAAACCATTTAACAGAATTCTGTTAAGGTTTTCAGGAAAACAATCGATTGATTTGTCGAAACAATCGGTTGAATTGACTTGACAGAAAAGTCAAGCTTTTCAAAACCTTTTCAAAAACTTCTAAGGTAAAACAACCCGTTGTTTCGAAATTTCAACCTGTTGAAATTTCAACAACATTTTAGAAAACTCATCTTTTCAAAAGGTTAAAGATTCAAATGAACTTGGATCATCTTAAAGAGTGAATTAACAAGTTTCAAACAACTAGACAACACACACACACCCAACTCCAAGGTCTTCAAGCTTTCCTCTTGGATTTGGAGACATCAAAGCATCTTGTTCTACAATCTCCCCCTATTTGATGAAGACAAATCCATGGTTTGTTTGTGTTGTTGTTTTTGAACTTGAAAAGTCCTGCAAAACATAATTTGTGCATATACAAAGCAAGTATACCAGCAGGATACCAAGGCACACAAAACCAGTTTTCTGCATAAGCCTTTAAGTAGAAAAACCAGTTAAATAACCATAAAAACTAGTGCCAAAATGAGACTTGTGTGCAGCAGAACTATGATGAATAAGAGCATGGCAGCAGCAAAATTTAAACCATGATAAAACCAGATAACATTAGAGTGTAGCAACACCAATACAACACATAAAACCACACCATTCTCCCCCTATTTTTCTTCACAAATAGAATGGAAGAAGGGATAAAAACCGAATAACCTGTTTGCATCAATGTTTTCCAGCATTGAAAACCAGCATATAACAACAACATAATAAATCAGAAAACCAGTGTGTGTAGCAGCACCATTGCAGCAACAAATCTTTGATACCATATCAAAATTGCAGCAAAAATCTATGGTGTATCAGAGCTATGACAGCAGCATAATCAAAGTACCATAGACCCCAGAAATTTTAGCAAGGAGACCACAGTTTCTCCCCCTATCTTTTCTTCATCCAGCAATTCAAGTTGGTCAAATGATTGCTCAAGAGGTGGATTTGGTAGAAATATTCTTTGTTCTGTTAAGAGCAAACCTTCCAGACGTTCCAAAGATACATTCACTACTCACTCAAGATAAGACCTAATGTTTAAAGCAAACTAGCCTCACACAATTTGTTCAAATTGTTCCTTCTTCTATAAAACTTAGCATGAAAAATACAAGGAGTATGGCACCCTATTTATAGGAGATGGTGCCTTGGAAAAAAAGAAGCAATGGTAGGATGCGAAATAAAAAGAAAGGTACGGCCTTAAGCATTGACTAATTCAATGCCACACCATAAAGCCTAATCTTTTAGAAGATAGGTCAAAATCCTACCCTAAAAGGCTATGCTCAAGCTAAAGTGATAAGCACACCTCCTATTATGCTAAAGGAAACCTATTCTACTGAGATTAAAAATAAAGACAATAGCTGATGCTCAGCTCCCAAGGCCTGTGCTCTACTCTTTGTGATCCTCTAGGGAAGGCTAGGCGCTGAAGCATTGGCTAGAGGTAAATCCTGACCTAACCTTGTGTCTTGAGTCGTGCTTCGAGTCATCCTCCTGGAAGTGTAGGCTTGGTCAGTGGGTGCACCCTCCTTTAGGTCCTCATCACGACCTTAAATCCACTCAGTGTCATTTCCCTTGCACTCAAGCGAACTGAGATGCAGTTTTTAAGGTGCTCTCGACCTCAAATCCGCTTAACGCCATTTCCTTGTGCTCAACTGGATTAAGATGCAATTTTTGTGGTGTTATCTACCTCATCAAATCCACTCAACATCATTTCCCTATGCTCAAGCGAATTGATATGCAGTTATTTGGGTGCTCTCATCCTCAAATCTACTAGCATCAGCACCCTACGCTTAGCTCTAGCTCCGTAAGCGCAAGCCAAATTTTCAACACTAGTCATTTTTGTTCAACTACCTCTTGTTCTTTTTTATAAGTCATGGAACTTAATTAAATATTCTAAAAATTTCATTTTGTAAATTATAAATTATTACAACTTTCTAAGACCTATATTTGATTAATATTATGCAACTTAAGTGTTTAAAAAAACAAGTAAATCTAACATTTATCATATATTGAACTGATTTGTGAATTTTAAATGTTATGTGATTATTGTTGATATTTTCTAACTGTTTTAAAAGTATAAATTTTTGTGTGGATATCCTAACTCTACTAGTATATTGGAATTATATAGATGAAAATTATCAGGTGGGAAAAGTTGAAGGAGATTCATATAATTGATTCTGTGGTTTGAAAAATAATCGGTCAAAGAAGATCATAGACATTAACCCTGTCCTTTAGGTTGAATGTATTCATATGAATATGTGGTTGTGTTGAGAGATTCCCCAACAAGTAGTACAACAATATATGCCTATCTCTGAGTCTAAATCATTGCACGAGTCTTCCAAAAGTAGAGTCAAGTCTCTATGTGTAGATGTAAGTGGATTTCTGGCATGAGTGATGTCGAACATGAGATATTTTTAAGCACTTGATTGTTTAGTACATTGAAATGAATGAAATGTGATGATTCATATGTTTTTTATTGGATTATTTGAATCTAGAGTTATATTGAAAGTTTTAAAAATTTCTAACTTACCTTATTTTTCTTGTTTTTGGTTATGTTTTTAAATATGTGATAATCATGTATTACATATGTTTTTTTATCAGCAAAGAATAAATAAAATAAAATGAGACATTTCAGGGGTGTCTCAACCCTTATACACAAAATAGCCAAAGTTAATATGCTCAATACTTGACCATACAAGGTCTACAAACCTCCAATCCAAACCTCAAAGGAAAGGAATGACAGACCACATCAACAGTCAATCCTTACTACCCTATCCAGGTTCATACAATCAGTATTTAGTCTAAACAATACACACAAAGCAAACCCTACTACAACCAAAGACTACAAATACGGTTACAAACCACAAAACTAATACAAAACAAAATTTCTCACTCATAGCCAGACCCACAACGTCATGCCAAAAGGAACTCACTCTTCTTCAACGCCTAAACTACCTCTCGTAATTTTTGGCATATATAGATATTTGAAATTTTTTAAGAAAAGAAATATTTTTTTTAATATTGTGAATCATATGTTTACATATATTTACTTATTATATAAATATATTCTTTAAGTAATCTAACTATGGATATTACATAAGGAATAAAATAAGAAATAAAGTTACTGTATTACATACACAAAATAATAGTGTAAATAAAAAAAATATAAAACATGAAGGTATGTAAATTTAGATAAATAATATTTTTAATATATGTTTTATCTATAAAAATTGAACATTTATATAACTCGTAGATGACCAATTAAATTAAAAATACTAATTTTAATATAACTTTACATTAATGTACTTTTAGTTTTTTTAAAACCAAAAAATTAATATCACAGGTCTTGAATGATAATTTTATATTTTATTAAAATTGTGTTATTTTAATATAGTTATTTTGTTTTATACTGTATAAAAATAGTGAGAAATAGCTGTGTTTGCCATCAGAGATACGACAACAAATAAAATATACATAAAAAAAAGAGTGGTTGAATCATTGAAAAATAGTGGTCGATAATGCTGCCGTGCAGTCTGCAATTGCAACTTAGAAAGATGGAGAATTGACGCTAGTGGAGGAGTCGGTATTTCATTCTACAAAAATCAATGCAGTTTTGATTCACAATAATAAGAGAAGTCAAAAACAAATCAAAGTTTCTCTCAGTGACCTCCCATTCAGATTCTGTATATTTGACACCGGCCAATAAAGTGGGGCAGACACGTTCAACTATCGTTTGCAATCAATATCTTTTAAATATATTCAAATTTTAATTTATGAAAGAATTAAAGTTTAAGTTTATTTTCTGTTCTCAGAGGAAAAGGGGGTTCTTTTGAGGTCGAGAGACTAATCTACTAAGAAGTTGAGTTCGTAGTTTGAAGGATTAATTGTCCAGCTCTTAAAATTTAAGGAGGATCTTCCAACAAAAATTCTCCAACATTTAAGTTACTAATTTTTTTTTGGTTCTTTTCAATTAGGGAGTTCATTTTAGGAGGTGATTCGACTGGATTTGTAAAAAATTATGAAAAATTTTAAATTGTTTATATTAAGGTAAATAAATTAAAAAATGAATGAAAATATTTATAAAAAATTGTAGATAATGTGATGTGTAAATGATTGACGAGTGTGATTAAAATTTTATTTTTTTAATAAATAAAAAATAAAATTATAAATTTATTTTTATGTTTAAAAATAATTAAAAAAATATTTATTTATTTATATATTTTAGTTGTTTGTAATTAAAACATATTATTTTGAAAAATATTAATTATATAAAATTGTTGGAATATGAAAAGTTATTAGATTTTTTTTTAATTTCAATTAAAAATAATTTTTTAATATTATTATTACATAAATTTATTTTTTAATATGAAGAAATACATTTATTTTTGTTATATTATAATTTTATTATTATTATTGTTGTTATTTTTATTATTGTTAAATATTCAATAAAATTAAAATTAAAATAAATTTATTATTATTAATATTATTAGTATTTATTATATTTATTTAATCGTTATTTTATTTTTATTATTGAAAATTTGTTGTCAGGAAAAAAAGAGGGTATTTTGGTAGTTTTTGCACATACAGATATGGCCTTCTATCATTTCTTTGCAAACTGAGCGAGAGTGTGAAGAGTATGCACCCCTGCAATTATTTGGTCTCATTTCTACACAAATTCATAGATCTAAACGTGTCTCTGCCCCTCTTTTTCGTGTTCATGAACAGTCCATCAATTAAACCAAACTAACTCTAAGAATTCAAAGAAGTTTGGAAATTATATGAGTATAATAGTGAATAATTGATTGAGTTCGTAATTCTTTTAGAATTTATGTATTTATAAGTTTTTGGATCCTTGAAAAAAATTGAGAAGATAGAGTTAGTTACCAACTTGAAGTTTATTACACTATAAATTTAGTTATAGCACATTCGAGTTTTTTTTTATGTTATTATGTATATTGTTACAAACATATGTAAGCATATCTCGGATCAGGTAGGTATATAAATATTTTGAGTTTGGAAGTAATAAATGAGGTGTGAGTAGATCGATTTAGTGGATGAACAAGTTATAACATTTTATTGGATTTCAACTTAAATTTTTGAAGTTGTATTTTCACACCTATTGTTTGAGGTCTCTTAGTCGTTGTAGGTAATGATGTGGAAGCCATAAGCAAGAATGATAACCTCGATACCCAATACATTAAAAGTTACGTGTCATCTTACATTAAAGATAATATCATTTTATATTACCTGCAATATCTTACATTTCTTAATTTGTGGAAACAAGTAAGTAAGATGATGAGACAAAATAACAATCGTGTTACTCAATTAATAAAAAAATTTATGACTTAAAACTTAATTAATCCTATTATTTTTAATATGCATACAAAAACATAGATTACATTTATTATGAAATAAAGATAGTAATTGTGGGTGTTTATTGGGTTAGATAATGTAGAAACTAATGGAAGGAAATAACAGAAGTCTAAAGGTTGTAGAAACTAATTGAATGTAATTGCACGAAATTGCAAAACTGTTCAATTGATTCATTCATTTTGATTTAATTCAATAATATATATAATAAAATTACAAATACTAAAAGCTATAAAATAGAAATATTAACAACCCTATAAAGTGATCATTAATGCAATAATAACGGTAAATAATTTAAGGGTAATAAAATCTGAATTAATAACCAACATTTAAGGCTAATAAAATCCGAATTAATAACCAACATCCTCCCTTAATTCTGATTTGGAACAACCTTCATGCCCAACAAATTTCTTAACTTGATGAAAGCATCAATCTTCAATGGCTTAGTGAAAACATCTGCAATATGATCTTAGGATATGCAGTATTCCAATTCCAATTTGATCATGTTCTTCCCAACTTGGTCTCGCAGGAAGTGATATCGAATATCAATATGTTTACTTCTTTGATAAAAAAACCGGATTCTTTGCAAGATTAATTGCAGAGACATTGTCAACATAAATCTTAATTGGAACATCTAGATTAAAACCAAAACCAATTTGAGTCATGATATTGCTAAGCTAAACTGATCGACAAGCACTTGCTGCTGTTACATATTCAGCTTCACAAGTAGATGATGCAACAATTGATTGTTTCTTTGATGACCACAAGCAAACAGTCTTTCTGATCATAAAACAATGACCACTTGTGCTCTTCCTCTCGTCTGAATCTCCATCCCAATCATTGTCTGAGTATCTGACGATCTCAATCTTCTTAGATGAAGAGTAAAATATACCAAAAGTTGTAGTACCTTTGATGTAGCACATAATTCTCTTTACAACTTGTAAATGAACTTGTCGAGGTGAATCCATGTATCGACTGACCAATCCCATAGCATATGTTGGGTCTAGTACACGTGAGATATCTAAGGCTCCCAACAATCTGCTTAAAGTATGTTGCTTCTACAGTTCGCCCATCACCTTCCTTCGTAAGCTTAATTCCAAATTCAATTGGAGTCATAACTGAGTTTGAATCCTCCATCTTAAACTTCTTTAAAATCTCAGCAACAAATTTCCTCTGATGAATGAAAAATCCATCGTCTCCTTGGATGACTTCAATGCCCAAAAAGTACGACATAAGACCGAGATTAGTCATCTCAAATTCATTCATCATGATATGCTTGAAGTGACCAATCATTTTGAGATTACTTCCTGTAAAAATCACATCATCAACATAAAGACATAAAATTAGCAAATCTCCATAATCATTAGCCTTTACATAAAGACCGTGATGCACATTTTTTGAATCCATTGTTATAAAGAAATTAATCAATCCTTTTGTTCCAAGCTATTGGTGCCTTTTCAAGACCATATAAAGCCTTAGTTAGTTTGTACACCTTCTCCTCTTTTCCAAATTGTATGAAACCCGACGACTGCTTTACATAAACCTTTTCATCAAGTGGGTCGTTTAGAAATGCAGACTTGACGTCCATTTGGTGAATTTTCCATTGTCTTTGTGCAACTAAAGCATTGATTAATCTCATTGTTTCCATTCGAGCTACAGGAGAAAATATTTCTTCGTAATCATAGCCTTCTCTTTGCTTGAATCCCTTTGCCACCAACCTTGCCTTGTATCTATCAATCTCACCATTTGCTTTCACTTTAATCTTGTACACCCACTTCGCATCAATTGCTTTGTGTCCTTTTGGAAGATCAGTGAGATGCCATGTATTATTTTTCTCAATCGCCATTAACTCTTCATCCATAACCTCTTTCCATTTAGGGTGTTGAATGGCATCTGCAAGTCTCACGGGTTCTGAATCTGCAAGAAAAGAAAAGTGAACCAAATCTCCATTGTCATCAACTTCATCATCAAGATTTACTTCGCAACCTTGAAGGTGTACAGGTTGTCGTTGTTGCCTTCTTGGTCGCTTCATCATAGTTGCAATTGGAGCTGCAACTTCAGGTTGAATTACAGCTTCAGGTTGAATTACAGCTTCATGTTGAACTGTAGGTGCTTCAAGAGTGACTTCATCTTCCACATCATCATTCAAAATGTAAATATATCGTTTTTTCGAATCCATTTCAGCTGCTACGTTTCATTGTCATTCCTCATCTTCGGTAAATGTAACATCACGACTGACAATCATCTTCTTTGTCATTGGATTGTACAGTTTGTATCCTCCATGCTTATATCCAATGAAAATGGTCTTCACTGCCTTATCATCCAACTTCAATCTTGTTGCCTTGGGGACATGAGCATAAGTAATTGACCCAAATACTTTCAAGTGTTGCACATTGGGTTTGAATCCGCTCCATGCCTCAATCGGAGTTGTGTTAGGAACACTCCGAGTGGGTGATCTGTTTATCAAATATACCGCACATGTTACGGCCTCAACCCAAAAATAATTTGGCAAACCTTTCGCATTAAGCATGCTCCTCGCCATGTCCATGATTGTTCTATTCTTTCTCTCGGCAACTCCGTTGTGTTGAGGTGTGTAGGGACAGGTTATGTTATGCTACAACCCAAGTTCTTCACAATGCATCTTGAACTCATTAGACTTGTACTCACCCCCTCCATCACTACGCACCATCTTAATTAGTCTGTCACTCTGTCTTTCAACAAATGCTTTAAATATTTTAAAGCAATGGACTACCTCATCCTTGCTTTTCAATAGATAAATCCAGGTTTTCCTTGAAAAATTGTCAATAAAGGTTAAAAAATACTTATTACCTCCAATTGATGATATGTTCATCGGGCCACAAACATCTGTATGAACAAACTTCAAAGGAAATTTCGCATGCCAAAGACTCCTTAACAAATGGTATCTTGTGACTCTTTCAAAAAATGCAAGCATCACACAATTGATCAGGGTGATGAATATGGGGTAAACCATTCACTAAATTTCGTTTGGAGAGATTTTCCAAACTCTGAAAATTCAAGTGCCCAAAGCGTAAATTCCACAACCACGATTCATTATTCACTATTGCATTCAAGCACTTGAAATCACCCATATGAAAATCTACTGGAAACATGCGATTTTTTGATAAAAAGGTTTTAAGAATCAAACTACCTTTTTTTTATAAAAAATTGAGAATTGATTTTCAACTATGTGCATCACGTAACCCTTTTCGGCTAGCTGTCCCATACTCAACAGATTACTTTTCATATCAGGTACATAGAAAACATGATAGATGTACCTGTGATCACCATTCTTCAATGTGATAAGAATTCGCCCTTTTCCAGTCACTGAAACGAACCTTCCATCCCCGAATTTCACTTTTGTACGAAATGAGTAATCCAAATTTGCAAACAACTCCTTCTGACCACACATATGATTAGTGCAACCTGTATCCAAATACCAAGTCTGATTGTTTGGGGTTTCATTTGATGTGGGTGTCATTAGTACTGCATGATCCTCTTCATCTTGTTTGTGATTACTATCTTCTTAAGCACAATTGGCAACATGATTATCACCTTTTTATCTGCACTCATTTGCATAATGGTCGCGTTTGTGGCGGTTATAACACTCCTCATTTGATTTATTATACATGCTTCCTCGTCCTCCGCGCCAAGAGTTATTTGAACTTGGATTGTGATTGGAACCAATGTTGTTTTACTCAGCGCCTCCATGATTCTGGCCACCATGACCTTTACTGGAATAACTACCACCACATCCCCGTGAACTACCGTGTTTATGATAGGAGCTACCAATTGAGGCTTGTGCCTGTAAAGCCTGTTCAATTGGTTTTTCAATCTTATTGTCATTCATCTGTTGCTCATGCGCTCGTAGGGAACCGGACAATAACCTTACTGTCATTGGCCTCTTCAATTGCGGCAACAACATGTTCAAATTTGGGAGTTAAAGACCTCAAAATCTTCTCCACCTTTGCCTACTCCGAATGTGTTTCACCATTGGTCTCCATCTGATTTGTCAAGGCAAGAACTTTATTTATATAGACATCAACCGTCTTTGTGGTTTCCATCTGCAGCAGTTCATATTGGCGTCTTAGGGTTTGAAGATGACAAAATGATTCAAGCCTCACTTGCAGTTATTGATCCTTCTATATGCTCAAACGTCTCGTTATTCATCCCTTGATGGATGAGATACAAAGCCTTCTCGTTGCGTCTCAGTTGCATTATCAGCTAATACAGACACTACACTCTCAACGACATCCCATAACTCATGATAATCAAACAAAACTCTCATCTGCACACACCACCGATTGTAATATTTTTCATCAAGGATAGAGACTGATAATTGGGTAGAGTTTATGATAACAAACTGGCTCTGATACCAGTTGTAGAAACTAATTGAAGGAAATAACATAAGGCAAAAGGTTGTAGAAACATATTGAACGTAATTGCACGAAATTGCAAAACTGCTGAACTAATTCATTCATTTTGATTTACTTCAATAATATATATAATAAAATTACAAATACTGGAAACTATAAAATAGAAATACTAACAGCTCTGTAAACTGACTATTAATACAGTAATAATGATAAATAATTTAAAGATAATAAAATCTAAATTAATAATCAACATTTAAAGCTAATAAAATCTGAATTAATAACCAACAGATAATGAGTTGTGTTATAAGTTATGTACACCGAATTCAAGACCCAAACCATCCGATCTAAAATTATTAAATAATATTAATATTGTATGATTTTTATATTTCTATATATTATACCGTTAATTATATTTAAAATTAAAAAAAAATGAAAATAAACTATCCAAATGGTAAAAGTAACTCCACACACTTTAACAACACAACACATTTTAAATCACTCGTATCTTTATGTAACGACTTACTATCTTTTTATCTAACCATCATTATTAACATTATTTTTTAAAATCATATATAAAAGTATGATTGTCTCTTTCTCACTAGTAATAATCACAGTAATAAAACTATTATTCAATCTACTCAATTATTCTATTGTCTAAAGATAGGGAACCAATGTATCGAAGGTCTAATTCTCGCGTAATCAATTCTTTTTTTATAGTAAAGTATTCTTTTCTTCAACAAATTTAAATTATTTAATATAATAAATTTATTGATAAAGTGTTTTTTATACTTTAAGATGTGTTATCATCATATATATTATGATAATAAGAAACAACTCTCTTATAGTTTAGATCTAAATTATTTTTTACCTTGATATTATTTTGAATAAGATAATAATAATAATAATTTGGATAAATCAATTTATGTGTGACAATATTCTTTGGATGAATATTACTAGGTCCTTAATTGTTATATTACACATCAATTCAAGGTGTTTGGGTTTCCTTCTTATTTCCATTTAGATGAAGTTAAGTTTGAACACAAGTCCAAGAAGAAAATGTTTGTTGGCTATAGGATTAGAGTAAAGGGAAGCTTAGGCACAAGTGGAGTTTTCTTTGAATGAATCGTCTAATAGACATGAGGTTCCTACAGACGATGCACCCAAATGTATATTGCAACAATCACCATGCATGGGGAGATTAAGTCTTTATAGAAGAGTTACACTAGAGATTTGGGAATTGGTGAAACTAGCTGAAAGTAGGAACATTTTTTGTTGTAGGTGGATACTCAAGAAGAAGATCACTTCTAGAGCATCTAATGGTAGAGAATCTAGAATAAAGATAGTCAAGTCCAAGACTATATTGGTAGCCAAGGGCTACATCTAGAAGGAAGTAGTGGACTGCAATATATGTTCTCTTGATAATAGGGTTTTATTTGTCCTAGCAGTATTGTTAGACATAGAGCTTGAATAAATTGTTTAGTTCACTGTTTCTCATGAGTACATTAGAACTTATAATTCATGTGTCTATCATAGAAGATGGATAATGATGAGTTTGTCTACCTGTATATAAGCAACATGTTGATACCATCATGCTGAAATCAAAAGGTTGAAGTTATTACTTGATAGTGATTTTGAAATAAATGATGTGCACATAATTAAGAAGATTTTGGATGGAAATTAAGAGGAATTGAGCGTAGAAGAAGCTCATTACATGTTAAAGGGGTTACATAAAAAAAGATGCTGAGAAATTTTACAATTAAAGGTGGTAAAGTCATGAACACAACTCTTACAACATCATACATCTTTTAAACATCAATTCTAGTCAAAATTATTCAAATAAAAAATACGTGAATCATATTCCTTGTGTTAGAGCAATGGAAAATGTAATATATGCAATGGTGCACATCAGACCAAATCTTTTTTAGCCATCAATCTAGTAATTTGATATGTGAGGGACCTTAGAAAAGGACACTACAAACAATGAAATAAATTATTATAAACTATCAACACTCAATTTCTTCCAGGTAAATAAAAAATGATTTCTAAAATTTGTTAAATATACATGTTCAATTAATTTAGAAAAAATAAAAAAGGGATTTTAATAAAAATAATAATAATCACAAATTTATAATATTTAAAAAAAAAATTAAAAAAAAATTAATAACAAATAAAATTAAATTAAAAAGAATAAATTTTAAAAAATATAAATGTTTAAATTTCATTTTACAAATTACAAAACAAAAACCACCATTATTTCTTTTGATTAAATTTTAAATGTTTAAAATTATATTTTAGGTTTTTATTTTCGTTTTTTTTTAAATAAAGAAAAAAAGAAAAGTAAACCATTTTGGACCCATCCCATTCTGTTTAACCCTAAAAAATACGTTGCAAAATGAAAATAAAGTCCTTGGCCCAACCCATTTCATTTGTTTGCCCTAAGTTTAACCTATAAGGAGGAAGGGAAAAGGTGAGAGATTTGTAGGAAGAGGGGTATGAAGTTCGGACACTCCGTATATGTCACACATATCGGATATCGACACTTGTATGACACTTATAGGACGCGTATCATCCAATTCAAAAAATATTTGTTAGATTTCTGACAATTCTTGCACGAGTCTAACACAATTTTAAAAAGGATAAATACATTAATTTTCTAAAAACTCAAATTTATAGTATAAAATTTTATTATGTTTATAAAAATAAGGAACAAATATTTTTGAACCATCCATGAAAAACATCTTTCTGAGCTCCAAAAAAATAAATGAAACATACTTAGTGCACATAAATCTTTATTGTCAATTTATATAATTTATAATTATATAATATATAGATATGTGTCCTACACATTTTAGAAATTATACGTATTTCCGTGTCCGCGTCCGTGTCATATCATTTTTCGTGTTAGTGTCTGTGCTACATAAGGGGCAGTTAAAGGAGAGCACACACTCTCAGTTACCCCTTTCACTACTCAAATTTATTGATAAAGCGTTTAAAGTGATGAAATTAAAAATGTATGACGTGTGTGAAATTAGTGAACCCTATGATTGCGCTTTCAATTTTTGCAATGGCCCACATTTTCATCTCACTCCCAGTAATTTTATTAGGAAAATGTTTTGTTAACACCCTCTGTCAACTAACATAGACTTGACACCGCAAACGTGGCATTAGGTGAGGATGTGGCAGTGAGGTTTTTTGTAATTCTGATGGGAGTGATGTGGCAGTTTTGTAAGAGTATAAGAGTTTAGTGTTTGAGTGCGGGTGCGAAAGCGGAAGCGAGAGAGTTTTGAACGAAAGGGAAGGTCGAACGAAAGGGATAAAGAAGCAGCGACCTCGTCGGAGGGAGGGAGGGAAAAAAAAGTGGCGGGAAGCATAAACCAAGCAATAGAACAAGCGAAGCACAAACCATAAACATCTTTCTTGTGCGGTCGTCGCGGCTTCTGTGTTTGTTGGGCCATATATGACAGTGATTAGATGGCTTAACCGGTGTAATATAGGTCATATATTACACCGGTTAGATGGCTTAACCGGTGTAATGTGGGTCATATATTACACCGGTTAGATGACTTAACCGGTGTAATATGGGCCATATATTACACCCACCCTACCCGAACTGGTTACCCAACCACAGGTTCCTCCACATGTACTGGCACACACAAAACTGCTTATCCGTGTGCTTGTAAGTGATTATTTCTGTGACAATTATGACCCACTCTTCATGAAAAAAAAATCATTTTTTTTTAATATGGGCCATATATTACACCCATGGCAGAATTGGATACTCACCCTACCAGAACTGATTACCCAACCACAAGTTCCTCCATATATACTGGCACACGCAAAAAGTTACACGTGTGTCTGTAAGTGGTTACTTATGTGACCTTTGTGGCCACGCACTCTTCATGAAAAAAAAATCAATTTTTTTAATATGGGTCATATATTACACCCATGGCAGAACTGGATACCCACCCTACAAGAACTGGTTACCTAGCCACAAGTTCTTCCACATGTACTAGCATACGCAAAACTAGTTACTCGTGTGTCTGTAAGTGTTACTTACGTGACGTTTATGGCCACTCACTTGTCATGGAAAAAGAATTCAAATTTCTTTTTTAATAAGGCCCATATATTACACCCATGGCCGAATTGGACACCTACCCTATCAAAACTGGTTACCCAGCCATAGGTTCCTCCACATATACTGACACGCACAAAACTGGTTACTCGTGTGCTTGTAAGTGGTTACTTACGTGACGTTTATGGTCACTCACTTTTCATGAAAAAAAATTCTAAAAGCTTTTGAATATGGGCCATATATTACACCAGTTAGATGGTTTAACCGGTGTAATATGTTATGAGTAAAAAAATAATATTACACCGGCTGTTACAAAGAACCGATGTAATATATTCTTTTTGCCCTATTTTAAAGCTCGCGCCTCATTGTTCATTCACGTTACTACCTTATTTTGAATTTGTCACATTACCAAACTTAATCTCACTCTATCACGTCATTGTCACGTCTGCAACGTCAAATGTGTGTTACTGTCAGACGGTGTCAATATATGAGGACTCCTTTTATTATTTGCAGCACTCCTTTCTCTTTTTTTTTACTTTGTTTTTTTGACCATCAGCTTTTTGAAAATCATGGGCGCATTCCGTTTGCCCAGCTGTTCTGCTATTCGCCACCTGCTTTTATATATTCACAACATATTTTTACAAAGGTTTCGTTGGCCCAATTTCGCTGGTCCAGAAGCTTTGCTATTCGTCACTCGCTTCTTTGACATTTGCACTATTTTTTACAAAAGTCTGGGTCTTTTACTAAAGACTGGGCTCACTCTGCTGGCCGAACAACTTTACTATTCGTCATTTGCTTTCTATATTTGCACCATACTTTTACAAAGACTGGGCCCATTAAGCTGGCCCAGAGTTTTATATTTTACCATATTTGTACAAAAGCTTGGGCTCATTTGGTTGGCCCAGCATTTCCACTATTTGCCACTTCCTGTGTTTATTTGTACACTGTTCAGTTGTTATTTTATTTATAAAAGATAGGCCAGTTTGTTTGGCCCAACTCTCCTACTATTTGCCACCTATTTTTTTCATATAGAATCACCAATGTTTTTTCAAAGTAAACAAAAAAATTTGATCATAAATTTTAGATATATGTACGAATGCACACTGCTGTGATATTTAATACAATTGTTTTAGTATTTGTGTCATCCGTACATATCAATTTATTTTTAGTAAAAAGTTTATCATGAATAAATTTACAATTTTAAAAATAATATATACTTTAATTATAGTAATAATAAATGTTTATTATGTTTTTAAAACTGTTAATTTTAAAACTATTAACACACACATAAGATATTTTACTTCTTATATGTTTCTTTACTTAACATAGTCACCATAACTTGGTCACAATACTAGGTATCAATGTTTTTTCAAACTTAAACATTGAATCACATACATTCATTCATCATATATCCTAAACTAGAATATTACTCTTGTATTCAAAACAATATACTTATATATTGTGATAACAGTAGTGCAATAATCAATTTAACCCTATCCAACACTCAAATGCTATGCATTTTGAAGTGATATCATCACTTCTAAATGATTACATTCTGATTTTTCTTTTGAAAGTGATTTTTGTTAAGACGGATCATCAATGGATTGATATATTCACCAAGGTTGCCTATTGAAAGATTTAATTTATTAAATATAATTCAAATCTAGGGATTTTACAAATGAATAATTTGTATGGTGGAAGTTTGTGTAGGATTTAATTTTTACCTTGAGTGACTAACTCTAGAAAGGATGTCAGTGTAAATTAAATGGCATTGTTGACAAATGGATAAATGTGCACGAACACAATAATCAAGGTGGCACTCAGCAGAAAATAAGGTGGAGGTTTATGAACAGATTGATGGTGACATATCTTCTAAAAATAATAAGAGAAGAAACACTTTTTAAAATTCATAATTTTCAGAATTAGTTATCTTAGAAAAAGTTTTTCACTTCTTCTATCCTAACAAAAGTGAACTATCTATCGCTGTCTTTCTCTTCTCTACATCTTTCAAAAAGAATCTATGGCATCAATGCTGAAGAACGATCCCTTCAAAGAAAAGCCTCCATCTTTCACAGCTAAAGATGGATTTAGAAGAAGTCGTCACAATCTGTGGTTGGAGAAACACTGTTAGATATTTTGTTTTTTAGACTTCACGTAACTGTTTATTTATTTTTTCTGTTTCAATTGTTGAACAAGTCTTTCTAAGTAATTGTTTGTTAGGCAAAAACACTTCACTTTGTTACTACAAACATTATAAATGTATTTTTAGCAAAGATAATGAATATTTTTCTCAGTATTTTTTTTACTTAATATATTTTCCTTTTTTAGTATATGTTTCCCTTTATTTTGTTGTCCACCTTTTATTCTACAATAACAACAATTGGTACCAGAGCTTTCTTCTTGAGGGATCTATGAGGACACTAGAATGCATCATGGAAAGCGAGTCAAATTTTTCAGCAATAACACCACCAGTCTTTGATGGAAAAAACTATCTGATGTGGGCAGTTCGTATGGAGACCTACCTAGAAGCATTGGATCAATGGAAAGTTGTAGTAGAGGACTATGAAATTCAGCCCCTTCCAACAAACCCTACTGTTGCCCAAATGAAATCACAAAAGGAGAAGAAGACGAAAAAAAATTAAAGGCAAGCATGTTGCAGAAGCATCCCACCGTATTCACACGCATTATGTCTCTCAAATCAGCCAAAAGCCATATGGGATTATTTCAAAATAGAGTATGAAGGCGATGAGTGAATTAAGAGTATGCAAGTGTTGAACCTCATTAGAGATTTCGAGTTACAGAAGATGAAGGAGACAAAATCCATCCAGGAATATTCTGAAAGGCTTCTAGACATTGCAAACAGAGTAAAATTGTTTGGGTTTAATTTTAAAAAGTCTCGTACTGTTGAAAAAATGTTGGTCACTTTTCCTAAAAGATTTGAGGCTACCATAACTACCTTAGAAAACATCAAGGATCTGCCTAGTACAACCTTAACAAAGTTATTAAATTCTTTACAAACAAAAAAGGGCTATGAGGGAATCAGTGACTGTTGAGGAAGCTTTACCAGCCAAATATGAAGGTGGATAGAGAAACAAAGGTAGTAAGAATAAGCAAAACTAGTAAGAAAATAGAGAATTTGTTGCACACAATAACAGCAAGAGCCAAAGATTCCAAAAGAAATTATCCTCTTTGTAAGCATTGCAACAAGTTAGGTCATCTATCGTTTAAGAGTTGGAGAAAACCTGATGCTAAGTGCAACAAGTGCAATCAATTTGGGCATGAAGCAGTCATTTGTAGGAACTAAAGTCAGCAACAATATGTAGATGCTCAAATTGTAAATGAGGAGGAGGATGGAATTTTCGTTGCAACTTGTTTCACTAGTAATGTTTCAAGTGAATCTTGGCTAATTGATAGTGGATGCACAAATCACATGAATTATGACAAAGAACTTTTCAAGGAGTTGAAGCCTTAAAAAATTTCAAAGGTCAAGATAGGGCATAGAGGTCACATTTCATTAAAAGGAATAGGAACCATTTTTGTAGCAACATATTTAGGTACTAAAAGTATTACTGATGTGTCATATGTACCTAACATAGACCAAAATTTATTGAATGTTGGTCAGTTGCTACAAAAAGGCTTCAAGGTGTTTTTTTTATGATAACCAATGTTTGATCAAGGATGCTACATGACAAAATTTGTTCAAGGTAAAAATGAGAGGCAAAAGTTTCTCATCATATCTATTTCAGGAGGAGCAAACAATATTTTCAGCAAAGGAAAATAATGTTGAGATATGGCAGAAGAGGCTTAGGCATTATCACTATCAAGGGCTTCTCAAGATGCAAAATCTGAAATGGTAAGGGACTTGCTTGACTTTGAAATACTTTCTTCTAATTGCCATGCTTGTCAATATGGAAAGCAAAGTAGAATTCCATTTCCAATAGCTACTTGGAGAGCAAAAATGAAGCTACAGCTGATTCATATTGACTTCAAGTCAGAGGTTGCAAGCATTTTTTGGAAGTTCAAAGCAAAGGTGGAAAATGAATCTGACTGCAAAATTCAGACATGAAGGTCTGATAATGGAAAGGAGTATACTTCATATCAATTCAACTCCTTTTGTGATGAAGCAGAAATAGAACATCAACTTACAGCTCCTTATGCTCCAGAACAAAATGGAGTAAGTAAGAGAAAAAATAGATTCATTATGGAAGATGATCCACCAATTAGAGGCACTCGATTACTCTCTAAGATATATCAGAGATGTAATGTTGCAATATGTGAACCTGTTGATCATGAAGAAGTTATCAATGACCTAGAGTGGAAAAAGGCAATGGAAGAGGAGTTGTATATGATTGAGAAGAATAAAACTTGGGAGCTTGTTGACATACCTTGAGATAGAAGGGTACATCAAATGGAAGTCAAGTCAACATTCCTAAATGGATTTCTTGAAGAGGAAATTTATGTTGAGCAACCTAAAGGTTTCATTGTGGAAGGAAAAGAAGACAAAGTTTATAGTTTATCTAAAGCTCTTTATGGCTTAAAACAGGCTCACAGAGCTTGGTATAGCTTAATAGATGATTACCTTATTAGTTTAGGCTTTGACAAAAGTCTTTTAGAATCTACACTTTATGTCAAATCCAAAGGTGTTGAAACTCTTGTCATTTCACTATATGTTGATGACCTTTTGATTACAGGGAGCAATGCAGAGCTTATTAATGATTTCAAATTAAATATGATGCAAGCTTTCAAAATGACTGGCTTGGTCTAATGATTTTTTTTCCTTGGAATGGAGATTAAGCAACGTGAGAATGAGTTTTTTATTTGTAAAAAAAAATATGCAAGGGAGATTTAAAAAAAAAATTCAAATTGAAAGATTGCAAGCAGGTCAATACTCCCATGAATAAAAAAGAAAAACTAAGCAAGGATGATGGAGTTGATGCAGTATATGAAACATGTTACAAAAGTTTTACTGGTTGTTTTATGTATCTTACAAAAACAAGGCCATATATATTGTATGTTGTGAGTGTTCTATCTAGATTCGTGCATTGTCCCAACGAAGAACATCTGAAGGTAACAAAGAGGGTTGTTAGGAAAAGTACTTCAGGGTACTGTTTTAGTCTTGGCTTAGGAATTTTTTCATGGTGCTCAAAGAAACAAGAAACTATAGTGTAATCTACAGCAGAAGCTGGATTTATTGTTGCTACAGTTGCTCTTAACCAAGTCTTGTTGTTGAAGAAAATTATAATTGATCTTATAGAGTAGAAGGGAAGTACGAAAGTTTTTGTTGACAATCAAACCGCAATAGTTATTTCTCATAACCCTGTCTTTCATGGGAAAGCCAAGCATTTTAACATTAAGTTCTTCTTAAGGGAGATACAAAAAGATAGAGTTGTTGTTCTTGTTTATTGCAAAACCAAAAACCAGGTTACAAATTTGTTTACCAAGCCACTTCCAGCCAGCAAGTTTGAGTTCTTAAGACAAAAAATTGGAGTTTGCAGTTCAAAAATCAATGAGAAGTGTTAGATATTTTGTTTATTGAACTTCACGTAACTCTTTATTATTTTTTTCTGTTTCAATTGTTGAATAAGCCTTTCTTAGTAACTGTTCCTAAACTTTAGGAAAACCATTTCACTCTGTTAGTGCAAGCATTATAAATGTATTGTTAACAAAGATAATGATATATTTCTCTATTTTTTTTTGCACTTAATATATTTTCCTCTTTTAGTATTTTATTCCCTTTATTTTGTTGTCTACCTTTTATTCTACAATAGAAACAAACACCATCAACAAATGCTCTAGTATATGCAAGCATATGCAAGAATATATCCTTCATCACTACTCATTGATGAACCCTACCCGTCTAAGGGTAGAAGAGATCAACATGCCAATTGAAGAATAATACTCCACAAAAGTCCACTCTTGATACATACGTCCATAGAGAGCCCCAAAATTAGATTGTACCCATTGCGCCCAACCACCCTTCTGCAACACTCCAACCTTATCATGGTACACTCAGATTCAAACAGAACCAAAACTTTTGTTTAGAGCCCCCATGAGTCTGGCTGAGATTATTGCATATTTGTAGTTGATCACTACATGGTTCAAGTAGATAAAGACTCAGTCCACTCCTTGGATAACTTTTATATATCTTCAAAATCCATCAGATAGCGAAGATTTTGATGACTGGAAATAATATGAAGATGTTTGTGCCCTATAGATGACGACAAAAAGAATATACAAAGAAGGACTCTAAAGACAATAGGTCCTGCAAAAAAATTCAACATCGTTTGAAAAGAAATTGTTTTGCTTTTGGCTCAGTGCATCACTGCACCTCCTTCAACCTCTTACATGTTCCCTATAAATCAGCCACATACGCAAGTCCCTTCCGTCTTTATAAAGGTATAAAGGTTTTGTGAAACGGAGATGAATAAGTATATCATCTGAGCAAGGCATCTCCAAGTTGGCCAATACATAGCATGATGGTATCCCTTATGGAGACTAAGCTTTGGACGTCCTTGCTTTTGTTTCAATTATTCAAGTTCAATGTTGATGCAATCCTAGCTTGCATTACTATGAGTCTTTTTGTTTTGTATTTTGGGGTGAAAAATTTGGTGGGATTGGGTGGCTAAATGGGTGAAAGAAAATGTGAAATATTGGTGTATGGAGAATGATAATGAAGCTTAAGAGAGGTTAGGCCAACTCCTAAGAAGATTCAAGCAAAACACTAATAGAAGTGCAAACTTGAGAGTGAGAATTTGAAGACAAAGAAGATAGCAACTTGGGCAACATTTCTTGATCAATCCAAATCTAATTTACAAGGGGGCTAACACTTGTATTTATAGTGCTAAGGGCAGTCAAGGTGCAAGCTTTAACCCTAAAAAAACTCTTCAGATGGTCTAGAGTTGCATTGGGTCCAAGGAGGCCCAATTGTAACTCTAGCTAGACTCTTTCTTTTTTTCTATTTACACCCTACTCTAATTTGAAAAATTGGCCTAAAACATGGCCCAAGATAATGGCTGAAATACAAGCCCAAAATAAAACCTATACTACTTTGTACAAATTTATAAGACTAGGAAATTTGGAAGAAAAAGTTAAAAATTAATTCTCCATAAAAATAGAGTTTTGTGAACTTCTTTTTCATCTTCTTCCATTCTTCTAGCCATGACCCTAGTTAAAGGCCCAATATGTGTCCTTCCGGATGGTTCTCCATCAGACCCTCCCTCTTGAAAAGGATCTGTCCTCAGATCCTGAATGATGTTCAATGACATCAACATCTGTTTATTTGTTATTTTCCCCTTGAATCAAATGTCAATCTACAATAGACATCAAACAAATATGAGATAATTTTCTTTATTAAAATAAAATTAAAACAAAAGAAAAGAAAACAAAAATAAGGTCCTTTATTTTTATAATTTTTTTTAAAGAAAAACATAAGACCTTTTTCAAAAATATTTTCGTTCACTTTGTGTTGTTTATTGCCCAGGCTAAGCAACAACATCACAAAGCATTGTTTCTTATATTTTTGTGAAGATGAATGAGCATTATATAATTGAAAAGAAGAGTTCAAAGTATTGCAATCCCCTTTTAAGGACATTTTCTCAATTATGCTTGCAGGGGGTGTCATACGAGACTCTTCTTCTTTGCTTTTCTTCTTCCTTTTGAATCAAACATTCACTTGTATATTCTGTGGAGGAACAATTTATATCTATATCTGGTTCAACTCAAGACACAAATTTTTCTTCAAGAACTTCCTCACATGGTTTGTTTATAGAAGGAAAAATGTTATCAATATCTTGTTTAGCTCTAGGCAAAGACTTTCTATTCTTTCCTTTTTATCATCACTTTCTCTCTCTTTTCTTTCTCTTTTCTATCTTTCCTTTCGTTCTCCTCTCTTTCTCTTTTTTCTTTCTCTTCTTTCTTTTTGACAAGAGCTTGTATTTTTTCTTTAAACTCTTTTTCTCTTCTAGCGTATTTGTTTTCTCAGTTTACAAATTTTCTTCCTATTCTAACAAGCTCTTTCATTTCTTCTCTAAGCTTTCTTTTTCAATCATATGAAGGCGGAATAAATTTTCTTCTCATACATGCCTTTACATCACTCCAATACTCTACTTTTGATGTTGTACCAATTATATCATCAAGTTGCCTTTGTTGCAACCATGACCTGGCATATTCTTGAAAACATAAGGTAGCCAAGAAAAATCTAGTATATTCATCCACTTTATATTTCTTAAAAGTTTGATCAAGCTTTGTCTCCCATTCTAAATCTTCAACATTTTTGTTTCCACCAAAGTAGGGAATGTATACTTCAGGATTTGTAGAATAATATAAACTTATAGGCTCAAAACAAACCCTTTCCTTTCTTTGATAATAAGTTATAAATCTTTCTTCTATGAATAGGTCTTTCTTCTTCAAACCTTTTGTCCTTATTTTTGTTGAGAACCATTTTGCCAAACATTTCTTTTATCTCATCCCATTTTCTATCTTTATCTTCTCTCAAAATTCTATTCTCCTCTCTCCACCCATAAGCATCTTCTTCTTCTATATTACTTCCTTGTACACTTGATGCATGTAAATGATCACTCATTTTGAAATTAAATAGAAATGATTTTCACAATTTTTTTTCTTTCAAATGAGCGATAAAATATTTTCACAAATAGGTTTTAGACTTGGTGAAGTTTCAATCAAGGTCAACAAGTCAAACTGTCTCCAAGTTCACTCCCAGGAAAGAGAGGCGAGTCACTAGGACTGCTTAAATACCAAGTCTTCCCTTAACTAGAGCTTATCTCGAATAGTCTTAACAGAGTGTTTCCCCAAAAGAAACTTCAAAACAAATTTCCCCTAAATGTGATGTATGCAAGGCCTCCTAGTGATCAAAAGATGATCAACTACAAACGGAGAGCAATCACCTAGGTATCACAGAGACTTAGAAAAAAAAAGTAAACTAGACGTGTCCTATGTGAAAGTACAAGTAACACTTTGAGCCCCTTGACACACTTTCACCAACTAATGAACAAATTTGATTATTACAATGTCTTAATGGGATTGCTTCGAGAGCATTTTTCCCAAACACAAAGAAAGCAAGAAAATTAAATACACAAAAAGAACTAAAAAGGTTTCGTGATACAAAGCTAAAAATAAAACAATTTTTTTATGAATTTCTTTTCTTCAAGTTGTCAAATTTTTCCTTTTCTTTATATGAACTTGATTCTTGTCTTCAATCTCTGCCCTCTCCAAATAATCATTGTTTTTAACCTTAACCATGACTCATCAAGTAGAAATTAGCTTCACAACTTCAAAACCAAACTTCCACTCAATATGAATTTCACCTTATGAGGCCAACAAGTAAAAATCAAGAAAAGCTTAATTAAAATTGCTAAACTCAAATAGATTAATTTGAAAACTGCAAGGAGTATTTTAAGACACAAATCAACAATTAAAGCTAACAAAACCAGTGAGTACTCAAATAGGAAACCTAAGAATAGTACTAGAATAGATTTCAAAAGAAAAATTCTAGAATGAAACAGACACTGAAACTTCTAAAATTTGTGAAACTTCATACAAAAAAATTTTTTGTATGAAACTTTTATGTGAGAATCTAAACACAATAGTTGATAAAATTTGTTTAGGTCAAACTGATCTCTATTCTGAGAGAAATAAATCAAACACTTCAGTACCAGTATTCAGAGATTGAAACTGTTTTTCAACACTGACAAAGATGATTCAAAAATTTACTAGGGAAATATTATAATGAATTTGAATCTGAAACTTTTATCCCAACTCCACAACACATCAAGAAATTTTTGATAAAAAGTTTAGGTAAAAAAGCCCAAGGAATAAGGTGCAGTAAATTTTATATTGAGAGCAACACCACACTGAAACTATTTTTTTCTGGGCTGAAAACGTCCTAACTTTTACGGTTTATAACTTTTTTTCTATTTTCTTTTTGGATGTTATTTTTTAACTGGACACCAACAAAATCTCAATAGGGTTCTGTGAATTTTTTTCAGATATTTTTACCAAAATAAAAACCCACAATAAATTCTCACAACAGAGACAAAATTTCACAAAAACTGAAAAAGAAGAAACCTAAGGGATTTGAAAAAAAAGAATTGAAACTCAAGACATAGTAGAAACCTAACTCCAATGAACTTGTTAATGATCTAATAAAAAGATAAGAGACTCAAAAAATAAAAAGAAAAGCACACAAAAGGCACAAAAAAACTCAAACCACATGGATATTCATTGTAAAAATAAGAAACAAAAAGTCAAACAAAGGACTACTTGATTTTATGACATATATGGAAACAACATGACTTTAGACAAATAGAAATGGATCATAAAATAAAAAGGAAACCAACATACCATTTTTACCAAAAGAAAATAAAAGAAGACTCAAAAAAAAAAAAAAACACACAAGATAAACTAAAAAAGAACTCCTAAACACCAATATAGATGGTTCAAGAAAGAACAAATTATTTTAACCGATTAAACTAAACAAAAACAAATTTAGAGGGTGGAAACACATTTAAAACAAATTCAAGACATTTTAAAAAATGAGGAACAACAAGGAAATGGAAGAACAAAAGTTAGAACAACTTATCTATTGAAGACCGAAGCTCTTGATACCAAATGATACAATCCTAGCTTGCATTTCTATGAGTCTTTTGTTTTGTATTTTGGAGTGCGGAATTTGGTGGGATTGGGTAGCTAAAATGGGTGAAAGAAACTGTGAAGTATTGGTGTATGGAGAATGATAATGAAGCTTAGAGAGGTTAAGCCTATTAAACCAAGTGTGTTCAAGCTTTGAAGAATCCAAACCCTTTGAAGGATGATGAAAGGCTAGCTGTGCTTGTTGTTGTTGGGTTGTCTTTTAGTTAGGATCTGGGGTAGATTTTATGTATAATCCACTCTTGATTGAATCCAAAGCATAAGCATTCTCAATCCTTTTAAAAGAAAAGTGTTTTTCAAACTAAGTAAAAAACAACCTGTTGTTTGGTCGAAACAACAAATTGTTTTATACTTATGAGTTTTTAGAAAGGTTGAAAACTGTTTTCATTGGTTGACTTGCTGTTAAAACCAAAACAACCGATTAATTTGTGGAAACAACCGATTGTTTGTTTTGGTACCATAACAGAAAACTGTTTTGTGCTTTGACTGAGCATTAAATGATTTACTAACTGTTTACGCTCCAGTTCTTAATGCTTTGACCAATCTTTAAATGCAATGACTAGTTTGTTAAGATTTGATAACAAACAACAACTTTGAATATATACAGAAAAACAGTTTTGAGTTTTTCAAGAGTTTTTGAGATTTTGAAAAGTTGAGAATTGCTTAGAGATTGCATTGATCAAAGAGTGTGAGATAGGATTTTCATCTTGTATTGATTTCAGATTTGTTCTATAACAAGTGTAATCCTTTGTATCTTTTCAAAGAAACCTTGTGTGTTTGCTGAGAAGTGTTGCGTGTTCTTGAGGGGATCAAGATTGTTTCGTCCGGTTGACCGGGACGTCTTCGTGCGTGGCCTCAACCGTCAGCTAAGGACTCCTTCCCACTGATTGCCTGCGAATTCCTGCAAAAAAGAGGACAAAGAGGCGCCCTAGCGGCCGTTTGCACTCCGACGCTCAAGTCAGCCAGCAAGAAACACCAAAAAACTGTCCACCCACGTATCTGAGCACCGCGTATGGCACTCTGGGGGTGGTAAAAGAAACTGTGTATATGTGTGTGTGCTGTCTCCTTTAGGCAAAAATCTTCTCCGGTCACTTGTACGTAACCTTAAAGCACGGGCAAGCAACCAAAGAGTTTCTCGTCAATTTGCCCAAGGTTCCCACCCTTTTTCCGACATTCTCAGCGCTATTTAAATTGCCCCAGCATTTAAAGCGCCTTAAAGCGCTTTTACACTCAAACGTAACGCACTCATTAAAGCGCTTAATTACGAAACGTAACGCATTTAAGACGTTGAAACGCTTGGGAGCCATAATAGTACCTGAATGCTAAAAAGGGAAACTGTATTGAATATCTTTAATTACCTGGCACCTGACTTGAGGGTGTTTCTATTCCGGCATAGCTGTCATACACGTGGAGGGCCTCACGACGCCTTGACCCCATCTGGGGGCGTTTCTGCCCATCTGGGGACGTTTCTGCGTGTGGGTCCTCCTGCTTGGGAGTGCTACTGCGCTAGGGGTGGCTTTTTGGGTGCCAACTCATGCCCCCAAGTATCTAGCCACTTACTCTGAGAGCGTATCTGCCTTCCTCTCACACCCTGCACCCGGTTATCCTGGGCGTGACCTTCCTCTTGGGTCGTATCTGTCCCGAAGGCGTCTCTGGGGAGGCAGGGGTACTTCGCGAGTCAGGCTGCCCTTTACTGGTACTATCACTATGGCCTTGGAGCCACCTTTTTCTTCTCTTTATCACTTTCCCGAGATATCGGGACCTGAGGCTTTCCCACGACGTCGCTCCCTCCATGGTCTTTCCTACCCATGGGTATCGGGGAACCACACCGTGATTGCCTTGCTTTTACACTGTTTAATCTGGCGACGCCCTCACCTGGGCGACGCCTTCACCTAGGCGACGCCTTCACCTAGGCGACGCCTTCGCCTAGGCGACGCCTCCTCTTGGCGTCTCTACATCTGGGCGACACCTCGAGCTGACTTTGACTTTCCAGTCGTTGACTTTGACCTTGACTTAGTCAACGCCCTGATACGGGACGGTACACAAGCCCCCCAGTCTTAAGCCGAAGACTTGTCTTCAGCGCAAAGACTAAAGCCTTGCCCCCGCCATCCACGTGCCTTCCTGATGACGTGTCATTCTCTGCTGACTCAGCAAATTTTCGAATTACTGACGCGACATTATCTGAACCACAGGGGTATTCTTAATGACCGATTGGACATTCCCTGCAATGGGGATGATTACGCCTTTTGGGCTACCCTTTATCGCGCGCCACGTGGCCCATCGCGTGGCCCTCCTTTAGAGACCTTTGCACTTCCCCTGGGCAATCGACCTTCTGACGCGTGGCCCGATCCTGCGGCCCTTAGTTAGCGCCTCTTGGGTTACGAAATGTAACGTTTAAGTTACCCCAAACCCCGCGCTCACTCTACTGTTACATTCATTCACTCTGCAATTCCGCACTGTTCATCGCCTTCAAAACCCCTTTCTCTGCAATCGCGATTCTCTCCTTCCTGCGCTCTCCTACTGCCTCCAAAGGTACGGTTTTTCCCTCCTTGATGATTCTCTTTACTGTATGAACTGCCTGGGACTGTCCATATTACCGCATTTCTCTGGATGTTGCTTGTATGCTTCGTTATTCCTCTTGTTTCCCTTCGTACGCTTCAATTATTTTATCTGTATTTTGCCCGTTTCTCACACTTCGTTGGGCGGTTTGGTATGATGGGGTAAGGTCGCTCGCCAACCCTTACGCCCATGGAGAGGCTCACTAAGTGGCGTCGTATCGTCCACGGGACGTCTCTGATACCGAAAAGCTCTTTCTTTGATCTTTTAACACTCGGCGCCCACGCCTAAGGAGAGGCCTGCTAACGCAGCACCGTATCGTCCCCGGGTGTCTGAAACGCTGAGTGTTGTGGGGTTTTTGTTCCCTCCATGGTCTTTCCTGCCCATAGGTATCGGGGAACACCCTGCCGGTGACTCGCTGGCGTTTGACGGTCTCGTCTCCCTCCACGGTCTTTCCTACCTGTGGGTATCGGGGAGGCGACGCCTGCAACTAACTTTGCTTTTCTCTGATTTCTTCTCCCTCTTCAGTCTTTCCTACCTGGGGGTATCGGGGAGGTAACGCCAGTCGGTATTTGGGTTGGCGACGCCCGCGACTTCTCGTCTGTCGTCGCCCTTTACGTCTTTCCTGGCAACGCCTCGGGCGTCACCTTTACTTCGTCATCGATCTTAACTCTTGCCTTGGTCAACACTTGATAACAGCGAAGAGCCCAAGGCCTTGTCTGTGCCATCCACGTGGCGCTCCTCGTATAGCTGATGGGACCTTCTGTCATTCGACCTGATCCACGTGGCGCTACTTGTATGGTTTGTGGGATATTTGGTCAGTTCATCAAGACCTGACTCCTGCTATGCCCCTGACTCATTTTCGACGGCGGATCGTACCCTTGGATATTCTGTTGACGGGACATTTTCTGATTTAAACCAGTGGTGCTAGAGTCATCCTTTCATCTTCTGCCACGTGTATCGATCGTGCGGTGCATCCATTCACGTCGTTTGGCGCTCTAACCGCTTTATTTAACTCTTCAAGCTCTGAAACTATCTTCACCATTTTCTCACTCTTCATAACCTACTTACGTTCTTTCTTCTTGCACCCTTTCTTCTTTGTCGAAGGGCTGTTCTAACTGCTCCCCTCGCTCAACTCTTGCATTTCCAACCATCTTGATCTTGTTAAAGAATGTCTTCTCACGATGCTTCCTCCAGGGTCCGTCCCCAAGACTTGTACCCTTGGGCCTCGGGCGAACTTCTTGATGAGTGTTCATGCTTGCTCTCCACCAGGGCCGTACGGGAACACAAAGGGGAGTTGTGTTCTTACGACCATCGGGCCTTCGCGAGGAGGCACGATGACGACATCGTTGTGCTCCCTTGCACTCTGGGGGAGCCAGTGTGTGGAGACGGACGAGCGAACGACGGGGTCCCTTTCTTTTACTTTTACCAGGTGGTATTCAAGACCATCGGGGTGCACTTACCCTTCTCCCGGTTCGAGAAGGAACTGCTGACGGAGATCAACGTGGCTCCAGCCCAGTTATATCCCAACAGCTGGGCCTTTGTCAAAGCCTTCGATGTCCTCTTTGGGTTTCTGGGTTGTGCACCCTCGGTTGACCTCTTTCTTCACTTTTTTGAGGTGAAGAGACAGAGACACAACCTCTAGGTAACTCTCAGCAATGTTCCCGGAAGAGTTCTCTTCACACCCTTCCAAAGCTCGTTCACGGGGTGGAAAGGCCGGTTCTTCAAGATCTGCTGTACTGATCTTGTTCCCGACGCCCTCGATGGGTTTCCGCTGTACTGGGTGAGAGAGGAAAAGGCCCTCAAAGCCAAACCCCTCAAGAATCTGGCTCCAAGTGATCAAATAGCTTGCCGGATTCTTGCTGAGGCGGGAGGTTTTGACTCCGCTACGGTGATCAGCTTGGAGTTCAACGCTAGGACTCTTGAGAAGTACATAAGTAAGAACCACTGCCTTAGGCAACTTCGACCTTCGTTACTTTCTAACTGTGCCTGTCTTTCTTCACTGTGTCTCTAACACATCTGTTCCCTTTGTGCAGGTTCGAAAATAAGCCGAGAAAAGAGGACACGACTTACTCGAGCGCTGCGGGCTGGGAAAGAGGCTTCGCCTTCCTCCAGTGATGACTCTGATGAGCGCTGAGAAGCGGCCTGTTTGTGTTTTTGCATTTTGTACTGAACATTGCTTGTAACAACAATTTTCCAATATCATAATTCTTTACAACGCCACTTTACTTTGCATATGCCTCATATACCGCGCAACTTCCTTTCGTCTCGTTCCGCCAATGATGCATGCCTTCCCTTGGGCGGCGTCTTCTTTCTGGGCGACGCCAAGACCTAGGCGACGCCTTCTTCCTTGGCGACGCCATGGCCTAGGCGGCGCATCACATTACTTCTAACAAGGAAAAATAATGGCTGAAAACCAAAGCACTTCTTTTTCTCAACTGGTTTTTCCATTTATTAGGGTGACCTCGTTAAAAAACCCCCGAAAGGGAAAAAGAGCGTCCCCTTCAACTAAATTGTTATATGTTGCTTACATAGGTCAACTGAAATAAAATTTTAAGTTGGCTGCATTCCAACTGCGCGGGATAGGGCCTCCATCTAAAGTCTCCAGGTTGTACGAACCGTTGCCCTTAGCCTCAGTAACTCTGAAGGGCCCAGTCCACTTGGGAGACAGCTTATTCTCCAGCTCGTAAGGGTGAGCTTTCCTCATCACCAGGTCGCCCACCTGAAACTGTCGTGGCTTTACTTTAGAGCTATATTGCCGCTCCACTCTTCTCTTCATCGCTTCAGCTTTTATTCTAGCTTCTTCCCTGGCCTCTTCTAGCAGATCCAGGTTTACCCGCCTCTCCTCATTAGATTCCTCCACCACAAAGTTTTGAAAACGCGGTGAGCTTTCGTGTATTTCTACTGGAATCATCGCGTCCGACCCGTACACCAAACTGAAAGGCGTCTCCATAGTAGAGGATTGGGGCGTGGTGTGGTATGCCCATACAATCCTTGGCACCTCTTCCGCCCACGCCCCTTTGGCCTTCTCTAACCTTCTTTTTAACCCCCTCAGCAGAACTCTGTTTGCTGACTCTACTTGTCCATTGGTCTGGAGGTGTTCAACCGACGCGAACACTTGCTTGATTCCCACTTCAGCGCACAGATTTCTTAACTGCTGACTGGCGAACTGGGTCCCATTGTCAGATATCAGGCGCCTAGGTACGCCAAAGCGACACACGATGTTTCTCCACACAAAATGTTGTACCTTATGCGCCGTGATCTGTGCCACGGGCTCCGCCTCTATCCACTTAGTGAAGTATTCGATGGCGACGATCAGATACTTCATCTGCCTGATTGCCAGTGGGAAAGGGCCCAGGATGTCAATACCCCATGTGTGGAAAGGCCACGGGCTGTATATGGACCGCAACTCTTCAGGCGACGCCTTGTGCCAGTCGGCGTGCTTTTGGCATTGCCTACACCGCTGGGCGTGCCGTGCGCAATCCTCTTTCACTGTTGGCCAGAAGAAACCTGCGCGTATTACCTTGGAGGCTAAGGATCTTCCTCCTACATGGCTTCCGCAGATGCCTTCGTGTAGCTCCGCCATTATCCTGGTGCACTCATCGCCACTGACGCATGTTAGGATAGGGTGAGTGAAGCCGTGCCTGAACAACACCCCATCCACCAAAGTATATCTTACGGCGTTCCTTTTGATTTTCTTACCCTTTTCAGGGTCCACTGGAAGGGCCCCATCCGCCAGGTATCGTTTATAGGGTGTCATCCAGGTGTCTCCCGTGGACAGGACACAAACCTGCAACTGCTCCTCCTCAGACGCACCCGCGTATATATTGATGCGGGGCGCCCTCTGCGTATCTTGGGTTAATGAGGAATGACTCCTCGGCCTTCCCCCTGATGCATAAATCTGGAGGACGTCCACCCTGTTGTCCTCCACGAATCGACGCGGAGCTTTGAGGGTCTCCTGGATCACTGTCCTCTGTCTACCCCCTTGCCTGAGCTGGCCAGCTTTGCGAGTAGGTCGGCTCTGGCATTCTGCTCCCTCGGGACGTGTATTAACTCAAGAGCGTTGAACGCCCCTTTCAACAACTGGACGTATTTTAGATACGCCGCCATCTGGGGGTCCTTCGCCTGGAACTCACCCGACACCTGCCCCGTAATCAACTGGGAGTCGCTCTTCACTAGGAGGTTCTGTGCGCCCATCTCCTTGGCCAAGAGCATTCCTGCAATCAGGGCTTCGTATTCTGCTTGGTTGTTACTTGCCTTGAAGGCAAAACGCAAGGCCTGCTCGATCAGTATGTCGTCGGGTCCTTCCAGCACTATTCCCGCACCACTCCCTTGCTGCTTTGAGGAACCATCAACCGAGAGCAGCCACTGTGAACCCGTTTCCACTTCTTGCTCACCTCCGGGCGAAAGTTCTGCTACAAAATCCGCGTACACCTGCCCTTTAATGGATCCTCTAGGCTCGTACTGTATGTCGAATTCTGACAGTTCCACAGCCCAGCGTACCATTCTTCCTGCCACATCGGGCTTTTGCAGCACCTTCTGTATGGGGAGGTTGGTCATTACCACCACCGTGAAACTGTGAAAGTAATGACGGAGCCTCCTAGCCGAGAACACTACCGCCAGCGCCGCCTTCTCCAGTGCCTGGTACCTTGTCTCAGCTCCCTGTAAGGCTTTGCTTACAAAGTAGATGGGCTTCTGACTCTGGTCCTGCTCTTGTACCAACACAGAACTGATGGCCCTATCTGTTACAGTAAAATACAAACGGAGGGGCACGCCCGTTACCGGTTTGCAGAGAACCGGAGGCGTCGCCAGGTAATCCTTCAGTTTAACGAAAGCCGCTTCGCATTCCTCAGTCCATGCAAAGCGACTATTTCTCTTGAGGCACTAGAAGTACTGGTGCCCCTTTTCTCCTCCAGCGGAAACAAACCTCGAGAGCGCCGCCATCCGCCCTGTCAACTGTTGAACCTCCTTTACCGATGTCGGACTCCGCATGGCGATAATAGCCGAACATTTGTCGGGGTTCGCCTCTATCCCCCTCTCGGTGAGCAGAAAACCCAAGAATTTACCGGCCTCTACCCCAAAAACACACTTCTCGGGGTTCAACTTGAGGCGGTATTTGGATATTGTGTTGAACAATTCCTCCAAGTCTGCCATGTGCTGCACCCTGTTCTGCGACGCCACCACCATGTCGTCTACGTAGGCGTATACGTTCCTCCCGAGCATTGGCGCCAGGACCTTGTCCATTAACCTCTGGTACGTGGCGCCCGCATTTTTGAGCCCGAAGGGCATCACCTTATAGCAATAACTGCATGTTTCAGTCATGAACGCAGTCTTGCTCTCGTCCCTGGGGTGCATCTTGATTTGGTTATACCCTGAGAAGGCGTCCAGGAAGCTTAACACTTTGTTGCCAGACGCGCTGTCCACTAGGGCGTCGATGCTGGGTAGCGGATAGGAATCCTTTGGGCACGCCTTATTCAAGTCCGTGAAGTCAACGCACATTCTCCATTTTCCGTTTGCCTTCTTCACCAAAACGACGTTGGCGAGCCACTCAGGGTACTGAATCTCCCTAATGTGGCCAGCACTCAGCAGCTTCTGCGTTTCGTCTTTCACCACCTGTTGTCGCTCCTCATTGAACTTCCTCCTTCTCTGACGCACGGGGCGGACCGTGGCGCCCATGCTGAGGTGGTGGCAAAGGAAATCGGGGTCGATGCCCGGCATGTCCGAGGCGGACCATGAGAAGGCATCCAGGTGGCGCGAAATCACTTCCGCCACCCCTTCCCGTTCTTCTGGACTTAGCGAGCTTCCTAACTTGAAAGCTTTGCCGCCAATCTCCCTTTCTAGGATGTTGGCCGCGGGTTGCTCCCTATTATCATCATCGGCGGGCGCCGCTTCTTCTACGGGCGCCGCCTCTTCCACGTGTGCTTCCTCCATTGGCACATCTGCTTCGGGCATCGCCCTTTCTGCTATGGCCTCTTCGAGCGTCTGCCTAGCGGGCGTCGCCTCGATCATTGTTGCGTCCGCGCTCGGCGGACGTTCGTACACCATGAAACCGCTTATCTTCGTCTTCAGGCTGTTTTCGTAGCATTTCCTCGCCTCCTCTTGGTCTGATCTGATGACTATCACCCGGCCACTGAGGTCCGGTAGCTTCATCTTCATGTGACGAGTGGAGGATATTGCACTCAGACGGTTTAACGCCGGTCTGCCCAGCAAAATATTGTAGGCAGAATTAGCGTTCACGACGAGGTACCGAATGCTCTCTGTTCGGGAGGCCTCTCCGTCTGTGAACGTAGTCCTCAACTCCAGGTACCCCCGGACCTCTATCTGGTTATCCCCGAACCCATACAAACATCCCGTATAGGGACTCAGCAGATCGGGGGACAACCGTAATTTATTAAAGGTTGACAGAAACATGACGTCTGCCGAGCTTCCTTGATCAACAAGCACTCTGTGGACCTTCCTTCCAGCCGTGACGACCGAGATGACAACGGGATCGTTGTCATGGGGCACCACATCTCGGAGGTCTCTTCTTGTGAACACAATATCTGACTCCCAGGACTCCCCCGAGAGCCTCTCTTCAATTGAATTCACCCCCCTCGCGTATTTCTTCCGCTGGGAGGCGGTGGGTCCTCCGCCGGAAAAACCTCCAGCAATGGTGTGGACCTCGCCAAGCACCGGCATCTCGTGTACTGGCTCATCCGCCGGCGGCGGCAGGGTGGCGGTCGTAGTGGACTCCGCGACATAATCTTTCAAAAACCCAGTCCTCACCAGCTCATCTAGCTGGTAGCCCAACGACAGGCAATTATCAATTTGGTGCCCGAAAGCCTCGTGGAATTCGCACCAAGAGTCTTTACGGGGCCCTAACACCTTGTCGGTCTTCGCCGGTCGCCTCAGCCTCTCGGCTATGTTGGGCACGGCGATCAAATCCTTCAACTCAACCGCGAAGTTGTACCTCGCCGGTCTTGCTCTTTCTCTGGCGGGGCGTTCGCCTCCTGCTGGGGCTTTCTGGCCTCGTAAGGGCGTCTCGCCTCTGGCTTCTTTCTCCCCGTCGTGGTCTCATTGACTCTGACGGGTTGAGCTCGCGCCGGTCCCCTCGGGCGTGAGGGCACGGCATTGGTGCGCTTCACACATACCTCCCCTTCCGAAGCAATATGCTCTACTGCCCTGCGCCGTAATTCAGCGAAAGTCCTAGGGCGATTGCGGATAATGGATTCTTCGAAGGGGCCGGGGCATACGCCTTTCACAAATGCGTACACGATCATAGGCTCCTCTGTTGTGCCAACCTTCACGACCTGGGCCCCGAAGCGATTGATATACTCCTTCAGGGTCTCTCCCTGATACTGCTTCACGTCAAACAGGTCGTAGGAGACCGGCGGCGGGGCCTTGTTGGCTAAGTACTGTTCTCGGAACAATCGCGACAACTGGCGGAAAGATGTGATATGACCTTCTGGGAGGCTAATGAACCAGTCCATAGCCATCCCGGTCAGGGTGCTCATGAAGAGCTTGCACTTGGCAGCATCAGAACCGCCTATCAGGACCATCTGCGTGTGAAATGCCGCGAGGTGCGTCTCTGGGTCCTCCATCCCAGTGAAGATTACCTTGGGTCCCGCGAACGTGTTCGGGATCGCTGCGTCTAGGATCTTCTGCGAGAACGGGGTGAAAAACTCCCTTGGCGGGGAATGGTTCTCCGTCTCGTCCTGCCCAGGCCGCCTCCGATCGTTTCTCAGGCCCTGGCGCAACTCCTCATTCACACGGTGGAGCTCTTCGTTGCGCTCATGCGAGGCGTCAAGATCTGCCTGCATGCGCTCCTGCTCCATCTTCGAATCCGCCATGTCCTGCTGCAGCCCCCTCATTATTTCCAGGACCTGCTGCATGGATAGGTCTGCTGGGGCTGCGCGCGCTGCTCTTCGTCTGGTAGGGGCCATTGTCACTCCAACCTCCTTCAACGTTACTGTAGCTTGGTAAATGTTCCTCGAACTTGCGATGGGGCT
The DNA here is from genome assembly GCF_000499845.2 of Phaseolus vulgaris. Taxonomy (NCBI): domain Eukaryota; kingdom Viridiplantae; phylum Streptophyta; class Magnoliopsida; order Fabales; family Fabaceae; genus Phaseolus; species Phaseolus vulgaris. Next base: position 49,488,393 of record NC_023752.2, read on the forward strand.
GATGTTTTAAATCGTGCCCCACGGTGGGCGCCAAATGTTCCGTCCGGTTGACCGGGACGTCTTCGTGCGTGGCCTCAACCGTCAGCTAAGGACTCCTTCCCACTGATTGCCTGCGAATTCCTGCAAAAAAGAGGACAAAGAGGCGCCCTAGCGGCCGTTTACACTCCGACACTCAAGTCAGCCAGCAAGAAACACCAAAAAACTGTCCACCCACGTATCTGAGCACCGCGTATGGCACTCTGGGGGTGGTAAAAGAAACTGTGTATATGTGTGTGTGCTGTCTCCTTTAGGCAAAAATCTTCTCCGGTCACTTGTACGTAACCTTAAAGCACGGGCAAGCAACCAAAGAGTTTCTCGTCAATTTGCCCAAGGTTCCCACCCTTTTTCCGACATTCTCAGCGCTATTTAAACTGCCCCAGCATTTAAAGCGCCTTAAAGCGCTTTTACACTCAAACGTAACGCACTCATTAAAGCGCTTAATTACGAAACGTAACGCATTTGAGACGTTGAAACGCTTGGGAGCCATAATAGTACCTGAATGCTAAAAAGGGAAACTGTATTGAATATCTTTAATTACCTGGCACCTGACTTGAGGGTGTTTCTATTCCGGCATTGCTGTCATACACGTGGAGGGCCTCACGACGCCTTGACCCCATCTGGGGGCGTTTCTGCCCATCTGGGGACGTTTCTGCGTGTGGGTCCTCCTGCTTGGGAGTGCTACTGCGCTAGGGGTGGCTTTTTGGGTGCCAACTCATGCCCCCAAGTATCTAGCCACTTACTCTGAGAGCGTATCTGCCTTCCTCTCACACCCTGCACCCGGTTATCCTGGGCGTGACCTTCCTCTTGGGTCGTATCTGTCCCGAAGGCGTCTCTGGGGCGGCAGGGGTACTTCGCGAGTCAGGCTGCCCTTTACTGGTACTATCACTATGGCCTTGGAGCCACCTTTTTCTTCTCTTTATCACTTTCCCGAGATATCGGGACCTGAGGCTTTCCCACGACGTCGCTCCCTCCATGGTCTTTCCTACCCATGGGTATCGGGGAACCACACCGTGATTGCCTTGCTTTTACACTGTTTAATCTGGCGACGCCCTCACCTGGGCGATGCCTTCACCTAGGCGACGCCTTCACCTAGGCGACGCCTTCGCCTAGGCGACGCCTCCTCTTGGCGTCTCTACATCTGGGCGACACCTCGAGCTGACTTTGACTTTCTAGTCGTTGACTTTGACCTTGACTTAGTCAACGCCCTGATACGGGACGGTACAAAGATCAACATTCTTAGTATTGTTGTGCTGAACCAAAGGGAGTGTGTGTCTTGAGGGGATCAAGGTCACTTCTTTGGTTGTGTTGTAAGTAATCTAGGGTTGATTACTTAGTGAATTCCCCAGTGGTTTCTGGGAAGACTGGATGTAGCTCTGGGTTTAGAGTGAACCAGTATAAACTTCTGTGTACATTTTCTCTATCCTTAACTCTTTAATTTCAGTTTTGATATTTGTGAACTGGTATAAACAACCGATTGTTTCTGCGAAACAACCGATTGTTTTTCTGGTGCTGTGTTTTTTGCTTTGTGTTTTGGCAAACTGATTTCCTCATCAACTGTTTCTCAAAGTAATTTCATTCTTGACATAAAAGTTTGCGAAAACCCTCTTTAAACCATTCACCCCCCTCTAGTTTAAAGCCATACATTCTAACAAAGCCAACTTCTAAGAAGATTCAAACAAAACACTAATAGAAGTGCAAACTTGAGAGTGAGAATTTGAAGACAAAGGAGATAGCAACTTGTGCAACATTTCTTGATCAATTCAAATTTAATTTACAAGGGGGCTAACACTTGTATTTATAGTGCTATGGGCAGCCAAAGTGCAAGATTTAACCCTAAAAAAACTCTTCAAATGGTCTAGAGTTGCATTGGGTCCAAGGAGACCCAATTATAACTCTAGCTAGACTTTTTTTTTCTATTTACACCCTACTCTAATTGGCAAAATTGGCCTAAAACATGGCCCAGGATAATGGCCGAAATACAAGCCCAAAATAAAGCCTATACTACTTTGTACAAATTTATAAGACTAGGAAATTTGGAATAAAAAGTTAAAAATTAATTCTCCATAAAATTAGAGTTTTTTGAACTTCTTCTTCTTCTCCCATTCTTCTTGTCATAGCCCTAGTGAAAAGCCCAATATGTGTCCTTCCGGATGGTCCTCCAACAAATGCAGACTTTACAAGTGGTCTTGAACTTGAAGACTGACCTCTCCAATGTGTCAAAACTCTTCCTTCCTTCCATACCTTATGTTGACATCGAGTTCGTTCCTTCCAGTACAACAATTTGCACTATCCAAATAGAGTACGTTTATCCTCTTCTCGTATACACATTCATAGTGGTTTTACCCACATGTCGTACGCTATTCTGCCACACGTTAAAAGACACCACCCTTTTATTGATGCTTTCTAAAAAGAGGGAGAGTAAAGAGGAAGGAGGAGCCAAGAGGGTCTTGAAAAGAAGAAGGTTATGATAAGGCTCAAAACCCATGTCTAGCTTACTATTTAATCGTCATTTTGTTTAAATTGAGCCTGAAAAAAAGAAGAGACGATGTTATAGATGAATCTTCAAACGATGCTTGTTTGAGGGGAGCTTCTAAGAAGAAGAAATAAGAATTTTCAAAAAGTGCAACCTGAAAAGGCTCACAAGCTTATGGAGAGCCTTTAGAAGAAGAAGATGAACAAGCCAAGTAGAAGCACCCATCTAGTGTCTACCACTGGTAGATGCTTGTCAAAATTTGCAACTTAGAGGGCATCCAATTATGATGAGTTGTAAATTTCGATAACCCCTGCAACCCATGGTTGATGTCAAAGAAGATGTTGCTCAGTGCTGAATAAATCAACCAAACTATTTCTTTCTCTTTTATTATATGCTTCTATACTTGTAATCCTTTCATGTTTATCTTTATTGATAGAGAAAAACACCAATACCTTGTTTATTGATTAAGTGGTTAAATACAACAAAATTTAGAACTTAAAACATGAAAAAGTTGCATATGATAAACACTAATAACATCATGAATGCATGTGCTTTGTTTGACATATGATAGAGTACCATTCTAAGTTTCACTACATCTGATAAATAAATAATTGTTGATTAAATGATAAATGAAAATCAAGACTTTAACCTAACTTGAACTCAAAGAATATTCCTAAAGCTTAAGTTTGTAATGTAGATATTATCTTCACCATTTTTTGTCAAGAGATTCATGTCAAGTTCAAAGCTTCATTAAAATATCTCTTGGAATTCAAACTAAAGCTATAATGTCTGCCAACTTCATCAAACACAAGCATATGTCAATTCTGGCTCAGATATCTTCCCAATACAATGCAAATTCTTATCACTCATTGAAGTAAAAAGCAATGCAACCTAGGAAGATAAGTAATTTCAACTATCACGGAAGTTTTATAATGAAGAGAAGAACAATTAATGTTTCTTGCAACACATTTCATACTTTTGATAAATGCCAAATTTCAGTAATATTTCATATTAAAATATAGGCACTTATGAGTGTCGTTCCATCTTTTTTAAAGATTGGAATATTTTGTTCCATCTTAGTAAGGTCATCCTCCTTTAGTGTCGTAGAACACAAATCTTTAAAAAAATGACTTACCTCGGTAGTGGGATTTAGAACATGAGTTGGTAATGAAATAAATGCTATTGGAAGTAGGCATTCCATGAATACATGACAATCATGACTTTTCGTTCTAATCTCTTTTCACTGACATCAGCACATCTTGCCAAGTTAGAAGAATATCCATCAGGCATCCTTAGATCTTTTAACCATTGACACATATGTTTTATTTGCTCAGTTGTAAGTGTGTAATTTGATTTTAGCTTGAAAATCTTTCCATTAGGATGTGACTTCAGTTCAAGTCTTTTTGCCTACAATACAGACTTAAGTCCATTTGTGCTTTCTCATTATCCTTTGTCTTTCCAATAACATTCATCATAGTGTTAAACATGTTATCGAAGAATTTTTTTTTCAATATCTATAACATCAAGATTATGTCTTAACATATTGCCTTTCCAATATGGAAGATCCCAAAAGATGTTTCTTTTTGTTCAATTATGCCACTCCCCATAACTATGTATTCTTTGCACACCACTTTCAATTACTTTAGGATAAGTCTTCACTCTATTCCAAACTTGTGTAGGTGTCAACTTAGGTAGTGGAGGATCCATGCCAATTTCCCCCTTCTTGAACACATTCTTGTTCCTTTTAAATGTATGATCATTTGGTAAAAATCTATGATGTGAGTCAAATCAAGAATTTTTTTCTCCCATGATGTAAACTAAAGGCTTTCGAATGCTCCATGCAATGTGGGCATGCCAATTTATGATGAATTCCCCAACCAGGCAACATACCGTAAACAGGAAAATCATTAATCGTCCACATTAAAGTTGCCCTCATCATGATGTTTTTTTTCCTTGAAATATCATATGTTGGGACACCACTCCACAATTTCTTCAATTTATCTATCAAAGGCTTTAAAAATACATCAATACCAACATTTGGATTAAATGGCCTTGGTATGATACAACTGAAAAACATACAAGGTTTAAACATTCACATTTATAAAGGAAGATTGTACGGGGTCATAATTAATGGCCAACATGAATAGGGTGCAATTAAAGCTTGTACTTATGAGTTAAAACCATCAGAGCATAAACTCAATCGCACATTGCGTGCCTCCACAGAAAAATCGGAATATACTCTATCAAAGTGTTTCCAAGCCTCACCATCACATGGATGACGCAAAACACCATTAGTGCTTCTGTTATCATAGTGCCATGTCATTTTTTTCGTAGTTTGTGTTGAAGCAGACATTCTTTGCAACCTTGGAATTATTGGGAAATAGAACATTGCCTTTACAAGAACTGGTATTTTGTTACTTGTTCCCGTGTTGTGGTGACGATACCTTATGTCAAAACTTGCATTCAAGCAATGCTACATCATTTTTATCGTATTCATTATCATAGAAGAGCATGCAGCCATCCACACAACAATCAATTATTAGCCTTTAATCCCATCTTCGACACTAACCTTTTTGCACCATAATAACTTTAAGGCAAACCTGTTTTGGTGGGTGTTACATCCTGAAGCATTTTTGAAATAAAGTCTAAGCATTGGTCTGGAATATTCCAATTGGATTTGTAAGCTAATAACTTGACACACATTGATAATTTTGAGTCTGATTCCCCTTCATACAATGACATACTTGCATCCAACAAAATTTTATAAAATCTTTGAGTTCCTTTATTTAAAGGCTCTTCTATGTTATCTATGTTTGGTACTTGGAATGACTTTTTTTGCCTAAGACCATCATACACCATGTCTTCCATCGACATGAATTGGTCATCTTGTGGTTGATTGTGTGCACCATCCATTCCCAAACCCATGTAATTGTCATCATTCATTTTTGTACAAGAAGTAGTGAATGGAAAGATGTCAAATGAATCCTGCAAGTAGCCATGCATGGTATAATGGAAGCCTAAGAACGTTTCTAAATCAGTACTGAGATGTTAAAACGGCCCAAGAAGCGTGGAATTGGGAGCAACATGATGGAAAGGAAGGGAGGGTAGAAGCTTTGCTGGATGGATCTGCTTAGGGAGTACATGATCTTTGGATTATGACATTAGATATTGCCACAATCATTTTTTATATTTGGTTTTGCTGCATAAGTGGTATAATGGATACTGATTTGTGGTACTGTGAGGGACCGCAAGTACTAGTCTCTTTAGCCCAATTGTGTAGGTTTATGGGTTGGTGGAAGGAATATGTGTTTTATGTACTTTATAAGAAACCAATAACCTTAGTTGGTTTGGGTTTCGTGGCTCTGTATACGGGTTGAGATACCCCTGAAGTATCTCCTTTATTTTATTTTATTCTTTGCTTATCAAAAAAAAAAAATCATTATCTAAGTCACCTTCTAGCATGTGTTCACCATGATCAGTTGAAATCCAATAATTATATTTGAAACCATGTTTGTAGAGGTGAAGCTTCACAAATCTTTCCTCCAAAATTCTTGTACAATCACACTTACTACATGGACATCGTATTCCCCTATCATTGTGATAACATTCTTGTTGGCAAGCTTTGATTATAAACTCTTCAACTTCCAATATAAAAGACTCTTTCAAAGCACCTTTTCTTTTATGACACCTATCATACATCCATTCACGATTCCATGTCATCTTCTGTTCATAAAGAAATTGACAAAAAGTTAACGAATTTTTAAGACAAACCTTAAAAGATTAAAGATATTGTCATATATTGTACTTGCAAAATAGTTATTGAAATAAATCTCATATGTTACAAAAAAAACATCTAAGAGTTGGTGTTCTACAATATATATATATATATATATATATATATATATATATATGGATGGAATAAACTCTACCTAATTCAACCATATCTAGATTTTCATAAGTCATCCAAGTTTCACTGATGTTCTCATTTGACACAAATTAGCACTGAGCCCGATTTACAATCACCTCATCAAGAAATGGACAATATTACTAATAAGAAATTCTATGTATTATACATTAGTGAAAAGAGAAAATGCTATCTAACTTTCCTTAAGCATTAGTCAAAATAGTGGAAATTACCCTATCTTATGAAGAGTTGGAAATGAGCTCAGATTATCAAAATAAAAAGGGACAGGTATACTTATAATAACAATGTAAAATATGCATATATGTCCTACGTGGCATATATGTGATTTAAAAAAAAAATTATAAAGTTTAAAGGTAGTTACTTTTGAAATTTGAAAAGTAGTTACTTTTTTAAATTTCAAATTTGAAATTTGAAAGGTAGTTACATTTCAAATTTGAAATTTGAAAATGTATTTTTGAAAATTTTTGTTTCTATATTTAGGCACATTGATGGGATGTGCTAATGATTGTTTTTTTATTAAGTGAAAGAAATTGGTCCTCCTTCAACCAAGTACGTGAGACATTTTCCTCTCCATCAGAAAGTCTTGTAAAAGTGAGAAAATGGTCAAGAAGGAGAAAACCAGTTTTGTGATCATCTTTTATCAACATATTGAAGAACAAATCTTCATGGATCAATGTACGCATATTTATGTTAATGATATTGTGAAAATCATATAGTTCTAAGATCAAACAAATTAAAGAAATTCTTACATGTGGTATCAGAGCAAGGTTTAAGAACGTATGATTTCCCATTATTTTTGTCAATTATTTCCACTAATTGATAACCCTAATTTTGTTGATGAGAAAATTGATAATTTTATCAATTATATATTTGAGCTGATTAACACCTTTAAGGGTTCGTCAAATTAATAATTTATTGCATTGGAAAAGTAGATTATTCTTCTTTATGATGATTCAAGATTTCTTTGATTACATAGATATAAAAGTAATAAATTGTTCTTCAATAGTATAGTATGAACGAGTTATATATAATAGCACTAAAGACTAAAGTACAATCATAGAAGTGGAAGCATAATAAATTATACTTTGTTATTGCAAACAGTGACATGAAATTGAAGCCATACTATGTAAATTTTATTAATAGTTAGTATTGTTTTCTCAAAATCATGGTAGTAGGATGAAAGTAAGACAAGCAAACTCCACAATGAAGAACATTGTCCTTCATTAAATTATGTGTACATTACAAATAATTTGTTAGTCACCAAAGTGGCCAAATTAGAATGTTTTGATAAATGTAAAATTAAATAAAATAAAATTACCCATAATTATGTGATGCTATTAATGCGATGACATGATGATTCATACATGTTTATATTTTATAATGGGTATATTGAAGTTCATTGATTATAAAATGTTTAAGGATCACCCAAAGGTTGATTAATTGTTTTATAAAATTATGAACATGATAGTAGTTAATTAATATATTTGATCAGATATGTTCAATATATCCAAAGATTGCAAACATGTCTAATTGAAGTATATCTAATTATCATTTACGTAAGAATATATATATATATATATATATATATTATTAGCATCAATTATGTTTATTGAAATGCATTGTTGGATCACCCAAAGGAGAACTTCAATGTACATTTATTGTCTATATGAATGTTATCTGAATATGTATTATATGTTTATGTTCATAACTCAAAGCATTAAACTCTGAACATTATATGTTCTATGCAGCATTTGATTTTCTCTCTCTTCATTCGCAAGCCTCGTTTATTGTGAAGTTCAATGGGCTTAATTTTCCTCAATGGTCTAAACAAGTTCAGTTTCACTTAGGTGTTCTGGATCTTGATTTGACACTCTTAACTAATAAGCCCGTTGCTATTACTAAAACTAGCAGAGACTTGGGAAAGATAAAGTAGACTAAGTTTATTGTTGATGCGACTGACAATGACTGAGAGCATTAGGTCAACAATTCCTAAAACTGATGATGCTAAGAAATTTTTTGAATCTGTGGAAAGTATGTCTCAATCTGATACGGCTGATACGTCAATTACTGGGACATTAATGGGTACGTTAACTACCATGAAGTTTGATGGTGGTCGTACAATGTATGAGCACCTCATGAAATGAAAAACATAGCAGTAAGATTGAAATCCATGGGATTGGAAGTGAATGAAAATTTCCTTGTACAATTCATCATGAATTCCTTGCCTCCTCAGTATGGTCCATTCCAAATAAATTACAACACTATTAAAGATAAATGGAATGTGACAGAATTGCAAAGTTTACTTATTCAAGAGGAAGCAAGACTCAAGAAGCAAGGAAATCACTTTGTCAATCTTGTGGGAAAGTCAGGAGTTAAGAAGAAACCAGAAAAGAAGAATCAAAGGGGCAATAAAGGACCGTTAAAGGTTAATGAGTCATCTGCCAAAATCCACAAAGAACAAAAGAAGGACGTGTGTCATTTTACTGATCTTGGTATTTGTGTAGATTGTATTAAGGAAAAACATACAAAACACATAATTAAGAAAGAAACCACAAGAAGCACACAACTCCTTAAACTTATACACACTTATATATGTGGACCTTTTGAAGATTCGACTTTTGGTAGAGAAAAGTATTTTATCACATTCATTAATGATTTTTCACGTTATGGATACATATATTTGTAGCATGAGAAATCTCAGTCAGTAGATGCCTAAGAGGTATTTATTAATGAGGTTGAAGGACAATTAAATAGAAAAGTGAAAATTGCCAGGTTTGATAGAGGTGGTGAATACTATGGAAGGTATGATGAAATGGGACAACATCCTGGTCCATTTGGTAAGTTCCTTGAAAAGCGCGGCATATGTGCCCTATATACAATGCCAGGAACACCACAACAAAATGGTGTTGCAGAAAGGCACAATCATACTTTAATGGATATGGTTAGGAGTATGTTGAGTTATTCTTCTTTACCCTTGTCATTGTGGATGTATGCTTTGAAAACCGCCATGTATTTGTTGAACAGGGTTCCCAGTAAGGCAGTTCTAAAGACACCTTTTGAACTATGGACAGGAAGGAAACCCAATTTGAGGCACTTGCATGTTTGGGGTTGCCCGTCAGAAGTAAAAATATATAATCCACAAGAAAATAAATTGGATTCAAGAACAACTAGTGGTTTTTACATTGGTTATCCAGAAAAATATAAAGGGTATAGATTTTATTGTCCTGCCCATAGTACGAGAATTGTTGAAACTGGAAAAGCCAGATTCATTGAAAATGGTGAAATCAGTGGGAGTGTTGAACCACGTAAGGTGGAAATTGAAGAAGTTAGGGTGGAGATTCCTTTACCTAAAACTTCTTCTCAAGTTGTTGCTCCTAGAGTTGTTGAAACATTTGAAAACATACAAGAACAACAAATAAATGATGAAACACCTCAAAATGAAGTTGTCACCAATGAACCTGTAACAAATGAACCATATGGGGCAGTATTGAGAAGATCTGAAAGGCAGAGAAGACCTGCTATTTCTGATGATTATGTGGTTTATTTACAAGAGTTAGATTTTGACTTAGGTATTGATGAAGATCCAGTTTCATTTTCACAAGCCATGAAAAGCAATAATTCTATTAAATGGTTAGACGCCATGAAAGAAGAGTTGAAATCAATGGATCATAATGAAGTTTGGGACCTTGTGGAATTGCCTGAAGGATGTAAAAGAGTTGGGTGTAAGTGGGTCTTTAAGACCAAGCGTGACTCTAAGGGCAATGTTGAAAGACACAAGGCTAGACTTGTTGCTAAAGGTTTCACTCAAATAGATGGTGTTAATTACAAAGAGACCTTTTCTCCAGTTTCTAAAAAGGATTCATTTAGAATTATCATGGCATTGGTAGCTCGGTATGATTTAGAACTTCATCAAATGGATGTGAAAACCACTTTTCTGAGTGGGAATTTAGAGGAAGAAGTCTATATGGATCAACCTGAAGGTTTTGCAATTAAAGAAAAGGAACACATGGTGTGTAAGCTTAAGAAGTCAATATATGGACTTAAACAAGCTTCCCGACAATGGTATCTTAAGTTTAATGATACTATCACTTCCTTTGGATTTACGGAAAACATTGTTGATCGATGTATATATCTAAAGGTCAATGAGAGCAGGTTTATAATTCTAATTATGTATGTTGTTGATATTTTGCTTACTACTAATGATCTTGGCTTATTACATGAGAACAAGAAATTTCTCTCAAAGAACTTTGAAATGAAAGATATGGGCGAGGCATCCTATGTGATTGGAATTGAAATTATTCGTGATAGATCACAAGGATTATTAGGTTTGTCTCAGAAAGCATATATTAATAAAGTTCTAGAGAGATTTAAGATGGAAAAATGCTTTGCAAGTGTCGTTCCAATTCAGAAAGGGGATAAGTTTAGTCTTATTCAATCTCCAAATAATGAGTTGGAACGGCAGGAAATGGAACGGATTCCTTATGCATTTGTCGTTGGCAGCTTGATGTATGCTCAAACTTGTACCAACCCAGATATCAGTTTTGTTGTTGGAATGCTGGACAGGTATCAAGGTAATCCAGGATTAGATCATTGGAAAGTTGCAAAGAAAGTATTGAGATATTTGCAAGGAACAAAAAATTACATGCTCACTTATAGGAGATCCAATCACCTTGAGGTGATAGGATATTCAGATTCAGATTATGCTGGATGTGTGGATACAAGAAAATCTACATTTGACTATTTGTTTCTTTTAGCTGAAGGAGCAATCTCATGGAAGAGTGCGAAGCAATCTGTTATTGTTGCATCCACTATGGAGGCTGAGTTTGTGGCATGTTCTGAGGCCACTATTCATGGATTATGGCTGCGAAACTTTATTTCAGGATTTGGAATTGTCAATAGCATTGCCAAGCTGCTGAAAATTTATTGTGATAATATTGCAGCAGTCTTCTTTTCTAAAAACGACAAGTATTCAAAGGGTGTTAAACACATGGAATTGAAATACCTTGTTGTTAAAGAAGAAGTTCAGAAACAAAGGGTGTCAATTGAACACATTAGCACCAATCTTATGGTTGCAGATCCTTTGACGAAAGGTCTGCCACCAAAGACATTTAGTGAGCATGTTGAAAGAATGGGTGTATCTAAAAACCCTTATTGACATTATGATTGAGTATTATGTTCTTTATGTATTGGCACTGAGCTCATTAGATTATTGTTTCTGATATTTAATGCATCCTATTTATTTAATTAGTTGTTGTATATACATAAAGAGTTATGTTGATATAACAGGATTTGTCTTTGACTAAGACATTATTGTTGGACCATCATGAGCCTTTCATTTATAGGTCGTATTAAGTAAAAAACTAATATTGTAGTACTTAGAAGGAATTATGTTGATCCAATGACATAAAATCGCTAAGACTCATATTAGCCTATACTTAATGATGATTTAATGATACAACCAATTCTTAAGATATTTCAACTTTGTATTTATGGTTTATTTTCAATTAATGTAGTTCTGCCACATTGGCCAAGTGGGAGAATGTAAAATATGCATATATGTCCTACATGGCATATATGTGATTTAAAAGAAATAAAAAATCATAAAGTTGAAAGGTAGGTTACTTTTGAAATTTGAAAAGTAGTTACTTTTGAAATTTGAAAGGTAATTACATTTCAAATTTGAAATTTGAAAAGGTATTTTTGAAAAGTTTTGTTTATATATTTAGGCACATTGATGGGATGTGCGGATGATTGTTTTTTTTATTAAGTGAAAGAATTTGGTCATCCTTCAACCAAGTACATGAGACATTTTCCTCTCCATCAGAAAGTCTGGTAAAAGTGAGAAAATGGTCAAGAAGGAGAAAACCAGTTTTGTGATCATCTTTTATCAACATATTGAAGAGCAAATCTTCATGGATCAAGGTACACATATTTATGTTAATGATATTGTGAAAATCATATAGTTCTAAGATCAAACAGATTAAAGAAATTCTTACCAACAATACCATAGTAAGTCTTAGAGAAGATCTGATTTCTCTTTAAGAGATCATGAAAGAGACTCACAAAACTATTAAATGAATCATTGCATAACAATAAATTAAATTATCAAAGTTCATCATTCAAGATAAACTTTATGAATATTTGAGTATTGGAAATACTAGCAGCAGCAGCAACCATACACAGATAATATTGCTTATAATGAGTGTCCAAACCAAGCGTTGTAATCTTGCACTAATGTTCGTATAAGAGTAGAAGAATAGTATATTAAGAAAATATTTGACCCAGTGAGGTAGAAAAAAAAATAAGGTTCTAGAACTGGAGCAAGGGACATAAATTAGATTAATTGTTCTTACTTGGGCAAGGGGAACCAAAAAATGGACATTAGATAGGATAATTTTTAGGTAAAAAGATAGGTGGAATTTGTTAGAAAAAAATAAGTAACCTAGAAAAGCAAGGTGGGTGGATGAAGGAGTGCTGGGTTGCATTGATAATATCAGTCTTTATTTGGTGTATTTGTTAGGTTGGACTGCATGGCTAACATTATCTGTATGTTTTGGTGATATGTACAGGGCCATAAGTGAAGCCAATTAAATCATTCCCAGCCAAAACAGCTCCCTCTTTCCACTGTTAAACTGATTTCTGTGGCAAGGACTGGTCTCTTGTAAACAGGTGGTAGTTGGGGAAGGAGGAGGAGATGAGAAGGATGCATATCTTTTACAGCAACAGTAGTTTCAATCACACAGTAGATAGGCTATGTAGAGTTGGGTTTTTTTTTTTATCGACAAAAAAAGAATGAATTAAAAGAGATATTTCAGGGATATCTCAACCCGTATACAGAAACCTGCCAAACACACACAAGCCAACTGCTCCTCTCAAGAGGATGAGTTCCTAGGAAATATAACAGACCTCATACATACCATTGGCTCAAGACACCAATCAGAGAAAGAAAAACAAACACCTTGCGCTTTACACACAACCCATGACCACGCCTTTACCTGCGACATTGCAAAAATTTCAATATGATCTACCCTACCATTTCTAAACACCTTCCTATTCCTATGATTCCACAATTCCCCTACCACAGCTATCCACACACACCCCCAAACCTGATTCACACTTTCCGTGACCCCACTCATTCGGAAGCTTAAAAAGTGGTCCTTCGGGTCCCTGTGACTCACAAAAGTCGTGCCCACCCACTCACTGCACTTTTCCCACACAAGCCAAGCCACCCTACAAGTACAAAACAAGTGGGACGTAGTCTCCTCCTCCTCCCGCACAGGCTGCATATGTTGTTAATTAGCCCTACCCCCCTCCTTACTAGGTTGGCTTTGGTTGCAATTTTGTCTTCCAAAACCCTCCACGCCAACAGATGAGCAGAAGGTTGCGCCTTTAGCCTCCAAACACCCAGATATATGTCTCTCTCCTCCCCCTGATATTCGTCCCTGAGTATGCTGTATGCTGATTTAATCGTGAACCTCTCTGTTCTTCTATCATTCCACGCCCACCTATCCTCCTTGTCCGCCCTCCCCGTCTGATCTCCCAGAATATGCATCAGCTGACGCTCCAGACTCAGTTCCCATTCAAACAAGTTTCTTCTCCATTCTATCTTCCATACCCACCCCAAGCTTTCAGACCACTCCCTAACCTGCCAAAGCAAAGAATCCTTGTTCGTACATGTAGAATGAAGCCTCGGGAACAACTCTTTTAAGGCTACATTGCCTGCCCAACTATCTTCCCAGAACCTGATCTCCCTCCCATTCCCAACCTCCCACAAGATGTTGGCCTCAAAATTATCCTTCCAAAAGTCTAGAGCCCAAACATCCTTCAGATCCCTCCACCAGAGAGAATCCAACCGATTCTTCCTTTGACTTTGTAAGTCCTTCCAGCCTCCATATTTTGACTCCACCACCTCTTTCCACAAACCCTGCTTCTCTGAACCTAGGCGCCAAATCCATTTTCCTAGCAATGCAATATTGAAGCGCCTTATGTCGATCATACCAAGCCCCCCTGTTCTTTTGGAGCACACACCTTAGCCCATGAGGCCCATACGATTCTCCTACCTTCTGACCCCCAGCCCCACAAGAAATTCCTCTGCAATCTAACAATTTCCTTCGCCACCGTTACCGGCATTTTATAAAGAGACATATAGAATAAAGGCAAAGCAGATAACACCGACTTAATCAAGCACAGTCTACCAGCCATCGAGATAAACTTACCCTTCCATCTTCCTAGTCTCCTCCTCACTCTTTCCACCACCTCTTCCCAAAACTTGCTTCTTCTGTGATTTCCTCCTACAGGCATGCCCAGATATTTAAACGGAGTCTTCATCATGGCACAATTCAAGACCGTCGCAAAACGCTGTAACAAGAGGTTATTGCACCCTATCCCTCCAACATTGCTCTTCTGGAAATTAACCTTCAACCCGGACGCTAACTCAAAACATATAAGAATGGCCTTGATGACAAACACACTATGAGCACTTGCTTTACAAAAAAAAAAAACGTGTCATCCGCAAACTGAAGCATATTGATCTTGGTGAGCCTACCTCCGATCTCCACACTTTCTAGTAATTCCTTATCAACCGCCATCCTTACCACTCCAGCTAGACCTTCTGCCACAATGAGAAACAAAAACGGTGCCGGCAGGTCTCCTTGCCTCACCCCCTTCCTGGGCTTGAACTCCTGAGTTGGACTCCCATTCACAAGCACAGACACTGATGAGGACTCAAGGCACGCTCTAATCCAGCCGACCCATCTCCCACAGAAGCCTAATCTCTCCAGCATATAGAACAAGAACCTCCAATCGATTGAGTCGTATGCCTTCTCGTAGTCAACCTTAAAGAAGATACAGCTGCTCTTTCTCCTCTTGATATCCTCCAACACTTCATTTGCTACTAAGACATTTGATATCCACAATCCCCCTACCTTCCAAGAACGCTGACTGCCTCTCATCGATGACCTTATGCAGAACTTTCTTCAACCTGTTTGACAGAATCTTTGCCACAATTTTGTACATGCACCCAACCAGAGATATCTGTCTGAACTCGTTCAAACATTGGGGATTTTCCACTTTAGGGATTAACGATATAAACGAGGCGTTCGTCCCCCGTGGCCATCTCCCATCTTCCTCAAAATTACGCACTGCCCTAATGATGTCTTCCTTCAACTCCTCCCAACATAACTTGATGAAACCAAAATTGAAGCCGTCAGGTCCCGGGCTTTTATCGCTGCCACAGCTCCACACCGCCTCCTTTACCTCCTCCTCAGAAATCCTTCCTACCAACCAGATATTGTCTTCATCAGAGATCCTTTTAAAACTTGTATTATCTAGCTTGACGCTCAAACTATCATCGCCAGAGAATCTCTCTTTGAAATACTTTCTAACCTTATCCTTCACCACCCCCTGATTTTCATACCACACACCATTGTCTCTCACCCCGTTGAACCCATTCCTTGCTCTTCTCCACTTTATGGTCGAGTGAAAGTACTTTGTGTTCAAATCCCCCTGCTTCAGCCATTTGATGCGGGCCTTCTGCTGATAAATGGCCTCCTGACTAAGGTTATTACTTCTCAGTTCTGCTAACAACCACTTCCTCTCTTCCCTACCCACCTCATCCAACTCACTCTCGTCATCTTTTGCATCCAACTCATGTATCCTTTTTTGAATCTCATCCCCTTGCTGAAAGACATTGCCGAACACCTCCCTGTTCCACTCTTTTAAGTCAGCCTTCAACAATTTCAACTTCTCTTTGAACACAAATAAACCTCCACCTTGGATTTCATAACTAAGCCATCTATTGCGAACTAACTCCCTGAACCTGCTATCTTTATGCCAAACATCTAAGCAACGAAACGGTTTCGGCCCCCAGTCCACGGTGACCGTATCTAATACCAGCGCACAATGATCCGACACCGTCCTATCTAACACCCGGTATTTGTTGTCCGACCACCTATCCAACCACTCCCTCGACACTAAGAACCGGTCGATTCTACTCTTTATCAATCCGTTGGGTTTGTACCACGTAAACTTTCTACCCAACATTGGTAAGTCTACCAATTCAGAGCTTTCAATAAACGCATTAAACCTTCTCATCTCACTACTGTGATCGGCGTCACAACCCACATTCCTCCTCTCGCCTGGGCACCTGATGGAGTTAAAGTCCCCAACCACACACCATACCTTCGTATTACTCGTCGATTTCTTCTCCCGCACCTCCCCCCATATTGCCTTCTTCTCTAACAATGACCCTGTGTTGTAGATGTTGACCACCACAGTCTGTATCGGGTCTTCTAGCCTTCATTCCCCTTCGATGATGCTATAGTTACTTCCGTTAAAGACAGTTCTAAGACAAAAGCAACTTTTCCTCCACATCGTAATTACTCCTCCAACATTAGTCACATTCCCGTTCACAACCCACTCAATCTCATTTGAACCCCACATTTTGGAAATCTCATGCGACCCCAAATCCTTACATTTAATCTCCTGTAGGCACACCATACTCGCCTGTTCTTTATGAATCAACTCCCTCAGATACTTCCTTTTGTGAGGACCCCCAACACCCCTTATGTTCATACTAATTACCTTCATCATCAGATATACTGTTCTCCACTCTGCTTACACTTTCCTTCCTGACTCCTGCCTTATCCCGAATTTCCATAGCTTGAATACGGCCTACCACCACTTCTTCCTCACCCGAGAAGGTGAACCCCAATTCCTTTCCGATGGTCCAAATTCTCACCGCTTCCGAATGCTCATTGTTGATCCAATACAGCCTGTTGCAATTCCTAACAACTCCGTCAGACAAATTGTTACCGCTCAGAGACCCAACCCTTGCATCCTGCCGACTGGACACAACAACCGCCTGAGAATTGTCCTTCACCATGCCTCTCCTTCCGCCTACCGGATTGAGACGCAGTCTCCCTTCGTTAATGATGTCAGATTTGCGCCCCCCACTCACCTTTGCCATCTTCATTTCGTCATCAACCTTCTTTGCCATCCTCGTCGCATCACCACTCATTGCACATGTTTCAATCGCCTTCGCTTTAGCCCTGGTGCGGATGTGATACGCCTGAATAGGTGGGCTGGTCGGAGACGGCTCGCATAGGCATTCAGGGCGCCTCGTCCTCGGCGTATACAACCCACTGCCGTCGTCTTCCTCCGTGGTCTTCACTTTGCCCACTACATCCTCCCCACTTGCCTCTACCCTGGACGAAGACCTGTTGCTACCATCCCTAGGGTTGTCGTCACTCTTCTCGTCATAGGATTTGCTAGCCCTGGCCTCCACCTTATCATCCACCCCTGACTTTGTGTTCCTTACTAACGGCACCCCTCCTGACTGCTCAACTTCCATTTGTTTCAAGCCCAGACCCACAAAGATACTAAACTCACTCCCTTCGTGTAATTGGGCCTTATGTAGCCCATTAACAATTAGGTCAAACGCATTTGCACTCCTACTAGCCGTTGACAACCTCTTAGATGTCCCATCCTCCTTCTGCACTGGCGCATGCTTAGAATGAGCCCTGTCTGCACTCGCTTTCCACGAACAGCCTACTTGCTCCTCCAAAAAAGGCAACCTACTCTCAGCCCTAGACCCCGCAGCCTTGCTAGAGCTACCTGTACTGGCGCCACCCACTTCCCCCACTGCGTCCTCCGCCGGGAATTTTACTGAGCATTCTTCGACGTCTTTCCTCCCCTCATATTCTTGAGCATCAGCGTCGGAGCCCTCCGATTCTAGCACATCCTCGCCGAACTTCTCCTCCGACCCCTCGTCTGAATCGCCTCCTCGTGCCTCACCCCCTCTACCATGCGAGCAACACCCGCATGTGCTGAGCGAAGGGGTTTCTTCTTCCAAGACAATCTGGCAGAGAATGTCGTTGATCTTCGTATCCATCACCATGTGAATGGCTCGTCCCACCGGTGCCCTTACTCTTAGCCTTGCGAACTCCAAATCTTCGAATTCCAACGTAGCTCCATCTACCTCCACCAGGGATCCTACTTGAGCAGCAACACGTTCAAAGCATCCTCTGTTCCACGTGCTAAGAGGTAGTCCTCTGCATCTAACCCACACCACCTTTTCATCTACTGCAAAACTCTCCTCCCACGGAACAATGGACTCGAAAAGGGCTCCCATCATCTCCTTGTTATTTTTTAGCGTCTTCTGGATCATCTCGTCCGATTCCCCTGACAAGAGCACATACTGGCCTCCTAGATATCTCACTCGGATGAAGTCGACGCCTTCCATGATGAAGCTCTCCTTTACCACCTGCACCATCCCTGCGTCAGACAGTTTTCCAACAAAATTGTTCCTCAACCATTCAACCTCCTCCTTCACCCAATTGATATGAGCCATGTTCAGTTCTGTGTGCCCTTTTGCCTTCACATTCCCCACCAGCCCCGCCTGAATGACTGGTTGTCGACGGTCCATGGTCACTACCTGTGTGTAGGTACGCGTGTTGTTGAACCCAGCCGGTGGATGAGTGTGAGCCCGGTGAGATACCATTCGTTCCTGCCTCTGCTGTGGTGCTTTCAAACCGTTCAGGTCTGCGTTCCGCTCTTTAGTTGTCCCTGTTACCTTCGTATACTTTGATTTATTAGCCCTCAGTTTCCAAGTCCCAATCCAAATGGCGTTCAACCTTCTTTCCAGTTCATCTTCCTCTACCACCTCGTGGAACCTCACAAATCCGAACCTTTGTCTCTTGATGTTTAACCTTCTTGAGATAAAGATATCTTTTATCCTCCCCATCTCTAAAAAATCTTCCACATGTCCCTCTCATCATGATCGTGTGGAAAGTTGGAGAAGAAGAAGCTTACCTCCATTCGAGTACGTCTTGTTTCTTCCTATGGTAGTTGAAGAGGGTGATGGCTTCACAATAGAACTCCAACTCTAAGCTTTTCCTTGGTACTGTTGCTGAAGGAAAAAAGGAAAGCTATGACTTAAAAGAGAAGAATTCCTGGACCACTTACAGGGAGATCACAAGGAGAAGGTTACAATTGTCAAAACCCACTCAAATTCATCCAAGAGGAAAAAGAGAAGGTTGGTTTTCTATCAAATTAACTGGCTGAAATTGAAAGGGAATATAGTGCTGTTTTATCTTGGCATTGCTCTGACTTAATTGTCAATGGTAGATCCTTTAGAAGCATAGACAATGTCTAGTGTTAATATGGGTACCGCCTAACAACCCTCATTTGATTTGAACAATTTTGTTATAAGTCTATAGAATACCTAAAAGATGATATGTGTATAAGGATTAGAAATCCTAAAGTGTTATCTTTTAATTTAATTTTTTTTTTTTGATAAAAAAAATTAAAAAAGCAAGGTTGGGGCATGGAAAAAATATGTTGAAAAAGCAAGAAATGAAAAGGGAAATATAAAAAAAAATTATGTAAAAGATGTTTTACACATCTATATCAAACTGTTAAGTGATGCCAGAATCAAGAAGTATCATCATACCAATATATGGTACTGGACAAATATTCAAAATATACTTATATTTTCTCAAACTCTCCCATCCTCATTCTTTATTCCCATGGGTAGTCTCATCTACCAGTCAACACAAGCACAACTGTATCAATGGGAATAATAATACTGTTACAACCACCCAATCATTTTGTGCCACGATACATATTGTAATTAGGCTAGTAATTTTCTTTCAACAAAATTTTCCACCAGCGACAACAGGTGAAGATAATTCTTCTATGAAAAATAACCAAATTACTAATATTAACAGATAATTAATTCTTCTATGTGTTATTGATAAAAAAAAACCGTCTTGTATAATATATTTGAATATGTGAAATTATTAGTTTATATTTTCGAACCATAAATAAATATGAAATAAAAAAAACATGAAATGGGGTCATATTTTTAGAATGTTTGAAAGTTTGAACTGGTATACGAAACAAAGCCTCAACATCTTTTGGTTGTTGGTTGTTTGAGTCTTCTAAATTATTCTTCTTACGTATTTAATTCTGAGATTTTACATTTCTATGAAACTTTCTTCTCATGTACTAGTTAGATAGCATTGGTCCCTTAAGTTGTTGGTTCATTATCTAAAAATCTCCCTCATCTTTCTCATAGTTGGTCTCAAACTTTATAAGATATACAATTAGAATTTGTGGAAATAATTTTTTTTCCTTGTTATGTGCTTTTTATTATATATCAATAGTCTATGTTGTAACACCACTCTCTATCTCAAGGGTAGTTAGAATTTTTAAAGATTAGCCGTTAAACTTACCATACAAGGTCTAAGAGTTAGGAAAGATGGTCAAATACAAATTAGGTTGCACTGATGGCTTTAATATTGTACAAATTAACAAATTATTATCAAATGAAGTTGTTAGTAATTTGATATTACCATTTTGCACAATTTTGTTCTGAAAACAAATTTCTATAACTATAAGTAGAAAACAATCTTAACGTGGCATGGTTTAGATGATGACAGGGAATGGATGTTGATCCCTCAGCAAAGGGGGATAACACCAAACAAATCCATCAAAGAGCTTGGATTAAATACACAAACTTGTTAAGCTTGTGGACTATTATTCTAATCTTTTGGTTGAATTGGTATGAGCACAGTTTTTTTGTTTATTTTATTTATAAGAGTAAAATAAGTCACTCCAACAGTAAAAAAAAGAAAGAAAGTGAACATACCCCTTTAGCTTTTAATTTTAGCATTTTAGTAAGACAAATTTCAATAGGAAAGAAAACTTTATCTCATGCATGAATTTACTGTGTTTAACTTGACACGAGTTGGATGAATTTCTTGTGCACTCACATATCAGATGAAAATACATGAGTCCTTATTACAGAATTGAACCAATAGCAAAACACCAGAAGTTAGAAGAGAGAGATAGTGGAGTAGGAGTCAATGATCTAGTGGGTTCCTACTGCAGGCAATAATTAATTTGTCATGATTTCATTCAGACCAATCTCCTTTCTTGACATGAAAGCTCAAAAAATTATGGCTCAAGGTAATGACATATTCGTGTAATGATCTATTATCTAAAATTTTCTCAAACTAATGACAATTTGCGGAAACAAAGGTTTGTATGCTTTGAAGGTGGGATGGGTCAAGGTGTAAAGGTGTGTGAAGAGTGGACCCCGTGTGGATTTTGTGGAGAAGTGGGGCTGTATTCCATGCTGCTATGCTGAGAAAGTGGGTTTAAGTTTCTGCTCTTTTATATGTGATTTGTCCTCTCTGTACATAGAAGTTTATGCTTGGTTAGTTGGTTTATAGAGTCTTTACACTAGTACAAAATTCTACAATAACGACTCCCTTTAAAGTCGGTTTGAAAACAACCATCGTTAAAAACGACGCGGTGGCAATGTCGTAAATTTTTGAATTTTTTTTGCACTTTTAACGACGGTTAGCCCCACAACCGTCGTTAAAAGTTGGACCTGAGACATACAACGACGGTTCGCGCCAGAACCGTCGTTAAAAGCAGCACTTTTGAAGACGGTTCATTGAGAACCGTCGTTAAAAGCCCTTCCCGCTCTAAACTAATTAATTTCCTTCTTTCTCACACTCTCATCTTCACTCTTGTCGTTGCCTTCTTCTTCACTAAGCCTTGCAAACCGTTGCCGCGGACCACCGCTCGTGACCTCTTCACTCTTGACCTAGCCGCCCACCGCCCTCTTCCGCGACCTAGCAGCAAGGTCGACCGCGCCGCGCCGTCTCCCCGCCTCACAGGTCGACCGCACCGTGCCTCTTCCGCGACGCCCAAGGCCGTACGCGACACCCACCGTGACGCCGTACGAAGACCGCGGGAAACCCTACCGCGACGCCCAACGCGCGACCGCACCCACCGCGACCCGCGACCCCACTGCGACGCCCAACGCGCGACCGCGCCCACCGCGACCCCACCGCGACGCCCAAGGCGGACCGCGCGAAACCCCACAGCGACGCCCAACGCGCGAACGCGACCCCCCGCACCCACCGTGACCCCACCGCGAGGGTTGCTGCTGCCGACTGCCGGTTGCTGCTGCTGTTCTGCCGCGTCTCCGTTCCTTTGAGCGGCGTCATTGTTCCCACCGTGCCCTCCGACCGCGACCGCCGCCTCTTTTGAGGTTAGTATATTTTATCTATTATTAACTATAGTTTGAAAGTGTTTATCTTGAGTTAAGTATTGATTTTATATATTGAACGAACTGATTCTGAGTCCGAAGGTGTCCGACCTTCGGCGCTTTTGATTAACTTTCAATTATTATATATTGTTTTGAGATATTTAATCTGCACTGGTTCTGAGTCCGGAGGTATTCGACCTTCGGCAATTTGATTTATTTTTTAATGGTTATATATTGTTTTGACATATTGAACGCACTGGTTTTGAGTCCGAAGGTGTCCGACCTTCGGCAATTTTGATTTATTTATTTATGATTACATATTAAACGCATTGGTTGTGAGTCCACACTGGTTGTTAGTTTGGCAGTTCTATGGATCGGAGTTGGATTAATACACCACGGATAAGTGATACTTACGAAAAAGGGGTGGAAGAATTCATACAATTCGCAGAACATAATGCCGTTAGTTATAAGAATGAAGTAAGGATAAGGTGCCCTTGTGTCAATTGTTTAAATGGAAGAATATTGAGTGTTTCCGAAATTAGAGAACATCTTTTGTGTGATGGATTTTTGAAAAGTTATACAACATGGACGTGGCATGGTGAATTGTTAGACTTGCCAAGTGTGCACGGAGGTTCCGAGGAAGTTCATTTCTCAATGGATGATAGATTAGAAGACATGATTCGTGATGTGGGAGCAGAATCATTTGCTAATGCAGTTTTCGAAAATATGTCTAATGATGCAGAGACTCCTTTGTATCCTGGTTCAACTAACTTCACACGATTATCTGCAGTGTTAAGGTTGATGAATTTGAAGGCAATGAATGGATGGACCGACAAAAGTTTTACAGAATTGCTTCAATTGGTTAAGGACATGCTTCCAGAAGGAAATACCTTGCCCAATCGAAATTATGAGGCAAAAAAAATACTTTGTCCAATGGGTATGGAGTATAGAAAAATACATTCATGTCCTAACGATTGTATTTTATACAAAAATGAGTATGAAGATTTAAGAAGATGTCCCAGGTGTGGTTTGTCACGTTATAAGGTTAAAGTTGGTCAGAATGATGAAATTGATGAAATCACAAAGGAAGGTCCTCCTGCTAAGGTTGTTTGGTATCTTCCAATAATTCCAAGGCTTAAGCGTTTGTTTGCAAATGCAGATGACGCTAAAAACCTTAGGTGGCATGCAGATAATAGAAAATGTGATGGATTACTTCGTCATCCTGCTGATTCTTTGCAGTGGAAGAATATTGATAAAGAATTTCCTGAATTTGGAAAAGAATCAAGAAACTTAAGACTTGGATTGGCAACTGATGGAATGAATCCCTTTGGAAATTTAAGTAGTAATCATAGTTCATGGCCCGTTTTGTTAGTGATTTACAACTTACCTCCTGCTTTGTGTATGAAGCGCAAATACATGATGTTATCTATGATGATCTCTGGTCCAAAACAACCTGGAAATGACATAGATGTTTATCTTAATCCATTGATTGAAGATTTGAAATTATTGTGGAATGAAGGGGTTGATGTGTTTGACGCGTTTAAGAATGAATCTTTCCGATTGCATGCAATGTTGTTTTGTACTATCAATGACTTCCCTGCATATGGGAACTTGTCAGGTTATAGTGTGAAAGGCCATAGAGCATGTCCAATATGTCAAGACAAGACATCTTATGAGCAGTTGAAACATGGAAGAAAAACCGTGTATCTTGGGCATCGTAGATTTCTAAAGAAATATCATCTGTATCGTCGATTGAAAAAAGCTTTTAACGGATACCAAGAACATGACATTTGTCCCACTCCATTAAGTGGTGTTGAAATTTATGAAAAAATCAAAAATGTTAATGTGACTTTTGGAAAAATGAAGAAGAAGCAAACGGTGAGTGAAATATGGAAAAAGAGATCAATCTTTTTTTATCTTCCGTATTGGTGTAAGTTGGATGTTAGACACTGTCTAGATGTAATGCACGTAGAGAAGAATGTGTGTGACAGTCTAATAGGAACACTTCTGAACATTAAAGGCAAAACAAAGGATGGTGTGAATGCACGTCTAGATTTGATTGAGATGAATATACGAGAGGAATTGGCACCGAGAGAAGTTGGTAAACGTACATACTTGCCTGCAGCGTGTTACACTTTGTCAAAGAAAGAGAAAACAAGTTTTTGTGAATGTCTTAAAGGTGTTAAGGTACCACAAGGCTACTCTTCAAATGTGAAGAGTCTTGTATCTATGAATGATTTGAAACTAATTGGCTTAAAGTCACATGATTGTCACGTTCTAATGCAACAATTACTACCGGTGGCTATTCGTGGAATCTTGCCCAAAAATGTTAGGCATACAATCACTCGACTATGTTCATTTTTCAATTCCATATGTAGTAAAGAGATTGACTCTCAGAAGTTGGATGAACTTGAAGAAGAAATAATTGTTATCTTGTGTCAACTCGAGATGTTTTTTCCTCCATCTTTTTTGATATTATGGTACACTTGGTTGTTCATCTTGTAAGAGAAATCAGATTGTGTGGGCCAGTTTATATGCGATGGATGTATCCAGTTGAACGATACATGAAGATTTTGAAGGGATATGTGAAGAATCAATGTCGTCCAGAAGCTTCCATTATTGAAAGATACATTTCAGAAGAATCTATTGAGTTTTGTTCCGAGTACATGTCAAAAGCCAAATGTATAGGAGTTCCTGAAAAAGGTTGGCACTCTCGTAGATTCATAAGTAAATCTTCAAGAGGTGTACATGTCATAAGCAAATCTAGAGAAGAGGTTCTGCAAGCACACTTGTATATCTTAAATAACACTGATGAGGTGTTACCATACTTGGATACACACAAAGACATTGTCAAATATAAAAATCCAAGACAATCAGAAAAATGGGTGTTAATTGAGCATAACAAAACTTTCATGTCATGGTTTAAGCAACAAATAATGAATGATCCATCAGCATCTGAAACATTAACATGGCTTGCAAACGGTCTCAAATTTGATGTTTTATGTTGTTCTGGCTATGAAGTAAATGGTTGTTTGTTTTACACAAAGTCTCGAGATGATAGGAGTACAGTGCAAAATAGCGGAGTCACCTTGGAGGCAGAGTCTATGCAGTTTTCAACTGCAAAGGATCAAAATCCTGTTGTGGGATCAATGCCTTATTATGGTGTCATAGTAGAGATTTGGGAATTTAATTATACCAAGTTTACTGTACCTGTTTTCAAATGCAAGTGGGTTGACAATAAGACTGGTGTCAAAGTTGATGAATCAGGAATGACTTTGGTTGACTTTCGAAAGATAGGTTATCATGACGAACCATTTATAATGGCACATCAAGCTTCCCAAGTTTTCTATATCCAAGATCCTACGTCTGACCACTGGTCTGTTGTGCTACATGGAAAAAAACAACATAATGACCCAGAAGATACAAACAATGACATTTGTGAGATTGAATCACTTACAAGAACGACCATCAATAAAGAGTACGAGGATGTTGCTGATGTTGTACATGCAACTCGAAATGATCATGATGAAGGAATATATATTTGTATGTACATGTGATTCATGTTTAGTTTTACAATATATTTCATTTTCATTATATTTCATATTCTTGATGCTTATTATATTTTTTTGATAACAGGAACATGGCAGATGATAAAGTTTCCCATTCAAAAACTGGTAGAGGACCTACAAGATTGAAGAATATGTTTAAGAAGATAACTAAAGATGACAAAATACCTTTGTCTATTGATATCCACACTGGTGTGCCCACTGGGCAACATGCAAAGAAATATAGGAGTTATCTCGGAGTACTTTCTCGTGAAAGGATCTCTATCTTAACTCAGTCCTGGGATCAGGTGACTGACCACGAGAAAAACATGATTTGGCAAGATATTCTGGTATGTAACTGTTTTTACTTTGCTAAATCTAAAGTTCTTTTATACTTTGTTTTTGTTTATGAACTAATTCTTTCAAACAATGTAGACACATTACAACATCCCGAATGTGGAAACCTTGAAAGCGAAGGTTCTTTCAGATGTGGGTGTCAAGTTTCGTCAGTTTAAATCAAAATTGACAACAGATTATATATATGGGAAAAGGAAAGAAGAAAATCCTTGTGCAAAATATGCATCCATTGATGAAGAAACTTGGCAGCAGTTTGTCAATATTCGACAAACTGAAAAATGGCAGGTTAGTATCACTTTTATATTTGAATATAGTTTATATTAACGTATTACTAAATTTTGAGTGTTATGATAGGAGGTTCGAAACAAAGCAAAAGCCAATCAGGCACATAATGATACCCCACACTTATTGTCTCGTGGTGGTTATAAGTTGCTAGAGCAGAGGATGCTTGAAGAAAAGATTAAAGCACGTTCTACTTCCATTGAGGAAATGAATAGTGTAGATTCTTTAAGACCTCCATCCCCACCACTCCGACATGAGATGTGGAAGGGTGCCCGTATAAACACATTAGGGACATGGAGTTCTAAGTCTACAGAACAAACAGTTGAACGCATTGTAAGTTTGACAATTTCTTTTCAATGTGTTATTTTAAATTCTATGTGTTATTTTAAATTCAATGTGTTTAAGTTTGTCAATTTCTTTTCATTTGTTTTAGGATTCTCTTAATGAGCAATCAACACAGGGGACTTTTAAACCATGTGGTCGCAATGATATTCTTAATGTTGCTCTTGGACGACCTGAACACCCTGGACGTGTTCGTGTAGCTGGATATGGGGTTGGGATTCGGTCATACTTTGGACCTCCATCACACAGCAAGGAACAATTGTCCAATGAACCTAGCCAAGAGTATTTACTACAACTACGTGAGCAGTTAAAGGCTGAGGTAACTCAAGAGCTTAAAGAAAGCTTCATGGAGGAGTTTAGTGCGCGAATGGAGGGTTTAGGACACTCACAGCAACCACCTACTATGGTAGAAGATGAACCACCTCCGCCTCCTATTAAGAAAGTCAGCACTAAAGGGAGTTGTTCGGCAGTTGATCTATCAGGGGATGACTTTGGCTCAACTAGCCAATGCGAATTATATGTTGAGTGTAATTCTTTGACCCGATTCGTTGCCTTGGGTAAGTGTTATGAAGGGGTCACAATGTTACACAATGTGCCTCTTCCTTCTAATTTGATGAAGGTCACGGTGGAGAAGGTCCTTTATGGTGATCTTGCAGTTCCTGTGCCGACATCAGAGGTGACAATTGTGGCAGAGGCATTACATACTTTCGTTGCCTGGCCTAGACATCTCGTCAGACCTATAGACTCTATGGTATATATTTGCACTAATACTAATACAATTATGATATATTACATTCTAACTAATTTAAGTATTTTTTGTTTTGATGAGTAGCAGGAACCTAAGACAAATTTGCCTCTGGGAAAGAAGAAAATAGTCTCCATTGATGATCCTCTGGCGGCATTGGTGGAAGTTGCTACAGCTTTAGATACAACCGTCTTAGAGGTTCCATGGGATGCCAATGTTTTTGGAAGGCATAGTAATCTACCGTTGTACGTTCACATGTCTGATTTGTTGGACCTTGCATCCGGAGATCAAGAGATTAACATAACAGTTCTGCAATTATGGATGATGTAAGTTCAAATTTTAAATTCTTTATACTTTTGATTTATTAAATATATTAGTACTAACTTATTGAAATTTAGGTATCTTTCTGGATTATGCTTTGATGAGAGGAAACATAATATATATATGGGTTTTTAGACCCTCAAATCACTCAATCAATTGGAAACAAGAAGTCGGAAACACAAACATACATCACCACTGCCTTAAAGAATGGTGGAAAACACATTTATTTTGCTCCGTACATCCATGAGTAAGTTCTTATTTATTAAATAAGTTTTAATAAATTATTGAAATAAGAGAAACTAATTAACTGATTTGTTATACATGCGTCATTGGCAACTATTGATCATATTTGTTCAAGATCATACCGCTGCATGGTTTTGCTCCTTGCATAAAAAACCTCCTGCCTATTTTAAAAACATTATAGATAGGTACAACAGTTTCATTTAACATTTATTATTACTTATATATTATATAATGTTATGTATTCTAACATGAAATCTTATTATTTTAGTGCTTACTCTGGATATAATATGTTATGTGGGAGGAGAACTTCAAACGCACAAAAACTCACTTGGATGTACCTTAAGGTATTAAAAGTATATTTGTTCACTTAATTTAATGTGTTTCACTCATTCATTTAATACATTTATTTTCACATGCAGTCCAACAGGCAACCTCAAAATTATGAGTGCGGTTATTATGTTATGCAGTGGATGTTGACTATTTTGCAAGCTGAAATTAAGAAAGGTTGGGATAAGGTAATACCTCAATACAATAAACACTTTAAAATTTGAGATTTATTAATCATGCACTAATTCAAAATATTTCAAATGTCACAGTTGTTCAACGACCAACACCCGCTAGATTTAGAAGCATTGGAGTATGTGAGAACAACATGGTCAAAGTATTTTGTAACCATGTATAACACTCTAGTATAGATAAATCATTACAATGACAAATTTTTTCATATATTACCAAACTTTTTTGTATTATGTTATAATTTGTTGTATGTAATTTTTATATTTAAATTATGATTTGAAATGTTTTTATTTTCTGGAATTGAAAACTTTATGCAGGTTATTTGAGATTTTTTTAAAAATAAATTTTTTTATTTTTTTTAATCAATACTTATAACGACGGTTCCTAGAGGAACCGTCTTTGAAAGTCACACTTATAACGACGGTTCCTAGAGGAACCGTCTTTGAAAGTCATTTATTTTTTTTGGAAAATAGGAACCACCTTTAACGACGGTTTTCACAACCGTCGTTATAAGTCCATACCTTTTAACGGCACCTGTAATAACGACGGTTCTGGAACCGTCTTTAAATGTCGATTTTAACCGTCGTTAATTTACCTTTTTGTACTAGTGTTATGTGCACACCTTCTCTACCTTGTTTTCCTAAAGCTTTTTAGGATAGATTGTGAAGGTTTTGTAAAAGGTTGGGATACCCAGAAGTATCCCCTTTAATTTACTTAATTCTTTGCTGATAAAAAAAAAGGTTTGTATGCTTAAAATACCTAACTAGAACAATTTATATTTTCAGGCAGATCAATTTTTTAATACCAATCATTGGAAATTTGGCATCATAAAAGAATAATTGGTAGGTGTTGTATTATCTGCAAAAGGTGTTACATGAGCACAATTTAAAAATATTGGTCTTACCTCTTTTATATGATAAATTATAGATCATGGTCATTACCTAAAAGCCTCCCTCATCCCTCTCATAATATTGATCTCAATTTTGTAACATACAAGTTATTCTTGAATTATGTAGACCATCAGTGATTGCGGATTCAAATTTAGTCAACTGTATCAAGTACAATCATTTTGAAGATAAAGGGAGATGATCTTAGAGTTGCTTTAAAATGTTTGAGAAAACTGTAAATAAAGTTATAAGATATGAAGATATAACAAAGTTTTTAGGGAAGATAAATTTGTATGATAACTAATGAAGATGTATTGTGCAGAAATGGTATCCACCACTAATTATTTTTCCTTCTACGAGTAGGTTTTTTATGTGATGTATGTTTGTCTCTATTTGTTACATATCCATGGTGAGTCATTAAATGCATAAAGTGAGGGGAAGAAAAGATGTATGGGGAAGAAAAAGTAATCACAATGAAAGGATGGAAGAGTACGGTTGTATTTCTCTTTTCCCTATTCATTCAAGTTAAAGAGAAAATAAATGTGGAATGAATAAATCAGAGGAAGATATTTTATTATCTTTGCTAACAAGTACATTTATAGTATCTGCATTAATTGACTCTTAAATGATTTTATGAGCAGTTACCTATAAATATTAAATCAGCAATTAAAACATAAATATAAAATATCATGTGCACTTATGTGTATTTATGTGCAATTACAACACAATATCTAACACTCCTCCTTGATTTTTGAACTGCAAACTCCAATCTTCTGTCTTAAGAATTCAAACTTGCTAGCTGGAAGTGGCTTGGTAAACAAATATGCAAGCTGATTTTCAGTTTTACAGTAACAAAGAGACACATCACCATTCTTTTGCATTTCTCTTACAAAAAATAACTTGATATTAAAGTGCTTGGTTTTGCCATGAAAAATTGGATTGTTAGAGATTGCAATAGCAGCTTGGTTATCAACAAAAATATTTGTGCTTTTCTTTTGCTCCAGATTTAAATCAGTCAGGATCTTTCTTAACCAGAGAGCTTGATTCACACTAGCTGATACAGCAACAAACTCTGCCTGCCTCAGCAGTGGATTGAGTTATTGTTTCTTGCTTCTTTGAGCTCCATGAAAACATCCCTGATCCAAGGCTAAAACAATATCCAGATTAGGAATGCTGATTTGACATCAATTGAACCTCCCCAATCACTGTCTGAGAAACCAGTTAACTTAAACTCCTTACGCTTCAAGAATTTAACTCCAAAGTTCCAAGTTCCCTTGATGTATCTGATGACTCTCTTAGCAGCCATCATGTGAGTCTCATTTGGGCAATGCATAAATCTGGATAGAATGCTTACTGCATTTAGAATGTCAGGTCTGGTTGCTGTCAAATACATAGACATTCTATCAAGCTTCTGAATTCAACTTCATTAACTTTGGGAGATCCATCTTCTTTGACCAACTTCTCCTTTTGATTCATGGGATTGCTCATTGCCTTGCAATCTAACCTTTTAAGTATTTCTTTTGCATACTTCTTCTGACAGATGAAGACTTCATCCTGACTTTGCTTAATTTCCATCCCAAGAAAGTAAGTCATTAGGCCAAGGTCTGTCATTTCAAAGACCTTCTTCATGTTCAACTTCAATTGATTGACCTGATCGAGATTATTTCCAATGACCAAAAAATCATCTACATAAAGAGAGATGATTAGTATGTATGCACCATCATGCTTGACATATAAAGTAAGTTTAGATAAAATTTTCTCAAACCCCAAACTAATTAGGAGATCATTTATTCTATTGTACCAGGCCCTTGGAGCTTGTTTTAGTCCATAAAGTGTCTTCTTCAGTAAGTACACTTTGTCTTCATTTCCTTTGTCCACAAAGCCTTCAGGTTGCTCAACATAAATTTCTTCTTCAAGAAATCCATTTAGGAATGCTGATTTGACATCCAAGTGAAACACTTTCCAATTATTTTGAGCGGCATGGGCAAGAAGCAATCTAATTGTGTCAAGCCTAACAACAAGTGCAAATGTGTCTGAATAATCAACTCCAAACACTTGAGCATATCCCTTAACTACTAGCCTTTCTTTGAGCTTGTTGATTGAGCCATCAGGATTTAACTTAGTCTTAAATATCCACTTCACTCCTATTATTTTCCTGTCATGTGGTCTATCAACCAGCTCCCAAGTACTGTTTTTTCTCAATCATTGACAACTCCTCCTTCATTGCAGCCATGCAATGCTTATTATGTTTTGCATCATGGTATCCAACAGGTTCACAAATAGCCACATTGCATCTTTGATATATATTAGAGATTGATCTTGTACCTCTAATCGGTGTATCATCTGTTATTTCATCCTGTCATTCTTTATTTACATGTTCTTCTAAAGTGTTGACAATTGATAAATGCCTTGATTGACTAGGAATCTGATTTGACCTATTTGAGTCTTCCCAACTCCATTGTTCATCTTCCACAAAATAAACATCTCTGCATACAATGAAACGTCCAGTATCTGGTTGAAACACCCTGTAAGACTTGGAACTGGTACTATAACCAACAAAAATGCCAGTTGTTGCCTTCTTGTCAAGCTTGTCACGTTTGGTATGTGGAATATAAGTGAAACACATGCAGCCAAACACTTTAAGAAATTTTAAAGATGGTTTGTATCCATACCAAGCTCAAATGGTGTCTGATCTTTCACTACCTTTGTTGGAATTCGATTTTGTAAAAACACAAAAGTGTTTGCGGCTTTCGCCCAAAAATTCTTTGGGACATTCTTTTCATGAAATATGCAACGAGTCATTTCCATTATAAATCTATTTCTCCTTTCACTGACTCCATTTTGTTGTGGAGTGTATGGGGCTGTTAATTGATGCTCAATTCCTGCCTCCTCACAAAAACGATTGAAAGTTTCTGAAGTGTACTCCTTACCATTATCAAATCTTAAAATCTGAATAGTGCAACCACTTTCATTTTCCACCCTAGCCTTGAACTTTATAAAAACACCAGCAACTTCAGATTTTTGTTTCAAAAAGAAAATCCAACACATTCTTGTTAGATCATCAATGAAGGCTATAAAATAAAGGTTACCATTTAATGATGGTGTTTTTTGAGGACCACAAAGATCAGTGTGAATGAGTTGCAATTTATTTGAAGCCCTCCAAGCTTGTTTAGGGAATGATTGCTTGTGTTGCTTCCCAAATTTGCATGCTCGACAGTTGGTCAGGTTATCATCAAGATCAGAAAGTCCTTCTACCAACTTTTTTTGTTGCATTTGAAGCAATCCTTGGTGATGAAAATGCCCTAGTCTTTTGTGCCAAATTTCAGTGGCACTTTCTTTGGATTTAAAGGCCATGTGCTTCTCCTCCATTTTGGATTTAAAGACCATGTGCTCCTCCTCCATTGGATTTAGAGCAAAACTTTTTCCCTTCATTTCAACTTTAAACAAATCTATGCCATCAACATCCTTGATTAAGCAATGTTTATTTTCAAACATCACTTTATAGCCTTTTTCCAATAATTGACCAACACTCAAAAGGTTTTGATCAATCTCTGGCACAAAACGAACATATGTAATGGTTTTTGTACCTTTATAGCTTGTGATAGCTACTGTGCCTTTTCCTTTTACTACTAGATGTTCACCATTTCCAATCCTCACCCTTTTAATTTCTGTAGTTCTCAATTCCTTAAAGAGTTCCTTGTCATGTGTCATGTGATTGGTACAACCACTATCAACCAACCAACTTTCACTTGATTCTCTACTTGAGAAACAAGTAGCTACGAACAATTGATCTTCCTCTTCTTGATCAACAACTTGAGCATCTGCCTCTTCCACCTGATTTTTGTTTTTGCATATCATTGCATGTCCAAGTTGGTTGCATTTGGAACATTTGGCATCAAGTCTTCTCCAACATTTGAATGGTGGATGACCCAACTTGTTGCAATGCTTACAAGAAGGATAATTTTTCCTTTTGTTGTTATTGTGTACAACAACTTCTCCATTGGTTCTGCTTTATCTTGCTCTTGTTTCTCCAGTCATCTTCATGTTTGGCTGGTAAGGCTCCTTCTACTGCTCCATCTTGTCTCATGGCTCTCCTTTGTTCTTGTGCTTGTAAAGCATTTAAGAGCTCTACGAGAGAAATTTTTTATAGGTCCTTTGTGTTCTCCAGGGTTATTATGGTGGCTTCAAACCTCTCTGGAACTGTTACAAGCAGTTTTTCCACAATTCTTGAATCTTTTAACACAGATCCAAGCAACCTCACTTTGTTGGCAATGCTTGGAAGTCTGTCAGAGTACTCTTTTACGGATTCTAACTCCTTCATTCTCTGCAGTTCAAACTCCCTGATTAGATTCAGCGCTTGCATTCCACGAATCCTCTCATCACCTTCATATTCTGCCTTGAGGTAATCTCAGATTGCCTTTGCTGACTTCAAGGACATTATCCTTGTGAATACCATAGGAGATACAACTGCAAATAGACATGCTTTTGCATTTGATCTTTTCATCTTCTTTTCCTTCTGTGTTTTTATTTGTGCCACAGTAGGGTTTTCTGGAAGGGACTGAATTTCATAGTCCTCTTCTACAGCTTCCCATAAATCCAATGCTTCTAGGTAGGTCTCTATACGAACAACCCACATTTGATAATTGTCTCCATCAAAGACAGGTGGTGCCATTGTTGAAAAATTGAAACCTCCTTCCATTGATGCACTCTACTAACCTCACATATCCCTCAAGAAGATAGCTCTGATACCAATTGTTGGTTTTTTTGAATAAATCAGAGGAAGATATTTTATTATCTTTGCTAACAATTACATTTACAGTATCTGCAGTAACTGACTCTTAAATGATTTTATGAGCAATTACCTATAAATATTAAATCAGCAATTAAAACATAAATATAAAATATCATATGCACTTATGTATATTTATGTGCAGTTACAAAAACACAATATCTAACCGTGTGAAAAGAAGCAGATTGCAGACATAAAATGGATGAAGAAATATGATGGTAAGACATGGGTACCCACAACATAAATAATAATGATGGTAAGATGTGGGTTACCCCACATGTGTTTTAGACAAATACTTGTCCTTTGATTATTTGAGAAAGTGGAACAATCAGGCGCTCTACAGTTACACTATGTGTGTGTCTGTGTGATACTCAAATTCTGACTTGTATCAGGTTACTTAACAAAGTGTTGCAACAACTAATCATGCGGGTTGAACTTTTGAACTTCATTGAATAACAACGAGAAAGAAAAGAAAAAGGATTAACAAGATGAGGAATGGGTAGAAAATGGGGGGTTTTGACCATCATGGGACCTTTTTTCCGTTTTTACCAAAATGGGGTCGTTTTCAAAAAAATTATAAATTTAGGCAAGTCGTGCCAAGTTGACACGACTTCTGTCACGTCAACCCCTGAAGTCGTGCCAACTTGGCACGACTTTGTCCACATCATATATATATATATATATATATTTAATTTTCTTGTAAAATTTTCTTATTTATATATTGAGTAGTAAGTTATGTAATGTTTAAAATTAATTTGATACATAATTTTCTAAGGGTGTTAGTTTTAAGCAATAAAAAATGAATAATTGTATGTGGATCATGTTTGACGATAATGTGATATATTAATTTGGTTATTAGATTGATAAAAAATATGAAAAAAGTGTTATTGCATTTGGAAATAAATAGAAATGAGAATTAATTATTTGGAAAATAGAGAATTGTGGGGAGTTTCAAGCTATAAGTCTACCTTGTCCACATGTAATTGTTGTTTCCTCATTTTGTCATTTACAACTAACGACATTTATCGTCCCAGTGTACAGTCTCCACAATATTTCCAAGCTTATGAGATCTAATTTAATATATGAAATAGATTATTCAATTCTAAATAAACAAAAAAAAATGTTCATATTGCAGAACCGAAGGTCACAATAGAAACAATTGTCCGCACAAACAAACTTGATAATAAAATTCAATTTCAAGTTTGATTATTAATTTCCTCATTTTCTTTACCTAAGTATTTATTCCTTCATACAAAATTTATTTATCAAATTAATTTCAAATAGTACATAACTTATAATTTTAATTATAATTAAATAATTATAATATATTTATTTAAAAATAAGAATTTTTTTAAAAAAATATGACGTGGACAGAGTCGTGCCAACTTGGCACAACTTCAGGTTGACATGGCAGAAGTCGTACCAAGTTGGGATGACTTCAGGTTAACGTGGTAAAGTCGTGCCAACTTTACACAACTTCTACAAATGAAGTCGTGACAAGTTAACGCAACTTGCTCTAGATTTATAATTTTTTTACATCAACCCCATTTTAATAAAAAAAAAAAAACCATTATGGTCAAAAACCTAGAAAATAGTGATGAGATCTTGTGTTAATTAGTGTTTTGTACATATTGACTTTTAATAAGTAAAGATAATAATGATTATAATTGTATCTGAGATCATATTCTTGACAAGATTTCATATAGTGACACAAATTGCGTTGATAAGTGCCTTGAATTCAATGATATCTAAATTATAGTTGACCAGAAATGAGGCTTGAATTCAATGATATCTAAATTCTAGTTGACCACAAATGGGGCAGCAGATACTAAACATATCATGTATTAAAAACAATTTTGATTTCTCCTGCTTAAAAATTTGAAAATATGCGTGTTATTCGCGATAAATGGAATTTATTTATTTTAGTTGTAAATTTTCAAATTATTAAATAAAAAGTAAACAGATTATAAACTATTATCCTACAGTTTGTTAACTTTTTTAGCAATCACACAATAAAATCATACTCTAGACCAACTTTAGATATGAGAATACATGAAGACAAATGCAACTTGCGAATGGCAAGTGGGACATTTGATGTTCACAGTCTGTGAATTGGAGATTGATGTGAATTTGGTTGAGATAAAAAGTTAGCATGTGTTGTCACTTCAGTACTTTCTGCAAATTATAAAAAGGCCTCACCCTACGCTGTCAGCTCAAACCAAAACTACTATTATCAACTTTCATTAAAATAACCCAATTTAAACATGTGTTGAACTATCTAACTTTTAACTTCTTCTTTTTTCCTATTTTTTACATGTATCCGATGAATAAAAAAGCAACGTTACCGTATAAAGTAACATTGTAGGAATACAAAGTGGAGAAATACTTTGACTAAGGGAGAAGTTTCCACAGGCAGAATGGTTACTTTTAATTCATATTTAGATTTTGGATTTTATTGGTAGTTTGAGTGGACATTTTTTCTTTCAAAAATAAATCCAATTTAAAAAAATCTCAAGTATACTACTTCACAATATTTTTTTCAAATTTTATTGTGTAATTTCATAATTCAATTCATGATACCAAATTTTCAAATTACTGTATTAAGAAAATTATTAATCAATTTTAAAGACAAAAATAATTAATTGTTATATTAATTATATTAAATATTATTTTAGATATTAAAAGTATTATTATTTAAATTAGTTTATATTATTAATAAATAGTTTTTAAATTGATATCTACATATTTATCAAATTTTATCAACTTTAAAATCAAAATAATTAGTAATTAATTACACATAAACTTAAAAATTATTTTTTAATAAAAAAATTAATTTAAATATAAATAATTTTTATAGAAATAATATCTAATTTAATCGATATATTAATTAATTATTTTTTATATTTAAAATTAATTTGTATTTAATAATTTATTAGTAGTAGATAGTGGTTCCCAACGAAAAAAAAAATATAACGAAAAAAAAGTAAGTTCAAATTTAGTTGTTTGGAAATCGATTTTTTACAATTTTTTAAGAAGTGAAGAACTTTTTTAAAAATTAAAAATTAAAAATTAAAAATTAAAAGACTAATTGAATAAATTAATTTAAAATAATTAATTTAAAATATTGAGATTAATTTTAATTTGGCTTGGGTGAAGCAACAAAATAAAATAAAATTAGTGTAAAATTATTTTTAAAAGGTTGAATATAACTCAAATTTTAGTTTGGTAATATAATTGAGAACAAAATTTGTTCTTATTATTACAAAAAGTCAATGAAGATAGAAGAAAAATATATAACTTAATAACATTATTATGACGAGGAAGATGGATGTTCTAATGCGTTAAAGAAGACAAATGCTTTGTTGCATCTAATGAAGACTGAAATGTTGATGATTACAAATTTGTTATTGATAGAACAAGAAGAACAATTCAAGCTTCGTAAAGGTATAGATATGCAGAATTTATAGTAGAGTCTTTAATAGTTACTAATAGTTACTAGTGAACTGTTAGAAAATGAACCTTCTAGTGTATCTTCTAAGTTATTGGTAGGTTTTTGGTTTGTTAGTTGTAAGTGGATTTTCAAATATAAAGATGGTAATCAAGAACAAATCAATGAAAATTCAAGGTGAGAAGGGTGATTTAGAGGATTTACTCAAAGAGAATGAGTTGATTATAATGATGTTTTCTGTAACATCCATATATTTTGCCAACATCTAATAACCATAACCTGCAATATATATCCATCTTCATACAGTATTTCAAAATATATCCATCTTCATAAAGATTTTTAATATTTACATAAGATTAAAACAAAATATTCAAATAAAATAAACATTTTCATCCTTTAAGTTCTCACTAAGGAGTTATATCACCTATAACATCATCTTCTCTCATGTAAATACATGATCATCACAAATTAAAGAAAATAAAACACAATGCAAACAACAAAGTAAGCTAGCTATTTTTAAAACTTTTAATAGAAATATAACTTTAAATATCAACATAAAGTCATGAATTCTCGTATATTCTCACAAACCATCAAGTGTCTATCACAATTCATAATTCATCTTTCTCATGTCAGACTTCTACTAACTCACAACACATAGACACGCACTTCTCATATTACTTTAATCAAGACATAGTATTTTCAAGAAAGAAAATACTCTGTTAAGATTTTTTAGGATGTGCATTGATTAGGGATTCATCTAGAAGGAGATATCCTGACTCTCCTGATATATTGGAGTCATATAGATGAAGATTATAAGGTGTTGAGAGACGAAGGAGGTTCATATGATTTTGTCTATAGTGTGAAATAAAATATAGTCTTTTAGATCATATGAATTAACCTTGTCATACTATGTGATATGATATTGAGATTATTTATGCACATATCTATGTGGATTCACAGTAAGATTTACAAGCTGTAAAGAGAATTATGGCTACATCAAAGGTACTACAACTTTTGGTTTATTTTACTCTTCATCTAAGAAGATTGAGATCGTCGAATACTCAAACAGTGATTGGGGTGGAGATTCAGACGAGAGAAAAAGCACTAGTGGTAATTGTTTTACGATCAGAAAGAGTGTTTGTTTGTGGTCATCAAAGAAATAGTCAATTGTTACATTATCTACTTGTGAAGCTGAGTATGTAGCAGCAGCAGGAAGTGCTTGTCAATCAGTTTGGCTTAACAATATCATGACTCAAATTGGTTTTAATCTAGATGTTCCAATCAAGATTTATGTTGACAATGTCTCTGCAATTAATCTTGCAAAGAATCTGGTTTTTCATCAAAGAAGTAAACACATTGATATTTGATATCACTTCCCGCGGGACTAAGTTGGGAAGAACATGATCAAATTGGAATATTGTAGATCAGAAGATCAGATTGCACATATTCTCACTAAGCCATTAAAGATCGATGTTTTCATCAAGTTAAGAGATCTGTTGGGAATGAAGGTTGTTCCAAATCAGAATTAAGGAAGGATGTTGGTTATTAATTCAGATTTTATTAGTCTTAAATTATTTACCATTTATTGCATTAGTGGTCAGTGTAAATCAAAATGTATCGATTCAGCAGTTTTGCAATTACGTTCAATCAGTTTCTACAACTTTTTGCCTCCTATTATTTTTTTCAATTAGTTTCTACAAGATATACATATAATTTATCAAATTACTTTTATTAGAGTCTAGAAGCCAAGTTTCCTACTACTATATATCCTGGAGGAGAGTGGTGAGTTAATCATATGCTATTCTTTGAGCAATTCTTTTATCCTTACATTTTTATCAATTATATCCGAACTTTTAATTTAATTTTTAATTAATTTATATATGTATTTATTACAATAAAAGGCAAAGTAAAATATCATATAACAATTTTATTTAGATTAAAGAAACTTATTACACTCATTTATATATACAAAACGATGTTAAACAACATATATAAAACAAGGGATGGAGAACTTACACAATCCTATTTACACCTTAACAGCTAAAAAGATGTTTAATTAGTTGTGTTTATGTTGGTAAAAAAAATTGCAAAATCAATTTAGTTTTTCAAATAATTTGTTTACATAAACTTAGAAGTTATTATTTGTTCTGACGGAAATAGATATTCTTGATAATAAAGATTAGTGATAGAGAACTAAACTGAAATATGCTAAGATTTTTAAAATCAAACTGAAATAAACTTTCTTCTTCAGATATAACTTAACACTGTACTTCTTTTTCGAAATATAAAATATATGTAAAGCATCGAACTAATCTAAAACTGATTTATAACATTTTCGCCTAAAAGAACTTCATGAACCATGTTGTCCAAATTAAGAAAGGAAGTTCCGTAAGGGCCAGAAGCTGCAGTTTTTGCCAATTTCTTCCATTGTAAGGCTTTCTCTTTCATCTGCTTACCCTTTTCACCATCCATCAACTCCTTCACAAGGCTCTCTATTTTGTCTCTCTTGACATCTTCAATCTCCATCCCAATCCCCCACTCTTTGCAACAGAACCTGCAATTGGTTTGTTGCTCGGCAAAGAAAGGCCAACATATCATTGGAACACCTGCACACACACTTTCTAATGTTGAATTCCAACCACTGTGTGTCAAGAAGCCTCCAATCGCAGGGTGATTCAGTACCTGCTCTTGAGAACACCAACTCGACAAAAGGCCTCTATTTTTTGTTTGTTTCACAAATTCTGGAGGTAAAATAGCATTTTCACCAGCCACAAGATCTGGCCTTATAACCCATAAAAAGCTTTTATTGCTATTACCAAGTCCCCATGCAAACTCAACCAGTTGCTCACTTGTCATAACTGTGATGCTTCCAAAGTTCACATAAACAACACTGTTAGGCTCTTTGGTGTTGAGCCACTCCATGCACTCAGACTCCTCCTTCCACAGATTGGACTCAATTGCATTCAATGCTTTGTTATCAACATTCTTCACAAGTAAATTCAAAGGACCTATGGAATAAACAGGAGGCAAGATAGACGAGAACGCTTTCAACACATCATGCTCTAAGGTATCAAACGTGTTCAAGATTATTGCAGAAGCTCTTCGAGCCCTCTTACACTCCCATTGTACAAAATCGAGCATAATATCATCTGAATCTGTGGTTCTAATGAAACTAGGAATATCTTTCAATCGAATTTTCTCGATGCCTGGTATCCAATCGATGGTAGTCTCTAAATACCCGCTCGTCACAAGACTTGAGTCTACATAGCAAACACACAAAGTTAATTTATTAAATTTAAATAATATAAATACCAGACATATAAAAGATCATGTCAAATGCATATGTCAAATTATTGATATTTTTAAAGTCTTTGTTTTGTATATTATTATAATAAAATTGTCAAATAATTTTATAAGAAATAAGAATTATCAAAATTATCATTATTTCTAATTTAATAAAATTATATTTGACCATGAATGGAAAAAACTGATAATCTTTATCCAACTTTATTTAAGAATAGGTTGACAACTTGGTCAAACATAAATAAAATAAAATAATTTCATAAAATATACCACACATGAATAAATTTAATTGAGAATTTAAAATATTTTAATAATTTAGCTTATATTTAATTTAGATGTATATTTTTCTACTATATATATATATTGAGTTTTCAAAACCATCAAAAGAATTTCTTTAAATAAAATCATTTAACAATTATTTAAAAATAAATTATAGTGAAACGTATTGACGGTTAGACACAACATACAACACACTAATGTATTAAATAATCAGGTTCTGCCATTTTTTAGGGGTTGAGTAGACAACTGGAGAAATCCTACCCCTTTCACCACCTTAATTATAATTACAAATTACGCTCATGAATATGAAAAATAATTCATAAAATGAGTATGGTACCGCATTTATGTACATAACGGCCAAAGTACCAAATCGTTTTCAATGGTAACATAACATGGATCATTAAATCAAATAATTAAGGCGTGAATTTAAAAGAAATACAAGTCAAAGTAAATTACCTTTGAGAGGTGTTATGCCCTTTCGAAATAATTGTTCGTATTGGAGATAACACATGAAGCCACATGCACTAGTTGTCCAAAAGAGGACCTCAGGGAGACCCAATTCTTGAGCTGCATCAAGAGTGAAGGTCATGACACCGTCAGAAACTATGCAACTCACTGGAGGGCCATCTGAGTTGTTCAGTTTAGCGAGAAGCTTTCTGAAATGAGGGAGGCAAGTTCTTCTGGTGGACTCACAGAGGGAAGGAATATCCTGTGTGGCATCCACATCGGAGTCCGGTAGACCATCGGGGATGGTTTCAAAGCGAAATGAAGAGAGAGCATGAAGGGAAGAACTCCCTCTGGATTTCAGAAGGCGTTTCTGGTTATACTCAGAGTTAACAAAGGTGATGTGAAAGCCTTTGAAATGAAGGAGTTTTGCTAGTTTAAGCATTGGGTTTATGTGACCCTGTGCTGGGTAAGGAATGCAAACGGCATGGGGCTTCTTCGTTGTGCCCAGAGAACCCATCTTTGTTATCTCTTCCTTAGACTGTGGTTGTGATATCCAAAACAATATGCAAGTGGTCTTACTGGGTTATCAAATGCTTCATTTTATAGAGGAGAGACGGCGCTGATTGTTTT
The DNA here is from genome assembly GCF_000499845.2 of Phaseolus vulgaris. Taxonomy (NCBI): domain Eukaryota; kingdom Viridiplantae; phylum Streptophyta; class Magnoliopsida; order Fabales; family Fabaceae; genus Phaseolus; species Phaseolus vulgaris. The sequence continues at coordinate 49,531,027 of NC_023752.2, forward strand.
CAAATTAATGTTGCTAGGTACTTCAACACGACAACTATGGGAGAGGTCGGTTGAAGGAGTTCTTGTATAAACGCCGTTTTTTTAGTAATACTTTAATACAGAACCAACTTTAAAATAATATTTTATTTATAAATATCTATTGTTACTGTTCGAGATATTTTTCGTATTGCTTTGCCAATTGTATTGTTTGAGATAGTTTTGGTAGATAGTGAATACAGCTAATATACATGCATAAAAGAATACTATAAATAAAAATAATATAAAACATGAAGGTATATATATGAATTTAGATAAATAATATTTTTAATATATATTTTATTTATAAAAATTGAAGATATATATAACTCATAGATGGTGTTCAACCAACTAAATGAGATCTCTTTGATAATAATAATAATAATTTTAATATCAATTTACATTAAACTCGTAATAAAAGCACAATTTTGAGTTTCTTTAGATTTTTTTCAAATTTAGAGTAACAACTATGAATTATTTAACTAAAACACATAGATTAATATCACTGGTCTTGACTGATAATTTTATATTTCATTAAATCGTGTTATTTAAATATAGTAGTTTTGTTTTATACTGTATAAAAATTAGTTTTTGTTAACTCGGTAAATGAAGTTTTTAGTTAATGCCTCTACAAATCAATCTGAAGTTCGCAAAGTTTGACATACTCACAGAACATGTGGCCCTGAAGTTATAAATATAGCTAGTATGATGAGAAAGCGTAATAATAAGTTGATAATTCATATTTTTTTCATATAATCACATTATAATTTTTAATTATTATTTTAATACTTTTTATATTATTTAATTTTTATTATATATTTATTTTTAAATTTATCACATTAAAAATTAAATATAACTCTAAAAATTATTAAAGTATCATTTTCCGGTGAGAAATAGATATCAGTTTGAATCAAAGGATACATAGTGAGAGGATGGAAAACAAAATCAAATTTTCTAAATCATATTATTAATATTTATGAGATATATAATTAATTATATTATTTGAATACAAATCTCTTTTGTATGAAAGTTTATTTTTCTAATAATTATGTGTGTAGTTTTTTTTTTCGTTTCTACACTTTACATCATTCAAAACAAACACCTCCGTTGATTTTCCTCAAATAATATCTGTTGTAGGAAAATAAGATTCCCTTTTTTTTATCATATTTAATCTTTGGATAATGAAGCATATTACAACTCTTAATATAATTATTTTAATATTTTTTATATTATTTAATTATAAATTTACTTTTTATTATATATTTATTTCTAAACCTATCACATAAAAATTCACAAATATATACAATTCCAAGTTGTCAAACTATTTTCCTTAATGTTTATCTTAGCTTTTTCACTATAATTCTACTTTTCTTTACATTTTTTAGCTTTCTCTTTTAATATTTCAATTTACACCAAAATAGGGTATACTTTTTTTAAGACCTGAGTTTGCGGTCAGAGGTGACGACAATACAGAGAAAAATGAAAGACTGATTGAATCATTGGAAAATATTGGTTGATAATTCTACAAAAAGAATTCAATTTTGATTCATATAACTAAAGTCAAAAGTCAAAAGTAAGTTTATAAAAAATAATAAGTGAAGTAAAAAACCAAGAAAATAGTGTCTTTGTGTCATCTCACCAACGCTTATTCAGATTCTGTATATTGTATATTTAACGCCTGCTAGTAAAGTGGGGCAGACACGTTCAACTATCAATTGCAACTTTTCTTGCTGTTTTCAATCAATATCTTTTAAATATATTTAAATTTTAACATGAAAAAGTTAAAGTCAAATTATTTTCTGTTTTTTAGAGAGGGTTCTTTTGAGTTCGAGAGACTACTTAGAAGCTGAGATAGTTTCATGTTAAGGAGAAATTCTTTTAGGTGATATTAATTGTTATTTAATACAGATCAATTGAATAATAATGTTTAAATTATTACATTTTTAAGTACAAAATTCACACTCTAATTATCGAGTATAATTGTTTATCTAATGGTAAGCATTTGATTCAATTCTAATTAGACTTGATAGAGATGAATTGTTTTGTTCGAATCCACTGTACACGAATTTGATATGAGGTAAAAGAGGAGAGGATTTGATTGAAAAGGCGGTGAAGTTAGAAATTTAATGGCCTGCATGGAGTCCAAGTGCGGATGGACGACCAGGTTCTTCTATTGTTTGGATATTTTATTTGAAGGCAAGGTGGATGAGAGAGTGGATTGCATCTATTTTTTTTTCTCTCACATGCAAGGATTATTCTCAATGTACAAGATAAATGTAGGATAATAGTATTTTATTTCAATACTTTTTTTTATATGAAAATTGATTTTTATTGTTGTGTAAAAGAAGGCAAAATCGATTTTGACAGCTTGGTGGTACACTGTGGTTGAGAATCGATTTTGACTTGTGAACATATGTAAGGGAATTGATTATCTTGGATCTCATGTTGAGTGAAATCGATTCTTTGAATTCATTTTCATTGTATTGAGAATCGATTCTCTTAATTCACATATTGTGCTTGAATTGTTTTTGGCATCATTTTCACTTTAACGAGAATCGATTCTTTTATTCACTTGTTCACGTTGTATATATTTATTGTTTTGCTATCTTGTTAATTTTTTTTTAGTTTAAAAACCTTATACTAAATATTACATAAATTTATTTAATAATTTCAAAAATATTTATTATACTATTAATAAATAATAAAATAAAATTATAATATCAACAACACATATATTATATAAAATAACAAATATACATAATAATAAATATTATTTTTATAATTTTTAATATATTTAATAAATTTATTTCAATTTAACACAAAAAATATTTTCTTATATTTTTTAATTTTTTATTAAAAAATACAAGTAATTATGAATATTAAATATTGGAAAAAATTAGTTAATTCAAATTTACACAAAAAAAATTCATAATTCATTATTCAAATATTTTTTAATAACAATGATAAATTTGTAAACTTACATTTTACATCTTTAAAATAATTTATAATTTTTCTTCCAACTATCATATCACTCACAAATTTCAATAAATCATCGTTACAAATTCACTTTATCATCTCTCAACCCAAACAACCTCATATATCCTCACAAATTCACCCTCTCCCCTCCTCACAAATTCTCTCATTAATCCAAACAAAGCCTAAATTTTTTTCAAATTTAAGTAATAAAATATTTAAATTTCAACATCATATCTTAACATTGAAATCAAAAGGATTTAATACATATATGTACTGATTGAAAATTAATTGTAAGCATATATGTACTGATTGAAAATTAATTGTAAGTTTTAAAAATACTATAGAAGGTGTATAAACAATTATGTCAACTATTTTTTTTATTAACAAAAAATAAAATAAATAAAACGGAATAATTTAGGTGTCACAACCCTTATAAAAAACCAACACCGCGTACATGTAAAAAGACAACAGAAGTAAAAGAAACCGACAGCAATACACCCATGCTAAAAGGAACCTCCAAATCCTAGCTATTCCAGACAACAAAAACCAGCATTAAACTTACCAAAGAGTTTGATTCATGTATAAATGGATACACTTTTTTTATATGGATTCATTTATTGATTTAAAAATATTTTGAAAAATAGTTTATATTTACATTGAATTTAAACAAAAAGTATAAAAACTGAGATAGAAATTAAATATAATAAACTGACACTATAAATATTTTAAAGTAAATAATTGTAATGAAATTATATATAAATACATTAAAATAATTAATATTTTTATTTACTTATATCTTAAATTGATCTTAAATTTTTTTTTATTTTAATTGAAACAAATTAACTTAATATTAAATTTAATATTTAATATTTTGATTTTTTTTCTTGTAGTATAAATATTAATAAATTAAATTAAACTTGTATAGAATTATAAAATTACATTAAAAATTTAATTAATTTCTAATTTTTTGGAATATTATTAAAAAAATAAATTAAAGATGTGTTTGGAGTTGGGAAGTTGTGGAAAAAAAAAACCAGAGAAAGAGAATGGAAAATGATTGAGAGGTGAAAGTTAAGGAAGATAAATAGAAAGTGTTTAAAATATTTAATTAAAGTGACAAAAGAATTAAAGTAATTGAATAATATAATGAATTACAAAAATGTTCTTGATTTAATTCTGTAAAACTTGTTAAACTCATTATTTTGTTTTGAAAGAAAGGCTATATTTATAGCACTTGAAATCTAGCCATTTAAGGTAGCATTAATGATCTAAAACAGTTTTGATCACATTCAAAACAGTTAAAATAGGTTTTCAAAAAACTTTATGAGAACACATATTTAACCGGTTGAAACCACGATTTAACCGGTTGAATGGGTCAGATAGTTACATAACCAATTCAAAAAACAGTTTCAAAACCTTTAAGTCAGCTAAGTGACAAACAACCGATTATATCGACAAATTAACCGGTTGTTTTCCCTTTGCTTGGAAAAACACTTTGTTTCTTTAAAACAAATTGATTAAGCTTTGTGCAAGGATTAAGAACTGATCTTAACATAGATTCTAAACATCCTAATCTAAACTCAAATAAAAAAGCAGCACAACTTCAAGCTTTAACTTGGATTTGAAACATCAAAGCTCCCATGCTCAACACCGTCGACGATCTTATTGCTTCCTTAGTAGTAGCTGCTAAAGATATTGGTCAAGACCCAATGGAGATTCTGTGGGATGATACTTGTTCTCGTCAGTTGACTTTCTCGCTGGTTGACTTGAATGGAAATCTCCTCTTCTAACCTGTCTTCTCTAGATTTTGTTTTGCGTCTTCTCGTTGCACTTGAACGTGGTTCTGTTGGGATAGAGGGGGCTCTACCTGTTGATCACACTTCGACGATCAAGTCATTGAAAGCTTACGAAAATAAAATAAGTATTTAGTGTCTAGTACTCAGAAACAACATCCCTTTGCTAAGGGTCTAAAGCCCTTTTTATAACTATCTTTTTAACAAGTTTCTCTTAAGAGAATATTATCTCAACTGAAAGCATAACAAAAACAATATTCTGCCTACGGGGACCTTTACTCATGGTGCTAACCCTTATTCTCTAGTGCTCACCATTTAACTAATATCGCCATATATTCAATTAAAAACTTTATGCATATATTTATTTAACTAACAACTCTACGTATTCATATATATATATATATATATATATATATATTCTATTATAACAGCTTAATGTATTATCTACATATATATTTAACTAATAATCTTACATCAACATATGACCAACTTGTTATTTTCTCTATTTAAATTATTCTCCACCGGGCTTACTAATGAAACTAGGTCGGACTCATGATCCACCATTTGGACCCAATAACCAAGTTGACCACACCCACGCCCGTGGACTAAGGTCTCGAGCACACAAACACTCTGTCCAGTACACAAGCCCCCCAAATCAAAATCATATTACATAACGTAAAATAACATATAATAAAACGTAAAGAAAAGAATATAAAAACAATAACCTTTTTAAAAAAAAACAGTAAATCTATACTAAAATCAAAATCAAATATAATTTTAATAAAATAAACAAAATCAAAACAAATAATAATAATAAAAAAAAATATTTACAATATTTAAGAAATTATACTCAACAAATCAAATCTGTTCCCCGGCAACGGCGCCAAAAACTTGATGACTTTTTACGGCAAGTGCACCGCGTTTGTCAAAAGTAATAATTGTCCCTAAGGACGGATATCGATCCCACAAGGAACAGTGAATTATCGAGTACAATAATCGCTAAATATAAAAACAGAACAATTAAAAGAGTTTCGGATGGGGGTGCTCCTTCTCACCATGCAGCACCCTCCGAAGACCAATCTCTACCCTGAGATATGGTGGTTATCCAAGAGGGCAAAGCAGAAAGCTCCAAAGGAAAGAATCTATGGGACCCAATCCTTGACGCCCCTACATTCCTTGAGAAAGCCCTGTTGCCTGCAGAAGAGAGGGAAAGGCTTATGGCTCACGACGTAAACCACTTGGTTCGTGAAGCCATAAGACAATTTGGTCAAACCTTTGCCACAAGCTGCTTGGCTGCTACCAAAATGAAAGAGCGGAAGGCGACAGAGGACTTGAAGGCCTAGGAGATCTCTGAGCTCCACAAAGAGATGGAACACCTACAAAGTGAGCTCCAACATACCAAAGATTTACAACAAGAAACTAAGCGACACTTGGCCGAGAAGACCAAGGAGGCCGCAAGCCAAGCCCAAGAGGCTGCTGAAGAAAGGAGCATGCTCTTGTCTGAAATCGACAAACTCAAACGAGCGTTGGTTCAAAAAGATGAAGACTTGGCCAAAGATATTAAAGCCTGCAAGTAAGACGCTGCCCAATCCTACCTTGTGGGATTTGAGGCAACAATTGAACAAGCATTAGGGCTTCACCCTGAAATTGACTACTCCCAACTTCGCTCGGGTAAAACCGTGGTCAATGGTCAATTGAGGGATGAGTACCCTTACCTTTCAATTATCTATAACTCTCTTAACAATTGAACAATGTAACACTTTATATTTATCAGCACCTTTACCTTATGCATGATGATTGTGACTATCTTTGCCAATGCATGTCACGTTATTTAACTTAGTAAACCTCGACTAGCTTAAACCAGTGCATGTTACTTATTTATTAAGCTCGACCAGCTTAAGCATAACAACTACTGTAAATACAGATGACTCATCACTTTAGCCAACTCATCTTTACATCTCGAGCGTAAAGTAACCAGGATAGTAAGAATTTAATGCACAAGCTAAGCATGTGAAATCATGGGGTTCTAAAAAAATAACCTTTTGATGAACTATACCCTATGAGGCTCAGACACTGCTCTTAAATGGTGTATCCGTGTTGGACACACATATTCGTGTCAGACACACGTATCCGTGTCGGACACACGTATCCGTGTCGGACACACGTATCCGTGTCGGACACACGTATCCGTGTCGGACACACGTATCCGTGTTGGACACAGGTATCCGTGTCGACACTCGTAGGACACTTATCAGTGAAGGTTTTCAATTCAAAAAATATTTGTTGGATTTTTGAAAATTCTATCACGGTTCTAACACAATTTTAAAAGGTATAAATACAATAATTTTCTAAAAATTCAAATTTATTGTATAAATTTTTATTATGATTATAAAAATAAGGAACAAATTCTTTTGAACCAGTCATGAAAATATCTTCATGCTCCCAAAAGAATCTCAAACATACTTTTGCACATAAATATTTATTTTCAATTTATATAATTCAAAATTATATAATATATAGATCTGTGTCCCTGTGTCCAACATTTTAGAGATTATACGTATCTCCGTTTTCGTATCCGTGTCGTGTTAATGTTCGTATCCGTATCTGTGCTAGTCTATACCCCATAGCGACAATGAGCCGATGCTCATTCTCGACGTATAAAGGTGTATTTCACAGACTTGGGCAAGGGTCACATACCTTGACCTCACCAAGCATTGCTTTGCATAACACATACTCAGATAGCAACACCTTTCTAAACTTGGTCATCTCATCCTGCGCCAAGAATGATTCTTTTATCTCTTAGGATATCTAAACTCAGATACTCAGTCGTACACTGAGTTAACCCCAATTTATCGTAAACATAAGCGGACAATTCCACTATGCATTACTTAATCATTCCACAGAGTGCCTAAACTTGGGTGATCGTTCTTTCAACGAGCTAGCCCGACTTACCATGCATTTAAACAACTTAGTCACAATACTCATTTGTAGGGTGCCTAGCTTGGGTGATCGCTCGCACACCGAGTTAGGTTGTCTTACCTTGCCTTGAGCCAAACAACTTAGTCATAGCAAATCAAACTGCAAAACGTCTGAACTCAGGTGGTGATACTGACACCGATCTAGATCATCTTACCTGACAATAGATAATCAATTTACACACAGGGGGCCTACTAAGATAATCTTACCGAGACAGGTTGTCTTATCTGCCAATAGATAATCAATTTACACACAGGGCGTCTACTCAGATAATCTTACTGAGACAGGTCGTCTTATCTGTCAATAGATAATCAATTTACACATAGGCGCCTACTCGGATAATCTTACCGAGACAGGTCGTCTTATCTGTCAATAGATAACCAATTTACATACAGGGTGCCTACTTGAATAATCTTACCGTGATAGGTCGTCTTATCTGTCAATAGATAATCTATTTACACATAGGGCGCCTACTCGGATAATCTTACCATGACTGGTCGTCTTACCATGTGCTAACTCTAAACAAATAAACAAAACTAATGCATCATCTTTCAAGAAAAAACTTATCATCAGATGACCTCATTAAAAAAACCCCTTTCATGGGAAAAGAGCATCACCTTAATCATGACATTGTTCATAAAGAAAAAGCATTAAAACAAAATGTCTTAACTGAAATAAAACTTGAGGTTTGCCGTATTCCAGGTTCGAGGAATGGCTCCCCCCTCCAGGGTTTCTAACCTGGATGCTCCACTCCCGAGCACCTCGACTATGCGAAGCGGGCCAGTCCACTTTGGAGATAACTTGTGTTCTAACTAGTAAGGATGGACCTTTCGCATTACCAAGTCGGCAACCTTGAGCTGCCGAGGTCTCGTCTTGGTCTTTTGCCTCAACTTCCACCCTTCTCTTTAAGGTCTCCGAGTTAAGGCGGGCATAAAGTTCTTCCCTTTTATCTCCCTTTCCTGGACCTCTCCAGTAGGTACAGATGGCCTCTCATTGACGACTTCTGCCTTTGCAATCCATTATGGTTCCCCTGCCTAAATAGTGATTGCATAAGTTCTCCTATTTTTCAGGCTACTCCCGTAGCAATTCAACGCCGTCTTCTAGTCGAACTTTATGGTAATAACTCCTCCCTCAGAAGAAGGCAACTTCATCTTCATATGAGCCATTGAGGCCACCGCACCCAATCTGGTCAGAGAAGATCGCCCTAAAATCAAATTGTAAGTGAAGGACACGTTAACAATGATATACCTGATGGGGATCGTCATGGTCGCGATATGGTCAGAGAAGGTTGTCCTTAGCTCAACGTGCTCTTGTACTTCTACCTAATCTCCCGTGAAGCTGATCAAACACCCATCGTATGGCCTCAGCTGGTCGGGGGACAACTGCAAGTTAGTGAATGTTCCCCAGATCATCACATCAACTGAGCTCCCGCTATGAATCAGAACTCTGTGCACCTTCCTTCCTACTTTGATAATAGATATCACCACCACATCATTCTCGTTAGAAACCAGATCTTCTAGGTTAGAGCTCGCGAACCAGAGAGTGGGCTCTGGGGATGATCAGGTTTTCTCGGTTCCAGAGACATCACTGCTCGCGCATATTGTTTACGTTTGGAAGCAGAGTTTCCTCCTCCTGAAAATCCTCCCGAGATGGTGTTCATCTCTCCATGGATTGATATCTCATGCGATTGAACCCTGAGAGCGACCTCTCCTTTTGGTGACCAAGAGCTATACACCGCTCGACGTTGTGCCCAAATGACTTGTCGAAATCACACCAGACATCTTTTTGTGACCCTAGATTTCAATCAGTCTTCTGGGGAAACTTCAGTTGGTCCACTACCCTTGGCATGCTTAGCAATTCCTTGTATGATAGTCGGAATTGAGGTCGAGTTACCGACTCCTCCCTAGCCTTTGTCTTGGGTTCGTTCCTCTTGGCTACGTATGGTACGTACCTCGAGTTCATTCTCTTCTCGGTTGAGGTTTCATTAACCCTCAAAGGTCAGGCTAGGAGGCTCTCCTTAAGCTTGGGTTGCCTTGAAAACGAGTTGTCATGCTTCGTGGCCACAACCTCCTCCGCATTGACAGGGGCAACAACCCGTTGTCGTATCTCGGAGAATGTCTCCGCCGGATTTCAGGTCAACGATTCACTGAACGGTCATGTCGCAATCCCTTGTTCGAAAGCGGTGACCATCACATCTTCATCATGGGTCTGAAGTCTTACTATAAGTGCCCATAATCTATTCAAGTAATCCTTCAACGAATCCCCCTCCCGCTGTCTCACATTGAAGAGGTCATACAACATTGGAGGCTTGACCTGGTTGACAAAGAACTGTTCTCGAAACAGTCTGGAAAACTGCGCAAAAGAGGTGATATGGCCATCGAAAAGCCTACTGAACCACTGTAGAGTTGTACCAGTGAATGTAATCATGAACATCTTGTACTGAATAACATTCATTCCTCCATAAAGAATCATATGGGCATTGAATGTCGTGAGATGATTTTCAGGGTCTTCCACCCCTTTGAAAACAATCTTGGGCGTGATGTAGTGTGGTGGCACAAACTCATCCATGATCACTTGCAAAAATAGCCTGGGGCTATCTCTCAAGGGAAAATTCAAACCTCGCTCCCTTGTAGAACGTTGGTCACGCTGATGTACATTCTTGTGCAAGTCCTCGTTGGACTTGTGCAATTTATCATTGGCTACCCGGGAAGCCTCTATCTCTGCCATCAGCTAATCTTGCAGAAGCACTTGCTCAGCTAGGGCTTCTGCTCGTAGCCTTTCTTGCTCGACTTTAGCTTCTTGCTGGATCTGTTCCTACTCATGTTTGTACTACTCATTGGCTTCCTAGAGAGCCCTCATGGTCTCCATGAGTTGCTGTAAGGTAGGGGCATCACTTCCTTCAGATCCCGATGGTCCCTGCCTAGTGTTCCTCATCATGTGGGTGGGATCAGATTTTATCGGGTCCCACAGTTAGCGCTAAATGTTATCGCCAGTTGACTTTCTCGTCGGTTGACTTGAATGGAAAGCTCTGCTTCTAAGTTGTTTCCTCTAGATTCTGTTATGCGTCTTCTTGTTGCACTTGAACGTGGCTCTGTAGGGACAGAGTGGGCTCTACCTATCATCACACTCCGACGATCAAGTCAGTGAGAGGTTACGAAAATAAGATAAGTATTCAGTTTCTAGTACTCAGAAATAGCATCTCTTTATTGAGGGTCTCAAGCCCTTTTTATAACTATCTTTTTAACAACTTTCTCTTAAGAGAATATAATCTCAACTAAAAGCATAACAAAATCAATATTCTACCTATTGGCACCTTTACTCACGATGCTAACTTGGAGAAGAGAATCTCGTGCACCCTTATTCTCAGGTGCTCACCATTTAACTAATATTTTCATATATTCAATTAACAACATTATGCACATATTTATTTAACTAACAACTTTACGTATATTCACATATATTTTGTTCTAATAACTTAATGTATATATCTACATATATAACCATTTTGTTATTTTCTCTATTTAAACTATTCTTCACCGGGCTTACTAATGAAACTAGGTCGGACTCATGACCCACCCTTTGGGCCCAATAACTGAGCTAACCACACCCACGCTTGTGGATCGAGGTCTCGAGCACACAAGCACTTTGTCCAGTACAATACCTTTTTCTGGAAGAGACACTAACATGCCACTATACATATACATGTCAGATCTGTTAGAGTTTGCAACTGGAAACTAGGAGCTCAATATAAATATAATTCAATTTTTTATGATGTAAGTATTTTTACCTATATTTCAATTTACTTTATGTTAAAATATTATTGATTATGCTTTAACTAATAACGTGTAGGTATTTTGGAGTTTCTATTAATTACGGGAATCAAGATGTCTATGGATTCTTGGATCCCTATTATATTAATCCAATTGGAGCAAAGAAACCCGAAACCCAATCATACATCACTGACACTCTGAGTACAGAGGAAAAACAAATTTATCTTTGCCCTTATATTAATGAGTAAGTTCAATTATAAGTCGTCAATTACTACTATTTCATGTCTTAAATATTTACTAACTCTTTTCATGGATGATATAGGGGGTCATTGGCAGTTACTTGTCTTATCCACAGTAGATAAGACTGTGTGTGGTTTTATTATTCCCTACATATGAAGCCATCCAAACATCTGAAGAATATAATTGATGTGTAATTACACTACATTGAACTGCATATGTTACTTAAATGTCTACTAACTGTTAGAAAAGATGGCTTTAAACTAGAGGGGGGGGGGTGAATTGTTTAAAGGGGTTTTCACAAACTTTTCAAAGCTAGAATGAATTTATCTCAGAAACCAATTGATTCAGCAATTCAGTTAGCCAAAACAGCAAGCAAAAACTGTAGTACCAGAAAAACAATCGGTTGTTTTAGAGAAACAATCGGTTGTTTATACCAGCAAACAACTAATAAACTGAATTTAAAGAGATAGAGATAGAGAGATTGTACACAGTTGTTTATACTGGTTCACTCCAAACCAGAGCTATATCCAGTCTTCTCAGAAACCCTGAGGATATCCACTAAGCAATCACCACTTGATCACTTACACAACAACCAAGAGAATGACCTTGAACACCTCAAGAAACACACTCTCCTTGGCCAACACTAAGATTGCTGATCTTGAACACCTCAAGAACACACAGCCAATCTCAGCAAACACAGAAACAAATTGTTCAATAGATTATAAAGATTACACTTGTTACAGATGAATATATGAAATCAATACAAGTAGAATCCTATTCCAGCACCTTGATCAATCACAAACTCTTAAGCAATCTCAGCACTTTGAAAAACTCTTTAGAAAAACTTTGTCAAAAGATTATCTTAATTCTCAAATTTGTTTTTCTTAATATATTCAAAGATGTAGTTTGTTATCAAATCTTAACAAACTCTTAAATTGCATTAAAATATTGGTCAAAGCATTTAATGACTGGAGCGTATTCAGTTAAAGCATTTAAAGCTCAGTCAAACACAAAACAGTTTTTCTGTTATGGTTCCAAAACAAACAATCGGTTGTTTCCTCGAATCAATCGGTTGTTTTGATACATAACAGTTTCAACCATTCAAAAATAGTTTTCAATCTTTCTGAAAACATCTGAGTATAAACAATCGGTTGTTTCGACAAAACAATCGGTTGTTTCAACTTAGTTTGAAAAACATTTTACTTTTATAAAGATTGAGATGCTAATTGTTTGAGATTTAATACAAGGGTGGATTACAACATATAAACTACCCCAGAACAATGCTTAAACCAGCACAACAACAACAAGCAAAGCGGAGGCTTCAACATCCTTAAAAGGATTTGGATTCTTCAAAACATTGAACATCACAAGGTTCAACAATCTCCCCCTATTTGATGAAGACAAATCCCTGATGCTTGTGTTGTACCTGATTAAATCTGAAGCAATTTCTGCAATAGAACTTTAAGCAATACATTGAACTTCTGATATTCTATTAGCATACAGATAAACAGTTTAAAGCTTAAAACATCTAATATCATAAACATATTACATATTCCAAACAGTTTTATCAACTTTAAAATAGAAACATTAAAAGAAACTCGAAACACAACATTTATCTCCCCCTATTTGTCTTCACAAAGAGACAAAGATAAGAGATAAAACAAGATATTATTTTCATTACATCAGAATAAAACAGCAACAGCAGAAGGAAAGAAATTTTTAAAACCAGAAAAAACAGCCAAAAACAATCGATTGTTTTGATGACCAATCGGTTGTTTTTCCTTCATTCTTCTTCATCAGCAAACTGAAGATCAAAGATTTGATTTTGGACAGCTTCAATCTGTTCATCCAGAGTCATACACCTTGCATCAATGTTGTCAAACCTGGTGTCAATTCTTTGGAAATTACTAACACAAAGATCATGGAGGCTCCTTTGATTTTCAGCAAAGCTATCAAGCCTATTCATCATGATTCTTTCAAATGACGACATGGTTGGCATTCTTTGATGTCCATCAGCAGCACTGGGTTCTGCATCTTGAAAATTTTCAGTTGGATCTTCATGTTGAACATCCATATCAGCAAGTTCATCTTGTTCAAGATTTGCAGCACCACTAGATGAGGCACCATGATCACCATCCTTGCTTATCCATTTTCCACCTACTTTTGTAAAGCCCATCTTGTTGAGTGATCCATTGTTTAACTCTTGAGTTGACTTGACCAGCTCAGAAGTTTCATCTTCAAGATTAACTTCAAAAAAGGGTAGAAACTTAGATATTAAAACAACATAGGGATAATGATAATCACCTAACCTCATGGCTTTTTGCATGTGCTCTTTGATTATATGAATCCAATTGATCTTGATTTTCTTGGTGATGCAGAAGATATAAACCAGATCCTCTTCAGTTAGCACAGAGTGGTTACTCCCCCTTGGAGTTAAAATCCAAGTTACAATGAGAGCAAGCAACCTTTCATCAAGCTTCAAACCTCCAACCGAGCATGTACTAACTTGAGATTGATTATTCTTCAAGCAACTTTTGTAGAATTGGATTTTGTTAAAATCCTCCACCACACCAAGGTTTCCCTTGTTGATTCTCAAACCAGAAAACTTAAGCCCAGCCACAGCAACCCAAACTTCATGAGTTATCTCCATTTCCACACCTTTCACATGAGAAACAAGGTTGTTTCCCTCAAACTTCAAGTTGGTGTAGAATACCCTCACCAAATCTGGATAAATGTTTCCTTTCATCTTTAGGAACTTTCTGAGAGATTGATCCTTGAGCAGGCTTCTCACATTATCAAGCTTTTGACTTTTCAGTCAATCAAAGCATACAACCTTGGGGTTGTTTATCTTCTTGATACTTGTCTCATATCTATACTTCTCAATGAGATCATTGTCTTCAGAAAACCAGCCTTCCAGCCTTCCTCCAGATCTTACAGCCCTGGTTTTGACTCTCTTGGAGGTGGGAGGGGTTGATTCCATGACAGCAGAGACGAAAACAAAGGAGAGAACACTTCACAGATTTTTGCAAGAGATGGTGCAAGAGATATTGCAAGAGATGTTGCAATTGGTTGTTCTTGTGGAAGAATTCTGCACTGGATTTTATAGCAGTAAGAGAATCAATATGAATTTAATTTCATTAAAGAGTACCTGATTTTCAGAGAGAGAGGACTTGACTCTGCTTTGCACAGAAAATGTCAGAAAAAGCTGAAAATCACATGGTCTTCACATGTGATCTTTGACTAGTCATTAAGGTTCTTGAATTTCCAAGATTTTGGAATATATTCCTTTATGACTGTTATGACTTCTTTCTGAACATGATCAACTTTCAACACAGGTCATTTGACCAAGATTCTCTCTTTTAAATTAATCTGCAACGGATAGAAATTCAAAAAAAGCAATTAATTCAATTTCTTCATAGTTTTGTCAGACTCAAAACAATCGGTTGTTTTTCTGCAGCAGTTAAAAAATTGATTTTTTTTTAAATTTTTAACCATGAGCAGAAGCAGTTTAAATCAGATGAACTTTAAAAGAAAATTAATCACAAGAAAGAACTTTGAAACAGAGATTGAGAACAAATAAAGGAAAGTCTTATCCTTATGTTGATTCTTCAATGAGCCAATTGTTGATCAAGAAAACTCCTTTTCACTGTTTTGATCTTTTGCATAACATTGATTCAGCTTCAATGACTGCCTTTTTCTTCAACAGCTTGATCAGATGGCTCAGTTCTTCTTTTTCTCTCTATTTTTCCTGCATAAACAATTTCAAGTAGCAAGATTTGGTCCCCTTACAAATTTGGGTCCATTTGACTTTTCTTTGCTGTTAGAAACATCACATCCCTTAGGAATCCATTTCATAAAACCTTTAGGAACATAATATTTTCTAATTTTACAGAATCTAACAGAGTGGCCTTTCTTCATGCAGTAAAAGCATGTAACAACCGGTTGTTTCGTCTTAACAATCGATTGTTTTTCAGATTTTCTTAAAAAGCTTTTTGAAAACCTATCTTGCTTGTTCCGTGGGTTGAAGCCTAAACCAGCCTTTCCAAAAACATAGCTTTGAGATGCCAAGACATTCTCAAAGTTTGATTTCCCCTTTGAAAGCTTGTCCACAGTTTCAACAAGATAGTGAACCTTTTTCTCAAGATTTTCACAATTTGTGCATATGAGAGTATCACACTTGCAAGAGGCATTTTTGAAATGATTTTCCAGTTTTTCAAAATCACTTTTTGCTTTTCTCAGATCCTCTTCAAGTGATTTAACTTTCTTTTCAAGCCCATTGTTAAGATCTTTCAATCGGTTGTTTGATATAACCAATCTATTAGCTTCATCATGTGTTTCTTGAAAAGCTTCAAGTAATTCACTATAATTTTGTTCATTTAAGGAAGCACGTGAACTTACCTCACTTGAACTGCAAGAATCATCATCATTCTCAGTTACCAAACATATGTTTGCTTTTTCCTCTTCACTTGATGAAGAACTTGATGATGACACCTCATTTTCATCCCAAGCTATGTAGGCTCTTTTTGTCTTGCCTTTCTTCTCCTTGTAGCTTGTCTTTTTCTCTTTGCTCTTGTTAGGACAATCTGCCTTTATGTGACCTTGCTCACCACAACCAAAACAAGTATAGTTATTTGAATTAAATTCATTGGGTTTCTTGTTTCCATACCTATCCTTGTTGTTGTCTTTGTTGCGGTTTCTCTTTAGGAATTTGCTGAACTTTCTTGACAGCAAACTAAGATTTTCCTCATCACTTGAATCTTGCTTTCCCTTATGTTTGGATGCTTTCAAGGCTATGCTCCTTGTGTGCTTATCTTCACTCTCTTGAACATTGAGTTTATTCATCTCTAGCTCATGTTCCCTAAGCTTTCCAAACAAAGAAGCAACACTTAATGATGTTAGATCTTTAGATTCGGAAATAGCAGTTACCTTTGGTTGCCATGCTCTATCAAGACATTTCAAGATCTTGATGTTCAGCTCTTCTTTGTCAAAGGTTTTGTCTAGGCTCATAAGGTGATTGATGATGTGTGTAAACCTTTTCTGCACCTCAGCTATTGTTTCTCCTTTAAGCATTATAAACATCTCATACTCTTGGATGAGAGCATGTTTTCTAGCCCTTTTCACCTCATTTGTTCCTTCATGAGTGACTTCCAAAGTGTCCCACATTTCTTTTGATGATTTGCATTGTGAGACCCTGAAAAACTCATCAGAATTTAAAGCAGAGGTTATAATATTTTTGGCAATGCAATCGAATTTGGCCTTTTTGCTTTCTGCATCAGTCCATTGAGACCATGGCTTCTCAATGACAGAACAATCTTTTTCAAACTTTGGGATAAAAGGACCATTTTCTATTGCATCCCAAATTCCTTTGTCAAGAGATTCCATAAATATTTTCATTCTAACTTTCCAAAACGGGTAATTCAAACCACAAAACAAGGGTGGTCTGTTAATTGAGGCACCTTCCCCAAACGGTAGTCTATCAGCCATTTTTAAAAAGATTTTTAGGATCAACTTGAATGACTTTCAAGAACCAAGCTCTTGATGCCAATTGTTAGAAAAGATGGCTTTAAACTAGAGGGGGGGGGGTGAATTGTTTAAAGGGGTTTTCGCAAACTTTTCAAAGCTAGAATGAATTTATCTCAGAAACCAATTGATTCAGCAATTCAGTTAGCCAAAACAGCAAGCAAAAACTGTAGTACCAGAAAAACAATCGGTTGTTTTAGAGAAACAATCGGTTGTTTTAGAGAAACAATCGGTTGTTTTAGAGAAACAATCGGTTGTTTATACCAGCAAACAACTAATAAACTGAATTTAAAGAGATAGAGATAGAGAGATTGTACACAGTTGTTTATACTGGTTCACTCCAAACCAGAGCTATATCCAGTCTTCTCAGAAACCCTGAGGATATCCACTAAGCAATCACCACTTGATCACTTACACAACAACCAAGAGAATGACCTTGAACACCTCAAGAAACACACTCTCCTTGGCCAACACTAAGATTGCTAATCTTGAACACCTCAAGAACACACAGCCAATCTCAGTAAACACAGAAACAAATTGTTCAACAGATTACAAAGATTACACTTGTTACAGATGAATATATGAAATCAATACAAGTAGAATCCTATTCCAGCACCTTGATCAATCACAAACTCTTAAGCAATCTCAACACTTTGAAAAACTCTTTAGAAAAACTTTGTCAAAAGATTATCTTAATTCTCAAATTTGTTTTTCTTAATATATTCAAAGATGTAGTTTGTTATCAAATCTTAACAAACTCTTAAATTGCATTAAAAGATTGGTCAAAGCATTTAATGACTGGAGCGTATTCAGTTAAAGCATTTAAAGCTCAGTCAAACACAAAACAGTTTTTCTGTTATGGTTCCAAAACAAACAATCGGTTGTTTCCTCGAATCAATCGGTTGTTTTGGTACTTAACAGTTTCAACCATTCAAAAACAGTTTTCAATCTTTCTTAAAACATCTAAGTATAAACAATCGGTTGTTTCGAAAAAACAATCGGTTGTTTCAACTTAATTTGAAAAACATTTTACTTTTATAAAGATTGAGATGCTAATTGCTTGAGATTTAATACAAGGGTGGATTACAACATATAAACTACCCCAGAACAATGCTTAAACCAGCACAACAACAACAAGCAAAGCGGAGGCTTCAACATCCTTCAAAGGATTTGGATTCTTCAAAACATTGAACATCACAAGGTTCAACACTAACGTGGTTTTTTTGTATTAATAGTTCATGGCGTGGATATAACATACTCAAAGGTTAACTTAGTTCAAATTATCAAAAGCTGACATGGTTGAACCTAATGGTTTGTAATTTTTGTCTTCCTTTTTTCATTGTTTATAAATAAAAGACAACCGAGAGGCTACGAGTGCGGCTATTACGTTATGCAATGGATGGTGACCATTGTAAGACTAGGCATTAAAACAGATTGGGAGCAGGTAATAATATTTAAATTATTATTTATAATTCTTTAACATATATGTATCTTAACACTAATTAATATGAACCTTATTTTGTAATGCAGTTCTTTTTGGTGAGAACCCACTACCTTTGCTTGCCATAGAATATGTGAGAATGCTTGAGCCATATATTTCCTTAATTTCTATAACTCTAGTATAGCTTGTAAATAGTATAGGAATTAAATAAATAGATAGGAATATGTTATTAGTGCTTGTAATACATTTTTATCAGTATATATCATTTGATTATCTGAATTTATGTAGTTGGGTTTTAATTGAATAGGTTAATTTAGATGGGAAACATCTCAAAGAGGGTTTAAAATGATGGTTATGGTAATAACTGCCGTTTTACCCCATCTTTAACCACCATTTTATACCTCTTGCATGTATTGTACTTACAAGTGCAGGGAAGGTGTAAAACGGTGGTTATGGTATTAACCGCAGTTTATATATGCCATTAACACAACGGTCAAATAGTCGTTGTATATGCCTAAAGAGAACAGACTACGTGTTAAAACACAATGATCTAAGAGTTTTCGTGTTAGTGCTAAAATAACTGCCATTTTTCATCTTTTTTGCACCAATGTGTCATTCTGATGATAAAGATGTTAAAAAAGTTAGAGAGAAGGAAGAGGAAGGAAATAGGAAAAGTTTAGAGAGATGGTGGTTCTTTTAAAATAAAACCTGAATAACTAATTTTTCTATTTGTATACTCTTTTTACTTTAATAACTGCCATTTTTCATCCTTTGTGCACAAGTGTGTCATTCTGATGATAAAGATATTCAGAAAGTTAGAGAGAAGGAAGAGGAAGGAAATAGGAAAAGTTTAGAGAGATGGTGGTTCTTTTAAAATAAAACCTGAATAACTGATTTTTCTATTTGTATACTCTTTTTACTTTAATAATAAAGTATTTAGGTGTCATTTAAAATATAACACTTCTACTTTAAAACTATTTTCTAGGTTCTTACATGAGTGGCAAATTAAAAAGGTGTACGAGTCCAAAGTCAAAAAACAACTTTGTGACATGTTGACCAATGTCAGGGCAAAGGTCGTCCGATGTACTTGGATAGGTGAGCAAACATGGTTTGAACTTCTGAACTATTGGGATACCCAAAAGTTCAAAGGAAAATCAACTAAGAATAAAATGAATAGAACTTCAGCTCGTGGTGAAGCATTGCACTCCACAAATCAGAAGTCACATTCAGATATTGACCTTGGAAAGTACTCGTCACTTTCTTACATCTAATTCATTTTACTTCTACAACATATACTAGTTCTAATTGTACAACATTATTAGGAGTGTCAATATGGCCGTCCCCTTGAACCCGATGAACTCTTTATGGCCACCTATACAAACAAGGAGGAAGATTAGGTTTATACTCATGCTCGTGAAACTTCTGTAAGTTATTGTTCTATGTTTCTTTAAAAAATTTATTTAGATTTCCTAACATTTCCATCTCCTAATGACCTGTGTAGGAAAACTATCATGAGCGCTTAAGGACCCTTCAAGCAAATAGTTCTCAGGACTCAAGCGCTAATGTCCATCAAGTACATCCAACAACAAAGCTTCAAGCATGGAAGGAAGTTGTTGGAGGAAAGAGTAGATGTCGATTATATGGTACGACAGACTTGGCTAGTAACTTCAACCAAGGAGTCTCTTTACTCACTCATCCCTCCTCTGGTTCCAACACTTCTCAATCTGGTTCCGGTGCTTCTCAAACTGATCAATTAACTGAAAGTCAATAGCTTCGTGCAAAAGTTAGTATGTGGGGTCAAAACTATGCATGCTTGGAGGACGAAATGGATAAAAACAGAAACAACTTGTCAGGTGTTGCAACCACGTGGCAATGATTCCACTTGTACAAGTCAATTCAACCATTAGTATGCTTCGTTGCATGATGACCAACCCCTTCCTTGAAGTGCATCCCATATTGCAAGTTTAATTATTTCACAATTCTTTTATATACAAAATATTTTAGTTATTCACATTGTTTACATTTTTGTACAGGTCTTTATGGATTACATCAGTAGTATTTCTACTTCATGGGACTCATTTCATATTTTTATTTGTAGAACTTTTTATATAATTGTATTATGGTACATTTCAAGTTCTAATACTTTTAGTTAATTTTTAATTTACAATTTTATTTTATGCTTTATTTTATAGTAGCATCATACATTTCATTTGCTAAGTTCTATTTTATACATTAATATCCAGTTTGACTTTAAATTATCTAGATATTTGAATTGGTTTTAATGAGTGAAATGAAATAGGTCATTATCTGCATATTTGAATCCTTTGGATGCTTTTTCTAAATGGATATGAAAACTTTTTAAAGGTGAAAAGGGCTAGAGAAATAAGAATAAACTGTATTTTTTCAGTTCTTATGCATCGGCCAAACCCACGCAAATCATTATTAATCTTTAATATTTTTTTCTAGCTTCCATTTTTGTGTGGACTAGGTCCACGGTAGCTTTTATTTATTTTTGTCCAATTTTGCGACGGCCTAGCCGATGCAAATTTGATTTAATCTTTTTTTATCGGCTAAGCTCACACATTCTCGTTTTTCTTATACATCTGTGTTGGTCTGGCTAACGGTATTTGTTCTCATTTACTTCGGTGAGGCTGACAATATTTGCGTCTGTCTTACATCAGCTTGTGATGGGAAAAACGCACGCAGAAACAACACACATAATCACGAATCAACTGCAGAAAAATAAACGACACAAGATTTAACGTGGTTCGGTCGCCAACTGCAACATACATCCACCCGGGCAACTATTAGGTTTGCATTATATCCCGTTGCACACCAATTACAAGTACAATGATCTCTTTAAATAGAGATAAATAGAGATAATAAAGGGACATAATAATTAAGCCCACTCACTAAACATGTGTCTAGTCAGCCCAACCCAATTGGTCCTGGCTTCATACCCAACAATCTCCCACTTGAAGCCACGGAACAATGTTCACCTACGCTTCAACTGTGTACACGGTATCTTGTCAGCCCAACCCAATTGGTCTTGAATTCATACTAACAATCTCCCACTTGAAGTCACGGAACAATGTTCATCTGTGCTTCAACTGTGTACATGTACTTCTGGAACAACCTGAGAACAAACACTCTCCATATTCAACAAGAATTTTTCTGGAGAAGTTTCAACCGCTGGAATATTGGTTCTCCTAACCCACTGTCATCTAGGAACCTTAGCTAAAGCACGACCCGTGCTCCCACTGCCACAAGTACCTCTGACTGGTCTACCTGAACCTTTCCATGCTCGTTCATCCTGAATCTAACCTGTGGCTCTGGGTTTCTCTCTTGTAAAGACAACCCTCTTCTGCCCACGAGATTCTGTGAACCGGACTTTGTTTATCTTCTGAACTGGGATGGTCACTCCCTCAGACACGGTAATCTGACTATATACAACGAACCTCTCTTTCTTTCGCAGGCCATGACAAGATTTCCCTTGACGACCTTCCACTGCTGATTTCCGAACTTCACTTCATGTCCCTGTTCGTCCAACTGCCTAACAGAAATCAAACTTTTCCTCAAGCTTGGAACAACTCTGACATCCTTCAAAGTCCAAAAACCAACTGGTGTCTTCAACACTATGTCACCCATGCCCGCGTAACATCAAGAGTTCTATTGTCCGCTAGTCTTACCTTTCCAAAGTCTCCAATAACTAGATTCTGCAATGCTTCAGAATCCATGACCCAGGAATCCACACTACTCTCCGCGCAACAGACTAAGAGGTCCTCGTCCGCAGAATCTTCTGCAATGCTGACTTGTTTATCATTTGGGCATTGATTCCTGAAAAGCCCCACCTCCTTGCAGTTCCAACATGTTACACTTGAGCAATCCCAAGTCTTTGACTGACTCCTTCCTTTGTTCTTGCTCCCACTATCTCTGATATTTCTCTTACCTCTCATGACATATAGCGATTCACTAGATAATTCCCCATAACTCCTTCTTCGGACATCCTCGCCAAGAATGAGATCACGAATCTTCTCAAAAGTGAATCCATCGGATCCCGCTGAACTGGTAACTGTTGTAACCGTTCCGGACCAACTGTCAGGCAAAGACGATAACAGTAGTAAATCTTGAACTTCATCATCGAACTTAATGCCCACTGACATAAGTCTGGCTAAGATCGAATTCGTTTTATTGATGTGCTCAGTAACTGAACTGTCTTCCTTCATCCTTGTGTTTACCAATTCTCTAATCAGAAACACCTTGTTTGCAACAGATGGCTTCTCGTACATGTTAGACAACGCTTCCATGATACCTTTCGCTGTCTTCTCCTTCAAAATGTTGAACGCAACATTCTTACTCAAAGAGAGTCGGATAACAGACATAGCTTTCCAATCCAAACCTGCCCACTCTGCATTAGACATCTTTTCTGGCTTGTCATCCAAAGCCACGTCCAAATCTTTTTGAACTAGCAAATCCTCAATTTTCATTTTCCACCAACTGAAATCTATACCATCGAATTTTTCAATTCAGAACCTCCCTTCTTCTGTCATCTAAAATGACTAGACGATATACTCGGTACAACTGATTTCAGATCTTGCCAATCTTTTTTTTTAAATCAAGAACACAAAAATTGCACCACCCAAAATCACTCACCAACAGACCTGGTCGCAGTCCCCACTGCCCTGGCGCTCCGCACCACCACCGTCGCTGGTCACCGCTGTTGTGAAGCAGATCTGGGAAACCCTAAGCCTTAGGACGCTGCTGCAACCCCTGCAAAACCCTAGCTTTGGGATGTTGCTGCCGCCTCTACGAAACCCTAACTTTGGGACATTGTTGCCACCTCTGCGAAACCCTAACTCTGGGACGCTACTACAACCGCAATTTTCACATCTTGTTGATTAATTTCTGGTGATCGGATCTCTAGTGTGTAAACGAACCAAGGCTCTTGATACCACTTGATGGGAAAAACGCACGCGAAAACAACACACATAATCACGAATCAACTGCAGAAAAATAAAAGACACAAGATTTAACATGGTTCGGTCGCCAACTGCAACCTACATCCACCCGGGCAACTATTAGGTTTACATTATATCTTGTTGCACACCAATTACAAATACAATGATCTCTTTAAATAGAGATAAATAGAGATAATAAAGGGACATAATAATTAAGCCCACTCACTAAACATGTGTCTAGTCAGCCCAACCCAATTGGTCCTTGGCTTCATACCCAACAGCTTGGCCCACACAATTCGTATCGCTCTCACTGGCCGACGCAAATTAACTTTGCTTCCACGCTTTTATCATCGACTTCTTGACCAACGCATAATTGACTTTTTTTGTCAATTTTCTTTAATTTGTGTTTATTTTAGGCTAACAAAAATGATGTTTCTATTGTAGTGTAAAGAATAGAAAAAGAATAATATTTTAGTGTCACGTGTAAAAAAATTGAACCATTCAAAAATAAAGAAAACTTTTAAGTACTACACTTAAAATAGACTTAGAAATTGAACAATAGAAAGGCAACCAAAAAAATTGTAATTCCTTTTTCAAAATATTTGCAATTTTAATTTTCTTCAAGGTTATAAAAAACTGATATTTTCACTTTTCAATGAAACATTGATATATATATATATATTAATTTATCTCCAAATTAATTTTTTTATTCTCAATAGAAATAATAAATTTATTAAAAACTTAAAGTTATTAAAAACTTAAAGTTATTAAAAACTTAAAGTTATTAAAAACTTAAAGTTATTAAAAACTTAAAGTTATTAAAAACTTAAAGTTATTAAAAACTTAAAGTTATTATAGTAACTTTTTTAAAATATAAGATATTTATTATTATTTTGACTTAAATTTAAAGTCTCATAAATTTGAGTATTTTCAATTGAGTCCCTATTAAAAAAATTTGGTTTATTGAGTACTCAAAAAATTTATATATTTCAACTGAGTACTTGTCATTTAATTTTTCGTTAACTAGATGACATGATTGTTATCTTGTTTTGTCATTTTACTTACATGCTTTCACATGTTATGAAATATGAATTTTTTTTGTGACTATAAAATTATATTACGGTTAATGTAAAATGACAAGTGACTCATATTACTTTAACTGAAAACGTGTTGGATAATAAAGGATCATCGTTGTCACCTACATCAATGACAATGACAACGGCGGTCTCTTATTCATTGTAGGTGATGTATGATGACCTCGTTATTCAAAACAATTTCAATGAAAGTATTAAACCTCTTGCTTGCCACACTTTAGAAACCTCCTTTCCAAACTCAAAAATGATTCCCCTAGTGTCTCTGCCCTATCTTGCATTGTTTCTGACGAAATTCTGAGCTTCACTCTTGATGCTTCCTAAACGTTAGGTATTCCAAACGTCTTGTTTTGGACCAATGCAATCAACTTGTTCAACAGGGAATTGTACCACTCAAAGGTTAGTAATTTTTTTTGGAATTAATGTAAAGTTGCTTAAATTTATTATGGAAAGTTAATTACTTTCTTTGTTGGCTTCAGAAACAAGAGTATTTTTCATTTTAGTGCAATTATATATAGCCCCTTTTGTTCCATTATGTGAGGAATCGATATTTAGGAGATTATCTTAATAATTTTATATGCGAGGAATCGATATAAATGAATTTTATATGAGCATCAATATCTTTCCATGACATAATATTATTATGCTTTTTAAAATACAAAAGATTGAAAAGGATGAACCCCAATCTCAATTTTCCCAATTGAATCAACAACATTTTACTTTGATGTACTTACATTCTTGCAATTGTTGAAGATGGATGTGGCTCCTTCAAGTCAATGTGTTTGATGTAGCAAAGTGTGTGCCTTGCATTGAAGTTTGTAAATTTGTTCTTGGGTAGTCTTGTATATAGGTTAGAGTGTATTTAAGGTAGCTTTTTGTATCGTGACCCACCTTATAAACCTTATCAAGGTGATAAGATCAAGCACAATGTTTTCCAAATGGTTTTCTCATGTTTTTCCCAAAATATACTTTACTGCACAGAAAATGAATCTGTTGTTTCTAAAATGAATAGATTCTTTTTTAACTGGTGCCTTGTTTTTTAAAAGTTTTTGATAACTTTGTTTTTTGCACCAAGTAACATGGCTCAACCTTTTTATGCCATCAAAACGACTGAGTTGCAACAGTTTAAAATCTCTCTTTGTCTTTTTGAAAATAAATCTATTCATTATAATTTCAATATGTTCTTTTTATAACAACCTTTTAAACTATTTTTTGAAAATCTGTTATAAATCATTTCCTATATAAAGAGAGTCATATCTCATTAGAAGAATTAAGGAGACAAAGAGAAAAGAGAAACAAGGACACACTAGAGAAGAATCCTCAACCACTTTTTTCTTTCCCATTAATATATTTTAAGAAGAAAGCAACATGGTTGAAGAGCAAGCACCACTGCCTAGGAGAACACTTAGAGATTTGGGCTTGAGTTGTGCCTCATACCTCATATTTAACCTTTTATTCTCCCAATGATGTCTAGGATTATGCCTCATGTCTCATATTTAACCTAGTTGGGTTTGGGCTAACTGACTTCTCGCTTGGGTGTGATTGGGCTCGCCTAGGCGAGTTAGACGAGAAAAGTCCCAATCTCTCTAGAGTAGTCTTGCCTGGGCAAGATTGAGCTCGCTTGGGTGAGTTCCTCTGAAAGGCTTCTGGCTTAGGCGAGTTTGGGCGAGTGTTGGAGCGTTCCAGCTTTCCCTTTTTATCTTGTATATTCTCCTTTAGCCCTTTCATCTCCATTTTCCCCTAAACTTCTAAAATTAACACAAATTTGAGAATAAATCGTTCTTATTCATATTAAAATCAAAAAAAATATGTAAAATGGTTTAAATTCATAAATTAGGGATTAAATTATAGTTATTTTATTAATAAATATCCATAACTGCTTGTATTTTAATATGAAATATTACTCAAGTATGACACTTATCACTCTCTCAGTCTCATCTTTTCTTCCTTTTTTAGCAACTAAATTATCATCATCCCTCTCTCCTGCTTTTTTACCACTTTCAGTGGCAATTACATTGAAATGTTCCTTTGGGTTGGTCTATGTGTTGGCTGAAAATTGACGACTATGTTGCTTTGAAATTCTTTTATCAATCTATCCTACTTGCATTTCTAAATTTCTGATTGTCGCCATATTATTTTCTTGATTGGCCAAAGTAACATTCATGATTTTTTCCAAGGTATCTTCAAATTTGTTTAGTCTTTTAGGAACTGAAGCATATAGGGGTTGTTGTTGTTGTTAGAAAGGATCTTGCTTGTTAGATGGATCACTATCTTATTTCCACCCAAAATTTTGATTTTGATGGTTTCTCCAACCTTGAGAAAATTATTATTGTTGGAGAAACCACCTTGCCTTCTTTGGTTGCCCATGTAATTTACTTCTACTTCAGATGAATTATTTTGTAAGAACAGTGATATATCTGTATCTAATTACACTAGAAAGTTACATATGGATATGTCCATATGTAATTACATTCAGATTTTGAATCCCTATGTAACAGTTACCTACGACAATTTTATATACGAATTTTTTTCAGTATGTAATTCATATGTTTTACATGCGGATGTAGTTTCTTACATACATATTAGTGTTGTATATAATAACAAATTTTCTTGTAGTTCCATTGGGATTATCACCTCTGGAAAGATCACACTTCATTGGTTGATTCTAACTTTGAAAAGATTGCACAACTTGTAATTGTTCTGGCAATTTAGCCATTTGTGCATTTAATGTCTCAAGTTGTTGTGTCAAAATTTTATTCTAAGCCAGAATTGCATCTGAAGTACTCAATTCTAACAACCCTTTCTTCTGAATACCTTTTTATCATTTTGGACTTGGTAATTTGTTGATGTCAATGCATCAATAATCTTTGTCGCCTGTTCAACATTAACAACCATCATTGTGCCACCACCTGCAATGTCTACACTGGTGCAGAAAGGCAAAACGAATGCGGCTATTTTAAATTTATAAGGGCGGCTGTATAGCCGTATTTAATCAACACACACTTGTAAATCGAAGAGATAAGAGTGCGGCTATATAGCCGCACTTGTAAATACCATTTATAAGTGCGGCTATTTCTTATAGTTGCACTTGTATATGCCAAAACATTTTAAAAACATTAAAACACCGCCAATCTTGTGTGAAGGGAACGTTGATGAAGAGTGGCACGGGAGCGCCAACAACGATAGCAGCAGCAGAAGCGGCGACGGATAGGGAAGCTGCGACGGAGCAAACCAAAAAACCCACAAGAACCCACGAAGGCAATGAAAGAGTACTGAGCAATGCAAGAAACCAAACAATGTAAGAAAAACAAAAAAAATTATACATGAAGAGTGGCATGGGAACACCAACAACGGCGGCAGATAGGGAAGCAGCGACGTTGCAACGAATGCCAGCCAATGAAATAGTGCTTCGAGACCACCAATGCAAGGAAAAAAAACATATATAAGAAAAACGAAAACATCTATGCATATATTTGTGAAGATGAAGAGGAAGAAAGAGAGCTCAAGAAACTTACATTGGCACAAATGGAATGCAGATGCAGCAGAAGGAGATGAACTCAGAGCGCAAACGCGAAACGAAAGCAAAGACGAGAAAGAAAGTATGAAATTGTGTGTGGCGCGCTTCAAAATTTAGGGTAAAAAAGGATTTACGAATGCGGCTAAAGATAAAACCGCATTCGTAAATCAAAACGCTTTGATTTACAAGTGCGGCTATACAAATAGCTGCATTCGTAAATCAAGCGCTTTGATTTACAAGTGCAGCTATACAAATAGCCGCATTCGTAAATCAAACGCTTTGATTTACAAGTGCGGCTATACAAATAGTCGCATTCGTAAATCAAAATAATTTCAAAAATGTCACCTCATTTTTTACGAAAGCAGGTAACGCAAAAGCCGCTCTAAATAAAGAGTACCCTTTTCTTCTCTTTGCACTAGTGCTAGAAGCATCTTTGTATCAAATTTGAGACCATTGTGGAAGATACTCAATTGAGCAATGTCTTCAAATCCATGATTTGAGCATTTTTTCAGCATCATTTTAAATCTCTTTCATGTCTCACAGAAGGCTTCATCTGATCCTTGTCTGAACATAGAAATATCATACTTTGCTTTGATGTAGCGAGATAATGGAAAAAATCTTTGTAAAGTTTTTTCATTTACATCCTTTCAACTGGTAAGGCTCTGATTTGTATGTGATTTAAGCCATTCTTTAGCTTTTCCTGTCACTGAGAAAGGAAAAAAAACGCAGATAAACATTTTCAATATCACTTGATCTGA
Organism: Phaseolus vulgaris; assembly: GCF_000499845.2. Taxonomy (NCBI): domain Eukaryota; kingdom Viridiplantae; phylum Streptophyta; class Magnoliopsida; order Fabales; family Fabaceae; genus Phaseolus; species Phaseolus vulgaris. Next base: position 49,560,082 of record NC_023752.2, read on the forward strand.
TTGAAAATCCATTTTTCCCACCAATTCATAAAAGGTAGACAAATGTGTAAATGGATTCTCATGGTCCATTGTGTTAAATTGATGGGTATTGATAAGACTAAGGAATGTAGGTTTCATCTCCAAGGCCTTGGTGGTAGAAGGTATTGCAATACTAGAAAAATGCCTTGGCCCCTGCTGCATGGCATAATCTCCAACTGTCTTCTTAGGAGGTGGTGCTTGCTCTTCAGTCATGATGCTCTCTTCTTGAATAATAATAATGGGAATGGAAGAAGTGGTTGATGATACTTCTTTAGTGTCTCCTTGTTTTTCTTTTCGCTTTTTCTCCTTATTTCTTCTTGTTTCCTTTTCAATCTCTTATTCAAATAATAATTGGTCTTTAGGAATTTGACCTCTTAATATCATATAAGACAATTCACTCAAAGGCTAACACAAGGATTCACTAGCAGTAAAAAAAGAAATTTTTAAATATTCAAATTGAAAACAAATAAAATAAAATAAATTCAAAATAAATTTGAAAACAAAATAAAAATAATATGCAAATAAAATAAAATAAAACAATAAATAAAAATAAAAACAATTGAAATATTCACAGTATTTTGGAATTTGTACTAAAATTTAAATTAAATTGTTCCCTGATAACGACGTCAAAAACTTGATGACTATTTTACGACAAGTGTAGCGTGTCATAAGTAGTAAATTTGTCCATAAGGACGAATATCAAACACACAAAGAACAATAGAATTTTCAAGTATAATATTCACTAAATAAAAAAACATTATAATAAAGTTTGTTGAAAGTTTGTTGTGAATGATTGCAAGAATGTAAATAAAGCAAAGTAAAGAGTTGTTGATTCAATTGGGAAAATTGGGATTGGGGTTCATCCTTTTAAATCTCTTGTATTTTTGAAAAGCATAATAATATTCTACCTTTGATACCCATATAAAATTCATTTATATTGATTCCTCGTATTTAAAATTATTAAGATATTCTCCTAAATATTGATTCATCACATATTTATAAAATCTCCTCATCGTTACGAGCAAATGTTAGATAGCAATTAACCTTTCAAATCTATTCTTAGCATTCAAATATGTTAAGCATTATCATTTAGGTCAGATGCTTAGAGATACTTTTCAGTCAAATCTAAGGATCAAAATCATGATAAAACAAGTGTTAAGAATAAAACGACAATACCAATCATCAATCAAGAATAAAATATTATGTTTAAATAACACCTCAATACATTCGAGTTTGAACAGATTACTCACATTACAAGAAAAGAAGATCCATGATGTTTCTCCTTGACGGTTGTCTGCCAATGATGTCTAGGATTATGTCACACGCCTCATATTTAACCTAATTGGACTTGGGCTAAGTGACTTCTCGCCTAAGCGAGCTACAACTTGCTTGGGCGAGTTGGATGAGAAAAAACCCAACTTCTCTGGAGTGATCTTGTCTGGGCAAGATTGGGCTCGCTTGGGCGAGTTCCTCTGGAGTGAACTGGCTTAGGTGAGTTTGGATGAGTTTTGCGCATTCTAGCTTTCTCTTTTCATCTCTTTTTTTTCCTAAAATCCTGAAATTATCACAAATTTGAGAATTAATTGTTTTTATTCATATTATAATCACAAAAATATGTAAAAAGATTTAAATTGATAAATTAGAGACTAAATTATAATATTTTATCATTAAATATTCATAAGTGTATGTCTTTTAATATGAAATATTACTGAAATATGACCCTTATAACTTATACAACCTTAAAACCTTATATGATACCCCTTAGGTTTTAAGAAACTCGTAGAATTTCTTAAAAATAAAATTCAACCCTCTTCTTATAATCTAGGCACTTGTAAGTTCCTAACATTTCATATTTGTCTTCCATCATTACTGATTTTTGTCTCGTCAGTGATATCTCTTGTTTTTATCAAAATTTTCTAGACTAATTGTAATTTCTTAGTTTTTTTTTGTATTTTTAGTTTAGAATAAACAAAATTTTATAACTTTATAAAAAAATTGTTATATAATTTCATAATTTTATGTTAAATAATAAACATAAATTTATAAATATTTAATATTTAAAATATGTATTATATATATATATATCAGTTTTCAGTAATAATAAGAAATTTATATGAGGAATATAAAAAAATAAATAATTTTTTGTATCTAGTTTTTTTCATACATTCTTTGATTTCAACCTTATATATCATCGGTTCCTAGGAACGAAATCGGTTATGAGAACCACGGGTAAACAAAAGGATGAAATGTTGCAGTTGGAATCCGTTAATTTAGTCAAATTGGTTTTATTAAGAAAAACAAATAAACGAAATATTAAAAGGGAAATTACTGAAAGATTCCAACAATTTGTAAATACTTGTCATAGGACTTTAGTCCTTTTTAGTCCTTGAGAACTTCACGGGTCATTTTCTGAAAATGAACAAAAGAAGAACCAGTGGGGCCAGAAGCAGCCTTTTTGGCCAATGCTTTCCACTTCAGAGCTTTCTTTTTCATCTCTCTACCCTTTTCACCTTCAGTCATCTCCCTCACAAGCATCTCTATTTGGTGCCTCTCTACATCTTCAATCTCCACCCCAATCCCCCATTCCTTGCAACAAAACCTACAATTAGTTTGTTGCTCCGCAAAGAAAGGCCAACATATCATTGGAACACCTGCACAAACACTTTCCAACGTTGAGTTCCAACCACTATGAGTCAAGAACACTCCAATTGCTGGGTGAGCCAACACTTGCTCTTGGGCACACCAACTAGATAACAGACCTCTATTCTTAGTTTGTGTCACGAACTCTGGAGGTAGAACAGCTTTTTCACCAACCACAAGATCTTGTCTTATAACCCACAGAAAGGTTTTGTAGCTGTTTGCTAGTCCCCATGCAAACTCAATCAATTGGTCATTTGTCATAACTGTCACGCTTCCAAAGTTCACATAAACCACTGTGTTGGCTTCTTTAGTATCAAGCCATTCCAGACACCCCGGCTCCTCCCTCCAAAGGTTGAACCCTATTGCGTTCAAGCTCTTATCACTGACATCGTCCAAGAGCAAACTTAAGGGACCAATGGAGTACACCGGAGGCAAAATGGATGAGAATGCTTCCAAAACATCATGCTCTAAGGCATCAAATGTGTTCAAAATTATTGCACAAGCCTTTTCAGCTCTTTTGCACTCGCCACTAGCGAAATTAAACATAATATCTTCTGGATCTGTGGTCCTAATGAAGGACGGAATATCCTTCAATCGAATTTCTTTAATGCCTGCAATCCAATCGATTGTAGTATCCAGATATCCGTTTTTCAGATAACTCGCATCTGCATCTCAAATACAAGAATCAAATGATTAAACTCATTAATTCCATTGAAGTCCACAGTCTTACTCTCTGCATAAAGCTTACAGTAAATGTAATTAATACCAAACTTGTTATAATCCTACATCAACTTCTCTTTCCTCTTATTTACAATTTATGTCACGTTTATTATTTCAAAAATATTTTCAATAAATATTAATATTTTAGTTATTTATAAAAATTTATAATTTTTAAAATTTTGAAAATTATGTTAACATTTTGTATTTTGCTTATATTTTTATTAAGGAGATTTTTTTTAAAATGTTTTTATTCTAAATATTAATATTTTATTGTGGATGTAAGGTGGAGAAGGATGTAAAAATATCATAACCTTATTATTTCTAATTTTCTGTCTCTCTCTTTCTTATTCAATCTTACCTAATTAAACATAGAAATTGATAAACGTCACATCCCAAATTTTAGGGTGTGTTTGGATTGGGGAGTGGATGTCTGAGAATTTGAGAGAGTGACCATATATGAGAATGCGAGAAGATAGTGTGAAGAAAGTGAGGTTGTTTGGATTATGGGGTATCATAGAGTGGATTTGTGAGGAAAGTTTATGAGAGTTTGTAAGTGACGTGATGGTTGTGAAGGAATTTTAGTTTTTTTTTAATTATTAAATGTTACTTTACCAATTTATCCTTGCCTATTAAACAATTGTTATAACGAAATGAATTATTTTTGTTTAAAAATTAAAATTAGAAAATAAATATATATTAAATATAAATAGATATAATTTAAAAATTATAATTAGAAAAGAATGTATTCAACAAATTAAATAAAAAAAACTTCAAGTAATTTCTAAATATTAAACATGCATTATAAAATTAAAAATTAAATAAGATCTTATATAAATAAAAAATAATATTTTTTATTATTAAAAGCTCTATAATAATGAAAAATAAAAAAATACTAAAAAAACTTATAACGTAATTAGTAATAGAAAATAATTTCATAAAAAACTATTATAAAAAAAATACTAACTCATAAACATCATAATTAAAAAAATATATTAATATAAACGCAACAACAAATTAAATAAAGGGAACTTCAAATAATTTTATAAAATATTAAATATATACTATAAAATAAGAAAATAAATCACATCGTATATAAATAAAAAAAATACAATTTTTTAATATTAAAAATCCTTGTAGATAAATGAGGGTAAATTAAAAAATAATACATCTGGTTTTTCCTCGGTATCTCTTCATTTTGAAGAAGGAGAATATTTACATTTTACAAATATATCCTCTTATTCTCTTCCGTGCAAAACTATGATCAAAACAACTGATATTCTCTAACTTCTAACGTCCTCTAGAGAGAAGTAAGAAGAAAAATATTATTTATTGAATGCATAATACAACGCTTTATAACTTTTCAACAAAATTTCAGTTGGTTACATGTACTCGGAACAATTGGATTCTTAATATATCAAAACTCAAATAAAAATAATAAATAAAATATTAATATGTTCACAGCATCAAATTACATGATTTTCAAAATAATGTTTTTCTAATAAATAATCTATATGAAAAATTAAATATAAAACATGTAGGAATGTCAAAACAAAATAAATCGACAATAAAGTTAAGCAGCTTTTACATTAAATCCAAAAGAAACGACTAACCTTTGAGTGGTACAATTCCCCGTTGGACAAGTTGATTGTAATGTACGTAGCACATGAAGCCACACGCGCTACTGGTCCAAAACAAGACGTTTGGAATACCTAACTCCTGCGAAGCATCGAGAGTGAAGCTCATGACGCCATCAGAAACGATGCAAGATACGGCAGGGACACCGGGGCAATCATTGTTGAGTTTGGAAAGAAGGTTTCTGAAGTGTGGCAAGCAAGTGGCGCGGGTTGAGTCACAGAGCGAAGGTACCTGGTGCGTGCCTTCATCGTCAGGCTCGGGAAGACCGTCGGGGATGGTCTGGAAGCGAAACGAGGGAAGGCCGTTGAGGGAGTCTAGGCCTCGGCTTTTGAGAAGGCGTTTGTGGTTACACTCAGTGTTGACAAAGGTGATGTGGAAGCCATTGGAGTGAAGGAGTTTTGCTAGTTTCAGCATTGGGTTTATGTGCCCTTGTGCTGGGAAAGGAACACACACGGCGTGCGGTTTCGAGATTGCATCCAGAGAACTCATTTTATTTCAGACGTTGTTGATGATGATGATATCTGCTTTACAACTGAATTTATAATGGAATCCGTGGTAAATAATTTTTTACTTGCTGTTCAAATTGCAACTCCATGATGTTCTCGTGACTTCTCTCAAACTGAGTGATATGGGACCGAACTGAACGGATGGAATCCTGACACTCTGAAACTTTTGAAAAATGATAGAATGATAAGCTTGTTGTACTATACAACCTTCTTTCTATCCTTTAAATTTCTTTCTATTCTTACAATTTCAAATTTTACACGAAATATATTTTTATATCATTAATAAAGAGTTATATAATGGAGCAAGATATCAATATCACTTATATAATAGATAAGATGTCATTGCTGGAAACTATTATATATTTACACTACAACCATAATATACATACTTTTTGTTTGACATTATTAAAGGATAAAATATTTATTTACTTTTTAATCATTGTCATATAATATTTTATTCAAAGAATCAGTAGATATGTTGAGTAGACAGTGATATCAAGGCATATTTTTCCATTTGAACGAGGGAAAAGATTGTTTTACACCCTTAACGTAGTAGAAATATGTTTTACAATCTTTTATAATAATATATAATAATATTTTAAATTAAAAAATAAATAAATATAATTGGAATATTAATTTATTAAATTTTTAAATAAGAATATTTACTTTTTGAAGTGTGAAATATCTGATTTGAAAGATATAGCTACATTGCCTCGCTGACATCTGGGAATTGAGAGAAAAATATTATGTCTTTGTTTTGTTACAAAATTAGTGTAACTAATACGTGCACAGTAAAAAAAATCAGGGTATTAATTATTTATAAATTATTATTAATATATAATAAATAAAAAGATTATTTTAATTTGTGTTAGGTGAATAATTGAGTTTTTTTTCTAACAAACACGCATGAATTTCCTTATATCGTGTGTAAAAGTTTCTAGTGTTAAAAAAAACTTATAGAATAAATAAGTTTCCAAAAAATAAACATTAGTTAGAAAACAAAAATATATTACACATAAATATTAGTCATATTTTCCACATAAAATTAAAAAAAAACTGTTCTCTTTTATGAAGGCTTAAATATTACTCTGATTTTAAAAACTATTAAATAATACACATAAATAAATAAATCGGTACAACATTAACAAATTTAAATAATTTAGGAATTTAATTTATTTCGGATAGTACATTAAATAATTTAGATTTTATATTTATTTAGGATTTTGAAAATTTTAGAAATTTAATTTATTTTAGATTATTCTGTCCCGCTCCAAACTTTGATGATTTATTTGACGCGTTTTTTCTTCACTATTTTATATAAAAATATGATTTATATAATTATATATATATATAAATAAATGTACCTAAAAATAATAATTACAAAGCAAATATTAATATATAAGAACTAAACATCAACATACGAATAAAAAAAATTAAGCATACTAAAATTCATATAAACAATGCAAACACATAAATAATACACGTAAATAAATAAATTGTTCAAGTATTACCAAACTAACACAAACAAATTTTACGGAAACTAAGTAACAATAAACAGTTAGGTAAAAAAAGATTCATCCTAATATGCGAATAACTCGAATTTCATTATTTGGTATGTTAACCCCTTGGTTCAAAAAGAATCTTATCACATTCTTTGAAGTCATTTAACGTACAAAAATTCTTCATTCCCCGCTCCAAGTTTTTTTTTTTTATTTAACGCGTTTTCTTTCAATATTTTGTATAAAAATATAATTTATATAATTATATATATATAAATGTAAATGTTATTAAGAAAATAATTAAATAAATTAGAAATCAAATATTAATATATAAGAAATAACAATCAACATATACAAATAAACAAATAAAACTAAACATACTAAAATTAATATTGTTTTCGCCGGCCAACCCAAGGTTATTTGATTTTAATCCTTTTGAAAGATATGTGCTTTCAAAGGAAAGTGAAAAATCAACCTGTTGAAATATGGATTCAACCGGTTGTTTTACACTTAGTGTATTTTGAAAAGGATTTGAAAAAGCTTGACTTTGGTTGACTTTGCTGTCAAGCAAATTCAATCGATTGTTTCGTGTTTTAATTCGATTTTTTTTTCTGGAAACCTTAACAGAATCCAGTTAAGTGGCTTTAATTTGTTTTAATTGATTTATAACTCTTTTGGCTCTTGCATTAAATACTTTGACCAACTGATTGGAGTTTAAATAAGTTGTTTTACGCTTTTGGTCTTGAATTAAATCAAGAGGAATCATTCAAATCAGTTTTCCAAGATTGCTCAAAGCTTTGGATCTTTTATAAGAGTGGAAGAGGATTGTCCTGTATTCATTTTGCTTTGATCTGTGATCATACCCAGGTGTATTTCATTACTTCTCTCTTGACTATTGTATTTTTGTGAGAATTGTTGTTGTGCAGATTCAGGGGTTGTTTTGAAATTTGTGGTTTTTTGCCAAATGTGGTGTGTGTTCTTGAAGGTTACTGATTACACAAGGTTATTGATTACTTAGTGAATTCTTAGTGGTTGCAGAGGACTAGATGTAGCTCTTAGTAAAGAGCGAACTAGTATAAACTCTTAGTGTTGATTTCTCTATCATTTCTCTCTTTTAAAACTGTTTTTGCGTTTTTAACATTGCTGGTATAAACAACCGATTGTTTCACAAAAACAATGGTTGATTTTCTGCAATGACATTAAAAACAGTTATGAACTTTGTTGAACTGATTTCTAATTGGTTGATTCCTCACTGTCTTTCAATCTATCTTCAATATTTGCGAAAATATTTGATAAACAATTCACCCTCTCTTGTTTAAAACCTATAATTCTAACATGCTACCCATCCTTATGCCCCTGCGATTTTTCAAACTACTTTTGTATCCCTTTCGAGCCGTCTTCTGATCAACTTTGATTGTGATTACCCTTCCTTCGGCTGAGCGCAACTTCATCTTTATGTGTGTGGTTGAGGCCACTGCGCCCAACCTATTCAAGAAAGGTCGACCCAGTCGACCCAAGAGCAAGTTGTATGCAAAATATGTGTTGACGACGATGTACTTGACAGTGATCGTCCTAGTTGTACTTTAGGGTTTGACTAAGTCAAACCCACATCCTAGGCTTGTCCTTCTAGAAACTAGGTCAAAATGTCTTCCAAAAGGGCTAGGAACAAGCTAAAATGCTACCCACACCCCTATTATGCTAAAGGCACCTTATTCTAGCCTATCTTTGCTATTTGGACCCCTAAAGAGAGTCCAAATTATTTACAACATATTTGTATCTTATAAGAAGACCAAAAGGAAGAATAGTTGGTGTGATGGTTTATGCTCAGCTCCTCTGGTGAGGTCCATGTGATCCTTGGTGGGGTTATGAATTGGTCGTTGAGATGACGGTTCACCATGTGCTTTGTCTTTTGTTTCCTTGATCATCTTCGTAGCTACATGGGTTGTATCACTTCAAGTGCATACGAATCTGATTATACCCTGAAAATGCATCCAGAAAACTTAACAGTCGACATCCTAAGGCGCTATCAACCAAGGAATCTATGCTCGGTAGAGGGTAAAAATCCTTGGGGCAAGCCTTATTCAGGTTAGTGAAGTCAACACACATCTTCCACTTCCTATTTTTCCTTTTTTACCAACACAACATTCGCCAACCACTCAGGGTATTGGATCTCCCGGAAGTGGTCAGCTGCCACGAGCTTCCTAGTTTCTTCTCGGATGACGAGTCGTTTCTCTTCATTGAACTTCCTTCTTTTCTGGACCACATGCTTGAACTTTTCATCCATGGTAAGCCAATGGCACAAAAAGTCCGGATCTATTCCAGGCATGTAAGCGAACAACCATGCGAAAGTGTTCATGTTCACCGAAATAACATTGACTATTCTATCTTCTAATTCTTCGCCCAACGTGGTGCCAAACTTGAATTTATTTCCCTTTATCTCCCTCTCTTGAACCTCTCCAGCGGGTCTAGGTCGTCTTTCATTGCTAATATCTACCTCTGCTATTCATCCTAGGTCTCCAAGCTAGATAGTAACTGTGTAAGTTTTCCTACGATTTTTCAAGTTGCTCTCGTAACACTTTCGTGTCATCCTTTAGTCGGCCTTTATAGTGATTACCCCTCCTTCCGACAAGGGCAATTTCATTTTCATGTGGGCGATTGAGGCTACTGCACCCAATTGTTCAAAAAAGGTCGTCCTAAAAGTAGGTTGTATGTAGATGATGCATGGACAACGATGTACTTGACAATAATCGTTCTTGATGAGGAATTGACTATAAGAAGACAAGGTGCATCACAATTAAGGAGGCTTAAGGACACATCAATGGAGTTCAATGCCTTCCAAATGTTGAACCAAACTCATAAACATGAGTGTCATATCCTTACACAACAATATAATGCGAAAACTATAAGAAAAACAAGATCAACACATTTAACCGAATATACACACAATACAAAGCAAAAGAACCGATTGAAATGAAAAACAAAACAAGACAACCGAACAAAATTGAAGAACAACACAAACAACCGAATAGAAATTGAAAGTATGGTGCAGGAAATGGAAATGGAAGATGAAGCAAAAAGGACTTATGTGGTTGAAGCCATGGGAGGGAAAAACACGCCACTTGGAAGGTGCTTGATCCAAGATATGTGCAAGAATGCCACCACTTGGAGCTTCCCAAACACTCACAAGATGAGACAAGATTAGGAGAAACAATTCTCACAACTCACACAAAATTTGTGTATAGTAACAATACTTCAAAAATCAATCTTCTTTTACATGAGCATGGCATCTCAATTTATTGTGTGAGAGGGCTGAAATTAAAGTGGGAAAATTCAAATGAAACACATTTGAATTTGGCGCCTATTCCAAGTGACAAGGGAGGTGTGACTTGGTTTCTCACTTTGGCACCTCCTAAATCTACACCAACACCTTTTTTTTATGTCACATGGAAGGTGTGACTTATCTTTGTACATTGGCACCTCTTATTTCTATAACTACACCTTCCTTTTATGTTCTACTAAAAACACTACTCAAAAGAAATTACAAAAAGAGACATCCATTGATGCTCATCTCCCAAAGCCTTGACCTTGCTCCTAGTAATCCTTTGAGGCATGAAGGACGTTAAGTTCATGGGCTGGCTTGGGCCCCCACTTGGACTTGTGCTTCTTGGGCTTGGGCCTCATCTTTTGAGAAGACTAATAAGAAGAACTTTAAATGCTTTGGCCCTTGTCCATTCCTCCTATTAATGAGGGTTTTATTTGCTTATTGAGATGACCCTTCAAGTGTAGCATCCTTGGTCATCTTCATGTATTTTTGGTTCTCATCAGTTCTAGTCGCGCTTTCATCTGAAAAAGTTGTCTTCAGCTCGACGTATCCTCGCACTTCCACTTGATCTCCTGCAAAACCAACTAGACAACCATCATAAGGCCTTAACTAGTCAGGGGATATTTGCAAACTTGTAAACATCCCCCAAAACATCACGTCGGCCGAACTTCCTTGGTCGATCAGGACTCTGTGCATTTTTCGTCCTACCATAACAACAGATATCACCATTGGATCATCCTCTAGGTTGGAACCTGTGACACAGAGGGAAGGCTCTGCAGGGCGGTCATACCTCCTCGTATCCAAGGACATTACTGCTCGTGCGTATCGTTTCCGCTTGGAGGTCGAGCTTCCCCCTTTAGAGGACCCTCCTGCGATACTGTTCAACTCCCCATGGATTGGATTTTCATGCGTTTGATATCCGATTGCAACTTTTCCTCTTAGTTTCTCTTGGTTAGCCTCGAGATACTCCTTTAAGAAACCTTCTTTGACTAAATAGGCCAGTTGGTTACTTAAAGTTATGCATCGTTCAACGCTATGCCCAAATGCCCTGTGAAACTCGCACCATGCATCTCTTCGTGATCCCAAAAATTAATATATCTTTTGGGGAAACTTCAGCTTATCCGCTACCCCCGACATGCTTAAGAGCTCTTTTCATGATACTCGAAATCTGGGCCTGATCGTCGTCTCCTCTCTGGCCCTTATCTCGAACTCCTCCTTCTTAGAAACATATGGGACATACCTTGGATCCGTTTTCTTCAAAGTGGAGGCTTGATTTCTCCTGTTGGAATGGTCTCAGTTGTTTTCCTTGTGCTTGGGTTGCTTTGACTGCGAGCCACCATTTCTCCTGAGCACGACCTCCTCAGCTTGCGATAGCCTGCTGGCGTACCTTAGAAAATGTCTCCACCGGATTCCTAATTAGTAACTCACTGAATGGGCTTGCTAATATACCTAGTTCGAAAGCAGCGACCAACATCTCTTCATCCTGCGTTTGAAGTCTTACCATTGTTAGAATTAAAGGCTTTAAACAAGAGGGGGGTGAATTGTTTAATGAAATATTTTCGAAAATACTGGATAAGAATGAAGATTGATGAAGAAGCACAGAAGAAGCAATTAGATCAGCCAAGAAACTAAATTATTTTAAATTGGTTCCAAAAAATCAATCAGCTGTTTATGTGAATCAACCAATTGTTTTTATTAGCAGTTTCTAGAATCACAGTTCAAACAGTTTTAAGCAGTGAGGGATAGAGAGATTCATACACAATATTTATACTGCTTCACTCTTACACCAAGAGTTACATCCAGTCCCTAGAAACCCCTGGGTATTCCACTAAGTAATCAACCACAAATTACAAAATACAAACACCAAAGAGGTGATTTTGAACCCTCCAAGAACACTCACCCTCTTTTACACACAAACACTACAAGTCAGAACACCCTCTAATTGTGGACACCACTAGCTTACAAGTTTTACAAATATGAAATGAATTAGAAGTAACATCAGAAAAGAGCACACCTGATACAAAAGGATTGCAACAGATCCCTATTTCACTCTTAACCAAAGCAAAGCCTTAAGCAATCTTGCAATCTTGAAAAACTTTAATCTTTTTGGTAATCTCATCTCTCTTTAATTTCAGAGATGTAAACACCAGTTATATAGCCTCAAAATTAGTCATTTAAGACTTTTAATCAAGGCCCAAAACAGTTTAGAATCATGGAAAACAGATTTACTAGACTTAACCAATTATGTTAAGATTTTTAAAAAAATAATAGATTGAAAGCTCGATTCAACCGATTGAATTGGCCTTGACTGTGAGGCAAACCAATTTCAGCTTTTTAAATCCTTTTCAAAACCACTAAGTGTAAAACAACCGATTGAAACGATAAATCAATAGGTTATTTTTCACTACTTTGAAAAACACTTTTCTTTTGAAAGAACTTGATTGATTCAGTTTTGGATTAAGCTAAGAGTGGATTGACAAATTATAATCTACCTAGAACCCATGCCCACAAGTAGCAACCTAGTCTTCAAGCAATCTTCATGGATTTGGAGACATTAAAGCTTTAAGTTCAATAATCTCCCCCTATTTGATGAAGACAAATCCCTCGTTTGCTTGGGATGTTCTGTTTGAATTTGACAATACCTGCAAAACACAAAATGTGCATGTACCAGAGGTAATCATTTCCTTATATCATTAGCACCACATAACCAATTTTCACCTAGTGATTCCCATAAGGAAAATCAGTGTGAAAACTAGTGAAAACAAGGTGCAAATAAGAGTTTATGCAGCAGTTTAATCAGAGTAAATCAACAACTATCTAATCCATGTAAACCAGTTCTAAAGTAGGATATGTAGCATATATTAGCACATTACAAACCATATACTTCTCCCCCTATTTGTCTTCACAAATAGAATAAAAGGAGGGATGAAAACAACATTAAAAAGAGAAAAAAAAATTGTTCAGATGATAAACCAAAAATAGAAAGAAAGCATAAAATTTTATTCAATCTTCTTGGCCATATTGCAGCTCAAATAGTTGATTCTGCACAGCCTCAATCTGCTCATCCAGGCTTTGAAACCTTGCTACACAGAACTCATGATTTGATAATGTGCAAATTTGTCCAACCTATTTACCACGAACCTTTCAAATGGAGACATGGATGTGATTCGTTCTTCCACGTTTACATCACTTGGACCAACTTCATAGGCACCAACAGGTTCATTACCAGCAACAACAACTTCCCCTTCATTCTCTTCTTCAATGTGAGCTCCCCTTGATGAGCTAGCTTGGTCACAAGCCGGTTGACCTGGTCGCCGGTAGACTCTGGGAATAGGAGTGAGTCTGTCTGCCTCTATTGGAATTTGCTCTTTCCTTTGGGTGTTGGAATGCGACTCCGTTGAAACAAAGGAGGCCCTACCTGTTGATTGCACTTCGACGATCAAGTCAGTACAGGGCTCATAGAAACAATGAGTAAGTAAGCAAGTAGTTTCAGTCTTAGAAATGGTGTACCTTTACCAAGGATCTTAAATCCCTTTTATAGACTACTTTTTGGTTACTTCTTGTAACAACCCTGCTCTCACGAGAACGTTATCTCGAGTGAAGGTAGGTTTGAGGGAGGAGTCTGTTACAATGCACACAATCTTAGTATGACAACTGCACAAAATCTTTCCCTCTTGAAGTGCACAATCTTAACAGCATGGCTGCTAGGGTACCAATTCATGTACCAGCATCAGGGGCCCATTTGTCCACTGTAGGCGTACAAGCCTTTCGTACATGCATCTTATCCCCAAAAATCCTAACGCTCTTAGGCTTAGGCGTTTTTAGGAAATATATTACTTGTGCTAGACCCGAATGTACTAAACACACCCCTCGCGTTTCTCCACTGACCAGGCCTTATACACGTTGAGTATATGAATGAGCCTCAACGCACACATACCTGAGGCCTACTTGCGTGGCCCATTGATGGAGATCAAGATCAAGAAGAGAAAGAAGCCGAAGATGAAGATGCTCAGAGGATGATTAGCTCATCATCCTTTTTACCTCAAAGGATTACAAGGATCAAATTTAAAGAATTAGGAAGTAGTGGTCGAATGTTTTCTCTTTTTCTAGTATCTTTTGTATAAAATTTAAAAGTGCTTAAGATAGTGTTTAGGTAGGTGCTAAGAGGGAAACCTAAAGATACCTCTTGTGTAAAGCATCTTTAGATATTAGCTTTAGAAGAATCTAGAAAGGTATCCCGTCCTCCTCCACTTTAGGCGCTAGAAGTGGAAGAGTTGCAAGGTATACCGGTCCTTCTCCTATAAAAGGAGAGTTTGAGTCTTTCTAATACAGATTTGATATTTTGAGTACAGAAATTCTCCCAAATTGGTGAGTGATTGAGAGACTTGTGTCTTCTCTTATTCTAGTCTTATGTTGAGAGCACTCTTGAAACCTCAAGTGGCGACATCTACACTCATCTTGAAGCTTTGCATCCTTCAAGTGGCGTGTTCCTCTCCAAGGACTCCAACCACATAAGTTCTCTTCTCCTTTCCATCTCATTCATCCATTTCCATTCCCAAATAAACTCTAAAACATGTCTTAGGCTTTTCTAGTCATTGTAATCGGTTCATTTGCATCCTTTCTTACTTTTGTTCGGTTCATTTGATTTCTAGATTGTTTCAATCGGTTCATTAGCTTCCTATCATGTTTTTGTTTGGATCATTTGATTTCTAGGTAGTTATAATCGATTCATTTGCTTTCTTATTCATTTTAATCGGTTCATTTGACATAAAATGGGTTTCCATATGAGTTTTGGCTTGGTTGCTTATGATTTGGTGAGTTCTTGAATGAAAGAACATTGATCCAATTCTAGAAAAGTGCCTAATCATACTCCAACTCAAGTTGAATCCATAACAAGTCCTTGAAATATCTCTATCATGTTATTGGAATCATATCACCCATTAACTCGACCAGACCACCGAGCTTACCTGTCTGATACAGGTGTCGATGTTCGATGACCGAGCACTGAGCCCAACGCAATGGTCCAGTACAGTCACCATCTTTGCTCACCCATCTTCCACCAACTTTGGTGAATCCCATCTTGCTTAGAGAGCCATTGTTGATTTCACTTGAGGTTTTGACAATTTCAGATTGCTCTTCTTCCACATCCACTTCAAAATAGTGCAAACATTTAGAAATTAAGACAACATAAGGGTAGTGGTAGTCACTTAACCTTATTGACTTTTGCATATCCTCCTAAATGATGTGAATCCAGTTAATCTTCACTTTGTTCATAATACAGTAGATGAGCTCAAGGTCCTCTTTAGTTAGCATTGAATGATTGTTGCCTCTTGTAGTTAGCATCCATGAGATAATGAAGGCAATGATAATTTCATTTAGATTTAATCCTCCTACAAAAAACTTTCTTACTCTTAATTGAGGATTCTTTAAGCAGCTCTTGTAAAATTGCATCTTGTTGAATTCTTCAACAACAATTATATTTCCTTTGTTGATCCTCAACCCAACATGTTTTAAACCGGTGATTGCGGTCCAGACTTCATGAGTGATCTCCATGTCCACCCCTTTCACATGTGAACAAATATTGTCACTAATGATTTGGAAATTAGTGTAGAAGACTCTTACCAAATCCGAGTAGATGTTCCCAGACATTTCAAGGAACCTTTTTAGCATCTGTTCCTTCAAAAGACTCATCACTTCCATGAGTTTCTGTTCTTTCAGCCAGTTGAAGGTGATAAACTTTGGATTGTTGATCACCTTCCTGCTTGACTCATGGAGATACTTCTCAATTTTCTCATCCTCTCCGGAGAACCATCCTTCTAAGTGCCCACCTCTCTTTATTCCATGGGTTTTCATCCTCTTAGAGGAAGGAGGTGTGAAATCCATGGAGGAAGAAGGAGATTTCTGAAACAAGAACAAAACTGTAGCAGATTTGAGAAGAGACAAGAGACATGGGCAACAGGTTGATTTTGTGAAGAAAAACAACTGCATAAAACATTGTTATATAGACACCAAAACCACCTTCATATTTTGGCTTTTAGTGGGTTTTTTTCCACAATAAATAGAGTTTGTTTAGAGGCACACAATCCCACGTCAGTCAGCACTAGAAATCACATGGAAAACACATGTAGACTTTGACTAGTCATAAAGGTTCTTAATTTTCCAAGAAGATATGGAATATATTCTATTTATGACCAATGTAACTTCCTTTCAGAGCGAAATCAGACCCATGAAAAAATGAAATTTGACTTAACTTGGTGAAAGAATCTGCAACAAAAGTATTGCATAGACAATTGAATCCAATTTAATGCAATGTTGTTAGAGGGGAAACAATTGGTTGTTTTGTGAAAACAATCGGTTATTTTTTGTGACAGCAATTAAGACATTTCACAAACCAAAGGTTATTGGCACAGAAGAATCAGAATAGAAATACATACACTACCTTTCCTTAGATGAGTGATTTTGTATTTAAAGACATCTAATGAGATCATTCATAATTCATGTGTAGGAAAACATCATTTTAAAAGAAAACTCTTATTCTTTAGAGGAAATTTTAATGTCAAATAGCTATGATACATGATTAAAGAAATGCACATGGCATTCAAGCAATCAAACTACAAATAAGATCTGCAACAAGAAGTCCAGGACAAATATTCTCTTTCACCCTTGATTGTCTACCTCAAGGATTATGAATTCTTTTAGATAACCTACAAAAGAATAAGATCAAGCACCAAGATTTGGTCCCGTTACAAATTTGGGTCCATAGGAGTTAATTTGGTCACAAGAACCCTTAAGATTCTTAGGAACCCACTTTAAAATACCCCTAGGAACAAAAACTTTTCTCACTTTACAGAACCTGGCAGAATGACCTTTTCTCATACAATAAAAACAAGAAACAATCATTTGTTTCGACTTTTCAATTGGTTATTTTTCTGCAATGGTCGAAAAAGGTTTTGAAATGCCACTGTTCTTGCTCTGTGGGTTAAAACCAAGTCCATATTTTCCAAAGACACAATTTTGAGATGCTAATACATTCTCAAAGTTGGATTTTCCTTTTGAAAGTTTATCCACAGTTTTCAAAAGATAATGAATCTTAATTTTCAAGAGATCCGCAGTTTTTACAAAAGCTTGAGTCACACTCACAAGAAGAGTTTTCGTAAATCAATTCAAGAGTTTCAAAATCATTTCTGGAGTTTTCCAGCTTGAGTCACACTACCTAAAACCCATGCCACAAGCAGCAACCTAGTCTTCAAGCAATCTTCATGGATTTGGAGACATCAAAGCTTTAAGTTAAATAACCGAGACTGCACATAATATATTCAAGTATGCCTAGAGTGACTCCCCTTCGCTCTATCTAACTTTGAATAGGTCACACAGTCGTGGGGGATTGAACTTATAAGCCGCGAACTACTCTTTAAACATTATAGAGAACTGGGCGAAAAAGGTGATATGACCATCCGGAATCCCACTGAACCATTGCAGGTCTGTCCCTGTGAATGTACTCATGAACATCTTGCATCGAATTGCGCTAGACCCCCTGATAACACCTACACCTAGTTGATGGTATTACCTACTAGCTAAAGTTAGTAAATATTACCTATGAACTCGAGTTGATGGATATTATCTACGGACGAGAGTTGATAGGTATTAACATTATAAAATTAATGATATTAATATAATAATATTAATAATATTATTATGGTATAATTACCTTATTCGTCCCTACATTTAGGGTCAATATTCAATTTAGTATAGTAATTTTAAAAAAAATCAATTTGGTCCCTATGTTTTTTAAAAAGTATCCAAAATGATAATTTCAGTTAAGTCTCACCCTATAACGTCAAGTGCTACTTATGTGGCAGAGAGAAGTGGAATTAGACGACGTCAAGTGCTACTTATCTGGCAGAGAGAAGTGGAATTAGACGACGTCAAGTGTTACTTATGTGGCAGAGAGAAGTGAAATTAGACGTTCTGTGAGGTTTGAGGTATGAAGTGACATGAGTAAAGTTAGTCTCGGAGATGATGAGAGACAGCTTTTGGTGAATGCTCTGGTAGACTTTTCAAATGAGATCCCAATCGACAACTTCCCCATCGTCTACTGTTATCTCACCGACTTCGCCCACAATTTTGTTGAATCCTACGCCGATCCCAGCCGTTATGGCCACGGTCGCTACAGTCGCAGTATGCTTTCTCTTATTCAACTTAGACACTGGCGTAAAGGGTCTCAGTGGTTTGAACTCAATCATCCTTTGGTTGGGTATATAATCTCTGACACCAAATATTATTCCCTCTCCGAAAATACTGTAAGCTTGCCTGCTACCTAGATGAGCATTACATTCCAACCTTCTTGAACATGTTTCATGCTCCTCTTAATTCCAATCGAACAGTCACATGGGTTGACTGGTCAATGCTCGGTCCTCATCCTGCATCCTCTGGGAGAGCCAATATAACTGCCCATTTTATTCAGGCTATAAGGAACAACGCCTCCCTCTGTCGATATAATTCCGAGATGACGTCCATTTGTTACCTCTTTGCTCGCAAGTTTGATCCCAGTGCACTTGAGCCCTTGCTTAACCTTTCTTCTCAAGTTCTGAACTTTTGATCTATTTCTTTTAGTTTGCAAACAAGAGATGAGATATTTAACTTATTTTCTCCATCTCTAGATTTTTGTAGAATTTAACAATATTATTACAAAATCATTTTGCTTTGTAATAGTTGTACAGGTGTTGTGTTCTCTCCTAGAGAATACCAAATTGTTGCAAAATGCATTTATTTTTTGAATTGGAATTGAGGATAAAGTTTTTTAAATTGCAATTGAGGATTAAGATTTTTTAATTACTAGTTAGATAGCATCACGCGAGCTTCATCATGCAAGCTTTGCTTCTTTCTTTTCCATACGCAGCCAAGATCCCTTCTTTCATTGGGCAGAAAACTTAATTCCTAGGTACCGACTCTTTTCTGGATTTCCAAACAACTCATATACATGATGAAAATTTCCCTGAAATTGAAATGATAGCATCCAAAATATGATTAAGAAATAAATTACTGATTTTTCAAGTTGATCCTTCAACAAGCCAGAGAGAAATGTCTTGTAACCCACTAGCTCTAATTCTTTCACAATTAGAGGGAGATGCTACATCTGCCCTAGTATACTGTGAGTGGTGTCCTTGATGATATTGTCTCTCTTCCCTTCTAGTCAATAATGGAAAAGGCCCCTCAAAATTATCATGAGTATTGATGCTTCCAAAGTATAGGGTTTATGTTTTGTACATTTTCAAAGCGATAGTTACACTACAAAAAAATCCGTATTATCTACGGATTTTTACCTACGGATCTGAGTCCGTAGGTAAATTCAGCATTACCTACGGATATTACCTACGAACAACATTATCTACGAACATTACCTACAGATTCTGAATCCGTAGGTAAATTCAGCATTACCTACCAACTATTACCCACGGATCTTATTACCTACCAACTTTTACCTACGGATCTCTATTACCTACCAACTATTACCAACGAATCTCTATTACCTACGAACTATTACCCACGGATCTCTATTACCTACCAACTATTATCATAAAAATTATATACATAATATTAAAAATATTAATATAATATAAAGAATTATAAAATCATAATTAATATTCATAAATAATAATAATCATAACTAATTTATATATATTATTAATATTATAAAATTAATAGTATTAATATAATAATTTAAATAATATAATTAGTATTATATTAATAATATGAATAATAATAATAATAATAAATATTTAATAATATTAATAATATTTAATAATATTAATAACATTTAATAATATTAATAATATTTAATAATATTTAATAATATTAATAATATTTAATAATATTAATAACATTTAATAATATTAATAACATTTAATAATATTTAATATTAATAATATTTAATAATATTAATAATAATTAATAATAGTTATTAATATTAATAATATTTATAATATTAATAATATTTATAATATTAATAATATTAACAATATTTATAATATTAACAATATTTAATAATATTAACAATATTTAATAATATTAACAATATTTAATAATATTAACAATATTTAATAATATTAAAAATATTTAATAATATTATTAATATTAAAATAATATTATCATACTCATAAGTATAATAATAATCATAACATGACAATAAAACTTTACTGGTGTAATGGTTAAAGCTTCTATGGACATTCCTCAAGGGACTTGGTTTCGAGTCTCACCTGTTACAGTTTAGTTCTAACATTAATTATAATTGTCAATAATAATCATAAAACTAAGAATTTAGATAAATTTTGCTCAATACGCATATTCTTTTTATGAAAAAAATATACAAGTTTGTATCCCGAAAGTGTCAATCATAAAAGTTTATTAACTAGACCATTATCATGGAAAAGAAGATAAAGTACACTAAGGAGGTTAAAATATCACATTTCTTATAAATGTATCTACAGCATTACAAAGTCGATAAAATTAAACATTATTTCCATAAAATAGTCATTTATGTAGAAACTCACAAACTAAAAATGAATCGAAAACTAAATGACCAATGTTTTGTAATTAAATGACCAAAAAAATAAAGGTTTTGATGATCAAAATTCCGAAACCTTTTTCTCTTTTATCATCTCTATAGTCCTTTTTCGGAATCACATTGATTTTTCATTAAACTAATCTCTCAATCTACGTCACTTGACACCTCACACCTCACAGAACACCTAATTTCACTTCCTTCTTTCTGTCATAGAAACAGTACTTAACGCCATAATGTGAGATTTAATGGAAATGACCAATTTAAGTACTTTTTAAAAAACATAGAGATCAAATTGACTTTTTTAAAAACCACTATTTTAAATTGAATATTGATCTTAAATGTAAGGACAAATAAGATAATTATACATATTATTATTAATATAATAATAATATTAATTATATTAATAATATTAATAGTAATAATGATATTGATAATTCTAACATCCCTATATTTTTCCATATGAAATATTAAAATAAATATATAAAAATAATACAAATATATATGCAATTCTTTCATATAATGTTTCAAATTATTTCTCTCTTTATAAGACTTGAAACATTTACATAAAAGAATTAAAAACAAAATTTCAAAAGAAAATAAACATTTTCCATCATCCATCTTCTCACTGAGAAACTTTATCACCTGTAATATCATCTGCTCCCATGTAAAATACACGATCATCACAGATCAAAGAAAAACAACCACAAAACAAAACAAAGGGTAAGCTAGGTATTTTTAAAACTTATAACATAATATAACTTTAAACATCCACATAAATCCATCCTTTCTCATGCATTCCACATAACCATCAAGTGTCTATCAATAATTTCAATATTCATCTTTCTCGTGTCAGACTTCTACTAACTCATAACACATAGACACTTGACTCATACTTCCGGAAGACTCGTGCGTTGACTTAGATTCAGAAATATGCACATGTCATACTACATCACTGTGAAATCCACACAGCTATGCGCATAATTAATCTCAATATCATCTCTCTTCTAGTAAGACAGGATTAACTCATATAACAGGTCAAGTTAGTTATCTTTCAAACAACTTACCCATTCATATGAACCTCCTTCGACTCTCACAACCTGAATAACTTCATCTATATGATTTCATTATCTCAGTAGAGTCAGGATATCTCCTTCTAGATGAATCCCTAGTCAATGCACATCCTAAAAAATCTTAACACGGTATTTTCTTTCCAGAAAATACTATGTCTTGATTAAAATTCATATTTTGAACCTCATAATATCCAACATCAAATAATCAAATCATACCAATGTTTAGAATATCCAAAATACATAACAATTAATTGACTAATCATATAAATGTCTAATTAAAGAGATTTTCAATTAACTATACATGAAATAAAAGTTTACATACTTTATAAGAAAAACTATATAGAAATAAATAAATCAATCTTTTAAAAGCAAATAAAAATTAGTTTAATATTTTTATTTATTATTTTTTTTAGACTTTAGCTTGAGTTAGAATTTGCTAGCTTGAGCTAAAATCCACCAGAGAGCACCCAGAATTTTAGTTTGAGCTAAAACTCGCTAGCTTGGGCTAAAATCCTCTAGAGAGCAGCCAAAATTTTAGCTTGAGCTAAAATTGGCTAGCTTGGGCTAAAATCCTCCAGAGAGCACCCAGAATTTTAGCTTGAGCTAGAATTCGCTAGCTTGAGCTAAAATCCTCCAGAGAGCACCCAGAATTTTAGCTTGAGCTAGAATTCGCTAACTTGAGCTAAAATCCTCTAGAGAGCACCCAAAATGTTAGCTTGAGCTAGAACTTGTTAGCTTGAGCAAAATATGCAGAAAAATTCTGCATAACTTAATATTGACATTCAATTCATAAATTATAAATCTACACATTACATTGACATTTCTTGTTCAGCATGATACAATCACTCTCATTGAATCATTGAGTTATTATGTCCATTTATACATATATATGATTTCTAATTCCAAAACCATTTAAATCAAACAACCAATTCTCAATCACAACACTTTCAATTTCAATCAAACTACAATCTACTCAGAACAATAAATCTTGCAACAAAATTTGGAATTGGTGATCACGTCACACTCACATTCAAATCTTCTAACCTAGGGTTCTATTGAAGATTTTAAACTAGCTTCCCTTACCTGGACTTTAGCAGATGCTCAGGAAGAGTTCTAAACCCACCAAAAGCTTAAGGATGCCCTAACCTGCACCACAGAGTCCTGATCACAAATCCATTATATCACTAAGACCTTGAGATAACAAAGACTAATTCTGAAGATAAAAACCTCACATGCAAACTTAAACTAAAAGGCAACCTAACCAGATCAAAACTAACTCAAAGAAAAAAGGAGCAAAAAAAAGAACTTACTCTATCTAAGATTTTGATTTGTCAATCTTATAGAGTTCACTGTCAAGAGTCCAATGGCAGACTTTGATCGTTGATCTGATGAGCGAGGAAGTCGAAATTTTAGAGAGATGATGGTTCTTTTAAAATGAAACCTGAATAACTAAATTTCTATTTATATAGCCTTTTCACTTTAATAATAAAATATTCAGGTGTCATTTTAATTGTACCATTTATACTCTAAGACTATTTTTCTCGATCTTTACAATAATAATAATAGTGTTAATATTATTATTAATATTAATAAAAATATTAATAATATTAATATAAATAATAATATTATTAATAATATTAATGGTATTAATAACATTAATATTATTAATAATATTAATGGTATTAGTATTAATAATATTAACGGTATTGATAATATTAATAGTATTAATATTATTATTATTACTAATATTATTAATATGATTTATAATATAAATAATATTAGTATTATGATTAATAATATTATAATTGATAATATTATTAATTTGAATAATAATAATAATATTAATAAAATTAAAATAATATAAATGATATTAAACATGTAAATAATATTAATAATGTTTATATTATTGATCCTGCCTGTTGACCAGAATGTTGGAAACTGCCTCGTCAAAGGATCGACGCGCGCACCGCTTCTAACCTCCGTTCTTCTTCGAGATCCACCTCAAGAACCTGCAAAAGAACAGAGCGGCGCCGCTACGGCCGATCGCACTCCAACGCCCAAGTCAGTGATAGAACCACCAAATACTAAGAGCAAGAACACTCAAGAAATCTCAAGGAACCGTGCAACGTTCTCTCTCCCAGTGTGCTCTAGAACTCGCAAGCGTAAAGAGTATAGTCTGAACGTGCGTACCTCAGAAAGTTCGTTGAGAACTCTTATATACTTGGTCACTTTCTCTCTCCTGGCAGTTACAGACCTGGACACGTGGCTCGCATCCAGTCGTACACGTGCCATCATCTGGAGCCTCCTTGACTTGGGCGCTGCTTCTGACTCTCCTTTTGGCTAAGTTACTTACGCATGGTTCTGTCCAGTGCACAGCTAACTTGAGAGTGCGATCTTTACTGGAACGGGCGAGTTAGGGTGCTCTCGTACACCTTCCCTGTGGTCTCGCCGGCCGCCTTCATAATCTGCACCACCTTCATCTTCGGCGATGTGCTTGTTTTGGCGATCTCCAATCACTTAGTCGCCTGGGTTCACATCTGGCGACTTCATCTTCAACTAGGCGATCGCCTGGCACTCTGAAGATCGGAGCACGCCAACTTAATAACTGGCGATTACACGAACCACCCGACTTCCTTCCCTTCTGCTACTCTGGCGTCTTATCCACACGCCTACTCTGTGGCTTGGTGCCACGTCATTACTCCCGACTACAAGGACGGTACAATTATAATAATTATAACATAATAATAAAATTTGTCTAGTTTAATAATTAAAACTTATTTATCATTTATAAAGAATTAAAAAAAAATATGTAAAATTATCTATGAATTTATTCACAGACACATAGAACTAATAATAATTTAATAACTGCGAAATTAATGAAAAATTTGATTTAAAAAAAATGCCACTTCAAACTAAATTTCGAATTTGAGTTTTAATAAGAATGAATAACTAATATAATTGGAACTGAATATCTCATTAAAAAACAGTTAACCAGACGATTAATTATTGAACTTATATTTAAGATTTTTTTATAATCAACCAAAAAAAATTCCCGTACAAACAAATACAGTTAACAGAAGCAGACTTTAGATAATCACTCCCCCACTTATGAAATATGTCTCCAACCTCAAATAGAAACATGCTGAGATACTTTCAAACATTCAACGGATGAGAATATCAACATTCAATATTACTTTATTGTCTACTCCATCGATTAATTACAATAGCTTGTAATGGACCAAACACAGCTACCAGGCCTGCTGCATTGCAGACATAAAAAAATCAATAACGGATATAATATAGTATATATTTATGCAAAAGCAATGGGGTTGTCTCATGAATGCCCTAAACATGCTGATTAATATATAAATTGAAATTAGTAAATATTAATGTGATGTCTGTTCAGTTCAAGGTCCGAAACAGGGTACTCAGAATCCAGAGGTGCATGAACCATAAGAAGCGTTCAGGTTGTCAGATTATCGGGAATATAGGCCATTGTAAGTGGACAAGAAGCACGGTTTCTTTATTACATTAATTACATAGTGTTTTACTTGTAATTGTATTTGCAAGTATTTTTACTCCTAAAGTTTTTTCAATTGTAGTTCTAGTGTACGATGTGTAAAAGGCAATATCTGGATATTGCTGTTTTTGGCTCATGAAAATGGAAATATTTAGCGTAGAGTCCAAGATAACTATTTGTAAAAATATTCCTTGATCATTGCGTTAGGGCAGGTATTACATAATTAGAACAAAATCAAAATTTACACTCTTCAATGAAGAAATTCAACAAATTGTGATGTGTTTAGGGATTTGGATAAACTTGTTTGAGAGGTTTTTTTTTTTTTGAGGAAAAACTACTTCATAATTTAAAATAAAATAAAAAAAATATCAAAGTGAGAAATTATTTATTACAAAAGACATGATATAGAATTATTTGAGATTTTTTAGTTTATCATATGTAGCTTACGAAAAGATAATTAAATATTGAGATTTAAGTGTGGATTAATATATTGAAAAGACAAAAAGAAAGAATATCATCTTTAAAATATTTAATTATATATATATATATATATATATATATATATATATATATATATCAAACATAAAAATGTCTTATAAATATATAAATATTGGGATGACTTTATCAGTGTGTATTTATATCTTCTCTAAAAAAAATTTCTCCATTATTATTTGTAATGTATTTTTTTATTTTTTATTTTTGTCATTGTATTCTTTAGATTTGGAGAGTAATAGATATGCTTGTAAAGTAATTTGACACTCACGATAGTTAAGATGATGGAATGAGTTTGGTTTTGACTATTGCATCTCCATTCTCAAAGTAAAATTTTATTTTCATCCTAACTATGTATCAACGAAAATGAAATTTTTGTCTCATCGTTATTCTCATTGGGGATTGGGTATAATTGTGTTTGTACTTGTCCTTTTTTATCATTATAAATATTAATTAAATATTTAAAAAAAATAAAAATCACAATAAAAGAAACATAATATTAAGTATTCAACGTCAAAAAGATATAAACTTTCTTTTCTCTAATGTTAAATATTAAGAAATAAATTATAATTATATAAATATCAAACTAGATAATGAAATAATGATTAAATAAAGGTCAAATAGTTATAGAAAAGAGTAAAAATAATTAAATATTTAACCTATAAATAAGTTACGAAACTAAAAATCAAAGAAAAGTTAATATAATTTTTGTAAGTTCCGGCTAAATTAAATGTGTTTTAGTAATTTAAAACAACAATAAATATGAAGGTGAATAAGTATTGAGATGTCTATGTGGACGCGGATGTGTGGATAGGTACATACCCATCATTATCCCTTTATCCAATTTAAAAAACTAAATATCACTCATACTCATACCCGTACCCAATCAATATGAAGAGTTCCCATTAAGAGTTTTGACAATTTGTAAGAACGGTTCATTTGTCATTCTTAGTTGAGAAACACAAATATAGTAATAAATGTGTAACAATGAAGCATTGTATAACTTGAAATCTTCTTATTTATAAACTTTAATGACCTTTTAATTAGATTAGACTATGTTAAGTGTTCAAGTTGTCCTAATAAGTTATTTCATATAATTATTTATGTAATGCATATTACTTTACGAGGCCAAGATGTTATGACCATTATGGTTATCATGGATAACATTTCATACACTAGTCCCTCAACTCAAGGGTAATTTTATGTTAAGAATTGTTGTAAGAAAATTTGTCATCTCTGACCAATATCATGTTGGGATGTTACTCATACAACGGTCCCCAAAGCTTGAAGAGTAGGTTGCGATGAAGAGTTACAAAAAAATTGTCATGTTTTGTTGATATCTTGTTGAGGTATCATTTGTGTACTATGACAATCTTTAATACTAAAATGACTGATATATGACTTTTGGCATTTATTTAATGATTATGTCACCAATATGAGATTCACAGAAAAGTAGGAACATTGATTTTTGTGACCATTACATTAAATAGATTTGACAGATGGGAACGTTATGACAATTGAGTTGCCTCCTTTTTAATTTCTATGAGTAGGATACGGGTCATTTCCATTGAGAACCACTTTGCATGTTTTAGTGTAAGAAGTATCTAGGTGTGAAGTTTTGGCTTCAAGTATTATGTCAGCAATGCATTTGTCTTTAGGTTTCGAAGAGTTCTTAGGTGGGTGGTTATGGATTAAGGAAGAGAGTTTTAAGGTTTGACTCAACTTTGAGAGTGATTTTAGCCCCAAATCACGTCAGTTGTTAATGAAAATGATAGTTTCAATAACAAAGATTCAATGTCGTTAGGATAAGCTGAAAATAATCTTCTGCTACGTGCGGAGGTACGAGTAGGTACCTGAAGTCGCACTTCCCAATCTCTTTTTGAGTTTGTTAGTTTAACTTTGTTTGTCATCTAAGCTTATTTGTTGGTTTGATAGTTCTCCGTTGAGTTGGTTATGTGTTAAATGTTAAGGCCCTCAAAGAAGTCAACTAAACCTTTGTTGATGAACTGTCGGTAGTTAACCATAATAATTGTCTGTGGAACTCCATATCAGTATATGATATTTTTTTAAACAATATTTTTCGTTTTTTGAGGTGTTATTATAGCTAATGATTCAACCTCAATACACTTGATCAAATAATCAATGACTATTAACAGTAATTTGCAATGTCCTTTGGCAAGTGAGAATATCCCGACAATGTCCCTTCCTCATGTTGCATATGGCCAATGGGAGACCATGTGATGAAGTTTTTTTTAACATGTAATATATCATGTTATCATATTCCTGAAAGTTCCTACACTTTCTCACATAATAGCACAATCATTTGGTAACGTGTTTCAAGCCTTTGAAGAGTTTGACTAATGAAGTACACAAGTGTTTGTCCCCGATAGGAGTTTGTAAGGAAATCACAAAAATATAGAAAAATTTCTTGTGGGGTTGGGATGTGGAAGGGAGAAAAATCGCTTGGACTAGCTTAGAGAACATTTGTAAATCGAAATAGGAGGGTGACCTTGGTGTTAAGCGCATTGACCTGTTTAATAAGACACTCTTGGCTAAATGGTTATGGAGAATGGGTTCTCCTGAGATTGGCCTCTGGAAGGATATCCTATAATCGAAGTATGGTTTATGGAGGATGACAAATTCAAGTACATCGGGTCGATTTGTGTACAAATCCAGATGGTGGAATGATTTGTCTTAAAGTTAGCATCTCTAATCATGGAGACAGATGGTTCAACTCTAATATGGTTTGGCAAGTTGGATCTGGGGAAAGTTCAAATTTTGGGAAGATGAATGGCTAACCTACTCTCAACTCTAAGAGAGATACCCTAGAATATACAACAACTCCATGCTTAAAGATAAACGTATTGGTAGTTTCAGAAATTGGTCTAGAGAGGGGTGGGTATGGGCTTTTTGCTGGAGAAGATAGTGGTTTGAGTGAGAAAAACCTATGGTAGAAGACTTTATGGCATGTAAATCATATAGTTTCTCAGTAAAATCGACTTATAAAAAGCTAGCAAATCAGGAATCTGGGGGGTATCTGAGGTGTTTGCATATCTTTGGAATCTAAAGGTTATGCCCTCTGCTCAGTTTTATGTGTGGAGGGCCTTAACGGATAGGATAGAAACTAAGCAGAACCTACACAAAAGGGGTGTGATGGTGGGTGACACATTATGTGTATTTTGTGGGAAGGAGGAGGAATCCACTTCACACATTTTTGTTTCATGTAAGGTATCAATTAAAGTTTGGAATATGTGCTTTAGCTGGCTTGAGATTAACTTGGTGAGTCACAACGAGTTGATTAATCATTTTGAACAGTTCTCTTGTATATGCTTTAATAAAGAAGGGAATAAATTGTGGAAAAGTCTATGGGTCTTAGTGATATGATTTATTTGGAAACATAGAAACAAGGTTATTTTCAACTAAGCAAAGATAGACGCCAAGAAAATTCTTATTATGGCACGAGTCCAGTCATGGGCATGGATGAAACATAAAGTAAGGAATGCCAAATTCTCTTTTTTTGATTGGATTTTATCCCCCCTTAACTTGTATTAACATGACAACAAAATAATAGCATAAAAGCCCTACTTGTTCCATATCTCATTACTCTTTGCTTGGTGTTGTTGGCAATGAAATATTAATTTGTTGCATGTGTTCTTGCTGTCAAATGTTATGGGTTGGTTTTATATCTTTGAGCTAGCTGACAGGTGTGGAATGTTGAGTTTTTTTGGTGCAGATTTTTACTATAGTGGTGCAATGCATAAGCTATGGCAAAGGAAGTTGTAGAGGACTACGTCTTGGAAATGTTTTTTGGTTAGGTTGGGAAGCAGAGGCAAAAGAAGGAATACCTGGTTGGCTTATTTGAGGAAGGATGGAGGAAATTATGGAGAAAGGAAGAGAGTATTTTATAAGGAGAGCTACTCTGCAGTGGAAGTTGTTGTTAGCAACAAGGTTGCACCTCATACCCCATAGAGGAGAAGGCTTGGACAGGTTGGTCTATGTTCTTTTCTGCAGATGAGAGGTTACTAAAAGGATTGGTATAAGTATTTTGGTGATTAGAAGTAGTTTTACTTTTGGAAAAAGGCATGTATGTTGCAGCAAAAGGCAATCTTTAAGAAGGTAAGCATAGGAAGTTTTGTGGTGCTGCAACTCTTTAAGCATTCTTATATCAAAGTATAATTTGTTTATGTGTTTAGAAGTATGTGTTTAGAAAGTGATATTTTTATGCGTTTGTAATCTCTCTGGTAGCATCTGGTATATATGTAAGGTTTTAGACCATACAAGGGTTGGAGCATCCCTAAAATGATCCAGTTTAATTTTATTAATTTTATTCTTTGCTAAAAAAAAGTACACAAGTGTTTGTTTATTGTTCCTTTCTTGTACAGGGACAAAATTTATAGCTTGATTTGATATTGCTAAGTATATTTCAGTATTGGTGAGGATGCTTTAAGGTCGAAAAGACTTCCTCGCACAAAGACTCCCAATATTTAGGTTATACTTTCCATTAAAAGACATAACAATTCAAAACAAAATGTTATTGGGGTTTCATTAAATCTTAGGTTCAATTTCATAATATAAATTGATAATTAGCAATTTATCAAAAACATAACATGAAAGAATTAAAAAGTATGGTAATTTTTTTTAATTCAAAAATACAATTAAATATAACAAAAGCATAATTAATTTCAATAGAATTAGAAATCATATTAAATGGAGAAAAATTAATTAATACTTTACTTTAATTAAAGGATCAATTATCATTGATTAAATTAATTTTAAATTGATTAATATAACATTAATCAGAAGATATTTATACTATAAATAGCTAACTGACTTATAAATAGATTTAGTTAATTACCTTATTGGCCTACTGGATTTCTTGTCATTTAAATTTTGTATATGTTTGTCTTTTAAAATTTCATTGTCTACTTTACTTGAGTCTTATGTTCTTAGTGATACAAACCACATCGATAAGTAGATGACTAAGGACACAACAAACACTTCACAAGAAGGTCAGTTATCTCGGTATACAAGGCCAAGCCCCACCAAACCTCGAGAAAGCCTCAACAAAAGAAGAACCAGATGTAATTCGGAATATTAGAAATTCTTCCTTCTAGTCTTTCCACAAGAGAAGTTTATGTAAATAAATTGGGCTCACTTTGGGGGTCCAAATAGAAGAATTAACTGTTGGGTTTAATAGTGCCAAAGTTCAAGAAGGGGGGTGAATTGACCTTTTAAATCTTTCTCGCAGAAACAGTGTTTAACACAGTTTTACAGAAAATAAATCGATTTATGTGAAAATGAACAGATTTATTTCAGCACTGTTTTTGTTTGAAACGCTTTTAATTCAGCAAGATTAATCACAAGATTATGCAGTGAGAATTTCCAGCAGCACACACACAATTATCAGATTTGTAAAACAGTGGAACACAAAACAGCAAGCCTCAATTTCAAGCAAGTGATTAAGGTTCAATTGATAGCATGCTAATTAATTGAGTGACCTTTGCAAACAAGTTGTTCCAGTGGCTTTTAACAGACTATGAGTGTTCTTCTTGATGTCAAGCAATTTTCCAGAAATTAAGAACAATGAATCACAGAACAGCAAGCTTCAACTTTAAGCAATTTGTTTAAGGTTCAATTAATAGCATTTACAGTTTCTTGAGCAGCCTATCACAGTCAATCTGTTCCAGTGGCTTTTAGCAGATTTTATATGTTCTTATCAGATTAAAACAGCTTTTTCAGAAATCAAGAACAGTATGCACAGTGCCCAGAAAGAACCGATTTATTTTCAATTGAACAGATTTATTTTCTTTGCTGTTTTATCAATTATGCAGAAACGAAATTGCAGAGAGTGAGAGAGAATGAACACAAGCAGTTATACTGGTTCACTCAACCTGAGCTACATCCAGTCTTCACCAACAACAGGTGGAAATCACTAAAACACAGTACAATCAAGTACACTTCCCACTGTTCTTGAAACCTACAAGAACTTAGGTACTCTTGCTGAAAAAACCTATTTCAGCACTCACACACACGCATCCACTCTCCAAGAACACCTATCAAGAAGAGGATTCAACCAAACTATTACAAGTAATAAGAAGTGAAACGACTACACCTGATTGAGGTAACAAAGATCAGCCTTAAACCAGTAGGCAAGATTGCTAGAACAGTAGCTGCACCTCACACCAAGCTTTTGGAACCAAACCAAGAACAAGCACTTTGTGATTTTCGAAATCTTTGAAGAACAAATGCTAATCCTTTGTAAACCTTTGATTCTCTGCTGTAAAACTCGTTTTTGCAAATGTATGAACTGTTGAATTGATTCTTAACTCAGAAAACAAGTTTGCCTTTTATAGAGAACCAACTTATAACAGATATTTAAAAAACAGTTAAAGCTGTTATAAAATGAACAGATTGAAAATAAAATGAACAGATTTATTTTCAAAAAGCAGTTAGAGAATCTGTTAAGAGAGGTGACTTAGTCAACCATTCTGGTGCTGAGATAAAACTAAAAAACGTTTAAGTATGATATGGCACCAGAGGCAAAAAAAGAATCTATTCATTTACAGATGAACAGATTTATTTTTCAAAACGAAAACAGAGAAAGTTTAACTATTTAAAACTAAGTCGTTTTGAAAAGAAGAAGACTTAGTCAAAATACCTGATGCACAAAATCTAATTTTTACAAGACTTTAGCCAAGGCATCAGTGAAGAAAATGAATCTGTTTATTTAGAAAAGAACAGATTTATTTTTATGCAGTAAAACGTGTTTTTGTGTAAAACATGTGAAAAACAGTTTTAGAAAACTTATGCTTGTTCTTAACACATGGCCAGTGGTTATGAGGTGAGTTACTCAGCAAAAAGCCCACTCTTAGACAACCTCTAAGCACTAACTAAGACAAACTTAAAGCAAAGCACAAATACATGAAAAGTACACAAATGTCTTCATCAAACACTACATACAAGTCTTCATCAAACACAATCTTGAAGGGGCAGCTACCATCTTCAACAATCTCCCCCTGTTTGATGGAGACAAATCCCCATAGCTAACCTCATAGCATTGTTGCTTTAAGTACCTGCACTGCACCAGACTTTAAACCAGAAAACAGCAATATTGCATAACATGCAGAATTTGTTTAAAGGTGGAGAATCAACTCCCTGTTTCAGCTAGCATCACCTAGCATGGTGAGCTATTTTTCTCCCCCTTTGGATTCATCAAACAGCATATAAGCATAGGGAATAAAGGGATATAAAGCAGAAACCACAATCATAATAGTTCAGAAACATAAAACCAAATTGTTCAGCATTACAGAAACTTGAAAACTGATAATGAAAGCATTAAAAACAAAAAACTACTGATCCTTGTAGTAAAGCTCTGCAAGCTGTGCCTGAACTCCTTCAATCTGATGATCAAGGTGTTGGAACCTTGCATGAGTAGTTTCAAAGTGTGCCCTTTGTTCTGCAGACATGACATCAAGACGGTACAGCACTTGCCTCTCAAACATAGACATTGGTTCTCCACGGTATTCTGGACTTTGATAGGCAACTATGGCATTTGCAGCAGCTTCCTCATGTTCAGATTGGGCAGCAGGTGAGTCATCATCCATAGGGATAGCTTCACCCTCATCCTCATGTTCTGCTTGAGTGTCCTTCTCCTTGAGAACCACCCACTTGTTTTCAATTTTGTGAAAACCCATTTTGGTGAGAGTTGAAGTATCAATCTCACTTACAGCTTTGATAGGGTCATTTCTCTCATTTGTAACATCAATACCAAAGTAATCAATTAATTTGGAAACAAGAATAGCATAGGGAAATCTGTAATCAGCCAACCTTTTTGACTTGAGCATGTGTTCATTGACAATGAACACCCAGTTTACCTTAATCTGGTTCATGATGCAATATAGGAGAATGAGATCCTCTTCATGTAGGACAGCATGGTTTGTTCCTCTTGGAATCAGTTGCCAAGCTATAATGTAGGCAACTAGACGTGGAGTGAGGTTCAAATGCCCTGCATGGAACCTGTTTATGCTTTCTGTAGGATTCCTCATGCAACTTTTGTAATATTGCAGCTTGTTGAATTCTGAAATTCCACTGGTATTTCCTTTCCCTACTTTCAGTCCAGCATATTTTATTCCAGCCACAGAATTCCACACCTCACTTGTGATCTTCATCTTTGTCCCTTTCACATAAGAGACAATATTCTTCCCATCCAATGTGAGGTTAGTATAAAACACCTTAACCAAGTCAGGATAAACATTACCCGTTAATTCCAGCATCTTTTTCAGTTTTTGGTGCTTCAACACAGTCCTTGTTTCTACCAGTTTTTCAGATTTCAGCCAGTTGAACTCCAACACCTTGGGTATGTTGATCTGCTTCCTGCTTGTTTCATGAATGTAGGCATTGATGCCTTCTTCATTTCCAGCGAACCATCCTTCTAACACACCTTGAGAAGTGGTTTGCTTTCCCTTGCCTTTCTGTTTTTGTCTTGAAGACGAAGCCATGGTAACCTGAATTCTTTTCTTGATTTCAAATGGTGAGAATAGAAAGAGAATGGCCAATGTGGGTAGCAAGTATTCACACAGATTTATAGCAGAATAAATGGATTGATATGGCAGTTATGAGTGGATATGCATGAAGATTTTATGCTTCTGAATTTGTGTAGAGAATCTTTGAAAATATGCACCAAATCTTTAGGGTCACGATGCATACACTCAAATTCTTATTGAGCACCCAAACCATCAAATCGGTTATATAACCATGACCAAAACCGTCAAAGGTACAGAGGTTAATGCCCACTAAATCAGTCAAGCAGTCAAAGATCAGAATTTCTCTTTCCTAATCATCAATGCATATCAGTGCAGAAAATAAACACATTTAATTGCGAATAAACAGATTTAATTTTTCACTGCTAGGTACAATTGACATTTATAATACCCAATTCATTAAGCAGAAAATTAAATCTATCTTTGGCTAATGGTTTTTTGAACAAATCAGCAAGTTGTAAATTAGTACCAATGAACTTAATATCACATGTTCCATTAGATATGTGTTCCCTTAGAAAATGATGCCTTATTTCAATGTGTTTGGTTCTTGAATGCATGACAGGATTTTTGGTTAGGTTGATTGCACTTGTATTATCACACAGCAGAGGTATATGGTTAAGTAAGATACCAAAATCATTCAATTGTTGTCTTAGCCATATAGTTTGAGCACAGCAACTCCCTGCTGCAATATATTCTGCTTCAGCAGTGGAAAGAGCTACACAAGCCTGCTTTTTGCATTGCCATGAGATCAAGCTTGATCCAAGCAAATGACAGGTTCCACTTGTGCTCTTCCTGTCAATTTTGCAACCTGCAAAATCTGAATCAGAATAACCAGTTAAGCTTAATGAAATGTTACCTGGATACCACAAGCCAACTTCTTTAGTTCCTTGCAAATACTTCAAAATCCTTTTGACAGCATTGTAGTGTGATTCTTTAGGAGCAGATTGAAACCTTGCACACATGCACACTGCAAACATTATATCTGGCCTGCTGGCAGTGAGATACAACAGTGATCCTATGAGTCCTCTATATTTGGTTTCATCAACAGAAATTCCAGCTTCATCATGATCCAAATGACAGCTTGTTGAGAAGGGTGTGCTGATTGGTTTACACTTGTCCATTTCAAATTTCTTCAGCAAATCCTTGCAATACTTAGCTTGACTTAGGAAAATGCCATCCTTGAGTTGTTTGACCTGCAAGCCTAGAAAATAGTTCAACTCACCCATCATTGACATTTCAAACTCACTCTTCATGACTTTCACGAAGGCTTCACACAATTCTCCATTATTTGATCCAAAAATGATGTCATCCACATATACTTGGACTAGAATTGAGTCATCTCCTTTCTTCTTGATGAACAAGGTCTTATCTGATGTGCCTCTGTCATAGCCTTGTGAGGTGAGAAAATCACTTAGCCTCTCATACCATTGCCTAGGAGCTTGCTTGAGTCCATAGAGAGCCTTTTGGAGTTTGAACACATATTCTGGATGTTGATGGTCTTCAAAACCTGGTGGTTGTGAAACAAATACTTCTTCATTTATATAACCATTTAGAAAGGCACTTTTCACATCCATTTGAAATAGCTTGAACCCTTTGATGCAAGAGAAGGCAAGCAGCAGTCTAACAGCTTCTAACCGAGCCACTGGTGCATATGTCTCATCATAGTCTATTCTTTCTTCTTGATTGTACCCTTTAGCTACAAGCCTAGCCTTGTTTCTGGTGGTCACTCCATGCTCATCCATCTTGTTTCTAAATACCCATTTTGTTCCAATTACATTCATCTCAGGTATTCTAGGAACAAGAGTCCAGACCTCA
Organism: Phaseolus vulgaris; assembly: GCF_000499845.2. Taxonomy (NCBI): domain Eukaryota; kingdom Viridiplantae; phylum Streptophyta; class Magnoliopsida; order Fabales; family Fabaceae; genus Phaseolus; species Phaseolus vulgaris. Next base: position 49,596,423 of record NC_023752.2, read on the forward strand.
TTAAGAGCAAACTGATTTAGTTCCTCTTGCATAGCTAAAATCCAGTTGCTGTCCTTGAGAGCTTCATTCAAATTCTTGGGTTCAACTTGAGATACAAAAGCCATTGCTTCACAGAAATTGTTCAAGGATTTTCTAGTTGACACTCCTTTCTCAATGTTTCCAATGACATTATCAAGGGTTAAGTCTCTTGGGGTTTTCCACTCTTTTGGCAAACCTGCAGCTGCAGTAGATTCTTGTATAGCATGTGTATCAGCAGTATCAAAATGAATCAATTCATTTTGATTTAAAACAGATTTAAATTCATTACTGCCAGGTTCATCAGCAGCAGTTTTAGATACACTATGATCAGTTTCATCAAAAACAACATGCATTGACTCTTCTACTATGAGCAACCTTTTATTGAAGACTCTATATGCATGACCATTCAAAGCATAACCAATGTGCACACCTTCATCAGATTTAGCATCAAACTTACCAAGATTTTCTTTGCCATTATTCAATACAAAACATTTACACCCAAATACTCTAAGGTGACTCACACTAGGTTTTCTGCCCTTATACAATTCATATGGGGTTTTCTTAAGAATTGGTCTTATTAAGGTCCTATTTAAGACATAACCTGCAGTATAAACAGCATCAGCCCAAAAATACTTAGGAAGCTTAGATTCATTTAACATAGTTCTAGCCAGTTCCTCTAGTGATCTATTTTTCCTTTCAACTACACCATTTTGTTGGGGTGTCCTAGGGGCTGAAAAGGTATGAGCTATCCCATGCTTCTCACAGAACCTCTCAAACTTAGCATTTTGAAACTCTCCCCCATGATCACTTCGAATTGATTTAATGCAGCAACCATTTTCATTTTGCAGAATTTTTGCTAATTTCTTAAAGGCAGAATAAGCATCATGTTTATGTGCAAGAAATAGAGTCCATGTAAATCTAGAGTAATCATCCACAACAACTAAAGCATACAAATTTCCAGCCAAGCTAGCAACTCTAGATGGACCAAATAAGTCCATATGTAACACATCCAATGGATTTTTTGTAGAGACAATATCCTTTAACTTGAAAGAGGATTTGATTTGTTTACCTTTCACACAAGCATCACAAAGCCTGTTGTCCTGAAATTTAATGTTAGGCAAACCAGAAACTAAATCTTTAGATTTCAATTTATTCAAGTGATTTGTGTGTATGTGAGCTAACCTCCTGTGCCACAACCAAGACTCATCACTTCTGGACAGCAAGCACTCATTTGAGGAGTTAGTTTCCATGATATTCAACAGATAAATGTTATTCACTCTCTTACCAGTAAACAGTACCTTACTAGATGAATTACTTGAGATTGTGCAGCCATTTGACTCAAAATTCACTTTGTATCCTTTGTCACAAAGCTGACTTATGCTGAGAAGACTATGCTTAAGTCCTTCTACATACAGCACATTCTCAATGGTTGTTGAGTTCCCTGTTCCAACAGTTCCTCTGCCCAAAATCCTCCCTCGGTTATTATCACCATAGGTTACATGTCCTTCTGCTTTGAGCTTTAGGCTGGTGAACTTTGTAAGATCTCCAGTCATATGCTTGGAACAGCCACTGTCCAAGTACCACTGGTTTTTCTTGCTTCCAATCTGCAAAACAGAATAAAAAATATACAAATGGTACCCTTTTCAGTATAGGGTCCAGCACAGATTAAAACCTTCTCTTTGGTAGCCATTTTGCTAAGTTCTTAGGAACAAGATGCTTTCTAGCAATGCAAGACCTAGATGTATGACCAGATTTCATGCAGTAAAAACAGGTTACATGAGATGCCTTTTTGCCACTATTAAAAGCTGAAAAAACTGATTTTGCTGGAACAAAAAAACTTGAAAGCTTTTTGACATTGGTTACATTTCCAGGGGTATAACCAAGTCCATTCTTATTGAAAACAGCATTCTGTGATCCAAGGAGAGACTCAAGGTTTTCTCTTCCCTTGGTGAAATTGGAAAGAGTTTTCAGCAAATATTCCACTTGTTTTTCCAATCTTTTGCAGTTTTCACAGTTTTTAATAGAGGCATGCAAGCAAGTCAGTTCAAGGCTTACCAAATCTGTTTTGGCCTTATGCAATTCTTCCTCAAGTGTTTTTACTTTAGGTGTAAGCACATTATTTACCTTTTGCAGCTTATTACATATTACAGCAAGCCTATTGGCTTCATCATGTGTTTCCTTGAAGGCAGCAAGCAAATCATCATAGTTATCAGAATCAGCAGAAAAGTTACTTACTGATTCAGAGCTTGACTCCTCATCCTTCATCATGAAGCACAAATTATTCTCCTCATCTTCTGTTGAAGAGCTGCTGGTTGAGGATACTTCATTTTCCTCCCATGAGATGTAGGCTCTTCTTCCTTTGTTCCTTTCAAATTTCTTGCTGGCAGATTTGTCCCTTGTTTGATTGTCTGGACAATCTGTTTTGATATGCCCTGTTTTGCCACATCCAAAGCAAGTATATTTAGAGGAATTTAAATCATTGGATTTAGGATACCTTCTTTTCTGCTGGTTCCTATTTTTGCTTTTCTTCCTCAGAAATTTGCTGAATCTTTTTGTAAGAAGGTTGATTGTATCATCATCTTCAGCATCTTCCTTTTCTTCCTTGATCTCATCCAATTCAGTTGCTTTCAGTGCCAAACCTTTGGGTTTTCTCTCTGTTGTTTCCTGTTCTTTAAGTCTTTTAAGCTCTAGCTCATGCTCCATCAGCTTTCCAAACAGTGCAGCAGTTCCCAATTTTGACAGATCACGGCTTTCAGAGATAGCTGTCACCTTTGGTTGCCAGCTTCTGTCGAGGCACTTCAATATCTTTATGTTGAGCTCCTCTCTATCAAATTCTTTTCCCAAGCCAGTGAGGTGATTCACAATGTGGGTGAATCTCTTCTGCACATCAACAATGCTCTCCTCGGGTTGCATTCTGAACAGCTCATATTCTTGGATGAGTGCATGTTTCCTTGACCTTTTTACATCCTCAGTCCCCTCATGAGTCACTTCTAAGACTTCCCACATCTCCTTAGCTGACTTACATTGAGATATTCTGAAGAACTCGTCCATTGTCAATGCAGAGGTTATGATATTCTTGGCCACAAGATCATGTTGAGCCTTCCTCCTTTCAGTCTCATTCCACTCTGATCTTGGTTTTTCAACTTGTGCATCCTTGACAATCTGCATTGGCACATAAGGTCCATTGACCACAGCTTCCCAAATTAATGCATCAATGGATTCCATAAAACTTCTCATTCTAACTTTCCAAAATGCATAATTCATTCCATTAAACATAGGTGGTCTATTAACAGCAGAACCTTCAGCAAAAAGCACATTGAACTCAGACATTATTACAAACAAACTTGATTAAACTACAAGCCCTAGCTCTTCATACCAATTGTTGGGTTTAATAGTGCCAAAGTTCAAGAGGGGGGGTGAATTGACCTTTTAAAACTTTCTCGCAGAAACCGTGTTTAACACAGTTTTACAGAAAATAAATCGATTTATGTGAAAATGAACAGATTTATTTCAGCACTGTTTTTGTTTGAAACGCTTTTAATTCAGCAAGATTAATCACAAGATTATGTAGTGAGAATTTCCAGCAGCACACACACAATTATCAGATTTGTAAAACAGTGGAACACAAAACAGCAAGCCTCAATTTCAAGCAAGTGATTAAGGTTCAATTGATAGCATGCTAATTAATTGAGTGACCTTTGCAAACAAGCTGTTCCAGTGGCTTTTAACAGACTATGAGTGTTCTTCTTGATGTCAAGCAATTTTCCAGAAATTAAGAACAATGAATCACAGAACAGCAAGCTTCAACTTTAAGCAATTTGTTTAAGGTTCAATTAATAGCATTTACAGTTTCTTGAGCAGCCTATCACAGTCAATCTGTTCCAGTGGCTTTTAGCAGATTTTATATGTTCTTATCAGATTAAAACAGCTTTTTCAGAAATCAAGAACAGTATGCACAGTGCCCAGAAAGAACCGATTTATTTTCAATTGAACAGATTTATTTTCTTTGCTGTTTTATCAATTATGCAGAAACGAAATTGCAGAGAGTGAGAGAGAATGAACACAAGCAATTATACTGGTTCACTCAACCTGAGCTACATCCAGTCTTCACCAACAACAGGTGGAAATCACTAAAACACAGTACAATCAAGTACACTTCCCACTGTTCTTGAAACCTACAAAAACTTAGGTACTCTTGCTGAAAAAACCTATTTCAGCACTCACACACACGCATCCACTCTCCAAGAACACCTATCAAGAAGAGGATTCAACCAAACTATTACAAGTAATAAGAAGTGAAACGACTACACCTGATTGAGGTAACAAAGATCAGCCTTAAACCAGTAGGCAAGATTGCTAGAACAGTAGCTGCACCTCACACCAAGCTTTTGGAACCAAACCAAGAACAAGCACTTTGTGATTTTCGAAATCTTTGAAGAACAAATGCTAATCCTTTGTAAACCTTTGATTCTCTGCTGTAAAACTCGTTTTTGCAAATGTATGAACTGTTGAATTGATTCTTAACTCAGAAAACAAGTTTGCCTTTTATAGAGAACCAACTTATAACAGATATTTAAAAAACAGTTAAAGCTGTTATAAAATGAACAGATTGAAAATAAAATGAACAGATTTATTTTCAAAAAGCAGTTAGAGAATCTGTTAAGAGAGGTGACTTAGTCAACCATTCTGGTGCTGAGATAAAACTAAAAAACGTTTAAGTATGATATGGCACCAGAGGCAAAAAAAGAATCTATTCATTTACAGATGAACAGATTTATTTTTCAAAACGAAAACAGAGAAAGTTTAACTATTTAAAACTCAGTCGTTTTGAAAAGAAGAAGACTTAGTCAAAATACCTGATGCACAAAATCTATTTTTTACAAGACTTTAGCCAAGGCATCAGTGAAGAAAATGAATCTGTTTATTTAGAAAAGAACAGATTTATTTTTATGCAGTAAAACGTGTTTTTGTGTAAAACATGTGAAAAACAGTTTTAGAAAACTTATGCTTGTTCTTAACACATGGCCAGTGGTTATGAGGTGAGTTACTCAGCAAAAAGCCCACTCTTAGACAACCTCTAAGCACTAACTAAGACAAACTTAAAGCAAAGCACAAATACATGAAAAGTACACAAATGTCTTCATCAAACACTACATACAAGTCTTCATCAAACACAATCTTGAAGGGGCAACAATCATCTTCAACATTAACTAGAGTAGGGTATACTTAGTATATTTTGTGCTTATGCCAAACCCCACTTTTTATGACAATGCACTAAGGGTTAGGGTTTTTAACCTAGTTTCTAGAAACTAAGCCTAAGGGGGTGTCATTGACCTAGAGGTAAACCCTAAGCCACCCCTTTCCTCTCCCATTTCTATCCCTCTCTCATCTTGCTCTCCAAGTCATTCCTTCCTATATAAAGGGTGCACTCCCCCATGTATTGACACATTGAATTTTGAATAGAAAAAAAACTCTGTCAGAGTGTTTAGTGAGTTGAGTCTCCTATCCTTGGATCTTTTCTTGAGTGCATAACACCTCAACTGGGGCCTTCACCACTCATCTTGGAGTAGCCCATCCTCTAAGTGGTGTGATTCATTGCCTCCCTGCATAAGCTTTCTCTAACTCTCATATTTTATTTTTTTGTTCCATTGTGCCATTTCCATTCCATTTCTTCTTTCCTTATTTGGTTTATGTATTGTGTTCTTTCCCTTTATGCTCTTTAAATTCCGCACCTACATCATCATGATCACCATACTTGTATTTTTCTCTTTGCCCTTTAGAAGTGAACCTTCACACTTACTTAACCACTTTGGTAAGTTCGTGTCTAGTGAGGATCTTCTTTGGGTCTCTCACCATATTCTGCTTAAAACAAAAACTTATAAACAAAGAGAAACCCATAAAATGTGCAATCTTAAGATCAAATCATATCACTTAGTGTTCACAAGATATGAGTTGATTTGAGAATTACACATATTTTTATAGATTTTACTTGGATTAGAAACTAAATTGATAATTATGGTGACAACTCAGGGAGGATCGCCACTAGACTCGAACTTAACCAAGTAGTTGAGTAAGTGTGAAGGTTCTTTTCAAAGAGGAAAAATACACACACTCTAATTGATGATGAATGACAAAAATGAAAAGAAGCAACAAGCAAGGACAAAGAATAAAAGGAATTGAACAAGACAAGATAAAAAGGATGAAAACACTTAAGATGGATGAAGAGGATTCGGTGAAGATGAAGCTTGGAGGTAGTCATGCCACTTGGAAAAGGGATCCAAGATAAGTGAAGAGGAGTTGCCACTTGAAGCTATCTAAGATAAGACTCAAAGGAAATTTTAGAACACTCAGAAATTCACTCAAGCAGAGATTCTTTACAAAGAATTCAATGTGATTTACAATAGGGGGTGACCACCTATTTATAGTGATAGGTGCCATGTAATTGAAGGGAAATTTTGAAATTAAAATTAAACTAGCTTAACTCCTATAAATGTTCCACTAATATGGATCTAAAAGGGGTCACACTTTTTACATTTAAGCTCACACTTTACACATTTAAGCATATGCTTAGTGTAAAAAGTGTGACTATGTGGGTTGCACATATAATGCATTCTAGAAGTTAGGGTTTCACCCTCCTATGGCCCATGAGCAAGCCCAATTTATGCTATTTTACACCTCCTTTTTAAAAAGATTAAAAGAAAGAATAGTTAATAGCCTTGTCCATTCTCTAGTGTTATGCTCTTGATGATCTTCTAAGGAATGGTAGGGCCTTGTGATCTTGCCTGAGATGCTTGACATAGTCTTGAATATTATTTCTTTCTCCTGGTCATCTTTTTGTAAGGTTGGGCTAGTTTAGAGGGTGAGGCTCCATTCATGGTTACATAATACTCCTCAGGTTGGAGAGAATTCGTCCACGAATTTGGAACTCGTGTAGATAACATAGTCAGATCGCTCACATTAATGATAATAATGTCTAGATATGTTTGAGGTAAATCAAAATCATGTGCATTTTTGTTTATTTTTTTAAACTCTTTTGGAGTAGTTCTATATACAAGTGGTTTTTGTAGAGAATGTTCAGGGATAATATTAATTTGATTTTGAATGCTTCTTAGAAGGGGTAAACCATTAGGAGGTTTTGAAAAAATATCCCAAAACTTCTCTAACAAATACTTCAAATATTTAGAACTATCAAAAGATGGGGAAAACAAGGAAGGCGAATACCTAATAGGATAAACATTATTTAATTCGGGATGGCCCAATATTACCTTTTTTTCTGCGTGCAGAGAGATGATAAGACTCATTTTGACTTTAATTTTCTCACCTTTATCATTTTTTCTCTTCTTTTCAATTTTTACTTGATCCTCATTAACTTCTTTTGGAGAGAGAGGTTTCAATATAATCTTGTGCCCATAGAAGTTGAAAGAAATTTTGTTGGTAAGGACACCATGTAAAATTTTTCTATCAAATTGTCAAAGGCCTTTCCAAAAGAATATGTGTTGCTTACATTGGCATCACACAAAACTTCATCTCTATATTTTCCAATGACAAATGTTATGAGTACTTGTTTGTTTACAACTTTTTCACCCTCTTCACTAAGTGATAACTGCCATATTTCATATTAAAATACATGCACTTATGGATATTATTTGATAAATAACTATAATATCACTCCTAATTTATGAATTTAAATCTTTTTACATATTTTGTTATTATGATTTGAATAAAAATTATTTATTCCCAAATTTATGTTAATTTCAAGATTCTAGGGGAAAATGAAGATGAAAGGGCAAAACAAGAATAAAAAAGATAAAAAGGGAAAGTTGGAACGCTCTAGCACTCGCTGAAACTTGCCTAAGCCAGAAGCTCCTAGAGGATCTCACCCAAGCGAGCCCAATCTCGCCCAGGCGAGATCACTCTAGAGACGTTGGGCCTGTTTTCATTAGCCCAAGCCCAAATAGGTTAAATATGAGGCATGAGTCACAACCCTAGACATCAATTGGGAGAATAAAATGTGATAGAAAACCCTAGAGGAGGCAGCCATAAGGGATAAACATCCTGGACTTTTCTTGCTTTTCATGCTTGTAATGGCCAACATAAGTGGTATTGAGGTGATATTTAAATATAAGATTCTATTTTTTTATTGATGATTGGTATTGTCATTTTATTTGTAATGTTTGTTTATCATGATCTAAATTCTTAAATTTGACTGAAAAGTATCTCTAAGTTTCTAACCCAAATGATAATGCTTAACATATTTGAATGTTAGGAATAGATTTGAAATGTTAATTGTTATTCAACATCTAATCATAATGCTAAGAAGTTTTATAACTATACGAGGAATCAATATTTAGGACACTTTCTTATTAATTTTATGTGCGAGGAATCGATATAAATGACTTTTATATGGACATCAATATCAATCAAAGGATATAATATTACTATGCTTTTCAAAATACAAAAGTGTAAGAATGATGAACCTCAAACCCAATTTTCCCAATTGAACCAACAAAGTCTTTGACTTGCTTTCTTTATAATTCTTGCAATCATTATAACAAACTCCCAACAAACTTTATTATTTTGTTTTTTATTTAGTGAATCTTATACTTTATAATTCAATTGTTCCTTGTGGGTTCGATATCCGTCCTTAGGGACAAATTATTACTTCTGACGCAGAACACTTCCTATAAAATAGTCATCACTAAGCCATTGTAATTTATAGGGCTTTGTATGAAAGATAGTGGGTAATCCCATTTTCTCCACTACTCTTGTACTTGCCATATTAGCACAACTTCTTCCATCTATGATTAAGGAACATAATTCATTGTTGATAAGGTAGCGAGTATGAAAAATGTTTTCTCTTTGAGTTTCATCAAAATGTTTTAGAAGTTGACACAACATATATGCCTTACCACCAATAAGTCACCTTCACAAGGTACTTCACACACATCCTCACTTGGGGTTTTCAGAGAGGTAAGGGAGCTAAACATAGAAGATTGTGAATTATGATCACTTAGTACTACTCCTTCCCCTTTAACCATCATTGTTCTTTTACTAGGACAATTTGCCACAATGTACCCAAAACCTAGACACTTAAAACATTTTGTACTTAAGGTTTTGGTAAAAGAGGAATGGAAGTAGAAGGGGTGTCTTTAGAAATTCTATGTTGTGGGGTGGGTTTTTTCGAAAAATTGGAAAAAAGAAGTTTTGTTTTGAAATTTATTTTTATCCTTCCAAGATTATTTGTAAAAGTCATCATTATGAGTAGTTTTAAAAGATTTTTTCTTTAAAAGTTGTGATTCAACCTTGATGGTTAGGTGAACTAATTTTTCCAAAGTGGTATACTCATATAATTCTACAACATCTTGAAGTTCTCTCCTTAACCCACTCACATATCTAGCTATCTTTGACTCATCACTTTCATGCATATTTACTTTAGTCAAAGTAATTTCTAAGTTCTTAAAATATTCATCTATACTAATATTTCCTTGTTGAAGTTGTTGGAGCTTCAGCAAGAGTTCCTTCCTGTAATGAGGAGGAACGAACCGTTCGCGCATAGATTTCTTTAAATCACTCCAAGAGACCACATTTGACCTTTTGTTTAGTCCAATATCCATTACAGTTATATGTCACCATTGCATGATTCTAGGGAAGCTAACTTTACACGTTGGCTATCATCAACATCACACACTAAAAAATTGTTCTACTTTAGCTTCCCATCCTAAGTATACATTAGGATTACTATTTCCATAAAACAAGGCAATTTAACATTAGGCATTTGGCTCTTGTGATGTTGATGATGGCTCCTTTCTCCAAGTGTTGCATTCTCCAATCTTCCATTCTTCCTTTTGGCTCCAATAATTCATTTGATATCTTGCTCTTCTAGGCTCCCATCTTCTTCCATGATTTTGTATCTCTTGGGAGTCCTCTAGCCGTTGCAATCTCTCCATCATGTGTTTCAATGATCTCCTCCTTTTGAGTCAAATCCCTCTTAGTTTCTTCAATCTCCACCATTGGATTGGACTTGTTTGGACATGATGGTTTCGAAAATTCCCGGGATGAAATGTGAGGCATGTTTGCACAAAATGAATCAATCAAATTTATCACATAAATAAGGAAAGACTAAAACAAAATAAAAGAAAATATAAGATAAGATTACTCTTCACACAAAATAAAGCAAGAAGTGTTCTTAAATCATCAAGTACAAATCTTGAAAAAAATTTAAATGAAAAATGACAAAACTCTTCAATTCACTTAAAAAGGAAAGTAATGAACCTCCACATAAAATTAAGGAATTTTAAAGACAAGCAAGAAAAGGACTAATTCAAGAAAGCTAAATCAAATTAGGAATTAAATATAAACAAAACTTTTAAGACAAACAACAAAGCAATTCTAAGACTCTAAGAAACTTACTTAAATTTTAATTATGAAGCATTTAGAAATTATCAAAGTTAGAATACTCTTGGGTTAATTTGGTTGTTGGTTATCCTATGTTTATTTTACAACATAAGTTTAAAAGGTTGAAAATTGAGCTCTGAGGGTGGAATAAAAATTCTTTTGGTAATGTTAATCATGCAATGCTTTTTAAGTTGATTTGAGATTTACACATACTTTTATAGGTTTCACTTGGATTAGGAATTAAATTGATAATTATGGTGACAACTCAAGAAGGATTGCCATTGGACACAAACTTAACCAAGTGTTAAGTAAGTGTGAAGGTTCTCTTTAAAGAGGAAAAGGAAAAATACACACACTATAATTGATGATAAGTTGCAGAAATGAAAAGAAGCATCAAGTAAAGACAATGAATAAAGAGAATTGAACAAAACAAGATAGAAAGGATGAAAACACTTAGATAGATGAAGAGGATTCGATGAAGGTGGAATCATGGAGGTAGTCATAACACTTGGAGAAGGGATCCAAGATAAGTGAAAAGGAGTCACCACTTGAAGCCATCCAAGATAAGACTCAAAGTAAATTTTAGAACACTCAGAAATTCACTCAAGCAGAGATTCTTTACACAAAATTCAATGTGATTTACAAGAGGGGGTGACCACCTATTTATAGTGATAAGTGCCATGTGATTAAGGCATGCAAGGAACACATTTTACACATTTAAGCATGTGCTTAGTGTAAAAAATGTGACTATGTGGGTTTCACATGTGATGCATTCTAGAATTTAGGGTTTCACCCTCCTGAGGGCCATGAACAAGCCCAATTTATGCTATTTAACACCTCTTTAAAAATATTAAAAGAAAGAATAACTAGTAGCCTGGCTCATGCTCTGGTGTTATGCTCTTGATGATCTTCTCAAGAATGGTGGGGCCTTGTGACCTCGCCTAAGATGTTTGACCTAGCCTCTAATATTGTTTCTTGCTCTTGGTCATCTTCTTATAGGGTTGGACTGGTTTAGATGGTGATGCTCCAGTCAAGGTTACATTACAAGGTGTTCAGGGAAGGTCTATAGAATAAAATGTTATAGGAAGTATTCAAGTTTATGGTGCGGTAATTGGTGTTTCCTTCCCAAACTTGGGATATAAATCTATGTAGCCACGAGGTTGAATCTTTCGCCTAAGAATTTGACAATATGGTATGCATACAGTTGTATGACACTTTTTTATATCTATCAGTCCTAGAATGTTTTCAAATATTAGATGTCGATCAAGATCCCTTAGTCAATCAGTCTTCGTCACGATAAAATATTCTATTTTGAAGGTGATTACCATGAGATCATTTTGCATTGAAATTATTACTTTAAAATCTGAATCGATGAAGTAATGAGATGCATCTTCGTCCTTAGATCCAATAACACGACATTCATCGGTTGCTCAACTCATAAATGTTTTTGGTGTGCCTAGATTGAGTCCGGTAATCATATTGATAATTTTCTAGATAGGTTGGTCACAGTTTTTGGGTCCTTTGATGACATATTTTGTGCACGTATTTATAACTTTGTTCTAAATTGAAAGCACTTTCCATATGTTTTCTTTTTAGCTTTTGACTCATTTCTTTTAGTACTTATAAATTGGGTTCAACAAACATTTTTCCTTTGACTTTGTATTTTAAGCTAATCTAACATTTGCTTAATATTTTGGCCATAATTTTTATAGATATTTTTTTGACTGATTCTAGTTGCATTGCATTCTACTTTTCCAGGGTTTCAAAATGGACATATGGTTTGTTGGATTTGAAGTTCTCTACTATTTTGAACAATTTTTAAAAGTTGGGGCAAATTTGCAAAATTTTGTAATGAAACTCATACAGATTTGTTTTTCCTTGTCTTTTCTTGGACTTTTGTAATTAGGCTTATGAACCTAATTAGAGCTCATATTTACTTAAAATCAATAGCATATATATATAGCTTAAATGTGCTATAAGCATGTAGACATAATTCATTTGTTTAGTTTTTCAATTTCAGAAATTTTCTATTCATCTTATTTTCTCTCAATTTCTGAAATTGCAACTTCCTCTTTTCCTAAAATTTGTGTTTTATGTTCTTCTTAAATGGAGAACTAATATTTTAGGATCAATTCATAAAATTAAAATCAAACCATTCGAATTGAGTTTTGATTGTTTAATGCTCTGAGTTTGTTATTCTTCTCTCTAACTTTGTATATGTAGTTTATGATTGCAATTTGTACTTATGATTTTAGAAATCGATTGAATCTTAATTTGATGAATATATACGAATTAGATTGAACGATGCTTTCATTTAATTTGTATAACTTGTTTAATTGATTAATTATTCAAACTTGGATCTGAATTTTGTTCAACCCTTTAGATATTGGCAAAGATATCATAACAGAGTGCTACGAAAATTAAGAAAGAGTTGTCGAGGTGACATAGTGAATGTGCCTGTTTCGTTTCAGATCTAGGGGAGAGTTTTGCGGACCCGAAATACATATGCAAGTTGGACAGTTTCTCTGCAGTTTCAAGATAGTCCAGGTCCGGCGCCACCTAAATCAGAGAAGTTTCTTCCTCCTTTTTTGGCGTTTGTTGAACATTGGCTTTGATGTCCCCAAATATATGTGGATTGCTTAAAGACTTTGATGATGGGTTTCTAGGTGTGTTTTGGGTAGTTTGAATTTGTAATCCACTCATAGAATTGATCCAAGGTTATTTGATTTTAATCCTTTTGAAAAAAATGTGTTTTCAAAGAGAAGCAGAAAAACAACCTGTTGATTTCTCGTTTTAATCGGTTGTTTTTCTCTCAACTTGTTTGAAGGGTTTTTAAACTGTTTGACTTTGGTTGACTTTCTGTCAAACCAATTCAGTCGGTTATTTCAAAAAATCAACCGACTAATTTTTGAAAATCCTTAACAGAATTCAGTTTAATTGATTCAATCTGTTTTGTTTGTTTTAAAACTTATTTGGCTTTTGCATTAAATGTTTTTAACAACTGATGGAGTATAAATAAGTGGTTATATGCTCCATGTTGTTATGGATTAAAATTAACACTTTCAAAATCAGTTTTTCCAAGATTGCTTAAGGCTTTGGATTTTTTGCTAAGAGTTGAATACGGCTGTTGTGTATCTTTCAATCCAATCTGTGATTGTATCAGGTGTATTCTATTCCCTTCTCTCTTTGATTTGTATTTCTGTAAATAACTGGTGTTGCACAAAGTCAGAGAGTGTTCTGATCTGTGTTGTGTTGTAGCCAAAGGAAGTGAGTGTTCTTGAGGGGTTCAAGATCACTTCTTTGGTGTTTGTGTAATTTGTAATCTGTTGTTGGTTGCATAGTGGAATACTCAGTGGTTTCTAGGGACTAGATGTAGCTCTTGGTGAAGAGTGAACCAGTATAAACATTTTGTGTGAATCTCTCTATCCTTACACTCTTTAAACTGCTTTAACTTTGTTTTTATAAAGTGTTGATAAAAACAACCGACTGTTTCATAAAAACAACCAATTGATTTTCTGCATCAAGCTTAAAAACAGTTTTATATTTGGCTGGACATATTTTCCATTGATTAATTCTTCATAGCCTTTCACTCTACCTTAAATACTTGCGAAAATCTTTCAAAAACAATTCACCCCCCTCTTGTTTTAGTCCTATAAATCTAACAGCGTTTTCCTCCATTTTCGGTGGCTTCGTCTTTATCTGACGAGATAATAGTGAAACAGTTCACTATTCTCCATCTATAAATATTACCTCCCTTTGCTATGAAAATCACATCTCACTCACGACTTCCCCTCTCCCTCTCTTTCTCTCTTCCTCTTCACCCCTTTCTTCTTTTCTTTTACTTTATAATTTTTCTAGGTTTTTGGGTTCTTACTCTAGAGGAGTTTACTTGATAGTTCTTATTCTCGAGATTTTTTTAGAAGTTTTTGTTTTATCCTTGGGGACTTGCGTAATACACCGCGGATAAGTTCTTACAGACTCTAATCCACGACACCTTAGGAAATCAACATTGTTCGTGTTTTAAAGCTTTAATTTTTACAATCCTGAGGACTTATAACTGCCAATACGAACAACAACAACAACTCTACTCCATAGACGTCAAACGTTATTTTCATAACGTAAACCATTTTTGCGAAACCATTTCTAGATGTCTTGAAATTGAAGTCTTCACCGCTCAGAATTTCTAACGCAGGAAAGAATGTGTGTCCACTCTGTTTGACATATACGGAGTCGCTTTTGCACTTACGACTTCTAAACCCGAGTCAAGCACACCTGCGAAACAAATTGATGTTTGAACCCATACAAATAAGGAATGTCATCACACCTTACTCAGTGTGTTATCTAACGATTTGTTTGATGTCTATTGCTCTTACAAGGAAGCTAAAGATATTTGGGATTCCCTTATACTCAAATACACTGTTGAAGACGTCGTTAGAAAAAGGTTCGTGATAGGAAACTACTATCGCTGGGAGATGATTGAAGACAAGGACATAAAAAATCAGATAAACGAGTATTACAAGCTGCTTGAAGATATCAAAGTAGAAAGCATAGCTTTTCCTGATGAATTTGTGTCCTAACTGTTGATCAAAAATCTTTTGTAATCCTGGATTGATTACAAACAACAACTGAAGCACAGGCACAAGTCACTACCACATCTAATCACCCACATCATCATTGAAGACACAAACAAAAAGGAGTGTGTTGCTGCAAAGGACAAAACTTTGTCTGTCAAAACAAACATGGTAGAAGACAAACCAGCTCTAAAAAGGCACGAGAGAAAACCTAATCACAAAAAGAAATATAATAATAAATTATCTCATCCCAATGGAACTAACCCCACCTTTAAGAAAAAGGGAAATTGCTTTGTATGTAGAAAACTAGGTCATCGTGCACCTTAGTGTAAACATAGGGCCAAAAACGACTATCCTCCTAAGGCAAATCTAGCCTAAAAGGAAGATACCATTGTTGTTGTCGTTTCACAAGTAAATCTTGTGACCAATGTGAGTAAATGGGTGGTAGACTCTGGGGCTACCAGACACATATGTGCAAAGAAAAATGTGTTTACCTCCTACACAAGTGTGGGGGATGGAGAAGAACAAGCTTTTCTCAGTGACCACAGGAAAACTCTTGTCCTAGGAAAATGAAAGGTTCTTCTAATCTCACATCTGGTAAAATTCTAGCTTTGAGTGATGTGCTACATTTGCCATCAATTAGAGTTAATTTGATCTTTGTAGCATTACTAGGCAAAGTTAGGGTTAAAATGTCATTTGAATTTGACAAGATTGTTATGACAAAAAATAATGTTTTTGTGGGGAAGGGATATTGTGATCAAGGTCTATTTTGTATTGAATATTTCTGAAGTTATTAATGAATCTGGGTCTTCTGCTTATATTGTTGATTCGTATGAAGTATGACATGGTAGATTAGTACACGTGAATTATTTGAATGTTATGAAATTGCAACGACTACGATTAATCAACATGCATGACAAACAAAGTAGTAAATGTGATATGTGTAGAATCTAAAATAACGTAGAAAACATGTCATTCTATAGAATGTCAATTTTAACTTCTTGGTTTAATTCATACCAACCTTGTTTAGTTAAAACAAACCATGTTTAGAGGTGGTAAAAATTATTTTGTAACATTTATATATGATTTTTCTAGATACACCAAAGTGTATTTAATTAAACATAGAGATGAAGCTTTTGACATGTTCTTAACTTATAAGGAGGAAGTAGAAAATCAATTGAATAATAAAATTAAAAGAATTATATCAGATAGAGGTGGTGAATATGTTTTGTTTAATGATTATTGTGTTAAAGAAGGTATTATTCATGAAGTAACCCCGTCGTATTCACCTGAATCTAATGGAGTTGCTGAAAGGAAAAATAGGACTCTTAAAGAAAGGATGAATGTCATGCTTATTAGTTATAATGCTCCTAATAATCTGTGGGGTGAATCTTTTCTTGCCGCGTGCTTTTTGCAAAATAGGACACCACATAAGAAAACTGGTAAAACACCATATGAGTTGTTGAAAGGTTATCAACCTAATCTGAAATACCTAAGAGTGTGGCGATGTTTAGCTAAAGTGGTGTTATTTGATCCTATGAAAAGAAAAATAGGCTCTAAAACATCTGATTGCATGTTCTTAGGATATTCGAAACATAGTGTTGCCTATAGTTTTCTAGTTCTTAATAGAAATATAATTGAACGAAACACTATAGTAGAGACGAAAAATTTTGTGTTCTTTGAACACATCTTTCCTTTAAAGAGTAGTGGTACTTTTGAAAAACCTATAGATAGTGCTAGTGATGCCATCAGTGAGGATGTTAGTGAGGATGTTAGGAGAAGTAAAAGATAGAGAAAGGAAACCTCATTTGGAGATGATTTTTTACACTTATCTAGTTGAAAATGATCTAATAAGTTTTTTAGAAGCTACTCCTGATGCTAAACATTAGGATAAGGCCATTAGGACTAAGATTGATTCAATTAAGAAAAATAACATGTGGACCTTAGTAGACCTGCCTAAAAGAGAAAATTTCATTGGTTGTAAGTGGATCTTTAAGAAGAAGTACCATCTTGATGGATCCATAGAGAAATATAAGGTAAGGTTAGTAGGGAGAGGTTTTACCCAAAAACCTAACCTAGATTATTTTGATACTTTTGCCACATTTACTAGGATTTCCTCTATTCGTGTGTTGCTAGCCCTAGCATCTATCCATTAGTTAGTAATTCACAAAATGGATGTTAAAACAACTTTCTTCAATGTTGAACTAGAAGAGAAAAATTATATGACTCAACCTGGAGGATGTGTAGTTCTAGGTCAAAAGGAAAAAGTATCCAAACTTTTAAAATCATTGTATGGTTTGAAACAAACACCAAAACAATGGCATGAAAAACTTGATAATGTTTTACTTAGTGAAGGTTTTTCTACCAATGATGTTGATAAATATGAGTGTTCTAGATTTGAAAATGATGAATGTGTCATTATATGTTTATATGTGGATGGCATGCTAATTTTTTGTACTTGCAATGATATTGATTTTTAAAACAAAACTATTTCTTGGATCTAAGTTTGAGATGAAAGACAAGGGTAAAGCAAGTGAGATTCTAGGGGTTAAAATTATAAGGAATGGAGATAGTATATTACTATCCCAAGAAAAATACAATGAGAAACTTCTTAAAAAGTTTGGTTACTATGACTTTAAGTCAATGAGCACCTTTTATGATACAAACTCTAAATTAAAGAAGAACAGAGGAGGATCTATTTCTCAAACTCAGTATGACTAGATAATTGGGAGCTTATTACATTTAATGAGCTTTTCTAGACCAGATATTGCTTATGCAATAGGTAGACTGAGTAGATACACTCAATGTCCTAGTTAGGATCATTGGGATGTGCTTGCAAGACTCATGAAATACTTGAGAGTCACAATGGATTATGCCATTAGATATAGTGGATTTCCCATTGTGCTAGAAGGGTACAATGATGCTAACTGGATCTCTGATTCAAATGAGACAAAATCCAGTGGTTATGTATTTACACTTGGGGGTGGTGCAGTTACATGGAGATTAGTTAGGAAAACTATTATTGCAAGATCAACAATGGAATCTAAGTTTGTTGCTCTCGAAATGGCTGGTAGTGAAGTTGAGTGGTTGAAAAACTTCTTAGCAAACATTTCGTTAGGAATGAAACCAACCTCGTCTGTATCAATGCATTGTGATTGCCAATCGGCAATAGCTATAGCTAAAAATAAAACTTACAATGGAAAGAACAGACATATGCAATTCAGACATAATTTGGTGAAGTAGCTAATAAAGAGTGGAAAAATTTCTATTGACTATTTCAAGTCATAATGGAATTTGGAAGATCCTCTAAAAAAACTCCTAAGGAGAAAACTGATTTTAGAAACATCGAGGGGAATGGGACTGAAGTCATTTGCAAACAAACAAGTGATGAAAACTCAACCTTTGTGATTAGAATCCCATGAATAAGGTTCATATGGGTAAAAGCAAGTCACTTGTTACTTCTGCTAACACTAAAATTGATTTAAGATTTTTCCATTCCTATGGTGTGTGAAAGTGCTAGATACTTCATTATCGAGAGGATAAACTTTGTGGTTAAAATTCTAAGGTAAAAGAGTTTTAACGATTAATAAAGTTTTAATGATTTTCATAAATTATGGGTGGTGTATGTTTTGCAACATACACTTGATGAAATCACCTATATGAGTGTCAAGTGGGGCCGCTTGCATGAAATCTTGGTAAGATCTCTATAGTACTCATGAATATCGGGCACGTGCATGGCCTAGTAAGTGCAACAAAGCGACAACATTGTGAAGGTGTATTGTGATTGATAAACTGCTAACACATATTAAGTGTCTTGGTTCATACAGTTTGTTATACCAACTACACTGTTTGTTAAGTTCATCAATCTAAGACTGGTTCACATAACTTGTTATACCAGCTCTGATGCATTACATCTTATATGAACTCAGAACTTTATTCTTTCTTTCTTTGACTATATGATTTATCTTTTGCAATATGTGAGGAATTGTTTGAACCCTTCAGATATCACCAAAGATATCAAAACAGAGGTTGTGGAAATTAACAAGAGTTGTGGAGGTGACGCAGTGAACGTGCCTGTTCCGTTTCATATCTAGGGGGAGAGTTTTGCAGACCCGAAATATAGATGGAAGTTAGACAGTTTCTCTGTAGTTTCACCTAGACCGGAGGAGTGTATTCCTTCTTTTCCGGCATCTTCCTCCATTTCTGGCAGCTTCCTCTTTTTCTGGCGAGATAACATTGCAAGAGTTCGTTGTTCTCCATCTATAAATACCACCTCCCTTTGCTCTGAAAATCACATCTCACTCACGGTTTCCCCTCTTCCTCTCTTCCTCTTCATTCCTTCATTCTTTTCTTTTACTTTATAACTTTTCTGGATTTTTGGGTTCTTACTCTAGAGAAGTTTACTTGCTAATTCTGATATTGGGAATTTTCTGAGAAGTTCTTGTTGTATCATAGGGAACTTATGCAATACATCGCGCATAAGTTCTTACAGACAGTGATCACCCACACCTCAAAAAATCAACATTATTCGTGTTTTAAAGTTTTATTTTCTACAAATCTTTAGATAACTACAATAAAAGGAATTATTTGGTTCTAGAATCTATGAATTGATCTTCTAATTACCATTAGCTTTCATTCTAGATGTATATTGAAGGTGAAAGAGGTGGATGTACCAATGAACAACTCAATATTTTTTATTCCTTGTGATATTCTATGTTGAAGGATGCGAGGTGTTATGATTATAACTTCCAACCTTCTTCTTATATCAACTAATTATTTTCTAAATTTAACTAGCATTGTCATAGTATTCACATGATTTTCTTACTCTTCAGATAATTTTATTCATCCGTTATTTAATAAATTCCTTATTAATATCACATAGTATTGGAAAATTCAACTCTACAGAGTCAAATATTCTTACAAGAATGGTATTATAAAACCAATATTTTCTCTTTTGTTACAAGTGTTTTTTTCTCTATTATTTATAATATACTTTTCTAATCTTTGTTCAACTAGTTAGTGTGAGAAGACACCATAATACTAAAATTAGTTGAGACACATATATAACAATAAATACTTAATAATGCAGAATACATATCCTGCAATCTTATTGTCTATCACACTTTATGAATTTTTAACTTAATAAACTTCCAGTAAGTACTTGAGTTATCCTAATGTGCAATTAACATTTAATGATTTAATTATTTATTTAATGCATACTATCTTTATGAAACCAAAATATTATAAGGATGGGCACCACGCCATCATCTTAGTTCTTAATGAAATTCATGTAAAAAATATAAAATAATTAAATTTAATTTTCTTTCATGTATAAATTTGATTTTCATTAAAAAAAATAGTCATACATTTTTTTCTCTCAAGAAATTAGATACTTTTATAAAATTAAATTGTACATCTAATCTTTTAATATTTAAAATTAAATAATTTTAATTTATCATATATATTAGTAAAAAAAAATCAATTTTTTTTTATGTGAGACAACAAAATGTAAGGTTTAAATAGAAATATGTTGTTAAAACAATTATTTAACTTCAATAAACTAAAATTAAAATATATTGTTTTTATTTTTTATATAGAACATATTTGTACACAATAATTGAGCAGAAAAATGTATTTAAGCCATTTGGATCTTTATGCTAGTATTAGTTACTGCAAAATGGGCTGTGATAAAGTAAATGCTAGTTACATGTGCTTTAAATGTTAGTAGTACTACTAGGGTCTAGATTCTCTAGAAGTTCACTAGTTGTCAAATACTGGTGCCAATATTGAAAACATGAAACAAACATAATTGATATAAAAATAAAAATAAAAGACAGCTGAATAACGTCTCTATATCTACGTGTAAAGTTTGCTTACACACTACACACGGAGACAGTGTGAGTTGAATATGCATCTCCTAGTCTCGCGTGCTTCCTCGGATACCCACACCATGCCATAAATAACCATTCATAAAACCATACACTTCGATTGTGTAAGTGTCAGTTAATTATCCAACACTATACAGACTGTCATCTAACGTCTCTCTTTCCCTTTCATCAAACCAAACACACTTTTTTTTCAAACTCTCTACACACCCCATCTCATGAACAACACGTACCCACCACGCTCCTCTTCAAACGCACTTTTCCTTTATCGCGTGGACTAAACTACCACCAGTAACTCCGTGGATTAGGGCTACACTTCTCAGTTTTGAATAAAGAAACGCGTTAAAGTAAAGAGTGTCTAGGTCTGTGCCACTGTACCACTGTGCCCCACTTGTACAGCTTCAATTTTTCTTTATTACACACCTCTCACTTGTATATATATACTCTCTCTTAACACTCACAATGCACAAACAGAAATTTACAAGCCAACTCAACTTGTTGGCATCCTTACTCAAAAAATGTCAACTTTTCTTTTGAAAATCTTCTTTCTCGTGTCTATCTTTCACATCTCTTTGGCCACAAGGAGGTTGAATGAGTTGGTGCAAAACCCTACTCAGCTTCTTCATTACCACAATGGCCCTCTTCTCTCTGGCAAAATCTCAATCAACCTCATTTGGTACGGTCACTTCAAACCTTCCCAGAAGGCAATAGTCTCCGATTTCATCACCTCACTCTCACCCTCACCTTCACCACCACAAACCACCCAACCATCCGTCGCCATGTGGTGGAAAACCACCGAGAAATACTATCACCTCAGCAGTAACAAGAAAGCCACCCATAAACTTTCCTTTTCACTTAACAAACAGATTCTGGACGAAAGCTATTCACTAGGGAAATCCCTCACCACCAAACACCTCATTGAATTGGCTTCCAAGGGTGAACACAGAAACGCCGTCAATGTGGTTTTAACCTCGGCTGACGTGGCAGTTGAAGGCTTCTGCATGAGCCGATGCGGGACCCACGGTTCCTCCTCGGTGGGCCATGCCAAGGGGAACAGCAAGAGCTACAAATTCGCTTACATTTGGGTTGGGAACTCCGAGACTCAGTGCCCGGGTCAATGCGCTTGGCCGTTTCACCAACCGGCTTATGGGCCGCAGGGTCCACCGTTGGTGGCGCCTAACAACGATGTGGGCCTTGACGGAATGGTGATCAACCTGGCGAGCCTGTTGGCTGGGACGGCGACGAACCCGTTCGGGAATGGGTTCTTCCAAGGGCCCGCGGAGGCGCCGCTGGAAGCCGCATCGGCCTGCCCTGGGGTCTACGGCAAAGGGGCTTACCCTGGTTACGCTGGAAACTTGCTCATGGATTCTTCTACCGGCGCTAGCTACAATGCGCATGGTGCTAACGGAAGGAAGTACTTGCTTCCTGCTTTGTATGACCCTTCCACGTCATCGTGCTCCACCCTAGTTTGAGGAACACTATATTATATTAGTTGTTAGGTATATATTCATTCATTCCTTTATATGTTTTGATTGTATGGATTAAGGTAGAAGCAAATTACATTGGTTTGCTTTCAAATGTTAGTGTATTATTAATCAATTAATTTGAGTCATTCATCATTACTATATCATGTTTCCCCAATCATGAAATGTAGAAATATGTAGATGAACTCGTCCAATTATTTTTCTTGATATTAAAAAAAAAGGATAATTAGTTTCTTATTTTGACTCTTTAGCCTTGTGATTTAATTTCTTAATTAAATAATTGTAAATTTCAACTTTTTTACTTAACCCTTGTATATTTAATTTTTCAAGGCAATAAATAATAAATCCTTCATTGTTTTCTAGGTTAAAGGTAGAAAATATTTTCTTTCTGGACTTACAAAATGTCAAGATTACCTGACATGTACAAGCTGGTAACAGTGAGACTTGGAAGTGAGAGTAGAAATAGACAAAAGCTAAAAAAAGATGTAAAAAGAAAATCAAAATCAAGAAAGAAAGTTCATATTTTAAAAAGTATTATAAACTCTTGATAAGCATATCAACTCATACCTAACCAAATTGTGAGTAAATATTGTCTCCAGAAACGCGTAAGAAAGACTTAACAATAAACACATTTTGCATTACTAGACTAACAATAACCATGATATTGTTAATGCAATTAGGTGTTAGTAAAATTAATGTGTTTTTTTAAAACTTGAAATTTCATTTTGAATGAGTATTGGGCACATGGCTAATGTTGAAATGAGAAGTTGAAATTTTTATTAATAACTTGAATTTTTTAAACATCATCGTGGGATTGAGTGGTGATGATTGTGATTATTGTAATTTTGGTCGGTCAATAGATTAAAATTGTGGGGGTGATGTATTCATTGGAATGCAATAGAAAACTTCTTCCTTCATTATAGAACTATGTTGAATTCATATATTGCATGATATCGTTAGTAGAAGGTGATATGTTTAGATCCATTCCAAACAAGTTAGAGGATAAATTAGTTGAACTTGACACAAATGATTGTATTTTATCATCCTTTATAGGTTGTGGTTGAGATGTATTAGATTTTCAGTTGCGAACGTCTATGTCAATGAATGTCGCCATGCATACAACACTTGTCAACCTCATTAGGATCGCATGTTGACCAAAAGTGACCTTGAATGGATGTAACCCTAATATGCATTGGATGGTTGGGGTAGCTCATGAGACCTGTCATCATACGCTATGAACATTGTCACTCATGCAACACTTGTCAATTTCATTGAGAATGCGTGTTGATCACATGTGAGTTTGAATCGAATCTCCACATTATGAATTGAACCATATACCAAATTAACACCATAAAGTCAAAATAATTTGTCCCCAAAAAATCCAATTAAACACCATTTTCTCCAAAGCATCAACATTCTTCTTCGTTCATCTTCAAATGGACCACTTTTGTATACTAGGAAATATTTCAATTCTTATCTCATCATTTTGTTTGCACATGACCAAATTATACAATGTGAAGAAGGTGTATAGTTCCAATGTGCATCTCCTAATTACTATTCTAGATACATACAATTGCACTTACAGTCTCCTCAAAGACAAATTTTGCATTACTTTAGAGCTTCCAAACACTACGACATTCTGAAATTTGTACTATCAACAATATAAACTCAAAGGATAGAGTCTAATTATGTATCATGTTATTAAGATATCAACAAATTTCTATGTATATCAAATGATAACTTGCAAGTATCAACTTCATTTTAATAACATCACTTAATTGTATGTTAAATTTACAAGACCTACATAACAAATTTTGATACTTTTAAACTAACGTATTGTAGTCTCTTCCACAAACCATAACCCCATCACTTACACCCAAGCAATCTTTACTTTGGAGGACTTATCCCAAGTGTCAACATAATGGAAAGTCCAAATGATTACAGTTTTACCTACAAAGTTGCAACTTAAGAGAAATGACAATCTACCACAACTAGTCTTTTCATCAATTATTACACAACATTGTTGAGGATAAGTGAAGATTCTACTCAACTTTCGTGAAGAAGTGTTTGATGAAGACAACTTGTTTGAAGGTGTATGAAAAATGTATTTTATGGTCTTAGTTAGGTTAGAATTGTTTAAGTAGCCCTTTGCACTTTGATTTAACCTCATATTTCATAGCCATGGTGATGAACTTAAGCACAAGGATCTCTTAAAAAGAGTTTTAAGAATATACTCTAAGTTTTTCAAAAACTATTTTACTACACAAAAAATTAACATGTTGTTTAAAAAAACAACTAATTCATTGGTACTGCATCAAAATTGTTTTGCTTTTTTAAGATTTTGTTTTGACTCCAAAATTATGTTTTGTTAACACCTTCAGTTTTCAACTAATCATAAAGTAGTTATGTTACCACCAAATGTATTTTGAAAATATAACCCGTTCTTTTAAACTTGAATATGTTATTTTTATAAAAAAAATTAACTTTTTTTTGGGAAAACTATTTTGATTTGAAACCTATAAAAAAGGAGTTTAATCTCAGGTCAAATCACCCCTTGCAATTACAAAGTGCATACTATTTTCAAGTGTTTTCATTGAATTTTTCAAGTGAGCTTAGTTTTTTTAAAAGTTTTTCTTAAAAACTTTTAAGTGTTCGTGTGTTGGTTCCTTTAGCTTGGAACTCAAGGTTTTGTCAAGTGCTGCAGCCGTGAAGGTCCTGATTTGAACTCTTGAGTCTGCAATCAAGGTGTATTTTTTCCTAATTATTTTCTCTTGTAAAAGTGTCTATGTATGCTTCTTGATAGTTTTTCTTAAAGTAGAAAGCTGGTGAAATAGGGTTTTTTCAGTTTGTGTTTTTTGTTCTTATAGGGTTCAAGATCTGATTGGATTGTAATCTTTTTGTAAAGATTGTTGTGGTTCTAGTGCAATCCATCTTAGTATAAGGTAGGATTAGACATAGCTCAAATTGAGTGAACCAGTATAATTTGTGTGTGTTTCTCTTCTCTCTCAATCGTTGCATTCAAAACTGAAATTTGGATATCTATGATAAAATAAATTTGTTGTTCTAAAATAAATTCTTGAATAAATCTTCGCAGAACTAGTTCAAATAGATCTTTGCAATTGTGATTTTAAAAATTGTTGTTCTTTAAATCTGAAATAAAGATCTCATCTCACTTGATTTGTTTTTCAAGATCTTGGTTTTTGAAACTAAACTGGATCTTTGATATCTCATTGTGTTCAAAGCATTTATCCGTGACTTTATTCATAACAGTTCACTGTAGATCAGAATTGATAAGTCATAAATAAAATTTGTTGATTCTAAAGCTAATTTGTTATATTTCTGAAATTGCTTTCTGAAACCAGGAAATCAATCTGTTCTTTTTCTGTCAAGATTTCTTAAATCGTATTTTTGTGAAAATTTCTCCAAGTCCAATACACCCCTCTCTTGAAATTAGACTCTCGTAATCTCAACAATTGGTATCAAGAGCTAGAACTTGTAGTTTAATCAAGTTTTATTTCAATATGTCTGAGTTTAAGTTGCTTTTTGCTAAGGATGCGTCAATAGACCTCTTATGTTTGGTGGTGTGAATTATGCATTCTGGAAAATTAGAATGAAAATTTTTATGGGATCTATTGATATGGGAATTTGGGATGTTGTTGTGAATGGACCATTTGTACCTATGCATGTTGTTAAAAATGAAACGGTAAAAAAGGCTTGGTCTGAATGCAGTGACAATGAAAAGAAAAAAGCACAATATGATTCTCTAGCCAAAAACATTAATACTTCTGCCTTGAATATGGATGAATTTTTCAAGGTATCACAGTGTAACTTTGCTAAGGAAATGTGGGAGATACTGGAAGTAACCCATGAAGGCACGAAAGTATGCTCTCATTCAGGAATATGAGCTCTTCAGGATGCAGCCAGAAGAGACTATTGTTGATGTGCAGAAAAGATTTACATATATTGTAAATCATCTAACATATCTTGGAAAAGTTTTTGATAAAGAAAAGTTAATGATCCTGCCTGTTGACCGGAACGCTGGAGAATGCCTCGTCAAGGGATCGCCGTGCGCACCGCTTCTCACCTCCGTTCCTTTCCGGGATCTGCTTCAAGAACCTGCAAAGAAACAACACGGCGCCGCTGCGGCCGATCGCACTCCGACGCTCAAGTCAGTGGCGGTATCACCAAATACTAAGAACGAGAACCGTGCAAATCCTTTCTCACAATCAGCTCTGTCACTCGCAAGCGTAAAGTGTATGAACTGAACGTGCGTACCTCAGAAAGTTTGTTAAGAGCTCTTATATACCTGGTGGCTTTCTCTCTCCTGGCAGTTACAGACTTGGACACGTGGCTCGTATCCAACTGTACACGTGCCATCATCTGGAGGCCCCCTGACTTGGCGCTGCTTCTACTCTCATTTTGGCTAAGTTACTTATGCATGGTACTG
This sequence comes from Phaseolus vulgaris, assembly GCF_000499845.2. NCBI lineage: Eukaryota > Viridiplantae > Streptophyta > Magnoliopsida > Fabales > Fabaceae > Phaseolus > Phaseolus vulgaris. The sequence continues at coordinate 49,623,223 of NC_023752.2, forward strand.
CCCAGTGCATAGCTAACTTAGGAGTGCGATCTCTACTGGAACTGGCGAGTTAGGGCTTTCATACACCTTCCCTGTGGTCTCGCCGGCCGCCTTCATAACCTGCTGCTTCTCCTTCATCTTCGGCGATGAGCTTGCTCTGGCGATCGCCAACGTCTAGGTCGCCTGAATCTACATCTGCCGACTTGATCTTTAACCTGGCGATCGCCTATCCTGATAAGCTGGAAATCGGAACACGCCAACTTAACAACTGGCGACTACATGTGCCTCCCGACCTCCTTCCTTTCTGCCAACCTGGCGCCTTGTCAACGCGCCTACACTGTAGCAGGATGCCACGTCATCACACCCGACCACCAGGGCGGTACACAAGCCCCCCAGTCCTAAGCGAAGACTTGTCTAGCGAAAAGACTGAAAGAGCCTTCGTTAACACCGATCTACGTGGCGCTGACGCAGAATTCCAAGCGATTGTACTTCCTGTTGCTCTGACGCTCCACCAAACCCTTCACTCATCGTTCGACACGTGGCTTCATCAACGACTCTCTTCATCTGCCGTTAGCGCTTCCTAAAAACATTTCGAAAACCCTTAAACCCATTACGCTCCACTGTTCCATCACTTTCTTCGTGCTTGCAAACGTTCTCACTTCCCTCTGCGAAAACTCTCGACGCTCTTCAACGCTCTAGATCACCGTCTTCCTTCACCGTCTTCCTGATTATTGAAAGGTAACTACTTTCCTTCATCTGCTGGGTTTCCTTGCATTTTCACCGATTTGCATCATCCTGTAACTGCCTGGTGCATACGCTGTGGGTTGTTTTTCCGTTTCTCCTTCTGCGTAACTTAGGGCTTTGTCGATCGTCGCAACGAACATACATTCGTTCGTTTTCACCTTCCTTCTATGATCGAGTCAGCCCCTGTAACCCCCTGATCATTTTTCCTTTCTTCTTCCTCTGCAGTTGCTATCATGACTCGCACCAAGATTACCCCGAACCCACCTCCTTCAGCGCGAAACCTTCCTTCACAAGCACACGACTCAACACAAGTCCGTGGCGCTTCGTCTTCGCAGGCTGTGAGGCCTGCGTCTTCCCAACCTGTCGTGGTCCAGGCGACTCCATCTAACGCTGGAGGAGCCTCCGCCCCTCTGCCAGACTTCAAAACTCTGTACCCCTGGGCTAACTCAACCCTTCTGAAGGAGACCTCGTCGGTGAACACTGCGGGAGCAGTTTTGCGGCTGACAAAGGGGGACGAGGCCCATCAATCGTTTCACAAGGAGCACGACGAGAGGATGATGGTGCTGCCTTGCCCCGCCGCTCTGCCAGTGTGTGCTGATGACAAAGTAAGCGCCGACGGGCCCTTCTGCTTTGTCTATACAACTTTCTTCAAAAAGGTCAAGCTCAGGTTCCCTCTCACCCGATTCGAGAGGGAGCTTTTGACCGAGCTCAACATTTCTACCGCCCAGCTTCACCCCAACAGCTGGGCGTTTGTTCGAGCCTTTCAAATTACATGCGACCACCTGGGTTTGCCCGCGTCAGTGGACGTGTTTTTGTTCCTCTTCGAAGCCAAGCACCCAGGAGACCGCCTGTGGGTTAGCTTGAATGCGATTGCTGGGAGATCCATTTTTACCATCTTCCAGCAATCGTACAAGGACTGGAAGGGGAAATTCGTCCAAGTACGTGCAAACGACAAGGACACCTCCCTTCTTGATGGCTTCCCCTTGTACTGGGTGGACAAGGGGAAAAAGGAGTCCAAGAGCTGCTTCAGGAGGCCCAGAAGTCCTGATAGCATGGGAGCATTGGACAGAGATCTCTGTCTTTTCTGGAAGAGGGTGGCGGACGCCAATATATCATTCCTGACCACCACCCTGATCTCCTTCGAATTCTTTGAGGATCAGCTAGAATTCCAAATAGGTTAGGACATCCAAACTTGTTGCTTTGATTCTGTTTCTGATACTGCTTCTGGGCGTCTTGTGCGATATGCACAAGACTTTGGTTTTACCTTTCCTGCACATATCTGCTCTGCTGCTTATTACCTTATACACTTATCTTTTCCTTCTTTGAGCTAACCCATGCATTTTCATTTCATGCAGACAACATGTTGGGTAGAAACATGCTCGCCGAATTAAAGGCGCTCGCCCGAAACCACGGGTTGGCGACCGGTTCCCAAACGGTGCCCAACTCGGCGGTCGAGAAGGCCATTGCTCATGGGCGATCACCGCCCAAGGAACCCACCCAGCGCAAGAAACTGGTCCTTAAGAGACCCAAACGGAAAGCTCCTCAAATCGTCCATGAGGAGGAAGAAGAAGATGACGAGGTCACAGAGGATGGCCTCGTTACGAAAAGGAAGAGGGTGGCACCATCTTCACCACCTGCCCCACCCCCTCTTCCAACCTCAACACCACCATCAACACCTGCCCCTCCTCCATCATCGCCAACACCACAGGCTCCTTCCTCGCCAGTCCAAGCAGTTCCACTGGCCACTGCGCCACCTGCAGCTGAGGCCCAAGAGCCAAACTTCTTGGAGGACCCCCCAAGCGCCTCTACGCCACATGTGTCAGCAGGAGGGGGCCCCCCTTCAAACACTTCAGCTGCAGGAAACGTTCCGATCGGGGATGAGGTTGCTCATACCTCTCCGATTCTAATCACCGAATCCCCGATCCCGTCGCCACGCCCGGAAGCAAACACTGAAGATCCTGCTAAGGAAGGTGGCGGCGAGAACCCTCAACAAGCCCCCCTGGTGCCTCTCCAAGCAGCAAACCTTTCCCTAGAGGTCACAAGGATGTGGGAAACTCTGACTGCCAAACTGAAAACCATAGCAGAGGATATCCCATCGATTATAACGAGGGCTGTGGAGAGCTCCACCAGGAGGCTTCAAGACGATCTCTTCAACCTCAGGACTGAAAATAGCACTATGAAGGTCGAGGTGGAGAAGATGTCATTCAGCCTGACGCTCGCAGAGATCGAACACTCCCGAGTGGAGGATGCCATGAATACCGAGCTCAGGCTGGCGCGCAAGGAAGCTGCTGACCTTCGCCGCAAAGTCCACGATCTTGCCCAAGAGAAAGTCGAGCTGGAAAGCAAAATCGTGCCTCTTCGCGCTAAGGCGAGCGACCTGGAGGCTCACATTCAAGCTGATGCCGCTAAGGTACAAAAACTGGAGCTAAGGTCGATCGATCGCGAGAAGCTACTTGGGCAAGTAGAAAAAGCGAGGGACGACGCCATGGCTGATCTCGCCGAGGCAAACAAGGAGAAAGGGAAGATGGCTGCTGAGTTGGCCCAAACTCAAACGGAATCCAAGAAGGTTACTGACGACCTTCTCCATGCTCGAGAGACCAACGAACAACTCAGAAAACAGGTTGAAGAGCTGGAGCAGCAGAACAAAGAGCTCAAGAAGCAGGTTGAAGAACTTCAAGGGCAAATTGAAGAACTTAAGCTAAATTCTGCTCAGATTCTGGCTGCTGGATTCGAAGCCGCTCGGGAACAATTCGCGTGCCTCTTCCCCGATCTCGACCTCAGCATGGTGTCGTTGAACAACGAAGTAGTAGATGGAAAGGTCGTTCCTGCTGAAGACTAATCAATTCCACCTCATCTGCTACTTTATAATTTCCCTTGTATATACCTTGTAATAAAACTTGCGCATATGTGTTTTAAACTGATTCTTATCTTAAGACAAAACTTGGATATTCTCTCTCCTGACTCCTTTTAAGCGCTTTACCCTTCTTTGCATGTTTAACTTTGTCGGATTTACCTTAGCGATTTTGCAAACGCGACTCTTGACTTACCCGCTTCGAGCCACTTCAAACTTAAGCAATAATCACTTTAAACAACTTGTACTCTTAAGGCACTAACCTTATCATAAGAATACCTTTCAAGCAACGAATTGTAACTCAATTACTGGCTCAAACATCGTCCCACTCGTCCTGCTTTATCAAACAAGTCTTTCAACCTTCTCGCCGTGTTTGAACTTTTCCCGATCGCCAAGAACTCTTGGTAACACCAGCTTCTCCTAGCCTCATGCTTTGGCAAACGTTTCTTTATCTGGGGTAGAAGCGCCCTTTGGGATCTCTCCTTGCCCCCCTGAACTTCAGAGCAAAAGACCGGCTGACCAGGCGTTCTCTTCGAACCCACCTTAGCCACCTTCCAAGCTTCTTCCACCCTCTGCGCCATACCTGAACTCGTTCGAGACGAGAAGGATTTTATCTTGCCTATGCTCGCACGTAAGCGAGAAGGTCTTTAACTCGCCTGAACTCGCTCATCGGCGAGAAGGTCTTTAACTCGCCTGAACTCGCTCAACGGCAAGAAGGTCTTTAACTCGCTTGAACTCGCTCAACGGCAAGAAGGTCTTTAACTGGTGCCTCAACTTGCCCAGGGTGTACATCTCCTCCCCCCTGGATGCACTGAGGACCTTTTCTCTTTCTCACCTGCACTCGCTCGACGGCGAGGAGGTCTTTAACTGGCCTTAGCTCGCACAACAGCGATAAGGACTTTATCTGGTGCCTCAACTTGCCCAGGGTGTACATCTCCTCCCCCCTGGATGCACTGAGGACCTTTTCTTCCTCTCGCCTGCACTCGCTCGACGGCGAGGAGGTCTTTTAACTTGCCCCAGGACGCGCGAGAGCGTTGAGGTCTTTCATCTGGTGCCTCCGATCGCCGAAAAACGATGAGGACTTAAAACTTAACTGGTGCCTCCAATCGCCGAAAGACGATGAGGACTTAAAACTTAACTGGTGCCTCCAATCGCTGAAAAACGATGAGGACTTAAAACTTAACTGGTGCCTCCAATCGCCGAAAAACGATGAGGACTTAAAACTTTTTAGAAAGCACGCGATATAACTTTTCTTGCCTTAAATCATGTACAAATGACAAGGTCTTTCTTCAAAACTTTTGAAAATGGCACACATGCAATCTGAAAACACCTTATACTTCGAAAACTCTTCTTTCATTGGGTGGCCTCATTAAAAACCCTCCTTAGGGAAAAAAGAGTGCCCCCTTCAAACTGTTTTAACAGAAACATTGTAATATAACATTGTGTTTGTCTTTACTTACAAAGCTCTTAACTATAGTACAACTTCAAGTGTGTGGCGTTCCAGGTGCGAGGGATCGCCCCTCCTTCCAGCGTTTCTAAGCGGTAGGCCCCGTTCCCGAGCGCCTCGGTTATCCTGAACGGTCCGGTCCACTTGGGTGATAGTTTGTTCTCCATCTCATACTGGTGGGCCTTCCTCATCACCAGATCGCCTTCTCTAAACTGCCTTGGCATCACCTTCGAGTTGTATCTTCGCTCGATCCTCCTCTTCACCGCCTCAGCCTTCAGCCTCGCCTCCTCCCTAACCTCATCCAGCAGATCCAGGTTCATCCTTCTCTCTTCATTCGAGTCTTCCTCTACAAAGTTCTGGAATCTCGGCGAGCTTTCCTGGATCTCCACCGGAATCATGGCGTCACACCCATAGACCAAGCTAAACGGGGTCTCGTGGGTTCCTGACTGCTCGGTGGTGTGGTACGCCCAGACTATACGGGGCACCTCCTCAGCCCAACTTCCCTTGGCTTTCTCAAGCCTTCTCTTCAAACCCCTCAGCAACACCCGATTAGCTGACTCCACCTGGCCATTCGTTTGAGGGTGCTCGACGGATGCAAACACTTGTTGAATTCCCACCCCTTCGCAAAGCTTCTTCAACAGGTGGCTTGCAAACTGCGTCCCATTATCCGACACCAGGCGCTTAGGCACTCCAAACCGGCACACGATGTTCTTCCATACAAAACCTTCGATCTTGTGTGCGGTGATCTGGGCCACTGGTTCTGCTTCAATCCACTTGCTGAAATACTCAATCGCCACCACCAAGTACTTCATCTGCCTGATCGCTAGCAGGAAAGGCCCCAGGATGTCGATTCCCCAAGTATGAAATGGCCAAGGGCTATAGATCGACTTAAACTCCTCGGGATGTGCCTTATGCCAATCGGCGTGTTGCTGGCATTGTTTACAGCATTGGGCATATTTCTTGCAATCTTCTCTCATGGATGGCCAGTAGTAGCCTGCACGGAGAGTCCTCGCGGCCAGAGCTCGACCCCCGACGTGGCTTCCGCATATACCTTCGTGGAGCTCTGCCATAATTCTCGTGCACTTCTCGCCGTGTATACATTCTAGGAGCGGGTGAGTGAACCCAAACCTGTACAGATCGCCATCAATCAACGTATACTTGCTGGAATTTTTCTTTACCTTCCTACCTTCCGTCGGATCCAACGGGAGGAGGCCATCTGCCAGGTACCGTTTGTATTGCGTTATCCAAGTGTCTGGCTCATGGGCGGCGCAGAACTGCATCATGTCCATCTTCTCTCCTCGACATACTCTAACTCTCGGCGATCTCAGGGTTTCTTGCGTCAAAGACCTATGGCTTCTCGCTATTCTCTCCGTCGACTTGCTTATCTGAAGGACCAGGTGATCTGCTACAAATGCCCTTGGCGTCTTCAGAGTTTCTTGAATCACCGTCCTCTGCCTACCCCCCTTGCCTGAGCTGGCGAGCTTAGCAAGCAAGTCAGCTCGGGCATTCTGCTCCCTGGGCACATGTACTACTTCAAAGGAGGCAAAGGAACTCTTCAATTCCTGCACATACGCCAAGTAAGCCGCCATTTGTGGATCTTTAGCCTGAAACTCGCCTGTTACTTGGCCTGTGACTAGCAGCGAGTCACTCTTAGCCATCAGCACCCTAGCTCCCATCTCCTTGGCCAGCAAAATCCCGGCGATCAGCGCCTCATACTCTGCCTGATTGTTGCTGGCTTTAAAGGCAAACCTCAAAGATTGTTCAATCAGCACGCCGTTGGGCCCTTCCAAAATGACTCCAGCACCGCTACCCTGCTGGTTCGACGATCCATCCACCGAGAGTACCCAACGGAAATCGTCTCCTTCAACCCACGCCGCCTCTGATGAGAGCTCGACCACGAAATCTGCAAAGATTTGCCCCTTGATCGGGCCTCGAGGCTCATATTTAATATCAAACTCTGACAACTCTACCGCCCACTTCACCATCCTTCCCGCAACGTCAGGTTTCTTCAAGACCTTCTGGATGGGCAGGTCAGTCATCACCAGTATTGTGAAGCTGTGGAAGTAGTGGCGCAACCTCCTCGCCGAAAACACCACAGCCAGCGCAGCCTTCTCCAGGGCCTGATATCTCGTTTCTGGGCCCTGCAACACTTTGCTCACAAAATAAATAGGCTTCTGAGCCTGATCTTGATCCTGGGCGAGCACCGCACTCACTGCCCTCTCAGTCACAGCGAAATACAACCTGAGAGGGGTTCCCGCCAGCGGTTTGCACAGAACCGGCGGGCTCGCCAGATACTCTTTCAGTTTGACGAAAGCCTCCTCGCACTCTTTCGTCCAAACGAACTTGTTATTGCGCCGCAGACATTGAAAATAGGGATGTCCCTTTTATCCGCTAGCTGACACGAAGCGAGATAGGGCTGCCATCCGACCTGTCAGCTGCTGGACCTCCTTCACTGTAGCCGGGCTTCTCATCGCCAAGATGGCGGCACACTTGTCTGGGTTAGCATCTATCCCCCTTTCAGTCAAGAGAAAACCCAAGAACTTTCCAGCCTCCACGCCGAAAATGCATTTCTCCGGATTGAGCTTTAACTTGAACTTGGCGATCGTCGTGAACAATTCTTCCAAGTCCGCAACGTGCTTGCTTTTCTCCTGCGAGGTCACGACCATGTCATCGACGTAGGCTTGCACGTTCCTTCCCAGCATTGGTGCAAGTACTCGATCCATCAGCCTCTGGTACGTAGCCCCCGCGTTCTTCAGCCCAAACGGCATCACCTTATAGCAATAGCACGATCTCTCCGTCATGAAGGCTGTTTTTTCTTCATCCATGGGATGCATCTTGATCTGATTATAGCCCGAGAAGGCATCCAGGAAACTCAGCAGCTTGCACCCTGCAGCATTATCAACCAGGGCGTCAATGCTTGGTAAAGGATACGAATCCTTTGGGCAAGCTTTGTTCAGATCGGTGAAATCGACGCACATGCGCCATTTCCCGTTACTCTTCTTCACCAGCACGACATTTGCCAACCATTCAGGGTACTGGACTTCCCTGATGTGGCCTGCAGCGAGGAGTTTCTGTGTTTCGTCCCTGATCGCCTGCCTCCTCTCTTCATTGAATTTTCTTCTCCTTTGTCGCACCGGTCTCACCATGTTGTCCATCGCCAGATGATGGCACAAGAAGTCGGGATCGATCCCGGGCATGTCCGAAGCGGACCAAGCAAACGCGTCCAGATGCCGCTCAATTACCTTGGCGATCTGGTCCTGGAGATCAACCTCCAGAGATCTTCCGAGCTTGAAGATTTTCCCTCCGATCTCCTTCTCGAGCCACTGCTCGACGGGTTTGGGCCTGGATTCTCTGGCGATCACCGCCCTGGCGATTCCCTGTTCCCTTGCTTCCTCGGGGCGATTCCGCGCCTCTTCCTCCTCCAGGCTAGCATTCCTCTCCCCTAGCTCAGCGTCTACCATCTCTACATCCCTTCCGGCGGCCTCCTCTGCTACCGGCGGTCTGGGCTTCACACCGGGAGGTGGGGTGGTTGTTACATAACTCACTGATCTTCTGTTTTTCAGGCTATTCTCATAGCACCTTTTCGCTTCTTTCTGATCAGACTTGATCGTGATCACCACCCCTTCCATGGACGGCAACTTTACCTTCATGTGCCGAGTCGACGGAATCGCGCCTATCCTGTTAAGAGTGGGCCTTCCCAACAGGATGTTATATGCTGAAGGGGCGTTTACGATGAGGTACTTGATTTTCTCCGTCCTCGACCCAGCCTCATCTGTAAACGTGGTTCTCAGCTCAATGTACCCCCTGACCTCCACCTGGTCACCAGCGAACCCATATAAGCACCCTCCATAGGGCCTTAGCTGGTCAAGGGGCAATTCCAGCTGCGTGAAAGTCGGCCAGAACATCACGTCTGCCGAGCTTCCTTGGTCCACCAGAACTCTGTGGACCTTCCTCCCTGCTGTGACCAACGAAATGACTATGGGATCGTTGTCATGAGGCACAACGTCCCGAAGATCCTGCTTGGTGAACGTAATGTCCACTTCCGGCGAGTGATCTTCAAACATGTCCATTGTCATCACCGATCGCGCATACTTTTTCCTCTGCGATGCAGTGCATCCACCACCTGAGAAACCCCCTGCAATGGTGTGGATCTCCCCGTGGATGGGCATCTCGTGCTGCTGGGCTTCTCCACCTACTGGCTGGGAACTCGACGCTCCCCCCGTCCTTCTATCCAGCAGATAGTCATTTAGGAACCCGCTCTTAACCAGATCGTCGAGCTGATACCCCAAAGACAAACACGAGTCCAAGGTGTGGCCAAAGCACTGGTGGAACTCGCACCAGGCGTCTGGCTTTGACCCCAGCACCTTGTCGCCTACCTTCTCAGGCGCCTTCAACCTAGCAGATATATTAGGGATAGCGATCAGGTCCGCTAGTCCCATGACAAATTTGTGCTTAGGCGGGCGATTGTACTCCCGGCGTGCTGGTTGCTGGCGTGCTGGCTGTTGGCGCGCTTGGCTTCTTCCCTTGTTTCTCCTGTCGTAAGGATGGCGAGTCCTCTGGTCTTTTCTGGCCGCCGCCGTTTCCAGCACTCTCTGCGGCTGGATCCTGGTCTGGGCGCGTGGCCTGGCGGGAGCCACGCTGCCTCTCTTCTCGGCGACTTCACTTTCGTCGGCGATGTGGGCCACCGCAAGTCGCCTGACTTCAGCAAACGTTGCTGGATGAGCCCTGATCAAGGCCTCGCAGAATGGCCCTGGCTGCACGCCCTTCTTGAAGGCATAGACCAGCATTTCTTCATCCTTTGCCGGCGACCTGACCATCTGCGCTCCAAAGCGATTGAGGTAGTCTCTGAGGGACTCCCCATGGTACTGCCTTATATCAAACAGATCATAGGACACCCTGGGCGGTGCCTTATTCACAATGTACTGCTCGACAAAGATTTTTGAGAATTGTTGAAAATTGGTTATGTGGCCGTTAGGCAGACTCACAAACCACTCCATCGCCGTTCCCTGGAGCATACTCACGAACATCTTGAAGTAGACGGCGTCTGACCCTCCCGACAGCATCATCTGCATATGGAACGTGGTCAGATGAGCCTCTGGATCCTCCACGCCGGTAAAGACAGCCTTAACTGGTACCACGCTCGTGGGAATAGGCGTGTCGGTAATCGCCTGAACGAAAGGCATTGCGAAAACACGAGGTGGCGTAGACGGCGCCGCCTCTTCAATAGAAGAACGTCCTTGTTGCTCCTGAAGAGCTCGACGCAGCTCCTCAGCCACCTTGCTGAGCTCCTCGTTTCTGGCGCGAGAGGCGACCAGGTCCTCATGTATCCTTGCCTGCTCTACGAGCGAGGCTTCCACAGTTGCCTGCAACGAGCGCATCATCTCTGCCATCTGCGCCATGGTCATGGCGGCATCGCCTTCAGCAGCGACAGGCGCCACGGGACTGGAACGATTGCTTCTCATTTTTCTCATTAACTTCAGCGAACCACAGGAATACAGCAAACAACACTTCAACCACGATCGAATCAGCGATCAACCGGAGAAAACTCAAGAAACTACGCAAGAACTCTCAAGAACACCGCAAACCTTCAAAGAAAACCACAACTTCGACAGAAACCACCGTTTCCCCGTGGACAACCAAACAAGCGAAAAAACTCAAACTTCCACCAAACAGATTGCGCGCAAGCAACAGAAGACTTCACTCCACCGATCGAAAGCCAAACAAACGGTACAAACGCAAACTCACCGAACGAAATTCAGACGAACCGTGAACGATGGTTGCACCAGCACACAACCGCGCAGAAAACTTCGTAAACCTCCAAGAATCCACGCTGTGGATGGGAGCAAGTTTTACACGGCCCCACGGTGGGCGCCTGATGATCCTGCCTGTTGACCGGAACGCTGGAGAATGCCTCGTCAAGGGATCGCCGTGCGCACCGCTTCTCACCTCCGTTCCTTTCCGGGATCTGCTTCAAGAACCTGCAAAGAAACAACACGGTGCCGCTGCGGCCGATCGCACTCCGACGCTCAAGTCAGTGGCGGTATCACCAAATACTAAGAACGAGAACCGTGCAAATCCTTTCTCACAATCAGCTCTGTCACTCGCAAGCGTAAAGTGTATGAACTGAACGTGCGTACCTCAGAAAGTTTGTTAAGAGCTCTTATATACCTGGTGGCTTTCTCTCTCCTGGCAGTTACAGACTTGGACACGTGGCTCGTATCCAACTGTACACGTGCCATCATCTGGAGGCCCCCTGACTTGGCGCTGCTTCTACTCTCATTTTGGCTAAGTTACTTATGCATGGTACTGCCCAGTGCATAGCTAACTTAGGAGTGCGATCTCTACTGGAACTGGCGAGTTAGGGCTTTCATACACCTTCCCTGTGGTCTCGCCGGCCGCCTTCATAACCTGCTGCTTCTCCTTCATCTTCGGCGATGAGCTTGCTCTGGCGATCGCCAACGTCTAGGTCGCCTGAATCTACATCTGCCGACTTGATCTTTAACCTGGCGATCGCCTATCCTGATAAGCTGGAAATCGGAACACGCCAACTTAACAACTGGCGACTACACGTGCCTCCCGACCTCCTTCCTTTCTGCCAACCTGGCGCCTTGCCAACACGCCTACACTGTAGCAGGATGCCACGTCATCACACCCGACCACCAGGGCGGTACAGTTAAATATCAAGATTCCAAAGTGTCTTGATAGAAGTTGGCAGCCCAAGGTGATTGCAATCATAAAATCCAGAGATTTATCAAAGCTTTCCACTGCTGCACTATTCAGGAAACTTAAAGAACATGAGTTAGAGCTCAACAGATTGAATGAGCAAGAATAAGTGGAAAGGAAAATCAAAAGCATTGCTCTGAAGACCAGTGTGTAAAATGAAATGAGTGAAGAAGAAGAAAATTCAGGACAAGATGAAACTCTGAGTCTTCTCACTAGAAAATTTAGCAGGTTCATGAAAAAGAAAAGTCGAGAAAGAACACAACCAAAGAAGAGGTACTCTAAACTTAATGAATCTAATTCCTCTAATTACACTTGCTTTGGCTGCGACAAATCAGTTCATATAAAAGTTGATTGTCCAAACAATCAAAACAAGGATAAACAAGCCAACAAGAAGGTTGAAAGAAGTAGAGGCAAAAGGGCATATATCTCCTGGGAAGATAATGAAGTATCTTCATCAGGTGACCCATCAACTGAAAGTGAAGAAACAAACCTGTGCTTTTTGGTGAACAATGAAGAATCAAGCTATGATTCGATTAGTAATTACTCAACTGATTCAGAAAGCTATGATCAACTGTTAATTACATTTAAAGAAACCCATGATGAAGCAAATAATCAACTTGAACCAAAGGTTAAATCATTAGAAAAGGAATTGTTTGAAGCTAAAACAAAGTTGGTTAACCTTGAATTAACATGTATACATGTTTCTATTAAAACATGTGAAAATTGTAAGGGTTTACAAAAGGAGGTTAAGTATATGTTAAAAACTTTGTCTAATTTCACTAAGGGTAGGGAAAACCTTGAAACGCTCTTAGGGTCACAAAATATTATCTTTAATAGGAATGGGATAGGATACAATTTAGGAAGAAAGAACAATGTTAAAATGTTGTCAAGTTTTTTTGTTCCTACAAAGACAGGTTTTTCTTCTTTCAACAGTTTCAAATCAAAGTACTTTATCTCTTGTTTTTACTGTATGAAATTAGGTCACACATCTAGAACATGTAAGTTTAGGAATTATCTTGTTCCAAAATGATTAGTCAAATGGCTTCCTAAGGAAAGGTGATAATTGGTTGGAGCCAATACTAAAGGGTATCATATGTATAGACTTTCCTTTTGCAGAAAAATGGCATGAAATCAAACAATTTTGACAGTGGTTGCTCCAAACATATGACTGGTGACCTTACTTAATTCACATATTTTGAAGCTTAAAGCATAAGGGCATGTAACCTATAGGGACAACAACCGTGGAAGGATCCTAGAAAGAGGAAATGTTGGAACCAAAGGATCAACATTAATAGAGAATGTGTTATATGTGGAAGGAATGAAACATAGTCTTCTAAGCATCAGTCAACTGTGTGACAAAGATTACAAAGTTAATTTGAAACCAATATGTGTACAATTTCAAATGAAGTCACTGGTAAGGTGATATTCACAGGTAAAAGGGTAAATAATATCTATCTCCTAGATATCATGCATAACTATTCTGTAAATGAGTTCCTTTTATCAAAGGATGATGAGTCATGGTTATGGCATAGGAGATTAGCCTGCATTCATACGAATCATTTAAACAAATTAAAAACTAAAGAGCTTGTTTCTAGTTTACCAAATATAAAATTCCAAGATAACAGATTGTGTGATGCATGTGTGAAGGGTAAGCAAACAAGAGTCTCTTTTAAACAAAAGAATGTAATTTCTTCAAATAAACCATTGGACGTCTTGCATATGGATTTGTTTAGGCCTTCCAGAAATGCTAGCTTAGCTGGAAACTTTTATGCTTTGGTGATTGTGGATGATTTCTCGAGATATACTTGGACTTTATTTTTAGTCTCTAAGAATGATGCCTATGAAACTTTCAAGAAATTGCCTAAAATATTGTAAAATGAAAATGGTTGCAACATAAAATCCATTCGAAGTGATCATAGGGGGAATTTCAAAATGCTAGATTTGATAAGTTTTGTGAAAAGCATGGTATCACACATAGTTTTCATCCCCTATGACTCCTTAACAAAACGGTGTGGTAGAAAGGAAAAATAAATCATTAGAGGAACTAGCCAGAACTATGTTAAACGAATCAAATCTCCATAAATATTTATGGGTTGATGCTATATACATTGCTTCATATGTGTAAAACAAAATTTTGATTAGGCCAATTCTAAAGAAAACTCCTTATGAAATTTATAAAGGTAGAAAGCCTAATATAAGCCATCTTAGAGTTTTTGGGTGCAAATGTTTTGTGTTGAATAATGGAAAAGATGATCTCAGAAAATTTGATCCTAAATCTGATTAGGGTATCACATTAGTTATGCTATAAATGGACATGCTTACAAGGTTTACAATAAAAGATTACTAATTGTGGATGAATCTATTCATGTTGTGTTTAATGAATCTGATAATTACTTACTTAAACCTATTGTGGATGCACTTGAAGCAAATGATTTAAGAACTGTACTTCAAAAGAATCAATTGATTGATTCAAATACAATTGATTCAAGTGCTTCCAAAGAACCTGCTGTGACAACAGAATTGCCCTGAGAATGGAAAACTCCTAAGGACTTGACACTTGAGAATGTGATAGGTACATTGAGAAAGGAGTTTCAACTAGGAATTCTCTAAATAATTTCTGTGAAATGATGGCTTTTGTCTCACAAATGGAACCCAAAAATCTGAATGAAGCTCTACAAGACAACAACTGGATTTTGGCTATGCAAGAAGAGTTAAATCAGTTTACAGGGAATGAGGTATGGTCTCTGGTTCCAAGAACATTCGAGATGAATATAATAGGTACTAAGTGGGTATATAAAAACAAAATGGATGAACATGGGATCATCACAAGAAACAAAGCAAGGTTGGTGGCCAAAGGTTATAACCAAGAAGAAGGAATCGATTATGAAGAGACCTATGTTCCGATGGCAAGGGTAGAAGTTGTCATACTTCTCCTAGCTTTCTCATGCATAAAGGGATTCAAACTATTTCAAATGGATGTCAAGAGCGCCTTTCTGAATAGTTATACAAATGAAGAAGTCTTTGTTTCATACCCACCTGGTTTTGAGGATCATAAATTTCTAAACCATGTGTTCAAACTCAAAAAGGCTCTATATGGTCTCAAACAAGCACCTAGGAAATGGTATGAAAGACTGAGAAATTTATTACTATCACAAGGCTATAAATATGGTACATCCGAAAAGACCTTATTCATTAAGAAAAATGGTGAAGATATTATACTTGTACAAGTATATGTGGATGATATCATTTTTGGTTCAACAAATGAGAGTTTATGTGAAACATTTGTAAAGGTCATGAAGATCAAATTTGAGATGTCTATGATGGGAGAGCTGAATTATTTCCTTGGCCTGCAAGTTAAATAGCTAAAAGATGGGATCTTTATAAATCAAGAAAATACTGCAAGGACCTTTTGAAGAAATTTGAGATGGATCAGTGCAAAGCAATCAACATCTATTTCTACAAGTTGTCATCTTGATCAAGACCCTGCTGGAAAACCGGTTGATCAAACTAAGTTCAGATGTTTAATTTGTTCTTTATTGTATCTAACAGCTAGTAGACCTGATATAATGTTTGCTATTTGTATGTGTGCCAGGTTCCAATCTGCACCCAAGGAGTCACATCTCAATGCTGCTAAAAGAATTTTGAAGTACTTACAAGGAAGCAAAGAAGTTGGTCTATGGTATCCATGTAATGTGTCTTTAAGTTTTATTGGTTTTTCTGACTCAGATTTTGCAGGTTGTAAAATAGACAGAAAAAGCACAAGTGGAACATGTCATATGCTTGGGTCAAGTTTAATATCTTGGCATTGCAAAAAACAAGTGTGTGTAGCTTTATCCACAGCTGAGGCAGGATACATTGTTGCAGGAAGTTGTTGTGTCCAAACTCTATGGTTAAAACAACAGCTAATTGACTTTGGTATTGTGTTAAGTAAAATACCTCTCTTATGTGATAATACTAGTGTTATTAACTTGACTAAAAATCCAATTATGCACTATAGAACTAAACATATAGAGATAAGGCGTCATTTTCTACGTGAACACATTGCGAATGGGAATTGTGAAATTAAATTCATAAGAACTAAACTACAGCTAGCTGATCTAATCACATTCTTGCAAAAGAAAGGTTTAATTTCTTAAGAAACGAATTAGGCATAATAAGCTTGAACTGCTATCTGCAATAAAACTATAATTTTTTACTTGTTGGTTTAACATGTTGTTTATCTGGTCCAGGATCACATGCATGATTAGGAAAGAGAAACATTTTTTTTCTGACCTTTGACTGACATTAAGGGGTGGTTATTGACCAACAGATTTATGATAGCATTGTTTAGGAAATCCTAACTGAAAAAATGCATTGATTGGTTTGTATGATTCAAATTGAAAATTGGTTTCCTAATATATTCTTCCTCTTTTCGAAATGGTACAACCCTGCACACAATAGAATAATATTTGTACTGCATATCTTCCATGACATTTTCTCCAGCTTCTCACTCCACCTTTTGAACCTTTTTTTTCTATATAAATTTGTGTTTGAACAAATTGCTCACTTCACTTAACTACATTAAAAACTCTCTCTTACTATCCAGGTTATTTCTTCTCTCTGTGACTTCTCTATCAGCACTACACTGATAGTGTTTCATTTCTTTATTCTCTAACATAGTTTCTAGCACTTCTCTCTATTATGTACAGACAAGTAGCATTAGAATGGCCTCCTCCTCACTCAAGAAAAGAATAGTCCCAGAGCAATCCAACAATAACCATGGTGTGCTCGAAAATTGGTTTGCTGGTGATGTAGAAGCAATGACAACCTTCATGCATGAGATGAGCAAAAAGCATATCAACATTCTGAAGGTACTAGAAATCTCTTGGTTGAAAAGAGAAAACTTGGAAGAACCAAGAGTTGTGCTGAAACATCAAAGGCTGAAACACTTATTGGAAATGACCGAGAACATATATCCTGATTTGATAAAGGTCTTCTACACAAATATCACTCTGGATGGGCGAAATCTAGTTTCATATGTCATGGGTGTCAAGCTACCATTTCAAATCATGTATGTAGCAACATAGAAGGAATAAAGTGCTATGTATTGAAGGTAAGCAAAGGGAACACTGTTGGAATTCAGGAATTCAACAAAATCCAGTTTTACAGAAGTTGTGTAAGGAACCTTGCTCTGTCTGAAAATCGGTTCCATGCATGTAATCTAAATGTAACCCCTCGTTTCCTGGCTTACATCATTGCATGGAAACTCACACCAAGAGGTAATAATCATGTTGTTCTTCGTGAGGAAGATTTAATTCTCATGTATTGCATAATGAACTGAATCAAAATCAATTGGGTCTGCATTATGATGGAACACATGTTGAAATCCATAAGACTTACTGATTATAAATTTCCATATGCTATTTTCATTTCCAAACTAATTGATTATTTTGAGGTGGACACTTCTGGTGAGAGGAATGAGACCATTGGGGCTGTTAATGAGATAGATAGGTCTACTCTCACCAAAATGGGTTTTCAAAAGGAGGAGAATGGATGGGTGAATACAGCTCCAAGAGTGGAACATGAAGGATTTAATCATGGCAATCAAGATGAAGGGCACAATGGTGGAAGCTGCAGAAGCATCATGCTCTGAGATGCACAACTTCTCTCCTCATGGAATACACTAAGGAACTCCTGTTTCATCCATGTATGAGGAGTATTTTGCAAATGATATGAATGCTCTCATTGCATATCAAGAACCTGAGTACCGTGGTGAACCATTATCCATCTTTGAAAGGCATGTTTTGTATCGAATGGACACACTATCTGCAGATCAAATAGCATACTTTGAGATGACATAAGCAAGGTTTCAGAACTTGGATCATTAGATTGAAGGTGTCCAGGAGCAAATGATAGAACTTTGTTATAGGGAGAAATAATTTTCTCTATCGATTTGGGAATTGTTTAAATCTGAACTGTGTTTTATGATTCTTGCACAAATTTTATTTTTTTTCCCTGCACTGGTTTTGTTTTGGACTGTAATGTGCTTAAGCACTTTGAATTTTTTTAAAACTATTCTGCTTGTATGTTCATTGGTGTTTGTTTATTTATATGTGCCCTAATTATGTTTGATGAAAACAAAGGTCCTTTGTTGGAAGATATTTTGTTTTGTTTTGTATTGTCAAAATGCAGGTGATATAGAACTGGTTGTGAGTCTTCCTTCAAAAATGGAGATTTGTCTCCATCAAACAATGGGAGACTGTTGGGATAAGTGAATATTCTACTCAACTTTCATGAAGAAATGTTTGATGAAGACAACTTGTTTGAAGGTGTATGAAAAATGTATTTCATGGCTTTAGTTAGGTTAGAATTATTTAAGTAGTCTTTTGCACTTTGATTCAACCTCATTTCATGGCTTTACAGCACAAAAATTTAATCTGTTGCTTAACAAAACAATTGATTCATTGGTACTGCATCAAAATTGTTTTGCTTTTTCAAGATTCTGTTTTGACTCCAAAATTATGTTTTGTTCACACTTTCAGTTTTCAACTAATCAGAAAGTGGTTATGTATCACCAAATGTATTTTCAAAATACAACTCGTTCTTTTAAACTTGAATATGTTATTTTATAACAATTTTTAACTATTTTTGGGAAAACTGTTTTGATTTTAAACCTATAGATAATGAGCTTAATCTCGGGTCAAATCACCCCTTGCAACTACAAAGTGTATATAGTTTTTGATGGGTTGATACCAAGGGCCTCTTCCATCAGTTTTCAAGTGCTTTTATTAACTTTTTCAAGTGATCTTAGTGTTTTGAAAGTTTTTCTTAAAAACTTTTAAGTGTTCTTATGTTGGTTCTTTTGGCTTGGAATTCAAGGTTCTGCCAAGTGTTGCAACTGTGAAGGTCCTGGTTTGAACACTTGAGTCTACAATCAAGGTGTTTCCTTTCCTAATTATTTTTTATTGTAAAAGTGTCTGTGTATGTTTCTTGATAGTTTTTCTTAAAGTAGAAAGCTACTGAAATAGGGGTTTCTTCAGTTTGTGTTTTTGGTTCTTGTAGGTTCAAGAATTGGATGGTTTGTAATCTTTTTGTAAAGATTGTTGTGGTTCTAGTGGAATCCATATTAGTATAAGGTAGGACTGGATGTAGCTCACATTGAGTGAACCAGTATAAACCTGTGTGTGCTTCTCTTCTCTCTCAATCGTTGCATTCAAAACTGAAATCTGGATATCTGTGATAAAATAAATCTGTTTTTCTAAAATTGAATCTGTTGTTTTAACTATCGTATTGGCATAAATCACATTCTATTTTCCATATTTTAATAAGTCTTTAATCAATCTTTGAACTTGAGGGAACCTTAATCTTTGACAGATTTACTCTTAAAGATAAGACTTTTAAAAGCATTCTTGGTTTAAGATTTGATATCCTTGTTTTTGTTCATAACAGTTCATTGTATAAAGATCATAATTGATAAGTCATAAATAAAATTTGTTGATTCTAAGTTAATCTATTCTATTCCTGAAACTACTTTCTGAAACCAGGAAATCAATATATTTTTCTTTAAATCAATTTTTTATTTTTCTGTCAGGATTTCTTAAGTAGTATTTTTGCAAAAATTTCTCTAAGTCCAATTCACCCCCTGTTAAGCTTAGACTCTCATAATCTCAACAAACACAACCCAAATACATAATAAGAAGACTACAAAGAAGTCACTGAAATTGACTATCGTCATCTGCTTTGAGTGATTAACAAAATTGGATATGATTCAGTACAAATCAAATTTGACACTAATGTTGCACAAATGATCAATAGTTGAGAAAATGCTCAATTCTACACACACGCGTGCAGTGTGAATAGACATGGAGCAACATATTTATCTAAACCAATGATTTACACAAAACAACTCTCATGAATTAATTCATGATTTAGAAAATAATACATATATCGACCACCTCGACATGTATTTCATTTATAAAAAAAAACTAAATAAAATTTCAATTTTTTTACTATAAATTATTTTTTCCTATCCATAATTATTTAAAAACTACTTTTTCAAATTTACCAATATTTTATTTATGTAATTCATTATTCACTATTCAATAATTTCAATTATATCAAATACTTTCCATTCGTATTTTAACAACCTCTCTTTTCTATTCTTGTTCACAAACTTTTCTTATTTACATATTTTTTTTAATTTAAATTTCTTTAAAATAATGTACTTGTAAAGAATTATTTATTCAAAACATTACTTCTCTAAATTAATGTATTAAATACACTTATTTTTTTAAAAAAAATAATCTACTTTTTACAACTTAATAATTTCAGTTATATCAAGCACTTTCCATTATTTTTTAAAATTCGTTCTTTTCTATTTTTTCATGATTTTTTCTTATTTACATATTTTTTAATTTAAACTTTCTTAAAATATATGCATTTATAAATATTTATTATCCAAATTTTTACTTGCATAAATTGTAATATTCTAAACATTTATTTTCTTAAAACAAATAAATTTTTACATTTTTTTCAAACCAATTGTATTTTATTATTTTTTGTCATAATCCTCCCTCTTTTATTTTAAAGAAATATATATATATATATATATATATATATATATATATATATATATATATATATATAAATTCCAGCTTATAATTCAGCTTTTCGAGAACTAGAAGACTGATTTTTCTGGTCTGTCAGCATCCAACCGCAGAAGAATTTGACTTCTGAAAAAAAACCTATTCTTCTTCAACTTAAACAATAAATTATATCTATGTATGTAAAAGGAACGATTTATTATTGGAAAGAAAATAAAGTGTTGTAGCTTGGTGAAAAATTCACAACACTGTTGTAGAAAAAAGTAGCCCAGAAATATCGTATTTTAATTATGAATAGAAAACCATGCTATTTTTGTAAATTTTTCCTAGAATATGCTAGCCGAGAAGAAAAACAGTGCTAAACAGGTAAAAATTTCAAAACAGTGTCATGAAAGCTGGCAACTTATGGTTTGGTCCCGTCCTACTTTTTTTTTTTTCTTTTAACGGGAACCTCGCCCTACTTTCTTTCTTTAACAGGTCTATATGCCCATACACATTTTAAATTTTTTTGAAAGTCTAAAACCGTGTAAATCAACTCAAAACTGTGACTTCCAAATATATAGAAATTTGTTAACTCGTTCTTTTTAAAAAATAAATAAGTATAACTTAATGAAAATATAGATTTCTTTTTAATAAAATTCTAAATAACTCAATATTTTTTTTCTAATTTATGGTTAACTATTGAACATGATAATATTTATCATTTAAATAAGTAAAACATTCTTTATTATCTTTAAAGTTAATTTATTCGTTAAAGTAACTAGAATATCTTTCCATATTAGGTTATATCTCTCTAACAAAAGAGATGTTTCAAAAACTATTACTTTAAACATTTTTTTTTCTAGATTCCTGGTATACAAAAAGTCTTATTTTCCTAACAACAGAAAGAAAGAAAAAAAATCTTAAAACCGTATTATTTGTAATGCTACAATATTTTGAAAAAAAAAACTTCAACTTGCCCAGACGCACTAAACATTTGCTACAACTCTATTATTTTATAATTACACCTAGTTTAACTCATATGTTTTTCTCATTAATCATGCATTAATGCTTTGTTTGAATCATAAATTAGATTTGAAGGAATAAATTTGAAATGATTTATGGAGAATTTTTTTTTAAAATGAGATGTTTTAGATTAAGATAAACAAAATGAAAAATGAAAAAAAATTATGAAAAATTGTAAGTAATATGAAATGTTTTTTATATTTATTATATATTAAATTAGTTTTACATAAATTTATTTAATTTTTTATTTTATAATATAATATAATTTAATATTATTTTATCTTTATTATATTACATTATATTATATAATACTATATAATCGATTATATTTAACTAATCAATTATATATATATATATATATGTGTGTGTGTGTTATGCTTATTTTTTAACATATAGTTGTTTATATATGAAATTTATAATATATAGTTAATTATATATATAATCAATTATATTATATATCATAATTAAATTAATATATTTTAAAATTAATTTATAATTTTATTTATAATTTAAAATTAAAATTATCATATTTAAATTTTGTTTTGAAAGTTATTGATATATAAAATATATTGATAATCGATTTGAATCGATGATATATTAAAAAAATATATAATCGATTTGCTTCAACGTAATTATTATCTTTCTAAAATACTTTTTATAATTGATTATGTATTAACGATTAATTGATTATTTCTCTAAATTTTTTATTATCATTTACTATCTCTTAAACAAAATTCATAATAGTAAGTAGATAATTATAGCATACATAACTGTCTTTTCTTGTAATTTAAACTAAAGAGCTAGGAATCCTTTTTCTTTTTGCTTTCCTACGCTTCTCCTTTCTAACATAGAAAGTGAAATGATTTCCATAAATGAATCAGGATGAATAGTATTTATTTGCTTTAAGATGGAGAAGTCAAATTGTTTTGAAAGCTGCCAAATTAGCAAGCAGAGATCCAGCACATATTATGGAGGAATAAATAATTCATTTCCACGAACCAAATAAAAGGACCCTACCCTTCTCCGAATGGTACACGGGATTTGTCTTCTTGTCCCCATGCCGTGTTGTTGTTATCCGCGCCATCTCTCCCCTTAGCTGGCCATGCTCTGTCCCCACCATTCACTCAATGCCAACCTACAAATCAATTCCCTTCAATTTCATTACCACTCACACTATCCCCAACTATATATATCCACCAACACTTCCCTCTTCTTCACCAACTACATTTCCCTTCTTTCTCAAACAACATCAACAAATGGCCTCTCTTACATCCTCAAGCCTTCTCCTCACTCTTCTTCTGGCTGTTTCCATTCTTGGTTTCAGTTCAGCCAGGAAGCTCAGTGAGTCAGATTCCCAGTTACAGTTCCAATACCACAGAGGACCTCTCCTCACAGGCAAAATCTCCGTCAACCTCATTTGGTACGGCAACTTCAAACCTTCCCAGAAAGCCATCGTCACTGACTTCATCACCTCCCTCTCCTCTCCCAAACCCCTCACACCCCAACCATCGGTTGCCACGTGGTGGAAAGCCACCCAAAAATACTACAAAACCTCATCCCCCAAACTCTCCCTCTCCCTTGGCTCTCAGATCCTCGATCAAAACTACTCCTTCGGCAAATCACTCACCAGCGATCAAATCCTCAAGCTCGCATCCAAGGGTCCTCAGAGAAACGCCATCAACGTGGTTCTCACGTCTGCTGACGTGGCAGTGGAAGGCTTCTGCTCCAGCAGGTGCGGGACTCACGGCTCCTCCATGGGGGCGCGCGTGAACGGGAAGAGGTACAAGTTCGCTTACGTGTGGGTGGGTAACTCCGAAAGCCAGTGCCCGGGGCAATGCGCGTGGCCATTCCACCAACCCATTTACGGTCCCCAGAACCCAGCTCTGATTGCGCCGAACAACGATGTTGGTGTTGATGGCATGGTCATCAACGTGGCTAGCCTCTTGGCTGGCACTGTCACTAACCCTTTCGGGAACGGATACTTCCAGGGACCCAAAGAGGCTCCTCTCGAAGCTGCCTCCGCCTGCACCGGTGTCTACGGGAAGGGCGCCTACCCTGGCTATGCAGGGAACCTCTTGGTGGACCCCACAACCGGTGCCAGCTACAACGCCAATGGTGTCAACGGAAGGAAGTATCTTTTGCCAGCTCTCTTTGACCCTAAAACCTCTGCTTGTTCAACCATAGTCTAAAACCACCACTCAGCTTTCACTTTTCACCCTCTTTAGCTGTTAGGCAACACGAACATTCTTTCATTTCTTCATTCATTCGGCCATGATACAAGAGAATTATAGTGTTAACTAGTACGATGCTTAGTTATAATAAACTTTTATATTGAGATGTATTAGAAACTATAGCACAATTATATTAATAATATTTTGATTGCTTTTTATTTTAATGAGTGTTTGCAGAAATTATAGCTGTCCACTTTACAAACATGAATAACTAAAAAGGTAGCCAACAGAAAACCTAAATAAATTTTCCCCACGGAAAATGAGTTAATAAAAAAATATACATGTTTCAAAATAAAGTAAGAAAAAAATTAACCATTACAATGGCAACCACATCATTTAAAAAGCACACAATCAAATATGAAAGCTTTTTTTTTTTATCATATTGGGCTAGATTTAAAACCTTATTATCAAAATGATGGGATAGATTTTTAAAACATTGCGAGTTTGGAGAGATAGTATAAATGTTACATGACTTTATTACTTTATTGTGAGAAAGTAATCAATGACAATTTTTTATCACATAAAAAAAAGTTGTGTTAATGTGATAATTTTAGTCTATGTTAAGTGGTGTTAAGGTGATATAATTTGAATTATATGTAATTGACACGATTTTAGTAATAAGTATAAAGTTATCTCAACCTAACATGATTTTGGTTAATAAATTTTTTTTAAAGTTACACTTTAAGTTTTATCACTTTAATAAGACTTGAGTTTTAGTATTTTTTTTTTTAAAAAAAAGTGTTTATTTCTTTATTTTTTTAAAAATGGAATTATTAATTTAACAAATTTTATAAAATTAAGAAAAAAAAATAATTGAAAAATGGTGTTAAAACCCTAAATATAAAATGTAAATTAAAAGCTTAAAATATATAAAAATGCCAAAAAATAATAAAAGTTAAACGGTTTATTTTTTGAAAATTTTGTAAACCCAATTCTCCTTCGGATATTGGTTGTTGCATTCCTTATCTCATTTTTAACGCGTTTCAATCTGAACTCTATCAAAAGTTAAGATCATATGAAGTTTTTTCATACAAAACTTTATAAAAATCATCAATTTCTTTCCTATCCTGATTTCTTTTACAAAAATTTCTTAATTTTATACAAATTTTCAAATTAATAATTCAATTAATTATTTCAATTTTTTAAAAACCAAAAGAAAACAAACATTTTTTTCAAAAAATAAATTCAGTGAAATTGAAAGTGTATCCTTAAAACAAAATTCGTTAATCAAAATCGTACCTCCTTACAACAACTCCACTTTGATATGGTCAAAATCATGTCACCTAACATGACTTACTGACAATGAAGTCGTGTCACATTGACACAACTTCTTCCAACTCATAATTTTTAAAACCAACCACATTTCGATAGTAAGCATGTAAAATTGTCCTAACATAGTAAAAAAAACAAATTATGAATAGTGAAATTTTGTCTAAAATGACTTTATAAAAAGATCGTACAACTTTGTTGAGATTTGTAGTATAACTTTAATAATTTTAAGTTTTTTTTTTCATTAAAGGTAGAAGTTATGTTTGTAAACATCATCTTAAGGTTTTTTCCTTTCAAAAATGGAATTAAAACATGATTTTAGAATGTTTATTTTTATTTTAAATTTAATTATAAAATTCATGATTAATACATCATTTCGTTAATCTTCTTTACGTCACCTTCAGTGAAAACCAACTCCACATTAGAACAGGAAATCAACCAGAGAGAGTGTTCCTTGAGTAGTGATCAACCTGAAAAATGCACGTGGTTTCGATTTCAAAATGAAAACATACTATTGTTCTGCAAATAAACTAATCAGAAAAATGAAAAGCAATCTTGAGAAACTAAACAGAAGAAAGGAAAGATAGATGGAGCTTCAACTAAGAGATGAAGATTTTCTAGGGCTTGAGATGCCTCCTCCGAAACTACGAAAGTGTGTAAAAAACATTAATGCCTCATTCGAAACGAAACTGAAAATAGTGGGAAACAAAAAACTTTCCTGCGACTCAATAAAAAATTGTGGAGAGATATCAGGATTTTCCAAACATCTGGTACTTGCGTGTTTAATGAAGGTTATTATAACCTCTAATAAAAAACCCCTCTTAAAATTAATTTTTTAGTGATTATTAACACAAATTTAGTTTTTGTTTTCTAGGTTTTAGTTGACTTCATGTTAGTAAGCACAATTTTAATATATTGTAATACATACTAAATTACAGTATTTGGAGTTAATTTTTTGTCATGTTTAGAACTTAAAAGTACACAATATTATTGAATAGATATAAAAAAGTTATATATGAGAGTTTGTGTTAATATTTTTTGTTTTTATTTTTGTGTGAGTATTGTTTTTGTTATAATTCTTATTAGGTAAGTCTTTGTTGTGTTGGTGTGGTAAGTGCTAGAATATTACGTGGAGGCTTGAATTTCCTTTTCTATGCTATGACCATGTACGTACTTTTTGTTATTATTATCTTCCATCAGTGTGGTTCTATTAGTTTATAAATGCCTTTGAATTGTGTACTTGGTATTTTGTCATGGAAGGGATGCCAAATATATTTGATCGAGATGGAATAATATTATACCTGTAAGGAACTTGTGAAAATTGATATTTTCCAAGCTGGTTGTGACGATAATCCATACATTCATATAATGGAAAAGGTTGAAAACTAGAGTAATCCATCATATTGTTTTTGATGTAGATGTATATTTGATGAAGAGCCAACAATTTTCCTCTATTTTTTTAGTATTGAGTGCTAAGGATTTGTTTTTTGTTTTTCTAGGCATCATGCTAAATAACCTTTTCATGAACTTTAAAGATCCAATGAGCTCCTCAATGTAAGCGCTAGAGGTCCATAAACGCTATTTGGGCTATTTCTTGAGATCTTCATGAAGTAAGCACAATTTTTAGAATACTCTTCCAAAGGAGTTAAACTTCTTTATAATGACTTGGAATCCGCAAAAAAAAATGCTTGAATGTTTTCATTCTCCTTCATGTTAAACAACTTATATTGGAGAGTCAAAAGAATAACTTTATTTCTCTTACTTCGTGTGTATAACTAGTGTGTTCCACATCTTTACACATTTAAGTGCATGAATTTTTGCATATTCATCTTTAGAGATGTCACACATGAGTATTAGACACATAGTTTTCATTCTGTTATTACAGTTACATATCACTGTTATATATACATGTATCCCATGCATCCCATGCATCCTTCTCAACACAATAACTTATATATTCAGATATACTTTTCTCTTTCTCCTTTCTTTTAACATGGTATCCAGAGCTACCTCTTTTCCATGACCTCTTCCGCTACCTCTCCTTCTACCCCTCCTTTATCACCTTCTTCCTCTATTTCTTCTCCTCCTTTGTTGCCAATGGCGTCTCCTTCCTTACGCCATTTTTCTAGTCCGATTACCCTCAAACTTACAACTGAAAATTTTATGATTTGGAAACAACAAATTTTTGCTACTTTTCGTGGTCTTGATCTCCTACATCTCCTTGATGGTACTCATATTCCATATGAGTTTCTCCCATCTAATGATCAGGATCAAGAACCCACCATCAACCCATTTTTTCTCCATTATCATAAGCAAGACCAGTTTATCGTCACCTGGTTGCTGGCCTCCATGTCCTCCTCCATCTTAACCAAAATGGTTGGTTTAGACTCTTCTGCTGCTATATGGACACACTTATCCACATATTACGCCTCCCATACAAGGGCCACCATCAAGAAACTTTGCCTTCTTCTTCGCACACCCAAGAATTACAGAACCGTTGCAAACTACCTTTTTGATATCAAAAAGACTGTTGATTCTCTATCTGCCTTTGGTGCTTCCATTTCTAACGTCGAACACATAGATGTCATTCTTAATGGTCTATCGGAGGAATATGATGATTTCATCATTGCGGTTCTCTCGCGTTCTGATCCCTACACTGCTGACGAACTGGAGTTTTTACTCCTTGCTCAAGAAGAAAGGTTTGAGAAACATAAACTCATTCAAAATTCCGTCATTCAAGCCAATTAGGTTTCCACGCAATGGTTTTCACCTCGTCCCACCAAGAAACCCAATTTTCACACCAAATCTTACTACGGTGGTCACAACCAGAGTCACCCATCGTATCCAAACTTTGTGCCTTTCTTTTCTGGACCAAGACCTATCACTCGTCCTCTTTTCCGCCATTCTGCACCTTGGAATTCAAGTAAACCCCATTGTCATATCTGCCACAAACAAGGGCACACTGTTGATACCTGCTGTCATAGGTATGATCCTCCTATTGCTTGTTCGATTACAGCTAACATTTCTCAATCTTCCATCTCAGTCGGTGATGATTCTGCTCCATCTATTCTGGGTGCTCCATCGACCATCAAAGATCCTCTTGGTACCCCAATAGTGATGCTACCAACCATGTCACTAGCGACCCATCTGTTTTTCACAACAAATTATCATAGCTCCGAATCTTTAAAGGTTGGCAACGATCAAGGTATGAATATTATACACACTAGCTCTACTTTCTATATTGCACCACACACACACATAAAGTTTCTTCTACATCATCTGTTACACGTACCACATATCACCAAAAACTTGATTAGTGTTGCTCAATTTACAAAAGAAAATAATGTTTATTTTGAATTTTATCCTCACTCTTGTTTTGTTAAACATCAGGACACTCATCAGATTCTCATTCAAGGAATAGTTAGATATTGTCTATATGTTTTTCCTTCTTCCCCTGATTCACTCTCTTACACCGCTAATCATGCTTCATACAAACCGAATGTTCCTCCCTTACAACTCTAGCATAACAGGCTTGGGCACAACAGTTTTGCTATTGTTCAGCGTGTTTTAAAATCTTGTAATATACAATATAACTCTCAGACTCAATTTTGTAATGCATGTGTGATCGATAAGACACACCAACTTCCTTTTCATGCTTTTGTTAACAGTTACACTCCACCTTTACAATTGGTTTTTGGGGACCTTCACCTGTATGTGCCTCCAATGGTTCACGCTATTATATCTCTTTCCTTAAATGAAAGGGGGTCACCATTTTCAATATCATCTATGGCCTCCCCTTGTTTTTTTCCGTGTAAAATGACATACCAATGTTCTGACATAGGATCTTTGATGTAGAAAACCTGAGATGCTTGTTGAACCATTATAAATGGCCCATCTCGATACCCTATCTTTCGAAAGTCCACTAGTGTGAATCCTGATTCAGCAATAAATGGAACAGAAAACTTACTATAGCCAACCTCCCATATCTCTTCTATAAACTCATAGTATGCCATTGATCCAAGTACAAAATTTGTATCTTTCGAAGTGGAAAATTGCATTGACTCAGTTTCAAGAGTAACACTAGAATTTTGAACTGTATTCTTTTCATCCATAGACTTCGTGTAAAATATACAATTGTTTACTTTGTACGCAGTACAAGAAATGACAACAAACTTCAATCCAACAACCAACAAGGTCAAGGTCTCTGATGTCGTTGAATCCTTTAACACCTCGTCTTTAAACCAAGGCATGAAAGTTCTATTATGTTCCATCAAGACCCATTTCTCTGCTTGTCTTGGTTTATATGCCTTCATAATGGCTTTATGAGCTTCTATGTAAGGTATAACTTCATCTGTGTTATTGTTGAACAAGCTGCTTTGATGTCTTCAAATCCAAGAGGAAAGCTTGAAGCCCTTGCTGCTGGGTGTGTGTGTGTTGTCTAGTTGTTTGAAACTTGTTAATTCACTCCTTAAGTCGATCCAAGTTCATTTGAATCTTAAACCTTTTGAAAAGATGTATCTTCTAAAAGGCTGTCAAAAATTCAACAGGTTGTTTTACCTTAGCTGTTTTTGAAAAACTTGGTTGACTTTGTTGTCAAACCAAAACAATCGATTGTTTCGACAAAACAACCGATTGTTTTCCTGCAAGCCTTAACAAAATTCTGTTAAGCGGTTTTAATATGTTTTAAATGATCCTAACTAACTTGGCTCCTTTATTAAATGCTTTTGACCACTTGGTGGGTCTATATAAATGTGGTTTTACGCTCCTAATCTTGGAGTAACAGAAAGAGTTTATCAAAACAGTTTTTCCAAGATTTGAAAGAGCTTTGGATCATTCTTAAGTGTGTGGAATAGGATTGGGTTGTAATTCTGAACTTTAAGCTTTGTAATACCCAGGTGTATTTTATTCCTTTCTTCCTTGATTACTGTATTTCTGTAGTTGTGTTGCCAAGGAGTGTTGTGTGTTCTTGAGGTGTTCAAGATCAACATTCTTGGTATGGTTTGCCAAAGGTAGTGTGTTTCATGAGGGGTTCAAGGTCACCACTGTGGTGTGTGGTGTTTGTAATCTGGTTTTGATTGCATAGTGGAATACCCAGTGGTTTTTGGGGACTGGATGTAGCTCTTGGTGTAAGAGTGAACCAGTATAAATTGCTTGCGTGCTTATATCTTACCCTTAACTCTTTAAATTTTGTTTTTAAGTTGTTTTTATAAACTGCTCATAAAAACAACCATTTGTTTCGACAAAACAACCGATTGTTTTTCTGATATCATCTTAAAACAGTTTTGGTTCTTTGTTTTCTTGATTCTTTTCTCTGTAATTCAGCATTGATTTTTCATTATACCTTCAAAGTTTGCAAAAATCCCTCTTAAACAATTCACCCCCTCTCGTTTAAGGCCATATATTCTAACAATTCAATATATACAAATGTGCTTGCAAGACTTTTGATCGAGATTTGCTTACAATATTCACACCACGTAAACATTTACTTGTAGAACGCTTGTGGTGCCATGAATTAGCTGGAAGACCTATTGGATTTTCTTTTGACATGTACTCTGAACAAAATTGAATACTTTCTTCAGCTATGTAGTTTTCAATCATTGAAGCTTCTAGACGATAATGATTTTTCACATAACCTTTCAAACTTTTCATATACTGCTCAACAAGATGCATCCATCTTAAGTACACTGGTCCACACAATCTAACCTCTCTTACCATATGCACAACTAGATGAACCATGATGTCAAAAAAAGATGGAGGAAAAACCATCTCCAATTCACACAACATAACAACAATTTCATCTTCAAGTTCATCTAGTTTTAATGGATCAATGACTTTACAACAGATGAAAGAGAAGAATGAGCACAAATGGGTTATGGTATGTCTAACATTTTTTAGTAAGATCCCACGAATAACTACCGGTAGCAACTGTTGCATCAAGATGTGGCAATCATGAGACTTCAACCCAATTAATGTCAAATCTTGCATTGACACTAGGCTCTTCATATTTGAGGAATGTCCTTGTGGAACTTTCACACCTTTTAGACATTGAAAAAAACTTATTTTTTCATATTTTGACATGGTGAAACAGGTTGGGGGCAAATATGTACACTTACCCATTTCTATGGGTGCCCGCTCGCATCTTATGTTCATCTCAATCAAATCTAAACGAGCATTTAGACCATCCATCATCTCAATCATATGTTAAGAAGTGTACCAATTAAGTTATCACATACATTCTTCTCAACATGCATTACATCTATACAATGGCTAACTTCTAACCTCGACCAATAGGAAAGATCAAAGAAGATTGATTTTTTCTTCCAAATGTTTGTCACAGATGACTTTTTTTTCGACTTATCGAAGGTATGATCTATGTTATTTACCTTTTCGTACCACAACACCGGTTAATAGAGTTGGTGGACTTGTTGAACAAGATGCTTTGATGTCTCCAAATCCAAGAGGAAAGCTTGAAGACCTTGCTACTAGGTGTGTGTGTGTGTTGTCTAGTTGTTTGAAACTTGTTAATTCACTCCTTAAGATGATCCAAGTTCATTTAAATCTTTAACCTTTTGAAAAGATATGTTTTCTGAAAAGCTGTCAAAAATTCTACAGGTTGTTTTACCTTAGCAGTTTTTGAAAAGGTTTTGAAGAACTTGGTTGACTTTGCTGTCAAACCAAAACAATCGATTGTTTCGACAAAACAACTGATTGTTTTCCTGCAAACCTTAACAGAATTCTGTTAAGCGGTTTTAATATGTTTTAAATGATCCTAACTGACTTGGCTCCTTTATTAAATGCTTTTGACCACTTGGTTGGTCTGTATAAAGGTGGTTTTACGCTCCTAATCTTGGAGTAACAGAAAGAGTTTATCAAAACAGTTTTTCCAAGATTTGAAAGAGCTTTGGATCATTCTTAAGTGTGTGAAATAGGATTGGGTTGTAATTCTGAACTTTAAGCTTTGTAATACCCAGGTGTATTCTATTCTCTTCTTCCTTGATTACTGTATTTTTGTAGTTGTGTTGCCAAGAAGTGTTGTGTGTTCTTGAGGTGTTCAAGATCAACATTCTTGGTGTGGCTTGCCAAAGGTAGTGTGTTTCTTGAGGGGTTCAAGGTCACTACTTTGGTGTGTGGTGTTTGTAATCTGGTTTTGATTGCATAGTGGAATACCCAGTGGTTTATGGGGACTGGATGTAGCTCTTGGTGTATGAGTGAACCAGTATAGATTGTTTGTGTGCTTATCTCTTACCCTTAACTCTTTAAATTCTGTTTTTAAGTTGTTTTTATAAACTGCTGATAAAAACATCCGATTGTTTTCACTAAACAACCGATTGTTTTTCTGATATCATCTTAAAACAGTTTTGGGTATTTGTTTCCTTGATTCTTTTCTCTGCAATTCAGCATTGATTTTCATTATACCTTCAAAGTTTGCAAAAATCCCTTTTAAACAATTCACCCCCCATCTCATTTAAGGCCATATATTCTAACAATTGGCATCAAGAGCTTGGTTCTTGAAAGTTATTCAAGTTTTGATCCTAAATCTTTGTTAAATGGTTGAAAAGTTTTCTTTTGGGGAGGGTGCCTGTTTAAGCAAACCACCTTTGTTCTATGGTATGAAATATGAATTGTGGTGCATAAGAATGAAATTCTTTGTTGAATATATAGAGAGAAAAATCTGGAATGTTATTACAAATAGCTATCTCATGCCTATATCTGAAAATGTTTCTTCTGAAAGAGAACATCTTGATTGTGTAGTTATGAACATCATTGTATCTGCACTTGATTCTAATGACTTTCTCAAAGTTTCAGAATGTAGTTCTTCCAAAGAAATGTGGAATACCCTTGAAGAGTATCACAAGAATCCAAGGAGTGCCTTGATGGACAAAGAAGAATCTTCTGCTGAATCTTTCTCTTCAAAATCCAAAAAGGAGGTTTGGATCAAGTCAAGCAAGAAGGAAAAGAAAGCAAAATAAAAAAGAAGCCAATCTGTGTTTGATGGCCAAAGAAGAAGATGATGCAAGTAGTGTAAGTTCTTGTACTTCTTTAAATGCTGAAAATTATAGTAAACTTCTTCAAGCCTTTAATGAAACTCATAAGGAAGCTAATAGGTTGGCCCTTTTAAATAAACGGTTGAAAGGTTTAAACAAATCATTGGAAAATAGAGTCAAGACTTTGGAAGAAGAGTTGAACCATTCAAAAACAGATTTTGAAAGTTTGGAAATGATTTACAAAAACTCTTCTTGCAAGTGTGATTCTAGCTTTTGTGAAAATTGTGAATCACTTGAAAAGAAAGTCCACTACCTTTTAAAAACCATGGACAAGTTTTCCAAAGACCAATCCAATCTTGAAACTGTTCTTGCTTCTCATAAATGTGTTTTTGGCAAGGCTGGGTTGGGGTTTAATCCAAACAGTAAGAACAAAGCTGTTTCAAAACCCTTTTCAAGTTTCTTTGAAAAACAACCTGTTTTATCGAAACAACCGATTGAAATTTGTCATTACTGCATGAAAAGGGGCCACACTATTAGATTCTGCAAAGTAAAAAGGTTTTCTGTTCCTAAAGGTATTTTGAAATGTGTTCCTAAGGTTTCTAAGGTTCCTACTAACATCATTGGACCCAAATTCATAAGGGGACCAAATCTTGCTTCTTAATCTTTTGTTGTAGGTATCCTTGGCAGCCAAGAATCAGTTTTGGACTTGAAGAGTGACTGCTAAAGGGAAAACCATCAAAAGCAAAGTTTGTCTATATGCCTGTACTTTCAATTGTATATGTCTTGCAAGGTTCTTTGAATGTCAAGAGACATCCTTGGCACATGCATAGTGTTGATCAAAAGAGAAACCTCAAAGAAAGTATGTGTGTTTGATGAAATCATTCATAGTGGTCAAAGTTCTACAAAGGTTTATGTAGAAGAAGATGAGCAGAACATCATTGGATGCAAATGGGTTTTTCATAAACAAGTTGTATGAATCTGGAGTAATTACAAGGAACAAGGCAAGGCTTGTGGCTAAAGGTTATAATCAAGAAGAAGGCATAGATTATGGTACAACCTTTGCTCTAGTTGCAAGATTAGAGGTTGTAAGGTTGTTGTTGGCCTATGCTTGTTTGAGTGGATTCAAATTGTTTCAAATGGATGATAAAAGTGATTTCCTTAATGGAATCATCAATGAGGAAGTCTATGTTGAAGAACCATCGGGCTTTGAAGATCATCAACATCCTAACCACGTATACAAGCTGAAAAAGGCCTTGTATGGTCTTAAGCAAGCTCCAAGGCAGTGTGAAGAAAGAATATTTCTACCAAATCCACCTCTTGAGTAATCATTTGACCAACTTGAATTGCTGGATGAAGAAAAGATAAGGGGAGAAATTGTGGTCTCCTTGCTAAAAATTTTGGGGTCTATGGTACTTTGATTCTACTGCTATCATAGCTCTGATACACCATAGATTTTTGCTGCAATTTTGATATGGTATCACAGGTTTGTTGCTGCAATAGTGTTGCTACACATACTGGTATTCTGGTTTTTCTTAATCCTGATTTTATCCCTTCTTTCATTCTATTTGAGAAGACAAATAGGGGGAGAATGGTGTGGTTTTATGTGTTGTATTATTGCAGCTACATTTGGTGTTATCTGGTTTTATCATGATTTAAATTCTGCTATTGCCATGCTCTTATTCACCATAGTTCTGTTGCACACAAGTCTCATTTTGGCACTAGTTTTTATGGTTATTTGACTAGTTTTTCTGCTTAAAGACTTATGCAGAAAACTGGTTTTGTGTGCCTTGGTATCCTGCTAGTATACTTGCTTTGTATATGCACAAATTCTGTTTTGTAGGACCTTTCAAGTTCAAAAACAACAACACAAACAAACCAGGGATTTGTCTTCATCAAATAGGGGGAGATTGTTGAACAAGATGCTTTGATGTCTCCAAATCCAAGAGGAAAGCTTGAAGACCTTGTTTTTGGGTGTGTGTGTGTTGTCTAGTTGTTTTGAAACTTGTTAATTCACTCCTTAAGATGATCCAAGTTCATTTGAATCTTTAACCTTTTGAAAAGATGTGTTTTCTAAAAAGCTGTCAAAAATTCAACAGGTTGTTTTACCTTAGAAGTTTTTGAAAAGGTTTTGAAAAACTTGGTTGACTTTGCTGTCAAACCAAAACAATCGATTGTTTCGACAAAACAACCGATTGTTTTCCTGCAAACCTTAACAAAATTCTGTTAAGCGGTTTTAATATGTTTTAAATGATCCTAACTAACTTGACTCCTTTATTAAATGCTTTTGACCACTTGGTTGGTCTGTATAAAGGTGGTTTTACGCTCCTAATCTTGGAGTAACAGAAAGAGTTTATCAAAACAGTTTTTCCAAGATTTGAAAGAGCTTTGGATCATTCTTAAGTGTGTGAAATAGGATTGGGTTGTAATTCTGAACTTTAAGCTTTGTAATACCAAGGTGTATTCTATTCCCTTCTTCCTTGATTACTGTATTTCTGTAGTTGTGTTGCCAAGGAGTGTTGTGTGTTCTTGATGTGTTTAAGATCAACATTCTTGGTGTGGTTTGCCAAAGGTAGTGTGTTTCTTGAGGGGTTCAAGGTCACTACTTTGGTGTGTGGTGTTTG
Source organism: Phaseolus vulgaris (assembly GCF_000499845.2). Classification (NCBI taxonomy): domain Eukaryota; kingdom Viridiplantae; phylum Streptophyta; class Magnoliopsida; order Fabales; family Fabaceae; genus Phaseolus; species Phaseolus vulgaris. The sequence goes on from NC_023752.2 coordinate 49,658,660, forward strand.
TAATCTGGTTTTGATTGCATAGTGGAATACCCAGTGGTTTCTGGGGACTGGATGTAGCTCTTGGTGTAAGAATGAACCAGTATAGATTGTTTGTGTGCTTATATCTTACCATTAACTCTTTAAATTCTGTTTTTAAGTTGTTTTTATAAACTGCTCATAAAAACAACCGATTGTTTTTCTGATATCATCTTAAAACAGTTTTGGGTATTTGTTTCCTTGATTCTTTTCTCTGCAATTCAGCATTGATTTTCATGCGCTTCTTCAAAAGACTCAGCTCCCACATCACGAATCATGTCCTTCAATCGATCATCATCTACATCATCATTTATTGCATCATCCATGTTAGACCTCACATATTCTTCAGTTACGGAAACACGTGGTAAATTTAATAATTCACCATGCCATGTCCAAGTTGTATAAGATTGAAGAAACCCATCACACAGAAGGTTCTTCATGATTATCTTAACATCCAGTATCCTTCCATTCAAACAGTTAACACACAGATACCTAATCTTTTCTCCATCATGACCAGTATTATTCGCGTTACGCTGCACAAATTATATAAATTCTTCTACTCCTCTTTCGTACTCATCACTCATGAGAACAAAATTAATCCAATTTCAATCCATTATATTTTGTAATAGTCATTCAGGTGTTTTCTAATAAGTGTTCTATCTCACGCGTTTGCCGAGGGTCGAACACCCCCGGACTCTGTACCATCGCGTATCAATTATCGAGGGTCGAACACCCTCGAACTCAATACCAACACAATAATTCTATTCTAAACTAACAACTAACATAATATAAATTAATAATAAATACAAATTAAATAAATACTAAATAATATAAATTTAAAAAATACAAATTATAATAAATAAAAAATAAACAAATTCATATGATTAAAAAGATCAAAAAAATTTAAAACACCACCAACCTTGTGCGTGAAGGCAACATTGGTGAAGAGTGGCACGGGACCGACAGCAACAGCGGACACAGCAGCAACAAAGGAGCAAAGTAAAACCCACACAAGAAGCGACAAGGGCAATGAAACAGTACTTCGAGCAATGTAAGAAAACAAACCAAGTAAGAGAAACGAAAAAGATTTATAAACCATTGGTGAAGAAGAAAGAGAGCTTGAACAAACTTACAATGGCACAACAACACAATGAAGCTCGCAGAAGAAGAGAGGAACACCAGAGCAGGAACAGAGCAAAGCGCAAAGAAGAGAAAGAAAATATGAAAATGTAAGTGGCGCGCTTTAGAGTTAGGGTAAAAAATGATTTAAGAATGCAACTATTTGTAATAGTTGCATTCTTAAAATCATGCATTTTGATTTAAGAATTGCATTAATTTAAGAATGCAACTATTAAAATAATTACATTCGTAAATGAAGTTAATTTAAAAAATGTCACCACGTTTTAAATAAATGCATTTAACCGTAAAAGCACATTAAATAAATATTCGTTGTTTTTTTAATTTTCGGTTCCTTCACATAAAAACTGTACAAAAGAAATATGTGAAGTAACGAACATGCATTTGAGAAATTCATGCCTGCATGTTGAAATTGGAAGGATGGATCAATTGCAAATATTGTAGACCCCATTAATCAACGGTTCTCGAAAGGAAATAATGAGATGTATCCACATTGGGTGAGTATGTGTTCAAGAATGGGTGAGTATGTGTTCAAGAAGATAGGGATGTCAGACCAACCATGGCTACTGTTGTACTCATGCTTAATAGTTATTCTCTCACTCTCCCATTGCCTTCAGAACCTACATTTGTTGTGGATAGTAGCACAAGAAGCTTTCCAAACATGTTGGCATGGGAGCATAATTAAAGGGAAAGTGGATCGAGTGAAACCACAAACAAATAAAGTCAATATTCAGTAAATGAGGAGGCTTCAATTATTGAGTCATACTCTAGCTAATTTGATATAACATGGGTAATTTGAGACTTAAGTTACATGTTTCTACGTATAATGAAAAATTAATTGTGCTTGTCTTGTTTTTTAAGGGCTTCCAATCAATGGAACTTTTTAATTAAAATTATTCTTATAGTATATTGATATTAACTTTAAGATCAATCCATTTAACACTACAAAAAAACTAATATATTAAGATAGCATAAAATTTAACATATCATTCATAGTTGTTACCATTATATAAGTTATCTAAACTAAAAATATCAAACTCTTATACTAATATTTTAACATTATGTGTATCATTAATCACTCAGTCAATGACATAGTCTTTCTTGAAATTGTTTTATCACATACAACTTATCTCTTACGAATGGATAACTAATACCAATCATAAGTTGTGTATGAAATTCACGACTTCAATATAAAATAATATCATTAAAGTTAGATACGAGTGACACAAGTTCAATTATATTAATTTACACTAAGTCGTGTTTCAATAATATGACTTTAATTATCAATAATCACTTAGTCAAGCAAATTTGTGTCTCACTTTTTTTTATTGTTTTTGAAACAAAATTATGTATGTATAACATGATTATAATATGATTATAATATGGACCGACATTAACATAAATACTGAAGTAGTGTTGGTACTAAAGGACTTCTTCATATGAAAATAAAAAAATTGTGAAACAACTTATCCATTTTAGTAAATAAAAAAAGTTATTCATTAGATTAATAATAATAATAATAATTGGTGCAAAACCTCTCTTGTGAGTGATACTTGAAAGTTTAATATATTTGTAAGGAAGTAAATTTTCACCTTTAGTTATTTAAGGACTGCAGTTCGAATGGTTAGTCTCAATAAGAAGCAATTCTAATCTATCATGGATTTATTAGAAGTGATTTTTATCGTGATGACACTTCTATACAGTTCAGACTCGGATAGATGAATTTTTAGAATACTTAACCAAGAGGCCGATCCATTGATGGTCATTGTATTCCGTCCCAACTATAATCAGAAAAAAAGTGATCTTGGCTTTCACAAATTACAAAATGAACACGGGTTTCTCCAATGGTCCCGCTGGACAGCTATCCATGCCCTGTCTCCGCGTAACTTTGCGACTATACAAAAACATTTTTCAATTATTCGCTCCAAACTCCAAAACCTTGCCGCACAATTTGGTTAACTATAGCACAAGAGAAACGCGTTATCAAGCTGCCACTTAGCTCCACTCCACTCACCATCCCTCATAATTCTTCACTTCATCAATACGCCTTCTCCCTTCAATCACCACCCTCACTATATATATATATATATATATATATATATATATATATATATATATATATATATATATATATATATATATATCTACTACCACCCCAATCAAATCACATCACTTCTTACTCTTTTACCAATTTCTTTCCTCTCTCTACAAAACACAAATGGCCTCTCTTACATCCTCAAGCCTTCTCCTCACTCTTCTTCTGGCTGTTTCCATTCTTGGTTTCAGTTCAGCCAGGAAGCTCAGTGAGTCAGATTCCCAGTTACAGTTCCAATACCACAGAGGACCTCTCCTCACAGGCAAAATCTCCGTCAACCTCATTTGGTACGGCAACTTCAAACCTTCCCAGAAAGCCATCGTCACTGACTTCATCACCTCCCTCTCCTCTCCCAAACCCCTCACACCCCAACCATCGGTTGCCACGTGGTGGAAAGCCACCCAAAAATACTACAAAACCTCATCCCCTAAACTCTCCCTCTCCCTTGGCTCTCAGATCCTCGATCAAAACTACTCCTTCGGCAAATCACTCACCAACGATCAAATCCTCAAGCTCGCATCCAAGGGTCCTCAGAGAAACGCCATCAACGTGGTTCTCACGTCTGCTGACGTGGCAGTCGAAGGTTTCTGTTCAAGCAGGTGCGGGACTCACGGTTCCTCCATGGGGGCGCGCGTGAACGGGAAGAGGTACAAGTTCGCGTACGTGTGGGTGGGTAACTCCGAAACCCAGTGCCCGGGGCAATGCGCGTGGCCATTCCACCAACCTATTTACGGTCCCCAGAACCCAGCTCTGATTGCGCCGAACAACGATGTTGGTGTTGACGGCATGGTCATCAACGTGGCTAGCCTCTTGGCTGGCACTGTCACTAACCCTTTCGGGAACGGCTACTTCCAGGGACCCAAAGAGGCTCCTCTCGAAGCTGCCTCCGCCTGCACCGGTGTCTACGGGAAGGGCGCCTACCCTGGCTATGCAGGGAACCTCTTGGTGGACCCCACAACCGGTGCCAGCTACAACGCCAATGGGGTCAACGGAAGGAAGTATCTTTTGCCAGCTCTCTTTGACCCTAAAACCTCTGCCTGTTCAACCATCGTCTAGAAACCATCACTCAACGTGTCATCTACCTTTAGCTTCTTAGTCAATACCAAATATTCTTTTATTTGTTCATTCCTTTTGAAAAATTTGCCATGTAACGAAACAGATACAATAATAGATATTCGTTTTACAACAATCATTTCTTTCATTTTTCATGAAATTTTAAAAACTTTTTTATTTTTTTTCTATTCTTACAATAACTCTATAATTGTTTATAATACACAATAATTATCATTAGTTATTCAGAAATGAGCATATTATTCCATCGGAAAAAATATTAAAAGTTATATAATTTTACAAAGTTTCTCAAATGATTAATGTAACTAACTAAAAAATTATACCTATAGTGAAGTTATATTTTGAATAAATTTTTTGTTCATATTTTCAATAGAATTTCTAAATAATATACATTATTTATACTTTAAACAATTTAAAAATTAGAGTTTTGCTGAATAATTATTATTGAAATTAACAAATTTATCATATTGAACGACTTTGTAAAAAAACTTGACACGCTGTATTTTTTTTCTCATATTTTAAAAAATATCTATTATAGTGTGTGCTCTTTTATACTATTAATTAATAAATTTAGTCCTAAGTTTTACTTTTAAAATAATTATTTCAAAATCGCTAAATTTAAAATTTACAGTAAGTTATGATTTTATGAAATTAAAAAATTGTTTTACACTGTATTGTAAAACTTATTTTTTCATTTAAAATGTTTAATGATTTAAATGGTTGATGTATAAAATTTTAGTATACTGACATGTAAAGTCTTTTATATTGTCATTCAAATTGCAAGTAACTATCTATACTAAACTTGTTAATTTTAGTATTTCTTAAAAGACATATAAAACATGATATTTAATTGATCGATAGTGTAAAATACATTAATAATACACGCCTATTAAATTAAAAAAATGAATTTGTGTAACAGATTTAAATTAACTTTAGTTACTGATTTTGTATTAAAATATTGATTTTTTGTGATAGTAACAGGCAGGTCCATCTCGTCTTAAACATCTACACTTTTTTCTTACTCTTCATACTAACTAATTAAGCCATTTTGACTCCAAACATAGTGTTAAATTCTTAGTAAATTACAGATACACCTTTTTATTGAGAAATGAGGTTGAATTATAACTATTTTAATAATTAAAGTCCGTAAGTGTTTATTTTTTTGTATGAAATATTACTAAATTATGACATTTATCAATCGTGCCATAAAAAATGGGTGTATATTGGTCTTTGATTATGTTAGAGGGGTTGAGAATTGTTTGCTGGAACAAGTTGTTCCAGTATGGGAGTTGAATATAGCCTTAGACTCTTTTTATGTAGGACTAGACTAGACCATCTGGTGAAAAATAGATCAAGCAACACAACAGTTTTCCTTAAGCAAGCTAACCAGGAGGTTTCACTAATCAAATCAATTATTACAAGTCGAGTAGAGGAACCAAATTCTAGTTCACACTAATACACTAATCACTCCCGGTTTAACCATTTTAATCTCCCCTTAAGATTAAGAACTCTCAACCAATAGAAAACACTCTAAAAAAGAGCACAAGTTAAGCTCACAAGGATAACTTCACAAAGTGAAGAATTTACAAATAATTGCATACCAACATATAATATTAAGATTTCAATAAGCTTGATAAGACTGATGTATTATACTTTTATACTTTATCTTTATATTTTAGAAGATGACTCTTGCAGCTTGAATTAGTTAACTCTGGATTCTGTAAGATTTTCATGCATAACTTCAATGTGTATCTTAAAAACAATGAATTAATTTAAACTTCCAAAAAAAATAGGCATAAGACCTCCAAAAACAGATTAATCCAAGAAAAAATTATATGTATATTTTCAATCAATAAGATTTGATATATACTATGAGACAATTAATTAACCTTAAAAATTTATTTTACCAACAACATTGAGAATCAAAATCATTATCTAAGCATTAATACCAATTTTTACAACGTATAAACAACAATTTATTTTACCACCAACTACAACATTCAGAATCGAAATCATTATCTAAGCATTAATACCAACTTTTACAAATATAAACAACAATGATTGTTCTTTATTTATTTTTGATCTCCCAAAAATTTTAATTGTGTAAAAGAAATAGTGAAATTCATTCAAGAGTTATTTATTAATCTAGGAATAATCCACAATAATATTATGATTATAAAAGAATTACTTTTAGTTAAAACGCTAATTATAGTAAAAAAAAATAATTAAAGTACATGAAACAGTAAAAGATGTACTATTTAGAGGAGAAATGAAAAATTATTATTATTTTGAACAGCTCAGAAGTTTATCCCTTAAGTTAAGATGGTTTGTTAGTGTTTTTAGTACCAAGACAAACCCAAGGAATCCATAATGGTGAGAGTACAAGTGTATGCCCATAAATTCAAGGGTCGGTTGTCTTTGGCCCACCCATTACCGTCCCAGTTTCCCAAAGCAAAAAGGCAAGGACCATTACTGCATCTTCATATGCTACGTGTTGAATCAGTTTGTGTTGTGGCACCATTTATATTTGGAGCCACCACCACACACAACACAGGGTTTGTTCCCCCAAATCTGATGAACCCAACAGTGCCTCACATTCATTGACTACTGTTCACCGACCAAACCAGAGTTGGAACAGGTGTTGGTCAGAGTAATCTTTCCAACTTTTATCTTAGGTTTCTGTGTATCCTCATTCGGCTTTTGCCAACCCCACTTACTTACAATTACCACCACTCAAAACTCTGCTCTTACCAACCGCACTTTCAACGCTATCTTCTTCTTCTTCTTCATCTTCACCAAAACCAAATACGTGCCGTATAATTCATTCCACACCTCTCCCAAATTGCTTATCATACTACATTCCATCTATTTATTTTAAAATTTTAACTCGACAAAAAATAAAAAATAAAAACATTTTATAATAAATAAATAAATTCAAATATCATCTTATCAATTTTATAAGATTAAATTAAATTTAAAATTCACTTTTTACTATACCATTTCATATTTATTTTTGGAACATTCTTAGGTGATAGCAGCTACCATTAAACTTACGCACCTCAAACTGAATCAACCTAATCCTCATTTGAGTTTATTCGGATCTCATCATCCTCTCATATAATCATAAAAACTTAAAATAAAAGAAAAATAATTTTTTATAATAAATTGAAAGAAGATTAAATAATTCTATTACTTTAGAATCACACAATATAAAATTTTAAATTTTTTAATAATATAATTTTGGATTAATCCAGATTAATTTATGTTTTACGTTTTAAAAATCAATATCTGAACTGATATCAACGGATTTATAATTTTAAAATCTGAATCCGACAAATTATTCAAACCCCACTCTATTTTTTTTTTAATTTGATTTATATTGAATAGTAAAACTATTTGGAGCCGTGTCTACTGGTAAATGGAACCAACATCATGATTGGGAAATTGAACTCAATCAGGATACACATTATGAATACGATCTCATATAAGATTTAATAGCTCCTTATCTCTTGGAATAATGGTATGATTATATTAAGTCTCATGATGCTGATTAAAAAAATATTAAGTCTATTTTTGTAATTGAATAATAAAAGATAAGAAAACTGTTAGGTTTTATATTTAAGTGATTAATAATTTATATGTTGATAATAACTTATTTATAAGATATTTAATTTATATTTTGAATTCAAGTAAAAAGTACTTTATACAAGTAAATGATTTGTTTGAATTGATATTTTTATCAAAAATAAAAGAATTCTAAAAAAAAATTAAATGACTTAGTTATAAATAAGCAATATTTGAGTTTAAAATGCGACACAATCTATTATTGCATGATATCAAGATGTTTGATAGTAACAATTTTGTTTGATTTCTGTAAGAACTAATGGAAGGAAATAAATAAGAGAAGGCAAAAGGTTGTAGCAACTGATTGAACGTAATTGCACAAAATTGCAAAACTAATCTTATTCATTTTGATTTACTCAATCATATATATAATAAAATTACAATTACTGGAAGCTATAATAGGAATACTAACAGGCCTGTAAACTAACCATTCATGCAATATAACGGTAAAATAGTTTAAGGGTAATAAAATCAGAATTAATAATAATAAAATCTGAATAACCAACATCCTCCCTTAATTCTGATTTGGAACAACCTTCCCAATCCAATTTGAGTTATGATATTGTTTTTCTCAATCGCCATCAATTCTTCATTCATATCATTTTGCCATTTTGGGTGTTGAATGGCATCGGCAAGTCTCACAGGTTCTGATTCTGCAAGAAAAGCAAAGTGAACCAAATCTCCATTGTTATCAACTTCACCATCAAGATTTACTTCGCAATCTTGAAGATGTACAGGTTGTCGCTGCTGCCTTATTGGTCGTTCCATCATAGTTGCAATTGGAGTTGCAACTTCAGGTTGAATTACAACTTCAGGTTGAACTGCAGGTGCTTCAAGAGTGACTCCATCTTCCACATCGTCGTTCAAAACGTAAATATATCGTTTTTCGAATCCATTTCAGCTGTTGCATTCCATTGTCATTCCTCATCTTCGGCAAATGTAACATCACGACTGATCATCACCTTCTTTGTCATTGGATTGTACAGTTTGAATCCCCATGCTTATGTCCAATGAAAATGGTCTTCACTGCCTTATCATCCAACTTCGATCTTGCTGCCTTGGGAACATGAGCATAAGTAATTGACCTAAATACCTTCAAGTGTTGCACATTGGGTTTGAATCCACTTCATGCCTCAATCGGAGTTGTGTTAGGAACACTCCGAGTGGGTGATCTGTTTATCAAATATACCGCACATGTTACGGCCTCAGCCCAAAAATAATTTGGCATACCTTTCGCTTTAAGCATGCTCCTTGCCATTGTTCTATTCTCTCTCTCAGCAACTCCGTTGTGTTGAGGTGTGTAGGGGCAAAATATGTTATGTTGCAACCCAAGTTCTTCACAGTGCCTCTTGAATTCATTAGACTTGTACTCACCTCCTCCATCACTACGCACCATCTTAATTTTTCTGCCACTCTCTCTTTCAACAAATGCTTTAAATATTTTAAAGTAGTGGAATACATCATCCTTGCTTTTCAATACATAAATCCAGGTTTTCCTTGAAAAATCATCAATAAAGGTTAAAAAATACTTATTACCTCCAACTGATGATATGTTCATCGGGCCACAAACATCTGTATGAACAAGCTCCAAAGGAAATTGTGCACGCCAAGACTCCTTAACAAATGGTATCCTGTGACTCTTTCCAAAAATGCAAGTCTCACACATCAGGATGATGAATATGGGGTAAACCATTCACTAAATTTCTTTTGGAAAGATTTTCCAAACTCTGAAAATTTAAGTGCCCAAAGCGTAAATGTCATAACCATGATTCATTATTCACTATTGCATTCAAGCACTTGAAATCACCCATATGAATATCTACTGGAAATATGCGGTTTTTTGATAAAAAGGATTTAAGAATCAAACTACCTTTTTTTATCAAAAATTTATAATTTATTTTCAACTATGTGCATCACATAACCCTTCTCGCCCAGCTGCCTTATACTCAACAAATTACTTTTCATACCAGGTACATAGAAAACATCATAGATGTGCCTGTAATCACCATTCTTCAATGTGATAAGAATCCGCCCTTTTCCAGTCACCGAAACGAACCTGCCATCACCGAATTTCACTTTTGTGCGAAATGAGTCATCCAAATCTGCAAACAACTCCTTCTTACCACACATGTGATTTGTACAACATGTATCCAAATACCAAGTCTGATTGTTTGGAGTTTCATTTGATGTGGCTGCCATTAGTACTGCATGATCCTCTTCATCTTGTTCGTGATTACTTTCTTCTTGAGCACAATTGACAGCATGATTATCACATTTTGATCTGCACTCATTTGCATAATGGCCACGTTTATGGCAATTATAACACTCAACTCAACATTTGATTTATTATAAATACCTCCTCGTCCTCCGCAACCACGTTCTCCGCGCCAAGTGCCTCCATGATTTTGGCCACCACGACCTTTACTGAAATAGCTACCATGTTCATGATAGGAGCTACTAATTGAGACTTGTGCTTGTAAAGCCTGTTCAATTGGTTTTTCAATCTTATTGTCATTCATCCATTGCTCATGCGCTCGTAGAGAACCAGACAATAACCTTACTGTCATTTTTTAAATGTCATTGACCTCTTCAATTGCGGCAACAACATGTTCAAATCTGGGAGTTAAAGATCTCAAAATCTTCTCCACCTTTGTCTGCTCCGAATGTGTTTCACCATTGGTCTTCATCTGATTTGTCAAGGCAATAACTTTATTTATATAGACATCAATAGTTTATGTGGTTTCCATATGCAACAATTCATATTGGCGTCTTAGGGTTTGAAGACACACCCTTTTGATCTTGTTATCACCTTTATAATTGGTTGACAAAATGATCCAAGCCTCACTGACAGTTGTTGCTCCTTCTATCTGCTCAAACGTATCGTCATTCATCCCTTGATGGATGAGATACAAAGTCTTATTGTCCTTCTTCTTCTGATCACGATGCGCTACTCGTTGCGCCTCAGTTGCATTATCACCTAATGCAGTCACTCCACTCTCAACGACATCCCATAACTCATGATAATCAAAGAAAACTCTCATTTGCACACACCACCGATTGTAATTTTTTCCATTAAGAATAGAGATTGATAATTGGGTAAAGTTCATGATAACAGACTAGCTCTGATACCAGTTGTAAGAAATAATGGAAGGAAATAAGAGAAGGCAAGAAGGTTGTAGCAACTGGGAGCTATAATAGGAATACTAACCGGGCCTGTAAACTAATCATTAACGCAATATGACAGTGAAATAGTTTAAGAGTAATAAAATCAAAATTAATAATAATAAAATCTGAATAACCTACAATTTCACAAATATTAAATGTTTTTTAATATCTTTGATATAATATCTTTTATGAGTAATAATTTGTAACACAATATTAAATGTTTTTTAATGAGAGATTTTCACAAATTATAACTTTTTTTTTATATAAAATTACTAATTTTTTTAAACACTTCAAATAAGAGATTTACTTTTTTTAAAAACATTCCTTGAGTTTCTCTACATGAATCACATAATTAAGACCATAATTTAATAATCTTACATTAAAGATTATCATTATTTCCAACATCTATATGATTTTGTTTCATAATTTGTTTTTATGTTTTTGTGAGTTATTGGTCTTGACTAAGGTTATTATTAAAATTTATTTGTTATAAATTTTTACAAGTGGTGGTGTAAATCTTTGCGGGATTCAAAATCTTATCTTGCGTTGAATAATTTTTTTCTTAAAAGATTATTATAGAACTTAAAAATTAATAAAGGGATTAAATAATTAGACATATATATATATATATCATAAGAATAAATAAATATAATTTTTAGTGTTTTTTTTCTCACCCTTACCCATTACAATTACAACTCTTATTTAGATTGGACTCATATTACATTATCAAAAATCTTAAAAAAATATTAAATATAACATTGAATTAAAAAAAAAATTCTTTAAGTAATTCAAAGTTATTTTTTTACTCAAGTTTCTCGATTCACCCTTCTTAAACTTAATCAATATTTCTAACATCATTATAGAGGTGAAATACAAAAGACCTAAAAACAAGTGGATAATGAAACACATATCCATACTAAAAAAAATTAATTACTAAAATTAATTAAATTAAATATTATTTTAGATATTAATTATTTAGTATGTGAAGTAATTTTTATTGAAATAAGATGTTACCTATCAAATAATTTAAATTATCAAATAGTTTAAATTTTGAAATAGTACCTAAATCTTGTAACTAATTAAATATTAATTTATAAATTTAATTAATAATAGAAATTATTTTAGATATTAATAATATTTTTTTTAATTTTTAAAATAATATATATTTTAATTAATATAATAATTTTTAAAATTAATTTTTACTTAATAATTTTTTTGATAGTAATAGAGTGCATTTACTAATATAAAATATTTGAAGTTTTATATTATCACTTATCTAAAGTCACATCATATAAACTAAGTTCTTATATATTATAGTCCCAATGCAATCCATCATTTGAAGAAGGGGACCATGAAGCTTAGATGATAGATGGATGTAAACAGGCAGGGAAGAACCATGACTACACCATACTTCACCCATTGCCATTCACACTGTTCATTCTATCTCCCTGCAAATGCAACCAACTACAATTTGGACTACAACCTCCAAACAATACCTCACATTTATAATAAAAGTGCATGCACCTCTAAATATGCCCCATACTTTTCCAATCTTCTCTCTGTGCTTTTTTGTATCACAACAAAGACGAAACAATTGGGAAGAATACCTATATATTTAACTCTTATAGTTTTACAAATTTATCTTTTAGTTTTTATGCTTTCTACAATCTTAATATTTTAATTCCTTAAATAAAAATATAAATAATAATTCTGAGTGACACATTGTATTACAATATTAACATGTGTGATTTAAAAAAAATCTCCTACCAAAATTTTATAAAATAAAATTTATTCAATTACTTAAAAACAAATTAGGGATTACAAATATTTATTTGAATTTTTGGAGAGATAAAAATCAAAGAAAAACATTTTATGGGTCTAAAAATTAAAATTTATATATTTTATAAGAACTAAAAAATAACTGTGTACTTTCTAAGAAAATGTTTTCAGTGAAAATATATTTTAAATATTTTAAAAATTAAATATGATTTTGAATTATTTTTATTTAATTTATAATTTTGAACTTAGATTATGATACTTCATGGATTTAAAGGAATATACTACATGTGAGTAGTTAATTTATCACTATTAAGCATTTCAGTTTATATCTAGTTATCAGAAATTCTGCATTTGAATTTTCGAGTAAAAATTTTGTAAGTAGAACTCATTCCTTTTTATTATTTAATAGTTTTATGATGAAAACTTTAGAGTTTGAAGAAGAAGAAATTTCGACTAAAAGATAGAAATAATAAAGATAAATTAAAGTAACTATATTGGAAAAGAAAATAATTGTAAATAATGCATATAAATTTGTGACAATGCAAACGAAGTTAAAAGTAAGTGTAAAAGAGTTGCAAGAATGTAAATTGTAAAACACGTAAAATAAATGAACAAAAGAATAAACTAGATCTTAGTTCAATAAAGTAAAATCGATTAAATATAAAATAAAGTAAAAAAATAAAGGATAAAAAATACTAACGTAAAGTAAAAATAAATAACATATGTAAGAAATGTATGATTACTACATCAAAGATATTTAAGATGGGTTAATTATTTTAGATATTTTGTATCAATTGTTGAATCAATGTAGATAACATGTTGAAAATGGAGAGTTTCAAACATTAGTTATCAGTTGATATAGAGAAGGACACATCTTACATAAATTATAATGGGAAAATGATGTAGAATATGTCACTTCAATATTGATTACGCCTTATAACTAATGTATAATATTATCCTTCTCGCTTACATGACTGACTTCCATAACCTCTCAGTCTCTGGATGAGCATTGCAACTCCATTGTCTCAACCTAACATGTGCTCCTCACTCTCTCTCCAAAATAGCCCAAACGCAACACATTCTTTGTTGATGTCCTCTTTACCAAGGAGTTTGTTAAAATATCTTACTTTATGTTCTCTTTGGTTTTGATATCCTATGCTTGCTCTGCATGTTAAGTCCCCAAAGGACGCCCAACATGCTAAATGCCTCTTTTTTTTCTTCAAGAAGGTTTTAATAGATGACACTACCACCATAGCATTAATAAGTTTGTCAATATCTTACAATGGAATAGTAAAGACGAGTTTTAATTTTGGTTTATATGATTTATTGTATAATTTTTTTTACTTTATATATTAATTTATAATTTTGTTTGAGTCATTATATATTATTTTATAAGTATTTATAAGTTTTTTACTATTGAATCTGGTTGAGCTTTTAAACAATACAGGTTAATTAAGAGGAGGAAACGTAATAAATAAATTGAACATAAAAAAAAATCTTCATACAGACGATAATTTTGACTAAAAACATAGACTGTGAGGCACTATAGGCGATGATTTTGATGGTTTATGTGAGCCTTTTGTCATATACAGAAAGAGCATAAGTGACAGTTAAGATAATAATCGTCATCTATGACTCCCTTTTGTGTTCTTTTACATGGTTCACGTTATATGATGATTGATCAAGTAATTGTCATTTATGAATTATAAGTAGACGATGGTTTAGACAACAATCGTCGTCTATATAGAAAAATATGAATTGCGACTTGAGTCTTCGTTTATATTAAATTGCTTTAGATGACGTCTGGATATATTATGATTTTAAAATTGTCACCTAACGACTTTAAAAACCATAGTCCAAACACCTTTCTACACTAGTGTTAAATCAAAATCTTTATCGTCACAAACTACCTTATGATCGAATCTTTCCTACCTTCTTGGATGTTGATATGATCATTAAAATAAAACCTAAAAAAAAAATATAAAAACAAGAAAACTTGTGGTGATTTCCTCTCAACCCATTATCCTTTATCATGCAAGGTGAAAAAAAAAACTCTTAAACTCGAACTAATATATGCTTAAAAAAAATAGTTGGATAGTTTTGTTAAATTGCCCAAAACTTTAGTCAAAACTCATATTGTCAAAGCATTGCAAGGGCAATTTTTCACATGTACATACTTGCAATTGTAGCGATTGATTATAGAATGGTTCTTCTTTTATCACGAAATATAAGAATAAGGATAACCAAATTACCGAACACGACGTAAAGTAAAATCCATATGTGTATTTTAGAGTAAAATCCATATGGCCATCTTTACTGTATACTTTTTTTCTTTTTAACACGCAAATATTGTTAGTCAATGTATGCATAGCAATGTTTGGTATTCCTGAAGGACGAAAGCGACTATACATAAAGTTAAATCTTAACGATATATACCTACACTACATGTTGCCCAAAAGTTAATTAGTGTTAATTTATTAATCCGCGTTTCCATATTGATACACAGTGGGGCAAATTTATTTTTTGCTATATCATCAATTTCATTTATTTTGTGTGTTTTTGCATAGTTGTAGTAAGACGTGTAACTTGATGATGAGACCGAATAGTTGGGTGCTTATGCCTATTCAAAGCAATTCATTAAGCTGTAATGAATAAGAGGGAACTAATTCTTAATCTTTTCTCTCTGTTTGGTACCAATCAACAAACCTACACTTCATCTGTCAATATTTATTCATCATCAACTTTGTTCCATTTATTCATAGCCAGCCAAAAATGAACCTTCCTATTATTAATTACTACTACCTTCACTTTTCTTTTTCTTTTATTCATCAGTCTTAGAACATAATATAAAAATTAAAAACACAATTAATATCCTCCATTATGATAAACAACTATTTTACTTTTCAAATACTGGTATAAGTACATCATCCTACTCATAAAAGATCAATCTAATTCAATCCAAATATTATCTTTAAGTTAAACTCATTTTTTATTCAGGTATTGGATTTTTAATATTGAATCTTGAACTCGTTATTCATTAATTATTTTTATGTTTTATAAAAAAATTAGAAAAATTACGTATATTAAACTTCATTTTCTTTCTTTCTTATTCCAACATCTTACTGATTCTAAGAACATATTTAATAGAAAACTAATTCATGGATTCTTGAACTACATTTTCTAAATCTCATATTTTCATATCATGTTTAAGAACTATGTTATTTTTTACTCCAATGACGAATTCTTATATTTTTTTTAAGAAAGAAATATAGTTTTTTATTTGTAAAAACTTATTTTTATATAATGTGAAACTCGAAAACCTATTGAAAAGCAAATTTGTAGCTTACGAAGTTCTATAAATATGATTTTATGTTTTCTCACCTCTGTATCGATTTTTTTTTAATTTAATTTTTTCTCAAATACATTATTTAATCAAAATACATATATATAAAAAAATATTTAAAAGTTATATAAAATAAATTTGTTATAAAATTTAATATATTCTTAAAATTGTAAAAAATAAGGGTTTTATTTTTTCCATATTTATTTGCTGAGTTTAACTCAACTTACCTTTTGATCGAACTGATTTGACAGAAAAACTTTAAATATCTAATTCAATATAACTCAAACTATTATCAAATTGTCAATGATCACTTTATGGAAATCCAACGTAACCATGAAAATTAATACTTTTTACATTTTAATAACAAATATGAAGCATTACTAAAATGGCACATTTTTTTCTAACATATCTTTATAATAATTACTTTGATAAATGGATTAAAAGGTTTAAAATTAATTTTGAGTCAAAGTTGTATTCAATCTTAGTAACAACGGCGGATGAGAACGATACATCGTGCCAGCAAACTGCCAACAAGCACACATCCAGAGATGCCTATCCGCTCATACGTCCATTAACTTTTATAATTGCAAATATTATTTTCATTCTTTAAATTTTTAAATATAAATTCTTCTTATGCTGATAATTTTAAGAATTATATCAATCTATTAGCACTGCTATAATCTTGTTGAATGTGGGAGGACACTTATGTTCTATTGATATTTAGAGAGCTAAAGAAATAAAAGAATGACAAATATATATATAATAACTATTATGACATAATAAGAAAATTTTGATTTAGCTATTTTGCGTTGAAAAATACTTCAGTACTTTATAATTTGATAATAATTAACAAAAGTGAATTTTTATACTTCAAAAAATAATCTTTAATTTCTAATTAAGGATAACATGCCACCCAAAGAATAAAATTTGGCCTGACATCAATTTGTCTCATTTTTTTTTCTTACATTTTTTATTCATTTAAAAAATAATACTAAATCAAATTAACATGATAATTTTATGTTTTTTTTAAAGAAAAAATAAAAAATATATGAAAAGTAAACAAAAAATGGATGTTTAATTGCAAAGAGGAGAAGGGTTATTTTATTTATTAATATAATTTTATTTATAAATATTATTATTTTAATTATTCATTAGGTATAAATAAAATAGCCTCAATTTTTATCCACATTTTATCTATTTCAAGTAATTTCAGTCCGTGGTAAAGTCATCATTCGTTATTCGTTTGTATTTAGCATCAAATATCAAATAAATTCCAACATTTATCTGAACCTTATCATACTCTTAAATTATAAAAAGAAATTAATTAATTTATTATTTTTCTTTTAAATATTATTTTTTTCAATATCAGTTCATTTAAATTAAAAGATACAAATACACAAACCCGACCGCAGCGTCGTGTTTCCGCTAACCATAATAAAATAAGTAAATTTTAAAAAAAAATTAATTATGAGTGTGATTCAAGTTTAAAAATACATTTCAATCTATCACACTCTAATTACATAGCAAACTTTCACATTTTTTGTTTGCATTTTTCAGTGGAAAATATATGTGGAACCCACCATCTCCTTTCTCTTCTTTTTCTTCATTCTTCCCTCCAACTAAACCACACAACTTTCTCCCATTCCTCCTCTCTCTCTCTTCCAATTAATATTTTTTTTTATTAACAAAAGAATTAATTGAATTTAAAGTTTAAAAATGCTTAAAATCAAAGTTTAGTTGCCTAAATCCATTTTATTTAAACTTCTCCAAGTCTACCGAAAATTCTCCAAATCTATAAGTTGGATATTTTTTAATAGATTATGATATTTTGACATTCTTATTCCATTTTACACTACGATAAATATTAATATTTATAATAAAAAAATTTAATAAAAATACAAGTAAAATATAAAATATTTTAAAATTAAAAAAATATAAAATATTTTAAAATTAAAAAAATGTAAATTTTTATAAATAATTAAAATATTAATATTTATTGAATGTAAAGTGGAGTATGGATGTAAACATTTTTGTTTTTTAGTGTTCAATACCTCCTTGTGAAAAGAGAGGATAAAAGGCTTAAATGCATGTGTTTCAAACTTTTTTTTACCACAACTTAAAACCAAACAGAGAATAAAAAAAAGTATTGGTGTTAAGAAGATATTTATGACAGAAAAGTGTTGGTGTATCATTTATCTAAAATATCCATCTAACCATTAATTAAGCATTACATGGCATATTTATTTACGTTAAAGAGAGATTTATAATAGAAAAAGGTTGACAGTGTTGCTCTAAAATCTCTATCGGAACATTAACTAATTAATTATTACATGACAATATATACCATAAGATGAAGCATGCACGTAGCAGTTGACAGAGACAGTAGTGCTTCCTCTGGTTAAAAATACACACTTTCTACTAATTAACATAACACAAAACAAAACCATATCCAAATCAAATCACACTCCCTCTTCCTCACACCTATATAAACAACACAAACCCTTTCTGAAACTCCCAAACACTCACAACAACTCTAAAATGGCTATTCTCAACCCATTTTGCTTTCTCCTCTTCTTCCTCCTCCTCTCAACATGCTGCGTTCCAAACCTTTCCAAACCCGCTTCTCGTGCCCCCAACCGCATGTTAGCTTTGGTTCAGAAGCAGCCACTTGTGTTAAAGTACCACAAAGGTACCCTCCTCAAGGGTAACATCACCCTCCATTTATTCTGGTACGGCACATTCACCTCCACGCAACGCTCCATACTCATCGACTTCGTCCAATCATTAAGCTCCACCTCATCATCTCATACCCCTTCCTCCGTCTCTTCATGGTGGCGAACCACCGAGAGCTACAGGGGAGGTCCCTGCACCCTCGTCGTAGGGAACCAAACCCTTGACGCCAAGTACTCCCTCGGGAAGTCGCTAAACACAAGCAACCTCCTCGCGTTGGCGTCCAAGGTGAACTCCGAGGCTCACGTGGTGCACGTGATCATGACATCCGCTGACGTGGCGGTGGAGGACTTCTGCATGAACCAGTGCGGGACCCACGGGTGGGGGAAGAGTAAACACGGCGAGAGGGTGGCCTACGCTTGGGTGGGTAACCCAATCGCGCAGTGTCCGGGGCAGTGCGCGTGGCCCTTTCACCAACCCGTTTACGGGCCCCAAACGCCGCCGTTAGTGGCGCCCAACGGCGACGTAGGCGTCGATGGCATGGTGATAAATTTGGCCACGGTTCTTGCGGGGTTGGTAACGAACCCGTTCGAGGACGGGTACTACCAGGGGCCGCCGAGTGCGCCGATGGAGGCGGTGTCGGCGTGCGCCGGGATCTTTGGGAAAGGGGCGTATCCGGGTTACGCTGGGAACGTTCTGGTGGAGAAGCCGACGGGAGCGAGCTACAACGCCGTCGGGGTGCGCGGGCGGAAGTTTTTGCTGCCGGCGATGTGGGACCCGCTCAGCTCCAGCTGCAAGACGCTGGTGTGAAAAGGAATAACGAGTGTGTGGATAGAGCATTTGGGTTTGTGAACTTGTGTGTAAGAGAAGAATGATTTGAAAGTTTGCCTGGTAGGCTTTTCATTATTTTTTTTTGTTTTATTTGGAATCTTAGTTTATTTCTGAAAATAACTAATAGAGTAAACTACAGTAAGATATCTAATATTTTCTAAAATTATAATTATAATAACCTTCGTTAGGTACTTGTAAAAGATTTTATTTATGTAATATTTTTAAAATTCAAAGTGATATATGTTTAATGTAAAAAAAGTCAGTATAATTATTCTAAAATAAAGAAGAGGGTTATGTAAAATTTTAAGGAAACCTGAGTATTAATATAATTTAAGAAAATATTTATGTAATTTATTCCGTTCAATATTTGTTGAGCTTCATACTTGAAAAAAAAATGGAAATTAGTTATTAGTTCTGATTTTAATCAAGATTTTTATTTACAGTAATTTTAAAATAATGGAGTTTGAATTTGGGATCTTGTTATTTTTTATTGTATAAAATTTAAATTATTATTTTAAGTACATGTGAGTGAATTCTTATTTAATTTTTATAAAGTTATACTTTTTATTTTTATTTCTAAAGTTTAGAGACACTATTTTTTATTTTTGTAATTTATTCTGTGATAAGTAATAAATTTATAGTTTTTTTTTTATTTTTTTAGTAAACTTTTATATTAGACATCATAATAAATATATAGTTTAAAAGGACTCTTTATCCTTTATGAAGAATGAAAACAAGAAAAATATTTTATAAAGACACAACTCAAAGCTACAGAAAGACTAAAAGGGTAGAAAATTGTATACTATTAATTAATTAAAAATGGTTTTATTTTATATAATATAAATGCAGTAGTCTGATTTTACATGATAATGTAATCTTTTATAATTAAATTTATATAACTATTTCTTATTTCTTTTAAAAATATGTTTTATAGTTGTAACATTATTTAAAAAAAATAATAATATAGAAACAGTTGGACACATTTTTAATTAAGTGAAAGCAGCTTTGTGTAGTTTTCATTCTCCTTCGGATGGGTTTTTCGGTTGATTATTACAATTTGGATTACTATGAACTCATGAGATACATTAGTGTGAGATTTGTTCACAATTTTATCCTAATCATTATAATTACGACGTTTTACTCAGATTCAAGGGTAACAAAGGTTCAACTTGGCCCATTTTAATTTGTTTGTCACTAACTCCTTAAAAATGGATCTCTGTTTCTTCCTGCACCTCCATAGTTGTTGTTCTGGACATCCATGATATTTCTGGACATCCAGATTTTGTTCTTAAAAAAAATATTTTATAGATTATACAATCTAAAAATGTTATTTTTTCTATTTATAACTCAGAGAATAAAATTTAGAATATATATTTTTTTAAGAAAATCTATTATGGTAATAACTTTTTTATTGTATAATCTGTAATGTAATACTCTCTTACTATGTATTTTGAATTATACAATTTAGAATATAGTTTTAAAATGTATTTTGGATTTTACAATACAAAATGTATTTTTAGATTTAGAATTATCTTTCAAAATATACAATCCATAATACATATTATAATAAGAAGTGTTACAAATTTCACAATCCGATTTACACAAAAAAAAATGAAAAAAAAAGTGAAAAACGATTGGTAAAATCATCATAAAACTTATTTTAATCAGCAACTTTCATCACTAGTAACTATTAACCATCATCGACTACCACAAGTAACTACCACAAACAACCAAGATCACTTGAAACAACCAAGACCACTTGAAAAAGAAGAAGAAACACCCTCTTCACTAAAATAAAAACCATAACATATATTCATAAGGATAGAGTTGAAATTAAAAACAAAATGGAAGTGTAGGGAGAAGGTTTGGAGATGCAGAGATAATTTGCCAAAATGGATTGGTTGGTTAAAAGTTTCTATTCGTTCTATTTAGAAAGCCCAACTTTAAAAAAGAAAAAATACTTTTTAATTCATAAAATTAACTTAAATTGACAAATTTAACCTAAATTATAAAACATGTTAATAACTTAACCAAAATTTGAGTATAATTTTTTATTAAAAATGGTTTATTTTATAAAATTAACTAATAATGATAATAAAAACATATTTTGAAGACTACTAAAATGTTAATTTTATCTCACGGCCCATCCTTCTACATAAGCCTCTCAGTTGGGCTTCCAAATTATGATGGGGTAGTTTCTTCCTGCATCTCTACACTTTTCTTTCTGCACCTCTACATTCTTTAAAAATACCGAAATTACCCTTTACAGTTTTAGGTGTTTTCAGAATAGTAGTTCCATAAACAAATAATATTTCCAGAATAGAAAATCTGGAAGACAAAAACTCGTTCTGAAACATCTTTTCTGGAACACATTTTTTTTATTTCCGGATTTATAAATCCAAAATTCATAAAACATGTTCCAGAAAAGACGATCATCCTAAAAGTGTGTCACACACTATCATCAAGATTTCAACTTCTTCCATCAACAATGTATTTCCATTAGATGAAAAACAAAAGTTTAGTTTGACCTTACGGGCTAACTCTCCCTCTAGTTGGCCAAGTTGAACCTCCTGCTGAGTGGCCCTCTCCTTGAGCCTGACCATCTTGGCTTGTGACCCCTCCATTTTTTCCTGCAAGTCAATAACCTCTTTGCAGAGATCCAAGATCTTAGTATGGGCGCGCAGAGCCTCTTGGGACTTTTGAAATATAAGCTTCTTGGTCTCCTTGTCGGCTTGGCGAAGGGAAGACACCTCCAGATATAGGGCAGTTTCGCGCTGAGAGAGGTTCTTGATCTGGAGGATGTCTTGACCTACGGCCTCCTTCAGCTTGTGCACCTCAGTCTACAAAACTTGCACCTTGGTCATCGCGAGGTTGGACGCGATGAGGAACTCCCCAAGGCCTTTGGCTGCGCAACCTTGTAGGGATCCTCACGCAGGCTCTCCACCACCTCCCGGTTTTGTAAGCACTTGAGGGCCTGCTGGAGGAAGGCGGGAAAATCAGCAGCAGGAGGCATGTCGTGATCACCTCCAGGGGCGCTCCCCCCCCCCCCCCCCCCTCCGAGCATCACGAGGTAGCGGGGGGAGGAGGCGCTGGGAGGGTTTTCCCTGAAGGAGGGAGCGTGGCCATCTGAAGATGAGTGCGATGGAGCCACGACATTAGTCGCTCTTTTCCTCTTAAAGACGAGGCCTATGCAGGTATCCTCGTCTTCGGAGGGCAGCCTCCACCACCCATTTCTGCCTTTGATCGATGGGGGCTGGATCAGGAGAGATTGGAGTAGAGGTAGCAACAGGAAGGGTGCCCGCAGGGGTAGAGGCACCAACAAGAGTAGCCTTGCGTCGAGAGACCAACTCAACCAATTTCCTCCTCTTCTCCGCATCAAGCACCATATCTGCATGAGAAACAACAAAGCATAAAAAGCTATATCCACACAACATGCAACTAGCAACAAATATGAAGCAGAAATAGGAAAGGTACTAATGTAGCTCTTGAGAGCCTTGGCGCAGTACTCGAGCTTGATCAGTTCAATAGTGTTAAACACCACTCCCAAGCTCGAAAGGAGCTGACACACCTCACGATCAGGTGGGGCCAAGTCTTCGAGGCTCTTAGGTTTCTTAATTTCCGGTTTCTCCACCCAGTAGAGCGAGAACCCATCTAGCAAAGTGCGGTCATGGATGCTGCAACATATCTTCAAGAAGTTTCATTTGAGAAGTGGACTCGTCTTGCTTGTACGTCTCTATGTCCTTAAAGGTTTTCATTTGAGAAGTTTCAACCAAAAGGTCATTAGTAGCCCATCGGTAGAGGGCTCTGTAATCAATGGAGGGAGGAGGTTTTGGTGTGGTTTTGGTAAGAGCCATCGAGAGGAAAGCTAAAGAGGGATGAGGAGAAATAGGAAAAAACGAAGGCTCAGAAGAAGAAGATAGACGTGACTTAAGAAACCCAGAAAACAGAGAGTGCGAGAAAATGAAAGAGCAGAAAAACATAAAGTGCAGAAATATAAACTGTCCCAGAACAGTTATAACATGTTATGAGCATCGAAATCATAAAGCAAGAGAAATCAGGGGTTTCCGATTTTCCGCACTACAAAGCTAGCCAATTCGTTACCGGCTAACTAGAGGCCGAACAAAAGTGCGGCTACGACAAACAACGAGTTTCCTTCCCAAACGGGGGCACGTGTAACAACCCCGCAGGGAAATCAGAGTTGCCAATAAACTTTTCAGCCTCATATGAGAATGGAAAACTGGAGAAAGCAACAAAGAGTCTTAGCCGTTGATCTTGCCACGTGTACGCTAATTGAAAAATATGGTGAGATGTCACTTCGGTGCACTGTTCACGTCCTATCACCCAGTGCCACGTAGGTCACCCTAGGCGATCACTTAAGCCTCTTCGCTGAAGCAAGTTACAACTTGAGACTAGGGGGCTTGTGTACCGACCAGTCCTCGGTCATCGGCGCCAGAAAAGACATCAGCCATCGGACATTGGTGTCTGATAGTAATGATGGGCCACGTAAGATGGGCCCCAAAAATCATATCAGATACTAGTTAAACACCAGATATAAGAGAAGACCTAAGTCACGAGAGGATTATGCATGGGGTGTGTATGGTACATTAGGGTACGACACAAACAAGTGTTCCTTGGAGGCACTAAGGCCCGTTAGGGTTAGGGTTTCCAAGGAAAGACTACATGCATGACACGTGAATACTTAGGGCACTCATAGAACAGATGGCCCCGTAGCAGTGGTGCATGAATTGGACCTTGGTGGCCATATTGTTAGTTGTTGCACTCCAATAAGAGGAAGTCTGATGTGTCAGATTATGCTAAGATTGTGTAATAGCGGCGCAAGAACGTTCTCCCAGGAACCCTAGATGTGGGTAACAAAAAGAAGTAAACCCTAGCCACAACCTATATAAAGGGTGGTAAGAACCCTAGCAAGGTACATCGTTTCTAAGACTGAAACTACTTTATTCACTTACTATTTCTTTGCCCCAGTACTGACTTGAGCGTCGGAGTGCAAAGGGCTGCCAAGGCGCCCTTTTGTCTTTACAAGTGAGAAGTTCTTCAACCCAAGGAAGTTCGATTCTCTGGTGGAGACAGGAGGGCCAGAGAATGTCGTTCGAGTCAACCGACAATCGAGTTAACTGGCGAGAACACAGCTCTTCATGCGATAAGTTGAGTCTCGTCAATGTTGGAACTGGCGCTAGCCTTCCCTAGGTAATTTTGGCCATAGCTCTCCCATAGTGGGATGTAATGCTAATGGAGTCTATGAACAAGTGATTCATCTTCTTGTAGCACGTTGTTGGTGTTGTTGGTTCCTCAGTTCAAATTGTAAAAGAAGACACTTTGACACTCGAGTCAGTAAAGGTATTCGACACTCGGTTGTTAGAGCACGGTATATGATGGGATACCTGGATCTTGGAATCTGTGTTATTTATATTATTTTAATAGACCTTTCTTATTGGGCCAGATTAGAGAGTTGGACCGTGTTTAGGGATACATTACCTATTTTTAATCATGGGTTAACTTAACTGACTCTACTTAAGCGCAATTGAATTTATGTTGTCGGTCGACCCATTGATAGAGACCTAATCATCGGTCGGTCCAATGACGAAAGTCGAAACATGTGATCAGTCGTACGGCTTTTACCAGTACAATATATAACAATGTAAAGATTAATGACAAATTATTTTAAAAAAAAAATATGTTAGATAACAAGAAGTTTCCCGTCATCTATATTAATGATTTGTTTTATCACTACATTAATGATAATAATGGTGATAGTTTATTGATTATTGTAAATGATGGTGGAAGTTAATGGTGTATGATTACTTTGTTATTTAATAATTTGTTTATGAAAAATATGAAAGTCACTTATTATTTTACATTAAAATATAATATTATTTTTTATTAATCACAAGGCGTCACGTTTATTAATAAGCTAAGATAACAATTATGTCACAAATTTAATGAAAAATTAAACTATAGAAATTAATTGAAAAATGTAAAATTACAAATACTCAATAGAATAACAAATTCAATAAAAACTTAATTTAAAATATCCAAATTTATAGGAAATTTAATTAATCTTTATATATGTATATATATATATATATATATATATATATATATATATATATATATATTACAAAAAAGCATGTGTTTGGTATGTGTATTACTGTATATCTATTAAATGGAGCAATCACTGAAGGGAAATAGTTAAAATAGAAGGACATCTTCAAACTACTATCCCTGACAATGTAATTTTTGTCCTCACATTGTACAACTTGTGTGTTGTTACACTGTATTATGTGTATTGGATTCGATGATACTATTGTAGAATTTTAATAGAACTGTAGAATTTTATTTTAATAGAATATTAATATTTTTTTTTTACAGATTGAAATATCATTTAAATACTCTACTTTAATTTTGTGATTCTTTATCAATAAAAAGAATAATAGAAGTATGACCAGAAAAATGAGTCATGATGGTAGACTCCGCATTGCTATATGCTAATTGATATTCTTCTCATGATTAATAGGTAGGACCAATAAGTTGGACTAGGTCCAATTGTTGGACTCATAATTAATTTGTGCTTTTTGACAAGACTATTATAGTGCTTTCTTAGTTGGGATAAACTACGTATTTAAAATAAAATTAATTTAATGCATTGAGTTAATATATAAAAAAATTCATATTAATTTTTCATTATTTTTAATTTATGCATGAATTAAATTAATTTGCTATTTTATTTTATTGTAATGCTTCCAAAATAGTTTATGGGTG
This sequence comes from Phaseolus vulgaris, assembly GCF_000499845.2. Classification (NCBI taxonomy): domain Eukaryota; kingdom Viridiplantae; phylum Streptophyta; class Magnoliopsida; order Fabales; family Fabaceae; genus Phaseolus; species Phaseolus vulgaris. The sequence goes on from NC_023752.2 coordinate 49,685,170, forward strand.
ATAGAAAAGCTAGTTGAATTTTGAAGAGACTAGAAAGCTATCCCTGGTTGCAAATTTTAGTTATTTATTAGACCTACATTAAGTATCTACTTCCACCTTCTAATTTGTATCTTAGTCCATAACCACTATGTCATCAACCCCGTCTTCTGAAACTTAACACGATCAATGACTTCAACACAATAATGAGTTCAAATTCACAACATTTAACTCGATTTAATTCGATTATTTACAAGAAAATCATGAAATAAAAACTAATTTTTAGAAACCAAAATAATTAGTTGCAATAGTAACTAAATTAGAGAGCATTTTAGAAACTACAAAAAATTGATTTCTAAATTAGTTTCTATTATTGTTAAATAATTTCTAAATTAGTAGCAAAAACCTTAGTTGCTAATTAGATATAAATTTAGAAACTATTTAACAATAATATAAACTAATTTAGAAACTAAATTTTTTTTATTTATAAAATAGTCTCTAATTTAATTATTATTGTAACTAATTATTTTGGTCTCTAAAAATTGATTTTTATTTCATGATTTTCTTGTAGTGGTCTAATATATATCTATATATGTAACATAATTAGATTAATTCACTATAAAATAAATTTTATGAAATATAATTCCAAAAGGTATTAAAACATAATTCATGATTAAATAACTCAAGTTCACAAACAAACAAAAATAAGCTAGTAAAAATTAGTAATATTTCTAAAACCTATCTATACATTATAGAATTCAAGATATGATTTGTTTGTAAATAATTTTTAAAGTTATTTCAACAGCCATTACAAAATCTATTTACAAATAACAGCAATTCAAGATTACGAAGCCTTCTTGGAGTGATAACATATTATGTATTTAGATTTTCGATCCTCTTATACAAAGTTTTTGTAAATTGAATAGGAAAATATTATTTTTATCTAAAATATATTATATTCAATTAATTATAATACATTATAATTTTTAAAAATTAAATTGTTTCTTTCTTAAGAATAGCCTTACATGCTCTCTGCATCTTACAATTATTGGGTTTAGGGTCTTAATTAGGTGTGAAGTAACTTGCATTTCGGCATCAGATCTCATGGACGTCGGCGACGTGTTGGGCTTACCAGATTTTGTTGTCGATGATGCGATGACCTTTTCTGCATCGAGCACTGGTACACTGACCGACACGACTGTTCCCACGACTATAAGACTATCAAGAGGGCCATCGCGAGGGAGAATCTCATTGTGAAGATCGTGAAGGTCAGAAAACCCTAAAATCTAAGAAGGAAAAACATTTTGGTCGATCATTGAGACAAAATCCTAAAATCGGAGAAGGGAAAACACTTTTGACTACTAATCAACCTGCTTGATCACAACTAATTTCGGTCCAAAATAAAAGTAGTGAGGGTGAAGGGTGGAGGTCTTGATGGGGGAGAATGGATGGACTAGACACACATTACCACTAGTTTTGGTTCAAAATCAAAGCGGTGAGGGTGAAGGGTGGGGTCTTGGGAGAGAATGGATGGAGGAAAAAGATTTTAGGATGTGAAAAAGATAAAACCCTAAAAGTTGGTGTCTACGTGTACATTCCACATTTGCATACTAATGATATTTTGTATGCTAAATCATCACCAGTTAACGCCGTTTGTGAAAATTTAATAGAAAAGACCAAATTACATATGTTTTTTTAAAATCTTAGGACTAAATTGATTTTTTTTAAATTACTGTAATAAATTGAATATTGACCTTAAATGTAGAGATGAAAATGTAATTATACCTTAATTATTTTTTATTTTTTATTTTTAAAATTATTTTTTATTGAATAATTTTTTTTATAGTAATATATAATGTGTACATGATATTGAATAGTGTCAGATGAAAAATACAATGCATATAAATAGAGGAACTCAATGTTAAAACTCCACCTCCATTATCGGAATAAAGTTATTGGTAAACTAAATTTTACCAAATGCTTTTAGAAATGGGAAAACATTGGAAATTAACATTGTGCTTCAATTTCATTGGATAGAACCGACAGTATCTTAAGTAAATTAGCAATAAAAAATACATAATAACATCAATAAAGATTTATGGAGTTGGCCATACTTTTTTTTATGTAAGCATCTTTGCATATGCATGTAATTTGTAAATGTAAAAATATGAAGATGGAAGAAATACTCATCATTATCCTAACGCAAAGGATTTAGTTACATATTAAAATAAAAAAGATGAAAAACTCATAAAAAGTCATGGTGGACTAAGAAGCAATGAAGGAACCTTTGTTGTACATTGGTTTTGTGCATGTTAGATGCTCATGTCCATGTAATTATGACACGTGATTATGTAGACTTCTCATGACATGCTAAGTGACCTATTCTACACCAAATCTTATAGACTTTCCTAAAAGTGGAAATACTCACTTAGATACGTTAATATAGCATGAACTGTTCTAGTTAATATCCCAAATTATCATGTAAAATGGAAGTCATTTTCAGCATTATACACATTACCTATTAGAGGAGTCCAAAAGAACTTTACAATCTTTAGAAGCAATCAAATCCTATTAAGTCAACATAATTATAGTCTTTAATTCTCATTCCATTATCGAGAAATATTGAAGTTAGTCCACTTAATTCATAAAAAAATTAAATTCGTATTATTTAAATAAATCTATTTTTTTTAATATATTTGCTATAGTGGTAGGTTACCTAAAAATGGATATTATTTTATTGAGAAATATGGAGATATTATGATTACTTCTCTTGAGATTATAACTAAGTTACCTACATTTGAGTCTACAATATTTTATTTTTCTCTATCAAAAGTCCTTTTAATAAGTTCATTTCATTTCATTATTAGCCTTTAATAACTAATACGAGTTTGATTGATTATTGGATTGATATTAAGGATAGTGGGATTTCACATGACTACCATTTGGGAATAATCTTATATTTTTTATTGTGACGTTGATGAAAAGACTTCTAAATGTGTCGATAGATGGTTATCAACACACAATTTCCTAATCTTAAGTGTAAATGCAAATATTACTAAATATGTCGACAAAATAAAGCAACATTTAGTCCTCGTGTTCTTGATTGAAAGTTAAAAGACATTAAAAGACTACTAAATAGGTTAGTAAGATGTCTACCAACACATAGACTCCTCGATTTTAAGTATTGTTGAAACCTAGACAATTTGAACAATATGTTTAGACAATCTATTAAACATCCAGACAGTCTATTGGCTCGTGGACGGTCTATATTAGACTAGACGATCTAATGACTAGAAGATCATATCTGGACTTTATGTTTTGATGCTAACAAAAACAAACTAAATGATTTATTTGTGTTTTGAATGTTCTAACAATGTTTTATACAAAACCAATGTGCTGTCGGGCCACTATCAGACCACCCATAATATATAGTCTCATGCACAAGTTGGTCGGTCTCAGCGTGAGGGGGTGTGTTGGATAGTGCCCAATAGCAGGGTGGCCTGATAAGTCCAACAAACTTTCGCTAGGATAAGCTCTAAATGAATCTGATACCATATTAAAAAGTGGACTTTAAATCGGTTTTGTAAGATTGAGTTAGACTTAAAGTCTACTTCTTAATAATTACAATGTTAGTATGAATTATGTTTGCAAAACCTATTTTTTGTTTTTTTTTTCATAGTATTCACACAAAAATCATCAACTTGGATGATTGATTTTCCAAGATACATTACATATCGACATATAATCGCATTCAATGTATATTTAAACTAATCTAGACGAGATACCACGTTCAATATAAATTTGAACTTATTTAGATGAGAGCTTTAATTTTTAATACTAACCTTAGTTAATTCTAATAAAAGTTCATTCCCTATATATTGTCTCGCTTCTTGATTGTCTCTATAGTCGAGCTGGAGTCTTTTTATTATTGACCTTAATTTATTTAAAGTTGGACTCTAGTCAAGTTGGAGTCGTTTTATCGTCGACCTTAGTTTACCTATATCTAGACTAGCTAAGACGAAACTTTTTTTATTTTCAAAACATAGTTTATCTAAGGCCAGATTGCAACTAAGCTAAAGTTGTTTTATCGGCGACCTTCATTTATCTAAGGTCGAACTTAGGCCGAGCTGAATTCATTTTATCATCGATCTTAGTTTATCTAAGGCTAGACTCTAGTCGAGTTAGAGCCATTTTGTTGTTGACCTTAACGTTTCAACCAATTATAGATGAGATATTTATTGAATAAGAAACAACTGATATAGTTAAATTTCCTTGAAAAAAAACTTCCAAAAAAACTTGTAGAAAAAAGTATCGGGTTCCAATACATAAAATAAAAAAACATCAACTAAAATAAAAATGAAGACATGTTGCATTCCAAGCCATAGGAATTTGACTTCCATCCGAAGTCTCCAACCTAATTCCTCGCATGCCAATGAATTCCTTGATCCTAAAAGGTCCTACCCAATTTGGAGATAGTATGTTCTCAATCTAATTAGGTTAAGCCTTTCGCAAGATGAGGTATGACACTTTAAAGCTTCTGGGTATCACTTTAGTCATGTATTTTAATTTGAATCTTAATTTCGTAACTTTTCCCTTAATCCGAGCACTTTCTCTAACTTCATTATTCATGTCCAAGTCTGCTTTAGACCATCATCTGAATGAGTAGAGAAAAATTCATCACTCGAATAGATGGCTCATTCACTTCAACTAGTAGCAGGCATAAGTACCATAGACAAGGTTGAAAGGAATCTCATTACTTGTAAGATCACCCAATTTGAAACCTTTACTTCTCTATCGGCCGAGGGTGTTCAACTGATGTAAAAACCTATTTTATGCCCAAAGTATGGCACGTCTATTTAACTTGATTGTTTGCAAATTGTGTCCCATTATCTGATACGAATATCCTCAGAACACTAAATCTACATACAATATGCTTCCATATGAAACAATGGATCTATGTAGCAGAAATTGAGACTAAAGTATCGACCACAGTCCATTTGGTGAAATATTTTATGGCTACAAGCATGAATTTTATCTACCGAACTCTTACTGGAAAAGGTCTTAGAATATCAATCCCACAAGTATGAATAGGTTATGAAATACTGATGGAATGCAAATTTTATGCTAGGATGAGGTCCACCAATTGATAACTCTCGATTTTCTCATATTTTTCTAAACTTATTGCATCTCCTAAAGGTTTCTTTGTTCTTATTTTTTGTTTTTAGTTTAGATTTTTATTTTCCTTAAGAAATTAGGATTTTAACAAAAATCAAATAAAAATTGTCTTTTTCAGCATAAATTTTGCTTGATCTGTCTAATAGTTTCTTATGATTGTTTGTAGGGACATTTTTTAATTGGTCTTTGGCATGATGAATTTTAATGAAGATATGTATACCATCAAGAGTGGAAAAGTTGAGTTTAAATAGAGAAAATCAACAAAATGAACATTAGGCGGTCAAAGGTCAACAACACTCAACAAAACACTAAATGGTTGACACAAGTCAAAGTAGTTGAAGATAATTCATGTAGTTAGTTTTATATTAGTTTTGTGAACCTGATTTCAATTGGAATCAAGACCCACCCATTTCTAAAGTTTCGAAACTCTATAAATAGGTTGTAGTTGTAGAAGTAAAAAAAATCAATCACTTAGGTGTGACAATAAAAAATCAATAGATGTAGTTTTCAGTTTTTAGTTTTATGTCAACAATTTTTGTTATTTCTAGTTCTATGAAAGTTCTTCATTTTTCTTCTTCATTCTCTATTAGGTCTTCTTCTCTTTACTTTCTACATTACTTTACATTCTGTTTTTTTTTTTATCTTTAGAACTGAATTGAATTTTGGAATTGGGTAACAATAAATTAAAATGCATGTTTGACAATGCGCTACTTTAGTTGTTTTCTCTTCAAATTCACTTTGGAATTCTATTTTTGATTGAAAATGGTTTTCTAAGAAAACACAAAATGATTGATTTTGTTTTCTGCAGTAACAAGGAATCCATATTTGGGTCTCTTGCTTTCGAAGTTGAAGATTACTGAACCATGATTTTGTTCCCTGTTTCACATTCCTCAATTGAATTTCACTTTTCTTTTTGTAATTCTTGTTTGTTTTCAGTTCCTCAATTTAAATTTTCAATTTACACATCAAATTTGTTTTTGTTTCATGTTAACTCAGTTGCAATTTATGTTTCCAATCATGCTTTGTTTTACATTTCCATTCTTCATAATTTCTATAATTTACTTTTTTGCACTTATTTTCCAATCATTTACACTTTCTGCAATTTATCATTTCAGTCTTTTATGTTTCTCTCAATTTACACTCAAGTCGTTTTCATTTCTGCAATTTGATATTAGAGGTTGTCTCGCTCTATCCCATTTTCTCTCAGTAAAATTACTAGACGGTCTAATAAGGTTTTCTGACTAGAGGGTCTAACAATTGTGCTTAGGTTCTTTTTATACGAACCTAATTTATTTGTTCGTCTTTACTAATCCGCCATTTACATTTCATTTGTTTATATTTCCTGCGTTGATAGACTATTATCTATAAACGGTCTATTATACACACGATTTTACATTTCATATCATTTTTCATTTCAAAATTCAACATCAATTCCCCCATTTTAATTTGTGAAAGAAAGAATATCATACAATGATTCTCATATAACATGTTTTCCTTGACTCACCTTTACAATAGGGAAAATGTAGTTTTATTTGAAAACGTAATGCAACTAAGTATATAGGTTGAAATCCTATATTACAATGATTCCATTTTTTTTTATGATTTCCTTTTTTTTTTCTTCAATTTTTGTTTTATTTATGTTATTTCATTGTTAAACTCTATTGGGTGTTCGTTTTATTGAGTATCTGTTATAATTGTACTTATTAGACGGTCCAAAATAGGGGTATGACCAGAAACAAATCAAATTCACTATACCCTTTGGACCCAAATATAGACAGAACATATAGAAGGCTAAATAGAGGGATTGAGGACAACCATTTGATCTTTGACACTGCTTCTTCAAATTCAGAAACTAATTACATTGAAATTGAATACACTGAAACTAAAATAATGGTGTTAAATAGGGAAAGAACTTTAAAAGATCTTGTCAACCTTTATATTGGATATCAACCATTATGCATCCAAATTCCAATTAGGCATGAGGGATCAACTAGTTATGAACTCAAGTCAAGATTATTTCATTTGCTACCAATATTTCATTGCCTGGTTGGAGAAGACCCTCACAAATATCTTACGAAATTTCACATAGTTTGCCCAACCATTCCAGACAATGTTCCTAATGAGTTGGTAAAACTGAAGGCATTTTCGTTCTCTTTTAGTCATACATCAAAATACAATTTCTATTTACACTCGGTTTTACATTCTAGTTCATTTTTCATTTCAATTTTGATACCAATTCCCCATTTTAATTTGTGAAAGAAAGAATATCATATAATGATTCCCATATAACATATTTTCCTTGGACTAACCTAGGTTGACCCTATATTATATTAACAGAAACTTAGTTTTATTTGAAAACCTAATGTGACTAAGGCTACATAACCAATCAACATGTTGTTGACATTTGTCACATTTCTTTACACATGTCATGTTATCTTCCTTTAGTGTTAGTCAATAATATGTTTCTCGAGTGACTTTATAAGATAGAGTGTGCCCCCTAATATGACTTCCACATATTTCTTCATGTAGTTTGGCCAATACCCACTTGACCTATGATGTCGTCAAACACCTCAATAATGGTGCTGAGTGCCTCTGTTGAAAAAGAAATTTGTCACTCATAGTAAATCTACAGGCATTCTTTCATAAGAGCTTGGCTTTTATGGATTCATGGATACGATTCCACTTGCCAAATATCGAAGGTAAGGAGTCATCCATGTCTCTTCTCTAGCTACTTGCAAAATTAACACATGTTCTTCCTTATGCTCGCCCAACTTCACTCTTAGGTTGCGAGACTTTCTTGTATTACTAATTTGTGAGTTCCAGGTTTCATGGCACTAGCCAATTTGGAGAGTAAATAAACTCAAGCATTTTATTCTCTAAATACATATAAAAGTTTGAAAGACGAAAACATATCAGCTAAAGAAAGTACATAACTTAGATACCAAGTTAAATGAGGGTTTCTTGCTTGAAATTCTCCTAACACCTGCCCAGTCACTAATTGGGAGTCACTCCTAGTTGTGACATCTTTCAATACCTATTTCTTTGGCTGAGAGCATTTTGGCTATTAAGGCTTCATACTCTGCTTTGGTGTTACTTGCTTTGAAATAAAAATAGAGTGATGGTTCAATAAGGACTCGATCAAGGCCCTCTAATATGACCCATGCACCATTATCCTTGAGATTGGATGCACCATCAACGAATAAGATCCAATCTGAGTTTTCTCCCTATGACATGTCGATTGGAGCATTGAATTTTGCAATAAAATCCACTAATACTTGCCCTTTAATGCCCCCCCGAGGTACAAACTTCATGTCATACTTTGATACTTTATCAACCAATTTTTCATTTGGTCGGCCACACAAAGTTTCTGGTGAACCTGTCTGATGAAGAGTGATAACTGTCATAATTCAATAATGTTTCATATAAAAATATAGACACTTATGGACTTTAATTGATAAAATAGTTGTAATGCAACCTTTAGTTTAGGAATTTGAACATTTTTACATATTTTTGGATTATGAGATGAATAAGAATGATTTATTTCTAATTTTGTATTATTTTCAGGAATTTAAGGAGAGATGAAGTAAAAGAACATATTATGAATAAATATGTCACTTAGTTCAAGCCCAATTAGGTTAAACAGAAGGTGTGAAGCATAACTCTGTACATTATTGGGAGGAACCAAAGGAAAGAAACCCTAAAGGAGGTATTCAAGGAGAAACGTTCTAGATCTTCTTCTTTTTTTGTTCATACTTGTAATAGTCATCATGAGGTCTAATTTTTTTCTTTCTTTGGGATTGGGAGTAATATGTTCAAAGTATTATGTATTGAGGTGATATTTATGTATAATATTCAATTCTTGATTGATGATTGGTATTATCATTTAATTCTCAAAGCTTGAAACTATTCGTGATTTTGATCCTTAGATTTGATTGAAAAGTATTTCTAAGCATATGAACTAAATGATAATTTTTAACATATTTGAATGCTAGGAATAGATTTGAGATGTTAATTGTTTCATAACATTTGTTCGTAATGATAAGAAGTTTTTATAAATATGTGGGGTTTTGTAACATATTCAACTCCTATTTATTAATTATCAACGGATTTTTTCCTTCGGTAATTTCCATTTATCGACAGATTTTAACCGTCAATAAAACCAATTTTTTTATAGTGACGAGATTTTGTAAATTTTACTCTCCAATTATTTTTCTCATATTTTGTTTCCAATTTTCTAGATTTCGTGAATCTGTTTCCAAATCTATTTCAAATAAGTGAATTGGACTTTGACTTATTAGGCCCACGTGCATTAATGCATTAAACTCTTTCATAAGATTGTCTGTTGCAACATAGATTAGACCATCTTTTGTATTGATAATATGAGATTAATCAATAATTTCAATTAAAGCCAAAATAAACCAAAATAGATAAATTCCAATTAAAATAGTAAATTTATTCATAGTTATAGTCCAAGAAAGCTAAGATTAAATGTTCTAAGTGAGTAAAAATGTGATCATCACTAAGGCGCCTATTATACTAAGAGATGGATGACCGAAGAGTAAATATTATGATGAGGGAGTTTTACCATAATTAACTTTACAACTATGGTACTCGCCTCATGATCATTTGTGAAGGTCGTCCTCAAATTGGCACAACCTTGTACTTCAACATGTTCGCCCTTCAAAAAGATTTAGTTGACTCTTCGAGACCTGACGTCCCACGAACTTGCTCCATAACATAAAATCGGTTGAATTTCCTTGGTCGACTAATACTCAATGTGCATTCCTACTCATCATGATAATGGATATTACCATTAACTCATCCTTATGGGGACCTATCTCCTCTAAATCAGCATAGGAAATAATGGGCATTGTTTGTGGTCTTCTTGTCTCCAAAGACAACACTATTTAGGAGTAGCATTATCAGTCAAGCCACCTTCAAAAAGCCTTCCAACATTTTATTTATGTCCCCTAAGGTAGGCATTTCATGCTCACCACTTGATAAGGGTCAGTTGTCAAATACATCAAATGGCGACCTTCAACTTTGCAAAGTTGTTTTCTCAAAACGATGTAGGAAACCCTCTTTGACCAACCTAGCTAACTAAGTATTTAGGGTATAACACTTCTCCATGTCATGGCCATGAGTTCATTGAAACTCACACCAAGCGTTGTGGCCAGGGCCTAAAATTTGGTGGGTTTGTCCCGGAAACTGAAGTCTACTGACCACGTTATCATCTTAGAGGATCTCCTTTTGAGACACTATTAAGGGAGGACAAGTGACGTCAGCTAAAGGTCTTTAGGAAACATGATGTGATTTCACTAGCACAATTAAAATGATTCTTGACATTCTTAGGAATCATCTTGAGTTGGTTATGAGATAGGCACTTTATCATAGAATTGGATCAAGGTTCTATGAACAAGAACTCACCAAAACTAGTGCCAAAACACAAACTCATATGGAAGTTCCAAATATTGTCAAATTGAACCGGTTAAATTGGAAAGAAAAGCAAATGCACCGAACAAAATGGCTTAGAAATGAAATGTACCGAACATAAAAGCTAGAAGATGAAAAAGAAGTAAGAATGAATCGGCAGAAACATAAAACAGAAACAAAAACAGCAAGAACACCAAAGGAACCGAACAGAATTTCAAAGGAAAAAGCTATGGAATGAACATAAAAAGAGAAGGAAGGAAGGAGAAGAGAAAGCTCATGAAGATGGAGGTATGGTTGGATGATCACGCCACTAGGAGGATGGAGACTCCAAGATAAGTGTGCAAGCCGCCACTTGAGGTAACCATTGAACCATCAAGATAAGACTAGTGAAGAAGGCACATAGCTCTCCAATGCTCTCTCAAAAATTGAGTATAGTTTCTTTAGTCTAAATTCAAATATGAAAAATACAAAGGCAGCACCTTAATTTATAGCCTAGAGGTGCTGAAATGCAAAGCTAATTAAATTCAAAATTCCCCCCAAATACAAATGAAAGTGGCGCCAACTATAGTCATGAGGAAGGTGTGACTTCCTCTCTTACTTTGGCACCTCCCTATTATGTCTACACCACTCTACTAAGCTCACACCCCCTAAGCTTCCTATTATTTTCCTAAACTAAAGATCTAAAGATGCTTTTACAAAAGAGGTGTCTTATGTTTCCCTCTAAGCACCTTTCTAAACAATATTCTTTATTATTTAAAACTTGGCCTTGCCCTTCATGGGATGGACTCGGGCTCTTTGGGCTTTGGCCTTCTTGGGCTTTGGGCTTGGGCCTCATCTTTATTTTATGTCTTCTTTTAATTTTGAGAAGACTAGAAGGAAGAACTTTAGATGTGAAGGCGAATGACCTCTTCCTTCATCAATAAAAGCCTCCTTTACTTGATTCTCATCAAAACATGAGTACACATAGCTTGTCCACTCGTCGATTTGCACAATTCTCCTTCTTTGGCTTCCATTTTTTGTGATCTTCTTTACAATGACGTCTTTCTTTTCCTTTGACTTCTCTGGCTTCAATGTGAGACGATACCCTATTTTGGATTTCAACCATAGATTATGCTTTATTCCGACCAAGGATTCCCTGAATGGGGAAGCCCTAAGACTTTTGATAAAGGTATCGACAAACATCTCCTTGTTCGGCTAATGTATATGTACCATGTCACAAAAGCGATTGAGATAATCTTTCAAGGGTTATTTCTCTTGTTGCTTGACATCAAAGAACAATTATCTTATGGTTTTGATTTTATTAGTTGTGAACTATAGAACAAACACATGTGTAAATTGGGGAAAATAGGTGGCCCCGTTGGGGATTCCACTAAACCATTGCAAAGCACTTCCAAAGAAGGTCCCCACGAGCATCTTGCATTGTACAATGTTTGATCCACTTGGGAGTGGCATCTGGGCTTGGAAAGCTTTTAGGTGATTTTAAGGATCTCTTGACCCTAGAAAATGAGTCAGCTTTGGTACCATGTCATGGGGTGGTATAGGCTCGTCCATGATTTGTTGGGAAAATGATTGTGCTTCTACTATATGAAGGGTACATTGACACCAATCTTCCTTTGGAGGGTCATTTGTCTTCTGTTGCAGCTACTCACTTACTTTCTATAGCTCTTCATGATCCCTTAGGGTTTCTTCCATAAGTAAATGAGGCTCAGCTTCATGGCAAAATGTCTTTTGCTCTAGCTTTGATTCCTCCGTTATTCTTCTATTTTCTTCGTTGTTGGGTCGTAATTCTTGCATTGATTCCATTATCTATTACAAGGTAGGAGTATCACTCTTCTGACTGAACTGTGTTTCATTGGTTCCTCATGATATTTGTTGGTTGATTGAAAATTTTATTCAACCCCACGATAGACGCCAAAATATTCTAGTTCAAAGTTATGAAAAGGCTTCAAGCCAAAAAGTTTGAGTGTCTTATTAAGTCACATAGTATTTATAGGAAATATTCATTAAGTCCCTCCAAAGGGACTGTGGGGTACCACAATTCACAACTACAAAAATGATTTTTTATGACGGTTCTATAAGACTTTCTATGACGATTCTACAAGCGACAGAGATACAGGTGATATAGAAACTTTACACTTTCATAGTTAAAAACCTATCATAGTAAGTCGTTTTCTATAACATGTATTTTTAGAACCGACATAAAAAGTATAACTTACTATGATAGGTAGTACCACAACCGTCATAGTAAGTTAGTATATTTTTTTTAAGAAAATTAATTTGTTTTTTAGGTTTCCTTCATTCCTTAATAGTATCATCCCCTTACATAATAATTTCTTGATACACTAATTCATTGGTAATTAAATGGTATAATCTAATAAACATTGTACAAATATAGCATTTAATAATATATTTAAATAAACTAAAAAATTTACAATTTATTAGAATCACTTAAAAATAATGAAGTGCTTTGTATTCCAATATCTTCTATATCGTTATTCTTTAATGCAGATGAATAGTTGAATAAAAAAAATATTTAACCAATAAAAGGCAAATTTTAAAATTAAATAATTAAAATTTTTAAGAAATTTTTTTATTACCTCTCTGCAATAATATTTGCATATATGATTTATATATGATTTGTACATGTGTTTCATTACCTAATATCCACATTTATAATTTTTGTGTGTGAATACTTAAATCAAAATAAAGATAATTAAAATAAACTCCACTACCGTCATCACCAATTTTGATCCCATTTCGAGAATTCTATATCACATTTTTTTTTCTTTATCTCATAAAGGATATATTACCAATCTTTGCATAATAAAAAAAACTACAACTACAATTTTCATTTATTTTCTACACTTAAATAGTTCAAGAATAAAATTTTAAAAAAAACTAAACATTTTTCAAGATTAAATTTCAGTTGCCAAGCCTGGTCATGAGGTGTTTCACCAATTGTTTGCAAAAACTACATTGTTTTGACAATAATATAACATCAAATTACTTGGACTCTTAAGAATGTAATTTGCAAATTTTTGACTTTGAAATAATTCACCTTGTCAATACACGTAGATTTACGTGAAACCATCACCATTAGAGAGGATGAAATAAAAATACTAAAACCATAATTTATTCAATGTAGGGTCAAACTAAAGAACTCTAATTTATCAAATAGTAGGAGAATAATTCTCCATTTTTAACTTACTTAACTATAATAATAGCATACTCCAACTACTAATTTAAAAGGATGTCACAATCCAAAGTGAAAAACTCATTAATGTATGTGTATCCTTATTGTTATATGGTATAATTTTAATATTTTTTTATAGCTCAGTCAAAAAAAAAAAAGACCATTTTAGAAACTTAAGTGGTTAAATTGAAATTGTTAAACCATTAAGGATCTTACTAAACATAAAACGTAAGTTAACAAATTAAAAAAAATTAAATTAAAATATGTTTTAATTCATAATATTGTCTTTAAATAAAATTATATTTTTATTACTGTTATTGATATTAATTATAGCCTCATTTATAATTCGATGGCCACATTAACATATAATTAAAATAAAGAAGATTATTTTATTAAAATTTAAAATGATAAAAAAACACAATGGGAATGGATACTAAGGTTGATACATACTCCTGCACCTTTATTCTTGGATGCTAATAACAATAAAATATTTTGTTCACTTGCACTTTTATTCTCGAGTGCTAACTATACTTTATTCCTTACAACTTTTATAGATATTTAATTAGCGTATGTATTATAAACAATTAAAATATTTCTTCTATTTTAATTATCTTTTTCAAGTTGTCTATCAGCATCTGGGTCGAACTTATGATCCACCCTTTGAACCCATACTGCCCCAAAAATCGAGCTTACCTAAACTCTTGGACCGATGTTCAAGCACTCCTGACCAATACAATATCTATTAGTTATGATTATTATTTATAATTATTATTTACTATTATTGTTTATGAATATTATTTATGATTTTATAATTATTCATACTATAATATTTTCAATATTATGTATATAATCATAATTATTATGATTAATATTATTATATTATTAAAACTTTTAAAACCTTTAAAACTATTAAGATTATTTATATTCTTAATATTGTTAATAAAATTATTTATATTAATAATAATAATAATAATGAATTTATTTTAGATATAGATTCGTGAGTAAAATTTGTGAATAATGTAAAATTTACCTACGGATAGAGATTTGTGGGTAATAATCTGTAGGCAAAACTGAATTTACCTATTATTTGAAATTTGTGTGTAATATTCAAAAAAAATTTGAATTTATCTACAAATTCATATCAATAAATAATATAGGTAGATTATGCTAAATTTAGCTACGGATTATCATGTCCGTGGATAAAAATTCGTAAGTAAATTTTGATTTTTTTTAGTGACACTTCATAAAATAAACACATTTTTCACCTCACTGCACCCTTATTCTTTGGCTCACAATTTTTCTCCACCTCAACCAAGCTAATATTATATTGGAGATGAATGTTTTAAATAACATTTTGTTTTATAGCGGGTTTATAATTTGTGTTGCAATAAATGATATTTTATATCAAAATATTTTCTATTCTCGGAAAAACTTAGATTTATTTATTTTATTTAATCACTAAAATCTTAAACTAAATGATCATTTGTGATTTTTTATATTAAATAAATTTTATTCAGAATATTTTATTTTGAAAATACTTATATTATGAATATTTTATGAAATTTAGAAAACTATTAAATATATAGTTTAGAATTTTAAAAAAAGGTATTCAAATTTGATTTGTTTATTTAATTTAAAAATAAAGTGAATACAAAGAAAAAAAGTAAAAAAGTGAGATGGTTTTTAATGGGTAAAATAAATCAAAATAAAAAAGCTAAAATTATCTCTTATCTAATTTGGCTGCATAAAAAGTAAAAGAAGAAAGAAAAAGACATACAAAAAGAGAATCATTTCTAACAAAGTAAGCTAATAAAAAAGGGTAATTTACTTTATTTTATAAAAAAAAAGAGAGAGAATTTTCATGTTTAACTTGTGCCATGTGTAGGTTCACAAGTAACCAGATATGAACAATAACGGTTAATTAATGAAACAAATATTTCTCCATCCATCCACCTTTTTCTATTGATTTTTCTAAGATGGACCAAGTTAAAATGTTGAATATTAGCCGTTAATTAATGCGTTTAAGGTGACTCATTTATTTAGAATGAATTTCTGTGGATGTTGGTAAGAATTTCACTACTTTCACAGCATATTCGAAATAACCTGTAACAATGTTATCGATGCTTATACAATATTAACATGAGTTAATCCTAACACAGCCACAAATATACAAGATTAACATGAGTTAATCCTAACACAGCCACAAAGTCTTTAAAGAAAAAATATTTCTTAGCTTACAACAATAAGAGTATGACTTTACTCTCATACATGTTTTGTCTATTATATTATTTTAAAAAATATATTAAATATGTTTTTCATCTAATAGTATAATATGAAATTAATTTTTTTTTATTTTCAAATTTTAAATTATTTGAACATTTATAATAAAAAAGTTATTAAAATGAGATTTTGTTTATATTTTGTTGTACGTAACAAACGGATATCTAAAATGTAGTATTACAATATTACAACATTCACATTCTTCAGCATAAAATATTTTAAGTTACATCAGAAATCGATTTCTCATGACAATAATTTATTTCAATAATTTTTTATTATTTAAAATTTAGATTAGAAACAAAACTAATTTCACGCAAAAATGTAGAAAGAAAAATATATTTAATCCTTAAAAAATTTACTCCTATTCATAAATTTGAGTTGATAATACATTTGGAGTAAAGTGAGGTGCTAAATAAGTAGAATCTCCAAATTCAGTGAATACAGAAATCTCCAGAAACAAATACACTAGAATAAGAATTTGACTATTGAAATTTTGTTAGTGCAATTAATGTAGTAAAACACAACATTCATATAAAACAAAGTATCTAACATTCAATTTTGTCATCTAAGTCCATTAAGTATTTTATATCACATATTCCCTATTCATGTGTATAGATATAAGTTGTGAAAATATGTTTATAGATTGATTTGGTGGTAGTAGAAGTTGGTTGAGAATAGGTGGGGTAGGAGAAGAAGAGTGATAGCAGAAAAGGAAAAGGAGTTAAAGTGGGTTGGTGGGAGAAGACTTGGATCCATTTGAATACAAAAATCTTGAGCTTCAAAATATTGGGTATAATAGTCAATTGAGTATAAGCTTAAGACCATAACACGCCTACACCTCGTTGCACGTGTGCTAACTTCGAACCCCAAACTTCCACTTATTTTCCACGTGGAAATATGATTGTCACCAGCTTTGACTCTTTCTGGCTGACTCTGTTCTTTACTCTGAAGACTCAGATATGGCTGCCACTGTTGTGATCAACAAAAACAAATAGTAGGATGAAGATGATGCGAATGTAGCTAAGCTTTTGATGGCTTTTAATATAATAATTATAAAAACTAATATAATTTTAAATAGAGTACGTAAAATGAGTAACTGTTCATCTTAATCTTTTATCTCATTTTAAATTAGCTGTTCAGATTAATTATGTTAAGATTAATTAAGTAATAACTGCACTAAATTATTTCTCAGAAAATCATTCATATTTTTCTTTCATAATATTAATTTCTATCAGCATGTATTCTAAATGATATAACTATATTTAAATATTTATTTGAAATTTAATTTTAATAAAAAAAAAATATTTTTTAGTACTTTTTTTATAGAATCAAAATTAGAATATAAATATGTTCTAAATGTAATTTTGATCAAAATATATATTTTTAGTACTATTTTATAGAATCAAAATTATAATATAAATATATTTAATTTTTTTTATTTATTCTAATTGAAAAAGGAGATATTTTTTTCATTTATTTTGATTGAAAATATAACGTATTATTATTTTTATTAATACTTTTAATAATTAATAAATATAATATTTTTATTCATAGTTTTGTAAAAGATTATTATATTTGTAAAATAATTAAGTAAAAAAATTATATAAATGCATGTTTTCTTACTTATTTTATTATATAACTATCTATAAAAGACTAATTAATATTTTAAAGAACTAAATTTTATATTATTTAAAAACTAATTAAAATATAAAAAAAAGTATTACGGACATTAATCATTTTGATAAACTGATAACATTGTATTAAACTTTCATATTTGATTGTTGTAAATAACATTATCTAATTATAATAATATTATTAATTTTAAAATAATTATAATGTAACTATATCTAATTAAAATGTATGTATTTTATAAAATAAAGTAATCTTTTTTTAAATAAAATTTTGTCTGAAAAATAAATTTCTCAAAGAGAAATATTTTCATAATATTTTCTTTAGAAATAATTATTGAATACGTATTAATAAAGAGAAAAATACAAGATTGCAATACTCTGACATACGTAGCAGAAAAAACTGCCAATGATTCCGTAAATAATTAAATGCACCTATTATCTAATAAATCCAAATATTCAATTTAAATAAAATAGAAGGTTAAAATTAGGAGTTAGTTATTTCACTTACTCTTGTTTGAACTAAGTGGATCTTCATTCTTTTAAATAATAAAAAATAAATTTTACATTACTAGAATAAATAATATGGTTTCAAACAATTGTGAATTATTTTATTCATGAATGTATTGTGAGGAATATGTATAAATAAAATTTAAGAATTTTTAACTTAAAAACAAATTTCCTATTAGATGAGAGTTTCCTTTATTAAGTTAGGTTAAAATTAAAGTGATGGTGCGCTTAGGGGTTATGGTATTTTCTATGAAAGTATGAAGGAGTTTATTGATAGTTTTTCTACGTTTATTGACGTTCATACTGCTTTAGTTGTTGAATTTTATGAAGTTATATATGAATGTAGGAAACTCAAAAGATGAGTATTATTAATGTATGACTTGAATGTGATTCTACCTTAGTTAGTTAGTGATGCATTTACTTGAAGGTTCCGTGAATGTTTCATAATTGATGGAACACTTATCTTAATTACTATAGAAAAATAAGGTTTATGGTTATTCATATTTTTCGTGAAGGGAATGCGTATATGAATAAGTTAGCTAACTTAGGATTTATTCATAGAGACTAATTTTATTAGTATAATAGGCTTCCATCCAGTCTATTTTTAGAATTCTTTATGAATATGTATAATTTACCTATATGAGTTTTGGTCTAATCTCTCCATATTTTTTTGTATTTTTTTTTTCTTTTAATAATATTATTTTTCATGTGATGACTGATGATTGTTGTTATTTGAAATATCAGCTTAACTGAGATGTCAAATTGAATAATGACGTGTAACATCAAAATTTTATATATAAAAAGAAAACTAAGAAAGCAAATTAATAAAATGGTAGCATAGCAACCAATTTATTATTCACCAACCCTCTTAGCACCAACCAAACCAAATACAAGATTTTCATTTTTGTTTTAAGAGATAAGGCCTTCTTTTGTGTTTTTCGGCTCGGTCGATTTTGTCCTTTTGTTGTAATTTTTTTTACGAAATCAATTTTATTTGAGTATATTTAGAGAAACTTTATTCTAAGGATTCTGGAATATAAAATTAAAAAAATTAAATTAATTAATTTATTTATAAATTAAAATTAAGTCTTGTGTGATACTTTTCATATTTTTATCTTAGATTTTTCTTGAATTTTGTTTTAATTAAATATGATCTTAATTTAACTATTAATTAGGAATAAATTTACTTAAACATATTATTGTAAATTTATTTTTTTAAAATAAAGAAGAAAAAATGAAGAAATACTTTTGAAAGATAAAGACAAATCCACTATGAAAGCTAATTTTATGTTTCAAGATTAAATTTGTCATTCTTAGTTGTTAGTATTCTACGAATGACCGTGAAATTGTTAGAAGTTGAAACACGAGAATTCTAGGTTGACTGTTAGTGAGGCTCACTGTCAAATTTTCTAAGGTTGGATGTGAGACTTTTTTTTCGGAGTGGAAAGTTTTTCATGACTTTAATAAGTAGGTATAAAAGATATTTTTGTACCCATTGAAAGTGTTAGTGTATTTGGGTTTCAACTTAAGCTTTGGAGAAAAAGAAAAAGAAGCTTTTAAGATATTAGGTGTAGAAAATTTACATTGTACTTGGATGGTTACTCAACCAAGTTTTTCAATTTTTTTATCACCTCTTCTTCCTTTTTCATTAATAAATAGGTAAACCTTTTTTTATTTGATTAAATGTAGTTATACTAAACACTCTTATATATTAATATACATAATTTTTTTTAATCTTCAACACTATTGTTTTAATTTTATGTTTCATGAATCTTGTGAGATATTAATCATAGCTTTTGTTGAGTTTTGATTGTGACTTCAATTCAAATATTTGAAGTGATGTAAAACACCATTGTCCATCTTTAAAAATGAGTATTAATTTATTGGTCATATTTTAGTAATTGATCTTAAAACAAGTTACTTTGTTAAGTTACGCAAAGGATTGAGGCTTAATAAAGAAACTTAAGTCCTTTTCACTAAAAGAATTAGGTTTATAATGATTAATATTAATATTAAAAGTCAAAATGTTGGATTAAGTATCACATTGTAATAAAGTGATCTTTAATAAAGTTTAACCACAACATTTCACTTAGCAGGAATTATTTTTTAATACTTTCATATTTTCTTAGGTTATCATTTTAGTGGCGGGTAAAAACGCATTAATCCCTTTTACTTTGATATTTTGTAAATGATTTAGTTTTGCAGTAAGACTTGAAGTTTTCATTTTACTACCTATACGATGTAGTATGCTTGTTAAGGACGTTGTTAAACAGACAATCTTACCAAGACGATATTATTTCAATAGTCTAATCAATGACAAATTAGTTTTTATAGTCTAGAAGAGCCTTGACAAGACGTCCTATGATTTGAATGATAATAAATAATATCAAGTTTTGATGAACTAGTGATTTGTTATAAGTGTTTATAATATTTGTAAGATCATAAGACTCAAGATGAAGTTTATAATAAAATAAAATTTCAAGTTTAATTTGTTAAGATTGTCTTAGAAGTCGTCGATAGTTGACTTATACATCCAAATAAAGCTTATGAGCAACAAACCAATTTTCTTGTTGTTATATGCTAAGTTTTGTAATGTCAATATAAAAAAAGAATGTTTAGTATGAAATGTAATTTAAGCGTAACAAGTTGAGTACATTAGAGATCTATCATCTAAAAAGGTTACCAATCTCTACTATGTTTAACACAAAAATCAAATATCATCACGTAAGTCACAATGCTCTTATTCAATATGTCTATAAATATAAAATCTCGCAATGCCAAAAATAACTAATAATGTTAATGCAAGATCGTCTTTTAAACAAAATAAAGTGAGTACAACATAATCTTTCTAAATCATTCATTTTGTAAAATTATTTCTCAACAAAAAAGTATTCATTTGTATTCTCCTTTTTTACCTTCACTTATTGTAGCTAAGATTGACAATAATAGAATACTCATCAAACTTAAAAGTGATTTAATATTAATCAATACATTTGTTCTTTATTTTCATGGAGTTAAAAGAAGATTACTAAAAATAACTTTTTATACTAATATAAGTTAAAATGGCATGAAAAATACTTATAATAATTTTAATTAGTAGTTTTTATAGGTTGTAAAGAAAGACCATACACAATTCAATATTGAATTGAACCACTATAAAATTCTAAGTTATTTGTGCTTCAATTTTATATTTATACAAACTTCTAGTATTTGTCACAAACTATTTACAGTAATATCTTTTTATAACTAGTAAAGAATCCTTTTTAGACCAACTACTTTTTGGTATCTAGTGAGAAACTTTCAAATAATTTTTTTTTCCAATCTTTTTATATAACTAATATATTAACAATACACAAACTATATAAAAGTTCTTTATATAATTGTTCTCGTCGGTTGACTCTGGTGATAAGCTCTAGCTCCGGTATGTCTCTTCTGAAATCTGTTTTACGTCTTGTTGCACTGAAACGTGGTTTCGTTGACACAAAGAGAGTTATACCCGTTGATCACACTCCAACGATCAAGTTAGTAAGAGCTTACTAAAATTAAAGAAGTATTAAGTTTCAGTATCAGAAATAACGTATCTTTACTTGGGGTCTCAAACCCCTTTTATAGTTTATCTCTTATAGCAGTTTTCTCTCATGAAAATCTAATCTCAACCGAAAGTATAAAATAATAACAGAAAAACCACCTGCCAACACGGCACCATCTTAGGCACTAACAACAATAAAATTCTCTGTTTACATGGACACTCTTACTCATGATGCAACGTTATCTTTTCACGATACATGCAACTTAACCACTACGTGCCCTAAAACACACATTTAGGTTAAAATATATTTACGTGGCTTAACCACTACGTGCACTAACGCACACCCTTAGATTAAGAAATATCTTTTACTTATAACCTTATATTAGCGTATAAAAATATTATTTTAATTATTTTCCAATGAGCTTACTAGTATAACTAGATCAAACTCGTGACCCACTTTATAGGCCTAACAGTCGAGCTGACCTACCCAAATTCGTGCACCGAACTCCAATCACTAAGCAATGAACACTTTGTTTAGTACAATAATCTTTCTAAATAATTTTTTTAGATTATATATAAATTAATTGTAGCGAAACCAATTTATTTATTTTTCCTAAAAATCTAATGGGATTCCAAAGTATAAATTTTTATCTTAATTTCTTGCACATTAGTTCTACTGGTAGACAAATTTAAAGTATAGTTTTTAGTGATCATGGTATTTACGTAAATTTTAAAAGAGAAATGATATTTTTATTATAATTTATCAAACACCATTTTTGTGTGTTTATCACTTCCTCATCATTTATTGCATGTCGTAATGATAAAAAAATTAAAAATGATATATATATATATATATATATATAAATGTTATGTGTATCATTTCTAAGTTAAAAAAAATACTGTTAACTAAAAGGATTCTATTTTAATTATACATAAATTTTAATTCAATAAATTTTTAATTACTTAAATTAATTATATATTATACTATGTAGGTCGAAATGTCAAACCGAAAGTTCATACCGCAAGATTAAATATAAAGAATAAATAAATAAATAATATTAAATTAATTACTGTAGCAAAGTTCACAAAAACAAGTTTGTGTGTTTAATAAATATTAGGTACAAAAAGAAAAAATCCAAATAGGTTCTGACCCAATAAGAGAGCATTATAAATAGATGATCAACCCAATAGATAAGTAGAGTGATTTTATCTGATAACTATCTAAACCTGATTCTGATTTTCATATCTTATTTTCTATTTTCTAAATTGTGTGAATTTTAAAAATATTTATGCTATAAAGAAAATTTCCATTAGCTTTTGTTTAATCAAACTTTGGTTCAAACTAATTTAAGGAAACTGTAAAGAAAATGTCAAAGAAAAAAAAGCGAGAGAGTCTTCCAATTACAAATCACCATGTATCATAAATTGATTGATTTTTTTTAACAGTCATATCTTGAAATATATTTTATTTTTCTTAAATTATATATTAGTTATATAGTTGTAGAGAATGTAATTAAATGGTAACTAGAGTTTGTATTTCTTCAATTGTATACATTATGATATTTTAATTTGATATGTTTTGTTGTAATACTTTTACATATTATTACATAATAAAACCTTTTAGAATTGTGTGTTGTATTTATATGAATATTTTGTCTAAAAGATTCAATTTAATATTTCATTTAGTTTTATTTACTAATTTTTCATTTTATATTTCCGACTATTCGTGTTTCGTTCTTTTCTTTATTAATTTTTTATTTCATATTTCTCGACTATTTGTGTTTCGATCTTTTGGTGTGTTTAATGATCTTAAATTTATTTTAATAAATTTAGAATAATTTTTCAAAAAAGAATTGTTTATTTATTTGAATAGAACATTAAGGTAAGCTTAAAGTCTATAAATTACAGAAGCCGCCCCCCAAAACTAAATCCGGAGTTTAGTGTACTTCATTGCAACCTTCCTGCAACTAAACCAGTTATTTATTTTAATTTATTTGTAATAAAATAAAAAACAACTAAATAAAAATAAAAAAAAAAGGTATTTTTATTTTGTGAGAAAAAACCCTTAAAAAAATGTTAGCTGGGTCGTTCACTCTCCTCCACGCAACGCCGCCAACTCACCTACGCCCAAATAAGGAGCGATTAGTAGGTGAAGAGGAGAAAACAATCAAAAACACCAAAACCCTCAAAAATTTGACCTCATTGCCAACTAGCACGCCCAATCATTCGGAAATTACGAAACCACCCTTCTCCCAACTACCACCATTCCGTCTCTACCAGACACACACAAACACACCGCAACAACCCAACCTCAGACGTCTCCTTATAAATCTCTCACCAAACTCCCCTCACCCTCTTCACCACCCACAAAACCTGTGTGACTCCTCACATCCAAAATATCAAACACCATTACTGCAACATCATTACCATTCTCTTTCTCTCTCTCCACAATAACAATGGCAATCTCCTCAACCTCCAACTCTCTCATTCCCACCAAATCTCTCATCCCTCAATCCCACCCGCTTCTTCCCTCCACCAACATCAGGCCTGGCCTCAAGTCCAAGCCCGGCCTAGCTCCTTCCATCTTTGCCGTCCATGCGGCCGAGCCTGCTAAAAACCCCGTAGTCTCTGACAAGCCCAAGCCTCAGTCCCCGCCTCCCCCAGCCCCGGCCCGGGCCGGGAAGTGGGCCGTGGACAGCTGGAAGGCGAAGAAGGCACTGCAGCTGCCCGAGTACCCGAGCAAGGAGGATCTGGAGTCCGTTCTCCACACGCTCGAGGCGTTTCCGCCTATCGTCTTCGCTGGAGAGGCCCGGACGCTGGAGGAGCGCCTGGGCGAAGCGGCTCTCGGAAATGCCTTCCTACTTCAGGGCGGTGACTGCGCCGAAAGCTTCAAGGAGTTCAATGCCAACAACATCCGTGACACCTTCCGAATCATCCTCCAGATGAGCGTCGTCATGATGTTCGGCGGCCAAATGCCCGTCATCAAGGTAAAACCCGAACCACGACAATCTTGTTCGATAGAGTATCCAGATGTCAATATCTTAGCAATACTTGTTGTCACATTCTGTTGTGAATTGAATTGACGGTGTGAGTGTGAATTTGAATGGCGTTGTTGTGGTTGTTGTTTGTTTAGGTGGGGAGAATGGCTGGGCAGTTTGCGAAGCCGAGATCCGATTCGTTTGAGGAGAAGAACGGCGTGAAGCTTCCGAGTTACAGAGGGGATAATATTAACGGAGACGCGTTTAATGAGAAGTCTAGAATTCCGGATCCGCAGAGGATGATCAGGGCTTATTGTCAAGCTGCAGCTACGCTTAATCTTCTCAGAGCTTTCGCCACTGGAGGTTATGCCGCTATGCAGAGGGTTACTCAATGGAATTTGGACTTCACCCAGCACAGTGAACAGGGAGATAGGTATTTATTTATTTATTTATTTGCAATTTGCAATTTGCACTTTTTACTTTTGCTTGGAACTGTAGCAATCCTTTGAATTAGTCGTTTTCACCTCTTACAGGGTTCCCTGATTTACATGAAATCTAGGTTGGTTTGTAATCAGTGAAGGGAAAAAAAATCTAAATTGGGTGAAAATTAATTTGATTATTGAGAAAAAAAATGCTTGTTTTAATTTTTTTTTGTATCGTAGGAGATAATTAAACCGTTGTTTGATATTGTGATAAGTGGGGATGCATGTGCGGTGGAGGGTATTTGGTTGTTTTGTTTCTTTCTCAAAAGCCAACTCGTCTGTGTCGCAATTGTGATAAAGTTTATGTTAAATCGGCACGAGTTACACGATTTCCTCTAAACAGTGGTATCTGATGATGATAGTTTAACATAGTTTATTTCACCTATTTGACGTAAGAGATTGACTTTGGAGATTTTTTATTAGCAATTCAATTTACCCGTATACGAATTTTGTTTGAAGTTGTCTTCACTACAGACTCGGAAGGCAGAACTCGATTGATGTTCTTTACTTTTCTTTTATACTTTCCTACACACACACTCATTAAAAAGACAGCCTGCTTTTGCTTTCCACTTTTGCTAGGTGATTTTACATTGTACAAGAATTATAAGAGGGGTATAAAGCAAAAGTAAAGTAAAAAATAAATATTTTAACAAAACTATTAGATTGTATCCATATTTGTGTAGTTGATGTGAATGTGCATGTATGGAGCTACAACTGATGATGCATTAAAAAACCGAACTAATTTTGTAGGAATTATCTAAGTGATAAATACCATAGATTGCCGGGCAAAATGAAATTTTGCCAAAATTTATATCCATGCATATTTGTGAAGCCTATTTGATGTGATGCATACCACGGTGCATTAAAGAAGTGGGAGTGTATGGATTTCCAAATTTTGTAGTATTTAACTCAGGTAAATAGACCATAGCCTTCCACTTTTTGAAAATGGGTAATTTTTCACCAAAGGACCGACCGTCCCTGATATCTTCCACTCCCATTTTATTTCAGCACCCATGCTGGTTATACTTTTTTTTACACTTTCCTAGTTTAGAAAAAAATGTTTAAAGCGTGTTTGGTGTGTGCACTTTTGTTTTGTCATCTAAAACAAAAGATAAGAACGCTGTAATGAAAATGGCGTACAGAGAAACAATATTGTTTTTTTACTAGTTTCAAGATAACAGTTTATAAGAGGAATGTACTTGTTTACAATTTCTTTACAAGGTCTATTATGTTGTTTTTAATTGTAGTGTGGCTTGACATAGATTATATTTCTTATTGGTATGGCAGGTACCGTGAACTTGCTAACCGAGTTGATGAGGCCCTTGGATTCATGGCTGCTGCTGGGCTCACAGTGGACCATCCAATCATGAAAACAACCGAATTCTGGACATCTCATGAGTGCTTATTGTTGCCATATGAACAATCCCTCACTAGGTTGGATTCAACTTCTGGTCTCTACTATGATTGCTCAGCCCATATGCTTTGGGTTGGAGAACGAACCAGACAGCTCGATGGTGCCCATGTTGAGTTTCTTAGAGGAGTTGCTAACCCCTTGGGAATCAAGGTTTGGACATGATCAATTTAATTCCTATTCCAAAAAATGCAGTGTCATTCTTATGTCTAGTGTTTCTTTGATTTGCATTTATAGGGATTTAAGTGGCTTTATTGAAGCTGTATGTTTTTTATGTATTGGCAGGTAAGTGATAAGATGGATCCAAATGAGCTTGTTAAACTCATTGAGATCTTGAATTCCCAAAACAAACCAGGGAGAATAACTGTGATTACTAGGATGGGAGCTGAAAATATGAGGGTGAAGCTTCCACATCTCATCAGGGCAGTGCGCAGGGCAGGGCAAATTGTCACTTGGGTCAGTGATCCTATGCACGGAAACACCATCAAGGCTCCCTGTGGTCTTAAAACTCGCCCGTTCGATTCCATCAGGGTATACTCTCGCGTCTCTTTCTAATTTTTAATTGGTTATAGGTGGCTGTCGAATATCTTCAAATATGCGTAAATGTTAGGATTAAAATGAAGTTGAAGTTATTGTCCTCTTCCTTGGAGGAAAATAAAACCGTTTTTCACCCTGTGCTAGTCATAATCTTTGGATAAAACAAAACCTCTTCAAACTTTTGTTTGAAAGAAGGAAAAATATTGAAAAGATGTATGTTTTTTAAAATGATGCATACTAACATGTCTTGCTAGTAAGAGAAAGAAGATAGAAGTGACAAAAATTGTAAATGTTATTGACAATATGACCCGAAAAAAATCTAAAAAAATGAAGGATGCGAACAGAATATACTGGCATCTGAAGTGAGGTCGTGTATGGTGGGCTACCAGACCTAAAGTCTATAATACTTAGAAGCTGAAGTGGTAGGTCGAAAAAGGGCTAATTGTAGAAGTTGGTGAAACAGTATACTAGTCAGGTCATTTTCAGTTCGAAAGATCATTGTGGTATTGGTTATATTTCCATATCATTAGGTGGGAGTGGACCTTGGGGTCCAAGTGGGGGTGTTAATGTTTTTATTCTTGTCAACTAATAGAAAGAAACATGATAGCACCATGTCACTACCGCCAAACCACGTTAGTGATTTTTCCAAAGCAATAAAGTTTAGTGAGATAATAAAGTATTGAGAAAATTGATCATTGTTGAGGAGGTCATTGACTTTTTTTGTCTGAATTATTGGTCAGGCTGAAGTGAGAGCATTCTTCGATGTGCACGAGCAAGAGGGAAGCCACGCAGGAGGGGTTCATCTAGAGATGACGGGTCAAAATGTGACTGAGTGCATTGGTGGATCAAGAACAGTGACATTTGATGACTTGAGCTCACGTTACCACACACACTGTGACCCAAGGCTCAATGCTTCACAATCCCTTGAGCTTGCTTTCATCATCGCTGAACGTTTGAGAAAGAGCAGGATGAGATCGCAGCAAGCAACTGCCCCTCTAGGACTGTAAAAGCGCCTACAAAATCCAACAAGAGAAAATATCTTTGTTCTTTTTTTCCCTACATATTTATTAACGTCACTTTGATGCTGCATGTGGATTTGTTATGTGTTGTGTTCGTATGTGTATACTCCTATCACCTAGTAATGAGTTTGAACTGCCAAGGACAACAGTACTTCTTTTAATAATAATGAAACCAAAACGTTTCTCCTCACTCATCTTTTTGGTCCTTCTCCTTCGACTACTTTTCACAGGGATGCGATAGAACAATAAAATTTTATCGTATAAGTGAATGAAAGTATGTTTAAAAATTAAAATATTTCATAAAATGTTGATGTATGATTAAGAATATAATAATTCTGTATTAATTAGCTATGGTAAAAGTTCTTTTTTCAGAAATTTGTATTAGGGTTCCGCTTTGCAAACTTGATATTATGGGTTTATTGACATGCGGCCTTCCCATTATTCAGCCATATAGGCTCATGAGTTGGGAAGTATCCATTACCCAGCATGGATTGTTTCTTCCTGCACCTCCATAGATTCTTCTCGCAGCTTCATAAACTTTCGTATTTTCAAAAATGTTCCTATATAATATTCTGGATTACATAATCTGGATGTCATTTTTCAAATTCGTAATTAACTTCCGGATTATATAATTTGAAAGTTTTTTTCAGATGCATGATTAATTTTCAGATTACATAATCCGGAAGTCTTTTCTAATATGAAATTAGTTTTTGGATTATGTAATTCAAAAGTAATTTTTTAAATACGTGTTCAAATTATATAATCCAGAAACTACTCTCAAATCCAAACTAATTGGATTATATAATAAAAATATCATTTTGGATTATATAATCCGAAATATATGACAAAAACTAATAATAAATTATTTTATGAGTTCCAAAATAAGCAGGAAGAACAGTCCAACATGTCATGTGTTTTTCTTTCTTTCGTACATAATCTCATCATGTTGTGCCCAAACATGTGGAAGATAGATCAAATAGGATTTGAGATTATAAAATATATTAATTTTCTAAATATATTGTTTGAAATAAGTAATGACTCTCAATGTCAATCAAACTCGAAACGATTTATAAAATGACTTCTGTAACTAGCTCTTATAATTTCAATTTAACATTAACTAGATTTGAAAATAAATCAAGGTGCTTGACAAAAACCACATGGGTAACCTATATCACATCTGGACTAATTCTTTCTGCACCTACATATGTTCTGGCACCCCATACAAAATATGAAAATACTTTTTTATTCGTCTTGTGCCACCTTTGTATTTTGAATTATATAATCCAGAATGGTATTTCGGATTATATAATCTGGAAGTCTGGATTTGAAAAAAGACTTTCGGATTATGTAATCCAGAAGCTAATTACGAATTTGAAAAATGATTTTTAGATTATGTAATCCAAAATATTAAGTAGCAACATTTTTTAAAATACAAAAATTTATGAAAGTAGAAGAAAAACATAAGAAAGTGCATGAAGAAGTCTCACATCTGTTATGTTTTTATATGTCACATCTTTTATTAAAACATTTTGTTTAAAAGGGAGAGTATAGGACATTCAAAAATTTTGTTAAACTAAAACATGTTTACATATTTTAAAAAATGAATAAATATTTATTATTATCATTATTATTATTATTATTATTATTATTAATTTCATTACAAAGCATTAAAATGCGTATATTTTTTTTTAAATTATTAAGCATATTGGTTTATTATATAATAAATATATTCAAATCATATAATCTACTTTAACAAATGGTTAATTTAGAGGTTGAAATCTAATATTCAATTAACATAATATGAGTGCAATTTTAGAGTTTATAATTTAGGGTTTAGGATTTAAATGACTTCTTATCAACAATTTTAGCAGTTATAATATTGAAACAAAAATAGAGACAAATAATAATATGTCTAACATTCTTCAACATTATGTCACATATAAGCATGGTTATGAGTTGTTGTATCAAAACATGATTATCATGAGACTTTAATACTTTGTAGATACTAACACAAACTTTTTTTTTTCTTTTTTTCAATAAAGTGTGATATGCTAGTGAAAAATTTGAACTTTAGATCTTTGATACAATTTCACACATAGTCTTGTTTCACAAAGATCTTGACAAGCATCAAACTTATCATTTGTCTTGACTTTAATGTTCAAAAGATTTTCGATGAGACTATTACATACATTTTTTCTCCACATTCATAACATTAATACAATGTCTTACATAAAGAAACACCACCATGGAAGGTAAAAAAAAGTACTAACCTATTCTTCCATATGCTTTTATCATATGCCATTTTTTAGTATTTTCAAAGACAATGTTGATGTTCTCAACCCAATCATAAACTTGATCACCAGCTAAAGTAGTTTAGGAAATAACATCCTCCTAAAAACCATTAAAAACTTTTTTTTTTCAATCTGCAGCAAAGGTATGTGAGTAAGAAAATTTGAATCTCTATTATAATTTTTCTCTTTCCTTATTTCAAATGCACATAATTTCTATCTTCTTTACAGATAGAATAAGCATGATTACCCCTAACACTATATCCACCAAAGTTCCCATATATTGAGAAGTAATTTTATAGTACAAAATAACATTGCATGTAACTTGAAAGTGTTAAGTCATCAAGAGATTGTAATTTACAGGTTGTTTGGGATTGAAAATAAAAAATAAACAACTTGACATATTTGCATTTCATACATAACAAAAGTGGAATATTGTAAATGACCAATAAAACTAGCCATGAATTGTGATTTGTATTTAAGTTACCAAAATGATAAGGTTTATTGCCTCATTCTTGAAATTTGGAAAAAAATGGTCTATTTTTTTTCCATCAAGGAGAATAAATGGATGTTACAGTGACACGTATGGGTTTTTGCATCATGTTCACCAACACATAATCACTTAAACCTTGAAATTATATAGGGATGACAAAGCAAGGCGGGCCGTGCGGATTGACTTGCGACCCACTGAGAAAAATGCGAGGAGGGCTGCCTATTCCAACTCATTGGCCCACTTAGACCTGTCCCACATAACCCACAGCTCGTGCGGACCAAGTTCAGGTTGGACTGGCCCGCATAACTTAAAAATCTAAAAATTTCTTTCAGCACCCCCATATTTTTTTTCATGCATCCTCATATTTCACATTATGGAATTCTTACTCACATCTTATTACGCATGTGTCGTGAGAATAATATTGTGAGACCATTTACCTAATGCTTCTAAATAAAAAAGAATTAAATTTATTCAAAATTTCTATTTAATTTTTTTTATTAATTTTTAAAAAAAATATTTCTTATGCGGAGAGGGCCAGCCCGCGTTGCCATCCTTAAAATTATCAGAAGATACCAAAAAGTATTTGTTGGATGACCCTTCATTTCACTTTCTTGACTATCATTTCCATGTTTCACTTTTGTAGCTTGATACCCCAAAATGTAGACACTGTGAAAAGAGTCAACCTTTTTTCTATATATGCAATCTGTTGGGTATGAAGCCAGGATCAATTGGGTTGGGCTGAGTAGACACCATGTTTTAGTGAGTGGGCTTAATCATTGTGTCCCTTTATTATCTCTATTTAAAGAGATCATTGTACTTGTAATTGGTGTGCAAGAGGATATAATGTAAACCTAATAGTTGCCCGTGTGGATGTAGGTTGCAGTTGACAACCGAACCACGTTAAATCTTGTGTTGTTTATTTTTCTGCAGTTGATTCGTGATTGTGTGTGTTGCTTCCGCGTGCATTTTTCCCATCACAATCATTGTTAGAACCAAACTTAAACTTAAGCCTTTGATGAAAAAAATATCATCTATATAATCTTGAATTTATCATGTTAATCACTAGAACTAAAAGCGGAAGCATACTTGAATTCATAATGATAAGCTAGCAAACAAATTTGACCTTCCAGATCCACGCATAGTCTTTTTAGAGAATCTTTTAATAATCTCTTTGTCTCCTACTGATAATGAGATGTAAAAATAGAGAAGAATGTACTGTAATATATGGACCTAATCTATTTATGGATTTTCTTGCGATATTTCTATTTACCGATTACAAAATATAATCACCCTTGAATCATCAGACAATAAAGATCTCATAAACTTTTAGATTCATAACTACCAAAAATAATTTAATATCATTTAATCACTTTAACTTGGCATAACAATAACAATAGGTATCCTTAATATCTTTAATATGTAATTATTTACATATAAAACCAATGTTGGATTAAGAATCATGCCATCATCATGATAAACATGCATTTTTTTTATTCCACATTCATTGAACAAAATATCTTCCTTTTACCTGAAACATATTGTAACACCTGACTATTGTAGAAGAAACTATTATTAATTAGAAATTGAGAGTAATTTTTTTTGCAATAAGATTTTCTTTTAAAGAACATTTATCATAAAATAACTTCATAGATACATATGTATATCAAAATTTTACATATTTATAATTATTCATAGTATATTATAAAAATAAGCGAACTTTGTGCTATAATAAGAGTTCTACATTAGAATAGAGCACTTTCTATATATTTAATATCTATTAAAACTAAATTCTCCATGAGTTAACATCCTAGAGAAGATCTCATGAAATTTTCTTGAACAACTCTGACTACTTGTATAATAGGTACATATGAAAGAAAAACATGAAAAAGTGCAGTTTTTGTAAGCCTTAAATATTAATCTTAATAAGCATAACACACAATACAAACAATGGGGACATAGGATTTGACCTACAATTATGATACTCAATCTCACTTTATCAAACATATGGGTTCATATTCCACTTATGATGATCCATTATGAACATGAAAATTTACTTGGAAAATGATTAGGTAGTTGAACATTTCTCACTAAAACATTGGTACAAACATGATTATTTTTCTCAATAATTCCAACCATTTATTAGCTTATAAAAGAGACATATACTCACTACCTAACCTTGGTGATGCTAGCAAGTATCAGACAGTCCCAAGTTTAGCCTATAAATGTCCTAGTCCAAGACATTACTATGAACTATCCAAATATCTATGTGCATGATAAGTAATTCTTTACACCCCACCATGGTGTCAAGACTCTAGACAATTCAGTTAGACTTAGACAATCTCACAATGTAAGTTTACAAGCATGTTTTTTATGATAACAAGAAATCTTATAATGATAAGATAATTATCAAAACACTTTAAATGATGAAATAAAAAACACTAGACCATAAGATCCACGTAGACGTGTGAAGGGCCAACTGGACAACAAATATGGGAAGCGTGACTGCCACATGGTTGCACCTCAATGGAGAGAAACCCTCTTCACTCACAAGCCACCACTTGTCACTCCATGAATGGAGAGGATTTGCTCCAATTATAGAGTGTCATTTGTCAAACTATGAGTGAAAAGTATTTTTAGATTTTTGGAACCATTTATGCTATAAATAAAGGTTCTCAACTCATGTATTTTGCAGCTTTGATTGACTAATGAATTGCTGCACAAATTCAACCTCAATTTGTCTCTTAGCTCCCCCATAGTTAGCATTTTTTTAGTGTTTTAGGAAGGATCTTCCTAGAAATTTGCCTCACATCTCCTATGCATATTTTCCCTACTTCATTTCACCTTCATCTACTGTTTAAATTCATCCATAAAAGTCATAAATATTCTCCATCTTTCACAACAAAGAACTAAACTAAAAGAAACAATGCAAATCGAGCTAGAATTGCATCAATTAGTATCTAGAGCCTTGGTTGTATTCAAGAGATAAGTTGTTCTAGCTTGTGTTTTTTTTTCTTTTATTCCATCTTGTTTACTCACTATTTTTTAAGTATTGATTATGTTTTTCATTTGTTTCCAATGTTTCATTGTTGTTTTATTTCTTTTAATCAATTCCAAATGCTTAATCCTACTTGAACCAACCATTCTTCTGTAGTAGGACTTTTATTTGTGTTGCTTGAGTTCTTTTCAATTAAGGAGTTATATTCCTAACCCTAGTCATGTATTGGAAGTGGATCATGTCCAAGTCAATGAAAACTTATCATTTGAAGCTAGACCAATTATGATTAAAGATCATCACAGTAAGCAACTTAGAGGCAAGACCACCAGTATGGTGAAGGTGTTCTGAGATCATAGGTCTGGTGATTCCATGTGGGAGATAGAGGAAAACATAAGAGAATCTTATCCCTACCTCTTTTTTAGTAAGTTAATTTTTGAACACAATTTTTTCTTGTTGGGGAGAATGTAAGAACCTAGAAAATAGCTTTAGAGTAAAAGTGATACAATTAAAATGACACCATAATATTGTAAAAAGTTCATATAAATAGAAAAAACAGTTATTCAAATTTCATTTTAAAGTAACCAACATCTCTCTAAAAACACTTTTTATTTTCTCCTCTACCTTTTATATAGAAATATGATTTCATCCTTCATTAGATTAATGATTAAAGGCTACTTTTGGACTACTAACAATTATTAAAGAAAAGTTGCCTTATCAAATTTTTGATTTGACTAACTTTAATTATGCTCATTTTTCCTTTGATCCAATTTTGAGTTTTCCTATTTTCCTAGGTAATCGTGCTAAGCACGTGGTGTTTGTGACTTTAAGATTAGTTTCTATTAGTTTAGGGTCTTAGTGATGTGTTTGAATCATTTATCAAGACTCTGTGGTGCATGTTATGTTATCCTTGTGTTCTTTAAGAGTTTGAGCTCTTTGTGAGTACTCAACTCTCAATTTTGGTAAGGGAAGCTAGTTGTACTTTTCAATTGTATCCTAGGTTAGAAAATATGGATGTTAAGGTGACATGCTCACAAGTTCCAAATTTCTCTTACAGTGATTGAGATGAAGTGTGACATAGATGTTTTACTTGTTTTATAGGTATTTTGAATTAAGCTGGTGTTTGGAATAAATTAAGTATGATTTGGTTTATTTGTTGTGAATGTTGTATTGAATTGAATCAATATAGAAAACTAAGATTTTTGTTTATTAAAATGTAGTTGGCTTTGATATCTAGTTAAATGATTTGAAAATATTCTTTGGTTTGAACTATTTGAACTAAGTGTAAGTTTACTTAAGTAATTGTAGACTTTGAATAAGATCAAGTGACTCAAGTTGGAGGTGATAATTTTCAAAACTATTAAAAAAGGATATAAAAAACCCAACTTGAGGTACTTGGACTAGTCTCAAAATTTTGCAGATTAAGCAGAATTATGCAGACTTGCCAGACGAGTCAAACGCTCGCCGGAAAAAATTTAGAAAACAAAAAATTAAGACCATTGGTCTTTGGGTGAGTCACTCTTGTTGGGTGAATTTGGTTCGAGTGGTTTAGTCGTTGGGTGAACAATGTTCTCGTTCAGTGAAAGTTAGGGAATTAAATACCCGAGAGTATTGGTTGTTGGACGAGCCATACTCGTTGGGCAAATTTAGTCCCAAGGGCTTGGTCATTGGGCAAGCTTGGCACTTTTTGGGGGTGAGTGCTTGTTCTACATATGTAATTATGTAATTTTTTTATATTTTCTAATTATTTTAAAATCTAAATTTCTATGTTGTTTGATGGTATATTGATGTATGATATGAAAAACAAAGTGTAAGAAAGGAAATATGATGGTATATCCATGTTGAAGTGTAATTAAAATAGTATTTTTAAGAAAGGGAATATCGTGTTAAGATTTTAGGATGTGTATTAAATTATAGATTTGTCTAAATGGAGATATCCAAACTATATTGGTATATTGGAATCATATAGATGAAAACTAGGTGATGAGAGTCGAGGGATGTTCATATTATTGATTTTGCGGTTTGAAAGATAGTTGGTATGGGAGGTCATATGGATTTATCCTGTCATATAAGATGACTTAGTTCTTATGTTCATGTAACTATGTAGAGATATAACACAATAAAGGTAGTAAGACAACTGCAGATATATGAGTCAAAATCAATGTATGTGTCTTCCGAAAGTATAGTCATGTGTTTATGTATGTATGTTAGTAGATTTCTAGCATGAGCGGTATTGAATATGAGTTATTTGTAGTCACTTGATTGTGTAGTACACTACAACGGATGAAGTATGAAAGTTTGAGATGTTTGTGACTTGTTTGAATTAAAATTAAAATTAATGTTAATATCTTTTAAAAATCTCTAGTTTACTTTGTTTCTTATTGTGGTTTTTTAAAATTTGTGATGATCATGCCTTACACAAGATCAGGGGATGTTGCGGGTAATAGAACTTCACATTGAGCAGTTGAAATTTTAGTTTTATTTTTTTTGTCTTGTTTTGGATATATGTACATATTGAAAATTCTTGTAAAAAAGGAATATTATTTTGTAAATCTATTTGATGATAAATGACATATATATATATATAATATTTACCAGTATAATATATTTTTTTAGGTAATGTAACTAAAGGTATTACAAGGATGGGTATGAATTGCATATTATAGTAGGCACTAATGCAAATAACGCTTTCTACAATGACATATTAGGTCAGTTAAATGAGAATCGGTGTAAACAAAAATACGATAGCTCTTTTGTAAATATTTGGTACAATTACACCGATTGGATGACCCAATCGATGTAATATGTCACTTTGCGCTTTAACAAAGTTTTCTTGCACTCTGACTCACATTGCCTCCATTGCTGCTGCCACCACCGTCGTTGCCACCATTGTTGCCTCCACCGCTTTCCTCACCATTGCTCTGTACTACTATTTCATCTTCTTCATCGTGAACGCATCCACACTTAACGAGTTTCGTTGCCACTGCTGTTGCCGTTGTGTATTCCGCCACTGTTGTTGCCATTGTCGCCGCCATAACTTCGGTCCCACTCCATGTTAGTTTTTTTTTTTTTAAATATTTTAATTTGATTATTATTTGGTTTACAATATAGAAAATTAGTTTTATTATATTGTATTTCGAATATAATGTATTATGTTTTAAATTGGGTAATGTCATATGTTGAACATTTTGGTATTAGGTATGAGGATGATCGACCCTCTATAATCCATAATGTGTATTGTGTTTTATAATGTATTATGTTTGGAATATAATATATTATATTTTAATTTATTTGAATTGTTATTTTAATTTTTATATGTTGAATGGTTAGGTATTGAGTCTTAATCGGCGTAATATGTGACATATTACACCGATTTTGGTCTTAACCAGTGTAATATATCACATATTTTTGAATTATTTTACTCAAATTTTGGTACATATTACACCGATTTTTACAACCGGTGTAATATGTGATTAACATTTTACATTGTTACATCAAAGATAGAACCGATGTAATATATCTCCTCGAATTAGTATAATATGTCTCCTAGAGCTGGTGTAATATGCATTTTATGCGTAATGAGGATTAGACTTTTGCCATGTTAACTCCATGAAAAAAATCAAGTTAGATCCATATTCACATTCCAATGATATATTAAGGATTAATCCAAACAATTCTATACTCATCCAATTAAGTCCTATTTATTAGTTCGAACACGATGTTCAACAATAATGTCAAACATATATTTATAAATAGAAGAATGTTAGTAATTCATACTATATTATGTTTTTAGTAGTATAAAAAGTTGTCTAATTTAAAAAAGGTACCCAACACTTAGTTTTCAACTCAACTAATACCTCCTATGTCTTCAACACTAGCTTCTCTATGAGATCAAATGGGCCATGGATGTAGGGACCTTCCTTTGATTTTCCTATTTGCTAATTCAAGGAATAAGTGTGTTTAGTCCCTAAATATATTTCAATGTTATTTTACTCCTTAAAAATATTATGTTTAATCATGGAACAAGAAAAAAATTATCTTTCTCATTTATGGTAATAAGAAGTACATATATATATATATATAGAGAGAGAGAAAAGGGACAAATATTGCCTTTATTTATCGGCAACAAAGCATGTTTGACAACTGCAGAAAATGCTAAAGCTGAAAGAGAATGACAATAAGTTGAACTGTCTAATCAGCATTGGAATCAGAAACTTGATTAAAGCCATGTTTTGGCTTAGCATCAGTGGACATTTTAGAAGCAGCTTGAGTAGCAAAAGCAAGTGGAGCATCAGATACTGAGAGAGTGATGCCAATGGCACGTTGCTTCTCATGTTGAATTACTTGGTAAAACACCTTGATAATTGGAGGAATGTGATACCAAGAAGGATAATTCCTACGATTTGTGAGAAATATTCACGAAGACCCATCAAGAAAAGCATCATATACTTGGTATACTTGTAATGAAGAAGTCGTCTGATTCCCCTCAGGTGCAAGAATGGTTGCGTTGCCTTTCTTATGCCACATAGGAAGATGAACAAAGAGAGAAGGAGAATTGATTCTCTTGATAAAATGAAGTTAAAATACAATTATATAGTGTATATATAAGAAATAGAGAAGTATAGGAAAAGAGAGAGAAAACAAGTGTATGTTATTGTTTATTATGTGTTACATTGCTTGAAGGAAACCAATATATAGTGGTTCTAGGATACAACATTAATAAAATCAATTAATGGTAAGTGTATTGGTCGGTCCCGAACGAACGAAGGTTGCACACTAAACAAATAAATAAACATGATAATACGTGACAAGTAAGTTGTTGCAACTACCATTGAATGAGTCAAAGACACTTTGTAGAGCACTCCCTTAATATCAGGGAACCACCAACACGACCCAGAGACCATTAAGCATGTCTCTAACAATCGGTTACTTGGCCCACACGAGCCAAGACCCAAGTCAACCTCCAAAAGAAATTTCTGAAAGGGGGAAAGGTACATTTTCATAATATCAAAGAAACTTAACTAAACACTAGCACTGACTTGAGCGTCGGAGTGCAATCGCAGGTAACCCGCCGACCGGACGAACGTGCGCGAGACGAAAGAAAGACTCGAAGAATCAGATAGCTGTAGACCCGACAACAATTGTGTATCAACGTGGATCAACATTATTCAGGCCCTGACATCCACACAGGTACAGTAAGTAACCTCCCTTTGATGACAATTAATTGTAGTAAGAAACTTTCATTTGATTACAATTAATTGTGGCAAGTAACCTCCCAATTATGTCAAAAAAACATAAAGGTGAATCATAATCCACAATAACTGATTGGGAGATCAACTGAATGACTACCTAATTAACTAAATCAGCTAACTAACTTGTTTTGGAAGTCTACACTGATATGTTTGAAAATTAACTTGGTCGATTATGGCTGATTATCAAGAAGATAAGCCCATTATTTATTGAGTCAAACCAGTCTATTGTGCCTTTCGAGAAATTTTTAAGAAATGGGAAGAATTGAAATCAGCTAAAGCTATGGAAGAAAGTTTACATAATTTATATTTTTCGGTTCAAGTTAACATGTTAAACAACAGGTTTCTTGATTGCTATGTGCAGAAAAAAAATTCAAAATATGTTTACTAACAACTCTCAGTATAAACACAAAAGAGAAAAATAAAGTGTCTCGCGATTGGCTTTACATATACTGTTGAATACTGTCGACTTTCTTGACTGATTCCACAAGGGACAAATGTTTGTTTGGAAGCATAACATAAAAAAAGCAGTGTCGGCAATGCTGATTCATTCTATACAGCACAAGGGTTTAATTCAATGTGCCAAAGATAGATTTGTAGAACTTCAAAACTCGTCTTTGGTTCCACTTGACTACAAATTCCATAAATTTCTAATCTCTTTACAAAAAATATTGTCACACTAATAATATAACTAAAAAATTCAAAATTGGAGTCTTGGTGTAACGTATTTCCTTAGAAATAAAGAGCCCATTTTCATATTATGAACCCGGCTCCACAACCACAAGAGGTTACCAGCAAGCTCTATTCAAGTTTTTCAATAATACAAGAATGGTAGATCACAAAATGGAGTTGTAAATGTAAATTGAAAAGGACAATTGCAAAGAAACAAAAATAATCCTACATAATGAGGGGTATAATGGATGAGGGCAAAGGCTCCAAGCTTATCCTATGCTTACTTCCCACTCTACAATATAAAATAAAATCCATTAACAAAAGTATACTTATATCCCATATATCTCAGTTTCCCATGATGCAAAAGAGGAACCTGCCACAACTTGCTTAACTTGCTTTATTTAATATCCTAATATTTTGGAACATGTGATTTTACATCTCTAGAAACGGCACATGGATTTGATAGGAAAAAATGAACATAAGGAAAAAAAACCCTTAAATTGTCAAAACTAAAAAATAGACAAAACATTGAAAAGCTAAACTAACTATTAAGAAGTGGACTTTATGTCTAACTAAACCTCATAAAATCAAATTATAAAGTGAGGTTTGCACCCACTTATATACTATGAAATGTCATAATCTCTAGTCGATGTGAGATCTCCAACACACTCCCCTCACGTCAAGAGTGACAACTCGTGCGTGAGACAACATATTATGGGTGGTTCTATAACGGTACGATAGCGAGTGACACGATAAGTCCAACAAAACAATCGCTAGGATAGACTTGAAATGACTCTGATACCATATTATAAAATAGAGAGATGAACAAAAGAGAAAAAAGAAGACAAAAGATATGATCAAAAGGAATATTTCTTCTATTTTATTTTCCTTACTTAGATCAAAGCAAAGAGTCTGAATATATGCAAGTAGTACACTCATTCTAAGTCTAGTTAAAAAGACATAATGTGAAATAAAAGTCAATAAAAGCTAGAATAAGAAAAAACAAATTAAAAACTAGACATAAGTACAAAAAAGAAACAACTAAGAATTAGAAAAGACAAAATTAATATTAGTTTCCTTCTAGAAGCCTTGTATCCATATCCTTTGTTACTAGCCATCTAGGAATTTCAGCCCCCACAGAAAAATCTATTCACATTTTCGTATCAAACAATATCTTAGCTTGTTCATGTGCATACACTTAAAGAGGGCACACAAATTCTCCACTTGTTTCTACATCTTCAAGATCTTCTTCATCAGCATCCAAGTCATCCAGGTCCATGGTGCCCCCAGTTAGAAGGCCACCAACAATGGGAATGTTAAGAGATTTTCTTGCCTCTTGTACTATAGACAGGACTTCCTCAACACTTTGTGATGGATTATTTACATCATTTATTTCCCAGCTTGCACTTTCCATCAGTTCTATGGGTAAGTTCCTTAAAAACCATGGGTGGTTTTTAATTTCTGGTATTGTTATTCTCTGTAAAATGCCTTAAATGGATCAATACAATGGGAAAGGAGTCTACATGCATTTCAATAGAAGATTGGCAAAAAGATGCCCAAGATAGAGGAAAGAATAAGCATTGCTAGAATTGTGCCCAAAACACAAACTACAAATACTTCAAGAAGCCAAAGCATGGACAGGTATGACAAAGTAGAACTTTTAAGTTAGTTGAGAATAAATATGAAGAGCAGTATATAAGCATTTTGCTCCAGAATTTAAGCAATTACATCTTTTATCTAAAATGAATTTTATAGATGCAGAAAACAATAAGATTCTAGATATTAAATCGGTTACCTTTTCAGGACTTGCCACAAATATTTGTGATAGAAGATGTCTACATTCCATGGAAACTCGTACATAATCGGGGACTGAGTACTGGACACTAAGTATCTTCTGTATAAGCCACAAAGGGTCCAATTGAAACACCATATCATGAGAAAGTGAAACTAAACAACTAACTCCTATCTTTACACTAAAATGGTTTAAGGATTCAATAAGCTTGCAGCTATCAGTTATCACTCACACCAATGGTTTTTTTGAAGTTTCTTGGATCTGCAGGGTCTTCAAAAGGATAAGCCCCAACTAACATCACATATAAGGTGACTCCACAAGACCATACATCTGCAATCTATAGCTTCCAATGAAAACATTTTAGTAGAAAATAAAGCAGCAAACATAATACAAAAAGGACCACATGTATCTAAGTTGTAAAAAGCCAAGACCAAGGATAAGCAATGAGGAAGAATAAGACCTTACCTTTCCATCATATTCCTTCCTTGTAAGAACCTCAGGTGCAATATAAGCTGGAGTTCCTACCGTTGACTTAGGTTGAGAATGCAATAATGATGACTAAAAACAAGATAAGAATAAATTAGTATCTCATGAAGAAGGTGGCATCATCTATAGCTGTAATACTTGTTAACATTATAACTACCTTTGAGTAACCAAAGTCACAAATTTTAACTCGTGGTGCAGTGCTTCCATCTAAGAGAGTGTTTTCAAGCTTCAGATCTCTATGACAAATTTGCTGCATAGACATTACTGTAAAGATTCATTCTTTGTGATGGAACATGGTTCATGACACTTGTTTGGTTTAGTTTCATACCATTGAATGACAGTAACTGACTCCAGATATCAATTGCTGAAAGAAAAATCTTCCCTGGTAAAAAGTAACGAGACTTGAGGACCGAAGTTTCTGAATGAAATAATGCATATACTAGCATAACAGAACCAAATTAATAAAAAGTATAGACGAAGTTCAACTTTTGGACCTATCAAATGGCTCCACAACCAGATAAAATCTGGACAATATTATACTGAAATACATAAACTAATCAAATAATACCTCACGTTCTATATTACCTCATCCTCACTGAATCTACCAGCATTGCATATCCTCTCAAATAGTTCTCCTCCAGAAGCATACTCCATTACTATTGCTAGATGAGTTGGTGTCAGCAGGACCTACAAGTAGACTCATCAAATCTCACACAAATGATCTATTTCCTTCTTTTGAAACTGATTGGAAGCTTATTCCAATTGTAAGTATGTTCAGATTGCAAAATAACTAGTACATGGTTCACCTTAAAATTTAAATTTATTCAAAAGGGAAGCACAAAACACTAACATTACACTACCATCCAGAAAACATAGGAAAAGGAGAAAATAGAAAATTAGAGAAAAATGAAATGTAGGAAGGAATTTCATGGATGGATTTTTCTAATCACACTGTATAAACTGAAAACATCATACGGGAAAAAAGAAAAGTGAAAACAAATGTGGATAAATGCATCCGAATAAGTTTTGGTGCGGGGACATTTGTATTATGCTAAATTCAATTCCGATTCCCAACCCACTTCAGTACATGGTAGAATAACAAAATAGGAATCCAAAATATAAAAGTATATCAATATTCAAAGTCATGATGAGTGTTTCCAAAGCTAACTTCTCAAGTTCCCATCTTTCATGACATTGGTAACTACTTTCCACCACCAC
The DNA here is from genome assembly GCF_000499845.2 of Phaseolus vulgaris. NCBI lineage: Eukaryota > Viridiplantae > Streptophyta > Magnoliopsida > Fabales > Fabaceae > Phaseolus > Phaseolus vulgaris. The sequence continues at coordinate 49,728,511 of NC_023752.2, forward strand.
CACACACAATCTTTACATCTCACATTCTCATCTTTTCTTTAAGGCAATATCCAGATGCGCATATATTACCAATAAAAAATTGAAAAAAAAATTTAACAATAAAAAATAGACAGTGAATTATACCAAGAAGGCTTAAAATATTGCATCTAAATATTAGATGAGAATATAAACACAGATCAACATAATAGAAAGGCTGTTCAAAAAGTATGACTCTTGAAGACCAAAAACGAATTTTATATTTTGCAGAATTTTATCTTTGAGCTGAATAGAAAACCCAAAATAGAAGACACCCTTCACTCATTATTAGAAGTGTGAGTATTCCTTTACTAACCTCTTTGAATCTAATAATATTGGGATGCTTCAATGATCTATGGTTCATGATTTCCCTCTGGACATGCTCATCAATCTGCAGTACATATTTCCAATGTCTCACAGTGAACCAAAAAAACACATACCCAGATGAATAATTTGCTAAAAGAGAGGGAAAAAAAACAAAGTTATGCAACTGAAATTTAAAGGGTGTAGAAGATGAAGCAGACCTTCTGGCCTCTCTCAATAAACTTGACAGCAAAAAGCTCATTGGTGCAGTTGTCCCTAACCAGTTTGGCCACAGCAAAATTTCCAGAGCCAATATCTTTGAGAATCTCATAGCGCTCCATGTTTTAGAATTGCCAATTTCACTGCAATTCAACCACCCACCCGTGTGCTGTGTTTTTTAACATAAAAGGAATGAAGAATTAAAAGCTGAACTCAAAATGAATGTCTTATTCATATGAGACAGAAAAGTAGGTTCTCGGGTTTGTAAAAATGCCCTCCAAGTCTTAATAAGGACGCAAGCCAAGCCAGCCTTTGACTTCAGTATGAATGTTGCTGTCCACAATCAGAGGTGACAAATAGGAAAACAGCAAAGAGAAAAATTCTAAAAGAAAACAAATGCACACACATATACATAAATCAAACTCATAACATTTGACACGTGTTGAATTTAATAATAGGACACAACATAACTTATTTTTTAAGTAGTTTTTGTATATTCTTTTGTTTCAATTAAAATTATAACTTCCTTTTCATAACTACTACCGAACTCAAATGCTGGCTGGCTCTTGCTAAGAATTTGCTTACTGGGTTTCCTTGTTAAGAAAATAAATTAGAATATTTAAACAATATATTAATATTTTAGAATTATATAAAAAGTAATGTATTTTGTACTTTTGTTAAATATTTTCAACTAGTCATCTCTTAAAATCCTAAAAAAAACTTGTGGTAGAACTGGTGGGTGTAAAAAATTCCTTCTAACATTTATACTTCTATTTATATTAGGCAACTATTAATGAGGAAAAAAATATTATTCCTACTCTTTAACCATACTTCTATTATTGTTAGGTAAACTATTTATGATAAAAAAGACTCTTCTTAACTTGTCTACTCCTATTTTTTGGTAATATTTAATGATATCAATATAAGTGGCTAAAAATAATTTTATTTTTTACATATTAGTTATATAGATACGCTACCTATGTTTCTTGTATTTATATTCAATCTTTTAAAATTAATTTTTTAAATTAGAATATAAAAAACTAGTTGTTGTTATGTAAGTGGCTACATAGACGTTGACACATGTCATCAAACTACCGCAACTATACGGTCGAGGAGACATCGATACATATGATCAAATATTTGAAGACTGAATACGATCACTTAAAGATAAATCTCGTTTAAAGACAATTAATTAAGCATAACACACATATATAGAATTCTCCCATAATTACAAGATTAACTCAGTAAGTTATGTCAAATAGTGTCCACCTACATAAATATTTCGTCATCTCTATAAATACACGTCCAAGACCAAGATAAATATGCATTTAATAGCAATTAATACTCCGACTATTATATACAAAATCCTAATTTAAATGTAGTAGGTACTCCACTTCCAACCGAGATAAGGATCACAGTGAAAAATTGGAACTATCAACTATTGAAAGGGAAGAAGAAAGAAGACGACCATTTCCCAACATCTTGTGGTAATTTAGGACGAAGAAGATAGTGATGGATATCTAAATTTGTCTTCCTGATTACTTGTGTGTCTGTGCTAATTATTCGGTCTGTAATCTATTTTTTATTTTCAATTTGTCAAGACTTAACCATGAAGTAATTTTTGAGCCAATCAAATTTATTTATCCCATCAAGCATTTTAATTTAATTCAATTTCTGACCAATTCTATAATTGGATTATGGTATTATATATCTAGAGCTGAATAGAAATCAAACTATTAGTATTAAATCTGATGTGCATCTTTACGTAATTGAATAAGATATTCTCTCTTGGATAATGATACAAATAAGACGTTCTAAGCTAAAATTAATAAAGTGGAATATACAGGATAAATGTATGCATGAATCTGAAACAAAATTTATCTATACGATATTTTGAGTGAATATGTTGGATATTTTGGGATACCGGAATTTTATTACGTTAGAATTAAAATTGAATTAAGAATTCAAGTATGAATACAAGTCCTACGAAGTCCTACCATTAGATATAATTGTGAATATTAAATAATATATAATGATTTTTTTTATAAATTTATCATCTTAAGATTTTAATTGAAAATCAATCTTTTATATAGATTTATCTAATGTCTTATTATTGTGAATCTCTCCTTAAAAGATATAATAGTTGTATCATAACTAATGATAGTCCCTATATAAAAAGTCTTTTGTAAACGTGTCCCGTTATGAAGTCTTTTGTAAACGTGTCCCGTTATGATGAAGGATACTAGTGAGGTATTCAACATTAAAAATTAGATTAAGGGGAAGTGTATTAATACGAAAGGAACTCGTACATAAGGGGGAGAATTCTTAAGAATTCAAGTGTAAGTTTAAGTCCAAATATTGAATAGAAATAAGAATATTAAGCAATTTATAAAGAAAATTGTTATAAAAGAATGAATCGCTAGTTTAAACCAAGAGGAGGTGAATTGATTTTCAAATCTTTTTCATAAAAAGTTCCTTTTCTGGAAGTTTTTTTAAAGCAGAGCAAAGAAAGATTACACAAGAGACATTATATTAGTTCATATCAATATGATCTTACATCCAGTCTCAACTATTCAATCGTGGAATAATTAGTTCCCCTAACTTCAAAATGTTATTATGGTACAATCAACTATTGAACACTTTTAAGAGGATATTAAAACAAATCTTGATGATATCAATAGGGTATCAACCCTATCAACTTTTTCAACACAAGAGGATATATCTCTTATCAACTCTTAATCACCGAAAATCAAACACTAGAACAGTTACAACAACAAAGAATACAAGGAAAAATGTTACCAAATGTTCACACTAAAAGCACACAAGGTTCGACAACACACAACCATTTTTAGCAAATCTTGATAGCACTAATGAGAGTGAGAAAATGCTTAGAAAAACTCAATTTAGATTGCTTTTCATTGTGTATGGAATTGAAGTTGCTACCTTGAAGATTGAAGACGTATATACATTTAGTGTGTGTGTCTTTGTTTGGTTTGTAAGTTTATGTCTAGATAGTTTGATCTTTATTTACTTGTAAGAATTAAAGTTGTTTCAAAAGTTTTTTTTTTAACTTATCTTGGTGACATGATGATTTTAATTTATTAAAAGGTGTGTTAATCCAAAAAGTTTAGGAAGTTTTTGAAGAAAAGAAGGACATGAGTCTTTCACAAAAAGGGTATGGATATAGAAAAACTAAGTCAAGTTGATGACTCTTTTTTACGATAAGTGTACCGAGTCAGAAGTAATAATTTGTCCCCAAGGACAAATATTGAACCCACAAGGAATAATTATTTAAAATCCTAATCATAGCATTCACTAAGTATAAGAATATGTACAATAATTAGATCTGATTTGATATTGACAATAGTTTGCATGAAAATTAAATAAAAGCAAAGTAAATAGTAAAAGATTTCAATTAAGAAAATTGTGAATGAGGTTAATCCTTCTCACTCGTCTATGGTTTTCAACATATAACATTACATCTTGGCTGACATTGATGCACATATAAAAATAATTTATATTGATTCCTCGCATACAAAATTATTAAGAGAGTCTCCTAAATATCGATTACTCACATATTTATAAAAACTCCTTATCATTACGAACATATGTTATAAAGCAATTAACATTTCAAATTTATTCCTAGCATTCAAATATGTTAAGCATTATCATTTAAGTCAGATGCTTAGAAGTATTTTCCAGTCAAATCTAATTATCAAAATCATGAATAGTTTCAAGCTTTGAGTTTTACGAGAAAAAAACCCAACTTCACTTAAGTGAACTCGCTTAAGCGAGCCTTGGGCGAGTTCCTCTGGACTGATCTTGCTTGGGCGAGTTTGGACGAGTTTTCAATATTCTAACTTTGTCTTTTCATCTTGTCTTTAACCTATCCATTCTCCTTTAGCCCTTTTATCCCCATTTCCCATAGAATCCTAAAATTAACACAAATTTAGGAATAAATCGTTCACATTGATGACTTTTTACGATAAGTGCACCGCTTTGTCAGAAGTAATAATGTGTCCTTAAGGACAAATATCGATCCCACAAGGAAAAATTGAATAATTAAGTAAAATATTCGCTAAATAATTAACAGAATAATAAAAGTTTGTTGGGATTTGTTGGAATGACAATGATTAACAAGAAAACAAAGCAAAGAGTTGTTGCTTAAATTGGAAAAATAGGGATTGGGTTTCATCTGTCTCACTCTTTTGTATTTAGATTAGCCTGATAATATTATGTCCTATGATTAATATTGATGCATGTATAAAAGTCATTTATATCAATTCTTCGCGTATAAAATTCTTAAGAAACTTCCTAAATATCGATTCCTAGCATATTTATAAAAACAACTCTGTATTAAGATCAGACATTGATAGCAATTAACATTTCAAGTCTATTCTAGCACTCAAATATGTCAAGTATTATTGATTAGGTCAGAACCCTAAAAATACTTCGGTCAGATTTAAGATTCTAGATCAAGAATTAGAAGCAAAACAATAATACCAATAATCAATCAAGAACAAAATATTATGTCCAGAGATCACCTCAATACATAAGAGTTTGAACAGATTACTCTCAATCCTAAAGGGTAGAATTAGCCACACATCTTCTAGCACTTATATTCTCTCAATTGGATTACAATTCACTCAATGGTGTTTTTCTCTCAACCGTGCACCCTAGGGTCGAGCCTCAAGCCCCCTATTTAACCTAATTTCCTAGGGTTATGTGACTTCTTGCGTCACGCTAATGGGATTGTTGATTAAAACATAAAATGGTCCAATGATTCTAGCCCTTTCTCGCTCAAGAGAGATATAACTCGCTTGAGTGAGAAAGGCGCCAATTGTTAACGCTGCCACTGGAGCATTCTCTCGCTTGAGCGAGTTACTCTGCTGTTGAGTTGGGCTTTTTGTACTTTTGTGCGTTCCTGGGCCTTCCAGCTTTCTCCTTGCAACTTATATTATTCCTTTTTAGCCCAGTCATCTCCATTCTTCCCTAGAAACCTGAAATTAAAACCAAATTTGGGAATAAAATGCTCTTATTCAAATAAAGATCATAAAATATGTAAAAAGGTCTAAATTCATAAATTAGGGATTATTTTATATGTAATTTAACAATTAATACTCATAAGTGCCTATATTTTAATATGAAATATTACTAAAATTAGACACTTATCACACATTCATCTTATAATCCAAAAATATGTAAAAAGGTTCAAATTCCTAAATTAGGGGTTGAATGATTACTATTTTATCAATTAAATTCCATAAGTTCCTGTCTTTTTGTATGAAATATTACTTAATTATGGCACTTATCACAAGTTCCTCTAATTTAACATGTTTTTGGTTGTGGAGAATAAGGACATATTTGATGCCCAAATAGTCAAAACAAGGACAAAAACTTTGACAAGGAATCTGACAAAAGCCAGCAAGACTAGAAGAGCCTATATTGCTTGGCAAGACAATGATGAGACATCTTCTAGTGTTTCTTCAAAATATGATGAAAAGGTGAATTTGTGCTTCATGACTAACTACAAATCTTCCTCAAGCAGTGTAAGTTTTGATTTTTCTGATAATGGAAATAATTGCAATTAACTCTTATATTTTTAAAGAAACACATGAAGAAGCTAATAGATTGACCATTTCCAATAATAGACTCAAGGGATTAAATAATTTGATGGATAATAAGGTCACAACATTATAAAAGGAATTGAGGAATGTTAAAATGGATTTGGAAAACTTGGAAATCATATATAAGAATTCTTCTTGTAGATATTCTAAATCTTGTTAGTCGATTCAAAAGGATTGTCTAAAGTATATGTCACTATAAAACAAAATTCACTATCTTTTTAAAACTTAGCTAAACTTTACTATGGGGAGAGCTAATTTTGAAGCTTTGTTGGGTTCATAAAATTTTGTTTTTGATGAAGCTAGAATTGACTTCAAACTTGTTTTTCAAATAAAGTAAAGCAATATAGAAATTTATTTTCCTATAGAAAACTAAGTGTATCACCTTTTGTCACTTGTTTCTATTGTATGAGAAAATGTCATACTATTGAAATTGCAAAACCAAAAAATATGATGTTCCTAATGGCAAAGTGATAAGTGTCATATTTCAGTAATATTTCAATTAAATGACAAACATTTATAGATATTTATTGATAAAATAACTATAATTTAACCCTTAATTTAAGAATTTAAAACTTTTTACATATTTTGTGATTATAATATGAATAAGAACTATTTATTCTCAAATTTGTGTTAATTTCAGAATTTTATGGTAAAATGGAATGGCTAAAGAAGAATAAACAAGATGAAAAGGGAAAGTTGGAACATTCAAAAATCGCCCAAACTCACCCAAGCAGCTCACTCCAGAGGACCTTGTCCAAGACTCACCCAAACGAGTTTACTCCGGAGAAGTTGGGTTTTTTCTCGTCAAACTCGCCCAAGCAATCTATAACTCACTTAGGCGAGAAGTCACTTAGTCTAAGCCTAACTAGGTTAAATATGAGGCCTAACCCTAGACATCATTGGGAGAATAGAAGGACATAGAAAACCTTAGAGGAGACAATTATCAAGGAGAAACATTCTGAAACTTCTTTTCTTGTTTTCCATGCTTGTAATGGTCAACATGAGTGACTAATTCTACTCTTTGAGATTGGGAGTAAATTTTTCAAACTTTTATGTGTTGAGATGATATTTAAACATAATATTTTGTTCTTAATTGTGATTGGTATTATCATTTTATTCTTAACGCTTGTTTTATCATGATTTTGATCCTTAGATTTGACTGAAAAGTACTTTTAAACATCTGACCTAAATGATAATGCTTAACTTATTTGAATGTTAGGGATAGATTTGAAATATTAATTTCTATCAACATTTGTTCGTAACGAGGATTTTTTATAAATATGCGAGGAATCAATATTTAAAAGACTATCTTAATAATTTTATATGCGAGGAATCAATATAAATGAATTTTATATGCGCATCAATATCAATCAAAGATAGAATATTATATTCTTTTCAAAATATAAAAGAGTGAGAAGGATGAACCCTCAATCCCAATTTTTTCAATTGAATCAAACAACTATTTACTTTACTTTATTTACATTCTTACGATCTCATACATAACAAACTTTTATATATTGTTTTCTATTTAGTGAATACTATACTTGAGAATTCAATTGTTCCTTGTGGGTTCGATATGCGTACTTAGGGACAAATTTATTACTTCTGACACGATACACTTATCGTAAAATAGTCATCACAAAGTAAAGTGGATTTCAAACTGTGCCAAAAGGGAAATTAACACTGCTAGACCCAAGTTAATAAGGGTACCATATCTTGTTGTATAATCTATCTTGCAGGTGCACTTGAAAGCTAGTAAGCAGTTGTGCTACTTAGACAATGGTTGCTCAAGGCACATGACTAGTGATGCTGAAAAATTCATGAATCTAGTACTAAAAACCGAAGGTTATGTCACCTATGGTGACAATAATAAAGGGAGAATCCTTGGCCATGGTGATATAGGAGATGGTTATTCTATTATACAAAATGTACTTTATTGCAATAACATCATAATTTAATTTGTGACAACATACATAACATTGTGCATTAGATGAATCATGTTTTAGTAATCAAAGTCAAATACTAAATAATAGTTTGAAAATAATATTAAGGACTATTTAACTAGCACTAATTATAACTTTTTTAATTTGTTGTAGGAGAACATTTATGGTACTTGAACTTAATTACTTTCAAGTGTCGAGATTCAAACTCAAGTTGCCATAACACTATGTAATAAGATGTGAGGTTAAATTTTAGGAAGTGTATTTAAACTTAACTTATCCTCACAAAATCGACTTGATAAGGTGGAATTTGTTTCCACTTATATAATATAATATCTTTAATTGATGTTGAAATTTTTAACACTATTTTAAGTTATACTATTTTAATATATAAGAATAATTTTACTACAAAGAATGTTTTGTGGATACAACTTCCAATTATTTTAAGAGTTATGATATGTTAACAATTCAATATTGGATTGCTCCATATTATAAATATGAAAAATATAAGTGTACCTGTGAGGGGCCCATACAATACTTATGCTTGTTGGTGAGTGGCTGATGTGTTCATATCCTTTCTTCAATCTCCTTCCTTTATTGATGACGTTCAGTCGGCTGGGATACCTGCGATTGCACTCTGACGGTCAAGTCAGTATTATGTTTCAAGTGTGCTATAGTGGGATATGAAAACATATCTTCCTCCTTTGTCTTGCCCCCCTTTATACGAGTGTGTCCTTCCTCTCTATCGTTGAGGATATTTTCCTTGACTCATTTAATGCTAATGATTTTTAGCAATAACACTTCATAACTACTAATGACAACCATTACATGTTCAATGCTACTGGTAATTGCTTGTAATAATAGTTATTTATTGTGTTCTTTATGTTGTTATTTTACCTTGATCGGTCGGTCTTTGACTCGTCTAGAACCGGCCAGTATAATAAGAAAAAATAAATGTGGATCCATATGATGAGATAAAGAAATTTTAAAAGATTATAAATTGGTGTTTAATAAAGATTTTGTTTTTAATTACCGTTACTATGAAATGGTGAATTAGGAAGCCAAAATGGTGAATTCATTTCAATTGGTCTAAATGAAATTCACGTATCCTATATATTTTTTAAGAAAACAGTTTTAATTATATTTTGTATTTATCTAGAATATGGTTTTAGTTTCTTGTTTTTTTAAATCCATATTTTTAGTTTTTTATATTAAAATAAAGATATTTAGTTTCGTATATTTTCAAAAGTCAGTAATTTTAGTCCAAATGTTCGCATTAAGATGTTATTAAAAGGCATGAGGTTATACTTAAATTATTTGTTTATTTTAAGGTAACTAAATATGTTTATTTTTAAGAAAACAGTTTTAATTATATTTTGTATTTATCTAGAATATGGTTTTAGTTTCTTGTTTTTTTAAATCCATATTTTTAGTTTTTTATATTAAAATAAAGATATTTAGTTTCGTATATTTTCAAAAGTCAGTAATTTTAGTCCAAATGTTCGCATTAAGATGTTATTAAAAGGCATGAGGTTATACTTAAATTATTTGTTTATTTTAAGGTAACTAAATATGTTTATTTTTAAGAAAACAGTTTTAATTATATTTTGTATTTATCTAGAATATGGTTTTAGTTTCTTGTTTTTTTAAATCCATATTTTTAGTTTTTTATATTAAAATAAAGATATTTAGTTTCGTATATTTTCAAAAGTCAGTAATTTTAGTCCAAATGTTCGCATTAAGATGTTATTAAAAGGCATGAGGTTATACTTAAATTATTTGTTTATTTTAAGGTAACTATACAAGAAAATCATAAAATAGAAACCAATTTTTAGAGATCAAAATAATTATTTGCAATAGTAACTAAATTAGAGACCATTTTAGAAACTAAGAAAAATTGTTTCTAAATTAGTTTCTATTATTGTTAAATAGTTTTTAAATTGGTAATTAGCTACCAAGGTTTTAACTACCAATTATTTAGTTTCTAAATTTGGTAGCAAAAACCTTGGTTGTTTATTAGATACCAATTTAGAAACCATTTAACAATAATAGAAACTAATTTAGAAACCAAAAATTTATTTAGTCCATAAAATGGTCTCTAATTTAGTCACTATAGCAACTAATTATTTTTTGTTTATAAATATGATTTCTATTTCATGATTTTCTTGTAGTGTAATTAGAATTATTTTAACAATGATTATCCTATTACTTGCACAATTAAAGTGTGTTTTGTGGGAACCATATAAATATATAAGGATAAATGTATTAATATCTATATAACACACTGATACGGACATTAATACGACATGAACATGAAGATATGTATAATCTTTAAAATGTAGGACATGGGAACACGGATATATATTATATAATTATGAATTATATAAATTGACAATAAAGACTTATGTGCACAAGTATGTTTCACAGTTTTTTTTTTATAGCAGAAAAATGTTTCTCATTATTGGTTTAAAATAATTTGTTCCTTATTTGATAATCATAATAAAAATTTAAGAAGTTTGAGTTTTTAGAAAATTAATATATTTTTTCTTTTTAAAAATGTATTAGAACTATGTTAGAATTATCACAAATCCTTCAAATATTTTTTGAATCAGACACTTCACGAATACGTGTCCTACTAATATCTTACGAGTGTCATTTTCGATATGTGTGTCCAACATGGACATATCATTTAAAAGGCGTGTCCGAACCTAATGCACAATTAAAGAGTGTTAGGTGGAAACCCATATAAATTTCTAAGAAATCAATGCGTTAATGTAGATAATTAGATTGAAATAATTTATTTTGAAAATTGTGGATAGCATTTAAACGAAATAAAATAAAAGGATAAAATTATATTTTAGTCACTTTATTTTTATGATTTTATTTATTAATTTTTTAATCTGAAATTAGTTAAATTTGGTTTGAATTTTCAACCTAATCTTAATATCATAAAATTTCGAAGGCATTTGGCATTTAACAAAATACAAAGCTGGTTATAAAAGCATACAAGGATAAACCCTCATTAGTTGTTAAAGCACAATTATATATGATTTTTATTTACATACGGGGTGTGTTCACAACAATTTTTTGTCAACAAACAAATTTAAATTTGGGTGAAATGTGATTTTTTTTTTTTTTTTTGCATGAGACTCTTATATCATAATTTAAAAGCAACAGAAAATTAAGGGTAATTTATCATATTTAAAAGGTTAATTAATAAGTTATTATAAACGATAAAAAAAATACTAATTAACTAAAGAATTGGGTATGAGAGGACAAATAAACTCCAATTAACTAAAGAATTAAACTCCAAATTGTCTCATCAAATCACCCCTCATGTGCTTTATTTTAATTAGTGGCTCCCTTAAAAATTATTTGGACACATAAAGTCTTTTTTCTTTGAAAAGGTATTTGTCTTGTTGAAAAAATAACTTTTATATGAACCTTTGGAGTACTCATGAAAAAACTTTAAAGAAGTAATCATTATTTTAATATAACTCTTTTATATGATCAAATTTTGTTTAGACGAAGGATTGTAATAGAACTACTTATTCTGCTAAAGTTGGTAAGGGTTCTTGTTAGGGAGATGAGACCTAGAGAATTATTGAAAGCTTTGTCTTTTTTTTTTCCTTCAAGCAGGTTGCTAAAACTTTTACTGTGATCCTTCTGGCCTTCGTGCTACTCCTTCGGCTCTCAGTCTCGTGTGAATACTAAATGGGGGAGGTACATGCAAAAGGCACTCCGACGCTCAAGTCGATAAAGATGGTATTCGGCATTCGGGTGTGTACACTAATAGTGACGTACCTTTCTTCTTGGAATATGCGTTATTTATATTATTTTAATGGGTTTACCTTATTAGGCCTGATTAGTGGAATGTATCACTCTTACGGTTGTATTACCTAATTCTTAATGGTAGTTTAGCTTCACTGACCTTGGTTTGAGCGTTAATGGATTAAGTGTGTCGGTCGACCTGGCCGTCTGCGGAGGTCTCGATCAGCTCGATTAGGGAGACCGAGTCATGATAGTGATCGGTGGGTCCATACCAGTACAGTAAGCTATTTTTTTATTTTTTTTGTACAAAGAATTTGACGTGTTGCAGAATATATTAACTTTCTCTATGTTTTTTTCTCATAACTCACTTTTTTAGATGGTCCTTGCTCAACTTATCTTTTATTGACTTTTCATAAACATTCTCATTTTTTATTAAATAAGAGAAGATAACGTAGATATCTTAAAGAACAAAATTAATTAAAATAAAGGATATGAAAAACCATAATGAATTAAAATAAAATATGTAGATGACATACATGAAAAGATTGTCAACGATACAGCTCATGTGATGAATGTTTTAAAAAATATTTATGTTGTCTCTTTAAAATCAAGATATCAACCAATATTGATCCAAAAAAAATAGTTCATTATGCAAAACTTAGATTTGCACGCCTTCTAAGAAAATGTTTTCGGAGATCATTAATAGGTGAATTTTTTTTAAGAATCATATGCTGAGAATTTTAAACTCTCCTATTTAGTGTAAATGTTTTAAAAATCATTTCTAAAATTCTAACCCAGAACTCATTTGTTTAATCCAAATTTCCACTAAATTTTTTCCGTAAGAGAGGATGTGAATCTAAATTTTCTATAAACAAAGAAAAAGGGATTCATTCTCGTAAACAGCTTAAACATGTCAAACACATAATAGCATTAAAAATATATATATATATATATATATATATATATATATATATATATATGATCCTCAATATGAAAACGTCTGTAGACTAAAGTAAAGAATTTGATTAAAAATTATAATTTAATTAAATTTTAAGTCTCTTAGAAATTTAGATATTTTTAACTAAATTTCTATTAAAAAAAATATTTTTTAATTGAATATTTATTATTTAATTTTTCGTTAATTGAGTTTTTTTTTTATCCAGTTTTTTTTATTTGTCTCCACAAGTTAAGAAATATAAGGTTTTGTAGTTAATATAAGATGATAATAATATGGTTGATATAAAATACAAGTGACTTTTATTATTTTCAATAATTGTAATATCATTTTATATTAACCATAAAATCTAACATTTATGGAGATAGGTAAGTAAGATGATGAAGCAAATAACATTCAAGTCACTTGGTTAATAGAAAAATTAAATTTTGAAAATTTAATTAAAATATAAATTTTTTGAATGTTCAATAAATCTAAATTTTTTAATAAAAAGTTAATTAAAAATGCCTAAATTTATAATAAGCTTAAAATTTAATTAAGAAAGCAAGTATTATCCAAAATATATATTCTATTAGAAATAGATATTTTTAAAACATTCATAGGAAACATAGGAATTTAACATCCTCAACCAATCTAAGAAAACCCTTAAATATTTGCCACATTCTAACTTTGGATGGATGATCTCGGTTGTTTTTTACAATATTGTTTTGTCATTGGTGTAAAAGAAAAAATTATGTGCCCTGGAGTGTATTCCTTGTTATCTTAAAAGGCTAGAATCTCATTGAATGATAAAATCAATTTAGAGGATCTATATCTTTAAAAACGTTTACTCTTACAAGATTTTTGGCATTTATCACTAATTTAAAATCAACTCATCCAATGTGATGATGACTGGCACAGAGTTTCTTAATAACTGATGATTGATTTCTTAGGAATTTAGAACCCTCTTAAATGTATATTTATTATGAAAAATGTTTTATTAACACCTTTTGTCACTAACACAGACTTGACACCACTTGTGTGTGGCATTAATTGAGGCTACAGACGTGATATTTGGTGAGGATGTGACACTGACTCTATATTATAATATATGATCCGTAGCACATGCAAAACTGGTTACCCGTGTGTCTGTAAGTGATTACTTATGTGACACACGCAAAATTGGTTACCCGTGTGTGTAAGTAGTTACTTATGTGACGTTTAAGACCACCCACTCTTCATGAAAAAAAAATCATTTTTTAATAAGAACCATATATTACATCGATCAGATGACTTAACCGGTGTAATAACCCTACCAAAACTACCCAGCCACAGGTTCCTCCACATATACTGACACACGTAAAACTGGTTACTCGTGTGTCTGTAAGTGGTTACCTATGTGACGTTTATGGTCAACCACTCTTAATGAAAAAAAACATTTTTTTTAATAAAAACCATATATTACATCGATCAGATGACTTAACCGGTGTAAAAATCATATATTACATTTGTTAGATAGCTTAACCAATGTAGGTTTCTCCACATATACTGACACACACAAAACTGGTTACCCGTGTGTCTGTAAGTGGTTACCTATGTGATGTTTATGGTCACCCACTCTTCATGAAAAAAAAAATTATTTTTTTAATAACAACCATATATTACATCGGTTAGATGGCTTAATCAATGTAAAAATCATATATAACATCGGTTTGATGGCTTAACCGATGTAGGTTTCTCCACATATACTGGCACACACAAAACTGGTTACCCGTGTGTCTGTAAGTGGTTATATATGTGACGTTTATAACACACCCACTCTTTATGAAAAAAAATTCAATTTTTTTTAATATGGGTCATATATTACATCGGTTAGAAGACTTAACCGATGTAATATGAGTCATTCTGAGTAAAAAAAATATATTACACCGTTTGTTTCTAAGAACCGATTTAATATATTTTTTTTTACACTATTTTAAAGTTCGTGTTGCTCATTTGCGTGCAATCTCACTCTATCACGTCATTGTCACGTCTGTACCGTCAAATGTGTGTTTGTGTCGGGCTGTCAATATGGATTCATTTATTACAACTTGGAGAAATAGTAATCCTCTTTTTCAGTTCTACAGAATTGAAAAACAGTAAAAGGATAGTCATGTCTGAAACAGGTAAAACCAAATGCGCACCAACTCTATTTAAACAATTTTTTGCATTTATATTTCCTAATTTACATAAAACCTTTCCAAGATCCCAATATTACATGTGATTAAACTCTGAAACTCACTCAATTCACTTCACACATATTGGCTCACTCAATTTTTTTTACAAAATCAGTTTGAACTACTATAAATTAATGGATTAGGTGAATTAATTAACTTAATTAATTAATTTTACCCATTTATTGTAATTAAAAAAAACTTGAGTTGAATAAAGAAATTCAAAGTTCATACATAAATAAGATATACTTAATCTCACCTCAAACTTATCTAATTTATAGGTTAAAAAGTTAGGTTTATTTTAGCCTAAAAAAGTTGAACCCAAAACATGTAGAATCCTTGGTGAATGAGATTGGTACATAGATTTGAAGTTATTTTGAGACCTCTGCATGTGATATATCTTAATTTTCTGCTGTGCTCTCTTCAGTTTCCAAGTGTTTAAAGAGTCAATTAAATTGATATGTACACACAATGAATCTAGAGTTGCAGCAAGGCTAGTCTTGACATCAACTTAATTGGAAGTAGATAGAACATGGAAGCTGCATTCACCAAATGTCTAAATGTGCACTTTCCCTCTCTGATACGGTTCCAAAGCCAATTAATGTATTTTGACATACACAAGCTTATTACAATTCTAAATTGGTGGTGGCCTTCAAAACTCTCCCATTTCAAACAATTGCTGCTAATTAATATATCTATATTTACTCATAACATGAGTAAGTGGAAGGCCTTCCAAGTATTGAGTATGGTGGAGAAAGCACATCTAGTATTACACATGGCGTCAACGCTGTGAAAGAATGAATATTGCCACCACTTCTTGGAAACATTATCAACATTCCACAAAGGGTTCTGATAGCATTCCTTGCTCTACTCAAAATCTTAAGGTAACAAAAAAGTTTGTGAACTTTTTTTCTATGTTGTTCAATCAACTCTTTGATATTTAATTAATGTGAAACTCAAATGCGTACTTAGATTAACTATTTTTTGACTTCAATAATATAATTCATCTATAAAAAATGAGTTGATGATTTTGATGTTTTTAAATTTGAAAAATGATTTCTGATGACATACTGCATTACAAGTTATTTCAAATACAATATTGAAGTGACTGTATGAACACAGGTGTGTCACGCCATTGTTAGGTAATGACAGAGACTGGTCTTAATCATTTATAAAAGCTAAAATTGGAAAATAAAGGATTGAAAAAAAAAAGTCTATATTTATAGTAAAATGTAGAAACAAGTTCAGATGAAAAGCAATAAGCTTTGACATAGGCAGAGCCATGAAAGAGCTTACTCAACACTGTCATTCCTGGATGATCATGAAGTGGAAATACTTTTAATGCTGGAAGACAAAACACACCCATCTGCATGTTCTTAAAATTCGTTACATTAGATCGCCATAAGGGTAGTTAAATCTCACTCAAATTTGTTGGTTAACAAAAGAAGTAATTCATATAGATGTTTCAATTTTCTAAACTCACAGAGAAATTGTCACATTCATGAATGTGAACGTGTGTAATCTCAGAGAAGCCTTGTCCACAAAGCAATCCCTGGCTGCTATGTTCGGTTTCATCTGACATAGGAGAACCAAACAACCCGAACTGGTCGATTCCCACTGCTATTGCTTCAATCTTATCTGCAATTAGTTGAACTCAAACTTTTGAATCAGTCTTTTATATGCACATAATATGAAGGATATATAGAGATCTTAAAACACAGCTAGCAAATTTTTTACATAATGGATTTGTTGAAAAGTTGGAAGCCCCTTTAGAGAAAACAAGGTATGAGTAGCATGGTTAACCTTAGTTGGTTATGCTGCGACCAAATTTGAAAGCATCATTGAGATATATCATGTATCATTAAAGAAGGACAGAGAAAAAGGGAGAAAAAAGAGTTGTGAAAAAAGTAAACTAAACCTTGGGCCCTATCTTACCTGTATTGTATTTCAGTGGGTGAGCATCTTTTGTTTCAATTTTTTCCCTTTCAAGAAAGGGTTATTTATTATACAATTAGGTCAAGCCCAGTCAATTTCTAAAGATGAGTTCTGCCCGGTGTTTAAAACATAAAATGGGCCATGTAATGTGGAGAGGTGAAAAATCAATATTGTAGACATGGGTATGAGTAACAAGGATACAAAGTTCTGTTTTCATTTTTTTCAAATTATTAAAATATTTTTAGTTTATTAGATAACTTAAAGAATTTAAGTTAGTTATATTATGATCTTTAATTTCATTATTTACATTAGTATATATATTTAATATTTTACTTTTTTATATAATTATTTAATATTTATTTAATTGTTATTTGATAATTTGAGTTAAAATTTATACAATTGTAATTTTTTAATATTAGAGAAAAATATGTCTTTATCTTTTTAATATTGAATCCTTTATAATATTTTTTTTTTAATTTTTAGTTTTATAAAAAGTTATTTAATTAATATTTTTGTAACCGTAAGAGAATAGATATCTTTTATGAAATGAGGATTGGATAAAAGTTTTATACCTATTAAATATTAAATATAAAGGTAAGGATAAAGAAACTTTTTTCTTTAAAAAGGGAATCTTTCATTCCCCTACTTGATATCTATATATAACTTGCATTGAAATTTTAACTTAGATTAAAAATTATAAAATCTCTGCATCGTGTCGTGAGTTAAAGAAACAAGCAATTGTTGGTGATGGTACAATTAACGAGTGTCTCTAAGTTTTATGTTGGATTCCTTTCATTGTGTATTAAGTGCACCTTGTAAAGTAATAGAAGATAATGTTGACGGGAAATTATATAGAGGTGCTGAAAATAGTACCTGCAAAATAATATAAAAATAATGTTGATTGGTAACTGTATGTGCCGAAAATAGCAGCATGTGAACCGTTAACGTTGAAATTTGGTGCCCTCATGTTATGACAAACTAATAATGTTGTACTTCTCAATTCCAGGTCCCACATTTGTTGTATTTCAATATAATTAACAGTTGTAGACTGCAATGTGCAATCACGGAAAAAAAATTCCCAAATGGTTTATTGCAACAAAAAAAAGTTATACTATGTAAAATATTGCAAAGATAACATGATTCATATAGTATACAAGAATTCAATTTTAGATAGCTGAATTTTAGTAATAGTGATTAAGGAATTGTTGCCAAAAAAAAAGTCAGAAATTTGGTTTATGTAGAACTAAATTCTTACCTGAATTTTTAAATAATTTGTGTATAAATAATTAGTATTTTTAATTAAAATTTGATTTATATATTTATAATAAAGTTTGAGAATTTAATATAAACTAATATTAAATGTTGCTTTTAATTTTTTGTTTAATAGAAATTATTATTATTAATGATTTAATAAAAATTCAATAAAGAAGGAAATGTAGGAAATTTTAATTTTTGTATTTAAATAAGTAAGTAAATTAATAAATTAATATAAAAACTATTAACTTATTTATATAACAGGGAATAGTATGTACTTGTAATTATGTTTCATTTATTAATTTAATTTAATTTAATAATTGTTTTCAAAAATTCGTAAAAATTTAATGATATAAATAAAAAAAATTATTTCATGTTTGAAAATTTAATATAAATTAATAATAACTGTTGTAATAATTTAATTATTATTAAAACCTATTGTTAATACATAGTAATGGTTTACAGTGGGTATTGTTTGTAATAAATAATATTAAGCATTATTTCAAAAAAAAAAAAAATTATCGTGTTTAAATTTTTTATTATAAATTTAAATTAACAGTATAACTTTATTATTGGAAATTATTATTATTATTAATAGTAGTAAACTTTGTCATTTATGTTTAATAAAATGAAATAATTGAAAATATGATATAAATTATAAAATATAAATCTAAGTAATTTTTATTAATAATTCAAAGTTTGAAACAAAAATAAAAATGTATGAAAGAAGAAATAAATAGACAATAAGATAAAATGAGTGAGATATTATATAAATTATTAATTTTTCTTATTGGGTGGTGATACTTTAACAGCTCCCACGGTAAAACATAAGTTCACTTCACATCCAAATAAATTATTATTTTAATTATATTTATTTTATTTTTAATTTAAAATATTATTATATTAATATAATTGGTTGTCAATTGTATGTTGTTCACTATTTGAGTGTCAAAAATAAACTTTTTCTTTCTTATTTTTATTAGGATAATAAGAAATATTTAAGTCACAAATTATGTCATCCATTATAGTACTACGTAAATTATTAATATGAATAAATAACTTAAGTGTTTTTCAATATTTTTCAAAAGTAATAAGAGATGTTTAAATCGCAAATTATATCATCCTCTATAGCACTGCGTAAATTATTAATATGCACAAACAACTCAAGTTTTCTCCATTATTTTTCAAGTAACACTTTGTATGCCATGAATCAAGACTAAAATACGCGAGTTATATCAAAATTTGTTCTTAACTAAAACGATTCATGACGAAATTGTCATTGTAAAATTGTAAATTCATAAAGAGCATTAATATTCTATTTTGGTGTCTTCTTTCTAGTCATTGTAATTTAGTACTCATTTTTATCGTATTGAACAAGTCAACCAAGGTGTATGTGTGTTAGAGCACAATTTTTCTTGGCTTAAAGCATGATTTACAGTTCAACTAGATAAAATATCAGATTTATAGTTCTTTATGAAAGATGAACCAATTGTTTTATTGAAACAACTGATTGTTTAAAGCAAAAAACAAACAAAGCAATGTATTAGAGTAGGGAAAGAGAGATTCAGACAAATAGATTTATACTGGTTCACTTTTAACCAAGAGCTACATCCAGTCCTTAGCTAACCATTGAAGATTCACTATGCAATCAAAACTAGATTACAAAACATACTGAGAATGTTGATCTTGAACCCCTCAAGAACACAACACTCTTGAACAACAACACAATTTCTAGAACCTATTTCTGAAACTGAGACAAAACATACTAAGAATGTTGACCTTGAACCTCTCAAGAACACATAACAATCTTGAACAACAACACAATTTCTAGAACCTATTTCTGAAACTGACTAACACACAATTATAGTATTCAAAGAAGGAAATAAATACACATGGGCTTTACAAACAAGTAGTACAAATTAATAGAAAACCCAAATCCTATTTGCCACACAAGTGATGATTCAAAAACTCTTGATCTTCTCTTGAAAATTGTTTTTAATAAACTCTCTTTCTTAGTCATTTGAAAAGATCACATAACAATTTTTATATAAACTCAAAGAAGTGGTTAAAATCATTAGATCATTAATCAAAAGCAATTAGAAACATTTTTAAAAAGTTTGAAATTCATAACAGAATTTTGTTAAAAAAACAACTAATTGATTTGAAAAAACAACTTATTGATTTATTTTTCTATTAAGAATTTCACATAAAACAACCAATTGTTTTATCAAAATAACCAATTGTTTCTGCCTTACATAAAAGACAAAAGAAAGCAAAGCTTTTTCAAAACCTTTGAAAAACATTAAGTGTCAATCACCAAGTTGTTTCGACAAATCAATTGGATAAAAAACTTGTTGTTGTCACAAGACCTTGAACAACAACTTTTTCAACTGATTGAAAGCTCAAAACAACTGACTAAAATTTACATAGCTTTTTAGAAAACACTTCTTTCAAAAGAGATGAAGAATCAAGTGAGCTTGGATCAATAGTAGATGTGAATTGACAATTCAAGACCTATCAAACAATACACACAAACACAGCAGTAGGTTCTTCAAGTCTTTAAAGGAGATTTGGAAGCATCAAAACACCTTGTTCAACAATTCCCCCTGGTTTGTTTGTGTTGTAGATTTTGAACTTAAGAGTTCATGCAAAACAGAATTGTATACCACACAATGCAAGTATAGCAGTAGGATAAAACAGTTTTAAAAAGCACACTTAAAGAACTAGTTTCTACATAACCAGAAAAGCAGAAAAAACCAAAAAAGTTTGAAGTGTTCAAAGTAGTTTAGTGTAGTGTAATGCAAAATAGCAACAACAATTTTGAAACATACAACCAAAACAAACAGGTAAACTTCTCCCCTATTTGTCTTCACAAATAGACAATGAGAAGGGTTGTACATAGCAGAAAGCAAAATGATAATGCAATAGTACAGCAGTACAGACAATGTAAGACATTTCAAGTACTTTGCAAAGAGAACCTCAATAGAGTAAACCAAATAGATGCTTTGAGATTTTCATTTGGTCATATGAGACACTCACATAAGTTGAGAAGTGGAGACCCACATACTTCCTTTATTCTTTTTTGTTTCTCCTTTGAGCAACCACTGTACATATGCCAAGGATGTCTCTTGACTGTCAAAGAACCTTGCAAGACATATACAATTGAAGAGTGCAGACACAAAGACTATCTTTACTCTTAATATTTTCCCCTTGAGCAGTCATTCTTCAAAACTAAGGTGATTCTTCGCTGCCAAGGATCCCAAGAAAAGGTTAAAAAGCAAGATCTGGTCCCATTATGAATGTGGGTCCAATGATATTAGTAGGAACCTTAGGAATCCATTTTAAAAGATTCTGATTCTTCATTTGCCATTAAACAAAGGTTGACTTCCTCATCATCCTTTGATGAAGAATCATCATTGTATGCTCTTCTTGATTTTACTTTCTTCTCATACTTCTTGTCATCCTTTTTCTCTTTGCTCACAGTGGTTAGACATTTAGCCTTTGTGTGTCCCTGTTTACCACATCCAAAACAAGTATAGTTTGAAGAATTAAAATCAATTGGTTTTTTGCTATTATACCTGTTTGACGGCTAAGCTTTGTCCTTGTTGTTCTTTTTCAAGAACTTCCCAAATTTCCTTGTGAGCATGTTGAGAGTTTCACTATCACTGCAGTCCCTTGAGTCTTGATCAATCTTTTGTGTTGCAGCTTCTAAAGCAATGCTTTTCACATGTTTTTCTTCATTCTATTGGTCATTCAGCCAGTTCATCTCAAGTTCATGCTCTTTTAGCTTTTCAAACAAAGATGCAGAGATCAATGTAGTCAAATCTTTTGATTCTGAAATGGCAGTGACCTTTGGCTGCTAATATATATTCAAGCATTTGAGGATCTTAATGGTTTAGCTCCTAATTTTCAAAGAATTTTCCAAGACCATTGAGATGAGTTGTGTTGAACAAGGCTTTGATACCTCCAAATCTCTATGGATTGCTTGAAGACTGGATGTAGCTTGTATGTGTGTGTTCTTATTAGTTTGAATTGTAAATCCACTCTTAGTTAGGATTCAAAGTTGGTTTAAATCAAATCCTTTTGAAAAAAATGTTTTACAAAGAAGTGGAAAAACAACCAGTTGTTTTATCGTTTCAATCGGTTGTTTGGCACTTAGTGTTTTTGAAACAGGTTTGACAAAGCTTAAATTGGTTGAATTTGTTGTCAAACCAATTCAATCGGTTGTTTCGACAATTCAACCGATTATTTTTTAAATCTCTTAACAGAATCTGTTAAGTTTGGTAAATTTGTTTTCGCTTATCCAAAACTGTTTTGGCTCTTTCATTAAATGTGTTTAACTGCCTTTTGGAGTTTATAAAAGTGGTGTTAACACTCCTGGCTAAAGGGATCAGAGATTAATCTTTTGAAAAACAGTTTTCTCCAAGATTTACATCAAACTTTGGTTGAACTTGCCAAGAGTGGAATAAGACTTGTGTAATATTTTGTGATTCAATCAGTATCAGGTGTGTTCTTTCCTTATTCTCTCTTGATTTGTAAAGAACTGTGTTTCACAGAGTCAGAGAGTGTTCTGATCTGTGGTGTGTTGTTTTGTCAAAGGAAGTGTGTGTTCTTGAGGGTTTAAGATCACTTCTTTGGTGTGTGTGTGTGTGTGTGTGTGATAATAATCTGTGACTGATTGCACAGTGGAATACCTAGTGGTTTCTGGGGACTAGATGTAACTCTTGGTGTAAGAGTGAACCAATATAAATCTGTTTGTGTGATTCTCTCTTTCCCTAATCTCAATTGTATATGCTTTTAGTTGTTTTCATAAACTACTGATAAAAACAATTGGTTGATTTTCTGGAAATCAACTAAAATAGTTTTGTAACTTGAGCCCTTTCATTCCTTTTGGCTTTGATTCTTCATTGGCTTTCTCCATATCTTCAAAGTTTGCGAAAAACGTTTAAAAACAATTCACCCCCTCTTGTTTTAGGCCTACAATTCTAACAATTTACAATGTGAGTAAATCTCTTCTGCATATCAAAAATAGTTTCCCCTTTCAGCATCTTAAACATTTCATACTCTTGGATCAAGGCATGCTTCTTTGCCCTATTCACATTTGCTATGCCTTCATGGGTTACTTCAACGATGTCTCACATCTCCTTTGCTGATCCACATTGAGAGACCCTGAAAAATTCTTCTGAATTCAAGGCAGAAATTATAATGTTCTTAGCAATGTAATCATATTGAGCCTTTTTTTCCTTCATCATCAGTCCCTTCAGACCAAGTTTTTTCATTGAAAACTTTATCTTTTTCAACTTTAGGAATAAAAAGACCATTTGTGATAGCATCTCATATTCCTCTATCAATCTATTCAGCAAAAAAAATTCATTTTTACCTTCCAGAATTCATAGTTCAGTCCACAAAACAAAGGTGGTCTGTTTATAGAAGCACCCTCCCCAAATGATAGTTTTTTAGCTATTTTCAAAAAGATTTTAGGATCGAAACTTAAAGCAACTTTCAAGAACTCAGTTCTTGATACCAATTGTTAGAATGTGTGGCCAAAATAAGAGCGGAGGGTGAATTGTTTTTACAGAATTTTTGCAAAGAATGGAAGTAGAGTGAAAAGTTCAGTAAAATCAACTAATTGATTTTTTTGTTCAATTGGATAAAATATCAGATTTATAGTTCTTTATGAAAAATCAACCATTTGTTTTATCAAAATAACTGATTGTTTATACCAAAAAACAAAGAACATATTACAAAGCAATGTATAAGAGTAGGGAAAGAGAGATTCACACAAAAAGATTTATACTCGTTCACTCTTAACGAAGAGCTACATCCAGTCCTCAATTAACCATTTATAATTCACTATGCAATCAAATTTAGATTACAAAACACACTAAGAATGTTGATCTTAAACCCCTCAAGAACACACAAAACTTCTTAACCAAAATCACACCAAGAATGTTGATTTTGAACCACTCAAGAACACACAACACTCTTGAACAACAACACAGTTTCCAGAACCTCTTTTTGAAATTGACTAACACACGATTACAGTATTCAAAGAAGGAAATAGAATACACTTAGGATTTACAAAGAAGTAGTACAAATGAATAGAAAACTCAGATCCTATCTCACACACAAGTGGTGATCCAAAAGCTCTTGATCTTTCTCTTGAAAATTGTTTTTAATAAACTCTATTTCTTAGCCATTTAAAAAGATCACATAACAATCTTTATATAGACTTGATCGTGCCTGTTGACCAGAACACTGGAACCTGCCTCGTCAAAGGATCGACGTGCGCACCGCTTCAAGCTTCCGTTCTTCTTCGAGATCCACCTCAAGAACCTGCGAAAGAACAGAGCGGCGCCGCTGCGGCCGATCGCACTCCAACGCCCAAGTCAGTGACAGAACCACCAAATACTAAGAGCAAGAACACTCAAGAAATCTCAAGGAACCGTGCAATGTTCTCTCTCACAGTAAGCTCTCGAACTCGCAAGCGTAAAGAGTATATTCTGAATGTGCGTACCTCAAAAAGTTCGTTGAGAACTCTTATATACCTGGTCACTTTCTCTCTCCTGGCAGTTACAGACCTGGACACGTGGCTCGCATCCAGTCGTACACGTGCCACCATCTGGAGCCTCCTTGACTTGGGCGCTGCTTCTGACTCTCTTTTTGGCTAAGTTATTTATGCATGGTACTGCCCAGTGCATAGCTAACTTGGGAGCGCGATCTTTACTGGAATTGGCGAGTTAGGGTGCTCTCGTACACCTACCCTGTGGTTTCGCCGGCCGCCTTCATAATCTGCATCACCTTCATCTTCGGCGATGTGCTTGCTCTGGCGATCTCCAATCACTTGGTCGCCTGAGTTTACATCTAGCGACTTCATCTTCAACTGGGCGATCGCCTGGTATGCTGGAGATCGGAGCACGCCAACTTAGTAACTGGCGATTCCAAGAACCCCCCGACTTCCTTCCCTTCTGCAACTCTGGCGCCTTGTCCACACGCCTACTCCGTGGCTTGGTGCCACGTCATCACTTCCGACTACCAGGGCGGTACACAAGCCCCCCAGTCTTAAGCGAAGACTTGTCCAGCGAAAAGACTGAAAGAGTCACGTCAACACCGGTCTACGTGGCACTGACGCAGAATTCCAAGCGGTTGTACTTTCTGCTTCTCTGACGCTCCACCAAACCCCTCACCCATCGCTCGACACGTGGCTTCATCAACGGTTACCTTCAGTTACCGTTTGCGCTTCCCAAACCCATTTCGAAAAAACTCTTAAACCCATTTTCACTCCACTGTTCCATCACTTTTCTTCGTATTCTCAAACGCTCTAACTTTCTCCTGCAAAAAACTCTCAGCGTTCTTCAGCATTCTGAATCACCAGCATCCTTCATCGTCTTCCTGATCGTCAAAAGGTACCTCCTTTCCTTCTTCTGCTGGTTTTTCCTGCAT
Organism: Phaseolus vulgaris; assembly: GCF_000499845.2. Taxonomy (NCBI): domain Eukaryota; kingdom Viridiplantae; phylum Streptophyta; class Magnoliopsida; order Fabales; family Fabaceae; genus Phaseolus; species Phaseolus vulgaris. The sequence continues at coordinate 49,754,165 of NC_023752.2, forward strand.
TTTAACCGATTCGCATCATCCTGTAACTGTCTGGTGCATACGTTGTGGGTTGTTTTTCCATTTCTCCTTTCTCGTAACTTAGGGCTTCGTCAATCGTTGCAACGAACCTTTGTTCGTTCGTTTTTCACCCTTCTCCCATGATCGAGTCAGCCTCTGCGAACCCTGATCATTTTTCCTTTTCTTCTTCCTTTGCAGCTTCGAGAATGACTCGCTCAAAGATCACCCCGAATCCTCCTCCTTCATCGCGAAACCCCTCTTCTTAAGCACTCAACCCACCGCGAGCACGCGGTGCTTCATCTTCTCAGGCTGAGAGGCCTGCACCTTCCCGCCCCAACCTGGCCCAGGCGACTCCACCTATCACCGGAGGAGCCCCCGTCCCCCCATCAGACTTCAAAAAAACTCTACCCCTGGGCCAACTCGACCCTGTTGAGGGAAACGTCTTCCGTGAACACTGCTGGGGCAGTTTTGCGATTGACTAAGGGGGATGAGCCTCACCAAACATTTCATAAGGAGCACGATGAGAAGATGATAGTGCTACCTTGCCCCCCCCGATCTGCCCGTTTGTGCCGACGATAAGGCGAGCGTTGACGGGCCCTTCTGCTTCGTCTACACAACGCTATTCAAGAAGGTGAAACTGAAGTTTCCCTTTACCCGTTTCGAGAGGGAACTCCTCACCGAGCTCAACATCGCCGCCGCCCAGCTTCATCCCAACAGCTGGGCGTTTGTGCGAGCATTCCAAGTGATGTGCGACCATCTGGGGTTGCCCGCATCCGTAGATGTATTTTTGTTTCTCTTTGAAGCCAAGCACCCAGGAGACCGCCTGTGGGTTAGCTTAAATGGGATTGCTGGGAGGTCGATCTTCTCCATCTTCCAGCAATCCTATAAAGACTGGAAGGGAAAGTTCGTCCAAGTGCGCCCCAACGACAAGGACACTTCCCTACTCGACGGTTTCCCCTTGTACTGGGTGAACAAGGGGAACAAGGAGTCCAAGAGCTGCTTCAGGAGACCCAGAAGTCCTGATAGCATGGGTGCGTTGGACAGAGATCTCTGCCTCTTTTGGAAGAGTGTGGCGAGTGCCAACATCACCTTCCTCACCACCACCCTGATCTGCTTCGAATTCTTCGAGGACCAACTCGAAATTCGAATAGGTTAGAACATTTACGCCTTTGTTTTGGTACTGCTTCCGTTAACTGTTTCTGGGCGTCTTGTGCGTTACGCGCAATACTTTGGTTTTATTTTTCTGCACTCTTTATCTGCTTTGCCGTTGCATACTGCCTTGTGCATTGACTCTTCTCTCTGAACTAACTCCTGCCTTTTCGCTCTATGCAGATAATATGTTGGGCCAAGGCAAACTCGCAGAATTGAGGGCGCTCGCCCGAACCCACGGGTTGGCGACGGGCTCTCAAACAGTACCAAATTCGGTGGTGGAGATCGCCGCCGCACAGGGTCGATCGCCACCTAAGGGCCCAGCTCCCTCCGATGTCCAGCCCGCCGCCCAACGTAAAAAACTTATCCTCAAAAGGCCCAAGAGGAAAGCTCCCCAGGTAGTCCACGAGGAGGAGGAAGAAGATGACGAGGTCACCGAAGATGGCCTTGTTACAAAGAGGAAGAGGGTGGCACCTTCTTCACCACCTGCCCCACCCCCTCTTCCAACCTCAACACCTCCATCCACGCCCGCTCCACCTCCAACTTTGCCATCTCCACCAGCTCCTGCCTCACCTGTCCAAGCCATTCCACTGGCAACTGCGCCACCTGCGGTTGAGGCCCAAGAGCCAAATTTCATGGAGGACCCCCCGAGCGCCTCCACACCATATGTATCAGCTGGAGGGGGTCCTCCTTCCAATGCCTCAGCCGCAGATGTTGCTCCAATCGGGGATGAGCTTGCCCACACCTCTCCGATTCTGATCACCGAGTCCCCGACGTCGCCACCACGAGCAGAAGCGCCTACTGAAGAACCAACCAAAGAAGGTGGCGACGAAAATCAACAACAGGCCCACCCAACACCTCTACAAGCAGCAAACCTCCCTCTTGAGGTTACGAGGATGTGGGAGCCTTTATCTGCTAAGCTGAAGACGATAGCAGAAGACATCCCCGCCATCATAACCAGAGTCGTGGAGAGCTCCACCAGGAAACTCTAGGACGACCTCTTCAACCTTAAAACTGAAAACAGCACCATGAGGGTTGAGGTGGAGAAGTTGTCCTTTAACCTGACACTCGCGGAGATTGAACACTCCCGAGTAGAGGACGCAATGAGCACCGAGCTCAGAATGGTGCGCAAGGAGGCCACTGAACTCCGCCATAAGGTGCAGCAACTGGCTCAAGAAAAAATCGAACTAGAGAGCAAGATTGTGCCTTATCGCGTCAGGGTGGCTGACCTGGAGGCTCTCATAAAAACCGACGCCGTCAAGGTGAAGAAGCTGGAGCAAAGGTCAGCCGACTGGGAGATCTTCCTTGGCAAGGTGGAGAAGGCGAGGGATGACGCCATGGCTGAGCTCGACGAAGCCAATAAGAAAAAAGGGGAGCTTGCAGCTGAACTGGGCAAGGTGCAAGCAGAATCCAAGAAGGTTGCTGAAGACCTTCTCCAGGCTCAAGAAATCAACGAACAACTCAAGAAGCAAGTTGAGGAGCTGGAGCAGCAGAATAAGGGACTGAAAGAACAAGCTGAAGAACTCGAGAAACAGATTGAAGAGCTTAAGAAGCAAATTGAAGATCTCAATCTGAGTTCCGCCCAAATTCTGGCTGCTGGATTCGAGGCTGCACGGGAACAGTTCGCCTGCTTGTTCCCCGATCTGGATCTCATCATGGTGTCTCTAAATAATGAGGTGGTGGATGGAAAAGTGGTGACCGCCGAAGACTAACCAATTTACTCCATCCACTGCTTTTATACTTTCCCTTTGTGTATAACTTGTAACAAACTTCATGTCTTTTCGTACATATGTTTTGAACTGATATTTACCGTTAATAACAAAAGTCTATGTGTTTTCTCTTGCGACTTTTTCAACTGCTTCAACTTTCCTTGCGTGTTTTACTTCAAAGAAATGACTTAGCGAAACTGTAGGCACGATCTTTGACTTAACTGCTTCGAACCACTTCAACCTTAAGCAACAATCACTTTAACAACTCGTAATCTTAAGGCAATTAACCTTATCGTAAAAATATTCCTCAAGCAACAAACTTTAACTCAGCTACTGGCTTAAATACTGCTTCACCCGATCTGCTTCATCAAAACGGGTCTTTTAACCTTCTCGCCACTGTTTGAACCTTTCCTGGTCGCCAAAGGCTCTTGGCGATCAGTTTCTTTCTGGCTTCACGCCTTGGCCATTGTTCTTCGATTTGGGGGTAGAGGCGCCTTTCGGATCCTTCTCTACCTTCCTGAACTTCAGGACCAAAGGCCGGGTGGCTAGGCGCTCTCTTCGAACCTACCTTAGCCACCTTCCAAACTTCGTCCACCCTTAACACCATACCTGAACTCGTTCGAGACGAGAAGGATTTTATCTTGCCTGAACTCGCTCGTGGCGAGAAGGTCTTTTAACTTGCCTGAACTCGCTCATAGGCGAGAAGGTCTTTTACTTGCCTCTACATTGCCCCAGGGGTTACATCTTCTCGTCCCCAGAAACACTGAGGACTTTTCGCTGGTGCCTCTACATTGCCCCAGGGGTTACATCTTCTCGCCCCCAGAAACACTGAGGACTTTTCACTCTTCCTCGCCTGCACTCGCTCGACGACGAGGAGGTCTTTAACTTGCCTCGGGACGCGCGAGGGCGTTGAGGTCTTTTAACTGGTGCCTCCGATCGCCGAAAGACGATGAGGACTTAAAACTTTAACTGATGCCTCCGATCGCCGAAAAACAATGAGGACTTTAAACTTTTTAGAAAGCATGTAATATATCTTTAACTTGCCTTGAGTCACATATAAGTGACAAGGTCTTTCTTCAAAACTTTTCTGAAAACAACAAGCACGCAATCTAAAACAACTTGTACTTTGAAAACTTCTCTTTATTGGGTGGCCTCATTAAAAACCCTCCTTAGGGAAAAAAGAGTGCCCCCTTCAAACTTGTTTCAACAGAGACATTGTAATGTAACTTTGTGTTTATCTTTACTTACAAAGTTCTCAACTGTAATACAACTTCAGGTGCGTGGCGTTCCAGGTGCGAGGAATCGCCCCTCCTTCCAATGTCTCTAAGCGGTAGGCGCCGTTCCCGAGCGCCTCGGTTATTCTGAACGGTCCAGTCCACTTGGGCGACAGTTTATTCTCCATTTCGTACTGGTGGGCTTTTCTCATCACCAGGTCGCCTTCTTTAAACTGCCTTGGCATCACCTTCGAGTTATATCTTCGTTCAATCCTTCTCTTCACCGCTTCAGCCTTCAATCTCGCCTCTTCCCTGACATCATCCAGTAGATCCAGGTTCAGCCTTCTCTCTTCATTCGAGTCTTCCTCTACAAAGTTCTGGAATCTCGGCGAGCTCTCCTGGATCTCTACTGGAATCATTGCGTCACACCCATAGACCAAGCTGAACGGGGTCTCATGGGTGCCTGACTGCTCGGTGGTGTGGTATGCCCAGACTATACGGAGCACCTCCTCAGCCCAGCTTCCCTTGGCTTTTTCTAGCCTTCTCTTCAAACCTCTCAACAACACCCGATTAGCTGACTCCACCTGGCCATTTGTCTGAGGGTGCTCGACGGATGCAAACACTTGTTGAATTCCCACCCCTTCGCAAAGCTTCTTCAACAGGTGGCTTGCAAACTGAGTCCCATTGTCCGACACCAGGCGCTTAGGCACTCCAAACCGGCACACGATGTTCTTCCACACGAAACCTTCGATCTTGTGTGCGGTGATCTGGGCCACTGGTTCTGCTTCGATCCACTTGGTGAAATATTCAATCGCCACCACCAAGTACTTCATCTGCCTGATCGCCAACGGGAAAGGCCCCAGGATGTCGATTCCCCAGGTATGAAACGGCCAAGGGCTGTAGATCGACTTCAACTCTTCGGGAGGCGCCTTGTGCCAATCGGCGTGCTGTTGGCATTGTTTGCAACATTGGGCATACTTCTTGCAGTCTTCTCTCATCGATGGCCAGTAGTAACCTGCACGGAGAGTCCTCGCGGCCAGAGCTCGACCCCCGACGTGACTTCCGCATATACCTTCGTGGAGCTCTGCCATGATTCTCGTGCACTTCTCGCCATGTACACATTCCAGGAGTGGGTGAGTGAACCCAAACCTATATAGATCGCCATCAATCAACGTGTACTTGCTAGAATTTTTCTTTACCTTCCTAGCCTCTGTCGGATCCAGTGGGAGAAGGCCATCTGCCAGGCATCGCTTGTACTGTGTTATCCAGGTGTCTGGCTCATGGATAGCACACACCTGCGTCATGTTCACCTTCTCTCCTCGACATGCTCTAATTCTCGGCGATCTCAGAGTTTCTTGCGTCAAGGACTTATGACTTCTCGCTGCTTTCTCCGTCAACTTGCTTATCTGAAGAACCAGGTGATCTGCCGCAAATGCTCTTGGCGTCTTCAGAGTTTCTTGAATCACCGTCCTCTGTCTACCACCCTTGCCTGAGCTGGCGAGCATAGCTAGCAAGTCAGCTCGGGCATTCTGCTCTCTGGGCACATGCACTACTTCAAAGGAGGCAAAGGAACTCTTCAATTCCTGCACATACTCCAAGTAAGCCGCCATTTGTGGATCTTTAGCCTGGAACTCGCCTGTTACTTGCCCTGTGACTAGCAGCGAGTCACTCTTAGCCATTAGGACCCTGGCTCCCATCTCTTTGGCCAGCAAAATCCCGGCGATCAGCGCCTCATATTCTGCTTGATTGTTACTGGCTTTGAAGGCAAATCTCAAAGATTGTTCGATCAGCACGCCGTTGGGTCCTTCCAAAATGACTCCAGCACCGCTACCCTGCTGGTTCGACGATCCATCCACCGAGAGTACCCAACGGAAATCGTCCCCTTCAACCCGTGTGGCCTCATATGAGAGCTCGACCACGAAATCTGCAAAGATTTGCCCCTTGATCGGGCCTCGGGGCTCATATTTAATATCGAACTCTGACAATTCTACTGCCCACTTCACCATCCTTCCCGCAACGTCAGGCTTTTTCAAGACCTTCTGGATGGGCAGGTCAGTCATCACCAGTATGGTGAAGCTATGGAAATAGTGGCGCAATCTCCTCGCCGAAAATACCACAGCCAGCGCAGCCTTTTCTAGGGCCTGATATCTCGTCTCGGGGCCCTGCAACACCTTACTCACAAAATAAATAGGCTTCTGAGCCTGACCTTGATCCTGGGTGAGCACCGCACTCACCGCCCTCTCAGTTACAGCAAAATACAACCTGAGAGGGGTTCCCACCAGCGGTTTGCACAAAACCGGCGGGCTCGCTAGATACTCCTTCAGCTTGACGAAGGCTTCCTCGCACTCCTTCGTCCAAACAAACTTATTATTGCGCCTCAGGCACTGAAAATAGGGATGGCCCTTTTCTCCGCTAGCTGACACGAAGCGAGACAGGGCTGCCATCCAACCTGTTAGCAGCTGGACTTCTTTCACCGTAGCTGGGCTCCTCATCGCCAAGATGGCGGCATACTTATCAGGGTTGGCCTCTATGCCTCTTTCAGTCAAGAGGAAACCCAAAAACTTTCCAGCCTCCACGCCGAAAATGCATTTCTCTGGATTAAGCTTTAATCTGAACTTGGCGATCGTCGTGAACAATTCTTCCAAGTCTGCAACGTGCTTGCTCTTTTCCGGCGAGGTCACGACCATGTCATCGACGTACGCTTGCACGTTCCTTCCTAGCATTGGTGCAAGTACTCGATCCATCAGCCTCTGGTACGTGGCCCCCGCGTTCTTCAGCCCAAACGGCATCACCTTATAGCAGTAGCATGATCTCTCCGTCATGAAGGTTGTCTTCTCTTCATCCATGGGATGCATCTTGATCTGATTATACCCCGAGAAGGCATCCAGGAAGCTCAGCAACTTGCACCCTGCAGCACTATCTACCAGGGCGTCTATGCTTGGTAAAGGATACGAATCCTTTGGGCAAGCTTTGTTCAGGTCGGTGAAATCGACGCACATGCGCCATTTCCCATTACTCTTCTTCACCAGCACGACATTTGCCAGCCATTCAGGGTACTGGACTTCCTTGATGTGGCCTGCAGCGAGGAGTTTCTGTGTCTCGTCCCTGATCGCCTGCCTCCTCTCCTCGTTGAACTTCCTTCTTCTTTGCCGTACCGGTCTCACCAAGCTGTCCATCGCCAGATGATGGCACAGGAAGTCAGGATCGATCCCGGGCATGTCCGAAGCGGACCATGCAAACGCGTCCAGATGCCGCTCAATCACCTTGGCGATCTGGTCCTGGAGCTCAACCTCCAGGGATCTTCCCAACTTGAAGATCTTTCCCCCGATTTCTCTCTCGAGCCACTGCTCGACGGGTTTTGGTCTGGTTTCTCTGGCGATCACCGCCCTGGCGATTCCCAGTTCTCTCGCTTCCTCAGGGCGATTCCTTGCCTCTTCCTCTTCCAGACAGGCATTCCCCTCCCCTAGCTCAGCATCCACCATCTCCACGTCCCTTCCGGCGGTCTCTTCTGTTACCGTCGATCTGGGCTTCACACCAGGAGGCGGGGTGGTTGTTACGTAACTCACTGATCCCTTGTTTTTCAGGCTATTCTCATAGCACTTCTTTGCTTCCTTCTGATCGGATTTGATGGTGATAACCACCCCCTCCATGGACGGCAACTTCACCTTCATGTGCCGGGTCGATGGTATGGCACCTATCCTGTTGAGCGTGGGCCTTCCCAACAGGATGTTGTATGCTGAAGGAGCGTTCACAACGAGGTATTTGATTTTCTCCGTTCTTGAACCTGCCACATCTGTAAACGTTGTCCTCAATTCTATGTACCCCCTGACCTTCACCTGGTCACCAGCGAACCCATACAAACACCCTCCATAGGGCCTCAGCTGGTCAAGGGGCAGCTCTAGCTGCGTGAAAGTCGGCCAAAACATCACATCTGCCGAGCTTCCTTGGTCCACCAGCACCCTGTGGACCTTTCTTCCTGCTGTTATCAGCGAAATTACTATGGGATCGTTGTCATGAGGCACAACATCCCGGAGATCTTGCTTGGTGAATGTGATATCCACTTCCGGCGAGTGGTCTTCAAACATATCCACCGTCATCACAGACCTCGCGTACCTCTTCCTCTGTGATGCGGTGCATCCACCTCCTGAGAAACCCCCTGCAATGGTATGGATTTCTCCGTGCGTAGGCATCTCGTGCTGCTGAGCTTCAGCACCTGCTGGCTGGGAGCTCGATGCACCCCCCGTCCTTCTGTCCAGCAAATAATCATTTAGGAACCCGCTCTTTACTAGATCGTCGAGCTGGTATCCCAATGCTAAGCACGAGTCCACTGTATGGCCAAAGCCCTGGTGAAACTCACACCAGGCGTCTGGCTTTGGTCCCAGCACCCTGTCACCCACCTTTTCTGGCGCCTTCAACCTTGCGGATATATTGGGAATGGCGATCAGATCCGCCAATCCCATGACAAACTTGTGCTTAGGCGGGCGATTGTATTCCCGGCGTGCTGGTTGCTGGCGTCCTTGGCCCCTGCCTTTGTTCTTCCTTGGATCATAGGGATGGCGAGTCCTCTGATCCCTTCTGGCCGCCGCTGTCTCCAGCACTCTCTGCGGTTGGACCCTGGTCTGGGCGCGTGGCCTAGTGGGGGCCACGCTCCCTCTCTTCTCGGCGACTTCGCTCTCGTCGGCGATGTGGGCCACCGCAAGTCGCCTAACCTCAGCGAACGTGGCGGGGTGTGCCCTGACCAACGCCTCGCAGAATGGTCCTGGCAGCACGCCTTTCTTAAACGCATAGACTAGCATTTCTTCATCCTTGGCCGGCGATCTGACCATCTGCGCCCCAAAACGATTCAGGTAGTCCCTGAGGGACTCTCCCTGATACTGCCTTATATCAAACAGGTCATAAGACACCCTGGGCGGTGCCTTATTCACGATGTACTGCTCAACAAAAATCTTCGAGAACTGCTGAAAACTGGTTATGTGACCATTAGGCAGGCTCACAAACCATTCCAGCGCCGTTCCCTGGAGCGTGCTCACAAACATCTTGCAATACACGGCGTCTGATCCCCCTGACAGCATCATCTGCGTATGGAACGTGGTGAGATGAGCTTCAGGATCCTCCACGCCGGTGAAAACAGCCTTAACCGGAACCACGCTCGCAGGAATGGGCGTGTCAGTAATCGCCTGATCGAAAGGCATAGGAAAAACGCGAGGTGGCGACGACGGCGCGACCTCTTCAGAACGGAACGCCCCTGCTGCTCCTGAAGAGCTTGACGCAACTCCTCAGTCACCTTGCTAAGCTCGTCATTCCTGGCCCGAGAGGCGGCCAGGTCCTCGTGCATTCTCGCCTGTTCTATGCGCGAGGCCTCCACAGTTGCCTGCAACGAGCGCATAATCTCTACCATCTGCGCCATGGTCATGGCGGCGGCGCCTTCGGCAGCGACGGGCGCGACTGGACTTGAACGATTGCTTCTCATTTTTCTCATGAAACTCAGCGAATCACGGAATGCAGCGAACAACACTTACTTCAGCTACGATCGATTCAACGATCAATCGGAAAAAACTGTGCGAAACTCCGCAAGAAAACTCAAGAACACCGCAAACCTTCGAACAAACCTGCAACTCCACCAGAAACCACCGCTTTTCCCGCGGATAACCAAACGAGCGAAAGAACTCAACTCCACCGAACAAATCACGCGTAAACAGCGGAAAAACCTCACTTCACCGATCAAAAACCCAAACGAACGGTATAAAACGCGAATTCACCGAACAAATCTCAAGCAAACAGCGAACGATGGTTGCACCAGCATACAACCACGCAGAAAACTTCGAAAACCTCCAAGAACTCACGCTGTGGATGGGAGCAAGTTTTACACGGCCCCACGGTGGGCGCCTGATGATCCTGCCTGTTGACCAGAACACTGGAACCTGCCTCGTCAAAGGATCGACGTGCGTACCGCTTCAAGCTTCCGTTCTTCTTCGAGATCCACCTCAAGAACCTGCGAAAGAACAGAGCGGCGCCGCTGCGGCCGTTCGCACTCCAACGCCCAAGTCAGTGACAGAACCACCAAATACTAAGAGCAAGAACACTCAAGAAATCTCAAGGAACCGTGCAATGTTCTCTCTCACAATAAGCTCTCGAACTCGCAAGCGTAAAGAGTATATTCTGAATGTGCGTACCTCAGAAAGTTCGTTGAGAACTCTTATATACCTGGTCACTTTCTCTCTCCTGGCAGTTACAGACCTGGACACGTGGCTCGCATCCAGTCGTACACGTGCCACCATCTGGAGCCTCCTTGACTTGGGCGCTGCTTCTGACTCTCTTTTTGGCTAAGTTATTTATGCATGGTACTGCCCAGTGCATAGCTAACTTGGGAGCGCGATCTTTACTGGAATTGGCGAGTTAGGGTGCTCTCGTACACCTACCCTGTGGTTTCGCCGGCCGCCTTCATAATCTGCATCACCTTCATCTTCGGCGATGTGCTTGCTCTGGCGATCTCCAATCACTTGGTCGCCTGAGTTTACATCTAGCGACTTCATCTTCAACTGGGCGATCGCCTGGTATGCTGGAGATCGGAGCACGCCAACTTAGTAACTGGCGATTCCAAGAACCCCCCGACTTCCTTCCTTTCTGCAACTCTGGCGCCTTGTGCACACGCCTACTCCGTGGCTTGGTGCCACGTCATCACTTCCGACTACCAGGGCGGTACAAAACTTAAGGAAGTGATTAAAATTGTTAAATCATTAATGAAAATCATTTAGAAACATTTAAAAACAGTCTGGAATTCATAACGGAATTCTGTTAAAAAAACAACTGATTGATTTGAAGAAAACCTGATTAATTTATTTTTCTGTTAAGAATTTTACATAAAATAGCAGTTGTTTTATCAAAATAACCGACTGTTTCTATCTTACAATAAAGACAAAGAAGGCAAATATTTTTCAAAACCTTTGAAAAACATTAAGTGTCAATCAACAGTTGTTTTGACAAATCAACTAGTAAAAAATTTGTTGTAGTCATAAGACCTTGAATAAAAACTTTTACAACTGATTGAAAACTTAAAACAACTGACTAAAATTTACATAGCTTTGTAGAAAACACTTCTTTTGAAAGAGATAAAGAATCAAGTGAGTCTGGCTCAATACTGTTGAACCAAGTGGTGTTCAATGTTTTGAAGAATCCAAACCCTTTGAAGGATGATGAAGGATCTGCTGTACTTGATGTTGTTGTGCTGTTTTAGTCTTGTTCTGGGGTAGTTCTATGTTGTAATCAACACTTAGATTAAATCTCAAAGCAATTAGCATCTCAATTTTATCAAAGCAAAATGTTTTTCAAACTAAGTTGAAACAACCGATTGTTTTGTCGAAACAACCGATTGTTTACACTTAGGTGTTTTGAGAAAGTTTGAAAACTGTTTTTGAATGGTGTTTTTGTTAAGTAACAAAACAACCGATTGATTCGAGGAAACAATCGATTGTTTGTTTTAAAACCATAACAGAAAAACTGTTTTCTTTGACTGAGCTTTAAATGTTTTAACTAAATACGCTCCAATCATTAAATGCTTTGACCAATCTATTTTAAATGCAATTAAGAGTTTATTAAGATTTGATAACAAACTATATTCTTAGATATATTCTGAAAAACAGTTTTGATATATGAAGAATCTTGAAACATAGTTTTCATCTAAGAAGAGTTTTTCAAAGTATTATGAAATTGCAAAAGAGTTGAGAGATTGATCAAGGTGCTGAATAGGATTCTCTTGTATTGATTTCAGATATTCATCTGTAACAAGTGTAATCTGTGTAAACTGCTGAACAATTATGTTTGTGTGTGTTGCTGAGATTGGTTGTGTGTTCTTGAGGTGTTCAAGATCAGCAATCTTAGTGTTGGCCAAGGAGAGTGTGTTTCTTGAGGTTTTCAAGGTCATTCTCTTGGTTGTTGTTGTAAGTGATCAAGGTGTGGTTGCTTAGTGGATTTCCTCAGGGTTTCTGAGAAGACTGAATGTAGCTCTGGGTTGGAGTGAACCAGTATAAACAGCTGCGTACAATCTTTCTATCCCTAACTCTTTAATTTCAGTTTGTTTGTTGTTTGCTGGTATAAACAACCGATTGTTTCGAAGAAACAACCGATTGTTTTTTCTGGTATTACAGTTTTGCTTGCTGTTTTGGCTAACTGAATTGCTGAATCAATTGGTTTCTGAAATAAGTTCATTCTAGCTGTGAAAAGTTTGCGAAAACCCCTTTAAACCATTCACCCCTTTAAACAATCTTTCTATCCCTAACTCTTTAATTTCAGTTTGTTTGTTGTTTGCTGGTATAAACAACCGATTGTTTCGAAGAAACAACCGATTGTTTTTTCTGGTATTACAGTTTTGCTTGTTGTTTTGGCTAACTGAATTGCTGAATCAATTGGTTTCTGAAATAAGTTCATTCTAGCTTTGAAAAGTTTGCGAAAACCCCTTTAAACCATTCACCCCCCCCCCTTCTAGTTTAAAGCCATCTTTTCTAACAATTGGCATCAAGAGCTTGGTTCTTGTAAGTCATTCAAGTTGATCCTAAAATCTTTCAAAATGTCTGATAGACTACTGTTTGGGGAAGGTGCCTCAATAAACAGACCACCCTTGTTTTGTGGTTTGAATTACCAGTTTTGGAAAGTTAGAATGAAAATATTTATGGAATCTCTTGACAAAGAAATTTGGGATGCAATTGAAAATGGTCTTTTTATTCCAACATTTGAAAAAGATGGTTCTGTCATTGAGAAGTCGTGGTCTTAATGGACTGAAGCAGAAAGTAGAAAGGCCAAATTCGATTGCATTGCCAAAAATATTATAACCTCTACTTTAAATTCTGATGAGTTTTTCAGGGTCTCACAATGCAAATCATCAAAAGAGATGTGGGATGCTTTGGAAGTCACTCATGAAGGAACAAACGAGGTGAAAAGGGCTAGAAAGCATGCTCTCATCCAAGAGTATGAGATGTTTAGAATGCTGAAAGGTGAAACCATAGCTGAAGTGCAAAAAAGGTTTACACACATCATCAATCACCTTATGAGCCTTGACAAGACGTTTGATAAAGAGGAGCTGAACATCAAGATCTTAAAATTGCTGAATCAATTGGTTTCTGAAATAAGTTCATTCTAGCTTTGAAAAGTTTGCGAAAACCCCTTTAAACCATTCACACCACCCCCCCCCCCCCCCCCCGCCCCCTCTAGTTTAAAGCCATCTTTTCTAACAAATATTATATGTGAATTGACAATTCAAAAAAATACCAAACAATACACACAAACACATCAGTAGGTTCTTCAAATCTTCAAAGCAGATTTGGAAGCATCAAAGCACCTGGTTCAACATGGACAACCACCAAAAGAAATTCTAACTTTGGGAAAGTCCTAGGCTTTTAGTTATGGGAAGAGCTCGCCATAAGTGGTGGTGTTGAAAGAGAATGAGATAATGTAGTGTGTTTCAATTTAAGGTTCTGGTGTGTGTCGAAGTTGTGGAAACAATGGTATTTATAGTTAGATTGATACAATTTGGATCGTTGAAATGATGGATGCAATCATGATCGTGGACACTAATTTGTAATGCCACAAATGACATTCTACATGGTTGCAAGATTCATTATACGTGTAAACAATAACTTCACTAGAATTGGTGCAATTAGTGCCCATTGTCTAATTTCATTTATTTGATTTCATACGTGTGAACGGTAACATCACATGAATTGATGTCTTTAATGACAATCGTGTGAGTTGTGCATTAATGCAAGACTCGTCAAGCATGAATAATGATATTGTAAGAATTAATGGCCTTAACAAGAAGGGGTGAATTGTTTAAGGGGCATTTTTCGCAAATATATGTTAAGAACGAAGATTGGTATTGATTTACAGATAAACGAATCAGATCAGCCAAGAAAACAGAACTGTTAAACCATCTATCAGAAAAACAACCGGTTGAAATTACGTTTTAACCGATTGTTTATGGCAGCAGTGTTAAAATCACAATTCAATCAGATTTTAAATGAGTGAGGAAAAGAGAATATCACACAATCAATTATATGGGTTCACTCTTTACCAAAGCTACATCCAGTCCCCAGAAAACCACTAGGTATTCACTAAGTAACCAACAACAAATTACAATCACACAACAGTACAAATAAGTGATCTTGATCCCACAAGATCGCACACCCTCTTTGGCTTTTCACACAATCACAGTCAGAACAACCTCTGACCTTACAGATTTAATGTTTTAGAAGTATGCAGAATGAAAAACAATTATAAGAATAGAAGGAACAAATTACACCTGGTGTACAGGAAATCCCAGAGCTCCTAATTACCTTCTTGAACCAATTTTACAACCTTAGGCAATCTAGCAAAGGTTGAATCAAATCTTCCTCAAAATGTTTCTTAATCTCACTTTCTGTGTATTTTCAAATATGGAGGGTAACTAGTTTTATAACTCTTCAATCTAGTCGTTTTAGGCAGTTAAACACGAGTCAAAACAGATTCAAATCAACTGAAAACATATTTAACAGATTTTTGAAAAGCTGTTAAGAAATTCAAAAATCAACCGGTTGAAATGTCGTTTTAACCGGTTATCAAAATGAAATACTTCTTTTTACTCAACGGAAATATAAAACCTTTTTTTATTAATTATGGTAATATATTTATAAAAGTACAAAATAAATGAAAGAATTATAAAAAAAATAAATAACTTTTTCTTATTGTTTTGTGATAATAAAATTTTAAATAAATTGTTTAGTCATAATAGCGAGTTTTAGTATTTTATCTATAAACGATATATAAATGATTCCGTAATTGTATTAATACTTTAGGGTACCCTATCATGGCTTTCGCAGTAGCACACCTGGTTCATTTCTTATGTTGAAATTCGGGTTCAACTCCCGATTGCGAAATTTATTTTTATCAAAATAAATACTTCTTTTTATTCAACGGAAATATAAAACCTTTTTTTATTAATTATTGTAATATATTTATAAAAGTAAAAAATAAATGAAAGAATTATAAAAAAAATAAATAACTTTTTCTTATTGTTTTGTGATAATACATTTTAAATAAATTGTTTAGTCATAATAGCGAGTTTTAGTATTTTATCTATAAACGATATAAAAATGATTCCGTAATAAACTTACATTAAAGTTGTAAGTCATGATGGGAACTTAATAAACATTCAAGAAACTGTGGGATATTATGACCCTTTACAATATCCACTATTATTTCCTTTTGGAACATATGGTTGGGATTTCAACACAAAAAATCATAATGGCCAAAGTATCTCATGCTGAAAATATTATAGCTACATGGTTCAGGTAACTTCCAACTTCCAACAATTTACTTATCAATGTTGTGTCATAAAATTAATACACATACATGATTACTTCAATGTAGATTCAACCCAATGATCAATCTACAATATTACAAGCGGGACGACTTTTACAACAATATGTTGTAGACAACTATGTCAAGATTGAAGCAGGAAGGTTACGATGGATTCGAAATTATCAAAATAATATTCGTGCTGAAGTGTATCAAGGTTTGCAAGATGCTTTGCACGAAGGACAAACTCACACAGGTACATAATATTTGTAACATACTACATCTATTACATATAAATATATCAAAACTCATAGTGTTTTTTTATTCAAGGAAATGTTGGACAGAGGACAATATTACCATCATCATTTATTGGTAGTTGTCGAGACTTGACCCAACGATATGAAGATGGCATGGCAATTGTTGCTCATGATGGTAAACCTGATATTTTCCTTACAATGACATGCAATCCTTCTTGGAGTGAAATTTCATCAGAACTTAAAAATTTTCAAACTCCACAAGATCGTCCTGACTTGCTCACAAGAATATTTCGTGCAAAATTTGAACAATTGAAGGAAGATGTGATCGATAAAGGAGTTCTTAGAAAAGTTAAAAGTTACATGTATGTGACTGAATTCCAAAAACGTGGACTACCCCATGTGCATATGTTACTTATCTTACACGATAATGATAAATTACGTGATCCAGAAGATTATGATAGCATTGTTAGAGCAGAGACACCAAAAAGTGAAGAAGAACCACAGTTGCACGAAGCTGTACTAAAACACATGATACACGGGCCTTGCGGAACTCTTAATCCAAGATCACCATGTATGAAGCACAATCAATGCAAGAAAAAATATCCTAAAGAGTTCTTGGAAGAAACACGTCAAGGTACTGATTCATATCCACAATACAAAAGACGTTTCAATGCACCGGTATCTATAAATAGAAATGCGACTGTTGACAATAGATGGGTGGTTCCTTATAACCCTTGGTTGTTGCTAAAATATGATTGTCATATAAATGTTGAGGTGTGTAGTAGCATTAAAAGTATTAAATATTTATACAAGTATGTGTACAAAGGTCCAGATCGAGTAGCAATAAAGGTTCGTAGAGGATCAATTGTAGATGAAGTCCAACAATATATTGATGCTAGATGGATTTGCGCTCCGGAGGCTTTATGGAAAATATTTAGATTTAAACTTTATAGAATGAATCCAAGTGTAGAAAGATTACAAATTCATTTACCAAATCCTCATCAGGTGCGCTTCTATAAGCATCAGAACATAAGTGATGTATTAAATGATGACAATGTCTCCAAAACCATGCTCACGCAATTCTTTGCACTAAATTGTCGAGATCCACATTCTAGAAGTTATTTGTATAGAGAAATTCCACAACATTATTGTTGGCATAACAGACAAAATGAATGGTACCCAAGAAGGTCAAGGAAGAAAGTTATTGGTCGAATTTATACTATATCTCCTTCAGAAGGAGAAAAATTCTTCTTGCGTATTTTGTTATCCCATATAAGAGGGCCAACCAGTTGGGAATACCTATTATCACCGAATCAAACATATTGCCCCACATTTAAAAAAGCAGCTGAAAAATGGGGATTTTTAGAAAGCGATAATAGCATTCATGAATGCTCAGTCGAAGCATTAAGTTTACAAATGCCTTATGCTTTAAGGAGGTTGTTTGTGACCATATTATTTTTTTGTGAACCAACTCATGTTCGAAATCTCTGGAATGAGTTTTATATCTTTATGGCAGAAGATTATACTTTAAGAAGCACTTCTATGGGCATCAACGTTAATATGCTATTAAGGGATTTGAATGAACTTCTTATTCAACATGGTAAAACAATCAATGATTTTGATTTACCAGCATTAACATTGGATGCATTTGAAAATACTTCAGTACCAAGAATTATACAAGAAGAGTTATCAATACAAATACCTAATGAAGATGTTGACAATGTACAAAGATTGAATATTGATCAGTTGATCGCTTTCAATACCATTTTAGATGTAATTCATCGTAAGCAAAGTCAAGTATTTTTTGTGGATGGACCAGGAGGAACCGATAAAACATTCCTTTACCGTACATTAATTGCATATTATAAAAGTAAAGGAAAAATTATTTTAGCTACAGCCTCCTCTGGTATAGCTGCAACATTATTACCTGGTGGTCGAACTGCACGTTCTCGATTTAAGATACCTATTAATGTAGAAGTTGGTTCCTTTTGTTCAATAAGCAAACAATCTGATCTTGCAAAGCTACTAAGAGAATCAACCGCAATTATTTGGGATGAAGCACCAATGACTAATAGATATGCTTTAGAGGCATTAGATAGATCATTAAAGGACATTCTAGATTGTGATGCTCCATTTGGGGGGAAAGTGATGATATTAGGAGGAGATTTTCGCCAGGTACTACCAATTGTTCAAAAGGGTACAAAGGCACAAATGATTTCTGCATGTATTGTTAAGTCTCCTTTATGGAGTAACACAAAGGTATTGCATTCACAACAAAACATGCGATCATTGCAAGATCACAATTTTGCATAATACCTCATGCGTATTGGAGATGGGATTGAACCTACAATTCTTGATGATATGGTGAAAATACCCCATGAACTAGCAATACCATGGGAAAGAGAAAGTTCAATACAAAAACTTATACAAGAAACATTTCCCCAATTGCAATTTCATACATGGGATGCATCTTATATGGTTCAGAGAGCCATATTGACACCAAAAAATGAAGATGTTGAAATACTCAATAACATGATTATCGATCATTTTCCAAGAGAACAACATAATCTATTGTCATTTGATGAAGTTGAAGGAGACACACATAGTCTATACCAACAAGAGTACTTGCACTCCATTGCTCCAGGTGACTTGCCACCTCATATTTTAAAGCTTAAAAAAGGTGCACCATTAATGTTGTTGCAAAACATAGACCCTAAATCTGGGTTATGTAATGGGACGAGATTATTGTGTCGTGGGTTCTACATGAACATGTTGGATGTTGAAATCTTGACAGGTCAACATGTTCGAAAAAGATCTTTCTTACCAAGAATTAAACATAAAACAACAGAAAGTGCAGGTCTCCCATTTGTGCTTATTAGGAAACAATTTCCTGTGAAATTAAGTTTTGTCATTACTATAAATAAATCACAGGGGCAAACTATACCTAATGTTGGAATTTACCTTCCACGACACGTTTTTAGTCATGGTCAATTATATGTTGCACTATCAAGAGGTGTTTCTCAAGCTTCAACCAAAATTCTTATTAAAGAAGGACACCTTGAGGGAGAAGATGGAAATTTTACAAAAAATGTTGTTTATAAAGATATTTTGTTATCACAAAATCCGGTATTGTTCGTTTTATTTATGTGTGACACATAAAGATAAGTATAGGTTATTGTTCTACTTACATTATTTCTTATATATATATCAAAGGTAACATAATATACAAGAAGCCCTTACAGTTGAATGAAGATAACAAAACAGGGCATTCACACATTTATCTACACAAACAGGTAATTATCAATATATGTATATTGCATATATATGTGTGTATTTTACAATTTATTCATAATTGACATTCTTCCGTAGGAAACAAAATATGTAAAGACGAGAAAAATTATAAGGATGATCAATCATTCGCATTGGTTAAGCCAATTGACATCAAGGTATAACGATTTTACATAATGATGATGATAATGTATTTTTTTTATTCATAATGTATTATAAATTTATATTCTTAATCAAAGTATAATGATTTTACAAAATGATGATGATAATGTCATTTTTTTATTCATAATGTATTATAAAATTATATTGTTAATATATGTGTGTGAATAATAACATTTTTTTATTTTAATTTTAATATTAAATATAAATACATCTAAATGAACAAATCAAAATGCGGATACACAGGCGCTCGCGTCTGTGTTCCCGCTAGTATTTATAAAAGTACAAAATAAATAAAAGAATTATAAAAAATAAATAAATAACTTTTTCTTATTGTTTTGTGATAATAAAATTTTAAATAAATTGTTTAGTCACAATATCGAATTTTAGTTTTTTTTTTTATCTATAAACGATATATAAATGATTCCATACTTCTATTAAAAATTAAGGATACCCTATCATGGCTTCCGCAGTAGCACACCTGGTTAATTTCTTATGTTGAAATCCGGGTTCAACTCCCGACTGCGGAATTTATTTTTATAAAAATAAATACTTCTTTTTATTCAACGGAAATATGAATCCTTTTTTTTATTAATTATTGTAATATATTTATAAAAGTACAAAATAAATGAAAGAATTATAAAAAAAATAAATAACTTTTTCTTATTGTTTTGTGATAATAAAATTTTAAATAAATTGTTTAGTTATAATAGAGAGTTTTAGTATTTTATCTATAAACGATATATAAATGACTCCGTAATTCTATTAATAATTTATGGTACCCTATCATGGCTTCTGCAGTAGCACACCTAGTTAATTTCTTATGTTGAAATTCGGGTCCAACTCCCGACTGCGGAATTTATTTTTATCAAAATCAATACTTCTTTTTATTCAACGAAAATATAAAACCTTTTTTTATTAATTATTGTAATATATTTATAAAATTACAAAATAAATAGAAGAATTATAAAAAAAAACTTTTTCTTAATGTTTTCTGATAATAAAATTTTAAATAAATTGGTTAGTCATAAATTCATAATAGCGAGTTTTATTATTTTATCTATAAACGATATATAAATGATTCCGTAATTCTATTAATAATTTAGGGTACCCTATCATGTCTTATGCAGTAGCACACCTAGTTAATTTCTTATGTTGAAATTCGGGTTCAACTCCCGACTGCGGAATTTATTTTTATCAAAATAAATACTTCTTTTTATTCAACGGAAATATGAATCCTTTTTTTTTATTAATTATTGTAATATATTTATAAAATTACAAAATAAATAAAAGAAATATAAAAAAAAAACTTTTTCTTAATGTTTTGTGATAATAAAATTTTAAATAAATTGGTTAGTCATAAATTCATAATAGCGAGTTTTAGTATTTTATCTATAAACGATATATAAATGATTCCGTAATTCTATTAATAATTTATGGTACCCTATCATGGCTTCTGCAGTAGCACACCTAGTTAATTTCTTATGTTGAAATTCGGGTTCAACTCCCGACTGCGGAATTTATTTTTATCAAAATCAATACTTCTTTTTATTCAACGAAAATATAAAACCTTTTTTTTATTAATTATTGTAATATATTTATAAAATTACAAAATAAATAAAAGAATTATAAAAAAAAAAACTTTTTCTTAATGTTTTCTGATAATAAAATTTTAAATAAATTGGTTAGTCATAAATTCATAATAGCGAGTTTTAGTATTTTATCTATAAACGATATATAAATGACTCCGTAATTCTATTAATAATTTATGGTACCCTATCATGGCTTCTGCAGTAGCACACCTAGTTAATTTCTTATGTTGAAATTCGGGTTCAACTCTCGATTGCGGAATTTATTTTTATCAAAATCAATACTTCTTTTTATTCAACGGAAATATAAAACCTTTATTTTATTAATTATTGTAATATATTTATAAAATTACAAAATAAATAAAAGAATTATAAAAAAAAACTTTTTCTTAATGTTTTCTGATAATAAAATTTTAAATAAATTGGTTAGTCATAAATTCATAATAGCGAGTTTTAGTATTTTATCTATAAACGATATATAAATGATTCCGTAATTCTATTAATAATTTATGGTACCCTATCATGGCTTCTGCAGTAGCACACCTAGTTAATTTCTTATGTTGAAATTCGGGTTCAACTCCCGACTGCGGAATTTATTTTTATCAAAATCAATACTTCTTTTTATTCAACGAAAATATAAAACCTTTGTTTTATTAATTATTGTAATATATTTATAAAATTACAAAATAAATAAAAGAATTATAAAAAAAAAACTTTTTCTTAATGTTTTCTGATAATAAAATTTTAAATAAATTGGTTAGTCATAAATTCATAATAGCGAGTTTTAGTATTTTATCTATAAACGATATATAAATGATTCCGTAATTCTATTAATAATTTCGGGTACCCTATCATGTCTTCCGCAGTAGCACACCTGGTTAATTTCTTATGTTGAAATTCGGGTTCAACTCCCGACTGTGGAATTTGTTTTTATCAAAATAAATACTTCTTTTTATTCAACGGAAATATGAATCCTTTTTTTATTAATTATTGTAATATATTTATAAAAGTACAAAATAAATGAAAGAATTATAAAAAAAATAAATAACTTTTTCTTATTGTTTTGTGATAATAAAATTTTAAATAAATTGTTTAGTTATAATAGAGAGTTTTAGTATTTTATCTATAAACGATATATAAATGACTCCGTAATTCTATTAATAATTTATGGTACCCTATCATGGCTTCTGCAGTAGCACACCTAGTTAATTTCTTATGTTGAAATTTGGGTTCAACTCCCGACTGCAGAATTTATTTTTATAAAAATAAATACTTCTTTTTATTCAACGGAAATATGAATCCTTTTTTTTTATTAATTATTGTAATATATTTATAAAAGTACAAAATAAATGAAAGAATTATAAAAAAAATAAATAACTTTTTCTTATTGTTTTGTGATAATAAAATTTTAAATAAATTGTTTAGTTATAATAGAGAGTTTTAGTATTTTATCTATAAACGATATATAAATGACTCCGTAATTCTATTAATAATTTATGGTACCCTATCATGGCTTTTGCAGTAGCACACCTAGTTAATTTCTTATGTTGAAATTCGGGTTCAACTCCCGACTGCGGAATTTATTTTTATCAAAATCAATACTTCTTTTTATTCAACGGAAATATAAAACCTTTTTTTTATTAATTATTGTAATATATTTATAAAATTACAAAATAAATAAAAGAATTATAAAAAAAAAACTTTTTCTTAATGTTTTCTGATAATAAAATTTTAAATAAATTGGTTAGTCATAAATTCATAATAGCGAGTTTTAGTATTTTATCTATAAACGATATATAAATGATTCCGTAATTCTATTAATAATTTAGGGTACCCTTTCATGGCTTCCGCAGTAGCACACCCGGTTAATTTCTTATGTTGAAATTCGGGTTCAACTCCCGACTGCAGAATTTATTTTTATAAAAATAAATACTTCTTTTTATTCAACGGAAATATGAATCCTTTTTTTTTATTAATTATTGTAATATATTTATAAAAGTACAAAATAAATGAAAGAATTATAAAAAAAATAAATAACTTTTTCTTATTGTTTTGTGATAATAAAATTTTAAATAAATTGTTTAGTTATAATAGAGAGTTTTAGTATTTTATCTATAAACGATATATAAATGACTCCGTAATTCTATTAATAATTTATGGTACCCTATCATGGCTTTTGCAGTAGCACACCTAGTTAATTTCTTATGTTGAAATTCGGGTTCAACTCCCGACTGCGGAATTTATTTTTATCAAAATCAATACTTCTTTTTATTCAACGGAAATATAAAACCTTTTTTTTATTAATTATTGTAATATATTTATAAAATTACAAAATAAATAAAAGAATTATAAAAAAAAAACTTTTTCTTAATGTTTTCTGATAATAAAATTTTAAATAAATTGGTTAGTCATAAATTCATAATAGCGAGTTTTAGTATTTTATCTATAAACGATATATAAATGATTCCGTAATTCTATTAATAATTTAGGGTACCCTTTCATGGCTTCCGCAGTAGCACACCCGGTTAATTTCTTATGTTGAAATTCGGGTTCAACTCCCGACTGCAGAATTTATTTTTATAAAAATAAATACTTCTTTTTATTCAACGGAAATATGAATCCTTTTTTTTTTATTAATTATTGTAATATATTTATAAAAGTACAAAATAAATGAAAGAATTATAAAAAAAATAAATAACTTTTTCTTATTGTTTTGTGATAATAAAATTTTAAATAAATTGTTTAGTTATAATAGAGAGTTTTAGTATTTTATCTATAAACGATATATAAATGACTCCGTAATTCTATTAATAATTTATGGTACCCTATCATGGCTTCTGCAGTAGCACACCTAGTTAATTTCTTATGTTGAAATTCGGGTTCAACTCCCGATTGCGGAATTTATTTTGATCAAAATCAATACTTCTTTTTATTCAACGGAAATATAAAACCTTTTTTTTATTAATAATTGTAATATATTTATAAAATTACAAAATAAATAAAAGAATTATAAAAAAAAAAACTTTTTCTTAATGTTTTCTGATAATAAAATTTTAAATAAATTGGTTAGTCATAAATTCATAATAGCGAGTTTTAGTATTTTATCTATAAACGATATATAAATGATTCCGTAATTCTATTAATAATTTAGGGTACCCTATCATGTCTTCCGCAGTAGCACACCTGGTTAATTTCTTATGTTGAAATTTGGGTTCAACTCCCGACTGCGGAATTTATTTTTATCAAAATAAATACTTCTTTTTATTCAACGGAAATATGAATCCTTTTTTTTTATTAATTATTGTAATATATTTATAAAATTACAAAATAAATAAAAGAAATATAAAAAAAAACTTTTTCTTAATGTTTTCTGATAATAAAATTTTAAATAAATTGGTTAGTCATAAATTCATAATAGCGAGTTTTAGTATTTTATCTATAAACGATATATAAATGATTCCGTAATTCTATTAATAATTTATGGTACCCTATCATGGCTTCTGCAGTAGCACACCTAGTTAATTTCTTATGTTGAAATTCGGGTTCAACTCCCGACTGCGGAATTTATTTTTATCAAAATCAATACTTCTTTTTATTCAACGAAAATATAAAACCTTTTTTTTATTAATTATTGTAATATATTTATAAAATTACAAAATAAATAAAAGAATTATAAAAAAAAACTTTTTCTTAATGTTTTCTGATAATAAAATTTTAAATAAATTGGTTAGTCATAAATTCATAATAGCGAGTTTTAGTATTTTATCTATAAACGATATATAAATGACTCCGTAATTCTATTAATAATTTATGGTACCCTATCATGGCTTCTGCAGTAGCACACCTAGTTAATTTCTTATGTTGAAATTTGGGTTCAACTCCCGATTGCGGAATTTATTTTTATCAAAATAAATACTTCTTTTTATTCAACGGAAATATGAATCCTTTTTTTTTATTAATTATTGTAATATATTTATAAAATTACAAAATAAATAAAAGAATTATAAAAAAAAAACTTTTTCTTAATGTTTTCTGATAATAAAATTTTAAATAAATTGGTTAGTCATAAATTCGTAATAGCGAGTTTTAGTATTTTATCTATAAACGATATATAAATGATTCCGTAATTCTATTAATAATTTAGGGTATCCTATCATGTCTTCTGCAGTAGCACACCCGGTTAATTTCTTATGTTGAAATTCGGGTTCAACTCCCGACTGCAGAATTTATTTTTATCAAAATAAATATTTCTTTTTATTCAACGGGAATATAAAACCTTTTTTTATTAATTATTGTAATATATTTATAAAAGTACAAAATAAATGAAAGAATTTTTTAAAAAATAAATAACTTTTTCTTATTGTTTTGTGATAATAAAATTTTAAATAAATTGTTTAGTCATTATAACGAGTGCTTTTATTTTATTTACAAATAATATATAAATAATTCCCTAATTCTATTAACAAATTTAGGGTATGCTACAATTGCTTCTGTAGTAGCACACGTGGTTAATTTCTTATGTTGAAATATGGTTAATAATTCAAAATAAATACTTCTTTTCATTCAACGGAAATATAAAACCTTTTTTTTATTAATTATTGTTAATATATTTATAAAAGTACAAAATAAATGAAAGAATTATTAAAAAAATAAATAACTTATTCTTATTGTTTTGTGATAATAAAATTTTAAATAAATTGTTTAGTTATAATAGCGAGTTTTAGTATATTATCTATAAATGATATATAAATGATTTCGTAATTCTATTAATAATTTAGGGTACCCTATCATGGCTTCCGCAGTAGCACACCTCGTTAAATTCTTATGTTGAAATTCGGATTCAAGTCCCGACTGGAGAATTTATTTTTATCAAAATAAATACTTCTCTTTATTGAACAAAAATATAAAATCTTTTTTTATTAATTATTGTAATATATTTATAAAAGTACAAAATAAATGAAAGAATTAGATATAAAAAAATAACTTATTCTTATTGTTTTGTTATAATAATATTTTAAATAAATTGATTATTTATAATAGCGAGTTTTAGTATTTTATCTATAAACGATATATAAATAATTCCCCTATTCTATTAACAAATATAGGGTACACTACCATTTATGTAATAGCATACCTAATTAATTATTTATGTTGAAATTTGGATTCAACTCCCAATTGCAGATTTTACTGTTATCAAAATTAAATACTTTTCTTTATTTCATTTGCAAATATGAATGGTTATTTTATTAATTGTTGTATTAATTTCATTAAAGTATACAAATAACTTAATAAATACATTTCATTTAATATTTGTTGAATATCATCTTTTTTCTTTACATATTTTTAATTTTTTTCATTTAGAATTTGATTCATTTTAAAAGAAAAAGAAAAGTCGACCCAAATTCTCTCTTCGGTTTTTCAGTGCGCATGACCAAATTCTCGGAAACCAAAAATGCATAATTACAAAAAATTGTTATTTGAGTACATAAAAAGTACAAACCTCAACTACAAAAAAAAGAAGAAGATAACAATGCCATTGAAGAAAAAAAAAAATTAACGTTTTGTGACAATCACACTACTATGTATTCAAAGCCTATGCACTTTGGTAAGAATACATATATGATTCACCCACCAATGCTATTAAGATTTGTTATAAATAGGAAGACAATGTTGATAGCAGTTGATTTTTGTTTAGGTAAAAGGGACCATAGTTTGGCTTTAGAAAAACACACAATTTCTCTTCTGCCCAGAACTTCACCAAAACCCAATTTATAATGGTGTTTGCAGAGGTCCATTTTTTTAGTAGTTAAGAAAAGGTAGTCGAATAAAATGAAAGTGTGGTCGAGTTTCATGCAATATTAAATCCGAAATAAAGTAAACCGATTTTCCATAGAATTGATTAATTAGTCTACAGAGTTTTGTATAAAATTTGTCTAAAATAAATATAAATATAGTTTATGAATTTTGAAATGTGGTGGAAGGTTGGAATTTGAAAAGTCGATCCACGCGAGTGAGCATGGGAGTGCGTGAGTCACACCTTTCCGCCAAACTAAATAATCAAACCCGTGCTTGCCAGCTATTACACCTCTCTGTCTCAAAGCATTGAAAACAATATTGTTGTATTATTATTAATAAAACAGGGGAAGAAAAATTCCTAGAAAAATAATAAAAAAAATGATAGAAAGAAGAAGTTAAAAATAGAAAAAGAAGAAGAGAGAGAAAGAGGGGAGGGCTATTTTTGTCCTGGGAATGAACGAAGGTGATCCAAAAATAAAAAAAAAAGCCCCTCGAAAACGCGATCATGGGTGGCAGAAACGGAAGCACAGCAAGAACCAATCCCAACCTTTCGGTTCTCCCACAAATAAAATAGTTAACAAAACCCACTATTTCTTGCTTCCAATCCCTCTCACGCCTTTTCCCTGCTTCTAACTTTCTCT
Source organism: Phaseolus vulgaris (assembly GCF_000499845.2). Classification (NCBI taxonomy): domain Eukaryota; kingdom Viridiplantae; phylum Streptophyta; class Magnoliopsida; order Fabales; family Fabaceae; genus Phaseolus; species Phaseolus vulgaris. Next base: position 49,781,289 of record NC_023752.2, read on the forward strand.
CTCTTTCTCTTTCTCTCTCATCCCTAACCAGATCCCGCAATGGCCAGCGCTCCCTCTCCACGCGAAGAGTTCGTGTACATGGCCAAGCTGGCGGAGCAAGCCGAGCGCTACGAGGAGATGGTGGAGTTCATGGAGAAGGTCTCGGCCGCCGCTGAGAACGAGGAACTCACGGTCGAGGAGCGCAACCTCCTCTCTGTTGCCTACAAGAACGTCATCGGCGCCAGACGCGCTTCCTGGCGCATCATCTCCTCCATCGAGCAGAAGGAGGAGAGCCGAGGCAACGAGGACCACGTCTCCGTCATCCGCGACTACCGATCCAAGATCGAGAGCGAACTCTCCAACATCTGCGACGGAATCCTCAAGCTCCTCGACTCGCGCCTTGTTCCCTCCGCCGCCTCCGGCGACTCCAAGGTCTTTTACCTCAAAATGAAGGGCGACTACCACAGGTACCTCGCTGAGTTCAAGACCGGTGGCGACCGCAAAGAGGCCGCCGAGAGCACGCTCTCCGCCTATAAATCTGCTCAGGTTTTCGATTTTTTTTATATTTTAATTTTCTCGTTGCAGATCTGTTTGCTTTACTCGCCAGATTCGTGATTTGATTGATTGTGAGTAAATTATTCGATTACGCGCGCGTGGATACTCAAGCTCGCTCCATTTGGTCAATTTAGGTTAGAATATTGGAATCTAATACGGTAAAAGGGACTTTCTGTAGCGAAGCAGGTTGAAATTCCGCAATCACTTGTTTAAGATTTTTGAATATTAGATTGTTAAGTGATTTTATGTTCGTGTTTGATCTACGACTCGAAACATGTAATTTTGTGTTTCAAATCCTAGCTCAGAATTGTGGAATCTTTACGGTAACAGGCAATCTTGGAACCGGTGTTGAAATTTGGAAATTACTTTTTTGAAAATAAAAATTATAAATCATTGAATAGTTTTTTCTGGCGGCTTTGATCTACTTTTCAAAGCCTTTGGTTCTCCGTTGCAAATTTTAGTAGAAGATGGTGGATTCTCTATGGTAACAGTGGTTGTGGAAACGAAGGAATTGAATTTCAGAAATTACTTGTCCAAAACTGTTAATCTTAAGTAATTGACTAATTTTTTGCGTGCGTGGTTGATTTACAGTTACTTCCATATTGTAACGTGAAATAGTGAAATTGATTTGTAGCGTTTTAAAACTGAAAATTATCTTTTGCATGAATGGTTTGCTTGATTTGATTGCGAAGTGTATATTCAGCTTTTTTGTTTATTCTGATATTTTGGTTTAACTGTATCGTGTCTACAGGACATTGCAAATTCTGAGCTGCCTCCGACCCACCCTATTAGGCTGGGTCTTGCTCTGAACTTCTCTGTGTTTTACTATGAGATTCTTAATTCTCCTGATCGAGCTTGCAGCCTTGCCAAACAGGTTAGTGTTAAGAGAAACTTGTCTCTTTTTATAATAAATGGCTATTGGATTAAATTACAGTATTTTTGCGGTAAAAACAAAACTATTGCTGTGAAATATTCGAAGTTATTGTCTCTTTTTATAATAAATGATTATTCGATTACATTACAGTATTTTTGCGGTAAAAACGAAATTATGGCTGTGAAATATTCGAAGTTAGCTGTTCATGAATTGAAATAATATTCATTTCATTGCAACAACAGCATACCCTAGTCTCAGTAATGTTTAAGTAACCTTGATGTTAGGTTCTGATGACTAAATGAAATTGCAAAATGATAAAGGATCGTAACCCGTGATCTTGGGTAGGCCTTCTGTTTTAAAACGGTATGTGATCGTGAAGATTTCTGTTAATTTTGATATACACCAGGCTTTTGACGAGGCGATTGCTGAATTGGATACATTGGGAGAGGAGTCATACAAGGATAGCACTTTGATCATGCAACTTCTTCGTGATAACCTCACCCTCTGGACCTCTGATATGCAGGTAAGACTTTTTTGGATTTCCACCATCATTTTGTACAGAATATCGCTTTATTCTCTTCAGAGAATCAATTTATTAATTACTGTTCTTATTTTGTTGGGTTTTCAGGATGATGGTGCTGATGAAATTAAAGAAGCCGCTCCTAAAGCCGACGGCGAACAAAATTAAACACATCATACTGCTAATTAGTCATTGAACTTCCCTTCTATAATGTTTTCAAAGGGAGAAAGTGCCGATTGCGAATCTCGATGTTACTGAGATTTTAGGCATTCCATGGTCTTTGTTATGAATTGTGGATGTAGTGGGCTATTTTAGTTTGTCCTTTCCATTTGTACGCGTTTCTGAATTGCCTACTTTCTTAATGACACTGAAATTTCCATTATATGCTCGTAGAATTTCAAGATAATATTCTCTTTAGTAAACATGGTATCGCTCATTAATCTAGGATGTGAAGGTGTGACACCTTTATTTGTTTTTATTCGAAAGCCTCGTAATAATAAATTTGATGGATTTTAACGTGATTTTGTTTTGTGTGAAGATTGCCAACTTCAGTCTGTTTTAATTGTTCTTGAGAGCTATTTTTGCGCAATGCACTTGGGGTCATCTCATGGATAATGATAGATATGAGTTTGTTACATGAAAATACATTGTTATTTTCAATTGCCTGTTTGATTGGCCTGATTTTAGTGGATGTAAGGTGAAGAAACCTTGATATTCATGGGTGATGATGATCCCCGCTGTCAAGGCTTCCTGTGGAACCAAGGTGGGGTTTTGATTATTTCTCAGGTTTTTAAATGGCTGTGAACATGGCAACCCGTACCAATTGATCTGTTAATTAATGATTATGGCACTAGGCATGATTTTATAAAGGATAATATTAATACTCTGTTTGGATTTTAAAAAAGATTTTAGGAAGAGGAATATAATCAAATTTAAAAAAAGGGGATTGGAAAGTAATGCTCTTTAATGAAGAGAGATGGATTTGAAGGACAGAAAAAAAAAGAAAAAAGTAGAAAGTGAAGGTAAATGAAGAGAAAATTTATGGAAGTTTCTAAGAGATGGTTAAGTGGGATGATATAATTTTTTTTAATTGATGAAATTGTTAGATTACAATTTGGTTCGTCATTAAAATTAATTAAAACTAAAATATGATTTACTTACATAGACTTCATGTGTGATTTGTACATGGAACCTGCAACGGTCCAAGAACTCAATTGACAAAAATACGAAATATCGTGGATATATGTAAAATAGCTAAAAATTGATTTAAAAATTAAACAATATTGTAATATTATAATTAAAATTGGTAAACGTAGTGAAACTTAATAAAAATAAACTAAAATTGCGATCAAGCTTGATCACCTAATTAATATTAGACATAGCACAATATAATATGATGAAAAAAAAAGAATTAAATTAGAATAATTGGATGAAAGAAAAGACAATCATATTATCACAACTATCATTTGAGCGAGTCTTAAAGTCATCAAATCTTTGTTGTAGATGATCAATTTTTTAATAATTTTTTTTCAAAACTTGTGTTTATATTGATGTTTAAAGTATTTAATCCTTACTACAACTTCTGAATGTCATCCCAAATTTGTGAAAACATTTAAGTATTATGGGATTCAAGTGCGATATCTTCTACATGATTGTTCGATATTAGTGGGTCTTGCTCATCTTCTTCATCTTCACAACAAATTTGCTTATAAAACACAACATAATAAATCTGAATCTAAAGTATATCTATATAAGGTTTAGTGTTTTGGGTTTTGAATTATGGTCTTATTCTTAATTTTTTTTAGGTTTTGATCATTATATAACTTCTTGAAGCTTTTTAAAATAGTTTCTTTTAATATTTAAAGATGCGTCATCTTGTATTGAAACGTGTCATGTCCAGTATTTTAATGGTGTTAGTTTGTTGAGTTTAATTTTTTTTTTGTCAATGTGATAAAATCAATTTTATTCAAATTGAGATAGTTTGGTCTAAATTATTGGGTCATAATAAATTATTTCAAGGATTATATTTCACTTATTATTTATATATTCTATATTTTATATTATATTAATGAAAAGTAGGAATATTTTTATTTTTAAATGATTAATTAATTATTTTATTTATTTAGTTGTTCTTATTTTTTTACCAGTTATAAAATGATTACTATGTATAACATTAATTAATTTCTAATAATTTAAACATAAAAAAAATTGACAATATTGTATAAAACTATAACACCAAAATAAGTAAACAATGGGAAAAGATAAAAGTGAATAAAACATTTAAATTTAAACGTCTAAAATGATTAGAAAATAATTTTTTTAGTCATTAGGTTATTTGAAGTTAGGAAAATAAAGTAAGTCAAACAATTTACACGCTACTTGATTCAAATTTAAAGTGAATAAGCTAATTAATCAATTGAAATTAGTTAGGCTAAAATTTAAAGTAAAATGAACAGATTAATCAAATTAATTTGAACCAAGTTAATAAATATACTTTTAAGGTACTTTAAAAATTAAGACTATTAATTTAGACAAACTAAGAGAGTTCAGAATGAACTAATTAATCAAATTTAGGATGTAAATTACTAACATTTTTTTCTAAAAATTATGTGGGTGAGTATGTTGGCAAATCTTTTCAGACTTTGTTAATATACATTCATTTATTAAAAACTATATCTATAATTTTCTTAAAATAAAAACTCTGTAATTTAACCAATCTAGATAGATAAATAGAGTGGCTTCCTATGTGAAATTATGACCAATGCAGAGAATAGGTTAAAAAACCCAGTCATAGAGAAGAGAAAGGAATCTTTGAAATTTGTACAAAATGTCAAATTTTGACCATTAATAATTAGGAGTAAGGGCAATTAGGTCCCATTAGTGTTTTTTTTTTAAGAAAGGGCCCATTTGTTTAGAGTGATGATATGATATATCATTTAAAAAATTACTCTTATTTCATAACTTAATATATTATTATTTTAATTATATATATTTTTATTTTAATATAAATTATTAATGTATATTATTAATTTTTTAGAATAGCATTTTATGTGAGAGTATTTTATCTTATGTCAGTGCCAAACACTCGTTGTTTTATTTGTTTAAGCTTTCGTCCTAAGTGAAAACCTTCATTCAAAATTTATGAAATCAAATGCACCTTACCTATTTTTACTTTTACTTTAATTTATAACACTCAATTACTTAATTTATCATGATTTAAAACATAATTAATCTAATTCACAGTAATAGATCGATCATATGTTTATATAACATGTTTTTTTTTAATTACTCTTGCCATTATTATTTTCTACTCGTCTAATATTTGTAACTAAAGATATTTTTGTTTAAAAAATTAATGCAACAAATATTTTGAATTGTTTTAAAAAAATTGTCTTCGTAAAATACAACAGAAAAAATATTAGAAATCATGGAAGAAAGTATTAGAAATAAAGAAAAACACATTGTTATATATTTTAAATTTAGTGAAGATTTGTTCAACCAATGTCTTAAGACACTGTTCTCTCTCCCCCTATCACACTTTGTCTCAAAATTATAATAATATATTTACAATCTATATTTTTTATACCATTATAATTCTTAATATTATTATTTTAATATTTTTTAATATCATTTAATTTTAAGCTTATCCTTTATTATATATATTTATTTTAAAAGTTTATACTACTCTGGAGTTATCTATCATTTTCCATATTGATCTCATGAAATCTTGCAATCTTGATTACAGTATGTGGTTTACAACACTGGAAATAGCCATTGATGACGTGATAAAAAACAGTGTTGAAGGTCAACATGACTTGATTGAGACGGTTGGCACTCCTCTGTTTCAAGTATGCAATGGTAAGTTGGATTTTTCATGCTTTAATGGCTCATATGTGTTTCGTGGAAGCGTTGTAGTGTGTCCTACTACCTTGATGAGATTTGTTTTCTTGGCCAAATTATTTGAAGAGAAATATACCTATAATCCTTAACAATATAAATCTTCATTTGTTTCCAAAGAATAACCTACATATACTAGCCTTTCCATCACCCAAACACTGAAATCTACAATCCTTCCACCATTTCTACCCACTTCTACACATCTAATGTTAAGAAAATGACACCATCTAAAGTCCAACTCAAAAGGGAGAAGGGACTATGTTTTACTTGTGATGACAAGTACACTCCCACTCATAAATTCCCCCAACAAACAATACTTGGTTTTACAAATATAGAGGATGTCAATATAAATTTTCAACCAGATCCTTCAGATAACAATGGCCACACTGAACTACTGAACTTATTAGAATGTCACTTGTCTTACAATGATTTAAACGACTCTCCGATAGTAGCTACTATACGATTTCAGGGATTCATTAATGGTATAATGATTCAGATCCTGTTATATAGTGGAAGTTTTGATAATTTCCTATAACCAGTCCCAAAATTTTCAAGTTTTGATGGGAAATGAAAATTCCTTGGTGGATGAAGGGTTAGTTAAGAATTTGGAGGTTCTTATTGGAGGCCACACTCTTCAAGTGTCAACTTGCCTATTTTACACTGTTCTTGCTGACTTAGTCCTTCGAGTTGCATGGTTAACTACTCTTGACCCTCACATTTATTACTACAAGACCTTAGCCTTGGACTTTTATTTGGATAATGAGTTTCTGGAGAAGTCTTCCATAGCCAGTTTTGCATAGTTCAACCATCTAAGGAGGATGTGTCATACCAATGCGATTGTTGAGTTGTTCACACTATAAGTTAAACCTCCATCCTACTCTTATGATAACTAATTATATTTGATTGTGGACTTGGAACTTGAATGGGAATTTATACTTCACATACGTAGACAAGTTTTTGTTGTCCCAAATGACCTACCTCCTAACAAATCTCAAATTCATTTTATTCCATTAATTCATGGTACATGGTTTGGTGATGCCTTGTCATCTTTTGATTCAAAATGACCATGATCCAAGCTCTAGTCTTAGCACTACCTAATTTTTCCAAAAACTACATGTTGGAAACTAATGTTTCTGGATTAGGAATTGGCACACTGCTGGGCCAATCCAATCACCTATTTAATTTTTCTCCAAGAAGTTAACTCCTAGCTTGTAGAAATCGTCATCATACACTTGTGAGTTTTGTGCAATTACTGAGGCCATTGTCAAATTTAGACATTACTTGGTCATAAATATGTATCAAAATTGATAAAAGAAGTTTGAGAAGTTTGATTGATCACGCAATCCAAACCTATGAGCAACAAAATTGCACCACAAGCTACTGAGTTGTGGCTTTACAATAGAGTACAAACCAGGTGAAGAAGATGTCCCTGTTGATTCCTTGTTTAGATCATTCCACATGACCTGATCTCAATCACAATTCCAAATTGTTCCAAAGCTTAAGGAAGCTTTATTGACTGATGAAAAATACGAACTGTCATGGAATTGTGCTTAGCAAATAAACATCTCAACCCTCACTATATGGTGCATGAGGATCTCTTATAATGGAAGGAAAGATAGGTTGTTCCTACTTATTCTTCTCTACCACAACAGATTCTATATGCATGTCATCATTCATTGTTAGGAGGGCATTTTGGTTATGCTCGAACCTTAGTCAGGTTAATTGCTCAATTTCATTGGCAAGGCATACATAAATGAAGGAGTATGTCCAAAATTTTCTAGTTTAACAAGTCAAAACTCTCACATTAGCACCTTCAAGACTGTTTCAGCCTCTATTAATTCCTGCTCAGTTTTGGGAAGATGTGGCCATGGACTTCATCACTAGCCTTTCCTTATCACATGGTTCCACAATTACCATGGTGGAGACAGACATATTTGTCTAAGTATGCTCATTTTACTAGTTTCAAGCTTGATTATTCTACTAAGGTAGTGATTGAAACCTTCCTGAACACAGGGGTGAAACTACACGGGTTCCCTGATTCAACTGTATCAACTAGTGACACATTTTATAACAATTATTCAAGTTGAGTGGTACTTCCCTAAACATGTCAATAAACCTTACCATGGAAATCATACTCAACCATATGTTCCTTTTACCTTTTATCACCATTGAGCAACTATGAGTCATTCAACCAGTACCAATACATTAAAGTCGCTTTGTTCTATAGGAAAAAGAAACAAGCACAAGAACTTCTTGTTCAATAGGGACTTGATGAATCTCAAGTTACATAACACTGAAACACTTATAGTAACTTATCTTCTTTTGAACTTAAGGACAATGTTGTTTTAAATGAGGGAGGCTTTGTAATGAATGAGAGTGAGAAAGAGTTAGGGTCGCCCGAATCAATGGTGTCTCTTGTTCCATACACCATTTTACCAAAATTCATATCAATTATAGCAATCAACTTTCTTAAAACAGTGAACAATTATATACTTATACTCATACAATTATAAAAATATTTTTAGTTTTATTATATGAGAATTGTTTATGTATTTATTATAAATATTGTTTCTATCTTATAATTTATTAAAAATGTTAGAAATATTTACTCTGATATTTGTTAATATAAATGATTAGTTGTTTTATAAATCAGTTGATGGAAGAGGCCCAAGCACAAGCCCACATGCAAGCTCACTAAAGAGTAGATTTGGGTCAACCACTAGAGCTATGGCCAAGAGGATCCAAGAAGACTGGAATGCTGCTACTTATGGCAGAGAAACCTTCTTATACATGTTCAAAATGCCATAAACTCTAGTGTAGAGTAAACTTTAATTTCTTGTCAAAATTTAGCATAGGAACTTTATTTGTAATTTTTCTTAGAATTAATTTTGGCATCTAAAACACCAACCTAGGTAAATTTAGGGTTTCTAAAAACCTCTAAATTTACCAAGGCCGGTCTAGAAAGCCCATAGAGGGGGTGAGTATACAACACTAGTCACACCCTTCCATGTGCTTCATTAGGCGCCACTTTTGGGAGGGAATTCATTTGAATTTCCCTCCACTTTCATTTGATTTTTTAACCCTCTAAACACTATAAATAAGAGGGCTTGACTCATGTAATTGCAAAATTAATCAATGAGTGAATTGCTGCCAAATTTGTGCCAATTACTCTCTTGTCTCCTACCCTCCCTAGGATAGACGTTTGATCTTCAATTTTCCACTAGATCAAGTGATTAAGCCTCACCTATCACTCTCCATACCATCCTTCACCTTCAAGGAATCCATAAGCTTTAAGTGAGCTCTTTGTCCGCTACAAACCATGAAGCTTCCGCACCTCTCCACCAAGAAAATGCAATTCGGATGAAGACACTCTTCCATCAAGTGGTATCATGAGCCTAGGTTCTTCAACAACTAAGTGTGTCTTCTTCTTTTCATTTTAATTCTGTTTTTGTCTTAATTCCGGGTTGTTCATCTTGTTTCCTTAATGTCTTGCTGTTTTTGAATTTTAATTTTGATTTGGTTGCTGTTTGGAGAAATCCAATCGGTGCAATGTGTTCAAATTGTTCTTGAGCTTCTAAACACTAAACCTTAAACCCGAAATAGAAAAAAAATGATAAATCAAAATTCAAACAGTGTGCAATTCTGGCGCGAAATAAATGGTGAAGTGGCATCAAATTTGAAAAAATTATCATAATTAATTGATGCACTCTTTTAGCATGATTCTAATGCCAAACGTTAGTTAAGATCTTGAGTTGTCTGTGGTTTAAAATTCAAATTCAAATTTGAAAGATCCAGCTTAGCATAAATATTTTAAGTCACGCATTTGATACCTCAAAATTCCAATAGTACTATTTTGGTTTTATTAATCTAGTTCTAGTGACATTCATTAGGTTCAATTTGTGTGTTATCCTTTTGTTGTGTACCTTATTTTGTTTGTTTGTAAATTTTTGTTCAATTACTCTTTCAAGTTGTCATATATCAACTGCCTTTGTTGTATTCCAATTTCAAATTGATTTTTGTTGCTTTAACTTTTGTTGACCTCATTTCTTGGTGGATAAGTAATTCAAAGGTGCATTGTTAAGTTTGGAGCTAACATCTTTGGTGAGAGCTTTATTACTTAGTAGGTGTTGATTTGAATTCTTAAAGTTGAATATCCTTGAGAGGTTAGCAAGAGGACAACAACAAGTGAGCTTAAACACTTACACAAAGAAGGAGTGCCAAAAAGAAAAGAAGGATTGCATAGAATAGGAATTTTTAAATTTTTTCAATTCAATTTTCTTTGTATTTTCTTTGAGTTGTAATTTGCAAAACCTTTGAATAATTAGTGGATTAATTGTGCATTAGACGATGAGTATGTCTTCAATGGCTCTAAGTGCTTAGAAGCCTCACCTTAGGATATGTCTAGTTTAAAGCTTTCTAGATAGAAATTTTTCAATTGTGTATTTTCTTGCTTTACATTGTTTAATTGCTTTGCATTTTGTTTTTCTTGCATAAAATTGTGTTTTCATTCTTGATTGTGCTCTAAGTGAATTACTTAGAGATGTTGGGTCTATTAGTGTCTAAGTTCAAGAGGGGAGGGGTGAATTGAGCTTATAAAGTTTTCGCAGGAACACACAATTTTCAGTATACTAGAGGCAAAAAGAACAGATTGTTTTTACATGAAACAGATTGATTCTTCAGAGCAGTCTAGCACAATTTGAATTTGGTCAATGTAGAATTGTGATTAACAGAGAATTACAACAGAGTCAGATCAGCTGAATATTATGAGGATGAAGGATACAGTTATGCTTAGAAATCAAACAAATTTACTCAACACAAGGTTCTAAGGAGAATGGTTCTTTCTCAGATTTTAATGAATAGACTGTTTGTTCACAGATCACTTAAACCATCATATACAACTGCCTTGTTTGTGATTAGAAAGCTTTAACAGATCAGGAAGAACAGTTTTTACTTAAACCCAGAATTAACAGATTCAATTTCAAAAGAACAGATTTAGTTCTTGACAGAATTAAGCAAAACCAGAAATGAGTGTAGGGATGAGAAGAAAGGCACACAAGTTTTTATACTGGTTCACTCATACAGAGCTACGTCCAGTCTCACCTTACCCCAAGGTGGAATCCACTAAAAACAGTACCAATTACTTACAAACTCAACAGTTCTTGAACACTATAAGAACAACACCAACAATGCTGAAAAACCCTATTTCAGCACACCTTGCACTCCAAGAAACCCTATCAAAGAGTGACTAACATTTACACCTTTACAAAACAGAATAAAGGAATGATTACACCTGAAAAGAAGATGCAAGAACTCAAAACCAGTAGTTCAATTTGCTGCAGAACTGCACCAGCACCTTCACCAAGATCAAAGGTTTCCTAGAACAAGCACACTTGAAAATCTCTTTGGAAAAACCTTTCAAAAATCTTTCAATCCTTCTTCTCACATGGAAATTGTTTGATTTCTGTAAAAAACGTAATTGCTCAGCACTTTTTCATGTGAGAGAGACTTTTCTTTATATAGAAAACAATTTCTAACTTCTTTTCAAAAAACAGTTGAAAAGCAGTTATGAAAACAACAGATTCATTTTTGAACTTAACAAATTTATTTTTTGAAAACCGCCAACTCAGCTAACTGAAATAACTGTCTGAGTTGTACCTTTGGTGCCCTAACTAACTTGTGAAAAACCTTTCAACTGACCAAAGAGCAAACCGATTCTTTCACAGTGAAACAGATTAAATGATAGCAAATAGGCCAGCTCAGCTTTAACTGAAATAACTAACTAAGCTTTACCTGTGGTGTTTTATCAGAATTTTAGAAAAGCCTTTTAACAGAGAAGAAATAAACCGATTCTTTCTCCATAAAACAGATTTATTTGTGTACTGATTTAAAACTTTTAAGAGCACTTTAAAAACTTTTCAAAAACCATTTAACCACATCATGTGCTTGATCTAGGCTTGGTTAGGCATCTAGGATAGATCATGTAGCAAAAGGCAACCTTACACAAATACAAGCCTACATACAAGATCATCTAAACCTATTACAAACATTACAACAAACTAGCTATTTTTCTACATCAAACACACACTAACACTAGGTAGAGAAGAGGCTTCATCCATCTTCAACAATCTCCCCCTGTTTGATGGAGACAAATCCCCTTTGCACAGCATAGTTTGATGTTCACAATCTGTATTAGACTAGTTGCCAAAACTTGCACAGAATTTTTAGACATAAAACCATAATAGAGCAGTTGTGAGTTTTGTGCTACCTTCATGTACCATGTAGCTTTCTGTGGCTGTTCTTCTCCCCCTTTGGATTCATCAAACAGAATAAAGCATGGGATAAAAACATGCAAGCCATTCATCACAGTTCAAACTATAAATCCAGTATTAAGTTCTATTACAAACCTCAATGAAATCAACAAAAAAAAACCAGTGCAGAATAAAGACAAACAGATTAATTCCAAAATGTTCAACATATAAAAGCTGAAGACTTAGATATAGGATCACTTGTCATTGTAGTAGAGCTCAGCTAGCTGCACTTGAACTCCTTCAAGTTGGTCATCCAAGTGTTGAAACCTGGCGTAAGTCATTTCATAGTGTGCCTTCTGCTCATATGTGAGTGTGTCCAGCCTGCTTAGCACTAGTCTTTCAAACATAGACAGAGGTTCACTTCTGTACTCAGGTTCCTCATATGCAACCATTGCATTTTGACTTGTAGCAGCAATATCTTCATGTTCAGCAGAGTGTACTGGTGATGCATCCATGTTCTGCACTCCATCAGCATTTTCTTGATCAGCAACTTCATTTTCAGCTCTGTTTGCAGCATTCCTTCTGAATATCCAGCTGTCATCTTCCTTTTGAAAGCCCATCTTCAAGAGAGTGGAGTTGTCTATTTCACTTGCTGCCTTAATGGTGTCATTTCTCTCATTTGTAGTGTCAACTTCAAAGTAATCAATTAGCTTTGACACAAAAATAGCATATGGAAAACGATAGTCTGGTAACCTTGTGGATTTGAGCATATGCTCAACCATTGTACTCACCCAATTTACCTTTAGTTGGTTCATGATACAATACAGCAGAATCAGATCTTCTTCATGGAGAGTTGCATGATTACTTCCTCTTGAAGTAAGCTGCCAAGCAATGATGTAGGCAAGGAGTCTTGGAATGATTGTGAGATTTCCAGCATGGAATCTAGCCACTGGTTCAGCAGGGTTTCTCACACAACTTCTGTAAAACTGCATCTTGTTGAATCCCTGAATTCCAGCAGTGTTACCTTTGCTTACCTTCATTCCAGAATACTTGATTCCTCCCACATTACTCCATATTTCTCTAGTAATCTTCAGCTTCACACCTTTCACATGGGAGACCAAATTTTTGCCATCTTGAACCAAGTTGCTGTAGAAGACTTTCACCAAGTCTGGATAGACATTTCCAGTCATTTCTAGGAAGTTCTTCAGCTTTTGATGCTTGAGCAAGGTTTTTGCTTCAGTCAGATTTTCTTCTCTCAACCAAGAGAATTCCAGCACTTTGGGTGCATTGACTTGCTTTCTGCTTGTCTCATGGATGTACCTTGTCATTGCTTCAGAATCTCCAGCAAACCATTTCTCCAGAATACCTTGGTTGCTGCTGGATTGCTCCTTGGATTTCTTCCTTCTGTGTGATGAGGATGCCATGCTCAATCTGTTTTTCCCTGCACCAGTTTCTTAACATACAATTCTAGAGAAAAAAAAATGCAGTACAGATTATCACTTAGAACAGAAATGAAACCTGTGGTGAAGCAAGTGTGAACCTGGACAGCTTATAGCACAAATGAGAAGGTGTGAGAGACAAGCTGAATTGTGCTAGGTTTATATAGAATCATTAAATCAAATTTTGAAAATCACAGATTTTAATGAAGGACAATTTGATCAGATTTTGGGAATTATGGGTTTTGAAGAAAAATCAAATCTATTAGATATGCTACAGATTTTATTCCAATGGTGCAGTAGGTTCAGGTGTGGATTCACGTAAGAATATCTTGGAACCTGATTTTGGCAAACCAAATCTGTTGCACCTCCACAATATCCAATCAGTTAGGATACCCACACACTAATTGCCATAGGCCTGCTGGTTAATAACCGAAAAAGCAGTCAAAGATAAAGTGAGAGAGAGAAAAGTAAATCTTTCTCTTTCCTAGTCACAACTGTGATTTCTGAAACAGGGAACAAAACATGTTAAATCATAAAACAATAGATTGAAATTTTCACTGCAGAGGACAATTTAAGCTAATAATACCCAATTCATTTTGAAGAAAATAAAACCCGTCTTTAGCAAGTGGTTTAGTGAATAGATCAGCTAGTTGAAATCCAGTACCAATGAATTGTATATCACAAGTTCCATTAGCTATATGTTCTCTTAGAAAGTGATGTCTAATTTCAATATGTTTAGTCCTTGAGTGCATGACAGGATTCTTAGACAGATTTATGGCACTAGTATTATCACAATTTATAAGTATCTTGTTTAACAAAATTCCAAAATCACTTAGTTGCTGCCTTAGCCATAAGGTTTGAGCACAACAACTTCCAGTAGCTATGTATTCTGCCTCTGCTTTGGAGAGAGCAACACAAGCTTGTTTCTTGCAATGCCAAGAGATTAGACTTGATCCAAGCATGTGACAAGTTCCACTTGTGCTTTTCCTATCCACTTTACAACCTGCAAAGTCAGAATCTGAAAAACCAGTTAAATTTAAGGATACCTTGTTAGGATACCATAATCCAACATCCTTAGATCCTTGCAAATATTTCAAAATTCTCTTTGCTGCATTGTAGTGTGATTCCTTTGGATCAGATTGATATCTAACACATAAACACACAGCAAACATAATGTCAGGCCTGCTGGCAGTTAGGTATAATAAGGAACCAATTAAACCCATGTACTTGGTTTGATCCACTGATTTTCCTGCAAAATCTTGATCCAGCTGGCAGCTTGTTGAAATAGGAGTGCTGATTGCTTTACATTTATCCATATCAAACCTCTTAAGCAGTTCCTTGCAGTATTTTTCTTGGCTTATGAAAATTCCATCCTTGAGTTGCTTAACTTGTAGCCCAAGGAAGAAATTCATTTCTCCTAACATTGACATCTCAAACTCACTTTTCATGGTTTTCACAAAGTCTTCACACATCTCTTCATTTGTGGATCCAAAGATAATATCATCTACATAGACTTGCACAAGTATGATATCTTCTCTTTTCTTCTTTAGAAAGAGAGTTTTATCAGAATTTCCACGGCTATATCCTTGAGAGAGCAGAAATTCACTTAGCCTTTCATACCATTGCCTAGGTGCTTGCTTCAATCCATATAAGGCCTTCTTAAGCATGTACACATGTTCTGGATTTTTGTGATCTTCAAACCCTGGAGGCTGAGATACAAACACCTCTTCATTGATGTAGCCATTTAGAAATGCACTCTTGACATCCATTTGAAACAGCTTGAAACCTTGTATGCTGGAAAATGCTAGAAGTAGTCTGACAGCTTCAAGACGTGCTACTGGTGCATAGGTTTCACCAAAATTAATACCTTCTTCTTGGTTATACCCTTTAGCAACCAGCCTTGCTTTATTTCTAGTGATAGCTCCATGTTCATCCATCTTGTTCCTGTACACCCACTTGGTTCCTATGATGTTCATCTCATGCTTTCTTGGAACCAAAGTCCACACTTCATTGTATTCAAACTGGTTCAGCTCTTCCTGCATTGCTGTTATCCAATTGCTGTCTTGCAGTGCTTCTTCCAGGCTTTTAGGCTCAATCTGTGACACAAAAGCCACTGTTCTGCAGAAATTGTTGAGTGAATTCCTTGTTGAGACTCCTTTCTCAATTTTACCAATTACATTGTCAAGAGTGAGATCCCTTGAAGTCTTCCATTCTTTAGGCAGTCCTGCATTCACAGTACATTCTTTGATAGAATTTGAATTAGTTGTATCAAGCTCACTAGATTGATTCTGTTGCATAATGGTTCTTAAATCATCCATACCAGGTTCGTCCAGCACAGATTTGGGCACAGAAAAATCTGTTTCATCAAATACAACATGTATAGATTCTTCAACTGCAAGCAATCTTTTTTTATACACTCTATAAGCATGACCATTTATAGCATATCCAATATGTATTCCTTCATCTGATTTAGGATCAAATTTCCCTAGATTATCTTTACCATTATTTAAGACAAAGCATTTGCAGCCAAACACCCTAAGATGACTAATGTTAGGCTTCCTACCTTTATACAATTCATAGGGAGTTTTCTTAAGAATTGGTCTAATCAATGTTCTGTTAAGCACATAAGAAGCAGTGTTCATCCATCTTGTTCCTGTACACCCACTTGGTTCCTATGATGTTCATCTCATGCTTTCTTGGAACCAAAGTCCACACTTCATTGTATTCAAACTGGTTCAGCTCTTCCTGCATTGCTGTTATCCAATTGCTGTCTTGCAGTGCTTCTTCCAGGCTTTTAGGCTCAATCTGTGACACAAAAGCCACTGTTCTGCAGAAATTGTTGAGTGAATTCCTTGTTGAGACTCCTTTCTCAATTTTACCAATTACATTGTCAAGAGTGAGATCCCTTGAAGTCTTCCATTCTTTAGGCAGTCCTGCATTCACAGTACATTCTTTGATAGAATTTGAATTAGTTGTATCAAGCTCACTAGATTGATTCTGTTGCATAATGGTTCTTAAATCATCCATACCAGGTTCGTCCAGCACAGATTTGGGCACAGAAAAATCTGTTTCATCAAATACAACATGTATAGATTCTTCAACTGCAAGCAATCTTTTTTTATACACTCTATAAGCATGACCATTTATAGCATATCCAATATGTATTCCTTCATCTGATTTAGGATCAAATTTCCCTAGATTATCTTTACCATTATTTAAGACAAAGCATTTGCAGCCAAACACCCTAAGATGACTAATGTTAGGCTTCCTACCTTTATACAATTCATAGGGAGTTTTCTTAAGAATTGGTCTAATCAATGTTCTGTTAAGCACATAAGAAGCAGTGTATACAGCATCAGCCCAAAAGTATTTAGGTAAACCAGATTCATTTAGCATAGTCCTAGCTAACTCTTCTAGTGATCTATTCTTTCTTTCAACAACACCATTTTGTTGGGGTGTCCTAGGAGCAGAATAACTATGTATGATCCCATGTTTTTCACAATATTTATCAAACTTTGCATTTTGAAATTCTCCTCCATGATCACTAGGAATCTGTTTTATCCTATTTTCATTTTCATTATGCAGAACCTTAGCTAGTTTCTTAAAGGCTTTATATGCATCATTTTTAGAAGCAAGAAACAAAGTCTATGTATATCTTGAAAAGTCATCAACAATCACCAAAGCATAGTAATTTCCAGCTAAGCTAGCAGTCATAGATGGTCCAAACAAGTCCATATGCAAAACATCCAAAGCTTTATTTGAAGAAACCATATCTTTTGATTTAAAGGTAGTTCTAATCTGTTTTCCCTTTACACAAGCATCACACAATCTGTTATTTTGAAACTTTATGTTTGGTAAACCAGAAACAAGTTCCTTAGACCTTAGCTTATTCAAGTGATTTGTGTGAATATGAGCTAGCCTCCTATGCCACAGCCATGACTCATCATTTTTAGACAACAAACACTCGTTTTCAGAACAACTCTTTATAATATCTAAGAGATAGATGTTATTTACCCTTTTTCCAGTGAACAACACCTTACCAGAAATTTCATTTGAAATTGTACAAGTGTTGGCTTCGAAATTGACCTTGTATCCCTTGTCACACAACTGGCTAATGCTTACATTCTCAATAGTGGTTGAGTCTTTAGTACCAACATCTCCTCTTCCAAGAATTTTTCCTCTATTGTTATCTCCATATGTGACATGCCCTTCAGCTTTGAGTTTCAGATTTATGAACTGAGTCACATCACCAGTCATGTGCTTTGAGCAGCCACTGTCAAGGTACCACTGGTTTCTCCTGCTGTTTTTTGAGTCAGAGTTGGATCCTTCATCATTCACCATGAAGCACAGATTTGCTTCTTCACTTTCAGTTGAGGAATTACTGGATGAGGATACATCATTTTCTTCCCATGAGATGTATGCTCTTCTACCTTTGCCTTTGTCACTCTTCTTGCTTGCTGATTTTTCTTTATGTTGATTGTTTGGACAATCAGCTTTTATATGACCTGGTTTACCACATCCAAAACACGTGTAATTGGAAGAATTTGAATCATTAGGTTGTTTAGAGTACCTCTTTCTTTGTTGAGTTCTGTCACGGTTTTTCTTTTTAAGAAACCTGCTGAATTTTCTGGTGAGCAGACTCACGGTCTCATCATGTTCAGGATCAACTTCTTCCTCACTTGTATCATGTTCCATGGTAGTTTTCAGAGCAATTCCTCTGGCCTTCTTCTCCACAGTTTCTTGTTCTTTCAATCTTTTCAGCTCTATTTCATGCTCTATCAGCTTTCCAAAAAGTGCAGCAGTGGACATCTTGGATAAATCTCTGGATTCTGAGATTGCTGTTACCTTAGGCTGCCAGCTCCTATCAAGGCATTTTAGTACCTTTATGTTAAGCTCTTCCTTGTCAAAGACTTTACCAAGGCCAGTGAGGTGATTTACAATGTGTGTAAATCGTTTCTGCACATTTGCAATACTTTCTTCAGATTGCATTCTGAACAGCTCGTACTCCTGAATTAGTGAGTGCTTCCTTGCCCGTTTCACATCATCAGTTCCTTCATGAGTCACCTCTAGTACATCCCACATTTCTTTGGCTGAGTTACATTGAGAGACTCTAAAGAACTCATCCATGTTCAGTGCAGAGGTGATGATATTCTTGGCTAAGGAGTCATATTGGGCCTTCTTCTTCTCGGTTTCACTCCATTCAGACCAAGGTTTCTTTATTGTTTCATCTTCGACAACCTGCATAGGTATAAAAGGTCCACTGACCACTGCATCCCAGATTCCCATGTCAATAGACTCCATAAAGATCTTCATCCTGATTTTCCAGAAAGCATAGTTAACACCACCAAACATAGGAGGTCTATTAATAGACGCACCTTCAGCAAAAGGCATTTTAAACTCAGACATCATGCACACACTTGAGCAAAATACAAGCCCTAGCTCTTGATACCAATTGTTGGGTCTATTAGTGTCTAAGTTCAAGAGGGGAGGGGTGAATTGAGCTTATAAAGTTTTCGCAGGAACACACAATTTTCAGTATACCAGAGGCAAAAAGAACAGATTGTTTTTACATGAAACAGATTGATTCTTCAGAGCAGTCTAGCACAATTTGAATTTGGTCAATGTAGAATTGTGATTAACAGAGAATTACAACAGAGTCAGATCAGCTGAATATTATGAGGATGAAGGATACAGTTATGCTTAGAAATCAAACAAATTTACTCAACACAAGGTTCTAAGGAGAATGGTTCTTTCTCAGATTTTAATGAATAGACTGTTTGTTCACAGATCACTTAAACCATCATATACAACTGCCTTGTTTGTGATTAGAAAGCTTTAACAGATCAGGAAGAACAGTTTTTACTTAAACCCAGAATTAACAGATTCAATTTCAAAAGAACAGATTTAGTTCTTGACAGAATTAAGCAAAACCAGAAATGAGTGTAGGGATGAGAAGAAAGGCACACAAGTTTTTATACTGGTTCACTCATACAGAGCTACGTCCAGTCTCACCTTACCCCAAGGTGGAATCCACTAAAAACAGTACCAATTACTTACAAACTCAACAGTTCTTGAACACTACAAGAACAACACCAACAATGCTGAAAAACCCTATTTCAGCACACCTTGCACTCCAAGAAACCCTATCAAGGAGTGACTAACATTTACGCCTTTACAAAACAGAATAAAGGAATGATTACACCTGAAAAGAAGATGCAAGAACTCAAAACCAGTAGTTCAATTTGCTGCAGAACTGCACCAGCACCTTCACCAAGATCAAAGGTTTCCTAGAACAAGCACACTTGAAAATTTCTTTGGAAAAACCTTTCAAAAATCTTTCAATCCTTCTTCTCACATGGAAATTGTTTGATTTCTGTAAAAAACGTAATTGCTCAGCACTTTTTCATGTGAGAGAGACTTTTCTTTATATAGAAAACAATTTCTAACTTCTTTTCAAAAAACAGTTGAAAAGCAGTTATGAAAACAACAGATTCATTTTTGAACTTAACAAATTTATTTTGTGAAAACCGCCAACTCAGCTAACTGAAATAACTGTCTGAGTTGTACCTTTGGTGCCCTAACTAACTTGTGAAAAACCTTTTAACTGACCAAAGAGCAAACCGATTCTTTCACAGTGAAACAGATTAAATGATAGCAAATAGGCCAGCTCAACTTTAACTGAAATAACTAACTAAGCTTTACCTGTGGTGTTTTATCAGAATTTTAGAAAAGCCTTTTAACAGAGAAGAAATAAACTGATTCTTTCTCCATAAAACAGATTTATTTGTGTACTGATTTAAAACTTTTAAGAGCACTTTAAAAAACTTTTCAAAAACCATTTAACCACATCATGTGCTTGATCTAGGCTTGGTTAGGCATCTAGGATAGATCATGTAGCAAAAGGCAACCTTACACAAATACAAGCCTACATACAAGATCATCTAAACCTATTACAAACATTACAACAAACTAGCTATTTTTCTACATCAAACACACACTAACACTAGGTAGAGAAGAGGCTTCATCCATCTTCAACAAGAGAAAGGTTTGTGAAAGTCTTGAAGGATAGAATCTGGCTAGGAAAGGCTTGGTACTTAAGTAATTCAAGTGATTCACCTCTCTTTCCTGGGAATCTACCTACATTACTCCACTTATCTTTCTTTTGGTAAATTGCTTTTAACACATAACTTTAGTGAAGTGATAGAGATTCTATTAAATCTCTTTTGAAACAACTAGCACAAGACTTTCAATCACTTTCATATAGACAATTGCAACATGAGACCCAACTCAAAAAGAGGGATGAACATTTTGCTTTGATGAAAGAAGAGTTGAAAGTGGTTAAAGAAAGGGATGAATACAACAAATCGAAAAAAGTTTTCATGCATCTAACTCTAGGGGTAATGATTCTTTGAGGAAACAAAGTCTTAGAATTAATGAATATTATCAACCACCCCCTAGGAAAGCTAGAAAGGAAAGAAAAGAAAGCCCAAGAGAGGTTAGGGTAGATCTACCTTATTTCCATGGAAAAGAGAACGTATAAGCTTACCTAGATTGGGAAATGAAGGTAGAATAATTGTTTGCTTGCCATAGAGTAAGTGAGGAAAGAAAAGTACCCTTAGCCACTCTAAGTTTCCAAGGAAATGCTATGTATTGGTGGACGACCCTTGAGAGAGATAAGCGTCTTCATAAGGATCCTCCCATAGAGTATTGGAATGATCTTAGGGGAGCCTTAAGATGCCGCCATATTCTCTCCTATTATAATAGGGAGTTAATGGACAAGCTCCAAAGATTCCAACAAAGGACCATGAGTGTAGATGAATATAGGCAGAAAATGGAATTATATATTATGAGAGCCTCAATTAGGGAGTATGAACCCACCACCATAGCAAGATTTTTAAGTGGGCTTAACCTTGAGATTAGAGATAGAGTTGAACTTTTGCCCTACCAAGACTTGAATGACTTGATTCAACTTTGTATCAAAGTTGAACAACAAAATTTGAGAAAAAATTCAAGTTGTAGGGAAAGCTCATACTCTAACTCTTATCACAAAGAGGAGTATAAAAGGGAGGAAAGCCTATCAAAGGAAAAACCAAAGGACACTCCCAAAAATATAGAAAAAGATGTGCTAACCCCACAAACCCGCAATAGAGATGTCAAGTGCTTTAAGTGTTATGGTAGAGGCCATGTACAAGCCCAATGCCCAAATCAAAGAACTATGTTTCTAAGAGGGGTAGACGAATATAGTAGTCATGAAGATGAATCTAGTGGGGAAAAAGAAAAAGAATATAGTGAGGGAGCATATCCATGTGAGGGTGAGTTAATGATGATTCGAAGAACCCTCAACAATAAATCTAGCGTGAACCTAGAGACACAAAGAGAAAACATTTTTCATACAAGATGCAAAGTTTTAGAAAATGTTTGTTCTCTCATTGTGGATAGTGGCTCTTGCTGCAATTGTTGTAGCGCTAAAATGGTTGAAAAGCTAAATCTACAATTAATACCTCATCCTAAACCTTACAAACTTTAATGGATCAATGAAGATGGGGAATTAACTGTAGATAAGCAAGTGAAAGTCAAGCTCTCTGTGAGAAATTATAAAGATAAAGTTTTATGTGATGTAGTTCCCATGGAAGCTTGTCATATTTTGTTGGGTAAACCTTGGAAATTTGATAAGAAAACTATGCACAATGGTTTTACCAATGAGATTACTTTCACTCATAAAGAAAAGAAGTTTATACTCTATCCCTTACCACCCTCCCAAGTGGTAAAGGACCAAGAGCAAATGAGAAAAAAAAAAGAGATGAAGAAAAATTAATAAAAAACCAAGAAAAAGATCTTAAGGAAAAAAGAGGCGTGAGAAAAGAGTGTTCCTTCCCACAAGGTCATTCAGAAAGAAGAGAAATTTAAAACAAAGTTGAAAAGATACTTCTTTCTGAACAACCCACAAGCCTCCTATCTAGTAAAGGAACACATAAAAAACTTTTCTTACAAGAGAGGAAAAACTTAGAAAAAAAAATTATGTACTCTTCTCTAAAGAAATCTAGTGAAAAGTTGCCAAAAACAAAAAATAAACAAAAGAAATAGCAACTTAATGAGACTGATTTTTATACAACTGCTGAAACTAACTCATTTGATTTGTTTGATGACTCCTATAGATGGACATTTGATCCAGGAGGACGAGCATAGTTGTCAAAGCAAGAATAAGGCTGTTGTTCGAGATCAACTTTGTAGATCTAAGAACAAAACCTCTCAAGAAGGAGGGGATGATGGAAACCATCCAGCCACATACATCCCCCTAATAATGAAGAAGAGGAAGCATTGGATTTGAGGACAAATCCTTTTCAAGAGGGAGGGGATGATGGAAGAGGCCCAAGCACAAGCCCACATGCAAGCCCCCCAAAGAGTAGATTTGGGCCAACCACTAGAGCTATGGCCAAGAGGATCCAAGAAGACTGGAATGCTGCTACAGATGGCAGAGAAACCTTCTTATACATGTTCAAAATGCCATAAACTTTAGTGTAGAGTAGACTTTAATTTCTTGTCAAAATTTAGTATAGGAACTTTATTTGTAATTTTTCTTAGAATTAATTTTGGCACCTAAAACACCAACCTAGGTAAATTTAGGGTTTCTAAAAACCTCTAAATTTACCAAGGCCGGTCTAGAAAGCCCATAGAGGGGGTGAGCATACAACACTAGTCACACCCCTCCCATGTGCTTCATTAGGCGCCACTTTTGGGAGGGAATTCATTTGAATTTCCTTCCACTTTCATTTGAATTTTCAGCCCTCTAAACACTATAAATAAGAGGGTTTGGCTCATGTAATTGCAAGATTAATAAATGAGTGAATTGCTGCCAAATTTTTGCCAATTACACTTGTGTCTCCTACCCTCCCTAGGATAGACGTTTGATCTTCAATTTTCCACTAGACCAAGTGATTAGGCCTCACCTATCACTCTCCATACCTATCCTTCACCTTCAAGGAATCCATAAGCTCTAAGTGAGCTTCTTGTCGGCTACAACCCATGAAGCTTTCCCACCTCTCCACCAAGAAAATGCAATTCGAATGAAGGCACTCTTCCATCATCAGTGAACTATATAACTCTACCTTTAATTATAATTGGGTACGGTTGGTAACTAAAAAAAAAAGGTAAAATTAACTTAACCAAATTTAATTTAATTGGGTTGGATAGAAAGTTAGATTAAACATTATCTATTCCTAGTTACTTATATTTTATGAAATAAGTTGAATTATATATTAATATTTTGTTAAAATATTTCATTTCATATGATTAACTTAAAGAAGTTTACGAAAGATTTTTTTTAAAATTATTCTGGAAATAGAAAGTTAGTTAGATATTATTAGGGTCATCACATAAGAAGTATTATACAATTTAAAGCTTGAAATTCATTAGTGTCATCAATCCTCTTATTCAACTCTTTTGAGTTCGAAGTAGTCTGAACCTCCTCGAGAGAAAGACTTTCTCTCCCGTACAACAAAGTCTTCTTGAAATGATCATGTATCTTGAAAAAAGCATACAATAACAATAATGCTTGATCTTCATCATGAATTTGAACATCAATGTTCTCAAGATCAAGTATTAAATTTATTAAATTCGTTCAATTGTTCACTAACAACCTTGTCATTACTCATCTTGAACGAGTATAACGCCTGTTTCAGGTATAAACGGTTAACCATGGACTCGGTCATATACAAGCTTTCAAGCTTCGTCCATAATCCTGTTGTATCCTTCGAAACTTGCCTCGGGACTATGTCACCAAGATTTAGAACAATTGCACTATGAGCCTTTTCTAACAATGCAATCTTGTCCTTTTTAGTCATGGATTTGTCAGACTTAAAATCTCCTTCCAAAGCGTCAAGAATGCCTTGTTGAACCAAAAGAACACGCATATTCAATCATCTTAGCCCAAAATCATTCAAGCTAGTAAATTTATCAACCTAATACACCGTATAAGTCATCTTGATTGAATTTCTTTATTCCACATTCACTACACCAGTTTGTATAACACAAACACAATTTACTTAATCGTATGATTAATTAACGTAATACACAAATGCAGAAATCGAGAATGAGAATGTAAAACACGATAAACAAAGTACGAAAAATCATACACAAACAATTTACGTGGTTCGACTATAACCAGTCTACCTCCACGACAAAATTCACTATAATAATTTTTATACTTACGACTCGAAGTTTCTCTCTGAAACTCTCAACTCTTACGTTAAACAATATATGTCAAGTTCAAGTTCCTAAGTAAAAGACAAAAAATAATTGTCTTAAAACTTTCCACAGGACGTTTCTCATACAAACCAAACACGTGTACAATATTTTAGTTTTAAAATAACATGAGGCGTTAACAGTTAGAGGAAAAATAAATAGAAGGGTTAGATGATTTAAAACAACAATTATTCAACAGACGATGATACCATTAGAAAGTCTTAAACCACTAAACGGTCTAGAAAAACTTGAACTTAGATTTTAGCTGAACAAATCTTCATATATATATATAATGTGTTATTTTAAGTTGACTTAAGATTAAAAGAGACGACTATGGGTATTAAAATGTGGACTTTTAGTTCTAACTCAACCTCATAAAATCGACTTATAAGGTGAGGTTTTTGCACTCACTTATATACTATGAAGTGTTCTAATATCTAGTCGATGTGGGATCTCCAACACACACTCCTCACACCGAGGCTACCAATTCGTGTGTTAGACTATATATTTATGGGTTTTTTTTTACTTTATGCAGTATTCAATCTGATTAAAAGTCAAGAAGAAGAAAATAAAGTTTTATTTTTTTCTCTTATGGGTAAAACAATGTTTTATTTTTGTCTCTTATGGGTGAACATGGAACTTCCATGAAGGAGTAAAGTCAAGAAGCTTTTCTCTTGTTAGCTACAAAATAAATCGACCTTGTCTCATTCTGTAGGCATTTTCTGTTTATGTGATCTCTTCCTCTTTCTCTTACTTTGCCTACTTTTCTTCACTCCATAGTCTCCTTTTGTTTCCTTTGAAGGAGACCAATATTTTGTTTACTTTTCTTTTTCTTTTTCTTGCAAGATAGTGGGTTTGGACCCTTAGCTATTTTTCTCTTAAAGAGAGGTTTATCCTTTATTTCAATCGGTTCCTCCTTCTCCTTCCAATACTTTTCTTTAGTCCTCGAATATCTTTTGAATCTTCTATTTCCATTGTTTCAGTCATAAAATTGTTAGCTTCCTCATACTCTTTCGTAGTCAGATGCAACCGTTTTTCTTCATAAGTTTTTACGTATTGTTGTTGATATGTAGATGGGGATTTAAGAAATAGTGCTTTTCAAACACCATATATAAGAGGCACACCAGGTACCTCTTGCAACTCTTTCTGGAGCTCAGTGTCCTGACTAGCAACAAAGAAATGTTCAAAATTTCTTTTTTCAACAATCTCCTTGATGCAAGCAACTCCACTCACACATCTATCATGCTTACATCTAGTAACTATAAGTTTATGTGTTGCTTTCAGAGCCTCAGAATTTGAGCGATCAAGTCGCTTCAACTTAGCCAAAAGACACCTGGTAGTGTAGAGTTTGACATTAGTACTAAGGATATTGGCAAGTGCATTCTTAGCCAAGGTTAATTTATTCACAACAAGGTGATGCATGAATGTCCCATCGCATAAAACCTTGAAAGGCTTCCAAAAACCAAAACAAGCAATGTAAAACGTCAAAGCTTTTTGTGTCTCCTATGCTTTTTCACCTTCATGTGGATATCATCGTCATTGTCCTCAAGAATATCAGGATCATTGTCCTCAGGAGTAACAGGATCACTGTCTTCAGGAGTATCAGGAGTAAGAGCGTTGGAACCAAGAGAAAGATAAGAGTTACGATCTCACATGCTAAATGAACGGTGTTTGAGAAACTTGCAAAGAAGAAGAGGGAAAGAATCAAAACAATGCAAACAAAGAAGAGAAAAAAAATTAAAGCATTTCATTGTATATAAGTAGATCAAACCTCACCTTATAAGATTTTAAAAAATTGAATTAATAATATAGATAAACTTAACATAAATTGTGGCGTTGAATAACTTTCAAACTAGTTAGAGAAATTGTTTTTTAAAAAGTGTTAATCACATGTGTATAATGGAAATTTTACTAGCGAAGCAACAGTAGATATGAAATTAAATTAAATTAAAGTGAGTATACCTACTTTTCAAACCGCAGACTTTGTCTCTCATAATTCGGGCTTGTACATTATTCTATATTTGAAATCTTGTCCTAATGTGCCAGGGTAAAATATATTATTTATAAAAAAAGTACAATGGTTGTAGAATAATTAAAATTAAAATAGACATTCTTTCATTCATCATAAATCCTCTCAATCTAAGATTCCTAAACTAAAACACAAAATCCTTAGAAAAAAGGAGCTCATAAAAGATAATATGAGTTTAAACATCATAAAAAAAAATCAAGTGCAACTGACTTTCTAATAAAAATTAATAATTTTGTAACTGGCAAAAAAATCTAAAAACTGTAAATGCCTTAATAGAAATAATTATCTTTAATTAATATTACTTGACAAAAAAAGATAGTGTCTTGTATTTCTTAATTAAGCAATACAAGAACATTTTTTATAATAGTAATATGTATTGATGGATAGTTAAAAAAAGTACTAATTTTGATATTTTATTTATGAATTGGCATCTTCATTAGTTTCTAAAAAGTAGTAGTTCATCAATTTAAGCTTAACCATGCTTTAAGATCAACATGAATCCTCAATTTTACTCTTTCCCAGAAATTATCACTTTTAAGTCCAACTATGGTTACCTCTTAGAAATCTAATGAGATTACAAATTTTATTAAACTACAATAACTAACCCCAACAAACACAAGTTTCAAAGATCTCTGTTCGAAACCGGCATAGTCGGTGACAGGGGAATATGGGAAACCGAATTCAAGCATCCAAAAGTGACCGGCGAAGCCGGTATCTGAAACTCCGACTGCGAAGATGACGACGGCATCGGGTTCCGCAGAAACCGCAGGTACGCCGAGACAGGGGACTCCGTGTGGACGCTGGGAAACGGCGGTAGAGGCGACGGAGGCGCGGCGGCGACGGGGTGAAGCGGCGGACGGTGGCGGAGAACCTGCGGAAGCGGCGGCGGGCGGAGGCGGTGGAGGCGAGAGGTTGCAACCTGTTTGGGTTGGTGGTTGTGACCGGGTGAACCGGTGAGCATTTGTACCATGTCCCTGAAATCGTTCTTGCTGATGTTATACACCTTTGGCGGAGAATCGGTGAGAGAGTCGAAGGTGGATTTCTTAACGTTGGGTTTGGAAATGTTATGTGAAAGCTTGTTGAGTTGCTTCAGACACTGATCTCTCATAGAAGTTGAAGAAATTGATGATGATGATTCATAGTTTTTCTGATCCATTATTCTTTTCTTTGCTTAGTATAAACACTTTCTCTTCTTAAAACCAATACTCAGGTATATATATATATATATATATATATATATATATATATATATATATATATATATATATATATATATAGATACAGAGTGAGACCAACATGTGATACATGATTAAATTTGTATGAAGATTAAACGTACATATAAACTTATGAAAATGAAATTGAATTTAGCATAAAAAATTAATTCATATATTAAAAGAAAAATGATAATTAGTTGATACTTTTTGTGGTAATTATAATAAAAGAAAATAGAGATAGAGGTGAGTTTGGTGGGAAATTAAATATTTTGGGGCTTAGAGGAGTGGTGAAGTAATTGATGAAAGTGTTTGTTAGTTGTGAGTGTAATAATTAATGAGTAAAGAGAGAGTGATGAAGTTAATAAAAGATGGAGAGAAGAGTGTTGTGTTGTGTGTTAATGGATGTATAATGTAGATGAAGGGTCTACTTCATAAGAGGTTCGGTTTATCAATATACGTTTGACTGTACGTGAAGTTGTTGACCACACTTTTTAATACCAAACACTGTTTTATACAACTTTTTCCCTTTTCTATGATATTTTAAATCTTAATTATATGCCAATCTATGTTTAATTTTTTTTTTAACATCTTTTTATTCTTCTAAATTTGTTTCAGATGTTATTTTTCAATATTTATTTTAAATATTTGTAAGACGTTATTTTCTAGCTCTTGTTCGAAAACTAGGGTGTCTATGAATTCTAAATTCGTTTGATACTTAAACTAGTTACAAATTTAGCGCATTAATAAATATCTTTCTCATTTAAAAAAGTAGTTTGATAATTATGTTTACAAGTTTTTATTTAAACAAAATCAAATTGAATAATGAAAAAAACATAGTTAACTTAATTTTTCGTTAATTAAATTATGATTATTAGTCATGAAAATTAAATATTTAATGATATTTAAAATAATATATATTAAATTGCATACTAAAAAATCAATTTTAAATTTTAAAAACTAAATGTATTATTTCCTCAAATTTAAAAAACTTAAAATGTATTTATATATTCCTTTGTAATTCATCTACTCTATATTTTTTTTAATTTTTATTTATTATGTATTCTTTTATTTTATCTTTTTTTCTCTTTGTATAAGGAGAGCACTCTTCACCTAAATGAATTTGTGATCATCTAAATTTGTGAGAGTACACTACTAGAAAATCATTAATTAGAAACTAAATTTAGAGACAAAATTATTAGTTTCGACTAAATTAGATACCAAGGTTTTATATACCAACTTTAGAATCTAAATAATTAGTAGCTAATTAGATACCAATTTAGAAATCATTTATCAATAATAAAAACTAATTTAGATACTGATCCTGCCGGTTGACCTGAGTGCAAGAGCCTTGCCACGTCAAAGGTTTCTCCTTTTGGATCGGCTTCGCACCACGTTAGCCTCTGCTCCTCACGCCTCAAATCCTCGCGAGAACCTGAAAAAGACAGAGTGGCGCCACTGCGGCTGATCGCGCTCCGACGCTCAAGTTAGTGACGGAATCACCAAATACTAAGAGAGAAAATCTCAACTCAAGGAACCGTGCAAGAATTCTCTCAGCGTACTCAAGTGTTCTGGAAAAACGTACCTCAAAGTCTGTTAAGAGTTCCTTATATACCTGAGCACTTTCTCTCTCCTAACGGTTATACCTCTGGACACGTGGCTCGCATCCAGCTGTACACGTGTCGCCATCTGGAGCCCCCTTCTACTTGAGCGTCACTTCTACTCTTCAAGTTATTCGACTAAGTTACCCATGCGAGGAGTAACTTAGTGCACAACTTAACTTGGAGCGCGACCCTTTAAGTGGCGAGTACGGGGTGTCACCATGAACACCTTCTCCATGGTCTCGCCTGCCGCTATCACGATCTGCTTTACTTGCACATCATGCATGTTCTGGGAAACTGTTCCCTTGCCTCGACCTCCGGCCAGGGAATGATCATCTGATGACCTCGTCCTTCGTATTTGTACCCCTTGAAAGCCTTAAACGAGCCTTCCTGATCTTTCGACGATGTGCCCCTTCCGGCGGTCTCTAACCACTTGATCGCCTAAAACTCACATACAGCGAGATGACGCAAGCCTGGTGACCGCCGGTTAAACAAACTTCCCGATGTGCTTCCCTCCTGTCAGCCAGGTGTCTCGTTCAACACGCCTATATTATCGCTTGCTGCCACTTCATCACTTCCGGTTACCTGATCGGTACACAAGCCCCCCAGTCTTAAGTTGAGACTTGTCTAGCGAAAAGACTAAGAGGTCACGTCATCGTCGATCTATGGCGCTGGTACGGATTTCCGTACGTTCGTACCCTCTGCCTTTCTGACGCTCCACCAACCTCCTTTTAAATCACCCGACACGTGGCTTCATCAACGGTCATTTTTAATTGTCGTTTGCGCTTCCTAAAACGTTCGAAAACCCTTAAACCCTTCGCGCTTTTCACTGTTCCATCATCTTTCTTCATTCTCAAGCATTCCAAACGTTTCTCTGCGAACCACGAAGCTTCTCGTCTCTTTCAATCTCCAACTTTCTTCATCGCTCATCCGATCACAAAAAGGTACCCATTTTACTCCTCTTATTGGTATTTGTTGCATTTTAATCGGTTTGCATCATCCATTAACTGTCTGAAGCACACGTTGTGGGTTGTATCTCTTTTTTCTCGTAACCTAAGGTTTCGTCCCTGATAACGTCCATCCCAGCGAAACCTTGTTCGTTCGTTCTATCTTCATCGTCCCCAATCGAGTCATTCTTTGCTATCTTCATTTCATCCCTTTCTCTTTCCTTTGCAGTTCCTGCGATGGCTCACACGAAGTCCACCGCTAACCCTCCTTCTTCATCGCGAAACCCTCCACCCAAAACCAGTAGGGCTGTCCCTGGGACAAATCCTCCATCGATACGCAACCCATCTCGAGCCTCTGGTGCTCCCTCTGCACAGGCTGAGAGGCCTGCTCCTTCTCATGCCAACCGTACCCAGGCGACTCCACCACTCGCCGGAGGAGCCTCCCTTCCTCCGCAAGACTATAAGAAGCTCTACCCTTGGGCCACCCCAACTCTGCTGAAAGAGACTTCCTCGATAACCACCGAGTTGGGCGTGCACCGATTGAGGAAAGGAGATCAACCCGACCTTTCCTTCCACAAGGAGCATGATAGCAAAGTGGCCGTGCTGCCCTGCTGCCCGGGTGAACCGATCTGCGCGGACGATAAGGGGGAACGGCGAGTTGTTCTGCTTCATCTACGCTACCTTCTTCAAGAAAGTGAAGTTTAGGCTTCCTTTTACCCGTTTAGAGAGAGAGCTATTAACCGAGCTCAACATCGCCCCCGCCCAGCTTCATCCCAACAGCTGGGCGTTCGTAAGGGCGTTCCAAATTCTCTGCGCGCACTTGTTGCTGCCAGCTTCAGTCGACGTCTTCCTCTTTCTGTTCGAGGCAAAGAATCCCGGAGATCGCCTCTGGGTCAGCTTGAACGGGATTGCTGGGAGATCAATCTTCTCAATCTTCCAACAATCTTATAAAGACTGGAAAGGGAAGTTCGTGAAGGTGTGCCAGAATGATCAAGACCCCTCACTGCTTGACGGTTTCCCCTTGTACTGGGTAAACAAGGGGAACAAGGACTCCAAGGACAGCTTCAGAAGACCAAGAAGTCCTGATAACATGGGGGCGTTAGACAAAGACCTTTGTCTCTTCTGGAAGAGCGTGGCTGCCGCCAACATCACCTTCCCCACTGCCTCAATCATTCCCTACGAGTTTTTCGAGAGCCAGCTCAAAATACACATAGGTTAGCTCCTACCTCCACACCAAGTCCTTCACTTCGAGTTAATCACTAACTTAGCGTCTTCACCACTCTACTTTGGCATTCTATTATTTTGTGTTGACCTTGATCTTTCATCCATGTACTACTTGTGTCATTTTTGTATAAATGCACTTGCATGTTTTGCTTCTACCTTGGTTGCTGATCTGTTTTTTACCTTGTGCAGATAACATGTTGGGAAAAGGGAAACTGGCAGAACTGAGGGCGATCGCCCGATCCCACAAGCTTGCGGCGGGCTCCCAAGCTGCGCCCAACCCGGTGGTGGCGATCGCCGCTTCTCAAGGCAAAACTCCTCCCCGAGGTCCAACTTCTTCTGGGGTACTGCCCGCCCCAGAAAGGAAAAAATTGGTTCTGAGGAGACCCAAGAGGAAGGCTCCTCAAGTGGTGCAAGAGGAAGAAGAGGATGATGAAGAGACTGAGGATGGCCTCGTTACTAAGAGAGCAAGGGCGGCCCCCTCTTCACCACCTGCACTCCAAACACCAACACCGCCCTCACCTCCAGCTCCACTACAACCAGTCCAAGCGACGCCCTTAGCCGTCGCGCCCCCAGTGGTCGAAAGCAGCGACCCAAACTTCATAGAGAACCCTCCAAGCGCCTCCACACCATTCGTATCTGTTGGAGAGGGTCCTCCTTCCACTGCTTCTATTGCTAGGGCCGCACTAGGAGGAGATGAGGGCGCTCAGATCTCGTCGATACTCATAACAGAATCTCCGACCTCACCACCACGGCAAGAAGCCCCCCTCGCCCTACAAACTCAAGAGGGTGGTGGTGAAAGTCAGCACCAAACCCCTCCAGCACCTCCAGCAACAACCTCAAGCCTCCCAACCTCCTTCGGAGAGATCTTGGGACCCTTCACAGCCCGACTGAAGATGATGGCGGAGGATCTTCCCTCGATTGTATCAAAAGCTGTGAAGGACTCCCTCAAGAAGCTTCAAGAGGAGAACTCCGTGCTCAAGGAGTCAAACCTGATGATAAGGGCTGAGGCTGAGAAACTCTCTTGCAACCTGATGATGGTGGAGATTGAACACTCAAGGCTGGAGGACACCATGGATGCTGAGCTAAGGAGCACTCGCAAGGAAGCCTCCGACCTGCGCCAGAAACTGCATCTCCAAGTCCAAGAGAAGATCGACTTGGAAAGCAAGCTAGTCCCTTATAGGCTCAAGGTGGCAGACTTGGAGGCTGCAAAAAAGGCGGACGCGACCAAGGTGGAAAACCTTGAGAAAAGATCAGCAGATCGGGAGGTTCTCCTTGGGAAGGTCGAAAAAGAAAGGGATGATGCTCTTGCTGAGCTCGCCGAAGCTCGAGAGGAGGCCAAAAAGGTTGCTGCAGAGTTGGCCGAGGCTCGGGACGAAGGCAAAAAGGCTACTGAAGAACTTGCTCGAGCTCGTGAGGAAACGGAAGAGCTGAAAAAGCAAACACAAGAGCTCGAGCAAAGCACTGCCCAAATCCTCACTGCCGGGTTTGACGCCGCTCTGGAGCAAGTAGCATGTCAGTATCCTGAGCTCGACCTTTCCATGGTGTCAATCTGCAACGAGGTGGTGGATGGGAAAATTTTACCCTCCGAGGACTAGCTGCCTCCCTCCATCACCTTTTCCTTTGTAAAAACTTTATCTGTAATTACTGCTTATGTAACTGTTTATGTATGTATGCAAACTTGAACTGCAACTTCTTATGTGATTTTCACTTCTCATATATCGTTTTCTATTTACTTTGCACGCCTTTACCTTTACTTGTTGTGTGGTTTACCAACATAACTGGTGAGACTTACTCAAACGAATTAACTCAGCAGCATTCGAGCCTCACCTTTCACACACTGCTTCGATCTTGAATAAACTGTCAACCTTATAACAACTTATCAAACTATTAACTCAAAGTAAACTTGAGCAACTATTAACTCTTTAGCGATGACATTTAATATAACTTGTGAACTCAAGGCAATAAACCTTAACATAAGTTACTTACTAGGCAGCAGGTTTTAACTTAAACTAGTATCACAATACAGTTTACCTAATCTGCCCAGCAAAGTGAGCCCTTATTCCTGTCATCACCTGGAATTTTTCTGATCGCCGTAGGGTTCTGGCGATGTGAACTTTCTTGCCTTCATAACTTGACCATTGTTCCCTCATCTGGGAGGTAGAGCCGCCTTTCGGATCCTTCTCTACCCCCCTGAGTTTCAAAGCAATGAGCTGGATAGTGAGGTGTTCTCTTTGAACCTACCTTAGCTATCTTTTTAACTTCTTTCACCCTTCACGCCATACCTGAACTCGTTCAAGACGAGAAGGATTTTATCTGTCTTCGCACCGCCTACAAGCGTGGAAGCTTTCTCTGGTCTTACTAAGTCAATATTGATGTTTCACTTAAAGGGGGAAAAGGCGTTTTCCTTCCCTTCCCACCATTTAAGGTCAAGAACACCCCTGACCTTTCAATTCATCTTTCCTGAACTCACTCTGAGGTGAGAAGGACTTTTTCTGGTGCCTCAACTTGCCCAAGGTGTAAATCTCCTCCCCCCTGGATGCACTGAGGACTTTTAAACTGGTGCCTCAACTTTGCCCCAGGAATTACATCTCCTCTCTCGCTGGAGGCACTGAGGACCTTTAATCTTGCCTCTATCTGCTTGTGCAGAGAGGTCTTTGATCTGTTCTTGCCTGCACTCGCTCAAAGACGAGGAGGACTTCTTCTTGCCTGCACTCGCTCAAAGTTGAGGAGGACTTTTTCTCTTTCTCGCCTGCACTCGCTCAAAGGCGAGGAGGTTTTTTTCTCTTCTTGCCTCAAGACGCACGAGAGCGTTGAGGTCTTTAATCATCACTGGTGCCTCCGATCGCCGAAAGACGATGAGGACTTTAAAACTTTAACTACTGTCGCCGATCGCCAAAAAACGATGGGGACTTTGAAACTTTAAACTGATGTCGCCGATCGCCGAAAAACGATGGGGACTTTAAACTTTCAACTGATGCCGCCAATCGCCGAAAAATGATGGGGACTTTAAAACTTTTAACTGGTGCCGCCAATCGCC
Source organism: Phaseolus vulgaris (assembly GCF_000499845.2). Taxonomy (NCBI): domain Eukaryota; kingdom Viridiplantae; phylum Streptophyta; class Magnoliopsida; order Fabales; family Fabaceae; genus Phaseolus; species Phaseolus vulgaris. The sequence goes on from NC_023752.2 coordinate 49,816,091, forward strand.
GAAAAACGATGGGGACTTTAAAACTTTAAACTGGAAAGCATGCAGCATAACTTTGCCTTAGATCACGTACGAGTGATAAGGTCTTTCTTCTGAAAACTTTAGAAACCACAAGCATGCAATCTTAGAAACTTTAAACTTTGAAAACTCTTCTTTATTGGGTGGCCTCATTAAAAACCCTCCTTAGGGAAAAAAGAGTGCCCCCTTCAAACTGTTTTAACAGAAAGCTTGTAAATCTCTTCATGTTCGTTTTTACTTACAAAGCTTTAACTGTAATATAATTTGAGATGTGTGGCGTTCCAAGTGCGAGGAATCGCCCCTCCTTCTAACGTCTCTAAGCGGTAGGCGCCATTCCCGAGCACCTCGGTTATTCTGAACGGTCCTGTCCACTTAGGCGATAACTTGTTCTCCATCTCGTACTGATGGGCCTTCCTCATCACCAGGTCGCCTTCTCTAAATTGCCTTGGCATCACCTTAGAGTTATACCTTCGCTCAATCCTCCTTTTTACTGCCTCGACCTTTACTCTTGCCTCCTCCCTGACCTCATCCAGTAAATCCAGATTCAATCTTCTTTCTTTGTTCGAGTCTTCCGCCACAAAGTTTTGGAATCTCGGTGAGCTTTCCTGGATTTCAACTGGAATCATCGCGTCGCATCCATAAACCAAACTAAACGGGGTCTCGTGGGTTCTTGACTGCTCAGTGGTATGGTACGCCCAAACTATGCGTGGTACCTCTTCAGCCCACGATCCCTTAGCTTTTTCCAGTCTTCTCTTTAAACCTCTTAGCAACACCCGATTGGCAGACTCTACTTGGCCATTTGTCTGTGGGTGCTCGACGGATGCAAACACCTGTTGTATTCCCACCTCTTCGCATAGCTTCTTCAACAGGTGACTCGCAAACTGAGTTCCATTATCCGACACCAGGCGCTTAGGCACACCAAACCGGCACACGAGGTTCTTCCACACAAAGCCTTCGATCTTATGTGCGGTGATCTGGGCTACTGGCTCCGCTTCGATCCACTTGGTGAAGTATTCAATCGCCACCACCAAGTACTTCATCTGCCTGACCGCCAATGGGAAAGGTCCCAGAATGTCAATTCCCCAAGTATGAAACGGCCAAGGGCTGTAAATTGACTTCAGCTCTTCTGGAGGCACCTTGTGCCAATCGGAGTGCTGCTGACATTGCTTGCAACATTGTGCATACTTCTTGCAGTCCTCCCTCATCGTTGGCCAGTAATAACCTGCACGGAGAGTTCTTGCAGCCAGAGCTCGACCCCCGACGTGACTCCCACATATGCCTTCATGGAGCTCGGCCATAATTCTTGTACATTTTTCTCCGTGCACACATTCTAGGAGTGGGTGTGTAAACCCAAACCTGTACAGCTCGCCGTCGATCATGGTGAACTTGCTGGAATTCTTCTTTATCTTCCTAGCTTCCGTTGGATCCAGTGGGAGAACGCCATCTGCTAGGCAACGCTGGTATTGCGTTATCCATGTGTTTGGCTTATGCATAGCGCATACCTACTCCATGTTCACCCTCGACATGCTCTTATTCTCGGCGATCTCAAGGTCTCCTGGGTCAAGGACCTGTGACTCCTCGCCGCTTTCTCCGTCGACTTGCTTATCTAGAGGACCTGGTGGTCTGCCACAAACGCCCTGGGCGTCTTCAGAGTTTCTTAAATAACTGTCCTTTGCCTACCCCCCTTGCCTGAATTGGCGAGCTTGGCTAGCAAGTCAGCTCGGGCATTTTGCTTTCTGGGTACATGCACCACCTCAAACGAGGCAAAGGAACCCTTCAACTCCTGCACATACTCCAAGTAAGCCGCCATTTGTGGATCCTTGGCCTGGAACTCGCCTGTTACTTGTCCCGTGACCAACAATGAGTCACTCTTGGCCATCAACACCCTAGCCCCCATCTCCTTAGCCAACAAGATGCCTGTGATCAACGCCTCATATTCTGCTTGATTGTTGCTAGCTTTGAAGGCAAACCTCAGGGATTGTTCTATCAGCACGCCGTTGGGCCCTTCCAGAATGACTCCAGCATCGCTACCCTGCTGGTTAGACGATCCGTCCACCGAAAGTACCCAACGAAAATCGTCCCCCTCAACTCGTGCTGCCTTCGACGAGAGCTCGACCACAAAATCAGCGAAAATCTGCCCCTTGATCGGTCCTCGGGGTTCGTATTTGATGTCGAACTCCGACAGCTCCACTGCCCACTTCACCATTCTCCCGGCTACATCGGGCTTCTTTAAGACTTTCTGGATAGGCAAGTCGGTCCTCACCAGCACTGTAAAACTGTGAAAATACTGGCGCCACCTCCTCGCCGAGAATACGACCGCCAGTGCAGCTTTCTCCAAGGCCTGATACCTTACTTCTAGGCCTTGTAACACTTTGCTAACGAAGTAGATAGGTTTCTGAGCCTGGTCTTGATCTTGGGCGAGCACCGCCCTCACCGCCCTCTCAGTTACAGCAAAATACAACCTGAGAGGAGTTCCCACCAAAGGTTTGCACAAAATCGGCGGGCTCGCCAGATACTCTTTAAGCTTCACGAAAGCTTCTTCGCATTCCTTCGACCAGACAAACTTGTTGTTTTGCCTTAAGCATTGGAAATATGGATGGCCTTTCTCTCCACTAGCTGACACGAAACGAGATAGGGTGGCCATCCGACTTGTAAGCTGTTGCACCTCCTTCACGGTAGCCGGGCTCCTCATCGCCAAGATGGCAGCACACTTATCAGGATTTTCCTCTATTCCTCTTTCAGTCAAGAGGAAACCCAAGAACTTCCCCGCCTCCACGCCAAAAATGCACTTCTCAGGGTTTAGCTTTAATTTGAACTTGGCGATAGTGGTAAACAGCTCCTCTAGATCTGAGACGTGTTTGCTTTTCTCGAACGAAGTCACGACCATATCATCTATGTACGCTTGCACATTCCTTCCCAGCATCGGTGCAAGTACCTTATCCATCAACCTTTGGTACGTGGCCCCCGCGTTCTTCAGCCCGAAGGGCATCACCTTGTAGCAATAGCACGATCTCTCAGTCATGAAGGCGGTATTCTCTTCATCCATGGGATGCATCTTTATCTGGTTGTACCCTGAGAAGGCATCCAGAAAGCTCAGCAACTTGCACCCTGCTGCGCTGTCGACCAGGGCATCTATGCTTGGCAAAGGGTATGAATCCTTTGGACAAGCCTTGTTCAGGTCCGTGAAGTCGACGCACATGCGCCACTTCCCGTTGCTCTTCTTTACCAGCACGACATTAGCTAACCACTCAGGGTACTGGACCTCCCTGATATGGCCTGCGACGAGGAGCTTTTGCGTTTCATCCCTAATCGCCTGTCTCCTCTCCTCATTAAACTTTCTCCTTCTCTGCCGCACTGGTCTGACCTGTGTGTCCATTGCCAAATGGTGACACAAGAAATCGGGGTCGATTCCCGGCATGTCTGAAGCAGACCATGCAAAAGCATCCAGATGTCGTTCTATCACCTTGGCGATCTGGTCTTGGAGCTCACATTCCAAAGATCTTCCCAACTTGAAGACTTTGCCCCCGATCTCCCTCTCGAGCCACTCCTCGACGGGTTTGGGCCTGGTTTCCCTGGCGATCACCGCCCTGGCGATTCCCGACTCCCTCGCTTCCTCTGGGCGGTTTCTCGCTTCTTCTTCCCGTCCGACGCTCTTTCCCCCAATCTCAGCATCTACCATGATGACATCGTCTCCGGCGGTCACTTCCATCGCCGCATCAACAACTCGCCCTTCTGTTGGCCTGGGCTTCACACCGGGAGGCGGCGTCGTGGTGAAGTAGCTCACCGATCTCTTATTCTTGAGGTTGTTTTCGTAGCACTTCTTTTCCTCCTTTTGGTCAGATCTTATGGTGATCACCACCCCCTCCATCGAGGGCAACTTAACCTTCATGTGCCTGGTTGAGGGCACAACTCCTATTCCTATTCTGTTGAGGGTCGGCCTTCCCAACAGAATGTTATACGCCGAGGGGGCATTCACGACGAGGTACTTGATCTTCTCTGTCCTCGAAGCCGCCTCGTTTGTGAACGTAATTCTCAGCTCAATGTACCCCCTGACCTCCACCTGGTCGCCAGCGAACCCATATAAGCACCCTCCATAGGGCCTTAACTGGTCAAGGGGTAATTGCAGCTTGGTGAAAGTCGGCCAGAACATTACATCTGCCGAGCTTCCTTGGTCCACCAGTACTCGGTGGACCTTCCTTCCCGTCGTGACTAGCGAGACAACTATGGGATCGTTGTCATGAGGTACAACGTCCCTCAGATCCTCCTTTGTGAACGTAATGTCCACATCCGGCGAGTGATCTTCGAACACGTCTACTGCCATCACAGACCTTGCATATTTCTTCCTCTGCGATGCAGTTCATCCACCACCTGAGAAACCTCCAGCGATGGTGTGGATCTCGCCATGAGTGGGCATCTCATGCTGCTGACCCTCACTACTCGCCGGCTGAGAGCTCGACGCACCCCCCGTCCTCTTGTCCAGCAGGTAGTCATTCAAGAAGCCACTCTTGACCAAGTCGTCGAGCTGGTAACCCAGGGCCAAACATGAGTCAAGGGTGTGACCAAAACTCTGGTGGAATTCGCACCATGCATTCGATTTTGGTCCAAACACCTTGTCGCCAACTTTCTCAGGCGCCTTAAGCCTGGCTGCTATGTTAGGAATGGCGATCAGGTCCGCCAACCCCATGACAAACTTGTACCTGGGTGGGCGATTGAACTCCCTAGGGCGCCTTGGGCCCCTTCCCTTGTTTTTCTTTGGATCGTAAGGATGGCGAGTCCTTTGATCCTTTTTAGCCGTCGCCGTCTCCAGCACCCTCTACGGCTGGATTCTAGTCTGGGCCCGTGGCCTAGCAGGAGCCATGCTCCCTCTCTTTTCGGCGACTTCACTTTCGTCGGCGATGTGGGCCACCGCAAGTCGCCTAACTTCAGCAAACGTGGCGGGGTGGCCCCTAATCAGCGCCTCGCAGAAAGGTCCAGGCAGCACGCCCTTTTTGAAGGCGTATACCAACATCTCCTCGTCTTTGGCGGGCGAGCGGACCATCTGTGCCCCGAAACGATTCAAATAGTCCCTGAGGGACTCTCCCTGATACTGCCTTACGTCGAACAGGTCATAAGACACCCTAGGTGGCGCCTTGCTCACAATGTACTGGTCGACAAAAAGCTTTGAAAACTGTTGGAAATTGGTTATGTGACCTGTAGGCAGGCTAACAAACCATTCCAGCGTTGTTCCCTGGAGTGTGCTCATAAACATCTTGCAATAGACAACATCTGAGCCTTCTGACAGCATCATCTGCGTGTGGAACGCAGTGAGATGTGCTTCAAGATCCTCCACGCCGGTGAAAGAAGCTTTCACAGGTACCACACTCACAGGGATCGCCGTGTCCGTGATCGCCTGAGCAAACGGCATCGGAAAAACGCGCGGAGGCAATAACTTTTTTAGTCTCTAAAATAATATCTAATTTTGTCAATATAGCAAATAATTTTTATTGATCTTTAAGATTTCTATTTAATGATTTTTTTGTAGTGGTATTCACTATGTGCTTGGATTTAGGAGGAGAAAGGTAAGGATTTGAGAGAATGAATTTGGAATTATTTGAGAGGAAAGTGTGTAAAGTGAAGTTGTGAGAATAATTTATTAAAATTTGTAAGTGATACGATGTGTTTGATGAAATTTTTAATTTTTTTAAAATATTAGAATGTAAGTTTACAAATTTATCCTAATTTTTAAAAGGGAAATAATTTTTTTTATAAGTTTTAGTTAATTAAAATTTTGTATACTTATTTTTCTATATTATAATTTTGTTATTATTATTAATTATTAGTATTTTTTTATTAATAATATTATTAAATATTTTTATTGCTTAAATTTGTTTAATATTTAATATTTTTTATTTTTATTATAGATATATATAAAAGGTAAAAAAATAAAAAAATATTTTTAATATTATTATTTAATAAATTTATTTTAATTATTATTAGATTTGTAATTTATATTTATATTTATTATTATTTTTTATATTTATTTTTATGCTTTTAAAATTTATTTTAATTAATATTATTATTTATAATTTTATTACTTTTTTTTATATATTATTAATATTTTAAATTTTATGTATATTATTATTATTTTATAATTTTTATATTTATATTATTAATTTGTTTTCTTTTATTATTATTTTATAAATACATTTATATTATTATTATATAAATATATTAGTTTATTATTATTATTATATTATATTAAATAAGTTTCTTCATAATTCTTTACTTTTCTTCTCGTTCTTAATTACATGTATCATTTTCCGTAAATTACCTCCTTTCATTCTTCAGGATTGATTGTAAACAAACAAAACATTCTCATACAAATGTTTTTATATCTTATTCGAGTGAATATTCACTCGAATCAGTATTTATTTGGATCCAAATAGAACATTAATGTTTATCCAATGAGAAAAAATAGACATAAGAGAAACGATTTCTCATTCTTTTAAGTCAAAAAATTACACCAAATTAAGCGATTAACCTTACTTTTTGCATGCAATTTTTCTAAAGAAGTAGTTGTTACATGCTTTAAAGAAGTGTAAAGTGCTACATGCATTCCGCAACTATAATAGAGATACTAGTATAGTATCGTGGTGATTTCATATTTCTTTAATAATGTTTATCGAGATAAAATTTATTAGAAAAAAAAAGTCGATTATCACCTTACATAATTAATTATCTGTTATTTATTGAAAGAAGGATCGATTTTATTTGATATATAATCAATTGAAGAATAATCTATTACCTACCAAGATATTTTTGAAGGATAATAATTGTATTTTTCATTAATCAATTATGGCTCGTATTAGACTGCAAAACTTGAAAAATTATTATAAATATTGCAGCGTAAAATTGAAGTTGAAATCGATTTCAATTTTTATTTTAAATCATCATTATTATTATTAGTTTTTTAATAAATTAATATTCATAAATATATAAAATAAATAATTATATTAATAATTCAAAATTTATAACATTTTCTTAATTATAGTATTTTATTATATATATATATAAAATATAATTTATATAATAAAAGTAAAATATAAAAATTAAATATTATTAATAAAAATAAATAATAATAATAATAATAATAAGTATGGTTATTTATAATAACAAAAAATTATATAATAATAATAAATTAATTATAAAAATATAAATATAAAATAGTATTATTATTTAAATTTAATATAATATTATTTTTAATTATATTTTTATAATTATAAATATTTAAATATTATTTATTTTATCTAATAATTTTTTATATATTGATAATGTTAAATAATTTATATTTTTTAACTATATATTTGATCATACTGGGAATCATATTTTAAATGTGAATTTATTTAGGAGTTTTACTTACAAGAATAATGAATCTCAATATGAATACACATATTTTGACAAGATTCATCAAATAACTAACCAAACATGAATTTCATTACTGACTCTTTTAAATGATAGATATTTGACTTATGATTATTACTACTATCTTTTGAAACCTTATTCTAATAATTTCTTTTCTATTCATACACTTTGTTTAATATTTGTTACACATTTTTTATGATTAATTTTGCTTTAACTAATTAAAATTTACTACATTTCTAAATTTTTACACACATCTTTTACTATGAATATTAAAATTTTATTTAATATTAACAGAAAAAATGACAGTTTTACATAATTCATATTTTATTTCCAAAGTCAATTCTTAGATAGTATTAAAATAATGTTTTAAATACAAACAACAGAAATGTACAAATAAATAAATTATATTTACTTTTCAATTATTTTTTAAACATAAAGACAATTTGTAATTTAATTTTTTTATCAATTAAAAAATTAAATTTTAATCACATCAAATTACTATAGTAAATTTTTCTTTCATATTTCTTCACCCTTCATCTTATTTACCTTAATCTAAACAATACTACTCTTCTCTCAAATCAATCATTTTGCACTCCCTTAAATTCAAACTCTAATCGAAACAAAACATTAAAAAAAATATAATGAACCAATCAAATAAAAGATTATAATATTATTTTTCAACTTAAAACATTAAAACAATAAATTTATTTAATTCTTATTATATTATTCTTTTATTTTATTTATACACAATGTAAAATTTCAATAGACACTACAACAATTTATGGATTTATATAATCCAATCAAACCAACCCAAACAAAATAGAGAGGTTTGGTTCAAATTAGACATTCAAATAAGAAAGAAATCGCATCAATTTCACATAAGAAACTGCATCAATTTGATAGAAGTGTATGGGTTTAAGTCAGAATTTCTCGCTAATCCAATTGAAATCTACATTTTTCTAGCCTTAATGTAAAGTAAAAAAATTATTAAATGAAAAGCTATTTTTTACTAATTTTCAAATAAAGAAACAGTTGTTTAAAATAATTGAACCGTCATAATATGGAACGACTAAGCCTTTTCGCACGTCTGGGCTCATGATTAAGGGGACGATAATTGAACGAACGTTTCGATCTTGGTGTAGCCTGATAGGTGGGAATTTCGGAATAATTAACTACAATTACCCTGATGTTAAGGGGAAAGTGCATATCATTAATGACCCGATACAATATGCATCTTAAGAAATATTTTAGATATGCTGATAATGCAAAATACAAGAAAAAGAGGATTTTGGGTAATAAAGGACAATAAACGTGACATACCTGGGCTACAATAGGGACACATACGCAATTAAAGAGGACGAATACCAAAACTATAAAAGGGGAACAATGAAGACAAGATCTTTTTCCACCTCCACGAGAGTTGCTGAAAAATGTTTATTGGTTTCCACCTTAACGAAATGAGGAACACCAGACAAACAACTCAACAAGAGAATGACGTTCAAAATCCCACGATTGAAGAAATTTTATAAACTATTCAACAGTTGCAACAGGATAACAAGGAAGCAAATGAGGAGGACAGAGGAATCGAGAGAGGAATAAGAAGGAAGCAAATGAGGAGGACAGAAGAATCGAGAGAGGAATAAGAACGACTGAGGGAAGAAGTAGAGATGTTCAGGAATTTAATGGAAGAAGCCCTAAAAGCACACAAGGAGTTGATGGGAAAAATGCACGCGGAAGCAACACACAATCACGAATCAATTGCAGAAAAATAAATGACACAAGTCGCCAAATGCAACCTACATCCACACTCTGAACCTTTCCATAAGTACTCTGACTGGTCTATCTGAACCTTTCCATGCTCGTTCATTCTGAATTTGACCTGGCCCACGAGATTCTGTGAACCAGACTTTGTTTATCTTCTGAACTGGGACGGTCACTCCCTCAGACGGTAATCCGACCATATACAACGAACCTTCGTCGAGCTTGGAACAATTCTAACATCCTTCAAAGTCCAGAAACCAACTAGTGCCTTCAACACTATGTCACCCATGCCCGTCACTACAAGAAAAACGCGAATTACATACAGATTATTACATACGGATTAAATTCCGTATGTAAATATCAGCACCATAAAATAAAATTAGCAGTGAATGGGATTTGAAGCCAAGTTCCTTCAGCAATCTTTCAGCAACCAAGTAAAATTTAACCACTACACTAAGCAAATTCTTTAGTTTTATTATGATTTTTATTATACTTATTATTATTAATAATACTAACAATATTAATAATATTAATAATATTAATAATACTAACAATATTAATAATATTAATAATACTAACAATATTAATAATATTAATAATACTAACAATATTAATAATATTAATAATACTAACAATATTAATAATACTAATAATACTAACAATATTATGATTTTTATTATACTTATTATTATTAATAATACTAACAATATTAATAATATTAATAATACTAACAATATTAGTAATATTAATAATACTAACAATATTAATAATACTAATAATACTAACAATACTAACAATATTAATAATACTAACAATATTAATAATACTAAAAATATTAATAATACTAATAATAATAATAATAATACTAACAATATTAATGATACTAACAATATTAACATATGAATCACATTTAATTTATCTATAATCTACTTGAATCTAAACATAATTTATTATATTATCTATTAGTATGAATCAAATTTAATATATGTCATACTCATCATATTACCTATTACATTAAAATCAACTATCATATTAATTATTATTTTACGATCATATTGACTTAATTAAGTTCATTATAGGTAGTTGGTTTTACTTGTGTGTTATATATAGTAAAGAATATTGTCAACAAACAATATTATCTTTTAACATAAAATGATGACTTTTACATTAACTATTAATTAAATCTCTAATACAGATTACTAGTTAGCATATCATTATAGTTTAAACTATATTAATTATTCCATAAATCTATGTAAAAAGTTGTTACTAAATAACCCTTTCTACTAATATATAAATCATAATGACAAAGTGATTAAATAATTTATAATTTAAAATATTTTAAAAATTATACATTATATCAATTTTAATCTATGTAAGTAAATATTTGAAAATAAGATTTTTTTTATCGACAAAGAATAAAAAAAATTAAACAAAACATTTTAAGGATATTTCAATCCTTATACAAGAATCTCAAATCAGAAAAGAAGTGTAAGATACAAGCACCTATATAGCCATCTAACAAAAACTTCACAACTACCTATAATAACCTATATTTGAAAATAAGATATCAAATAATTTTATATTAATATATATATATATATATATATATAATATGAAAGTAAATTTAAATTTAACCATGAGTTTTAAAAAATTAATGATTAAATAAAGAAATATATTAATCAATATATATATGTATTTATAGTATTAAAGTTATATTAATATTATATAATTTCTTCCTTTTTCTCTCTATCTATCTATATTCGGATAAAAGTAATATTACTCAAGTCAAATAAAACTACTATACACACACAATAAATATCTAAATGTATATTTATATCAAAATTAATATTAATAATATGAATATAATATTGATAATATGAATATAATATTAATAATATGAATATTAATACTAATAATATTAATAATAATATTAATAAATATTAATAATAATATGAATATTAATACTAATAATAATAATATTAATAATAATACTAATAATAATATTAATAAATATTAATAATAATATGAATATTAATACTAATAATAATAATATTAATAATATTAATATTAATAATAATGTTAATAATAATATTAATAATAATATTAATAATATGAATATAATGTTAATAATAATATTAATTATAACATTAATAAATATTAATAATATGAATAATATTAATAATAATATAAATATAATTTATTTTATTATTATTATTATTAATAATTATATTAATATGTATAAATTATATTAATATGTATAAATTATATTAATATGTATAAATTATATTAATATGTATAAATTATATTATATGTATAAATTATATTAATATGTATAAATTATATTAATATGTATAAATTATTAATATGTATAAATTATATTAATATGTATAAATTATATTATATGTATAAATTATATTAATATGTATAAGTATAATAAAAATGATAATATGACCAGAGAACTTTTCTGGTCTAGTGGTCAATGCTTCCCCGAGTCATTGGAAAGACTTTGGCTCGAATCCTGGCCGCTGCAATTTGCTTCTAAACATTATTTGGGGCTTGGGTTCGAGTCCCAGCCAATGCAAAATGCCTCTAGGATTATTAAAAAATATAGATAGTGATAAATAATAATTTGTAATAATGAAAAAATTAATTTTTTTTTTTTTACATTACATACGGATTTTGACTGTATGTAATTCCAATTTTTCTTGTAGTGCGTAACATCAAGAGTTTTGTTGTCCGCTAGTCTTACCTTTCCAAAGTCATCCAATAACTAGATTCTGCAATGCTTTAGAATCCATGACCAAGGAATCCACACTGTTATCCGTGCAACAGACTAAAAGGTCCTCGTCCGCGAAGTCTTCTGCAATGTTTACTTATTTATCATCTGGGCATTGATTCCTAAAATGCCCAACCTCCTTGCAGTTCCAACATGTTACACTTGAGCAATCCTAAGTCTTTGACTGACTTCTTCTTTTGTTCTTGCTCCCACTATCTCTGATATTTTTCTTACCTCTGATGATATATAGCGATTCACTAGATAATTCCCTATAACTCCTTCTTCGGACATCCTCGCCAAGAATGAGATCACGAATCTTCTCAAAAGTGAATCCATCTGATCCCGCTGAACTGGTAACTGTTGTAACCGTTCCGGACCAACTGTCAGGCAAAAACAATAATAGTAGTAAAGTTTGAACTTCATCATCGAACTTAATGCCCACTGACATAAGTCTGGCTAAGATCGATTCATTTTATTGTTGTGCTCAGTAACTGAATTGTCTTAACTTTGTGCCGCAGCGAAAAGCAGCCCCACCCCGCGCCTAACACTTGCATTGTCACTGCTACACTAGGAGAAAAATGCATGCGTCACCCCGCGTCTTCCGTCACTGCCATCGCACTGCACCTCCATGCCATCTCGCTCACCGTAAGCACCTGCACCTGTTCGCCGTGAAACACGATCCGTCGTCTTACTGGCGCACTCCGCCGCACTGCTTGGACACGACCTTACAACGAGCAAGCCACCAGCACAACGTCGCGAGCCGCAACCACTCATGTCGCGACCTACACCATTGCACGTTGCATTGCCTACTGGGCGCACCTACCGCGAGTCGCAGGTCTAGGCTGTCGCGAATCCTGGGCCACCGTGAAACCCTAACTTTGAAACCCTAACTTTGAGACGCTGCTGCAGCCCCCTACAAAACCCTAACTTTGGGACGTTGCTGCCGCCTTTGCGAAACCCTAACTTTGGGACGCTATTGTAGCCCCTTCCTAACTTTGGGATGCTACTACAAAACCCTAGCTTTGGGATGCTACTTCAACCCCTACGAAACCCTAACTTTGGTATGCCGATGCAGCTCCTGCGAAATCGTAGTTTTGGGAAGCCGCTGCAGCCACAATTTTCACGTCTCGTTGAATAATTTCTGTTGATCGGATCTCTAGTGTGTAAACGAACCAAGTTCTGATACCACTTGATGGGAAAAACCGCACGCGGAAGCAACACACACAATCACGAATCAACTGCAAAAAAATAAACGACACAAGATTTAACGTGGTTCGGTCGCCAAATACAACCTACATCCACACGGGCAACTATTAGGTTTTCATTTTATCATATTGCACACCAATTACAAGTACAATGATCTCTTTAAATATAAATTATAAATGTGACACAATGATTAAACTCACTCACTAAACACGGTGTCTAGTCAGCCCAACCCAATTGGTCCTGACTTCATACCCAACAGGAGTTACAAAAGATGAACGAGGAATTTCAAAGCTTAATACATAAGGAAATGATACGACAAGGGAACGATTAATTTCTCTAAATGCATCCACGAGCTAATCCACAACCATTCACTAACAACATCAAGTTTGAACAGGTCCCACCTAGTTTGATAGTACCAAAAATTACTCCCTTTTTCGGGAATAGGTGAGTCGAAGCTTCATCTCAAGGCTTTCAGGACATATATGCTTGTCTCTGGCGGTTCGGACACGGTGCGATGCAAAATATTTTTGACCTTCACAGGAATCGCCATACAATGGTTCAACAACATACCTAATCATTCAATTCCTTCATTTCAGGTTATTCCGCCATACAATAACGACATCCTTCATTAAGCCTTTTCGCAACCCTCGGCTCAAGGTTGGGGTTGTGAACCATCTTGTCCGAACATGAGTCGTTAAGCCTTTTCTCATGCATCGACTCAAGGTTGGGGATTGTGAATCGTCATGCTTGGACATGGAGCAGTTAAGCCTTTTCGCACACATAGGCTCAAGGCTAAGGGTTGTGAACTATCCTGAACGTGAGGCGGTCTCGCCCATGATTGAGTGGATGATCAGTAGATGAATGTTTCAATCTTGGTGAGGCCTGATAGGCAGGAATTTTTGGAATTTTTGAATAATTTACTACAATTACCCTAATGTTAGGGGTAAAATGCATATCATTAATAACCCGATACAATTCATCTTAAGGAATATTATAAATACGTTGATAATGCAAAATACAAGGAAAAGAGGATCATAGGTAATAAAAAACAATAAATGTTACGCACTTAGGCTACAATAGGGACACATACACAATTAAAGAGGATGAACACCAAAAATATAAATAAAAAGGACGGGAGAAACGAGGAAGACACAATCTAGAAGTTACTGCCTAGAGTCCCATGATTCTTAGACCAGATCATGAATCAATCTGGATAGATAAATATAAAATACGAGTTACTGAAACAATCCAAAATCACATTCAACTTGTGTAATTTTGCATATATATATTTTTATCATGATAGCCTCTCAAGTATGACTTGAAAAAAGTATTTTGATGAAAACATATAATTAAATATGAGTGAAAAAAATATTTAATTATATTCAAATAATTTAGATATATCTAAATAACTAATGATATATATATATATATAGATTATTTATAATTAATAATTAAATGAATGTTATAAATTATTTAAATATTTATATAATTAACTATATTTTTTTTTTGGATATCAAGCTTTTATTTTAAAGTCTCATAAATTTATAAATATATGAGAACACACTGAAAGTATTCGTCCAATTTTTTGTATTTAATATATACATTGATATATTGATGTTTTTATAAAGTTCTTACTAAATTAATTATTAGATAACTCTTTTATAGGTGAATTTCTACTTGATCTTCTATAATAAACTTGATCTTATTTCTTTCGAAATATCAACTTAGTTCTTTGGAGATATCCTTTTTTCAACCTTGGAAGTATAACACTTCTTTTCATTAAGAACATTTGACACTCATGGTACAAATTTGGTAAAAAAAAATTTCATACAACAAAGTTTTATTCGAAGTTGAACTATCATTTCATCTTCATCCAATCTTGAGATGAAGTGTGTTAGAATATATTGTCTTAAACGAGAGGGGGTGAATTGTTTAAGAGAGGTTTTTGAAATCTTTTTGAAGTTTAACAAAATTCTTTGTATGAATCCAGAACAAAAATCAGGTTAGCCAAAAGTTCAATAAAACAATAAAGCCTCAGAAAAACAACCGGTTGTTTCTGCGAAACAATCGGTTGTTTATACTAGTAAAAACTAAAAACAAAATGTAAATGAGTTTAAGGGTAAGGGAAAGATACACCTAGGGGTGGCAAAGTGGGGCGGGCCATGTGGGCCGGCCCGCGGCCCGCGATAAAAAACGCGGGGCAGGCTAACGTTTTCAACCCGCTGACCCGCATTAGCCCGCCCCGCATAACCCGCGGCCCGCGCGGGCCAACAGCGGGGCGGGGCGGGCTGGCCCGCTAGCCCGCAAAAAAAAAATAATAATAATAATTGACTTGACTTGTTAGAATATAACTTTCTCTATTCATCAATTCTTAAAATTTATTCTATAGTGGTTCATTACATTACAACACTAAGGATTCTAATTAAATCTAGAGTGATTAAACTATTTCTTACAAAATTTGAAGGTTCCTTTTAAGTGATCATCCCTTTATATTGAGACAATGATTTAACAAGACATACAGTTAATTTTATATTTTGTGAGCGCATGAAACACGGGAATCAATCTCGTTAAAAAAAAACTTTCTCTATTAAGTAACTGGTATAGACATATACATAAATTTTATATCCTGAATCCTTTGTTGCGTTTGTTCTAAGCTTGGTTTCATGAACATTGATTTTCAACCTCTCAGTAGGATTAGACAATAAACTTCTAAAAAAAATATAATAAATCATTAATTTTAATTTTTTTTTTCTTTTAGATGTTTCTGCAACACTCAATTGTTTTTTCTTCTACGTTAAAAAAAAAAAAAAAAGCGGGCCGGCCCGCAAGCCCGCGGGCCAACCCGCATGCAGGGCGGGTCATGAAAACCAACCCGCATTTTGTATGCGGGGCGGGCCAACCCGGCCCGCATTTTGTGGGCCTAAGCGGGGCGGGCCTATGCGGGGCGGGTTGGCCCGCTTTGCCACCCCTAGATACACCAACAATTTATACTAGTTCACTCTTAAACCAAGAGCTACATCCAGTCCTAGAAAACCACTGTGTAATCCACTAAGTAATCAAACCAGATTACAACACACAATCCACCAAAGCAGTGACCTTGAACCCTTCAAGAAACACACTCACTTTGGAAATTCACACACCAAGAGTATTGATCTTGACCACCTCAAGAACACACAACACTCCTTGGCAACACAACACCAGAAATACAGAAGGTTGAGAAGAGATTACACTTGTTTACAGAACAATCTGGAATCAATACAAATGCAATCCTATTCCACTCTCTTAGAAAACCCAAAGCTTTGATGTGAATGTTCAAATCTTGAATCAGCTCTTTCACAAGGAGCGTATTCAGTTGGAAATTATTTAAAGCACATTCAACCACCAAAACAGAATTCTGTTAGGATTTTCAAAGAAACAATCGGTTGAAACCACGAAATAATCGATTGTTTGGTTTGACAGTTAAGTCAACCATGTAAGTTTAAAACATGAATGAACGTAAATTGAACACATACAATAATGTTCACATATTGATCTTATCATATCATGATTCTCACACAATCATATAATCAAGAAGGAATAGACACTTACCTTGATCCATGAGTGATCCTAATTGAGCAATTACTTTATCTCCTTTGGCCCAATCTATCTCTTAGCAATTCCGTTCTTGTCACACACTTTCGTGATGGTTAACAGTGAGACAACTATTATTTGCAGAGACAGAACCCTATAACCTTTAGTACCCAATCTCCATCAGATGTAGGTTTTCATTAGGTATATCATCAAATATATATTTCTCATGTTAACCAATGGGCCCTTTATTCTATTATTATTATTATTAAATCATATTTGGGCCCAAAGCCCAAACTCTAAGTCATGTGAGTCACTTTATAGAAATTAATTTACATAATTTCTTACATTCTCCCACTTGACTCATATGAGTTATAATACTTTCATGATTTAATAATTACATAAATGCGCACTAAAAAGGCCTTACATAAATTGGTTCTATCATTAATCATAATCAAGGATACATAAATAATAAGAGTCATGGCGGTTACATGTCATTTTAATCGACACATTTCCTTTCATGTACTACTATATCATCCTTTCTCCTTAATATGACTTTATAATGAGAAATCCATAATAGGTTCAAACATAATGTCATTGTCATCAATAAGAACATAATTTGTTTTCCACAACATAATAACATAATTTGCATGCATATACATAAAGTAGAAAACAACATAAATTTCAAAAACATTATTTATCAATGAGCTCAAAGTGTCAAATAAGCATTAATAACAACATTCATAATTCACTAGTAACATAATGCCCATATTTACAACATGACCAGTAAATGTTTTGGGCGGTAACCCTTTTATTAAAGGGTCAGCAATCATAAGATCAATGCTAATATGTTCTATTGACACTTTATGTTTCTGAACTTCTTCTTTAACGACAAAGTATTTCAATTCCATATGTTTAGCACCTTTGGAATACTTGTCGTTTTTAGAAAAGAAGACTGCTGCGGAGTTATCACAATAAATTTTCAGCGGCTTGGCAATACTGTCAACAATTCCAAGTCCTGAAATAAAATTCCGCAACCAATTAGCCTGAACTGTGGCCTCAAAGCATGCCACAAATTCAACTTCCATAGTGGACGCAGCAATGACTGACTGCTTCGCACTTTTCCATGAAATCGCTCCTCTGGCTAAAAGATACACATAACCAAAAGTAGACTTTCGTGTATCCACACAGCCGGCAAAATCTGAATTTGTATATCCAATCAAGTCAAGATGATTAGATCTTTTATAAGTAAGCATGTGATCCTTCGTTCCTTGCAAGTATCTTAAAACTTTCTTTGCAGCTTTCCAATGATCCAATCCTGGATTACTCTGGTATCTACTAAGCATACCAAAACTAATATCTGGTCGTGTACAAGTTTGAGTATACATTAAACTCCCAACAATAGATGCATAAGGTATATTCTCCATCTGTTTCCGTTCCAAGTCATTCTTTGGACATTGCATGAGACTAAATTAGTCTCCTTTCTGTATTGGAACAGGAGATGTCGAATATTTATCCATTCTGAATCTCTCTAAAACTTTATTAATATATGCTTTCTGAGACAAACCTAACAATCCTTGTGATCTGTCACGGAATATTTCAATTCCTATCACATAGTATGCCTCACCCATATCTTTCATCTCAAAGTTATTAGAGAGAAACTTCTTAGTCTCACTTAATAGACCAAGATCATTAGTTGCAATCAAGATATCATCAACATACAGAATCAGGAATATAAACTTGCTCCCACTGACCTTCAGGTATATACACCGATCAACGATATTTTCCTTAAACCCAAAGGACACAATAGTATCATTGAACTTAAGATACCATTGCCTAGAAGCCTGTTTAAGCCCGTATATTGATTTCTTAAGTTTACACACCATGTGTTCCTTTCCTTCTTCAATGAACCCCATTGGTTGGTCCATATAGACATCCTCTTCTAAATCCCCATTCAGAAAGGCAGTTTTGACATCCATCTGATGCAACTCAAGATCATAATGAGCTACTAATGCCATGATAATTCTAAAGGAATCTTTCTTAGAAACAGGTGAAAATGTTTCCTTATAATCAATGCCATCCTTTTGAGTAAAACCTTTGGCAACAAGTCGGGCCTTGTAACGTTCGATATTGCCACGAGAGTCACATTTAGTCTTAAAGACCCATTTACACCCGACTCTCTTGCATCCTTCTGGCAATTCTATAAGGTCCCATACATCATTCTGTGCCATTGATTTAAGCTCATCTTTCATGGCATCTAACTACTTATCAAAATTATCATCATTGATGGTGTCTGAAAATGAAACTGGATCATTATCAATACCTAAGTCATTTTCTGACTCTTGTAGATAAACCACATAATCATTCGAAATAGCAGACTTTCTTTCTCTTTGAGATCTTCTTAATACTATTTCTTGTGGTTGTTCTACTACAGGTTCATTGTTAACTTCATGATCATTAATTTGTTGTTCTTCTACTACAGGTTCATTGTTAACTTCATGATCATTAATTTGTTGTTCTTCTTCATTGTTGAGTGACTCAACTACATTAGGAACAACAATACTTGAAGTAAAGGTACTAGTTAAAGGAACTTGTACTCTAACTTCCTTAATCTCCACATTTTGTGAAGTATCACTCCCACTGGTTTCACCATTTTCAATGAACCGTGCATTTCCAGATTCAACAATTCTTGTGCTATGGGTAGGACAGTAAAACATATACCCTTTTGACTTTGTTGGATAACCAATGAAATATCCATTGATTGTTCTTGCATCCAATTTCTTTTCTTGCGGATTGTATATTCTTACTTCTGCCTGACATCCCTAAACATGCAGGTGTCTCAAACTGGGTTTCCTTACAATTCAAAAAGGTGTTTGAACTGCCTTACTAGGAACCCTGTTCAATAGATACATGACAGTTTTTAAAGCATGCATCCACAATGAAACAGGTACAGTTGACTTACTTAATATGCTCCTAACCATATCCATTAAGGTTCGATTACGCCTTTCTGAAACACCATTTTGTTGTGGTGTACCTGACATTGTGTATTGAGCACAAATACCACGTCTTTCATGGAACTTAGCAAATGGACCAGGGTGTTTTCCACTTTCATCATACTTTCCATAATATTCACCAAGAATTATGTCAAACTTCAGTTAAGTTTGATTCAAAACATACATAATAAGCATTATGCTTACCCTTCTTTTCGAACCAAGCCTTACGTTTCAGAAAATCCTTTTGGAAATGTCCAGATTTCTTGCATAAATGACATTGCCATTCTTCTTCTGGAGCTTAGTAGATGACTCATTTATCTTCCGTGGTCCTTTACCCTTTCCATGTTTCTTGAAGACCTTCTTTCCAGCTCCCTGATTGTTCACATAATGTATAGAGTGGTTTCCTCGATTTTTCAATCTAGTCTCTTCCTGAACTAACATGTTATAGTTCTCATCCACTGCCATTCCAATATACTTAAGTCTTGCCGCAATATTAGTCATTTCAATGACATGTTCGTGCATAGTACGAGAACCATCAAATTCCATGGTGGTTAATGTACTCATTAATATCCCAACAAGAGACTTATCAGTAGTTTGGGAGCGCTCTTCCACAAATTTCATAAATTCTTTTGCACTATCAGTTTTGGGAAGAGCCGACTTAATATTACTTGTTATGCTCATTCGCATAAAGATACAGGAACGGATACTTGATCACACATGCTTAACATTAATACTTTGAGTCATAAACTAAACATACAATATAGATTCAGAAAACATTCTATGTATATTAATGTTCTCCTTTGGGAGATTCATTAATACACGAAACATAATGATGCTAATAGTATTAACTTTATTTGGTAAGATATATGCATTAACTAGAAACACTTGTTATCTTTGGATATACAAGCAAAACTAATAACACATACTCACTACCAACAATCGTATCCATCAATTATAAGGACAACTAATCAACCTTTGGGTAATCCAAAATGTCCTATAATAATGAATTTCCATTTACCCATATATATAAATAATTTAGCATCCATTCTATAGGTAATTGGAATAAAATTTATCAGTAATCTGGAATTAAATAAAACTTAAAGATTTGATCACTTTGGTGATTAACAAATCTATCATACAAATAATTCCAGAAATTATATCATTAATTGAAATAAAATTCATCCATAATTTGGAATTAAATAAAACTTAAAGATTTGATCACTTTGGTGATTACAAATCTATCATACAAATAATTTCATAAATAATATCATTATATGAAATAAAATTTCATCCATAATTTGGAATTAAATAAAACTTAAAGATTTGATCACTTTGGTGATTACAAATCTATCATACAAATAATTTCAAAAATTATATCATTAATTTAAATAAAAATAATACATAAAGCGGAAAAATTAATTTTCCATTCCTCACTTTCAATCAATTAATTAAACTTTAATTTAATGAACATAATAAAATTTCATTAAAACTTTAATTTAATACAAATTAAATTACATTAAAAATTAATACATAAAACAGAAAAATTAATTTTCCGTTACTCACTTTTAATTAATTAATTGAATTACATTATAATACAACAACGTAAATTTGAATTAAAGACTTTAATTAAACATTAATCAAAATAAAATAAATAAAAATAAAAATAAAGAAACATGACGTTAGGTGCAGAGAATTACTCGTACACGGTTCACTATTTTATTTATTTATATATTGTTTCATTATTTTATATTATAATACAATTATCATTATTTTACATTATAATACAAATATCATTATTTTATATTATAATACAATTCCCCGTTCACTTTATCATGAAACCCTAAAACCCAATCACAGTAACCACGCATCATGCGGCAATTGTCATTCCATACGGGTCAACTATTATTGTGAATTCAATAGCTGCAGGAACGAATTCACACGTGCAGTTTCATCCCTTACCCAGGCACCAAACGGTAGTTGATGTAAACCTTAATACATAAACCCTAATTTTAAAATTAGGGTTTTTAATTGGGATTATTTTAAAATTAGGGCTCTTTGATTTTGATGGTTTAGGACAATTAGGGATCTATTATAGAGGAATGAAAACCTTAATTTATAAATTCTAATTTTAAAATTAGAGTTTTTAAATTGAGAATATTTTAAAATTAGGGTTCTTTGATTTTGGAAAAGCATTAATGGAGAATCACAACATGAGCAACCGATGCTCTGATACCACATGTAAGTTTAAAACATGAATGAACGTAAATTGAACACATACAATAATGTTCACATAGATCTTATCATATCATGATTCTCACACAATCATATAATCAAGAAGGAATAGACACTTACCTTGATCCATGAGTGATCCTAATTGAGCAGTTACTTCATGATGGTTAACAGTGAGACAACTACTATTTGCAGAGACAGAACCCTATAACCTTTAGTACCCAATCTCCATCAGATGTAGGTTTTCATTAGGTATATCATCAAATATATATTTCTCATGTTAACCAATGGGCCCTTTATTCTATTATTATTATTATTAAATCATATTTGGGCCCAAAGCCCAAACTCTAAGTCATGTGAGTCACTTTATAGAAATTAATTTACGTAATTTCTTACAAACCAAACTTAAATAATTTTCAACCTTTTCAAAAACTCCTAAGAGTAAAACAACCGGTTGATTCGACAAAACAACAAGTTGTTTTTCACTTAGTTTGAAAAACACTTTATTTTAAAAAGTATTTAAAACACATTAGCTTTAGATTCAACAAAGGAGTGAATTACATATAAAACTACCCAGATCCCTCCCAAAACACAGCAGCAACACAGTCTTGCATCAAGCACAAAAGATTTGGATTCTTCAAAGCACAATTTGAATTCTTCAAAGCACTTGATCACTCTTGATCAACAAAGTCATCATTAGTCAATACTCTCAAAATACATAGAAAATCTTTTTCAAAAGAACGAGGAAACTCTCCAACACACAATAATTGTTTTGAAACAATGCAAACAGAAGAGAATTAACGAATTTAGTGCTAATTGTTGAAGCAACTACAAACCAAATTTTTATAAAGACTTTAGCTGTTGTACGACCAACACGGTACAAGTTATAGGATCTATATAATCAAATTGGTATACTCGTCCACACAAAAGTTTAATGATGACTTACAAAGTAGAGTTCAACACACAATGCGGGTTGTTGAGTCAGGATCCCTTCAGGAACCCCCTCCCCACCCATTGGCAAAACATTCCATTGAGAACTTTAAAATTGAAGTCCAATTTTAGAGGCAAGGTGCAAAGGTACGAATGCGACATTAAAATATAACTAGCAACAACTACATGCAAATCACAAACATGACTTTATCTCACAAAAGAAATTCCATAAATATAACTAACAACAATACTTCAAATCATTCCAACACCCCTTTAACTCTAATTTAATTTTATACAACTCACTCATAAAAGAAATTTGAACTCACTTTATACATATGTGTTGAACACATTTTTTCATAAATAAGTCTTTGGAAGATTTAGCATAGACAGGTGGTAATAATGTTTGAAGTTTTGAGGGTTGAGTTGGTTGCTATGAATCTGATGAAGTGGCCACCCCACATAATCAATAACAACATTTTAATTCAATTCAACCTTCTAAGCACATGGTCAATGATATAGACACATAAACACGCTGTTAAAATCAAACCAATTTTAAAAAATAATGTAAAATTCTTTGAAAACAAATCCAATACGACAACTCTTTTTTTTAATTTGTTGAATTTATTTTTTCCTACTTTGAATTTGGAATTAAAAATAAAAAAAGTCAAATAAAATTGCTTATTGTATTTATATATAAGGTTAACTGACTTACATAAATATGCTTTTGAAAGTTATTGATTGTATTTTACTTATTATATATTTATATGTATTAAAGCAAAATAACAAATTTGTATGATAAAAATAAGGGAAAGTTAAAATTATAAATATGACAAAAATCATACAAAAAGTATTTATATGTTTATTTACTAATTTTTTATTATAAAATATTTTAAAATATTATTTGGTAAAAATCGAAAAATCAAACTAAATCAAATAGTAGAACACTGATTCAGTTTCATTTAGATTTTATATTAATGTAAATAAAACGTAACTAAACCATGTTTAAATTTTATGTTTATTTTTTGAATGATTATTTAATGAAAGATAGAAAAAAAAAACTCTTATATATGTAGAGATAGAAAAAGCTTAATTTTATTATTTTCAGCTCAGTTTTTTTTTCATTTATTAAAGGAAATGTTAAAATATTGTTGTAAAAACATGAAACGTTTGTAAATGAAATATTAATTTTTATATAATGTTTATTATTTTAAAGAACTTAATAGATGTTAATAGATGTTAAAATAGTGCTTAATTAAAAAAAAAATAGTATCACGTAAATACCAAAATTTCGGTATTTATTTGTCTCTATATATGTCTCAATTTGTTTCATTTATAACTATATTAATTGCAACATGCATTCAATCTGCTACTTAAAAATAACAAAAATGTTCATCCTAAATGATGAAAATAACCTTATATAACAGGAAGGTGTAAATTCAGAACCTTTTAGCCGGAAATATTCTGATTTCAATTTCTGAAGCACATTTTTGAATTTCAGAAATTTTCATCCGGAATACATTTTAAATTTTGTGTTTCAGATTTTTTTGTTCGGAATGTTTTCTTTTATTTTTGAATTATATTTACTATTGCGAATTTTTAAATCCGGAAGAAGAGTAATTTTGAAAATTTAAAAAAATGATAGGCTGGAGGTTAAAATTGATATGTTGCAGGAAGAAATTGCCTAGACCCGAATACTCTAATCTAATATTAGGCATATATGGTAGCAAATGGCCCAACAAAACAGAAACAAATGGTCCTTTTTTTTTACTTATTCACAGTTTCTCTGTACATTTTTATAGGGTGGTTAAAAGATCAAATTTTATCTTTGTGATGACTTCTCTTATCTGTGTTGTCTCATAGATGGATTTAAGAAAGAAAGTGTTTTAGATTATACAATTTGAAAGATATTTTTTTATAAGAAAAATGATCGGTATAGTTGATGTAAATGTTGACTTTACACTCTTTTTCGTCTTTTTGATGCAACTCATTATGTGTTTTTCAACATTCCTTAACTTCATTGTAATAAGATACTTATATATTTACGCCATTTTTGCAAAGGTCATATTTCCCATTAACGTTTACAAATCATGAAATACACTTATTCTTGCTTGTATAGTGATTAAAAATTTACTTGTAATACATGTCATCATACTGAATAAAGGAAGTTTCTTTTTCCTTTAAGTAATTCTCATGTTATTGCTCATTTTGAACTTTTGCATATAAAGATATAAAATCCTTGTTATACCACTACCATGCGCAACCATAAATATGTCTTAAGCCTTATAACACACATGTTATATTTCGATTGTCCTTATGATTCAAAGGTAGAAACACATCCTCACAATTCATTTTGTTACAAAAGTGGAAAAGTAATCTAAAATACATATATTAAAACCATCCAAATTGATAGTGGAATATAGAACTTGTCATGCATGTTTATTTTTTTCCAAGGAATCATTCATCAAACAACATGCATTAAAACTCCTTAACATGACATTGTTGAACATCAACATCAACATCTTCTCAATGCCAGGGCATTACTTTTTTAATCTCATCTTCCATTAAATATTTGGTGTTTTTCACTCCACCAACATGCAACATATCTTATTAATTGCATCCCAACTCCTTTTTTACATAATTCTTCACCTTTTGAAATGCTTTATCAACATGTTTATCACATTTTTAATTTACAGGTGTTTGGTTGTGTATGTCATACGAGCACTGTCACTACACAATGGAAGAAGCTCAATCCCCAAACTCACCTCATATGTCTTTTTGGGTTTTACACCACACACGAAAGGTTACTTACTTTACAACTTACATTCACGTGAACTTACTATTTCTTGAAATGTAATTTTCTATTAGGATGATTTTTCTTATGTTCATAATCCACCTCTTATGACTTCTCCACAACCTTCTTTCATATCCCGACTTCCTTCACATATTTGAATGAACCTTATTCTTTTGAGTCCCTTCCTTTACAAAACATTTCTCATAATAATTTTATTCTTGACATGTCCCTTCCTTCGCCTGGTTCTCAAGTTTCTCAATCCTTTATTTTTAAATGATCCACTTGTTCTTGTCAGCCTCCTTCTTATCTTAAATATTACCACAATGCATTTACATTAACTAGGATCATTCCTGCAAGTATTTGTTATCCTCTTGAACATTTTCTTTTGTATATTCATCTATCTCCTTCTTTTCATAACTACGTGTTGTTTATCTCTTATATGTATGAGCCTAAGTCATATGTTGAAGCTTCTAAGTTTGATTGTTGACTTAAGTTTATGCATGTTGAAATTAATGCTCTAGAAGCGAATAACACTTAGATTCTCGCTGATTTATCTCCTCATAAAGTTTCAATAAGATATCATTGAATTTTTATAATAAAACATATTGCTAATGGTACCACATAATGTTATAAACCTCGTTTGGTTGCTAAGAGATACACTTAGATGAAAAGGCTTGCTTTTCTTGACACTTTCTCTCTTGTAGAAAAGTTGACTACTATTTATTTTCTTCTACATCTTACAACCATTCATAAATGGCATTTCAAATAACATGATGTCAATAATGCTTTATTGCATGGTTACCTTCATGAAGAAGTTTATATGCAACTGATAAATGTCTAATTTCAGTAATATTTCATTTTAAAATATAGACACTTATAAGGATTTATTGCTAATTTACATATAAAATAATCCCTAAGTTATACCTTTCTACATTTTTATGAGCTTTATTTGAATAAGAGAACTCAAATTTGGTGTTAACTGCAGATTTTTAGGGAGGATTGAAGATTTAAAGTAAAGGAGAATAATTTGAGCTAAAAAGAGAAAGTTGGAAGGTCCCAAGATGGAAAAAGATGCAGAGAAAGATTGAGCATTTTTTTTTATGTTTTATCACTTAGCCCATTAGCGCAACACATGAAGCCACCTAACCCTAGAAAGTTAGGATAAATAGGGGGCTAGAGGTTCAACCCTAGTGTGCCAGATTGAGGGAAAACACCATAGAGTAAATTGTAACCCAATTGGGAGAATGGAAGGTGCTAGAAGTATGCGTGTCTAATTCTACCCTTTGGGATTGAGAGTAATCTACTCAAATTCTTATGTATTGAGGTGATATCTTATATATTAATATTCAGTTCTTGATTGATTATTGGTATTGTTGTTTTACTTTTAACTTTCCGTGACAAATTGAGAATCTTAAATCTGTCCGAGAGGTATTTTTAGGGTTTGTACCTAAACAACAATGCTTAACATATTTGAGTGTTAGGGATAGACTTGAAATGTTAATTGTCATTAACGTCTGAATGTGATTCTAAGTTGTTTTTATAAATATGCGAGGGATCGATATTTAGGAAACATTTTTAAGGATTTTATATGCGAGGGATCGATATAAATGAATTTTCTATGGGCATCAATTTCAATCAAAGAACTTAATATTAACATGCTAATTAAAATACATGAGAGTGAGATAGATGAAACCCAATCCCTATTTTTCCAATTGAAGCAACTAGTTCTTTGTTTGATTTCTTATTGATAGTGCCAACATAATCAATTCAAAACTCTTTTTCTTGTTTTGTGTTATATTTAGCGATTATTGTACTCGATAATTCATTGTTCCTTGTGGGATCGATATCCGTCCTTAGGAACAATTATTACTTCTGACAAACTCGGTGCACTTGCCGTAAAAAGTCATCAGCAACCTTCTCCTAGCTTATGTTTCTAAATCTGGTCAAGTGTCATTTATGGCTTAAACAAGCTATTCGAAAATGGTACATGCAACTCTCTTCTTTCTATTATCCAATTGTTACCATTACTCAACATTATATCATTCTCTATTTCTCAAGCTTTTTGCATCTCATTCCACAACCCTTCTTGTTTATGATGACATCATCCTAACTAGTGATGACCTTGCTAAGATATCTCTTATTACCTCTTGTCTTGATTCTACATTTAAGAAAAAGGATCTTGGAAATCTTAAAATTTTCCTTGGCCATGAGGTATCTTGAGATAAATCAAACATCCATTTATGTCAAACAAAGTATACTTTGGATTTACTTTTTGGTAATTGTATGCTTGCTTTCAGCCCCATTTCTACTTCGATTGACTAAAACATTTGTATTTATTATGCTTTGAGTGATGTACTTGAAGGTGCAATTGACTCCATAAGGGGGGTTAATTGAGCCTGAACTCAATTCTCAAAATACAAAACAAACAAATGTAGTGTCTAAAAGAGTATAAAGTAGATACAAATTTATACTAGTTCACCCAACAATTAGGGATACATTCATACCCGTTAAGCAACTCGCTTAAGAGTCTTTAACTAAATGCATTTTAACATATCTTCGGGTACACTGAGTTTTAACACCTTTACAAGAATGAATATTCAACACCTATCTAGACACACAAGTTTTAACACCTCCAAGAACGAGTATTTTACACCTCTCCAGGTACACAGGTTTTAACACCTCTCCAATAATGAGAATTCTACACCTTTCAGGTACACAAGTTTTAACACGTTTCCAAGAAAGAGTATTCTACACCTCTCCAGGTACATGAGTTTTAACACCTCTCCATGAATGAATATTGTACACCTTCCATGAATGAATATTATACACCTTTCCATGAATGAATATTCTACACCTCTCCAGGTAAACAATTTTAATATCCCCTAGGTCAATACCTCTTTCAAAAAATGAGAAAAACACTATCGACAGAGAGAGCAATGCCAACTCATTGGGTATACTTCATAGAGTATAGGATTTACAAGGTTTAGCACACAACCCAACTCACTAGGTGCTTCTACGAAGCAAGTATAATATGTACAAACTCTAACATAAACTTGTATATTTTTTTTGAATCATTATTCTGTGTGTTTCTTCTTTGCCTTATTAGTCATTATATAGTCTTCAGAATGTGACCGTTGAAGCTTCATGTATTATATTTCTTCAAGTATTCGTTAGACGCTCAAAATGGTAATTCTTGCTTTGATTGATTCTTTCGCATCTTGAACGTGTGAGGAAATTCAAATTGTTTCTATTTATTCCTCATATATGATTATTGTAGCTTTAATCTTCTTAACTCAATCTGCTTATGAAATTTGCCATGTTGTTCCTTCTCCAATGCAGTAAATGCTCGAATAGGAAACATTTGCTTTGATGCAATATACACGTCTCCAACATATATTTGCACTTTCAAATTCTTTATGTATTTATATAAATTTTGAACGTTAAGGCTTGATACTTCTATATTTGACTTTGCTCAATTCTCAAGTTTCTCTTTCATTGTTTTCATGATAGATGCTCGAAATGGAAACCTTATATTCTGAAAGATTTGTCATGACTTGAATGTTTGTTGAGTCTTGAAGTCTTTCTTTGATTGTAAATATTTAATCATTAAAGCTTGAATCTTCCTTGAATTCTGACTTTGTGAAACTCATACTCTAGCATCTCCATTTTATCATTAGATGCTCTATAAGGTAACTTCAACTTTGACAATATCTTACAGGTCTTGACCAATTAATGTCACACGGTTTTGGACTTTAAACTCTTTCCACGTTAAGAGATATTTGAACGTTGAAGCTTTTGAATCCATTTAACTTGAGTAATTGTTCAAATATGCACACTTATTCTTCCTTCATGTAGTAAATTCTTTATAGGGAAACTTTAGCTCTGGTGCAATCTTCATGTCTTAAACATACATTTGAACTACCAACTTGTTTATCCATTCGTAGAAATCTTAACATTGAGCCTTTATCATCTATGTACTTGAGTATTTCTTTGTTGTACTATTCATATTCTTTTTCGTATTAGATGCTCAATTTGGAATGTTTGGATATGAGCCTTTAATGTGTCATATAACTTTTTTGTGCTTTTGAATCTTCCTTCACTTTGTATTTCTTTGTTCGCAACAACTTGATATGACTTTGATCTTCATTTGCGCGAATCTCGTTTCCCAACTTCATCTCTTTCCTATTAGACACTCAACTAGGAAATTTTGACTTTTAGCTTTATAGGGTCTTTATGTACCTCTGATAATTTATGGAAACAATATAAGTACCAGTGAACAAAATAATCATCATAATAAAGCATGAGTATTACTAAAATAATATCTTTCATTATTTTTTAATTATCCAATCCTTATATTTTAGGATTTTACAATGTAAATGCCTTTTCAAATAGTTTCCAAGTTAATACAAGATTTGAACATTGAAGTATAATCAAATTTTAACTTGATATATTTTCGCAAAATATATTTTGAAAAACTATTTAATATGGGAAATATTCGTGCTCCATTTTTTGAAAACTTTCTAGTAATACATTTTTCATTTGAAGATTTTCCATTACAATTTTAAACTTAATATTTAAGGCATAGTTGTATTCGAAATAGTTTATAATCAATATAGAAAATGTATTTCATCCAACATTAAAGCATATAATATTTCAGATTTTCAATGTGATCCATTTTATGTTTTAAAATACGAAAGCTTTCCAAAATCATTTATTCATAAATCTTATTTGAAAACTATATTTTATATGAATTAAGAATATCAAATAAGTTTTGAAAATATTAACACAATGATAGAAAGTGTTCTATGAATGCAAGAGTTAAGTATAAACACTCCCTAATATAGTAAACCGTCTGACGAGTAGAAGATGAGGTGATCGTTTATCATGTTCAAGCTTCAATGACTGTCTAGTGTGTCCATAAGCAATTTCTTGATAAGCTTTGTTTGTGCTTTTGGAGTCATATGCATTGTTGTGTCCTTTGGACGCATCTTATTAGACCATCTGGAACGTTCCAATACTATGAGATTGTCTAGCATATTTCTTCATAGTTGGACTCTCTAGCTAGTCAACTTTTCCACTTTGATTGTTCTCTTTACAAGATATAAACACTCATAGATTCTGAGACTAAGACTAAGTCATTTTCTATTGTGACTTTATTAGATTGTCTAATGTATCTTTTCATTGTGAGATTGTCTAGTGAGTCTTGCTCATCTTTCTAATTGGAGATCGTCTGATGTTGAGATAAAGATAAGATCATTTGATAAGATTATCTAGAGTTAATTCTTCAAAGACCGTTTGATGAGATCTTCTATTATGACCTAATGCTAAAGGATCGTCTAATGAGATTATTTGACAAGTTTAAATAAGTTAGAATGCCTAATGGGTCTTTAAATAAATTTGCACACTTAGTAGCTTCATTAGACATCTTAACACATTTTATAGTGTTTATTATCATCAAAAGACTTTTTTTATGTTGTGAGACATTTTGATGGGTGATAGATCGTCTAATGACTTAACAATACTCTCTTATCAGTCTATATATTGACAACTGATTGACAAACTTATATACTTAACACTTATCTTTATATCACATATATTGTTCAACATTTGAGTCAGTTTGCTTCATGCCCAACTTTATATCAGCATCAAACAACTTTTTTATGTTATTTGCTATTTGAAAGATATGCCTGAGTTTGTCATTTTTCTCGCTACTGATAATATTCTCCAACTTAAGGCCTTCATTAACTTGATTGGGCATGTTGCATTGATTCTCGTTGCTCTATTACTGACTTTTTGATTTATCTCAATTATTCTTTAATTTCATTGAATTTTAAGAAGCAATTTTCTGTTTCTAGGAGTTCTTCAGAGGTAGATGTCATGCCCGCTTCAATTGTTGATGTTTCTATTTGAAGATTTTTGTATTCTGTTTATTCGTCCATTTTTGTTATATTGTGATCATCAATATGCATTAATAATTACTTCTAATTAGATCTTTCATAAAAGAACTAAGCATATCAAGATTGATTGTCACATTATTAAGAACAAAGTTAATATTGGTTTGCTCAAGCTTGTGTTCATCTCTTCTTCATTAGAACTTGCCAATAATTTTATAAAGGCCTTATCTCCTATTGTGTTGTAAACTATTTGTTCCAAGTGGGAATATTTAATATTCATTATGAAAATATTTAATATTCATTCCCTACTTGAGGGAGTTCTCAGTTATAATGATAACTTTCTTTTAGTTTTGTTATTAGTTTGTTATGTGTTTTTAGAATATTTTTCAATTGCACGTATAACTTTTCCTTTTCTCATTTTATATATTTTCATCTCTTAATACTAAGATGAGAAGCCAGAAGCCTTTTTAATGTTTTTTTTTTGTTTTTTTAGTTTCTTCCATTGCATTTCTCTGATAATTTTTTTTCTTATAATAATTGTACTGGACAAGAGTGCTAGAATGCTCGGGATCTCGATCTAGGCATGTGGATATGGTCAGCTCGACTTTGAGCCCAAAGGCGGGTCATGAGTTTGGCCAAGTTTTGTTGATAAGCCCGATGAAGAATAATTAAAATAATAAGTTTGGTCATATATTAATATAAAGCTCTTAATTAAATATATATGTCGATATGTGTTAAATTGTTAGAATAAAATATATGTGAATATACATAGAGTTGTTTGTTAAATAGAATATATGTGCATAAGGTTGTTAATTGAATATATGACGATATTAATTAAATGGTGATCACCCGAGAATAAGGGTGCACGAGATTCTCTTATGCAAGTTAGCACCATGAGTAAAGGTGCCCGTAGGCAAAATATTATTTTTGTTGAGATTATATTCTCCTAATAGAAAGTTGTTAAAGAGATAGTTATAAAAAAGAGCTTGAGGTACGTTGTTTCTAAATACTAGACTGAAACTGAATACTTATCTTATTTTGTATGCTCTCACTGACTTGATCGTCAGAGTGTGATCAACAGGTAGAGCCCCTCTGTCCCAATGGAGCCGTGTGTTCCAGTGCAACGATAAGACGCATAACATAATCTAGAGGAGATAGGTTAGAAGCGAAGCTTTCCACCATAATCAACCGGTGAGAATAATAATATTTAAAAATAATGTGTTGTGGTATGACAAATAATTTCACATTGCTTAGAAGTTGAAGTAAAAAACAATTTAAATACACATTTTCTTTTAAGTTTTCAAAACCGTCTTTAAAAGTAAAACCGTGATGAAACTTTAAATTTTAAAAGGATACCTCTTATGTAGAGATTGAACCTAATAACATACTTAAAATCGAAACAACAAAATCATCTACCGTAATAAAAAAAAAAGTTTACAAACCTTCATTCTCCTTATTACAACTTTTTACAATTTCAAAATAAAAATATAAACACATTTTTTTTTATCTTTATCATTATGACACATATTACATTACTCAATAAAAAATTATAATTAAAATGTTTTCTAAAGCATCTGTCTGTAATATATTGGATAGAAAACTTTTCTACAATTTCAGTGAATTGTTATTTTTTAATTTACTTTTTTTCCTGACTCTTCCGAATATTTTAACCAAAAAACCTTAAACAAATAACATAATAGGGAGACGACCACGAACACGAACACGAACTCAAACCGTTTAAGCTTTCCGAGTTTTGACCTACAACACTCGAATCCTCTCTTGTGTTGTAGCCGCCTCGTGACCAGCAATGGCGGAAACTACTGCCGACAAATCTCAATCTCTCGCCGAGGTATTCTTCCTACATCTGTCTTCAATCTCTTTCCCCTTTCAATTCCGCTTCCAGAATATTCCTTTTCATTGGAGTTCCTCTAATCTTATTATCCATCGAAATTTCAAATCAGACCTAGATTTTGTATCTCACAATCTGGATTTCCTTCAACTCTGGATCAGGTTTCAGCTGCGAATATTTTTGGTAGAACAGTGTTTTTTAAAGTGCTTTCTAGTGTATGTTATTAAAAATTGAAAATGGTGCTGAACTTAATCCCTTACATTTTGTAACTGTTATATCTAATGATAATTGTAAGCCTGATCTATATCATGGACACTGAGTTAAGTCTCTATGTTGGCCGAATAACGTTATTCCTGTGTCTGTTGTTTTAGGTTTTGGTAGGATTGGTGTTATATTGGAATAATTGAGGTTTAAAATGTTGATTTATGTATTGGATTTTTTAAAATGAGTTTGGAAGGATTCGTTTTTTGTTTGGATGATAATGTAAAATCACTTTAGGACTGTTATTATAGATATGCTCAGTGGGTAGCCTACATACTGAATCAGTTTTGTCAATGTAAAAGGAGCAGATTTCAATTCTATCAAAATTAATTCTACTCAGAATGATTTTGAATAAAAAAAAGAAGCCCAAACAGAAGTACTGTTGGAATGAGTTTTATATGCTGCAATTGGGATTTTGAATCAACCAAGTTGTCATTAATCTTGCATTCCATTTTACTTCAATTTTCCTTTTATTTTGTATGGCTTATATAATTATAATGACAAAATTAATTGACACGAGATAACATAACGTTGGGGGTTTTGCACGTTATTTGTATGTATGTATGCTTACTCCTTTAGCATATGACTAAATAATGAAATTACCAGCATTATTTGTTGTTGGATAAATCATTTATGTGAATTCCATGTCATTTATTTGTATGTATGTATGCTTACTCCTTTAGCATATGACTAAATAATGAAATTACCAGCATTATTTGTTGTTGGATAAATCATTTATGTGAATTCCATGTCATGAATTTTTGAACTTCCGTAGAATTGCCGAGGTAAGATGTGATGCTAGCTTCTAACTTTCCCGTTTGGTAGACATGATCTTTTCCCTCAATTTCCTCAGCTCAATTTACATTTTTTTATGCCTCGAATCTGCATTCTTTTACACTCTGAAGGTTGAATTTTTGTTTTCATAGTGTTAGATAAGGCAGTGACGTGTTTTATTGACTTGCAGCAATATCATGTGAGTGACAAGCAGGAGAAAGCAGCTGTAGTTGAAAAGCCTGTTGAAGTCAAAGAAGTTGAAATCCCAAAGGAGGCTGCTTCTGTGGAAGCTGTTGTTGAGAAAATTGTGGAAGAAAAAACTCCTGTTGCCCCTGCAATTGCTCAGGAGAGTAGTGAAGTAAGCCCTCCTCCTGCTGAAGAAACCACTGAAGAGCAAAGTAGTGGAAATGTTGAAGATAACTCTGGCAATGAAGATGCCGCTGAAGAGACCCCTGAAATCAAGGTGACATTTACTTGAATCACTTTTATAGAATTAGTACATGAGTTCATGATAAGCAAGGTTGGCACTCCTTCCTCCAATTTTTCATATTTGTGCTATTATTTTCCAGCTTGAAACTGCTCCAGCAGATTTCCGTTTTCCAACTACAAATCAAACCAGGCATTGCTTTACCCGATACATTGAATATCATCGGTGAGTTATATGTCGTTGGCTTTTATTTCTGCTGAGCTCGTTGTTCACATTTCTCAAACACTGTTACTTTCTTTAATATTTCTACTGAGCTCATTGTTCACATTTCTCAAACACTGTTACTTTATTTTAATATACCAAACTCGTGTGCAGATGTGTAGCTGCAAAGGGTGAAGATGCATCAGAATGTGACAAGTTTGCTAAGTATTATCGTTCTCTTTGCCCTGGTGAATGGGTATGTATTTTACCATTGAACATTGTTGATTATCTGTTAAGTGCTAGGGTCTTTTTGTCCAATGAGATTTATTTCCTGACATTTCCTTTCGAGAACATGAAATTCCTATCTGTTTATGGTCTTATTGTATTCTTTTGCATGGAAATGGAATTACATTCTTGCTAGTAATATAATTTTTTATAAAGAATTTCGTCTAGTATTCTACAATTTAGCATTCCTTTTGTTTTCTATGCACTTCTCAAGATGTTTGACTAAATGCTAAATTGAAAAAAGTATTGAAAGATGGACAGACATTGATATCTATGAAAAATGACTAAAATAACAACTTTAGTTATTAAATATGTAAGGATGCTTTATGGAGGAAAACTACCTTGTTTTTGTGTATAAAGAGATCAGAGGGAGTTCTTAAGTTGTGGTTAATGTTCCTGTATATTGATAGGTGCAAGATACTTTGGCCCCTCAGTTTTAATTTTTAGATGTTAAATTAATTTGTGTCTTCTCATCTCATCTCTATGCCAACTTTAATACGTTATTATTCCTCAATCCCTTTAACTCTTGTGGCTTCTTAATCATTTCAGTTCATTGTGAGAACTTGGAGATGTACAATGTTCCTTCTCAATAAACCATGCCCCCAATTACCTGATATTGTACTTCATATGAAGATCTTCATTTTTTTTAAATGATTAGAATCAATTTTGTTGTTTACCATGATTAGCCCCTCCTTGAATAGAAAAGCCACACTTGATTGACTTGTAAAGCAATAACAAGAGAATGAATAGCATCAGAGATGAGTGTGCCTCGGATGAGTGGAAATCGTTGACAAGATAAGAGAGAATGAATTCCTATCATGTTGCTAGGGTTTGATGACCCATTTGTCAGCTAAAAACACGACCCAATCTGACCCAAAATCAAATCCCAACACCGGTGTTGCATGACCCTTTTGTTTCGCTAGGGTTCCCATACTTTTGTAAATAAAAAACAAAGGAGACTCAACGGTGTACACACCCCTTGATGTTGACGCTGTTTCTACGACTGCTGTCGAACAACCATCACTTCCGTTACCATCGAAGTATTCACTTGCTAATACTTGCTAGCTTCACTGTTGTTGGCATCGCAAACCATCATCGCTGGTGTTGTCTTTTGCATTGCCAGTGCTCGCTCTCTGTTCCAGTCGCTCTACTCTTCCGTTCTATCTTTGGTTCTTATGCTGTTCTGCTCACCCTGTCTTTCCTTCGAATTCGACTGAGAAAAAATCGTTTAGTTGTGAATTAGATCTTACTACTTAAGACTAGTTATTTTTATCTATCTATATTATTTTTAATGCATGCACACGTTTATGATTATTATTTTCCGTGTACTCGTTTATATCCTCTCTAGTTTGACAACCTTGATGCCAGGAACATTTGCTTACGTTTGACTATTCTCAGGTTAAGATATAAAATAATTTAAATTAAAATGTAAGCTACATGTGTAGAAGACAACTTCTGATGTTCCCATTCACATTATTTTCCATTTCTTTTTTTTACTAATGGCTTTCTTAGACATTTCACAAAAAAATGTTTATTAGTTTATTTTTTTTCCTGCTAGTACTAATCTTGAAATTGTGGATGTGTGCTAACAGCCTGTTTTCGTAACTTTGTCTATGCATCAGATTGACAGATGGAATGAACAAAGGGAGAATGGAACATTCCCAGGTCGGCTGTAGGTGGTGCATATTTGAAGTGGCTGCTCAATTCGTTGTGCAGTATTATATTTGAAATGTTTAGACATAAGCTCCCATACATTTGGGGAATTAATAAGAAATTTTGGATGTATGTTTGAACTAAGCGTGAGTTATACTATTTTCAGGAAGCGCTTTGGAGAAATGTCCTGAGATCAATTTTACAATTTTAACTGGATTATCAGTACTATAGTCTTCTATAAGTTTCATCCCCTTCTATAGAAAAAGAAACCTTTAATTTGACATATTTCTCACTTAGTTATAACAATCATGTGAGAAAAATATATTTAACTGAGAAAAAAAGGTAGAAAAACGAGTGAGGTATAATTTGCCCAATAAAACAATAAAAATGAGGTTTTGCACTATAAAAGAGAATTAGATGGGGTAAAGTAGGAGAGAGAATTGTTTTCACATTTTATTTGTTAATTTCTCTTTACTCTTATAAGAAAATTATACTTTTTTTATTCTCTTCACTCATCTTTCTTCTTTCTATTTTCTCTTAAAATTGCATTTTGAATATTAAACTAGATCGGTCTATTTAGCTAATAAATTGATATAGTGGTATGGTTATCAAATTTTGTTTCTTTTAAGCTCAATAGTTTTATATAATTTAAGAGTCAATGTTAAAGATAATTTAAATACACATTCTTTAATCTTTTAAGATTATTTTTTAGGATACAATTGTAATGAAGTGTTGATCTCTAAAACGAATAACACTTTGTATGTCGTGATTGATCAAAACAATGTTATCTCAACATACTTGAAGTTGGAACATTCATGTTTTATGTGTGGATGGAAAAGTGGTTTCTAAGATGAACATTTTTTTCTTAGCCTTCGACTGAAGGGTTTGTTTTGATATGCCTATTAGTCCTACATTACTTAGGGGTTGAGGTTAAGGATAATTTAAATACACCTCCTTCCCTTAATCATTTGAAGTCCTTTTTAAGGACAAAATTGTAAGAAAGTTTTGAGCTCCAAAATGGACAAAACTTCAAATGCAGTGATCAATCATAATGATACTATCTCAACGGATATGAGGTCATAATATTGACTCGGTGAGATCTTTGTCTCTCTAGTCTCTTCCTTACGGGATACTTATGCATTAATTAGGGATGGCATGCAGGACCGACCATGCGGATCGACCCGTAGCCGTAGTCTGCTAGCAAAAAGTGCGGGGCGGACTCAATAGTTCAATTTGAATACATTCAAAATATAGAAAGAGAAACATGTCAATAATGTTTTTTCAAATTGGACTAAACTAGTTGAACCATCATTTCTTTCTTCCTGATTATTGTGGAAGTAAGATCATATTTTATTTTGTACGATAACCCCATTTATTTTATACGATGACTATATTGGTTGAACCATTAATTTTAATTATATGTTTATTCTATATTTTTTGACAAAATCTTAATTTGCATATTGGATTGGAATGGATAAGGAATGTAGTAACATGCGTCCAATGTTATTGAAGGGAAAAAATATTGATGTTTGTTAATTGACTATGTTTAATGTAGTGGTGTAGTTTTTTTATGTTTGGGTATGTTTTGAAATGGAAGAATATTTATGTTTGATGTTTTATCTTAATTGAATTATTGGTGTTTGACTGTTTGAAATGAAGTAAAGAATATTGATGTTTGATGTTTTATATCAATAGCAAATATAAGTTCATTTTTTTATTCAATTTACATTCAATTTTTTTATAATTATTAAATTTTATTTTTTACTTTTTTAGTAGCAATGCAAACAAATATTTTGATTGAATTCTTTTATATTCATTTTTTCAGTAACAAATATTTTTATTGAATTTCTTAAAAAAAAATTTGTACGCCCGCAGGCCTGCGGATTAACCCTTATGCGGGACAGACTAAATGTAGGGTGGGTTAACCCGCATTTCCATCCCTATCATTAATGACCCTAATCATGATGATCCAATGGTTGTTACTGCCATCACTGCCGACTAGCGAGTAAGAAAGATCCTTATCGAATAAGGAAGATCGACAGATGTTCTTTACTGATCCACTTTTCAGAAGCTCGATATTCTCACGTCCCTCTTCAAGTTCTACCCATTGTTAGGATTTTTAGGGGAAGGAGTGCATACAAGGGTGTATATCGATTTGTTGACGACGTTCGATACTAGTACATTGTACTAAACATTGGCATTTCAATATATTTTAGTTGAAGCGAACACCTCATACAACATACTTATTGGTTGTTGGACACTCAACCAACTTGGTTTTGTCATCTCTATGGTCATGAAGTTCCCAGCTAAGAATGGCTCAATTATCACGATGAAAGTCGATCCCAAAGTTGCTCGGGAATACTATGCCTAGAGTTTGAAAGTAGCACCTTACTTGGTCAAAACTCCTTCCTCTAATGTCACCACAGAAGACTAATCACATGTTGCTATTACCTTAAGAGCATGACACCACTCATTGAAGAGATGGATCCACAAAAAGGGAACTTAGCATCTAATGGGGACGACCCATATCGAATTATCAATTCTCTCCAAAATGGAGCTTACAAATTAGGAGTTGATTGACAATTTTACCTTTAACATATAATGTCACTCACCTCAAGATGTATTATAGTTAGATTTGTACTTTTTATTTTTTTTAACAAGAAACTATTTTTTCTTAGTTTAGATTTTATTCCTAAGGAGGTTTTGTTGGGCATGGTTTAATGAGGGACGTTCTTAAATAAATTTAATAAATTATTAGTTCTAAACCTCATATGACAGAAGACAATCACGTCGAATCAAAGAAATCTGATTAAAATGTTCAGGAGTGAATACAAATAGTCGGGTCAAAGTAACTCGGTTTGGAAATTTACATGACTTTTTCCGTGGGCTTTAATCTTTCTCATCCAACCAAGTTTATAAACTTAGAAAATATTTATAAGGACTAAAGTAGGCAAGTAGGCAATGGAATTCAACACTTACTCAGACTCTAATGCAACATGGTTATTGATCCTGCCGGCAACTCGACCGATCGGATCAGTTATGTTTAAAGTTCATCTGTTCATTCTTTATTTATTTACACAAACAATCATTCCTTTACAAATTTGTTGACATTATGTTAGCTGACAATAATCTTCAGAAAATCCATGTGTTAAAACTCATTTTCGTAACTCCTTTAATATCAAAGACCTTGGTACTCTTTGCTATTTCTTGGGATTTGAAATAAGTTGTTCACCTTCTGGTATTGTTCTCAATTAATGAAAATATTGTCTAGATCTTTTTTCTGATAGTGGTTTAATGGCTTGCAAATCTGCCACTTCTTCCATGGAACCATCCTGTCCTCACTTTGAAAGTGAATGTTCATTGTTTTTGTTATACCTTACTCATACTAGGCCTGATATCAACTGTGTGGTTCATAAGCTTAGTTCGTTTGTTTCAATGAGAACCTCATATGACAACAGTTATTCGTGTATTACGATATTTGAAAGGATGTCCTACTCTTAGTCTATTTTTTCCCTGTAATAATCAAAGTTTTTTTTGATTCTGATTGAAAAACTTGCATTGATTTTAAAAGGTATATCACTGATTATTATGTGTTTATGGAAAACTCGTTCATTTCATGAAAGTCTAAAAAGAAATCTACCGTGTCTAGATCTTATTCAAAGACAAAATACAAAGCACTAGCTTCACTTGTTTATGAACTTCAGGGGTTACAATATTTGTGTCATGATTTGTATACTAATCTTTCTGAATTTTTTGTCGCCTATTCCGACAATAAATATATTATATACATAACAAAGAATCTCACGTTTCATGAGAGGATAAAGCACATTGAAATCAATTATCATTTCGTTTGGACTAAACTTCAAAACGACCTTATTCATTTGATTCTTGTTCTAATCAAGTAGTTGATATGTTGATCAAACCTCTGCATCTTCGGTTATTTTGTGAAAAATTATCTAAGCTAAACATGAAAGATATACATGCTTCAACTTGTGAGGCGCTATTAGATAATAAATCTTATCTCATAGTTTTTTAGTTGTAACTGCTATACTGGATCAGTTATAACTACTATTTTTTTTTTATGTTCTTTATAATTAGAATACTTAATAATTTGAATAGGTATGTAACAATTATATCATTAATAAAATATATCTCTTTTCTTTTTGCATTTTTCTCCTATTTACTATTCCTTTTTCTAAATAAGATATATAAAACTAATAATAATATAAACAAAATAAGTACAAATTTTTGTAATTTTGTTAGTTTTATCTAAACTCATGGTTCATACAATAATTACACACATATTTAATTTTTAATAATTATTATATATTAATTTAATTCATACGTAACAATTACTAAAATTTAAAAAACATACTCAATCACCTTACCCGTTAATAATTTAAACAAAACTAATATATTATTGTGAAATATTCATTGACTTTATCGATACTTATAAAATAGTACTTTTATTAAGTGTTAAAAATTATAATACTTATTTTAATATTTTTTATACATTTTTAATTATTATTATTATTATTACTAGCGGGAACACAGGCACGTCATGTGTATCCGCATTTTTTATTTCTTTAGTATTTTTTTTATTTTTCAAAAACAATTTTTCTTAATAACATTAAAATGAGAAGTTAAAGAGTAATGGAGAGAGAAGTCAGTGCCTGTGTATCCGCATTTTTTATTTCTTTAGTATTTTTTTTATTTTTCAAAAACAATTTTTCTTAATAACATTAAAATGAGAAGTTAAAGAGTAGTGAAGAGAGAAAGTGGGAAGTAGGTACCTATTTAGGAGAGAGAAAGTGGAAAGTAGGATATGTGTAGTGGAGAATCAGTTTAAATCAGTAAAGTAACGTATCAAATCTCCACTCTCTCCACTCTCTCCACTCTCTCCACTCTCTCCCCTCTCCAGTTAAATAATAACAAATAAAATAAATTAAAAAATTATTTTATTAATTTTTGAAATTATAAAATGTCCAAATAACCAAAATAAATTAATACAATAAATTATTAAGTAAGGATAAAATGGAAAAAAATTAAGAGCAGTTAAGAGGGGAATAAGAAATGACACAATGACCATAATACAATAATAAAATTAAATATTAATATAAGGATAAAATAGGAAAAAAAAATTAAGAGCAGTTAAGAGGGGAATCCCTTTTATATATAGGTATAGATTTATCAGGCTTGATGAAAACCAATTTCGGAGCCATTGAAAATATCTTTGTTAATGAACACGGTTAAGGCTAGTTCATGGCTCAATTTTTTTACTATAAAGATAATCATTCTATATTTGCGATATATTTTGATAAGTTTCTTTACAGAACTTTAAAACATAAAGATAAAAATTACTTTCTAACTATAAATAAAAATAAAAAACATATTCAACACAGTTTTCATAGTTCCATTTGAGATTAGACTTAAGAAAATACAATAAAGTTATCTATTTCCTAACCCAGAGACTGGAGAAAAGGTAAACAGAATACAAGAATATATGTTCTGATAAGGTTAACATTTATATAGGGATAAAATGATAAAACTAAGATTAGTATATTTGCAGTTTAATTCAATTTTGAACATGAAAACCCAAAAGCAAGCCAAATCATTTTTTTTTAATTTCATTTTTTTCGTTAACAGTTTTTTTTTTCCTTTCAATCTTTGGTTTTTCTAATCAATTTAGTGGTTTGGAACGATTTGATCGAGTATTGAACACTTCTCTGACTACATGTGCATGAATAATTTAGATGGAAGCTCAAAGTTTCCAGTAACAAGAGAATAGAAAAGCAAGTCAAAACTTGAAGTTAAAGGTTTGTCCTTGGGAAAAAGACTACATGGTACTATTATATGTTTCACAATTTGAGTTTGGTAATGTCGATCTTTGGGGGAGGATACGTATATGCCTCATAGTTGATTTGTTGGCCCAAGGTACTAAGTTTTGTGAAAGTCGTTATCAAATCAACCTGAAAAGAAAAGAAAAAGTAAAGAAACCAAAGAAAACAAGTGTTCTTTAAGCCAAATAAAAGAGCTTCAAGAACTTCATTGCTGTTCGTGTATGTAGCTTATTCATAGATGAACTCACCTCATAATCTGTCCGAGAGACCGTTTCACGGCTCCTTTGGTATTTCTGAACCCATGGAGCAACATCAGGATCACTCGCCAACAAAGTTTCTGTTGCACTCTGATCAGGACCCAAGAACGCAGATAAAACAGCCAGCTGATCAAACACAAAAGGAAGTTAATTAGTGATATCAACTTCAACTTTATGGTATGTGGAGCATTATTTATGGCTTTTCATGATTATTTTTCTCAATTTATTTTTACCCTCTGGTCTACATTTTGACACTCCAAAGTCTGCTGCAGTGTTGAATGGAAAAACATAATAAAGAGGTAAACACATAACGGATCCATGAGGTGTTCAATAAAAGGTGGGAACAAGCAAGAAGTTCTAACTTGCAAGGATAACTAGACAAAATTTGAAAATGACTATAGCTAGTGCAAGCTGAAGGCATTGAGAATGGCAAAAGGAAACTGGCAAATTTGTTAGTTAGTGTACAAACATTTGCACTAGCAGCATATAAGCAAAGATCACAATCTCTCCTCTGTGCACATGCATCTTTGATTGTATGTCTTTTTACATTTCAAGTTAGCAAAAAGAGCAATGAAATAAGTGAATTACCTGGCGAGGACCAAATCCGAGGGCAGAAAACTTGTCTTTCATTTCCTGCACACTTGCCTTCTCCCATACTGGAACTCTCCCCTCTGGATCCGGGTCTTGAGCATCAGCCCTACCAAATTGCCTATCAAACAAACCCCACTGTTCCACAATAAAAATTGCACGCATTTGCCAATAAGTAATGATTTAATAAAGCATATCATTGAACAAATCTAAACTTGTGGATTGTCACCTTAAAGATACTATTAAGCGTATAATAATTGGTTTATGAGTAAAGAATATGCAAACCTGCCCACTTGATCCGTATGCATTGTATAGGATACTCCCTTTCTCCACATTTCCACCACATTTGCTAATGGCAGCAGCTAAAAATGTAGCCTTGACAGCACTTTGTGCTGTAAATAATTAAGTCAATAAAGTCAGGGGAATTAGAAATATCTCCACTACTTCTACGACCAGAATCACAGATAACTTTAAATGAAATGGTCATTTTTAACAGACACAAAATATACAAGTGAAACAAGTATTGTTAATGGCTATTAAGCGTCAGCTAGGTGATGATAAAAAGTATAACCTGCAT
Organism: Phaseolus vulgaris; assembly: GCF_000499845.2. NCBI lineage: Eukaryota > Viridiplantae > Streptophyta > Magnoliopsida > Fabales > Fabaceae > Phaseolus > Phaseolus vulgaris. Next base: position 49,860,366 of record NC_023752.2, read on the forward strand.
AATTGATCAGATCTGCATAGGAAATGGGTCCACCTTTGGAATATGAGTCTATTTCCTTTTTTGCTTCCTCTAATAAATTCAAGGCAGCAGAAAGCCCAGCATTTTCTGGTCTACTTATTTCTGAGCTTCAGGTAGAATTAGAAAAATAAAGATGAGAAAAAGTTGTGATTATTAGTGAGTAGAATTAAGTCAAAATTTCTGATGCATACAAATTGAGGTAACCAAAAATTGCCAGTGAAACGAGACATCTAAGATACAATACTAATAAACAAGAAAGCACAGCTTCCAAAATTTTATAAAAGTCACCTTCTAAGAAGAGAGACAGAGAGAAACCTAAAAAAAGTAGGGAGTAATGGATGCAGTAATAAGATAACGATCAGTGCACCTTGGTAGACAAACCATTCTATAAAAAGAATTAAAGAATCTACCTACGGTTATTTGTTAACATCATTATTCAGGGGTAGTTTGGTTTAAGAAATTTCTATTTCCACTTTATTTGCATTTTTCAGAAGTTTGTATAGAAATAAATCAGTGAAGATAACTTTTCTTGTTTTTATTTTCATTTTCTGTTTTCACTTTTTCCCATAGGAACTCCAGAAAAAAGAAAACAAAGTAAAAACCTAAATTGAGAACAGAAAATATTTTGTCAAACCAAACAGACCTTTAGGTTCTATTAGTTACAGGGAATAGTCTCGTGAATGTTAAACCCAAAAAGAAGTACCTGAACCGTATAGAGCCATTTGGACCACCTGATTTTGTTGCCTACAAACTTAAGCATACGCCAATCAATACTCATTTTAAATGATAGAAAACAAGTGCATATTAATATAGACTTGTGTGTTTTTCTCACCTTATCATAAGTCACAGCATCATTTATAGCCAGTGTCAGTAAGGATGGAATAATATCAGGATTTCCCTGAAAAGCAGTCCTATGTTAGATTATACGTATATCCACCATATAAGGAGTTCCATTTTCTGGACAAAACTAAATGCACCTTAGAAGTTTGCTGAATGTATAGCCTACAAACAGGAAATTTTTTACAATTAAATGTAAGTCAGAATATTATACCTTTATGGCATTAAAAAGTGTTTCCTTAACTTGAGCTGTAAAAGTAGAAAGAACTCAGCTAAGAGAGATCAGTTGAGATTGACATTACTAATATTCATATGAACATCCCTAAAGGATCTTACACTGAAATTCAGAACGCTGTCTCCGCTGTATCAAATCAGCTGCATTAGCCATTCCAACAAGTGATCCAGAGCTTCCAAAAATTTCCTAAAAACCGATACAACTGACCGAAACTCATCATCACATCAATCTTATGCACTAACATAACAACAGATATTATAGTGTATTGCAGTAAGCGTCTATATCTGTGAATAATGTTGGGAAGATAACAAAAGTAACAAAGGAAGTGAAAACCAAATCAATTCATTCCTATATAAATAATAGTAGGCTCTAGAAAAATATCAAGTGAAAAACAATAATAATAGGCAAAACAATGGGATGCACCAAACTAAAAGAGAGATACTAGCAGACACCAAAACTTTTAGCATGAGAAAACCTCAATATGAAGGAAAAAACCATGGGATCTCTAGTAAAAATTCCACTAATAATAATTAATGGGCACACCGCAAGTACTCTGGGAACCTCCAAAGATCAACAGAAAAATTTCTCTTCACCAACAAGGTGGATAACAACACAAAAAAATCCCAATAACTATCTAGGTAGACAATAGAGAGGACCAAATACATGGGATAATTGGTATACAACATCTTCTCTAAGCTAGCTTTTCTACACAGATTTGTACAGGAAACAAAGGAGAATGGCTAAGAGGTCTGAAGAGAATAACCTGCTAGCACTCTTGGATATTTTTCCATTCTATTACGTATCAGTTGGGGCTAGGGAGATTGATTTGAGAGTGACCTCAAGACTCAAGGTAAAGAGTTATGGTGCAAAGGCCAACGACAACTAAGTTATTTTAGATAGTGGAAAAACCTCACATGGGGACTATAGCATCCATGTTAGAGATTGAACTTGTATAAAAATCCTAGTGCATGCACCTTCTTCCATTTCTCTCATTTTTGGTTTGATTGGTTGTTCTTGTTTGTTATTTGTCAAAATTTTCATTTTCATTTTCTGACATCAGGAGGTATCTCATTGCAAATATGAGCTACTTGCAATACATCAGTCTTACCTTTATCATTGGTGTTTTGCTCTCTGTTAAACATCTTAGGTATATATATCAGCTACCTAAATGACATCTAAATCTTACTAATTTGTTACTAAGTGACTCGTTCTCCACATGAGTTAAAGCTATCTTATATTTAACTATTATTACCCTTATAGTTACACAATGGGTATGGATATTTGGTATGGGTAAAATGTTGTTTATTTATCTTTAAGCCATTACAAGCCATAGATGTTGGGGCAAATTAAATAAAGTTTGTCCAACCCTGAGTCATTTTAGGTAATGTTGTTGCTGTAACCTTAAGCCCATCATCATCAACCAAAGAAAACTTTACAGATCTTCAAATATGGAAAAAGAAAAAACCCAGAGAACAAAATGCAGATATCATGATTTAGACCAAAGTTAACACTTGCAAGCATAACGCAATTCAAATGAATCCAATTATTGTTAGTTCAAGACAAATATCCTTGTTAATTGAAGTAAAATACTTTATATTTTAAAACGTGCACTAAATAGATTCCTACTTGCGTCATTGTCAAATAATGATTCTATTTTTACGAGTGAAGCATATTCATTCATCACATGGAAATGGTAGATCTTTTAAAAGTAAATAAACAAAATTGAAAAAAGAAATAGAGAACACCTGAATTTCTCAAAAAGCCTGCAGTAAAATGGTTCTTACCAAACCAAGGGTTGCCCCAACGCATTTAAGAACTTCTCTCCTTCTCCAATGGAACGGTTCTTCAGCAGCAACATCGCTTATGGTCTTATTACAACAAATGGAAACCTAAGAACACATTGAACACGAGCAAACAACGGTTATAACTGATTTACAATAAGTAAGAAACAGTTGAAGTTAAAAAAAATTGAGCTTTTCTTTGTCATCTTAGTGCAAAATTTGAAACCCATTTCTCATAATTCATGAACAATGCTACCTAACAGCATCCATGAACTTGAGAAACCAATCATTGCAACTGCATTGTGTGTTTAGAGACACTGGTAGAGCAAAGAGCAAACTTACTGAACGAGGCTGGTATCTGGTGGAGGGTGGTGTATCATTAGCAGCGATTGAAAGCAGAGAAGGGCAAGTTGAGAGGAAGGAGACACCCATTGCTGCAACCACAACTATCTTGTTTGGTGTCTCTAGAGAGAGATGCAAAACCAGAAAAATGGAAGATTTGAAGTTATGTGGAGTGTAGAAGGTCACACGTGATATGCGTTATCCAGAGAAATCTGCACCCTATCTCGTATGTGACCCAATCCTTAAATTTTGATCCTGCAAAACAGGATATTTTTTAATAAGATGAAACCAATTTAGTATAATCAAATTTTAAATAAAATATTCGTAAATATATCTCTTGACCAAACTATGGAGTAAAATATAAAAACTACATTACATTCACACTTTTATTTCTACACTTTCATTTTATTTCTAAGAAAAAAATAATAGAGATTAACTTCAAATACAATCGATAAAAAAAGTAAACGAGAATAGATTTAAAAAAGTTCATAAACTGATTTTAATCAAATTTTAAGTCTATTTATTTATTCAACCGAATAATTTAATTTATATTTTGAATTGAAAAGAATTAATTCATTTATTGTATTTAAATATAATATTGTATATTTAAATTATTGATTAATTAATAAAGAATTTAATTATATTATATTTACAATACATTTAAATTTACTAGAATATGACATCGAATTTATATTATTTTTTTAATAATAAAATTATGTAATTTATTTATAAATTTGAGATAAATTTTAAATTAGGAATATAACGATATTATAAAAAATCAGAATATATATATATATGTTTGATAAATTTTATATATAAAATATTTAATAACTTTTAAAAAATTGCAAAAATATAATTGAATAAAGACAGAAAATAAATCTAAATCAAATGCTTAAATGTTAGTTTATTTTGGTTTAAATTTATCTTAAATCAAAATTATATAACATTGATTATTATGTTTAGTTTAAATAGCTTTTTAATAATAAAAAACCGAGTGAAATCAAATCGTGGCTCAATTTCCTATCTAGCACCATTTACACTTTTATTTCCCTATCTAACACTCTTTTGTTTTTATTTCCCTATCTAGCACCCTTTTGTTTTTATTTTCCTATCTAGCACCCTTTTTTTTTATTTCCCTATCTAGCACCATTTCAAAAATAAATAAAAAATAAAAAATTAATTTTTTTTTGCTAATTTTAATTTTGAATATATTAAAAAAAAAGTATTTTTAATGTTTAAAATGTTAGAAATATAATTAATGAATAAAGAAATGAGTTTTTACAAAATAAAAATAAAAAAGTAATAAATTAAAAATGTTTAGTTTAATTTTTTTGTAAGAATGAAGAAAATAAAAAATTAAACTCTACAACAACATAAAAGTTGAATTTATAAACATAAATTAGTATTTATTGTTATTATTATTATTGATAATGAAATCATGTTAATTTCAAATAAAAAATGCAGGACATAATTATAAAAAAATCAAAGTCAATTAGTATTAATTAATATTGAACGCAAAAATAATATTGAAGTGTCTATCTACCCTAAATGCAAAATCCTAAAAAAAACTAATGCAATTGCTACACTTAATGCTTAAAAATGAGAAAAAGAAAAATGTAAAAATAAATATATATATATATATATATAGAAAATAAAAACAGCAACATTGCAACAGATCTTTCATGTTATGAAACACTATTTGATGGAACTCAGAAATGAAGAGTACTGGTCTGCATACACTGGTCAAATACTATGTCCAAGTCCTGACATGAAAATAACCTCAAAGGGAATACCTAAGTCAAGTCGAATAAAAACTGATATGGACATAAGAGAACAACATAATTGAACAAAAAAAATGTTCATATTGTCAAACACCAGGACACACAAAAAGAACATGTTCCAACATTATTGAATTGTGCACTTCTCGTCTTTAATTATTACCATTGAAGAAAATATTAAATGAATGATCATCTTTCATTTATTTTTCATTTTATGATCAACATCTACTTATTTAGTATCGTCTTATATCTCTTATCTTTATCTTGTTTGGATTTTTTTTTATATCTTGTATATTTATCTTATTTTGTTTTGCCTTTATTTTATATCTTATATGTTTCTAGTTATTATTTTTTTCTGCCATTGTTTATTTATTTTTGTTTTTTGTTTTTATTTTATTATTGCTGTTTTTATTTTCTATACTTATTTATTTTTGCATTTTTTTTCTTCTCATTTTTAAACATTAAGTGTAGCATTTGCATTAGTTTTTTTTTAGGATTTTGCATTTAGGGTAGACACTTCAATATTATTTGTGTGTCCACTATTAATTAATACTAATTGACTTTGTTTTTTTTAATTATGTCCTGTATTTTTTTACTTTAAATTAACATGATTACATCATCAATAATAATAAAAATAAATACTAATTTAGGTTTATAGATTCAACTTTTATGTTGTTGTAGGGTTTAATTTTTTATTTTCTTCATTCTTAAAAAAATAATTTTAAACTAAATAATTTTAATTTATTACTTTTTTTTTATTTTGTAAAAACTCATTTCTTTATTTATTAATTATATTTCTAACTATTTTAAACATTAAAATTACTTATTTTTTAATGCATTCAAAATTAAAATTATCAAAAAAATAATAATTATTTATTTATTTATTTTTGAAATGATGTAGATAGGGAAATAAAAGCAAAAGGGTGCTAGATAGAGAAATAAAAACAAAAGGGTGCTAGATAGAGAAATAAAATCAAAAGGGTGTTAGTTAGGGAAATAAAAGTGTAAATGATGCTTGATAGGGAATTTACCCTCAAATCGTGAACAGCTCTATAAATTAATACATTTTTTCTTCCAATTTTAACCAACCGCAAACAACTGTTACGTGATTGTTAAGTAATTATTCTAAAATTCATCAAAATATCATAATTATAATTTATTATTTCATTATAGTTTATTTATTGTAGAATTTTTTCCCCTCTCAAAATAATACTTGTGTAGAATTATGTCCTTTTATTTATTATTTAAAATTTAAAATATGAATAAAACAATATGATAAAAAAGATGAGTGAATGTTATTTATTTTAATGTTATTTTCTAATTGTGGTAATGGATACTTTTATAGTTGTTAATAAACGACGTATAGTTAGTAATTTTTATTAATCTTATATAAGGGATTCATATTGTAAGAGAAAAACATAAGATTCGTTCATAGTAATAAAAGTTTTGATAAATCTTATAAGTATTATAAGTATTCTAAATTTAAGTGAGAAAGTTATAACCTTTGTATTTCTTACTTTAGTTATCATATGATCTCTTATAGCTCCACTTTTTGTCCATTATATTTATACGAGAAAATAATGTTGCACCTCTTTTTCTCGTGTCAAATTGCGTCTTCGGTGTGAAATGTGTATTGGAGGTGGGTAGGTATTCGATCTGCACAACATAATAATATAAAGTCCAATTTTGTAAAGTTTCATTTAAACTTGAAACAAAACTTGGGGTGGAAAGGGATGTGGGTGACAATTGTATGGTGTATTTGGGAACGTAGGAACAAAGTTATTTTCAAAGAGGGGAAGGTAGATCCTGAAGAGATACTGTACACGACCCAGTTAAAAGCTTGGACTTGGTTGAAAAGTAAATTACATACCTTTAGTCACTCTTTTTTAGATTGACGATATAACATTTTGTAGTTTTCACTAACCTAAAGTTTACATTTACCTAAGAAAAATATTCTTTAAGCTTACTATTGTGTTACAGGAAATGTCTTTGTCTTATTTCTATCCAAATGGTGTACACAAAGCACTTGTCTACATCAATATATCATGGGATACAATTTAAAATTATGTTTCAACAACCATCCTAACACAAGTTTATGCCAATGTTGACCCAATTATCTACCTTATACAATCACTACTTTTACTTTGTTTTGAGTAAAAAGTTATCGGACCTAGCACTGATAAGTACTACTAGCTATCAGTATGTTGCTTGAAGATGAGATTGACATTAAATTCTGCATGGAGCACATTTAATGAACCTATATGTCCACGCTTAACAAACAAAAAAGATGAAGCTATCTGAGTTCAAAAGCTCTCAACAATAAAAAAGGGTTTTGTAACAAATTCTTCTTCCAAAGTCTATATAAAGTTATCCTTTTATGAAGAAGAATACATGAGAAACATTGAATTATCAAGTGCCCAAGTGTTGTCAAAACCCTTATGTAACCTTAAAAGCTTTAAAAAAAATACTATTGTGTTCACATAGCAAACTAAAAGAGAGTGCATATATTTGTATACATCATAAGATGTTAACATTCTCTAGTGAACAAGCTCTTGTGATATTTGTAGTCACACTTGCATACAAACTTTGTTTGCTTAGATAGGAGTAGTTGAGTTCCAAAAAATACTCGGTGTCTTAGCCAAGAGTGACTATTTTTCAAAGAATAATTTGTCTTAGTTAGGAGTGACTATCATCTAAAGAATACTCTATCTTAGTTAGGAGTGACTATTGTCCAAAGAATACTTTATCTTAGTCAAGAGTGGTTGTAGTCCAAAAAATACTCTATATTAGTCAGGAATGTTTGTAGTCCAAACAATACTCAGTGGGTTAGTCCGGAGTGGATGAGTTCTAAAGAATACTCGACTTTTAGCCAAGAGTGGTTGTGTTCCAAACAATACTTGGGGCTTTAAGACAAGAGTGTCTGAGTGTTCAAATAATACTTGGGTCTTTAGCTAGAAGTGACTTCATTCCAAATAATACTCAGTTTATAATTTGCAATAGTAATCTATAGAGTGAAACTCAGTCAGTTGATTGAAAATTGGATGTAATTTATAGTACAAGACGAACCAATACAAAAAACAGAAAGTAATTTCTTTTTTCCTTATCCGTGTTTATTGCATATTATTGTATTCCATTAACAAAAGAATGAAACATTTACAAACAGATCTTTAGAAAATATTTTTGATAGATCGTCTGTCAACCTAAAATCATCGCCTGACTGCTTGAAATTAGACGATATATTTTGAAATTTTCAAAAAAAATTAAAACATAATTCAACCACTCTTTCTTGCGTTTTGACCTATTTTTCACAATGTGTATTAGAAAATAAAGTGAACATTTTGCTTTTATACTAGTTCACCCTAACATAGGTTATGTATAATTCTCCTTTACTAATGTAAAATGCACCAATGAAGACTTAATAATTACAAGTATTTTCTATTGCTACTTTTAACTTAAAAATGAGTATATAAACCTATTATTGGCTATATATTATCTCCCTTTGAGATAAAACATATAATTACACATAGTCACTAGCTATCTTGAGTAGACAATGCCACTCATGGCTGAGTACACAATTCCACACATGAAAATACGACATATTTTTTAAAAGTTTATAAGGAAACTCTCAATAAAAGGATATATAATAAAATAACTCCTTACACTAGAGTCTAAATTCACAAAATTGAAGGATTTACAAATATAGCTTTTGCTCTAAAGTTGTCAAGTAAAAAATCATTTACACTTAGCACTAGAAACTTGAGAATAGTTTTTCATGCACATCTCACATAGTTTGCATATGTTTCATTATATTAGTTTATTTGCATGACTTTACTTCTATTTATAGACATCTTAAAAAGAACCACTAAATTTTACATTTATTTTAACATATTTGACGTTTTATTGACAACTTTTACTATTACACTCCACGTGAATGGCGTAAGACATCTTTTTCTTTTCATCTTTTTCTTTGTTTCTAATAGCATCAAATTAAGCAAAAAAAATCAAAAAGTTGGTACGCTTGTGTTAGAATCATCTTTGAGAAGTGTGAGTTAACTTTCTCCAAAGTTATGTGTTCTCACATTAACAAATGTGTCTTGTGATTTTCACGTGTTATCTTCATCTACTGTTTTGAACTTGTGTCTTATAATTGTTGATTGTTCTGCTTACATGTTTGTACTAGCGCCCAATTTTCTAATACAAGGCTTTGTTTACTTTATGAGTAGAGTATGTTATGTTTAACACTTGTTTGTAGACTTCATTTGATTTATGTTCACTCATGTACTTGTGTCTAATATTTCATTAAACTATCATCTAGTCTTCGTGTGTTTATGTTAGTGTTTCTTGTATATTTCATATAATATTCATGTGCTTGCATTTAACAAGTAAACTCTAAGTTTCTTACGTGTCTACGTCTGATATTTTAGTCTTATAGAATTATATAATTTGCTAAAAACTTAAGTAACATTGTTAAAACATCTAAATTTGATATTATTTATTTTCATAAAAGTCGTGGGTATCTTTAACAAGACTATCAAATTTTGGCTTATGTCAAATCATGCAAATTCTTATATGTGCCTTAACACTATTTCTTTCTATAAAATTAATCATTAATGATAATCACATTGTTCTATTTAATCTATTGTTCAAATACAATGTCTAAAGTGTTGACCTTCTATACATAATTTGATGATATTTGATTGAATATTTGGAATAAATCTATTTATGTATATAGAAAGAAAATACCTTAATAAAATATATTGTTTATATAATGTGTAATCATAAAATGAAATGTATATTTTGTTGGAAATCCCACATCGACTAGAGATTAGAGCCTTTCATAATATATAAGTGGGTGCAAACCTCATCTCATTGAGCCGGTTTTATGAGGTTGAGTTAGGCTTAAAGCCCACTTCTTAACCTATTTTATGATATTATCTTGTACACAGTTTTCAGTTTCACATTGACATCATATATGTGGAAACAATATTTTATATAAGAAGATGCAAAAAAGTCACACACCTAATTCTAATAATTATGAACAACATGATTGAAGAGATACCAAATCAGAATTTAAATGAAGTTCAAGATGAAATTTCTCCACGATAATCATGTTTTGAGCATATATAAAATCAAAGAGAAGACACATGGAGAATACAACAAAACTTTTGTACATTTAAAAAATCCCTAACTTATATTCTTTATGTTATTAGACATTATATAGTTTTTGAGAGAAACAATTGTAATATTCTTCACTCTATGAAGTTATTCTTTCATAAGGAAGCCTTAGGTATATATCATCTCAATGAGAGTAATGTTAGAGTAAAGTTCAAGACCCTTGATTGTTTTGATTAAGTGTTGTTTAACAACAAAGTATAATCATGAATATGCTTCATTTGTAAGACAAAGGTCTTCTAAACTGATAATGTAAAATACAAGTGTTCCTTATAACAAACATGTTAGCACATCGTGGTCTTTTACTTTGTTTGATAAGTTAAATCTTAATCAAACAATGCACAGATAGTCTTAAGCTAACATTGTACTTCATGAAACTCTTTATATGTTTATTTTGTGTTGCAGAAAATGTTTTCCTCTTCGCACCTAGCAAAAATATTTCTTAAATCTCTTTTATACATCAAAGATCTCTTGAAGGGCGTGCGAAACCTGCTATGCCAACATGCATCTTGACACACCTTTATGTCAACCCTAGAAAGTGTATCTATTGTGTATGGTATTTTGCTTCACTTCAATTTGCATAAAATCACTCCAATCTAGGTCAGATAAATCATGTCAGCTATTGAGATGTTGCTTGAAGAAGAGATAAACATTTAATGTTGTATGGAGTGCATTTAATGTATCTTTGCGTCTTTACATGAATAGATGCAAGCTTGAGGTGAAAAGTTGAATGAAACTTTTAAATGGGTAGAAAGGATTTGCAACAACTACTTTCTTCAAAATTCTATATGAAGTAGTCTCTCAATTTGAAGACTAAGTAACAAGTGTATTGAGTCAAAAGTAATAATTTGTCTCAACAGACAAATATTGAACCCACAAGGAACAATTATGTAAAATCATAATCATAGCATTCAGTAAGTATAAGAATATGTACAATAATTTTATTTGAAAGATATTGACATAAGTTTGCATGAAAATTAAATAAAAACAAAATAAATGAGTAAAATAATTAAATTGATAAAATCGGGATTGAGGTTAATCCTTCTCACTCATTTTGTATTTTTCATGAATAAAAACATATAACATTCAATCTTGATTGACATTGATGCACATATAAAAATCATTCATATTGATTCCTTGCATACAAAATTATTAAGATTTGTTGAACAAGGTGCTTTGATGCTTCCAAATTTTCTTTAAAGACTTGAAGAATCTGTTGTTGTGTTTGCGTGTGTTATTCAGTAGATTTTGAATTGTCCATTCACATCTAGTATTGATCCAAGTTCACTTGATTCTTCATCTCTTTTGAAAGAAGTGTTTTCTAAAAAGCTGTGTGAATTTTAGTCAGTTGTTTCGAGTTTTCAATCAGTTGAAAAAGCTGTTGTTCAAGGTCTTGTGACTACACCAAGTTTTTTTATCCAGTTCATTTGTCGAAACAACCGATTGATTGACACTTAGTATTTTTCAAAGGTTTTGAAAAACTTTGCTTTCTTTTGTTATTTCTGTAAGCCAAAAATAGTCTTTTATCTTTTGTCTTTTCTGTAAGCCAAAAACTTTGCTTTGTTTTATGTGAAGTCCTTAACAAAAAAATAAATCAATCAGTTGTTTTTCAAATCAATCATTTGTTTTTCTAACATAATTATGTTATGAATTCCAAACTGATTTTAAATGTTTCTAACTGCTTTTGATTAATGATCTAACAGTTTTAACCACTTCTTTGAGTCTATAAAAAGACTGTTTTGTGATCATTTAAAAAAACGAGAAAGAGAGTTTATTGAAAATGTTTTCAAGAGAAGATCAAGATATTTTGGATCATTGCTTGTGTGAAGTAGGATCTGGGTTTTCTATTCTTTGTTCCATTGCGTTGAAAATCCCATGTGTATTCTGTTTTCTTCTTTGAATACTGTAATTGTGTGTTAGTCAGTTTTAGAAAGGGTTTCGGGAAACTATGTTGTTCATCAAGAGTGTTGTGTGTTGTTGAAGGGTTCAAGATTAACATTTTTGGTATGGTTTTGGCTAAGAAGTGTTGTGTGTTCTTGAGGGGTTCAAGATCAACATTCTTAGTGTGTTTTGTAATCTAGTTTTGATTGCATAGTGAATTCTCAGTGGTTAGTTTAAGACTAGATGTAGCTTTTGGTTAAGAGTGAACCAGTATAAATTTCTCTCAGTGAATCTCTCTTTCCCTACTCTTATACATTGCTTTATATTTTGTTCTTTTTTTCTGGTATAAACAGTCAGTTGTTTCGATAAAATGACTGGTTGATTTTTCATAAAGAACTGTACATCTGATATTTTATCCAGTTGAACAGAAAATCAATTGATTGATTTTTACAAATCTTTTCGCTATACTTCCAAACTTTGCGAAAATCTTGTGAAAACGATTTACCCCCCTCTTGTTTTGGCCACACATTCTAACAAGATTGTCTCCTAAATATTGATTCCTCACATATTTATAAAAATGTCTTATCATTACGAACAAATGTTATAAAGTAATTAACATTTCAAATCTATTCCTAGCATTCAAATATGTTAAGCATTATTATTTAGGTCAGATGCTTAAAAGTACTTTCAAGTCAAATCTAAGGATCAAGATCATGAATAAAGATTCAAGCTTTAAGACTAAAATGATAATATCGATCACCAATCAAGAACAAAATATTATAAATAAATATCACCTTAATACATAAGAGTTTGAACAAATTACTCCCAATTCCAAAGGAAAGAATTAGCCACTCATAGTGACCATTACAAGCATGGAAAGAATGAAAAGAAGATCCAAAGCGTTTCTCCTTGACGGCTGCCTCCTTTAGGGTTTCCTTCCTTTGGTTCCTCCTTAGGGTCACCCTTTTCTCTCTGCCTTACGCCTTCTATTTAACCTAATTGGGATTGGGTTAAGTGACATCTCACTTCAGCGAGATATTACTCGCTTAAGTGAATTTTATGAGAAAAGGCCCAACTTTACTGGAGTGAACTCACTAAAGCAAACATCGGGCGAGTTTTCAATGCTCCAACTTTGTCTTTTTTCCTTGTCTTCATCTTGTTCATTCTCCTTTAGCTCTTTCTCTCCATTTTTCCTTAAATTCATGAAATTAGCACAAAATTATGAACAAATCGTTCTTATTTCATTTCATAATCCAAAATATGTAAAATAGTTCAAATTCCAAATTTAGTTGAATTATAACTCTATTAATTATATGAACCCAAGAACATGATAGAGATATGATATGAACATGTTATGGATTCAATAAGAGTTAGAAAATGATTAGGCACTTTTTAAGAATTGGATCAATGTTCTTAATCATTCAAGAACTCACCAAAACACAAGAACCAAGTCAAACTCACTTAGAAACCCATCAAGAACAACAAACCCATGGATAGAAACTCAAGAACACAACATAAAGCATTTATACGCATGGAGGACGTGACCAAAATAGCAAGAACAACCAATTTGCACCGATTAAAATTGAATATAAGTGCAACAAATGAAAGAGGACATCATAAGGAAGAGATTGCACCGATTGAAAGTGAAAACAAACAAGTAGAACAAAAATGGGTAATTTGGAAAGTGAAGGGGAAAATGGACTTATGTGGATGAAGCTCTTGGAATTGTGCACGCCACTTGAACGGGTGGATTGACTTCAAGATAAGTGTTGCCGCCACTTGAGAGCCCAAGATCTCCCAAGATAAGACTAGAAGAGGAGAAGACACAAGTCTCTCACACTCACTCACCAATTTGGTAAAGATTCTTTACTTCTCAAAAATCAATTTCAACTTGTTATTTCAAATACCCAAGCACCCCTTTTATAATAGAGAGGGCTGGTCACAAATGTACAAAAGAGAAGGAGCTTGAAAGGTCATTCTTCTAGTCCCTTCCCAAACTAGAGCCTAAAGAGAAGGAATTAAGAAGGATCACTTCTTCTAGCTTTTTCTTACAAACTAGCGCCTAAGGTACTTTACAAAAGAGGTGTCTTTTTGGTTTCCCTATTAGCACCTTCCTAAGCTATTTTTATTTTATTTACAAATTTATACAAAAGAAATTACAAAGAAAGATATTAATTGGAGCCCATTCTTGAATGCTTGTAGTCTTCTTTTAGGCTTGGTCCTCTCTATATTTAATTTCTTTTTTATTTTTGAGAAGACCAGAAGGAAGAACTTTAAATGCTTGGGTGGATGGCCTCTTCCTCCATTAGTGAAATCCTTTTCTACTTGATCTCCATCATTCTCCCCGAGTTGGAGAGAATTCGTCCACGAATTCTGAATCCCTGCATATAGCAAAGTCAATTTACTATCAAAATTAACAGTTGAATAAGAGAAAGGCAAACATGACTTAGAATTTGTAAGCAGTGGGAGTTCAGAAAAGGAGGTCCTATAGACAGACCAAGTTGGAAAAAATTGTTTGGGAATGATGATATTTTTTTGGAAAAAGTCCTCTTAAATGGTGAAAACCATTAGGAGGTATGAAAAAATTATCCCTAACATTCTTTAACCAAGATGGTGGTGAAGTTAGAACCTTTGGTAATGAAAAAGATAAGGAAGGAAAACACCTTGGAGGTGAAAGGATAAGACGCATGTCAACTTGGCCTTCTTTGTCTTTATCATTTTCACTTTTGGTAGATGGTTGAGTTAGGTCTTGTTTTACCTTGTTTATCATTAAGGTTCGTTTTTGTGGACAATGAAGAGCTATGTTCCCAAAACCTAAACATTTAAAACATTTTATTTTTGAAGGTTTGGTGGGTGACTTAGGGGTAGAAGGTTTTTGTGCAGAAACTTTTTGGGGAGAAATGGTTTCTTTGGAAAAAATTGAAGGAGAAATTTGAGTAGAAATTTTATTTGCATCCTTCCTAGAAAAGTTGTAGAAATCATCATCATGAGTATGTTTGAAAGTTGTTTTCAAAAGGTATGATTCCACCTTGATGGCTAGGTGAACCACTTTCTTTAAAGAAGAGTACTCATTTAATTCTACAAAATCTCTAATATCTCTTTTTAAACCACTTACAAACCATTTTATCTTTGACTCTTCATTAGCATGCATATTCATTTTAGTCAAAGTTGTTTCAAAATCTTTAAAGTATTCATCTACCGTCCTATGTCCTTGAGGAAGCCTTTGGAACTTCAACAAGTGTTCCTTCCTAGAAGAAGGAACAAACCTCGCGCGCATACACTCTTTCAAATCATTCCAAGAAACCACGGGAGCTCTCTTGTTATATCCAATGTGCCTAAGAGTTTGATGCCACCATTCTTTGGGATAGTCCAAAAAGTGTAAAGAAACTATCCTAAGTTTTTGGTCATCTTGGACCTTATACACATGAAAAATATGTTCAACCTTAACTTCCCAATCTAAATACACATAACCATCATCAACACCACTAAAAGTAGGAAGATTTACAATTTGAGAATAAGGCATTGCCACATGTTGGCGCCTATTTTCAAGTTTATGTATTTTCCATTCTTCCTTTTTTTTAAAGCTCCCATAGTTGTTGGAACTCCTTAAAACATGCCCATGATGATGTTGGCCGTGAGGAATGGATCTTTCATGCTTCATGGCAAATTTTGACAATCTTTTCTCCATGTGTTTTACTTCTAAGATTTGAAGCCTTGCCTCCATTTGTCTCAATTCCTCATCTTGTTGTCCAAGTATTGTTTTAGCTTCTTGTAATTCATCAATGAAGTATGCTTTTGATTGAGAATGACGTTTAGAAGGTGCTGCACTTGATAAGGTATCCATTGCAAAATCAAAACAGCAAACAAAAAGAACAAACAATTTCAAGAAAAAATAAGGTTAGAAAATGGAACAATTATAGTGCTGTAATGAAAATTAAAAGACACTCAAAGCACTCCAAGAAAGAATACTTCCCTCAACCAATCTACTCTTGAGGTTTTGGTAACTCTCAAATGAAATATGTCAAAGCAAACCACTCTTTCTCAAAGCCAATACACCACAACACTTAAAGAACTATAAGACAATCAAGAAAAGGTGTAAACAAGAAAGGGCTTTATCAAAAGGAATACAAAATATGTGACAAACTCAAAGAATAGAGAAGAAAAGACAATCAAGAAAAATAAGGTACTCAATTAAAAGATGACACACAAAAGAAACCTAGAGAAACAAAAAAAAAGAACTACTGAAATTTTATGTAAACTGTGCGTGACTTTACAGATTTATCTGGAACTGAAGAAATCAAACTGGATTATGAAATTTAAACCAATGAAATTTCAAGATATTATCTCAACAATGGCACTGAAATCACACAAAAATAGTGCGTCAATTAATTGTGATAAATTTTGCAAAATTACTGCCACTTTACTGTATTTTTCGTGCCAGAATTACACACTGGACGTATTTCATTTATCATTTTTTTTGTACTTGAAATTTTGATACACTTATTTTTTATATTTTGTTTTAATATTCTCAAGAACTCAAATCCAGAATTTCAGAATTTTCCAGTAATCACAGAAATTTTAATATATCGAAACAGTCAGCACATTTTCAAGAAAACAGAAGAAACCTAATGGGAAAGAAAAACAGAATTGAGAACTTCAAAAGACACAATAGAATTGATGTTTCAAGAACTTGTATAGATCTAAAATACAAGTAAGAACTCAAATCTAAAAAGAAAATGCACCAAAGGATCAAGAAAAAAAAACACATAAAACTGCACTCAATTAAAAATCAAGAAACCAAAATTATCAACAAAAGGACTACATAGAATTGATAACATTTTTGGAAAACATGACTTTGACAACACTTATAGAGATTCAAAAATCAAAATGACAAAAACACAATGTATTAAGAACAAGAAAACAGCAAGAAAGACCCAAAAATAAACCTAAAATAGAAAGGTAAAGACAAGAATGTAAAGTTCTTGAATTAAAAGTGCCAAAACAACTCAAACATACACAAGAACACACCTAAGACTCATGGTACCACATGATATGAACCCAAGAACATGATAGAGATATGATATGAACATGTTATGGATTCAATAAGAGTTGGAATATGATTAGACACTTTTTAAGAATTGGATCAATGTTCTTAATCATTCAAGAACTCACCAAAACATAAGAACCAAGTCAAACTCACTTAGAAACCCATCAAGAACAAAAAACCCATGGATAGAAACTCAAGAACACAAAATATAGCATTTATACCCATGGAGGACGTGACCAAAATAGCAAGAACAACCAATTTGCATCGATTAAAATTGAATATAAGTGCAACAAATGAAAGAGGACATCATAAGGAAGAGATTGCACAGATTGAAAGTGAAAACAAACAAGTAGAACAAAAATGGGTAATTTGGAAAGTGAAGGGGAAAATGAACTTATGTGGATGAAGCTCTTGGAATTGTGCACGCCACTTGAAGGGGTGGATTGACTTCAAGATAAGTGTTGCCGCCACTTGAGAGCCCAAGATCTCCCAAGATAAGACTAGAAGAGGAAAGACACAAGTCTCTCACACTCACTCACCAATTTGGTAGAGATTCTTTACTTCTCAAAAATCAATTTTAACTTGTTATTTCAAAGACCCAAGCACCCCTTTTATAATAGAGAGGGCTGGTCACAAATGTACAAAAGAGAAGGAGCTTGAAAGGTCATTCTTCTAGTCCCTTCCCAAACTAGAGCTTAAAGAGAAGGAATTAAGAAGGATCACTTATTCTAGCTTTTTCCTACAAACTAGCGCCTAAGGTACTTTACAAAAAAGGTGTCTTTTTGGTTTCCCTCTTAGCACCTTCCTAAAGCTATTTCTATTTTATTTACAAATTTATACAAAAGAAATTACAAAGAGAGATATTAATTGGAGCCCATTCTTAAATGCTTGTAGTCTTCTTTTAGGCTTGATCCTCTCTTTATTTAATTTCTTCTTTATTTTTGAGAAGACTAGAAGGAAAAACTTTAAATGCTCGGGTGGATGGCCTATTCCTCCATTAGTGAAATCCTCTTCTACTTGATCTCCACCAATTAACCATTAAAGTCCATAAGTGTCTATCTTTTTGCATGGAATATTACTGAATTATGACATTTATCCACTCCCCCAACCTACAATCTTGTTTGTCCTCCAACAAAGTAAATGAATATAAATAAATCATATTTGAGTTTAAATATCAAAACTTTTTTATTTACTAAATAACAGATTAAATAAGAAGATTACGGTGCTTCCAACTTCAAATACAACAAAATATAGATATAATCAATTTCCAAGATAACAACTAAAACAATCAAAATTACAATTTATCAAGAAATTTATTCTCATATTCTCACAAGTAAGTCTTTCTCTCAATTTCCACTGAATCCTAACAAATTACAGTTGTTTTTCATTTCATCTTCACAATCACATTAGAAACTTCAATCTTAAGATCTTCTGTACGGTTATAATGAGGTTGGACTTCCAACAAATATTGGTTTTTTAGATAATAAAATACACATTTAAAAGAAGAAGAACATGCCTATAATCCAAATATATTACATATGTGCTATCTAATCACTAATTTATTTGACTTTAACACTTTTTCCCATTTTCTTTTCTTATTCATAACTTCAACATGATTTTTTTTTTCAATAAAAGAGAATAGAAATAAATTATTCCTCTTTCCAACCAAATAAATTAGTTAAACTTAAATTATTCTAACAATTAAAACCATGCTAGAAGGTAGGAAAATAATATTTTAATAATAATATTAATAACAATATTTATAATATTAATAATTTATTATTATTAATATTGTTAATGTTATTATTATTATTATTATTATTATTAATATGAAAATAATAGTATGTAAGTAATACTAATCTGGATATATGTGAATAATAATCTGTATGAAATGCTAAATTTACCTAGATATATAAATTTGTGGGTAATTTATCTATAAATTTGCATTTGAAGGTAGTAATTCATATGTAACACTATATTTACTGACATATACCAATTTATGAGAAAAAATGTATGTAATGTTTAATTTACTCGTAGATCTGGATTCATATATAATAATCTACATTCATATATAATAATAAACAGATAAAATTAAATTTTCCTTTATATATGTGGAAAGCTAAAGAACATCTTAGATTATTAACTCAACAAAACACATGGAATTTACTCCATTTCCAAAAATAAAAATGAAAATAAAAATAAACAACTACATTTATTATTTATCCAATTAGTAATGTTTAATAAAACTATTTGATAAATGTAAATAACCTGAAAGATATATAACTATATAAGTATTATTACGTAAATAAATTATGTGTTTTCTAAATAAAATATATTCTTATCTAATTATAATTTATATTTTTAGAATAATTAAATTTTATAATACATTATTTATTTTTTATAAGTTCTATACAATTTTTTATTTGAACAAGTATTTTTTTTCTAATGAGTTGATCTAATGAGTATTAATCAAATTTAAATTTTATTTATTTTATAAGTTTCTTTTTTGATTTTTCAATTTAAACTACTACTATATTGAGTTTTTTCTTTACCATTTTCTTCATTTTAATTTATATATATATATATAATAAAACATTAGTTACTTCAATTTGTAATGTTATTTTTTTTTAATTTGAAGTATATAAAATTTAAAAATAACCCAATAAATACTAAATTTAGGGCAATAATTAATTGTCTCAAAATGAAAATGAAGAATAAATAATAATAGGTAAAAAGTAATTGAGAATAATATTGAAATATATTAAAATATAAAGAATAATCGTGGAAGAAAATGAAATAAACTACAAGCTACAAACTAGAAACTAGCTAAAGAGTATATTTGGTAAAACTAATGAACTATAGTTACTAACTTATTTGACTCACACAAAAATCTGATAATATTATATCAAAGTAGTTTATTTTAGGAAATTATAAACTACTTTAACTAACTTTTGGCTGGTACCTTATTTAATTTTCTTCCATTGTTATTCCTTACATTTTAATATTTTTTAATTACCTTTAATTAATTTTTATCTATTTTTTTTATTTTTTATTTTTCAATTATATATTTTATAATATTACATTATTGTAATATTTGTTGGGTTACTCTTTAATTGTTTATGTACTTCAAATTAAAAAAGATCGTACATTCAAATTGAAGTACTATTGTTTCATTGTGTGAAAATTATACACAATGAACATTGTAAAAACTAAACTCAATGTAACAATAGTTTAAACGGAAAGATAAAAAAAATTATAATTACAACTACATAATAATATATTTTTAAAATATTAAATATAAATTTTATTTATATAATAAAAGCTGTGTAGTAGTTGATAAATTTTGTGTCATTTTATGTAATAAGCTAGCTAACAAGTTTGAAACTTATAAATTAAGAGTTTATCATTTATTAACTAGGTTATCAACTACTAACTAGGTTATTAGCTATTGATTAACTTATCAGTTAGTTTTGTAAACCATATCCAAAATAGTTTGTAACTTATAAGTTAAAATATTTTAAAATAAGATATTTTGATATACCTTACCAAATATTTTTATATTAATTAAACTAGTTTATAAATTAGTCAAATAAATAAGTATTAATTTATTGACCTTATGAAAATTACTTTATCATTAATTTTTTTTATGATAATTAGAATAATAAAAATTTTAATGAAATAATTTAAAATTTAGAATATGAAATATTTGTTATTAAAGTTATTATTTAAAGTTTCTCACAGGAATATTATGAAATTTTTTTAGAGTAAGAGAAATAGAGTGATAATGAGTATAAAGATTAGAGAGACAATATTTAGTCATATTTAAAATGGGAACATAATATTAAAGGTTTGAAACACTTTATTTGACTAATGAGATGAATATTTCAAAATATTAAAGAAAGTATTATTATTTTATACATAGAGATTAAGTAGGAGAGAGTATGCAATACTTTGAAGATTAATTAATTTGTTAATATTATATTATAATTGCATTAAAATTTCATGTAAGTTGACTTTTAATACTATTAATCAATTAGTAGTTATTAATTATGTAGCACATATATGAATACGGACACTGACACGATACGGATACGGACACGGAGATACATATAATCTCTAAAATGTAGGATACGGGGACACAAATATATATATTATATAATTTTGAATTATATAAATTGAAAATAAATATTTATGTGCAAAAGTATGTTTCAAATTCTTTTGGGAGCAGGAAGATATTTTTCATGACTGGTTCAAAAGAATTTGTTATTATTTTTATAATCATAATAAAAATTTATACAATAAATTTAAGTTTTTAGAAAGTTATTGTATTTATACATTTTAAAATTGTGTTAGAACCGTGTGCTAGAATTTTCAAAAATCTAACAAATATTTTTTTGAATTGAACACTTCACCGATAAGTATCCTACGAGTGTCGACACGGATACGTGTGTCCGATACGGATACACCATTTAAGAAGAAGTGTACGAGCCTCATAGGTTATTAATACGAGAGTTACCATAATAAAGTTTTAATTACTTATTTATTTCAAATGGCATGTTGTTTTAATGTTTTTAATATTATTATTTATTTCACATCATTAACTATTTATTGACTGTTAACTATTTACTGTAATAATTTTTTATTTAATTACGAATTATTTTTGTAACTGCAACTTTTTTTAATTCTTGAACTTAAAACATTTTCTTTTAAGTTTCAACAGATCTTTTTTTTTAAAATTTTTGAGAGTTTATACTTTAATCTCTTAAATAAATGAGTGATGCTTAAACAATGAAGAAGTAAGTAAACATTTAATTTAAAAATAAGAAAGTGACGCAAAATACGGTGGCTAAATTCTGTCCTTAATATTAACAAAGAACACTGGAATCTCGTAATCCAAAGGAGAAAGACTGTCACTGTACAACCTTAAGAAAATCCAAAAACCAGAAACCAAACCAAACACACCATCCACTTTTGTTGTCACACTGTTCTATACACTCTCTTCACTGTCTTTCACACCACCAACAAGTTTCACTCTGACAGATTCACTCACAATACTTCTTCTCAATCTCAATTTCATGTTTTCTTCTCTTCTTTCCCCATTGAGTGCAGACATTCTTCTACTTCATTGTTCTTTTTATTTGATAAGGGCTTTATCTTTGGGTTAAATTGGTGACCCAATAGGGAGAGAGGAGTGGAATGCAGAGGCGCAAGTGGATTCCGTTGGCGCTGCTGAGAAAGTTGCTAATTTTAGCCATATGCTTCATAGCGTTTGTGGCTCTCTTCTCCGTGCGCATACACATTGTTCCTTCCTCTAAGGATCACAGGTTCAACGACAAGATCTCCACGGTTTGTTTCATCTTTTTATTTTGGTTTCTCTATTGTTATTCATTTCCCTTGTTAAATTAAAAAAAAAATGTTTAGGGTCATATTGCTATACGGCTATACCAGGTTCTTTGATTTTGTTTGGTGACCCTTTTCAATGGTTACTAATATGCAGAGTAAACAATTGTTAATTTATGTGTATAATTTAGGATTGTTTTAGGGTTTTTCTGTTGTCAACTGTTTTTTTCCGTACTTTGTTGACTTCAAGACTTCCATTAAGAGTAACCAATCTGAAAATAGCTCTTTGGTTTATGCTTTTCTGTACTTTTTACAGTGAATTGGATTTATTTCGGGAATTTTTGTTTTTGGTGATGTCGATTGATACCTTACTAATGTTAGTGATTTATTGGTTAATCTGTTGTTGTTTTTCAAATTTTGACAGGCTCAGGATCTGCAGAGCTGGACGCGAGAGCTCGCACCACCCCATTTGTCCAAAGCTCCACTTTCTACTCCCAAGGTTTGAGCTTCATGTGAACACTGTCAAGTGACTTATTTGGTGGTCTCATTGTTTGAAAGCTTAGAAAATGTGATAGAGAAACAGAATCATGTACAATAGCTTCATATCAAGGATACATTTTTATTCATTTATTTGAGATGTGATAAAAATTGCACTCCAAAATGGGGTGTGCGAGATAGAAGTGGGATAAAAGGGAACGAAGAAGTGATGTGATGGAAAATGTAGATAAAGACAGGAAGAAAATGAGGTGGAAAAATAAATAGAAGAGAATTTAGGTGTATGTTCATGTTTTCCCTTTATTTATTTCCTCTATGATATCCACCAACCAGATGGGGGATTTCTTCTTTGCTATTATCATTTTGTTTCTGTTGGTTCTGCTTATTGTTAATGTTTATGCATCTCATCTGATGTGTAATTATGTGACTTTAAACTTGTTTGATTTAGTTTTAGCGCATGTCTAAAGGCGTTGGTGTGTATGATATGCATAGGAAGATATATTTAAATTATGCAAAGCAGTTATGTGCCATTCATGTTTTCACTCCTTTTGATTTGACAGTGGAATGGTACAAGAGGGTACTTAGATTACCAGAAGTTGTGGAAGCCTCCATCAAATCGTGGGTTTTTGCCTTGTGCAGAGCCCACACCTAACTACACCAGTAAGGAACTTAAACTTTCCTTTCAGGTTGTAATTATGAATTGTATTGGTACTAAAAGAAATAAATGTTTATTCAGCTCCTGCAGAGTCGCGAGGATATCTTTTAGTACATACAAATGGTGGGCTCAACCAAATGCGTTCTGGGGTCTGACCTCTGTCTCTCACTCTAAGTTTCTCCCATATTCATATTATTAGTATTATTGCAAAGTTATTTGGTATTGAAAATTTGGCTTGCTTAATTGATTGCTATGCTGATGGATGGCAATGAATGAGGATCATGGAATGTCTAATTTGTTAATTTTGAATGTTCTGTTCCATTTTTGTCTCTAGCTGAAGATTTGTTCCCTTTGCTGCAGATATGTGATATGGTAGCAGTGGCTCGTATCATAAAGGCCACTCTAGTAATTCCAGAACTTGATAAAAGATCATTTTGGCAAGATACTAGGTATTTTCAATTCTGCGATTCAGTTATTTTTCTTTTGTGCCTTCTCTCTGTATTGGATTTTCACTTAATTGAATTTTATAATTTTCTTTCAGCAATTTCTCTGATGTTTTTGATGAAGAGCATTTTATGAATTCTCTAGCTAATGATGTAAAAATCATTAAGAAACTCCCCTACGATCTGGTTAATGAAACCAAAGTGGTCAAGCAATTCATAAGCTGGTCTGGCATGGATTACTACGAGAATGAGATTGCTAGCTTGTGGGCAGATTACCAAGTATGTATGTTGTTGAAAGTCTATTGTTTTATACAGTTTTGTATTCTGTTTATTTTCTTTGTTTCTAATATATTGTGCAATCATCTAATTATTTATAACACCTGAAGGTTATTCGAGCTTCCAAATCTGATTCACGATTAGCAAACAACAATCTACCTCCGGACATACAGAAGCTTCGTTGCCGGGCTTGTTATGAAGCACTTCGCTTCTCTCCTCGCATTGAAAAACTGGGAAAAGTATATAAAGAGATCTGAACTCTTGTTGGTTTCTTTGTTTTTAGTCTCCTGATGTAATATTTTTTGTCATTCTTTAATGCTTTTTATGTCCTTGTAGCTGTTGGTAGAGAGGATGAGGTCATTTGGTCCTTACATTGCGCTGCATTTGCGTTACGAGAAGGATATGCTTGCATTTAGTGGCTGCACCCATGATTTATCTCTTGTTGAAGCTGAAGAGCTTCGGATGATCAGGTATAGAACTATGACACTTCAACTCGCTTAATTGAATTTCATGTCTTCTCTCACATATAATGTTTGGGAATTATCACGTGCAAAACATGTAGAGAGAACATTTCCTATTGGAAAATAAAGGAGATTGATCCAATAGAACAGAGGTCCAAAGGGCTTTGCCCCTTAACTCCAAAGGAAGTTGGGATTTTTCTTACTGCTCTTGGATACCCATCAACAACTCCGATATATATTGCTGCTGGAGAGATATATGGGGGCGAGTCTCACATGGCTGAATTGCGTTCCCGATATCCATTGTTGATGAGCAAGGTAAGGAATTGCAATACTGTGTTTCAATATATTGTTGTATATAACCTATTTTTTTCAATAATTTATTGGATAGTTTGGTCAAATATTAGTATTTTCCGTATCTACCATCTAATCAAGATCAACTTGTAGCTTAGGTTGATAGTGTATTGACTAATAAATTGATATCTTTTAGGGAAGGTTATATCACGTTCTCTTAATAATCCTTTACCCTTATGTGGTTGAAAAGAAAGCAGTGTCAAAAGGTTAAGATGTTTTGACATGGAAACCTAAAATAGGGAGAATATCGCCCATTCCCACATTGTTTAAATGCATGGGGACTTACATCATAAGTAGGATAGCTGCATGGTTAGTTACATATAATGTTTGGTCAAGTTCATCTTCTGATTTCTCTATTAATTACATAAATGCTGTCATAAGTTCGATTAGAGGATTCTATTTTATAGGGTGAAGAAATTCTCTCAGTAGACAATGCAATGCTAAAATACCAGGGTTGATCTAGATTATAAAGGACAGATCATCATAACTTTTCTGTTGCAGAAACTACTGAAAAACGAGCGCTCCATTATTGATGATTAAAAGACCTTGTTTTCTTCTTGGGTGTCTAATAACTTATTTTCTCATTCACATGCATTGTAAGTCAAATAAGAGGAAGATAGTTTATGTTGTTGTGTTCAACTAACCTGAAAGAAAAACTCGGTCCTGCTTTTCTGAGCAATGGCAACTTGCTAAGAAGCATTTGTATCATGCTGATTAACCTAACCTACCTGTGCTGAGATTATTTTCAGGAAAAGTTGGCATCCATAGAAGAGCTTGAACCTTTTTCCAATCATGCATCCCAAATGGCTGCTCTTGACTATATTGTATCTATTGAAAGTGATGTATTCATACCTTCTTATTCCGGAAACATGGCGAAGGCTGTTGAGGGTCATCGTCGATTTCTTGGACGTGGAAGAACAATATCTCCAGATAAGTAAGGCTGTAATTTTGCAGATCAACTTCTATTAGTTCATCTTTAAAAATTGTCTGATAAGCTCTTCGAAATTATCCATTACAAAGCTGTTCTGTCTGTGTCCTCTCATTTACCTAGGAAAGTCCTCGTTCGCCTGTTTGATAAACTGGATCAGGGACTAATGACGGAGGGGAAGAAATTATCAAATAGGATTATTGATCTCCACCGAAGACGGTATGCAATCGGAAAAGTCTTTATTTTTCATTTTAATTAATTTTATGGATGCTAAAGTATGTATAATGTGTTTGTGGTTCTTTCACTTCTATAATCACAAATGATAAATCTAATTGCCATGATCCCTCTCCATAGATCATTAGTAAAACAGGTCATGTACTGTGCTTTGTATGGAATATGACCCAACTAGCCTATATCTGTTCAGAATAAACTAGATCTCAAGCTTCATGGGAAGAGTATTAGCCAAACACTGACAGCAGGTTGGCAAGAATAATGATTTTTTTTCTGGGGAATTATGATGTTTGGCAAGAATTATCTTCCTCATTTAACCTATTGAAGAATCTGTTTCTAAATTACTTGTTTCAATAATATACTGATCACAGGGTGAACTTCAATTTGATTTTTCATTTGTTGCATGTATTGCACAGACTTGGTTCTCCTAGAAAGAGAAAAGGGCCAATTTCTGGGACAAAGGGGATGGAAAGGTTCCGGTCAGAAGAAACCTTTTATGCTAATCCCCTACCTGATTGTTTATGCCGGAGAGAACCAGCACCAGCTCTAAACATCTCTCACATTGTTTGATAGATGAAATACTGAAGTTTTTCCTTGGAAATAGCCCTTGGTGAAAGGGTGACACATGAGTTTTAGCATAAAATGAAGATCTTGAAGGCATGGTACTGTGGTGAGAGAGTGTATATACCGGTATCACTGTTACACGTATCCTTTAATTGGGGGCTGGGAATAGGAATAAAGGAAGTGAAAAAAAGAAAGGAAAAGAAAACCCATATTGGGGTTTTGATACAAAGATTAGATGGAGATTTGACATCACTGGATTCATTTGTTCTGTGGACATTACTTGATTATTAAGGCAGGTAGATCACCCTTTATTGTATTTCTTCTTCACCAATCTCACATTTTGTAATTTGTTCTTGTTGAAGACAACAAAAAGTAAAAATCTTTTATTTTTATTTCTGGTGTACATTGTTTTTTTTTTTCTTTTATTGTGAGAGGAAGTGTGGTGGTACTTTATCTTACACTTTGAAACAAAAGTCACACGCAATAAATATATACAATTAAAAAATAAAATATGTTTTCAAATATTGTAAATATGACTTTTTCATTTGTTTCCAGTCTCTACAAAAGATATTTGCTAGTTTTAAATATGACTATTTTCAGTCGTTTCTTTTCAGTTTATAATTAACAATGGCTACTGTAATACTAAAAGTGGGAAATGTTCATAAATGTAATCAAGGTAATGAATAGAAAATATGAAATTGAGATAATTAGATTATTTAGAAACTTAAATAATATATCTTAGATAGTTTTATATATTTGTATTAAAATTAATTATAATTTAATTCAATGCTTATAATTTATTTTCTATTATTAATTTTGATATTGCAATTTTGAATGATTATAAGAGTATTTACTTTCTAATTTAAAGATAAAAATAAGAAAATGTGCTTTATATTTTTATAATTACTAATTATAATACATTAAAAAATAAGTAATATACAAAATTAATAATTAATATTTTTCCTTCTCTACACAATTTAAAACTATTACAAACATGATTTAGTTCATAGTATACTAATATATTTTGCCACTAATGGTTCTTTACATATAAAATATTAAATATACAATTATAAAACAAAAATCATACGTAATAAGTTTTAAAATAGCATTTTATAAATAAAATTAATTATTTTAAAAATAACACAATATTTATTATCCATAATATAAAAACATGTTATTATATTTTTTATAAAAAAATGCGTTAATTAATTGAATTATGTACTTAAAAATAATCTAAGTATTTCAATTAATATTTATATTTTTGGTACTAAATATATTATAGTTAATAATAAAAACTAAAAAAAATTAACAAAATTTCGAATTTGAAAGTAACAAAAAGTTATATAGAATAAATAATACATGATAATATTTATAGAGATTTAAAGTATATTTAAGCCAATTGGTTATACTAGTACATAAGTAATGATTAATTTTTTTTTATATTAAGTATAGTTTTAGTATACTATAATTGTTCTTATCAAAAAAGAGTGTTGTTCTCTCGATGTGGAAGAAAGTGGTTTGTCTTGCAAGTTAAGTTATGTTCGTCAAGTTTGTCGAAGACGAGGCAAAGACATTATCTGCAAAAGATTATCTGACACTTAAATCCGTAAGAACATATAGAATTATAAGTATATAACTGAGTATGAGAATGAAGTCAATACTTCCTGTGGGATTGATTTGTATTTATAAGCTATTTTTTTTGCTTGAGCTGAGGTATTCAAAAGACATTCAAAACAAAGAAGATATATAATTGATTATTGAATATTTATCATTCAATTATTATTATAAATATCTAAGTTATACGATTGTACTTGATTTGATTGTATTGCATCCGATTTCATTGAATTTTATATTATTATATGTATCTCCGTATATCTTGGATATGGATAGGTACACAAGTCTCCAACATCCGAATCCATAAATGAGGTGCATTTGGACTAATTTGATGGATGAACGGGTTTTAGTGTTCGCCAAGTGTTCATTGGATTATTTTGATTCAATGATATTTTATTTGTTGTGAGTTGAATTACTTTGAGATAGTAATTTATTTTCAAATAACTTGTCAAATTATGATGGCTGCTTATTTTTAAAAGAATTTGTATAACTTTGTTCCGATGATTACTTGATCTCATATAATGATTTTGTATAACTTTGACCCGATGATGTTTCATCTCAGATAGTGATTATGCATATCTTGGATCTCATGACTATTTGATCTCGGATAACAATTTTGTATAGCTTTAATTCGATTATTGTTTAATCTCGGGTAGTGATTTTGTTTTCCAATGATTGTTTGGTCTTGGATAGTAATTGTTCCGATGATCGTTTGATCTCAGATAAACATTATTGATTCGATGATCGTTTGATCTAAAAGAATGTTCTTTCTTTAATTGTTTGCTCTTATAATAATAATAATTCTGATGACCATTTGATCTCAGATAGTGTTTTTGACTATTTGGTCTTATAATAATTATTTTGATGATCGTTTGATCGTGGATAAACATTATTGATATGATGATCTTTTGATCTCAGAGTGTTCTTTCTTTGGCCATTTGGTCTTGTAATAATAATTCGGATGATTGTTTGATCTTAGATAGACACTTTTGATCCTATGGTTGTTTGATCTCAGATAGTGCTCTTTGACTGTTAGGTCTTATAATAATTATTTCGATGATTGTTTGACCTCGGATAGACACTGTTGATCCAATGATTGTTTGATCTCGAAGAGTATTCTTTCTTTTGATTGTTTGATCTTGGAGAGTATTCTTTCTTTGATTGTTTGGTCTTCTAGTAATAATTATGATGATCATTTGATCTCGACTATTAATGTACTATTTGAAATAGATACCAAAAGAATTTTAAAAATATAATTTAGGATAAAAATAATGCTAAGGAAAAATAGTACCTCATTTTTATCAATAATTGAGTTGTAATAACCTTTAAAATGGGCCACAATCCAAGTTCTTCACAAAGGTTTGCCATTTAATTCTTCAAGCTTGTAAATCCTATTTTGTAGTGAGTCTACTACTCGATATGGGTATTCCCAGTTGAGTGCTAGTTTTCCTTCATGTCTATCTTTCCGAGCTTCTCCGAGCTTTTGCCACACCAAGTCACCTTTTGTGATAGTTGCCAATGACTCAACTTCTATCCACTTAGTGAACTAATCAATGGCTAGTATTAAGAATTTTACCTACCTTTTGGCGAGGGGGAATGCACCGAGTATGTCAATTCCCCAAAATGTAAATGGTCGTGGAGAGGCTATTATATACAACTCTTCAGGAGGTAGTGCATGAAGGAGTTCGTACTTTTAGTATACTTGACATTTTTCAGTAAAGGTGTGGACATCCTTCCAAAGTGTTTGCCAATAATACCTTGCTCTTAAAACTTGTGGCGCCATACATCGGGCTCGCAAATGCATCCCAAATATGCCTTTGTCGAGTTCAACGAGCACGTATTTAGCTTAGTTGTCGTCCAAGCATTTCAACAACGGGGAGAAAAAAACAAAGTTACCCGATTTGTTGAACAAGGTGCTTTGATGTCTCCAAATTCAAGTGGAAAGCGTGAAGACCTTGCTGCTAGTTGTTTGTGTGTTGTCTAGTAGTCTTTGAAATGTTAATTCACTCCTTAAGATGATCCAAATTCATTTGAATCTTATCTTTTTGAAAAGATGGATTTTCTAAAAGGGTGTGAAATTTCAACCTGTTGAAATGTTGAATCAACTGGTTGTTGGACACTTATTGGTTTTTAAAATGGCGTGGAAAAGCTTATTTTTGTTTTGACTTTGTTATTAAACAAATTCAACCGGTTGTTTCGAGAAATCAACTGGTTGTTTTTCTAAAAACCTTATGAGAATTCTGTTAAGTTGTTCCAATCTGTTTCAACTGATTTCAACAGCTTTTGGTTTTTGATTAAACCGCTTTGACCACTTGATTGTGGTCTTATAAAGGTGGTTATACGCTCGTATGCATTATCTAAGAAAGAGAGATCAATCAAAAACATTTTTCAAGATTTCAAAAAGCTTTTGGATCATCTCAAGTGTGGAATAGGATTGGGTCTTGTACTTCTGAACTTTAAGTGTTGATTTACCCAAGTGTATTATGTTCCTCTTCTTCCTTGAATAATGTATTTATGTGTGTTCTGGTGTGGTGCAATTTCAGAAGGTGTTTCTGGAAACTGTGTGGTTTGCCAAAAGTGTTGTGTGTTCTTGAGCGGTTCAAGATCATCACTTTTGGTGTGTGTTTTGTAATCTATGTTTGATTACATAGTGAATTCTCAGTGGTTAGCTAAGGACTGGAAGTAGCTCTTGGTTAAGAGTGAACCAGTATAAACATTCTTGTGTGAATCTCTCTATCCCTACACTCATTAAACTGTTTTAACATTGTTTTTCAAATCTGCTGGTATAAATAACCGGTTATTTTTTTTAAAACAACTAGCTGATTTTTTGGAATCAAACTTAAAAGCAATTTTCTTTTGGTTGAACAGATTTTCCAATTGATTGATTTTTCATATCTTTTCACTATACCTTCAATCTTTGCTAAAATCTTTCATAAACAATTCGCTCCCTCTTGTTTAAGGCCTCTAATTCTAACACGATTAAATTTATGTTTAGATTAAGTTTCTTTTTGCTTTTTATTTTTTATTTTTTTTATTTGAGTCATATACCTAGATAAACATGTTTTGCATGTAGTTTCTTTGGCTTTAGTATTAATATTTATTAGTTCAAGGTTTTAGTGATGTGTTCAAATAATTGTTTAGGACTCTGTGGTGCAAGTTAGGTTATCCATGATTTCTTTATGAGTTGGGCCTCTTTGTGAGTGATTATTCTTCTAATGAGTAAGAGAAATTAGTTTTATCTTTTAATAGAACACTAGGTTAGAGGATCTAGATGTGAAGATGACAATCACAAGGTCCAAAATTTTCTTGCAGGGCTTGTGTTGTTAAGCGAAATAGATATTAATTGATGAAAATGGTTTGATTTAAACAATTTGATAAGTGATTGACTGTTTAGATTGATTATGAGATATTTTGAAGTTTAAGTCTTGGTTTACTTGTCAAAATTGAGATTTAAATAAGGTATACTTGTATATATAAATCAAGACATTGTAGATTTAGGATAACTTACAGATTTTTGGATGCTTTCTACCTCAAATCTGCTCAATGCCAACTCCTTATGCTCAAGCAGAATGAGGCACAATTGTTGGGGTGCTCTCTGTCTCAAATCCATTCAGCCCCAACTCCCCTCACCCAAGTGGAATGAGGTGTAGTTTTTTGGATGCTCTCAGCTTTCAATTTTCTCAGTGCCAACTCCCTACACTTAAACACATCTACCTAAGCTCAAACTCCAATTCCTTGAAATTGAACCAAATTCTCAACACTAGTCACTTTCACTCAACTTGCCTCTTGTTTTATTTGAAAGGTTGTTTGATGGTTGTTTATTTTCTTTATTTAATTTATATGTAAAAATTTAATTATATATTTATTTGAAACATTTTTTTATGTGTTTGTGTGATTACCGTTTCTTTATTTATTTATGAATTGTTTTAAAAATCTATTTTTTTTTCTAATTGAATGATATATTGATATATGGTATGAATTATGAATTGTGAAAATATGATCGAGACATAGTATTTTAAGGAAAGGAAATACCATGTTGAGATTGTTAGGATGTGCATTGATCATGAATTCATCTAGAAGGAGATATCCTGACTCTACTAGTATATTGAAATCATATAAATGAAGATTCACTAGTGCAGAAAATGGATATAACATAGGTTCTAGGAAACATATAACATTGGTTCCCTCATCAATGTAGATCTTAGT
This sequence comes from Phaseolus vulgaris, assembly GCF_000499845.2. NCBI lineage: Eukaryota > Viridiplantae > Streptophyta > Magnoliopsida > Fabales > Fabaceae > Phaseolus > Phaseolus vulgaris. The sequence goes on from NC_023752.2 coordinate 49,893,021, forward strand.
GATGTAAAATGTCAGTCACATATAACACCGGTTGTAAAAATCGGTGTAATATGTACCAAAATCTGAATGAAATATTAAAAAATATGTGCTCCAGAAGGGACATATTACACCGGTTGGGAGCCACAAATGATGTAATATGTGCTCCAAGTCAAATACTGAGACCACATATTACACCGATTAAGGTCACAACTGATGTAATATATAACAATATCTTTATATATTTATTAAAATGTGCTTTTTCCCAAACCTGCAAATTTTAAACTAGAATACCAACCAGATTGATTTGTATATACAAAAATATAAAAACTTGCAATTGAAACTAAACAAAATTGTATAATTACATCTAATGAAAATGTACACATGTGTAGAAAGTTACAAATCTTTACATGTTTGGATTCCTAATTTGTAGAAAATATTTAAACCATTCTTTACGGATTTGTTCAAGAGTTCGTGTGCTTACTAGCTCGGATTCATCAAAAAGTTGAGAAATGTAATAGTATATCAGTGTTCATACTAACAAATATGAATGTACAATGAGAAGTTAGAGCATTTAAAATCTTATAATACCCGCTCTCAAGAATCTTTAATACTCACACAGGCTATAGTACACATCAAGTGCATTACATAATAACCACATTCAAAGTTTCCTTGTTGCTTATTGCACTATTATGAAATATAATTAACAATTAATTTAATTGAAATAAAAAAGTAAAACTTAATAGTTTCAGTGAAGAGGTAAATATATATACCTTATGATAAATCCCACGTAGTCTTTGTGATGATGAAATGGATCTATCCCTAAGATACTGCATACATTAATTGCACTAAAAAGAGAAAAATCATTAGTAATTCACAATAAATTATATAATTTACAATAACATACCTTTGTATTATGGTCTTCATATCTTGACTTGACTTCTTATGTAGTGAACAAAACCAAACAACAGTATTGCCTATGGGACAAATAAGCCTTAATTGCGAGTGAGACCTAGTATAAAACATTTAATTAGGCATTTTTATAATTTTGTAAACTCTAAATGTAACAAGTTTTACTTACCAATTTATAAAAGAAGCCATATAAATCATTTTTCTCAATGTCTAAATCCATCTTTGAATGTAAGTCTGACAATCAATTTTTTTATTCCTAGACTTTTGTATGGATTGCGGCTCAAGGAAACCATAAATATGAACATTGCCCATGGTGATAATTATTTGATTTATATACCTACATTGTTAATATAAATACCAGTGACATAATTTATGAAACATCATTTGATTAAATAACATATAATTATTAAGGGTGCTTACATCATCCATAATTGAATAACTATGATGTTCAACAATTGATTACCCTGGATGATTTCAAAGACATCTTGCATGGTTATGTACAATGGTATACCACCATTGCCAACACTAAATAATGTGGCATCCCAAGGAATCACACAAGAATCTTGAAACATTTGATGTGAAATCCTAACCAACTCCTGAATTTGATTCACATATGGTTGGACTTGAGGGCTTAAATCACCACCAATTGGGGATTTTTGTCTCATACCAGAGTCTTGTAAAACATAATAACAAATATAAAGTATAAATCTAAAAAAATACTCTAACATTAATAACCCTTAATGAAATATACTTGATAATTCTTTGAAATGGTCTTAATCAGATGCGTAGGTCATGCAATAAATGTTCCAAGTGCCACTCCCACTGTATTAACCTCCGTTGTGGGCATTGGAACTGTGGCAGATGCATCTCTAACTTTTTCAGCCACCACTCTAGAGAAATCACTCTGCATGGGCACAATGTGCATGGTTGAACCTCTTGGATACACTCTCTCAATGGCCATTACACGGGGAGAATTTCCATCAACAAACAACCTACACCAATAGGACGATTCAATGTCATCATCTTCTAAGTTCTCCACATCACAGCTACCTTTGGTGCTAGCTTGCCATGAGCATAAATTACATCTACTGGTTCAGCTGGAGTATATTTTTGCTCAAATTCAGCTCTTAACTCTTTAGTAACTTTGTTTTTTTATGTTCTGAGTTAGTTGTGGAGTCAGTCTCTCTGTCAATTCTGCAGCTAATTGCTCCATCATCTCATGACTGACATTTGTAGTAGAAAAACTGGGTCAAGAAGCTGATCCAAAGTATTGCTTAACCCCAACACCAAAACCAGTCGTTCATACACGACTAGGGTGTTCTTCAATCCCAATGGTCATGGTCAAGATGTCATCTCGAATTTTAGGAACAAAAATTCTTTGTGTGCTTTGCTCCACTAGCGAATCCTGTAAAGAATAATACAATATGTTAATATAATATGCAATGATAAGTGTGTAACACTAAAAATATGACATGTAATTATGAAGTTACAATATGCTAGGAAATCTCTAATGATTTATCAGATGTCATATAACTGTCTGCTTTAGTTCTAGTCAACTTCCATTTCTCATGTCAATTAGGAGGGGATGGAGGACAAACAAGTTCAGCAAAACCATATTCTGTATGTTGCCTCTTTAACTTTTCTTACAATATTATTTTTTTCTAACAAATTATAACCTCCCCGAGACAGTCTGTGGAGGGTAAGATTCTTTTGTGAAATGATTTGAGCTTTCTTCCTCTTTTCTTGTAAGTACATCATACACATAAATTATGAATTTCATTATAAGATTTAATGACATATATAATGAAATGTTCACAAACCTGCCATGAGAGATCCGTTCTAATATGAACAAATTGAGACCATGTCTCTTCATCTATAGAATATTTCCCACAAGGAGACTTGTCCTTGTATTTGCCAAAGATGTAATGACTTGTCAAATTTGTCTTAAATTGCCTTCATTTTGTAGCTACTGAAGACATTATCTTGCTTCGAACCAAATTCGAAGTCTCAAACTCAAAATTTTTCTACAAATAATAAATAAATCATTAAAATGTAAATTCAATACACAAATTATTTAATAACCTTTAAATAAATAACTTACACTAATATCCTCCCAAATGAGATTCTTCTTTACTTTTGTTACGTGGTCCTAGTCTGTTACCAAGATAAACACCTTAGATCGAGTTAGGACTCCCAACTAACTTTCAAATTGAGCATGTTTAGGGTCTGATGTGAGGGTCTACTTGAAGTGGAATTCTATTATTACCCATACGCCTAATGACAAGATTTCTCAATCATGTAGGTTCCCTAGTCTTCTTTGATGAGTTAGCCATCTGATGGACTTACAAAAATAAAAATATGTTTAAATATATATATATATATTTAAATTAAATAAAACAATTTTTTAAATAGAAAACCTAATAAAAACATAACTTGATTTCTATTGTGGAAGTGTTAAAATGTTGTCCCATATTCCTTCATTGTGATCATGGCATGTAGCATGTACTTCATCTACATCATTTTCGTCATTTAAAGGAGGTATTTGTCTTGAGAATGAAGACCTGTCTACATATTGGACCCTTGAGTCATCACGTGGATGAACATCATGTTCAATTCTCTCCAGTACGACATCTAACCACCTTTCATTAGAACGATCTTTCATATAAAAAAATTGTTTTTCTTGGTAAGCCATGATGAAAGGATCTTCCTTCCATTCTATCTTTGAAAGATCAATCAACGTAAAACTCAAGTCATCAACATGCACTCATGTGTTACAATAAACCCAATTACACTTAAATACAGGAACTCTAAATTTGGCGTAGTTAACCTCCTAAATTTCTTCAATTACTCCAAAGTAACTTAGAGTAGCCACAATAGGTTTATTATCTTTTGAACTAACAAAGTGCATAGACTCTGTCTCAAGGGTAACACCGCTATTCTACGTAGTACTTTTTTTTATCTTCAGTCTTTGTATAAAAAAGGCATCATATTAATATCATACCCAATCCATGTTATGACATCAAAGTTAGGTCCTTGTGTTAACCATTTCAACTCCTCATTATCACAATCTTCTGGACCAATTTTAGCTTTAAGCCATTTCAAGAAGGTCTTGTTATGCTCAGTCAACAAACATTTGTCATTTGCACAAGGGTTCATTGACTTCAACAACATCTTGTATACATCTATGTAAGTTGTTCAAAATATACAAATATGCTTGGAGAACTTCGTGTTGCTCTTTTTGAACCACTCTCACACGTCGTATGCCTTTACCTTCAGACATTGCTTCATCCTCGACTTTGGAACTCCTATGGCTTCTACTTCAGACATATATGTTGTACAAAACTCAATTGCTTCTTCGACAATGTATCTCTCAACAATAGATACTTCTGGACAGTACAAATTCTTCATATACCATTTCAATTTCTTCATGCATCGCTCAACTAGGTATATCCACCGTAAAAAAATAGGACCACATATTCTAATTTCCCTCACTAAATGAACAATTAGATGAACCATGATGTCAAAAAATGAAGGAGAAAATACATCTCTAGTTGCTACAAGATAATAATAGATTTGTTTTCTAATTCATCCAAGCTATTAGAATCAATGATTTTTCTACAAATAGTATTGAAGAATACGCATAGGCGAGTGATCACTTGTCTAACATATTTTGGTAAAATTTCATGAATAGCAACTGGGAGAAGGTCTTACATGAGAACATGATAATCACGAGATTTTAAGTCCATAAGTTTCAAATCTTGCATTGACACAAGACTTTTAATATGTGAAGAGTATCCTTGTGGTACTTTGACTCCCCAAAGACACCCGCAAAAACTTAACTTTTCAAATTTTGACAAAGTATGACATGTTGGAGGCAAATATGTTCGTTTACCAAGAGGTTGTGGTTGCAACTCCAAGTGAACACCCATCTCAACTAGATCTTTATGATCATTTATACCATCCTTCATATTGCCTTTAATATTCAACGTGTCAATTATACTATCACAAACATTTTTTTCCACATGCATTACATTTATGCAATGTTTAACATTTCCAAAAGTCACATTGACATTACAGACTCAGTTGAACACTTATTCTCTAGTTAAGGGTGGAGGTGTAATTTTGTCCTCCTGAGATCCATTAAAATTTTTATTTAACCTACGATAAGGGTGATTACGTTTCAGGAACCTTCGATGCCCAATGTAAGAAGTTTTCCTCCCATGTTTCAGTTGATGGTAACTTGTGTTCTCTTCACATATCGGGAAAGCTTTATATCCTTTAACACTGTAACCACTCAAATTCCCATATATTGGAAAATCATTAATGGTGCAAAATAACAATGCACGCAAATTGAAATTGACCTTCTCATATGCATCAAATACTTCAACTCATGATCCTATAAAAACCTCAAGTTTTTTATCAATGGACTTAAGTAAACATCTCTGTCATTTGCAGGTTGTCTTAGTCCTGTTATCATCATAGACAACATCATTTATTTTCTCTTCATACTCAATCAATACGACAAATTATAAATAATGATAAAAGCAGACCACAAACTATGTTTGCTATTTAAATTACCGTAAGGATTCATACCATCTATTGCAAGACCAAGTATAAGATTTCTTCGATCACCCCCAAACTTAGGATACAAAAATCAATTTTCTTCCATTGCGATGAACTGACAACATGTCGTAACAATCCATAAGATTTTTTTCCATTTGCGTGAGGTTTTTTGCGTCATTAACATTAGCAAACAAACATTTAAATTGCGGAATGATTGGAAGATACCATAATGCTTTTGCAGGAGGATCCTTTTTTTCAAATAATCATCCTCATTGTCATCATCCTTGTATCGTGATACCTTGCATCTTGGACACTTGTGCAATGATTCAAACTCTTTTCTATACAATATACAACCTTTGGGACATGCATGTATTTTCTGGTACTTCATACCCATCAAACACAATATCTTCTTTGCCCCATAATGACGGGTCGACAATGTATTATCTTTTGGAAGCATTTCATGCAACAACTCAAGCAATTCATTAAAGCTTTTATTTGTCCACCCATTTCTTGGCTTAATATTAATTAATTTTATTATTGCTGACAAACGTGTGAGACTTTCAAAATCTGGATAAAGAGATGTTTTTGAATCATCTTTCAAGGAATCAAACATGTGTACTTGTTGGAAACTATCTTGTCCAATATCACAAATCATGTCCTCCATGTGATCTTCAAAATGTATATTAGAATATTGACAGTCAGATAAATGTGTTACGTCTACAAATTCACCATGCCATATCCACTATATATAACTCTTCAAGAAACCATCACAAAGAACATGTTCTTGTTTCAACTTAATTTCTAATCGTCTCCCATTCAAACAATTATCACATTAACAAAAATATCTTCCATTCCCAATACCAAGACGTTCAACATATAACAATTATTCAATTTAAAACGTAATACATTATATTTCAAATACAATATAATAAAACTAGTTATCTATATAAATAATTGTAAACAAAATAATAATTAAAATATTTAAAAATAAAAAACTAACCAGGAGCGTGAACGTGAATAGAATTGTGGCGGCAATGGAGGCAATGTGGCGGTGACAGGGGCGACAACAACAATGAAATAGTAGAGAAGTGTGAATGGAAGAATCACGTTTGGTGTGGATGCTCTCACGACGAAGAGAACGAAATAAGAGAGAAGTGGTGGAGGCAGCAGGTGGTGACAACGGCAGTGGTAGAAGCAAAATGAACTCTTCAACAAGAAAACTTATAATAGCACAAACGGAGAGTGAAGGCGTAAGCCAAGAAAATAGGGTAAAAACTTATATTGCATCGATTATGAGTAATAATTGGTGTAATATATCTTTTCATTGACTTAACTTTTTTTTTACTCTAAAATGACATATAACACCGGTTGCATAACCTGACTGGTGTTATATGTAATTTTTAAAACTTTTAAAACTTTTTTTAATCTAGAAATTATAGATAACACCGGTTCCTCTATCCAACCGGTGTTATATTTGTTGGGAAAAATGGGTAATTTTCCCACTAAAACAAAACCCTAACAGAGCTACCCAACAAATAATATTGAATAAATAGAGCGGAATAATAAAAGAGATAAAGAGGAAAAAACACACCAGAAAATTGTTAACGGAGTTCGGCCAATTTAGCCTAATCTCCGAGCACAGCTGAAACAACTCACTTTTATTATTATGGGAGAAGATATTACAAATTGGGATCTATAACAGTGAAGGAGGAGAGTTTAATTTATAACCCTCAAACCTCCTTCCCAAACAATGAACCCACCGATGTGGGACTTGGGATTAAGCCAAAATCAACAAATCTCCACCTTGACTTAATTTCAAGTCCCACCTAAAACAAATCTTCTCAAAACATAACAAAAACAAACTTTGCACTGCTTCAAATTTGCGCCTCCGGGCGCCAACTTCAAATGTGCAAGATATTAACCAAGTCTAAACAATGTTCAAACTTGGTCCTTGTAACCACCTTGGTGAGCATATCTGCAGGGTTCTCCGTAGTGTGAATCTTCTGGAGAACAATCTCCTCTTCTTCGAGAATCTCACGCACAAAGTGATAGCGAACATCAATGTGCTTCGTCCGTGCATGAAAGACTTGATTCTTTGCTAAATGAATAGCACTCTGACTGTCAGAATATAACTCAAGTTGTTTCTGACCAACTCCCAAGTCTTTAAGCAACCCATGAAGCCAAATTGCTTCCTTCACAGCCTCTGTAATCGCCATATACTCTGCCTCTGTCGTAGACAAAGCCACCTTAGACTGCAAGGTAGACTTCCAACTAACTGGCGCTTTTGCTAAAGTGAACAAATAGCCAGTTGTAGACCGACGCTTATCCAAATCACCTGCATAATCAGAATCACAATATCCAACTATGCATTGACCAAGTGATTCATCTTGCTCAAATGTCAATCCAACATCTAAGGTATTTTGGAGGTACCGTAGAATCCATCTCACAGCTTGCCAATGACCCTTGCCCGGATCATGCATGTACCTGCTAACAACACTCACAACCTGTGAAATATCTGGTCTCGTACACACCATTGCATACATCAAGCTTCCAACTGCATTTGCAAATGGGACTTTCGCCATGTATTCTCGTTCTTCATCAGTCGTCGGAGATAAATGGCTACTCAATTTCAAATGAGGAGCAAGTGGGGTACTTACAGGTTTTGTATCTTCGTGTATACCAAAACGTTGTAGTACCTTCTGCAAATACTGCTTCTGTGACAGCCAAAGTTTTCCCCTCTCTCTGTCCCTGTTTATCTCCATGCCGAGAATCTTCTTGGCTTCCCCCAAATCCTTCATGTCGAACTCTTTACTCAACTGAGCCTTTAGCCTATCAATCTCAACTTGGCTCTTTGCTGCAATCAGCATATCATCAACATATAAGAGTAAGTAAATGTAGGAACCATCTTCAAGTCTGTGCAAATACACACAGTGATCATATTTGCTTCTCTTGTACTTCTGATCCTTCATGAACTTATCAAATCATTTGTACCACTGTCTTGGAGATTGTTTCAGTCCGTACAACGATTTGCTAAGTTTACAAACCCAATCTTCTTTACCATCAACCTTGTATCCTTCTGGTTGAGTCATATAGATTTCCTCCTTCAAATCACCGTGTAGGAACGCGGTCTTTACATCAAGTTGAGCAAGCTCCAAATTCAACTGTGCTACCAAGGCCAACAAAATTCGAATGGAGCAATATTTAACAACTGGAGAAAATACCTCATTATAATCAACTCCCTCCCTCTGAGCAAAGCCTTTAGCAACCAACCTTGCCTTGTAGCGAACATCTTCTTTATTAGGAAATCCTTCTTTCTTTGCAAATACCCATTTGCACCCAATTGCCTTCTTACCTTTTGTTAATTGTGCCAGCTTCCACGTCTTGTTCTTCTTTAAAGACTGCATCTCCTCTTCCATCGCACCTGCCCAATTACCACTCTCTGAACTCAGAATGGCTTCTGGGTAAGTGGATGGAATTTCATCAACAACTGGAAGTGCATAGGCAACCATATCCATGAAACGAGCAGGCTTCTGAATATCCCGTCTCTGTCTTCTAACTGCAATTGGCGTTGATTGCTGTTGAGATTCTTGGGTAGGAACCTCTTCCTCATCTGACTCTTCTTCTGCCATAGGAGAGTCACTTGTAGTATCTCGTGTTGGGATCATCACTGTCTGCTCAAACTCCACCTGCTTCCGAACACACTCCACCTGTTGCAGAGTACTATCAGCTCCTTCTGGATTTACCTTCTTTAACATGGAAGATTCATCAAAAGGTAACATCCCTGCTGATAATCGTCTTCTTTGCCTCTAGACACCACAAACGGTATCCCTTCACTCCAGGACTAAAGCCCATGAAAAGAGCCTTCTTTGCCCGTGGATCCAACTTTGATTCAATCACATGATAATATGCAATAGAACCAAAAACATGCAAAGAATCATAATCAGTTGCAGGTTTTCCAGACCATACCTCTAACGGGGTTTTGCCATCTATAGCAGATGATGGCAAACGATTGACGAGATGTTGAGCGTATGTCACAGCCTTAGCCCAAAACTCTCTGCCTAACTCAGCATTAGACAACATACAACGAACTTTCTCCACAAGTGTCTTGTTCATACGTTCTGACACCCCATTCTTCTGTGGTGTTTTTCTAACAGTGAAGTGCCGAACTATGCCACAATCTTGGCATACCTTCAGGAACGGATCACTCTTGTATTCTCCTCCATTGTCTGTTCGGAGAACCTTAATCTTCCTTCCTGTCTGGTTTTCAACTTGAGCTTTCCACTTAAGGAAAATTTCAAGCACATCATTTTTGTTCTTCATAGTAAACACCCAAACTCTCCTGGAAAAATCATCCACAAAAGTGACAAAATAATGCCTACCTCCGATTGACGGAGTCTTGGCAGGTCCCCACACATCTGAATGCACATAATCCAGAATACCCTTGGTATTGTGAATTGCAGTGCCAAACTTCACTCTTCGTTGTTTTCCCAAAACACAATGCTCACAAAATTCAAGTTTGCAAGCCTTCGTACCTTTCAATAGTCCTTGCTTGGTAAGAATTTGCAAGGATTTCTCTCCAGCATGTCCCAACCTCATATGCCACAACTTCGTTGCCTCAACATCCTTCTTAGAGCTAGAAGTTGTTGTCGCTACTGTCCCCACCACTGTACTACCTTGATAGTAATACAAATTGTTCTTCCTCACGCCTTTCAACATCACCAGTGCTCCTGAAGTTGCTTTAAGAATTCCATCTCGCATCGTCACAACTAGGACTTTAGATTCTAAAGCCCCTAATGAGATGAGATTCTTCTTCAACTTTGGCACGTACCGTACATCCCGCAAAATTCTGGTGGATCCATCATGATTCCGCAGCTTGATTGAACCTATCCCAGCTGTCTTACATGGATTATCATTACCCATGTAAACAACCCCGCCCCCTCAAGTTCTTGAAATTCAAAGAACCAATCTCGAATGGGACACATATGATATGTACAACCTGAATCCAATATCCACTCATCTGGATACGATGATGCTGGAAGCGAGACAATTAAAGAGATATCTGATTCCAAATCACTTTTGCATTCTACAACATTTGCATCTTGTGGAGCCTTCCCTTTCTTCTATAGTTTTGGACAGTCTTTCTTCCAGTGTCCTTTCTCATGACAAAAAGCACACTCATCTTTGGCAACGACTCGACCTTTAGACTTAGACCTCCCTCTTCTCCCCTTTGTATGGCATTGTTGACGACCTCTTGCCACCAATGCTTCTTCTTCTTAATTTGCCATTACAAACTCAAAATATAATATTCAATATTACAAATAATTTCAAACAACCCAAGACGAACCTTCGGCTCTTGATACCACTTGTTGGGAAAAGCGGGTAATTTTCCCACTAAAACAAAACCCTAACAGAGCTACCCAACAAATAATATTGAATAAACAAAGCGGAATAATAAAAGAGATAAAGAGGAAAAAACACATCAGAAAATTGTTAACCGAGTTCGGCCAATTTAGCCTAATCTCCGAGCACATCTGAAACAACTCACTTTTATTATTATGGGAGAAGATATTACAAATTGGGATCTATAACAGTGAAGGAGGAGAGTTTAATTTATAACCCTCAAACCTCCTTCCCAAACAATGAACCCACCGATGTGGGACTTGGGATTAAGCCAAAATCAACAATATTTAGTGCCCAAAGTTAAATTTCTCAATTTTTTTTTAACTTTGGGAATGAAATATAACACCGACCGGTGTTATATTTCATTTTTAAAAGTTTTTTCTTAAAAAAAAAAAATTGGGAATGACATATAACACTAGTTCCTCTATCCAATCGGTGTTATATGTAATCCTAGAGATAAAATTTTTAAAAAGCTTTTTTTTTTTTTGCTTTGAGCAAGACATATTAAACCGATTGGATCCCAACCAGTGTAATATGTGCCAAGTATTTACAAAAGAAGGCCACCACATTTTTCTTTACACCGATTCTCATTTAACCAACCTAATATGTTTTTGTAAAAAACGTTCTTTTCACTAGTGATTATCTGATGGTGAGAGTTGAATAAGGTTCATATGACTAAGTTTGCAGTTTGAAAAAAAATGGTTTGACAGGTCATATGGATTAACCTTGTCATATGAGGTGATTTAATTCAGATATTCATTTGTACATTTGGACGAATATCATAGTAGCGCTAGTATGACAAGTGTTGATCTGTAAGTCTAAATCGATGCACGAGTCTTCCGGGAGTAGAATTAAGTGTTCATGTGTGAATGTGATGTTGAGTGTGAAGCCAAGACCAATTGGGCTGGGCTGACTAGACACCATGTTTTAGTGAGTGGGCTTAATTATTGTGTCCCCTCTATAATCTCTATTTAAGAGATCTTTGTGCTTGTAATAAAATTGTAACAAACAAAATGAAAACCTAATTAGTTGCCCGTGGACGTAGGTTGCAGATTGGCAATCGAACCACGTTAAATCCTGTGTTGTTTATTTTCTACAGTTTATTCGTGATAGTGTGTGTTGCTTCCACATGCATTTTTTCCCATCAAGTGATATCAGAGCTTCGTTCGTTTACACACTAGAGATCCGATTAGCAAAAATTAATCGACGAGACGTGAAAATTGCGGCTGCAGCGGCGTCCCAAAGCTAGGGTTTCGCAGCGGCGACAACGATGTCCCAAAGCTAGGGTTGTGTGTGCGTTCTGCATGTGTGCTGGTCTGAGACGGCACAGAGTGCAGTGCGACAACGGTGACCAGCGACGGTGGTGGTGCGGAGCGCGAATAGCGGCGGTGCGTGTCCTGGCAGCTGCGATTCAGTGCGGTGGAGCGCTAGTGCAGTGGGGACTGCGACTAGGTCTGTTGGTGAGTGATTTTGGGTGATGCAATTTTTGTTTTCTTGATTTAAAAAAAAAAGATTGCCAAGATCAGAAATTAGTTGTACCGAGTATCTCGACTAGCCGTTTGAGATGGCAGAAGACGGGAAGTTCTGAATTGAAAAAATCGATGTACAGATTTCAGTTGGTGGAAAATGCAAATTGAGGATTTGCTAGTTCAGTTACTAAGAACATCAATAAATGAATTCGATCTTAGCCAGACTTATGTCAGTGGACATTAAGTTCGATGATGAAGTTCAAGCTTTACTACTGATATCGTCATTACCTATTCAGCGGGACCTGATGGATTCACTTTTGAGAAGATTTGTGATCTCGTTCTTGACGAGGATGTCAGAAGAAGGAGTTTTGGGGAATTATCTAGTGAATCGCTAAATGTCATCGGAGGTAAGAGAAATATCAGAGGTAGTGGGAGCAAGATCAGAAGGAGTCCGTCAAAGACTCAGGATTGTTCAAGTGTAACATGTTGGAACTACAAGGAGATGGGGCATTTCAGGAATTAATGCCCAAATGATAAACAAGTCAACATTGCAGAAGATTTCGCGAACGAGGACCTCTTGGTCTATTGCGCGGATAATAATGTGGATTCCTGGGTCATGGATTCAGGTGCTTCATTTCATGCTACCCACAATAGTGAAGCATTGCAAAATCTAGTTATTGAAGACTTTGGAAAGGTAAAACTAGCGGACAACAGAACTCTTGATGTTACGACATGGGTGACATAATGTTGAAGACGCTAGTCGGTTTTTGGACTTTGAAGGATATCAGAGTTGTTTCAAGCTTAACAAAAAGTTTGATTTCTGTTAGACAGTTGGACGAATAGGGACATGATGTGAAGTTCGAGAATCAGCAGTGGAAGGTTGTCAAGGGAAATCTTGTCATGGCCCGCGGAAGAAAGAGAGGTTCGCTGTATATGGTCGGATTACCGTCTGAGGAAGTGACCGTCCCAGTTCGAAAGATAAACAAAGTCTGGTTCACAAAATCTCATGGGCAGAAGAGGGTTGTCTTTACAAGAGAGAAACCCAGAGCCACAAGTCAGATTCAGGATAAACAAGCATGAAAAGTTTAGGTAGACTAGTCAGATGTACTTATGGTAGTGGGAGCACGGGACGTGCTTTAGCTGAGGTTTGTAAACGATAGTGGAGTAGGAGAACCAGTATTCTAGCTGTTGAAACATCTCCAAAAAAAATTCTTGTTGAGTGTGGAGTGTGTTTGTTCTTAGACTATTCCAGGATCCGACAGTGTAATGATTCATATGTTTGTGATTGAATTATTTGAATTTAGAGTATATTGAGAGAATTAAAAATCTTTAGTTTACCCTGTTTTTCTTGTTTGTGGTTGTGTTTTAAATATGTGATGAACGTGTATCACACGAGAGCAGAAGATATTACAAGTTATATATAGGACTTCTCTTAACTTGTATGTTATAGTTTTTAGGTGATGTAACGGTGTGTTAACGGTAATAAAAAGGGATGTTACACTAAAAAAACAAAAACATATTTAATTACTTTTTTTATAAAATCTCTATTTATGATATATTTGAAAAAGTATAATGAATTTTTAATAAAAAAATATAATAATTAATATATAGAAATAAATTATAAAGTCTAATAAGATATAATTTTTAATAAAAGTACAAAGTAAATTGTTAAATAAAAATGTAAAAATTACACACATATATAATCTATTTCTAATGTTCTGGATACTGATAATATGGAAGATTTTATTGGTACTTATATTCCTGCGATGGTTTCCTCTGAGGAGAATATGATGTTGATTAAGTGTCCAGATTTCTCTGAAATTAAAAATGCTATTTTTAATCTTAACGGTAATAGTGCTCCTGGTCCTGATGGTTTTGGTGGTGTTTTCTATCATTCTTGCTGGGAAATTATTGGGACAGATGTTTGCAATTTTGTTCAACAGTTTTTTAAACAAAACTGGGTTCTCCCTGGAATGAATAGTAATGTGGTATCTCTTATTCCAAAGGTTCAGGGTGCTGATTCCATTAAAGATTACAGGCCAATTGTTGTTGCTAATTTCAAGTTTAAGATTATTTCCAAGATACTGGCGGATAGGCTTGCACTTGTGGCTGCTAGAATCATTTCTCCTAATCAATATGGATTTGTGCAAGGTAGACAGATTCAGGATTGCATTGGTATTGCTTCTGAAGCTATTAACCTGCTTTCTAAAAAGGTTAGAGGAGGTAATGTGGCTTACAAAGTTGATATTCATAAAGCTTTTGACACTCTAAGTTGGAAGTTCTAATTATTAGTTTTAAAACGCTTTGGTTTTCACCCCTCATTTGTCGGTTGGATTAGTACAATTCTCCGTTCAGCTATGCTTTCTATAAGAATAAGTGGTAGTTTGGTGAGTTTTTTTCCTTGCAGTCGTGGGGTAAGACAAGGTGATCCATTGTCTCCTTTACTTTTCTGTCTTGCAGAGGAAGTTCTTAGTAAAGGTCTCTCTAAGCTTGTGAATGATAAGAAGATTTTAAATATGGCCAGTCCGCACGGTTATCTCACTCCCTCTCATATTTTGTATGCTGATGACATATTTATTTTTTGTAGGGGGGATATTAAGTCTCTTAGAAATTTGAGTTCTTTTCTTAAAACATATGGTGATTTTTCTGGTCAATATATTAATAACTCTAAAAGTAGTTTCTTCACCATGGATAATTCTCCAAGATTTGTCACCAAAATTCAAAATATTCTTTCCTGTAGTCATGGTTGTTTGCCTTTCCATTATTTAGGAGTGCCTATCTTTGTTGGTGCTCCAAAGTGTCGGTTTCTTCAACCTTTGGCTGATAAAGTTAAATTGAAGCTAGCATCTTGGAAAGGTAAATCTCTTAGCATGATGGGTCGAATTCAGCTGGTCAATACAGTGATTACTGGATCTCTAGCTTATAGTTTTAATATGTATAAGTGGTCTGTTTCACTTATTCAGCAAGTTGAGCAGTGGTGTCGGAATTTTATTTGGACTGGTGATATTCTGAAAAAAGGTATTGCTACCGTTAATTGGGGGAAAATTTGTTCACCTCTTGAGGATGGAGGCTTGAATATCATTAATCTTCATCATGAAAATAATGCATATCTTCTTAAGCTTGCTTGGAACTTTGCTTATAGCGACAAACCTTGGTCTTTACTCTTGAAAGCCAGGGTTCTTAAATCAAAATATGAATTTCGAACGGTTTATAGATCTTCCTCTCTCTGGCCTGGAATTAAGCAATTTTATTCTACCATACTTGACTATACTTATTGGACTGTTGGTACAGGTTCTTTTATTAATTTCTGGAATGATAAATGGTGCTCTACTACTTCTTTAGCAAATATTGCAGGGTTATCTGATGGTGTTAGCATTCCGGATATAGTCTCTCAATTTTGGACAGGTTGTGATTGGAATATTCCCTTCTCTTTACAGCAGATGCCTCTTTTTTTTAATCATATCATGATTAGAGAGGACCAGGATATTCCTAATTGGATTCTAAATGAGTCTGGTCGTTTCACTCTTAAATCGGCTAGGACTTTTTTCTTGGAGCCAGGAGTTCCAGGTGGTTGGGGTAAATTCATTTGGTCTTCATCTATTCCGCCTTCCAAAACTCTAGTACTCTGGAAAAATTTTCATGGGCGACTTCCTACAGATCAACATATTCAGAATAAGGGTTTGCATATATGTTCTATGTGTTCGCTTTGTGAAAAGCAAGAGGAATCTATTCAACATCTATTTTTTGAATGTTCTAACGCATTGCATATTTGGAGTTGGGTACGACAAATTTTTCTTACTTCTCATTTCTCTAATAAGGATGATCTACTTTCTTTTATTAAGAGTGATGGTAGTCCTTTGGTTAAATTGATTAAGCTTGCGGTGATAACCTTTTCTATATGGATGATATGGCGTATGAGGAATTATGCTAGATTTCAGGATAAGATTGGCGTTTCTAAGGCTATTTCGATAATTAAAGATTTAACTTGTCTAGTGGGAAATTCGTCTAAAGCTTCAATGAAGAATGATATGTTGGACTTCAACGTGATTAAGTTTTTCGGTATTACGACTCGTAGTGGTAAAGTTCTTCTTCCTCTTCCTATTAGATGGGAATTTCCTTCACCAGGCTGGGTCAAAATTAATACTGATGGGGCTGCTAGGGGGTATCCTGGTCTTGCTACTTGTGGAGGTATTTTTCGTGGGGGAGAATTTATTGGTGCTTTTTCAGCGTTTCTTGAAGTTCAAACTGCTTTGGTTGCTGAGTTTTATGGAGTTATACATGCTATGGAGGAAGCTCAAAAAATGGGACTTACTAATGTCTGGCTTGAATGTGATTCTGCCTTGGTTTGTGTTGCGTTTACTGCTAGGACTAATGTTCTGTGGATGCTTCAGAATCGATGGAATACTTGTCTTAATTTTTGTGGGACAATCAGGTTTAGGGTAACTCATTTTTCGTGAAGGGAATGCGTGTGCTGATAAGTTGGCTAATTTAGGATTTATTCATAGAGAATCTTTTCATTGGTATAATAGACTCCCAGCTAGTCTGTTCTTAGAATTCTTTATGAATAGTTATAATCTACCTATGTATCGTTTGTGTTAACATATGGGTTTTGGTCTAGTCCCCCCATATTTTTGTATTTTCTTTCTTTTTTCTTTTTTTAATAATATTTTTTTTTCATGTGATGGCAGATGATTGTTGTTACTTGAGGTGTCAGCTTAGCTGAGATGTCTAGTTGCATAGTGATGCCTAGCACGAAAACTTTATAAAAAAAAAATATAATCATTTTATTTAAATTAAATAATAAATATGTTACTAAATCAAGTTTACTTACCTAAAGATCTAATTATTTTAATTTAAAATATTATTTATTACCTAGTAACATTAATTAATATTTTCAGCTTTTACTGTCAAATTAATTATAGTGAAGGGTAAGGTTATTAGTGATGATAAGAAAATGTTATAGATTTAAAATTATAACTTCTTATAGGGCTTAAAAACAGGCATGCCGATATTTGTAGGAACTAAACATATATTTAAATAAAAAAGTAAAAGTAGGAGTAATTTTCCTAAATTTATTCTTGGAGTAATTTTCTTTCGTTCATCAGTTCATCAATTACTTAATCAAAGGCCAATATTATATTATGATTTAAAGAGATACTTAGACCTTTTCTTTGATTTTTCATTTGAACCGCGCCATGTCTAGTTTGATTCTTCAAAACGTTAGTGATCCGTTTGAAAACAAAGTTAAATTTAATTTTTTTATTATATAAGCACGCATATCATCTTCAACAATATATAATAAATATTTTTAGATTTAGCGTATAAAAATTGTTTTCATATTTTAAAGTTGCTATACAAAGTCCCAGTAAAAAAATACTATATAAAAAGTACAACTCTTTCGTCGATTTGACCAATAATCATGTATGTTTTTGCATCTAAACTTTTTTATAGTATTTTAATCAACTTTTACATCTAAAGACTTAAATTTATCAAGTCACATTAATCTTTTATTAATGTTTAATCACCTAGTTAATACAAATTATTATTTGAGCTCAAGATGCTGTGGTAGATGTCATCCCAAATGATAAATAGTACAATTAACAACCCATCATTATAAATATTTATGTAAAAGTTAATGTTTATATTAGTTTAAAAGAAAAATAAATAAAAGTGTTTATATTTTCAGTTAAGGATTTGAAAGTGAAACTTTTCACAAGGTTTATCATATTTTTTATGAAAATAATTAAAACATTTTATAAAGCAATGATAAGATAACCCATTCCGTAATAAATTGAGCCCATTGACTATGCCCGACATAGTTTCTATTTGACCATAACTACTTTATGAGAGTTTGTAGCAACTCATTAAATATCAATATGGATATTTTTTCTAATATTTTTTGTTTTTGTTTTTATCATATATAATACGCACATGTTTTTAATATTTAGTCTGTTGCTTTTATTTATACTAAGAAAAATCGCATATAAAAATTATAGTGTTTAAACATAAATGTCATTAATGTGATTTTTCTAATAAAAAATAGATTTTAATATAAATATGAGAAATTAAACTTATTTATTCTAAGATTATATTAAATGAAAACAAGTAAAACGAAGATAAAAATATAATAATTAATGTAGCATATAAATTTCTATAGAAATTGTACCCATTAAATGGTTGATTGTTGATATCCTTTATTATTTCGAATTTAATTCATGCGTGTCCTTTGAATCTCTGTGGTGCCAACTCGACAACTTCAACTTTACAGCATGCAAAGCAAACAAAGGAAAATGCAATTTGCCAGAACGAAAATGTCTGGACTCACCATAACCTACAACCTGTCACATGGTACGATATTAGGGATTTAGGGTTTCCATTTCTAATACCTCCCTAAACTTAAATTAAGTTTAGCTTTTTAAACCTCTTTATAAAATATTTCTTATTACTCACTTGTTTTTATTTTTATTTTTTATTTAATCTCTATAGATATCCCAATTTCTTTTATGCAATAATTTTATTTTAAAAGGATATTGTGATTAGGAGTAACAAGTAAATCCTTGTTATATTTAAATAATATTAATAGAACTAAAACTAAACTATTTAATAAAGTATATTATCAAAAAATAAAAAATGTAACAGCCGTTAAAAAAAACACCTTTGTCCCTTCCACCTTTTTTTTTTCTTCCTTCTCTCTCCATCTCTCCAATCGTTCTTTCTCTCTTCAATTTCTCTCCCATAACTTATCTATTTCAAAATGAGGAGTCAAACTACATTTCTATCCGATCAGATTTTCAAACAGAGTAAATTCATTTTTACTCTAAAAATCTCTTATTCTTTGTTTTTTTATATGATTTAGTCATCAATATTAGTGAGACCAGTTGAGAAAAATGTTTCTCTCAACTTATAAGCTCATACTAAAATTTGGTAATTTTTTGATAACTTGCGCTAGGTTCCTAAATTTTGGAATGGCCGATTTGAGGTACAATTTCGATCAGAATAATTAATTTCAGGTAAAGGAAACTAACTTTAATTTTTAATAGCACCTTAGGCTAGAAGATCTGGATGTGGAAAGGACGTGATCCCAGTATTCATTTTCTCTTGCAGGGATGTTATGTTTTTATATATTGTGTTGTTTGTTTATATATTGTTTAAAACTTGTAGAAATATTAGATTTTGATGGTTTAATATTTAAGTGTTGCTTTTTATGTTAAATAGACTTTTGAATATTTTGGATCGCGTTTTGAATGATACTATATGATAAAAATGGCATGGAATTGAATTCATACATTTGGGATAATGTATGGACTGATGTTTGTTTTTGTATTATGTATTGATGCTTATGCGATAACAAAGATCTCTTAGCTTCATTGATGATTTAAGGCACGTAGACTGAGATATCAGGTGGTGAGAAGCTGATGAGGGAGTTCATGCTCACCGTGAGATATGAGATGCACAACTTGGGTTGTATTGAACTTAACTTGATCCTTTCTCTTGGATACGCTGGTAATCTTTGGATCAGGTGTTAGTCTCTGGTAGGACTTACTTAATACAGGTCTACCAGAAGGCGTTGTTTGTTGAATATCCTGGATGTGTAGATCCATGTGAGATCTATATGATTGTTTTGTGTTGGGATTTGAAGAAGATTGAATAATTGAGAAATTGATTCATGTAATTTGGTTTTCTCTTTTGATTTAATTATGTATATTATAAAATTTTATTTTCACTAGCTTACCCTTACTTTTCTTGTTGTGTTGTGAAGTGCGATAATTGTACTACGTACATGAGCAGATGATCGTACATGTGTCGAAGGTTCTAGAGGGCTTTATGATGTTGTTTTGAACTTTATATTGTTAATATTTGTATTTTTATAAGTCATAATCTTGTAATAGAAACATTTTGAAAAACTCCAAGTCTGTATAGAAATCAGTAGAACCTGTATTCTAATAGTTAGATGTATTTTTCGAGGTCTTACAAAACAATGTGTGGGAGATTCCATGTCCACTAAAAATAAGACTAAATTATTACATTTAAATAGAGTGCAAATATATCGGTTTTTTGAAATTAAGTTTGGTATAAACATACTTACTAAAATAATATCAGAATTTATTCTAATAAAATTTGTTGGAACAAATGTAAGAACTCATTTAATATGTCTAAGAGTATAAGTGATTTAACGGAAAAGAAGTATGAAAATTTTATTATTGAAATTGAAAAACTTATAAATATAAAAAAAAAAGTATTCAAACTTCATTCACAAAACCTACCAGCTTTCTAAAACACTCTTTCTCTACTTTCTCTCTAGACTTCTAGAAAATTTGTTTTAGAGATCCCAGTGGAGAATAAAACATTTATCTAATCAAATATCATTCTAAGTTTCGTTTTACCTTTTTTTAGTTGGTTTTTGGGAACAGTTGCATGCTTAGAAATTAGAGCAACATATGATATTTTTAGGATAAAGATGAATATTTGTTAATTAGTGTAAGAACGCAAGGTATGTTTAAATTTTTTTTATCAAAGTATTAGAGAAGTTTAGAGTTTAAGCTTGAGTAAACAAGTTTTTAATAGGTAACGTATTACAGTAAATGAAGATGAATATTCCTTGTCTGATGTGATGCTTTAATGTAGTGTACGTAATCGCACGTAATTGTAATGAAGAAAGAGAGGTTTTGATGAATCCTAATTGTAGAGAAAAATAAATATAAAAGAAACTTTTATTCACTTGTATATTAGAGAGTAAAATACATGGTGTATATATATGAAAAAGATTAAGACCTAGCTGAAACAGAAAAGGAAAGTTGGGCCAAACAAACAAAACCCAATAATTTAAAATAGAAAATTAAATATATTAACATAACGAAAGTTATTTATGTTTTTTTATAGTATGTTAGGATAAATGATCTACATGTGAAGGTGATGTGGTCACATTATTTGATTTTTAGGTAGGAATTTTTTGTTATTTGAATCAAGAAATGAATGTTTGGAGATATGGTGAAAATATTTATGTTGTAAGATGATTAAATGTTTCATGTAAAAAAAATTGATTAGTTATGTATGGTGTGTTTGAGATATTAAAAGGTTGAAAGTACTTAAAGATAAATTTGTATAGTTTAAGAGAATAGATTTTTAACGAGACATGTATATTTTAGTAGTTGAAAGTTATAATATTTCAATTAAATCAAATTAGTTCAAGTTGTTATTTTGAAACAAAATATTCTATGTTAGATATAAGAAATGAAGAAAAAAAAAATCTGTTTAAACTAAATATATCGCTTGTTATATTTTGTAGAATTTCTGAATTATAATAGGTAAAATTCAATTAATTGAAAATCCAAGAGTTTTGATTATTAGGCGACTTTATTCTCGCTAAGCAAGTTTTTTTATAAAAACTCCTAGTGGTGTAGTCTGTAGGTGAATACTTTGGTCATTGGGTAAGTAGAATTTTTGTTGAGCGACTAAAATTCGTTAGCTGAGTTGACTCCTTTGGATGAGCAAACAAAATGGTGACTAGACGAATTGCAACATGTGCTTAATTAATGGGATGAACAAGGTGGGGCTGAGTGAGAAAGTGCTTTCTAAATCTTGAAAAATATGTTTTTTAAATGTTCTAAATGCTAAAATTTGTGTATCTTTGATTAAAGTGCAATAGTTTTTTCAATATATTATGTTTGAATATTATTATATATACGATGGATGATAAATTTACATTTTATTAGTATTTAATTTGAGTTGGAATGTATATGAATGAGAATATATGATGTTATGATTGTGATATGATATGTGGTGTTTGTAAACATAGTTATTTCTAAGGAATGAATACTACACTTAGATGTTTAGGTTGTGTATTGAATTTTGAAGGAGATGATCTTGACTCTACTAATATTGGAGTCACATAAAGGAAAATATTAGGTGGTGAGAGTCAAAGAAAGTTCCTATGACCTGGCCTGTGACGTGAAAAAGAATTATGTCTGATACGTCATGTGGATTTACCCTGTCACACGAGTGGATGCGTCTTATTATGTAACTTTGTTGTATGAAACAACATAGTGAACTTAGTGTGATAAGTACAAATTTTTGAATCCAATTCAACACACGTGTATATCTTCCGACAGTATAGAATCAAATGTTTGTGATATTAATGTCAATAGCTTATGATAGGAGAGGTAGCCACTGGATTAAAAGTTAGACACTTGATTTTGATAGATATTATGAATGAATTGATCAAGTATCCATAAAAGTATATGAATGAAATGTGAATGACTATATGAATATTTAGAAATATATATATATATATATATATATATATAAAAGATTTTAAAAATACTAACTTACCTTGTCTTATGAATTGTTTTTAATATATGATGGTTGTATATATTACTTGGAAACAAATTATATTACAAGAAAAAAATCTCAGAAAAAATAGACTATATTATATTACATGAAATATATCTCAGAAAAAATAGACTATAAAGAAAGAATATACATATAATCATTTGTAAAATAAGTGGGTCCATTTTATAAAAGAAAAACAATCGAATTTTATTTTCAGAATATAAACATAATTAACAACTAGACTTCATATTCTCACCCTTTAACACACTGTACACGAATCATGACCAAATAAATAGATAAAGATTTTTCAACACTACAACCAACGAAGTCATAGTAAAACTTGTTACCTTGAGAAAATTTTATTTGTTGAATTTGCATATTAGGTTTCAAATTTAATTATGAAAATATTCATAGAGTATCCCAACCTAACCATTTAGCTATCATTTACTACTGCCTAGTGCTTTAATTACATAGCTATTAATGAGCTAGAAAACTGAATCAAATGTATCATTTACTCAGGTTTTACTAGAGTATATTAAATTACACTAAGATTATGAAGTTTTATCAAATTATATTTGAATTTCAACATTTCTCATTATTATAACGATTTCTTTTAAGAAAAATACATGTATAATATAAAAAGAGAAAATATATTTAATATTTTTAAAATTTAAGGAGATACGTATGCAATTTAAAAATGAGAGATAATATAATGTTTTTAAAATAAATAAAAAGTTGTGTAGAATTTAACGAAGAATGGTGTGTCAGTATAATTTGAGTAAACCTCTTTAGTATTAATGTAATTTACTTTTAACTTTATGTATTCAGACATAAATATTAATACATTAAAATACTAAATACTACATCTGTTTCTTCTAATCTACTCTTTCCTTCCATTGCAAAGTGACATATTTTCTAAGTATTTTTTATTTAATTACTGTTTCAAAGTTTAAAATAACATTAATTACTCTATTTTATTTATGAATTTATTTTTAACCTAATTTTGAACTATATATATATATATACATATATATATGTGTAATGTTATTTCACATATATATAATTTTGAAAGTTATATATATATATATACATATATATATATATATATATATATATGTGTATGTATTTATTATTATGTAAAATAAAATAAAAAATCTTGCAAATATGTAAAATTATTAGTTTTTATTTTTTCCCAAAATAACACTTATAAAAGAGCAGGTTAAGTATATTTTAAGGTTGTTTTATAGAAACAAAAGAAAATAGTAAATAGTTATACAATTTCTTATTTTATTTAACTTTTTTTATCCAATACATGTAATATTTAAAAATTAGAAGACACATAAAAGTATAATTGTTAAAAAAATCATTATTTGAACTTTATAAATAAAAATAAATAAAAATTAAAAAAAATCTTCAAAAATTCAAACATTTAAAAAACAAAGAGAATAATAAATACTATTATTTATTTAATCATACAAAAATTTCTTTTACACGTGATTTATTTGTTACTATATCAACATGATTAAAAAAATCATATTACTATGTTGCATAAATTGGTCTACATATAGATCTCATTTCAATAAATATATATATATATATATATTATAAATTTAAACTTATTTTCAATTTATAGATTTTATTCTTAGTCTTTTCCTCGTGTGTACAAGAGATGAAGATTTCATTCTTAGTCTTTTCCTCGAATGTACAAGAGATGGAAATATTCCATCAGACATAGAGTCTAATTCATTTAAAGTTTGTAGCTAGATCCACTCTATTTAACATAAAAGTCAAACTCCTATTTTATGAAATCTTTATTTGTCAAGTAAGTCGGTTGGTGAGCTTTGGAAATAAAAAGTTTTACTAGGCTTGAAAGTCTAATTTCTTAATATTACTTTCAATAAAAAATACTAATATGTAACATATAATATTTTTTATCATTTTGAATAATTAAAGGGCCATGTTTTCAGCCTAAGCTAATTTTAATATTTATAAAACACAATATACTTTGTGATTTTGATTAATTTTAGTAGACAATTAACATGTAAATCCATTGTTTTGCTTAGTATTAAATTTGTTAGCATGTTAAATAATATTTCTTTTGGGGATATATACACGCTTTAATACATAACTCTATTGGTCTAATTTCAAGATATATGGATTCTTTCACCTAATTAAGGTCTTAGTTAATAAAAAAAGTAAGACCTATAATATAGTAATAGGCCAAGGCTTGAACAACGAGATAATAAATCATCTCAAAACAAGTTTAGGTAAAATTTATAGCTTGATTTTGATGGAAAAAACACACGCGGAAACAACACACATAATCACAAATCAACTGCAGAAAAATAAAGGATATAAAATTTAACGTGGTTCGGTCGCCAACTGCAACCTACATTCACACGGGCAACTATTAGGTTTTCATTATATCTTATTGAATACCAATTACAAGTACAATAATCTCTTTAAATAGAGATAAATAGAAATAATAAATGGACACAATGATTAAGCCCACTCACTAAAATATGATGTCTACTCAGCTCAACCTAATTGGTCTTGGCTTCATACCCAACAATCTCCCACTTGAAGTCACGGAACAATGTTCAACTGCGCTTCAACTGTGTACATGGTGTCTTGTTAGCCCAACCCAATTGGTCTTGATTTCATACCCAACAGATTTAACTTCTTTACACTCTTATTTACAATTAGAACACAACGAGTAAAATGAGAAATATATTACAAAAGTTATATATATATATATATATATATATATATATATATATGATCCATTCAGTAAACTAATATATGCATGCACACCTCTTTATTCACATATAATAATGTTCATGTTTAAATCCTAGACTCTTTTTCAAGAGCCCCTCGATTAAGTCTTACCAAGGAGATTACTCTTTTTTATGGAATGTAATTCTAATTTTTATATAAATTAATTTATTTTATATTTTACTATCTTGAAATGTTTATAAATAAATTTATTCAAACAAATTTCGTTCTAAAAACTAGAAGACATATTTTATAACACAAATACAATGAGGATGTGCAATCAATATGATGACATATTTTACAACACGGATACAACGAGGATGTGCAATCAATCAAAGGATGCAGAAAAAGGAACTTATGAATAGATCTAAGGAGAATGGAGATCTAAAACTGAGATTGCACCTTGTGGTGGTTACTATGTAGGAACATTGCAGCTAAAACATAAAAACCAGGAACTCTATATTGTGATATTTCCAAAGACTTTGCTTTCTGTTTTGCTAAGGGTCAAATGTCAATTTATTCTAAGTTAACAAAGTGGAAGTAACAAGCGATAAAAGTGAGGAGTTAGAAATTTGGAAAGGATTATCTATCTGCTGCCAATTTTCATTTGCAATCTATTTAGGCTGAAAACTAAAGACATGATGGTCTTTGTACTGGCAGGACCGCCATGAGAGATGTGATGGAGAAGTCATATCGAGAATTACATATATAAAAAAATGATAAAATAACATTGTAGTAAGACCCAAATCAATAAAGGTCTAAATTAATGGGTGTGCATAAAGTAAAAAAGAGGTGAAGAAAGAAAGGTCCAAATAAGGTATAAGTCCAACAAGAAAACCCTATAAATAGAGGATCAACCCAAGAGGTAAGGTAGAGTGAATTTTATCTGATAAATGTAAAACTGTTTCTGACTTTGGCATCGGAGCGCCTTGCAGGTACACACACCCATCCGTGAGGAGAGAAGCCGAAAACCCAATCTGAAGAGAAGCTGAAAAGCCCAACTAGGAGTAGCCGAAAGCCCAATCAGGAGAGTAGCCAAAAGCCCAAAATCGAAAGATCAGTTGGAGAAGTCTATATTGTCAACTTGTTTGAGTGTTCTCGATCCCTTTTGTAAGAACAGTCTTTGAACCTGGTATATGAGGAATGAGAAGCAATGCAAAGAAAGAAACACAAAGAATGTGTTATGAAAACAAATTGAAGTAAGGAAACAATAATTTGGATTTTTTTTATCAGCAACAATAATTTGGTATGGTATAAGAAAACATTCACTTTTTTCCAGCCAGAAAGGCGTTATCATCTCTATTATAACCTTATAGTAAAAAAGCATATAACTTCTGTTTGAAATGATTGTTAGAACATTTTTTCTACTTTGCTACAAAATGAAATCTTCATAATAGAATTGGTTCAATAATAGGTCATTTAAATTGATGTTAAAGTTATATATAGATTTGTACTGTAATTTGAAAAGGAGGATTAACTTTTCTGCAAAGTTATGTATGTGAGTCTTAAGCTATATTTTGTTAAGAGTGATACACTGGTGCAGAAAGGCAAAACGAATGTGGCTATTTTACATTTATAAGGCCGGCTATAGAGCTGCATTTGATGAGCACGCATTCTTAAATCGAAGAGATAAGAAGGTAGCTATATAGCCACATTCGTAAATCATATTTATAAGGGCCGCTATTTCTAGTAGTCGCACTTGTATATGCTTCTGAATTAGGGTTTAGGGTTTAAGAGTAATGCATTTACAATAGCCGCCCTTGTAAATCACATTTATGAATGCGACTGTGGTAATAGCCGCATTTGTAAATCTTGCGCTGAATTTACAAATGCAGCTATGATAAATAGCCGCCCTTGTAAATGGTGTTTTTTTAGTGCAATCTGTTTAGTTCTAATTCCTATACAAATTAACTTGTTCAATTATATATACCCAGCAAGACAAGTACATAAATTTAGAGAATCAAATTATATATATTGATCAAAATGTATTACAAACACTAATCAAAATATATATAATTCCTACACTATTGATCAACTATCTTAGAGTTATAAAAGTTTATGAAATATGTTGACCAAGAATGGCTCACATATGTTATGGCTTCCGAAGACATTGGTGCTTCATCCGTGAAGAACTGCATTTCAAAATATGGTTGACATAAATTAGTTTTAAGATACATATATGTTCAAGAATTATAAAAATAATTTAACATATCATGTTACCTCTTTCCAATCACTTTTAAGGCCTACTCTTACAATGGTAATCATCCATTGCATAACGTAACAGGCACACTTATAGCTTCATGGTTGTTTATTACACTATAATTCAATAAAAATTAAAAGTTAGTATATTGATAAACAATGAAAAGAGAAAGAAACAAATTACAAACCTTTAGTCTTATCCAGTTCAAATTTTGAAAATTTGAATTGGATTGACCTTTTAGGATGTTATATCCACACCATGAACCTCATTAGTAGATGATTAATTAGTAACATACAGAGTTGAGTTTATAGTGTACTTACCTATGAATGATATTCTTAAGACTTGGGGATATCTTCTTGTGTAGGGAACAAAACCACACAACAGTCTTATCAACCATTGATAAGACAAGTGACTGCCTTATATCATTAATGAAAAGAGTTAGTAAATATTTAAAACATGAAATAGTAATAATTGACGACATATAATTAAACTTACTCATTAATATAAGGGCATAGATAATTTTTTTCCCTCTTTTTCCAGGGTGTTAGTGATGTATGATTGGGTTTCAGTTGCCTTTGTTCCAGTGGGATTAATATATGCGGGATCTAAGAATCCATACACATTTTCCTTCTCCTCAGTGAGACAAACTCCATTCAAAAACCTACAAGTTAGTTAAAGCATAATCAATAATAATTTAAGATAAAGTAAATTGAAATATAGGTAAAGATACTTACATCATAAAAAATTGAATTATATTTATATTGAGCTCCTGATCCCCAGCTACAAATTCTAACAAATCTGTCATGTATATGTACAGTGGCAATTCAGTGTTTATTTCAAAAAAACGTATCATCCCAAGGAACTTCGAAAGGTTTTCCACCAATCTATCTAGCAACTACAACCAAGGAAGTTATAAGATCGTCAACCGGAACCTCATGCTTCTTTTTCGGACTTGGTTTTTGACGAGGTTTCTACAAAATAAAGAACTTTTGTATTAAATTAGATGTAATATATAAATATAAATTAATATAATGAAATGAAATTATTATCGAAGGTTTAGGCATAATTCGAATGAGGTGTCTAGGCCAGGCAACGAATGTCTGAAATGCATTGGCCATAGTGGTTACCTCATCTGAAGATAGTGGAACACGAGCATCAGGTACTCGTACTATTTCAAATGTTACCTTCGCCACATCAAGGGAGAGAGGAACGTTATGTAAGGTGGTGGTCTCTTCATAGACTTTTCCAATAACCACCACTTGAGGAAGCATGCCGCTCGCTACCAGCTCACATTGCCTCGTCTGGTCAATGATATCCTCCTCTAATGTTGTAGGAGCCGCACAACTCCCTTTTGTTCTCTTGGGAGCGAGACTAACAAGGAGTTGAATCGGCTCAGCACAAAGTTGTTGCGATAGAAACTCTTGTGGCAACTCTAGCCGCATCCGATCCGTCTCCTTTCTCATCTCCTCCATTAATTCTTCAATATCTTAGTCGCCATTTCTGCTTTGGTCTCTTGGAGGGAGGAGGATGGGTGTCGTTGTGAAACTCCAAAATATAGTTTAATTCCAACCCCTTGTCCAGCTGCACGAACACGACCACAGTGCTCAGGTCATCCAATTGCTTCAACCAGGATATCGTGACGACCTTCAGGAACAAAATTACCTTGGGAGCTCAAGGAATCCTGCAAGAGACAAAAATTATACCAGTTTTTAATATAATTAATGCTTTAAAATAAATGAAAAAAGGCTAAAAATAGCTTACAATTTTTTCGATGATAACCCCTGATTGCTCAGAACTTGGTGCACTCGACTTTTTAATTTGGGACCTCTTCCATTTTACATGGCGAAAAGGTGGTGATGGAGGAGAAGTGACCCCTGTTTCCACATTCTCAAACACAGTCCCTTGTCTAGATTGCTCCTTTTCCAGCATTAGTGATTGCTCAAGTTTTCTATACCCCGAATGAGACAGTACATGTGGGGTAACATTCTTTAAGCTACTTCTTGAGCTTTCTTCCGAAGATCCTGTCATAATTGAAATAAACAAAGTGAATTAAATAATATTAACTTATTAATGTTATATAAATAAAAATAGTTAAGTAACTTCACTTACCATCCAAACTTCATTTTCACGGCTTTCTTTAAAAAGACGTCATGTCTCTTCATCAATATATTTGTACTTTAAACAATGACTTTCGCCTTTAAGATCGCCAACAATATATTTCATTGTCAGTCTTGACTTAAAGTGACGAAATTTAAGTATGATATTGTGATTGGAGTTTGATCGTTATCCATATCTGTGTTAAAAAAATTAGGTAACAAACATTAATTAATCTGCATCAAATTAAAATCATATAAAATAAATACATAAAATTCTCAATGCGTATTATAAAAATATATCTAAATTTACTACCATAGTGGGTTGAATGTTCATATGTAAATTCCTTCACTGTGGTCTTTACGGGTTGCATGTACATTATCAACTACATCGTCATCTTTATTAATTATCATTGGTGTGAATGAACGGGGGTCACCATTTTCAATATCATCTATGGCCTCCACTTATTTTTTCCCGTGTAAAACGACATACCAATGTTCTGACGTAGGATCTTTCACGTAGAAAACTTGAGATGCTTGTTGAGCCATTATAAATGGCTCGTCTCGATACCTTATCTTTCGAAAGTTGACTAGTGTGAATCCTAATTCATCAATTTTAACCTCACTTTTATTGTCAACCCATTTATACTTGAAAACTGGAAAGAAAAACTTAGTGTAGTCAACCTCCCATATCTCTTCTATAAACCCACAGTATGCCATTGATCTAAGTACTGGATTTGTGTCTTTCGAAGTCGAAAAATGCATTGACTCAGCTTCAAAAGTAACACCAAAATTTTGAACTGTACTCTTTTTATCCATAGACTTCGTGTAAAATATACAATTATTCACTTCGTACGCTTTACAAGAAATGACATCAAATTTCAATCCAGCAGCCAACCATGTCAAGGTCTCCGATCCCGTTGAATCCTTTAACACCTCGTCTTTAAACCAAGGCATGAAAGTTCTATTATGTTCCATCAAGACCCATTTCTTTGCTTGTCTTGGGTTATTTGCCTTCACAATAGCTTTATGAGCTTTTATGTAAGGTATAACTTCATATGTGTTATTCCATATATCCAAATGTGCTTGCAAGACTTTTGATCGAGATTTGCTTACAATAGTCACACCACGTAAACATTTACTTGTAGAACGCCTGTGGTGCCATGAATTAGCTGGAAGACCTATTGGATTTGCTTTTGACATGTACTCTAAACAAAATTCAATACTTTCTTCAGCTATGTACCTTTCAATCATTGAAGCTTCTGGACGATAATGATTTTTCACATAACCTTTCAAAATTTTCATATACCGCTCAACAGGATACATCCATCTTAAGTACACCAGTCCACACAATCTAACCTCTCTTACTAGATGCACAAGTAGATGAACCATGATGTCAAAAAAAGATAGAGGAAAAAACATCTCCAATTCACACAAGATAACAACAATTTCATCTTGAAGTTCATCTAGTTTTAATGGATCAATGAATTTACAACAGATGGAAGAGAAAAATGATCACAAACGGGTTATGGTATATCTAACATTTTTTGGTAAGATCCCATGAATAGCTATCGGCAACAACTGTTGCATCAAGATGTGGCAATCATGAGACTTCAACCCAATTAACTTTAAATCCTTCATTGACACTAGGCTCTTCACATTTGAGGAATGTACTTGTGGCACTTTCACACTCTTTAGACATTGACAAAAACTAATTTTTTCATCTTTTGACATGGTGTAACAGGTTGGGGGAAAATATGTACGCTTACCCATTTCTATGGGTGCTAAGTCGCCTCGTATGTTCATCTCAATCAAATCTAAACGAGCATTTATACCATCCTTCGTCTTCCCGTGAATGTTAAGAAGTGTATCAATTAAGTTGTCACACACATTCTTCTTAACATGCATTACATCTATACAATGCCTGACTTCTAACCTCGATTAGTACAGAAGATCAAAGAAGATTGATTTTTTCTTCCAAATGTTTATCATAGATGACTTTTTTTTACTTACCGAAGGTGTGGTCTATTTTATTTACCTTTTCGTAAACCTCAACACCAGTTAATAGAGTTGGTGGACCACTAGCCTCTTGGTGTCCATTAAATGCTTTTTTCAACCTTCGGTAAGGATGATGACTTCTAACAAACCTCCAATGCCAAAGCTATACTGTCTTCCTTCCATGTTTCAATTGTTGAGAAACAGTGTCTTCTTCGCATATTGGACATGCTTTATGACCCTTAACACTATAACCTGATAAGTTACCATATGCCGAAAAGTCATTGATGGTGCAAAATAACATGGCATGCAGCTTGAAAGTTTCATTAGCAAATTCGTCAAATACTTCAACACCCTGGTCCCACATTAACTTCAAATCTTCAATTAGGGGACTTAGATAAACATCTGTCATTCCCTAACTATTTCAGAACGAATATCATCATAGACAATATCATGTATTTTCGCTTCATGCACAATCCAGGAGGTAAGTTGTAAATAACTAGTAAAACAGGCCATGAACTGTGATTTGTACTCATATTACCAAACAGATTCATTCCGTCTATAGCTAAATCAAGTCAGATATTTCTTGATTTTTTACCAAACTCTGGAAACTCATCATCAAATTTCTTCCACTGAATAGAATCAGTTGGATGTCGGTACATGCCATCACATTTCCTCTCATCTGCATGCCATATAAGATTCTTAACATCGTTTGGGTTTGCTAACAAATGCTTCATCCTTGGAATGATGGGAAAATACCACATAACCTTCATTGGGGGTCCATGCTTTTCTATATCTTCAATAGTATCATCATCTTTTTGGTTCAAATTATAATGTGATATAACCCACACCTTAGACAACTTTTCAACAATTCAAAATCTTTCCGATATAATATACAATCATTAGGACATGCATGTATCTTTTTATACTCCATACCCATTGGACAAAGAATCTTTTTGGCCTTATAATTACGATTAGGTTGAGTATTTCCCTCTGGAAACATATCCTTCAACAACTGAAGCAATTATGTGAAGCTTTTATCAGTCCATCCATTTATTGCCTTCAAATTCATCAATATTAACACCTCTGACAACCATGTGAAGTTAGTTGCTCTAAGATACAATGGAGTCTCTACATCGCTTGACATACTTCCATATCCATTCGCTTCTGCAAAAGACTGAGCTCCCACATCATGAATCATGTCCTCCAATTGATCATCATCTACATCATCATGTACTGCATCATCCATGGTGGACCCCACATATTCTTAGTTACGGAAACACGTGATAAATTTAACAATTCACCATGCCATGTCCAAGTTTTATAAGATCGAAGAAACCTATCACATAGCAGGTGCTCCCTCATTATCTTAAAATCTAGTATCCTTCCATTTAAACACTTAACGCATGGACACCTGATCTTTGCTCCATCATGACCATTATTAATCACGTTACGTTGTGCAAATTGTATAAATTCTTCTACTCCTCTTTCATACTCATCACTTATGCGAAGAGAATTAATCAAATTTCGATCAATTATATTCTGAAATAGTCATTAAGGTATTTTCTAATTAGTGTTCTATCTCATGCGTTTGCCGAGGGTCGAACACCCCCGGACTCAATACCAGCACGTATAAATTGTCGAGGGTGTTCCACCCTCGGACTCAATACAAATACGATAATTCTATTCTAAACTAACAACTAACATAATATAAATACAAATTATAATACATAAAAAAACCAAATTCATAATACATAAAAAATAATAAATACATAAATATATAATAAATACTAAATAATATAAATTTTAAATAATACAAATTATAATACATAAAAAAAACAAATTCATAAAATTAAAAAAAATTCAAAAAATTTAAAACATCACCAACCTTCTGTGTGAAGGCAACGTTGGTCAAGAGTGGCATGGTAGTGGCAACGAACATGGCGGTGAACGCAGAAGCAGCGGACGCGGCGGTGAACACGGAAGCAGCGGACGCGACGGTGGACGTGGAAGCAGCGACAGAGCATACCAGAAACCAAAGCAGAACCCACGAAAACAATGCAACAGTACTTCGAGTGCAACAAACCAAACAAAGTAAGATAAAGGAAAAAGATTTATATACATTGGTGAAGAAGAAACTTACAGAGGCACGAAAACAAAATCAATGAAGTTGCAGAAGAAGAGATAAACACTAAGCGCAAATGCGAGTAGGAGTGAAAACGCGAAACGCAAAGAGGAGAAAGAAAATAAGAAAGCGTAAGGTGCGCTTCAGAAATTAGGGTAAAAATGATTTACAAGTCCGGTTATAGGTGAAGCCGCATTCGTAAATCAAGCGCTTTGATTTACAAATGCGGCTATTTCAAAGTGCTTGATTTATGAATGCGACTATTACAAATAACCGCATTTGTAAATGAACTTAATTTAAAAAATGTCACCGTATTTTTAAAGACTGTATCTATTCGTAAAGCCACATTTAATAAACAACAGTTGTTTTTACATTTTGCACTGGTTTTAGTAAAGTTAAACATTGTCTTAATATTTTGGATAATGGAACGTTTTGGTTTTTCAATTCTCCTTTATATCTACTTGTATATGAGTTAAAACATCTAAATACTCCTTTAATTTATATATATATATAATATCTTATTTCTCTAGCCACACATGTAATAATATTAATCGAGATCTCATTTAAAGTAAAAGAAAATCCCAGAATGCATTCCCTAAAATAAATAAACAAGAGCTGACCAAAATGTCTAAAGTTCAATTGTTCAATATTAAAAAAATGTCATTAGCTGCAGAATAAGATGTTAAATTACTCTATTATGGATGATCCACTTATTATGTTGGCTCGACCAACTCGATTGAAGAGTTCACAACTCATCGAATACATTGAGTCTAAAAGTATAAATTTGTGTATGATTGGCCGGATTAATTTAAATCCTCTTCTCTACTAAATTAAACACTTACTTTTCTCATTTTAATTAGCTTTTACCTTAGAAACTAGAATTAATAATCAACAATGAATTGTTATGATTCATTAAAGAGAACTCTTCTGTTTAATAAAAAAATATTTTTTTAAATTCTCCAACCTATATATACATAAATTTCTGTACAGATCTAACATAAATACACATTATGCATGTATAACGTTGGATCTAAATTTGTCTTCCTGTTTCGCAAAAAGAAATGGAAGTCACTACAATAAGACCTAGCCATCAAACACTATGATCCACCATGAAACTTAAGCAGTGGAAAATAACAAAACTAAAAGAAGAAACACGTAATCATTAAATCTGGTAACTGCAGCTTTTCACATTTCACAGATCAAGTAATCTCTCAAAAAAAAATAAAAAAAATTAAGCCATTGTTTCTCTTATTTTTATAGACACAGAACGAACGACCCTATCATCCTCCCTGTAATATTCCTTCATTCTCTTGCTTTTAGGGTGAAGCAACTTGAACCAAAATCCACTCCTGTGACCACCATGATCGGCACCACCTTCACAATCTCTTCTTTGAACAATATCCAATGAGCTACACCTACTCTTTACTATTCCATGGTTACCGGTGAGCAGAAAGATGGAGAGCGAAGAAGAGCTACTCTTTCCCTCCGCATTGAAACAGAAGCAATGCATTGGAGAAGCAGACGAAGAGGAAGAAGAAGCAGAAGCTGAGGAGTAATAGGATGAGGAATAAGAAGAAAGAGAAGAAGAAGTTGAAGAAGCAATAGAAGAGGGTGTTGGACGTGAGTTAGAAGAAGATAACTGAGCAAGCTTTTCCCTCAAGCAAAGAGAACACACACCGGGTGATTGGTTGTGTTTGGGGTGCTTCTTGCAGTGGCCATTGCGCTTCACGCGGCCAATGACACTGTAGGTGTCTTTTTTCTTGGCGAAATGTCTTCTTAGGTTTTCCATTTTGCATCTTCGAATGTGGGGAACTTGGTTGTCTCATATATAGAGGAGCAGAAGGCAAAGGGAAAAACCAAGTTTGGGTTTGTCTTCATGTTTGTGTGTGTGTGTGTGTTTTCCACCAATTTCCGTGATGGTTCATGGGTGCTTCCTTGTGTTCTTCCCAAAATGCTGCTTTTGACGTTTTGTTTTAACCAATTAAGAATTCTTTGGGGGATTACGTGGACAGATGTAATGGAGTCAAGAACGACCCCACAGATATTAGAGTCGGTGGTTCTCATTCTTGTAAGTGTTACCCTTTCTAAATTTTTTTATTCGACAAGGGACAAAAAGTAAGAGAAGAAGTAAAAAAAAGTGAAATAAAGGTTATTTTCTTCTTAAATATTTATTATTAAGTTCATCTCTCATTTGAAGATTCATTATGCAAGGTTATAATTTTTTTGTGGGTCACTTCGTTATTTTAATATTTTTTTATAATTTTTACTATGATGAAAAAGTTTTGAAAAACTCATATTTTAATCAATATTTTATTTATTACTTGATATTTTTAAGATAATAAAAAATATTATTTTATTTTTACTATTCAGAATTTTAAATTTTATGTAATATCAGAGAAAAGTGTGATAAAATGACGTCTTAAATGTATTATCTAATTAAAACACTACGTATGCCTAATATAGAAATTGTTAAAAATATGATTAAATTGGTGTCTTAAAGTTGTCATCCTAATTATAAAAGTAAAGGGCTTTGTGTGTGACAGCGTGGAAAGAAAAATCCTTAGGAAATGTAAAAAGGCGATGGCAAGGACAAAATCAAACCAACCAAGGTTTGAGGCGGTGCCGTTTTGTACACGGATTCAATAACTATTCACCAAAACTATTTAACTCATCTTTCTGTATTTAACTTCTTTAACAAGAAGTCCATAAACTGGTATACTTTTCAGATATTCTTACTTAACACACATTTTAATATTAAAATAAATTGCATATAGTTTAATTTACATCCTCATTCATTTATTGATTGTTTATAATAATTATATTCAAATTTATGTAAATTAATTTGTATTCACTATAATGAAAGAACATTTATTATTATCCGCTGCTAAACTGATAACAATATATATTTGAAAGAATTTATAAAAATTTAAAATATTTCATGTATTAAAAAAAAAGAAATTATAAGTATTATATATATGTATTTTTACAAAATATAATTATTATATTATCTTATTCTACAAAATTATTTAATTAAAGTGCAATTAATAATAGAGAATGAATTAACTATTTAAATATAAATAATATTTGATATTGTAGAGAATAGTATGCAACTTTTTATTATTTGTTGTTTTAAGTAGATAAAATATTAAACATCAAGTGAAAGAAACATAAAGTATGTGTTGAAAAGTGGTACTATTCAATAATTCACCATCTTTAGTAAAAGTAAATTGAATTTGTAACTAAACAACTTCCAAAATAACTACCGTGATCAATGAGAAATGATAAAATTTAAAATAAAAGATGTAAAGCTATACAAATTATAATAAGTAACTGAGTATAATTTATTTTCTTCCTATATAATATTGTACTGGTTGGACGTGCTCGGATCCAAGTACTTAAGTGTAGTAGCTCGGTTATATAGGCCATGTAAGAAATATCTAGTTTAGTTTGGGGCAAGTATAGACCTAATGACATGTCACGAGGTCAGTCCTGATATGTGGCAGTCATATGGAAAAGATAATTAAAAGTAAAATCATACGGAAATAGCTGAATTAATTAAAGTGTATATATATTTTAAATACAAATAAAAGTCGTTAGGAATAATGTGGCATTGTACCCAAAAATAAAGGTACACATTAACAAAATGTTCTTACTGTTGAAATTATATTTTTGTTGTTGAGATTATATTCTTGTTGAAATAATATTCTCATTAATGAAAATAGTTGAAGGAATGTCTATAAAAGGGGTTTAAGACCCCGAGTAAAGGTAAGCTTTTTTAAACCCTACATTAATACAAATTTATAGTTTGAATGTTCTCACTGACTTGATCGTCGGAGTGTGATCAACAGGTGGAGTCCCCTTCATCACCAAGCGTCTTCATCGGCTCAACACACCAAGCAAAGTCGCTTCAGCCTAGAGTCCACTTCCAAATCCGACCAAGGTCAGATGGTGAGAACATTCGTCGCTCATCATGGAGCCCGATAAAACCTGATCCCACCCACATTTGGGATTGAGCATTCCAAGTAATGAGAAACACGAGGCAAGGACCGTTGGGATCTGAAGGAAGCAAGGCTCTCGCCTTGCAACAAATTATGGAGACCATGAGGGCTCTCCAGGAGGCAAACGAAGAATACCGATGTGAGCAAGAGCGAATTCGGGAAGAAGCCAAGGTCGAGCAAGAACAAATACGAGTAGAAGCCCGAGCCGACAAAG
Organism: Phaseolus vulgaris; assembly: GCF_000499845.2. Lineage (NCBI taxonomy): Eukaryota > Viridiplantae > Streptophyta > Magnoliopsida > Fabales > Fabaceae > Phaseolus > Phaseolus vulgaris. The sequence goes on from NC_023752.2 coordinate 49,931,070, forward strand.
AACGTCTTCAAGAGGAAATGCAGTTGGGTCAGGCCCGCCTTATGGCAGAGATTGATGCCTCCCAAATAACTATGGAGGAGCACGCACAAGCCAATGAGGAGTTGCGCAAGACCAACAAGGAGTTGCGGAGGAACTTGCACCGACAGGGCCGACGTCCCACCAAGGAAAGTTCCCCAGACTTGTCATCAAGAGATGACCCCAAGTCGTTCTCTCATCAAATCATGGAAGAGCTTATGCTGCCCCCATTATATCACACCCAAGATCGCTTTTTTCTCTAGGGTAGAGGACCCCGAGAGTCATCTAAAGGTGTTTAGGGCTCAAATTATCATCTTTGGTGGGTCGGATGCAATCCGATGTAAGATGCTCATGGGTACATTCAGAGGAACAACTCTACAGTGGTTTAGTGGAATCTTGAATGGTCACATCACCTCTTTCCCTCAGTTCTCTATAATGTTTAAAGAGTAGTTCTCGGCTAATAAGGTCAATCCCCCACGATTGTATGATCTTTTCAATGTCAAATAGAGGGAAGGGGAATTGCTTAAAGAATACTTGAACAAATTTTGTGCAGTCTAACTAATACTTCAAACTCAAGATGAAGAGATGGTGGTCGCTGCTTTCGTACAAGGGATGACAACAAGCCCGTTCAGTGATTCATTAATCAGGAGTCTGGCGGAGACGTTATCCTATATGCATGAACGAGCTACCGTCCATATCGAGGCTAAAAAGGTTGTGTTCAGCAAAGATGGGAGCTCATGGTCGAAGCAACCAAGGCACAAAGAAAAGAGCTGAGATCGTTCTGTCAGGAGCAATGAAGCATCCACCTAGAAGAGAACGGATCCAAGGTATGTCCCGTATGTTGCCAAGAAGGACGAACTTAAGATAAAGGTCAGGGAGGAGATGGCGATCAGAGCCAGATTTCGAGTACCCTGTAAAGAACTCATAAGCATGGCACGGGTAGCAGATAGGCTAAATTTTTCACAAAAGACAAATTGATTCTTGGGATCGCGAAGCGATGCCTGGTGCGATTTTCATAGGGCCTATGGGCATAGAATCGAGCGGTGCATAGCTCCAAGTTATCAACTGGCTAATTTAGTCAAAGAGGGTTTCTTAGAGGAATATCTTGAGGTCAACCAGGAGGAACCAAAAGGAAAGGCTATGTCCACAGATCAAACACATGAAACTCCGATACATGGGGATTTGAACACCATTGCAGGAGGATTCTCTAGAGGTGGAAACTCAACCTCCAAATGCAAACAATATGCGCAGGCTGTGATGTCCCTAGATACAAGGAGGTCTGACCACCTGAAAGAGCCCCCTCTCTACTTCACAAGTTCCAACCTGAAAGATGTGTTTCCCCATGAGGACGATCCAGTTGTCATATCTGTTGTCACGGTAGGACGAAAGGTGCACAGAGTTTTGATTGATCAAGGAAGCTCAACTGATGTGATGTTTTGGGAAACATTCACAAATTTGTGAGTATTGATAGTTGTCGTTTTGCTGTCAAATTAATATGATTCTAGCGTAGACTTGTCTAACACTAGAGAGATGATAGTATAATTGTGGTCAGATGACCCCAAGTCGTCTCATAACGAATCCAATAGTGATTCAGTTAACCGAATTCAAAATCTATCTACAAGCAATGAAAAGTTAGTAATAACAATAATAATAAAAAGGGGGTAAGATAGTTATGCAGAAAATATAAAAGAGATTGAAATAGAAAATAAAAAGAAGTTGATCCCCAAGTTCTTCCACCATTGAATTCTTCATAGGTTCTCTAAAGATTAATCTTTTCTCAATCCTCCAATAGAGTTAAACTAGATTGAACATGCGCCAATCTAATTCAACTGAAACTCACTAGTAAAACATGCGTCTACTGGTTTAATCAATACCCACTTTGTTCCATGCGTATACTCCATGGGAATGCTTACCTCCTATCTCTTGAATCATGCGCCCAAGAAATTAATTAGAACAATGCGAACTAACTAAGAAACCAAAGTTTAAGACAAGGAAGACTCTCAATCATGTGTTCAAGTACAACCTCTCACAAAAACTAGTTTTCCAGGAGATTAGAGAATAAAAACAACTGCTATAGGGAATTAAAAATCGAAACTTTATTGAACAAAACCTCAGAACTCAATGGGAAATTACAAAGGAATCAACCAAAAAGGTTTAGCCTTGCATGCGGAGGCAAAACAAAAGAATTACTAAGATGAAAATATACGAAGAAAACCCTATGAAGCTCTCCCTTTTCTCCTTGATGCTTGTGTCCTTTTATAGGCTTTTCTGCTCCAAGGATCTTGAGAGAATATTGTAGTTTATATTTTGTTAACCGTTTCCAAGTTTCCATCTTTCCAGAATTCTTGTATTTTGCAGAAGATTTGCTTCCAATTTTGTTTGAGATATTGTAGATTTTATTTTCTCTTTCTTCTCCTCGGAATTTATGTCCTGTTTTGGTTCAAGAAGCAACTTGGACTTTTGCATATTTGGCCCATTCACAAAGGTAGATGCTTCCTCTGGATAATTTACTCTAAAAACACAAAATTAACAATAATAATAGTTAAGGCCCAAATAAACCCAATTATAAGAATATTAATTAAAACAATGAATTTATTTATTATTATAGTCCAATAATCTATGAATAAGGCTAGTGAGTGTGAATAAATATATGCTCATCAAGTATCCCCTGATCAGTTTATGCCTTATAATGGATGTTTGGTCGGTTTCACACACGACCAGGTGGAAGTACGAGGATACCTGGAGCTGGGGACAACCTTCTCTGATGAAAACACATCCAAGACGATCACTGTCAAGTACATCGTCGCCAATGCATCTTTCGCATACAACCTGCTTTTGGGGCGACCCTCCTTGAATAGGTTGGGTGCAGTAGCCTCAACCACTCACATGAAGATGAAGCTACCTTGTCAGAAGGAGGGATAATCATGATAAAATATGACCAAAAGATGGCACAAAAGTGCTACAAGTGTATATTGAAAAATTGCAGAGGAACCTATGCAGTCACTATCCAACCAGGAGAGCAAGGATGGATAACAGAGGTGGACATCAGCAATGAAAGACGACCTGGGCCTGCTGAAGAAATTCGGGAGAGGGAGAAATTCAAGCTCGACACCTCGCTTTGCAAAGAGTTAGAGGATAAAATAGTCAACATCATCTCAGAGAATATGAACACTTCTGCATGGTCATCCACGGACATGCCTGAAATAGATCAGGATTTTTTATGTCACCATCTTACCATGGACGAAAAGGTCAAGCTCGTTGTCCAGAGACGAAGGAAATTTAATGAAGAGAAACATCTCGCCATCCGAGAAGAAACTCAAAAACTTTTTGTTGCTGGCCACATAAGGGAAATCCAATACCCTGAGTGTTGGCGAATGTCGTACTTGTGATAAAGGCAAGTGGAAAATGGAGGATGAGTGTTGACTTCACCGATTTAAATAAGGCTTATCCCAAGGATTCTTACCCTCTATAAACTCCTTGGTAGACAACACCTCAGGATATCGCTTGTTAAATTTTTTAGATGCATTTTCAGGGTACAATCAAATTCGTATGCACCCAAAGGACGAGAGTAAGACAACTTTTATGGCTGGGATCGTCAGTTACTGCTACAAGGTCATGCCTTTTGGCTTGAAGAACGTTAGAGTGACCTATCAAAGACTCATGGACCGGATCCTTTCACCAATGCTTGGACGCAACGTTCAAGCATATGTGAATTAGATGATGGTCACGTCGGAAAGGAAAGACCAACATGTTGCCTACCTAGAAGAGCTATTCGCCACTATAGCAAGGTACAATCTAAAGCTTAATCCTGATAAATGCGTGTTCGGAGTAGAAACATGGAAATTTCTTGGTTTCCTGCTAATCGAAAGAGGTATAGAGGTGAACCCCCGATAAATGTGCACCGATTATAGAAATGAGAAGTCCAACTAATGTGAAGGAAGTGCAACAATTAACCGGACGCATGACCACCCTGTCTCATTTCTTGTCAACCAGCAAAGATAAAGGGTATTCTTATTTTCAATGTCTTAAAAAAAACAATTGTTTCGCATGGACAGGTGAATGCGAAGAAGCTTTTGCCAAGTTAAAGGAATACCTGGCTAGTCCCCTAGTTCTCAGTAAACCAACTCCGGAATCCCTATTCGTCTATACTTTTCAATAACAGAATTTCTTCACTTTGACATTCAGAGCACTGGGCAGAAATCACATTGCGTCAACATCCGCAGGGACCATCGCAATGCTTTGTTTTAATTAAACAGTCGGATTCCCCTTGTCCGTACCAGTTCAGACTATCAACTCGGTCATTTTGCAAGATCAGAAGAAGATCCATAAGTCAGTCTATTTCATAAGCAAGGTGCTACAAGGACAAGAGGTTTGGTATCAAGTTATCGAGAAAGCTTCTCTAGTTGTGGAGTTCACAACTCGACGACTTCGCCATTATTTTCAAAGCTTTACTATGATCGTAATGACTAACCTGCCCATCTGTAAGGTTCTCATAAAGCCCGACATTGCTGGTCGGATGATTCGTTGGGCGATTGAGTTGTCCGAGTTTGACATACAATACGAACCGCGAGGGCCAACTAAAGGCCAAGTATATGCAGACTTTGTTGAATCAAGTGTGATTAAAAGCTTTGAAGAATCCAAATCCTAGTGTTTGATGGAAGGCTGAAGTTGCTTGAAGTTGTTGTTGTGTTTTAGAGTAGGATCTGGGTAGTTTATCTGTGTAATCCACTCTTTGTTGAATCTAAAGCTAAAGTGTTTTCAAATCTTTTAAGTTTAAAGTGTTTTTCAAACTAAGTGAAAAACAACCTGTTGTTTTGTCGAAACAACCGATCTCTTAGGTGTTTTTGAAAAGGTTGAAAACTGTTTTGGTTAGTTGACTTGCTGTCAAACCAAAACAGTCGATTGTTTCGTGAAATCAATCAATTGTTTGTTTGAAAATCCTAACAAAATCTGTTTTGTTAGTTTAGTGTACTTTAAATGATTTTCAAACTGAATGCGCTCCTGTTTTAAATGCTTTGACCAATATTTAAAAGCTATAAATAGTTTTTTAATGTTTTATAACAAACAAGAAAAAAGAAAAACAAATTTGAGTTTTTCAGACATTACTTTCAAGATTTGAGATTTCACTTTTCAACTTTGGTTTTCTCAAGAGAGAGTGGAATAGGATTACATATGTATTGATTTCAGTTTATTCTGTAACAAGTGTATTTTATTCTGAATACTTTGTAAATTCTGGTGTTGTAAAGCCAAGAAGGGTTGTGTGCTCTTGAGGTTGTCAAGATCAACATTCTTGGTGTGTGCTGAAGTGTGTTTCTTGAGGGGATCAAGGTCACTTCTTTGGTGGTTTTGTGTGTAATCTGTAATTGATTGCTTATTGGATTGCCCAGTGGATTCTGGGGACTGGATGTAGCTCTTGGTTTAAGAGTGAACCCGTATAAACTGTTTGTGTATCTCTTTCTTCCCTTAAACCCATTTAAATTCAGTTGTTGTTGATTTGCTGGCATAAACAACCGATTGTTTTTCTGGTGCTTTGCTGTTTTGTGCTTTGTTTCTTGGCTAACTGAATTCCTAATTTGGTTTCTTGGAAAGAATTTCATTCTAGCTTAAAAAGTTTTCGAAAACCCCCTTTAAACAATTCATCCCCCCCCCCCTTCCCCCCTTCTCGTTTAAGGCCATACATTCTAACAATTGGTATCAGAGCTTGGTACTTGAAAAATACTCAAGTTTGATCCTAGAATCTTTTTTCAATGGCTAAAAAACTACCTTTTGGAGAGGGTGCTTCAATTAACAGACCACCTCTATTCTGTGGTTTGAATTATCAATTCTGGAAAGTTAGAATGAAAATCTTTGTTGAATCTCTTGACAAAGGAATTTGGGATGCAATTGAAAATAGCCCTTTTATTCCAAAATTTGAAAAAGATGGATCTTCCATTGAAAAACCTTGGTCTCAATGGACTAATTCTGAAAACAAGAAGGCCAAATTTGATTGTATTGCTAAGAACATCATAACATCTGCCTTGAATTCGGATGAATTTTTCAGAATTTCTCAATGTTCATCGGCCAAGGAGATGTGGGACACTTTGGAGGTGACTCATGAAGGAACCAATGATGTGAAAAGAGCTAAAAAGCATACTCTAATTCAGGAATATGAAATGTTTAGAATGCTTAAGGGCGAGTCAATTGCTGAAGTACAAAAGAGGTTCACCCACATCATCAACCACCTTATGAGCCTTGGGAAAACCTTTGATAAAGAAGAACTAAACATCAAGATCCTTAAGTGTCTTGATAGATCATGGCAACCTAAGGTGACAACAATCTCTGAATCAAAAGACTTGACATCCTTGACAACGGCTTCATTGTTTGGTAAGCTTAGAGAACATGAGTTAGAAATGAATAGACTCAATGTTCAAGAAAGTGAAGACAAGCATGTGAGAAGCATTGCCTTGAAAGCTGCCAAGCACAAAAGCAAGCAAGAGTCAAATGATGAAAGTGAAGAAGAAAACCTTAGATTGCTGTCCAAAAAGTTTACTAGATTCTTGAAGAGAAATCGCAACAAAGAAAGGTATGGCAACAAGAAAACTAGTGATTTCAATTCTAACAATTATACTTGCTTTGGTTGTGGTGAACAAGGGCATATAAAAGCTGGTTGCCCAAATAAAGAAAGCAATGAAAAGAAATCAAGCTACAAGGAGAAAAAGGGAAAATCAAGAAGCTCATATATTGCTTGGGATGAAAATGAAGTTTCCTCATCAAGCTCCTCATCAAGTGAAGATGAAAAAGCAAACATATGCTTGATTGCAGAAGGAGATGACGAGTCATGTAGCTCAAGCAATGTAAGTTCATGTGCTTCCCTAAGTGCTGAAAATTATAGTAAATTGGTTCAAGCTTTTCAAGAAACTCATGAAGAAGCTAACCGATTGGCTCTCTCAAACAACCGATTGAAAGGGCTTAACAACTGGCTTGAAAAGAGGGTTAAGACGCTTGAAGAAGAGCTGGAAAAATAAAAAATTGATTTTGAAAAGCTTGAAAAACATTGCAAAAACTCTTCTCATATGTGTGACTCTCTTGTTTGTGAAAATTGTAAAAATCTTGAAAAGAAAGTTCATTATCTTGTTAGAACTGTGGATAAGCTTTCAAAGGGAAAATCCAACTTTGAGAATGTCTTGGCATCTAAAAATTGTGTTTTTGGAAAAGCTGGATTAGGTTTTAATCCACAAAACAAGCAAGATAATTTTTCAAAGAAATTTTCAAAACTGCTAGTAAAACAACCGATTGTTAAGTCAAAACAACCGGTTGTTACATGCTTTTATTGCATGAAAGGAGGCCATTCAGTCAGATTCTGCAAAATAAGGAAATATTATGTTCCCAGAGGTTTTATGAAATGGATTCCCAGAGGTTGTGAGGTTTCAAATGATAAAAATAAATCAAATGGACCCACATTTGTAAGGGGACCAAATCTTGTTGCTTGAATTCATTTTTGTGCAGGGATACTAGAAGAACATGAAGCTCTGAGTCATCTGATCAGGTTCTTGGAAGAAAAGGATTAAGACTGGAACTGAATTGAGGGTGTGTACCAGTCCAAGCCTTTTCAAAAGTCAAAAGAAGCTTCTTGATCACAAACAAATGATAGTTGAAGGGACTTCATAAAAGGATAAGACCTTCCTTATCTTTGCCTTTGTTTTTAATTACTGATTCATGCTTAACTTTCTTTTTAAAATGAGCCTTTACATCTGTTTTAAACCTGTCTTAGTCTATGCTTGAAAATCACAATCTGTCAAACATGTTGCAGAAAAACAACTGATTGTTTCCTCGAAACAACCGATTGTTTCCTCGAAACAACCGATTGTTTCTTCTCTGATAGCACTGTGAAAGAATTGAATTAATTTCTCTATGCATTCTGCCTATTGCAGATCTCAATAATGAAAGGATCTTGAGTCAATAAAGCAGTCTTGAAAGCTTGATTGTGTTCTGGAGGAAGTTACAAGATTTCATAAAGGAATATATTCCATATCTTGGAAATTCAAGAGCCTTTATGTCTAGTCAAAGATCACATGTGCTGACCATGTGTTTTTTTGCTCTTTTCTGACGTTTTCTGTGTAGTACTTGGACCAGTCTCTTATCTGGAAGACCGAAACCCACAATCACCAAAGGATCAAAGAAGATATCTAACTTGCTATAAAATCTGTTGCAGTTGTTTTCCTTCACAAAAAGCAACCAATTGAGCCATCTCTTGCAACATCTCTTTCTCTCTTTGTGTGTGAGCCTTTGTCTCCTTTTTCTGTTGTCATGGAGTGCACTCCACCTACATTAAAGAGGATCAAAACAAGGGTTGTAAGGTCAGGAGGAAGGCTTGAGGGCTGGTTTTCAGGGGATAATGAGCTTATTGAGAGGTATCGCTTTGAGACAAGCACAAAAGTGATCAACAATCCAAAAGTTGTCTCATTTGATTGGTTGAAAAGCCAAAAGCTGGACAATGTGAGAAAGCTTCTTAAGGATCAGCTGCTGAAAAGATTCTTGGAGATGAAGGGAAACATTTATCCAAATTTAATTCGGGTATTCTACACAAACTTAAAGTTTGAAGGAAACAATCTTGTTTCACATGTTAAAGGTGTAGACATAGAAATTACCCATGATGTATGGGCTGCTGTAACTGGATTGAAATATGTTGGTCTTAGAATCAATAAAGGAAATCTTGGTGTTGTGGAAGATTTCAACAAGGTTCAATACTACAAAAGTTGTTTGAAGAATCAACAAACTCAAGTGAGAACTTGTTCTGTTGGAGGGTTAAAGTTAGATGAAAGGGTATTCGCTCTCATTGTCAATTGGATCCTAACTCCAAGGGGGAGCAACCATTCTGTTTTGAAAAAAGAAGATCTTGTTTATATCTACTGCATCATGAAGAAGATCAAGATCAACTGGATTCATATCATCAAAGAACATATGCAAAAGTCCATGAGGTGAAGTGACTACCATTATCCCTATGCTGTTTTAATCTCTAAATTTTTGCAAACCTCTGTGTTGGTTAAATCAACACAAGAAGTGAATAATGGTTCACTAAGCAAAATGGGATTCACCAAGATAAATGGAAGATGGGTGAGCAAAGATGGTGATCATGGTGGTTCCTCTAGTGCTGCAGCTACTGATTTTGATGAAGAAGATCAAGCTTCTGATATGGATATCCACAATGAAGAACAAACTGCAACTAACTTTGATGCTGGAACAAGTGCAGGACATCAAGGGGACGAGATTTCTTCTATGTCTTCTTTTGAAAGATACATGGTTGATAGACTTGATGGCTTTGCTGAAAATCAAAGAAATCTCCATGATCTTTGTGTGACAAATTTCCCTGAGCATTGACAACAGATTCCAGAGCATGGACACTCGCTTTCAGACCTTGGATGAACATATTGAAGTTGTTCAGAACCAAATCTTTGAGCTGCAATATGGCAAGGATGACTGAAGAAAAACAACCGGTTGAATGCTCGAAACAACCGATTGTTTTTGCTCTGTAACAGTTTTATTGCTATTTCTTTTCAATTCTGTTTTATCTGGAACAATTTCTGTTTTATCTCTTCTTATAGTCTATTTGTGAAGACCAATAGGGGGAGATTTTATGTTGTGTTGTCTTAAGGTCTGCAAACTCTATATGTTTAAGTGATTGATGTTTCTGCTGCTACTGATTGATGCTTTATGGTTTCCTCTGGTTAGCTGGTTTTCTCTGCTGTTTTGGTTAAGCAGAACACAAGTTATATGTTATTCTAAACCTGCTGCCATAGATGTTGTATATTGCTTAACTTTGTTTTGCAAGAACTGCTTCAGATTCAAACAAGTCCAACACAAGCAACCGGGGATTTGTCTTCATCAAATAGGGGGAGATTGTTGAATCAAGTGTGATCAAAAGCTTTGAAGAATCCAAATCCTAGTTTTTGATGGAAGGTTGAAGTTGTTGTTGTGTTTTAGAGTAGGATCTAGGTAGTTTATCTGTGTAATCCACTCTTTGTTGAATCTAAAGCTAAAGTGTTTTCAAATCTTTTAAGTTTAAAGTGTTTCTCAAACTAAGTGAAAAACAACCTGTTGTTTTGTCGAAACAACCTGTTGTTTTGTCGAAACAACCGATTGTTTTACTCTTAGGTGTTCTTGAAAAGGTTGAAAACTATTTTGGTTAGTTGACTTGCTGTCAAACCAAAACAATCGATTGTTTTGTGAAATCAATCGATTGTTTGTTTGAAAATCCTAACAAAATCTGTTTTGTTAGTTGATTGTGCTTTAAATGATTTTCAAACTGAATGCGCTCTTGTTTTAAATGCTTTGACCAATATTTGAAAGCTATAAATAACTTGTTAATGTTTTATAACAAACAAGAAAAAAGAAAAACAAATTTGAGTTTTTCAGACATTGCTTTCAAGATTTGAGATTTCACTTTTCAACTTTGGTTTTCTCAAGTGAGAGTGGAATAGGATTACATATGTATTGATTTCAGTTTATTCTGTAACAAGTGTATTTTGTTCTGAATACTTTGTAAATTTTGGTGTTGTAAAGCCAAGAAGGGTTGTGTGCTCTTGAGGTTGTCAAGATTAACATTCTTGGTGTGTGCTGAGCCAAAGGAAGTGTGTTTCTTGAGGGGATCAAGGTCACTTCTTTGGTGGTTTTGTGTGTAATCTGTAATTGATTGCTTAGTGGATTTCCCATTGGATTCTGGGGACTGGATGTAGCTCTTGGTTTAAGAGCGAACCAGTATAAACTGTTTATGTATCTCTTTCTTCCCTTAAACTCATTTAAATTCAGTTGTTATTGATTTGCTGGTATAAACAACCGATTGTTTTTCTGGTGCTTTGCTGTTTTGTGCTTTGTTTCTTGGCTAACTGAATTCCTAATCTTGTTTCTTGCAAAGAATTTCATTCTAGCTTAAAAAGTTTTTGAAAACCCCTTTAAACAATTCACCCCCCCCCCCCTCTCTCGTTTAAGGTCATACATTCTAACAGACTTTATGGTAGAACTTCAATCCAAGGACTCCCAACCCAACTCTAATGAGTTCCAATGGGTCCTTTCGGTTGATGGGTTCTCCAACCAACAAGGGAGCGGAGCTGGAGTCATTCTAGAAAGACCAAATGGGCTCTAAAACAAACAAGCCTTCAAGTTTGCATTCAAGGCGAACAACAACAAAGCCAAGTACGAGATCTTGATAGCAGGAATGCTTCTGGCAAAGGAATTGGGAGCTCAACACTTGTTGGTGAAAAGTGACTCATTGCTCGTAACTAGGCAAGTGACAGGCGAGTATTAGGCCAAGGACGCGCAACTGGTCTCATACCTCAGGTATGTGAAGATTTTAAGAGCGGTTTTCTCTACATTTGATCTTGTTCATGTCCCCAAAGAGCAAAACTCTCGAGCAGACTTGTTGTCTAAGTTGGCTAACTCGAGGAAAGGAGGTCAGCAAAGGTTGGTAATCCAGGAGACCTTGAAATCACCCAGGACAGCCGCAAAAGGGCTATTTGAGGTTGAGCATCTGGAGGTCTTGCATGTCAGCCCAGAGAAAGGGAGAAAGCATCGATCGATGATTCAGGAAACCCTGAAAGTCCCAAGAATAATCATACATGAGCTACCCGAAGATGAACCTTTTGAGGTCTTGCAGATTAGCACCACAGATAATTGGGTAACACCTTATAAGCGGTATCTTGCCGATTGATTACTCCCTTCCAAGCCTGCAGAGGCCAAGATTGTCAAGAAGAACACAGGTCGGGATACCCTGATAGACGAGAACCTATTTCGCCATGGTTATACTCATCCACTCCTCACCTGTGTAGGTGGGGACCAATGCACCCGGATAATGTCCGAGCTTCACAAGGGTGTTTGTGGTAGCCACATTGGTGGATGGGCTCTCTCGTTGAAAGTCATCCAAGCAGGATACTATTGGCCGACAATGAAGGAAGATTGCGGGAAATATGTCCAGCGATGTGAACAATGTCAGAAGCACACTGACTGGCACCATGCTCCAGTCGAGAAACTACGATCGATCTACAATCCTTGGCCTTTCCACACGTAGGGAATAGACATTTTGGGCCTTTTCCCTTTGGCCATACGCCAAATGAAGTACCTCATTGTCATCATTGAGTACTTTACCTAGTGGATTGAAGCTGAACTAGGTGCGCAAATAACTACTCACAAAGTCCAGCATTTCGTATGGAAAAATATTGTGTGTCATTTTTGGGATTCCAAGGCACTTGGTATCCGACAATGGAACCCAGTTCACTAGCCAGCAATTGGGAAAATTGTGCACGGAGCTCGAGATAAAATAGATATTCGTCTCAGTAGAAATTGTACTATTGACGGCCAACAGGGTCCTACTGAGAGGACTGGAGAGGAGATTAGAAAGGGCGAAGGGAAATTGATCAGAAGAAATTCCAAGAATTTGGTGGTCTTATCACACCACCCCACAATCAACAATGAAGGAGATGTCGTTCAGTTTGGTATATGGGTCGGATGCCATGATACCAGTAGAGGTACAAGAGAATTCTCCTTGGTTCCAAAGTTTTGTTGTTGGAGAATCCAACGAAAGAAGAAGGATGAATTTAGATTTGCTAGAAGAGGTGTGTGATCATGCCCGTATAAACTCGGAAGCCTTAAAGAAAAGGGTGGAGCTAAGGCACAAGACCAAGACGAAATCTCGACAGTTTAAGGTTGCCAACTTGCTGATGCGGAAGGCCCACCCTATCAGATTGAGAACAAGTTGTCTCCAAAGTGGACTGGCCCGTTCCGCGTAGTCGAGGTACTAGGAAACGACGCGTATAAGTTGGAAACCTTGGAAGGAGAAGCCATCCCACGAACATGGAATACAACAAACCTCAAGTTTTATTTCAGTTAAGATACCTAGGTTTTTGTTCTTTTCCTTCGAACACTATGTTTCTGTTTGAGGTGACACTTTTTTTTTCCCTCAAAGGGGGTTTTTTTAACTAGGTCACCTAGTAATAATTTTTTTCTTAGGAGATTATGTGTGAAATAAGTCAACCTGAATTGAATAGCATAGATGGCACAGGGTAAGATGACCTAACTCAGTGTAAGCACGATTACCTGAGTACAAACGCCTTGTGAGATAAATTGGTTTAAACGGATGACGTTGTCCGAGATGGCACTTGGTAAGACGACCTAGCTCGGGACAAATATAGTTGCCCGAGTATAGGTGTTGTGTGAGATAGGTTAACTCGGAACATTGTATAGAAATCCGAGGTAGCACACGATAAGACGACTTAACTCAGAATGAATGGAGCCACCCGAGTATAGGCACCCTGTGAGATTAATTAATTTGATGAATTACCTGATTTAACATACGGTAAGACGGCCTAACTCGTGTAAGCACGACTACTTGAGTATAGGCGCCTTGTGATAAGAATTAGTTTAAACAGGTGAATTATCCGAGATAACTCACGATAAGACGACCAAGCTCGAAGTAGATACAACTATCCGAGCAAGCGCCCTGTTAGGTGAGATATCATGGAATAGATGCAATACTCACGTTGTAAGACAACCCAAATCGGAGGCCATGGTTGCTCGATCAGGCCCGAGCTTAAAATAATCCAGAGAATTCATGATGTCATGCCCTTTACCTAACTTGTGAAATAAAACTACGTCGTCAATGCCCAGGCAAAAAGAGGGTACAAGTCAAGTTGAAGTGGAAGGTTGTTCTAACCATGAGGATGTTATTCATCAAAAGGTTAGTCCCCCTGTTAAGAAAAAGTTTCATTTTTCTCAACATTTAGTTTCACTTAAGTTTTCAAGACCTTGTTATGTTAATTATGCTATGTTTAGGGTGGAAAGGGTGAGTTAGTTTAATTGGTAAAGCGTTTGTGCATGCATTCGTAGTAATGTAAGTAATCAATTTTAATTGCAAAACAATATGCACCCGAGAATTTAAAAGTACTGAATAGATATCGGCAAAGAGTTTAAAGTGTTAAAAAAATTTGACAGTCAGAAATACATAGAAATTATAGTCCATAAGAATATGAATTGAGCATCTCCCACCAGCCTTCTGCCAACCACGGTTTTGCCCGGGTTTAGCTCTGAGAAGTCTATGGTAGGGCGGATGATCGTTGTCTGCTCCAAAGCAGCTTCAAATTCGAAAGGGTAGGACTGAACGACATCTTGTTTGAAAGAATCGGTGGCCTTGGCAAAATCTTCACCCTTGCAGGTCACCTCTTTCTTTAAGTCTTCAACTTCATTTGAAAACTTGCTCTTCTCTCCAGCCAAGCTTAGTGCCTCTTGGGTCTTCTTAGCCCGGAGTCATTCATTTTCTTGATGAAGACCACTCCCACGGTTAACCTCAGCTCAGAGGCGTTCAACTTCTTTGTGGAGTTCCATATTTTCCTTGATCCTTTGGCCCTCAACTCTTTTTCGCTCTTTTGCCTTGACATTGACTAGGCAAGCCAGAGCAAATGCTTGTCCGAGTAGCTTCTCGGTATCATGATGAAGGTGATCTTCGTCATGAGCCATTAGCCTAGCTTTATCCTTGCTAGTTAAAAAGAATGACTCATCATGAGCTGGGACGTCGAAATCGAGGTCCCAAAAGCTTTTTCCCCGCGAGCTCTCAACCTCGCACTCCTGAATTGTGATGATCTCTTGGTGGGGGGCTCGTCCATCCAAATGAGAATGTTCAATAGATGGAGTTGTTGTTGGTCTTTTCCTTTTGAAGACAAGCCCTGAGGTAGTCTACTCGTCTTGGTCGGATTGAATTTGAGCAACCTCAGTGGAGCTTTTCC